>NC_050072.1:118384688-119790100 GCF_009764565.3 Dermochelys coriacea
ATGTGGATTATGGTGCTATTTGTCAAATTCACAAAGAAACCATGTTTATTTCAGGGTTTACCTCAATAACTAGATTCAAAAGCACAAGTGATTTCATTAGTAAACCAAGCTAGTACGGTGTACAATTCATGCATCTAAATACGGATTAAAGACAGTGATGATTTATAGTCTTGTCAGCACCAGTGGATGGTGGGACTTCTATTCCAGAGGGACAGATAGGAATTAAAAGCCATCACCAAAAGGCATGCTGAGAGAGGATGAAATAGATAGACTATTTTTTTCACTTGTATACTCATGTATCTTTCATTCACAGGCAAAGAACTGTACAGAGCATTGACACCTGCAAAGAAGAAACCCTGGCAAGTGGAAATTTGGGTACTTTGGGCTGCTTTAGCTGCCAGGACTTTTGAGAAGGACCAGGAGGAAGGAACCCCCAGGGCAGAGAAGTTTGGTTATTTGAACTTTTGTATTTATTGGGGGTGGGGGGGCGGATTGAGGCCTATTTTGTCTTTCAAGCACAGATAGACAAGCTATAAAGACTCTGAGCCAAAAGAGAAACACTGGAGCATGAGAGGCCTTGAGGCTTAGATTGGGTGTCTGCTTTTTTTTTCAGAGCACCAGGCTAGAGCTCACTCCAACTTCCCATATCTAAGTAGGAGCTTGTCAGAGTATCATTCCTGAAGAGCATACTTTTGACACATTTACTTTCATTACTATTAAAGTGCCTTGACTTTTAAACTCATACCATGCAACATTAATGTGGCTTTATGTGCCAAATTGACTCCTGATGTAAACCCACTAAAGTGAATGGAGTTACACCAGGGATATGTTTACCCCTCTTACTGTTCCACAAATAGGTTCAAACACATGTATCCACGGCAAAGTTTCGGGTCCATCCCTCCCCACCTTTTTTTTTTTTTTTTTTTAAAAAAACAACATTGCCATGTGTCCGTATACCTGTAACCTGTCTATCCCTACCCCAATTGACCAAAATCTCACGTGTACTAAGGCTGGATGATTGCCTTGTGATGTGATGTCAGCACAAAGATTTTGTAGGGCGTTCACCATTGCAACTTGTTGTTTCTTTGCTCTGGAATTGGTGGACTTGGAGAGCTCACAGCCTTTGCCAGCACAGCTCGTAAGCTCCACAAATATTTCTGTGTAAACTTGGAGCCTGATGAGGAGGAACATTGACTCTAGCCACACTGCACACAAGGATCAGGGAAAACGGCAAAATCTGTGTGGAAGGGAACACCGGAAATACTCTTCCCTCAACATAGCCCTGAGAGCACACATCCTCCCCAATGCGGAGTGGGCAGGAGATAGCCACTTATGGGGTGGAGAAGGCTACCTCATCTTGTATACCATGGAGCTGAGGGGAGGATGCTGTCTCCTTGAATCAAATCCTTCCCTTAATTTCATGGGGGCAGAGTCTTCAACTTGAGACTGTGCCTAAATAGCATAATTTAGCTCTTAACTAGTCAAACATTGTATCACGTCTAGTTCATCATCTTCTGCCTTGTTTTCCACTGTTCATTTACATGCCATCTACTCCTCTCTTCTTATCTACTTCTGTTGCTTGTTAAAGAGATAAGAGCTTTAAAAAATGATTCACTTGCTCTATAATATGATTCACATTTTAGTTTTAGCTCATTCCCTCTGTTCCTGCTACTTCATTCTTTTTGTCCAAGAGATTTTTGGCTTTTTTTTTTTTTTTTTTTTTTTTTTTTTTTTTTTTTTTTTTTTAACACCAGGGCTGGTGATTGGGCCTTTAAAATTTCACTGCAGTTTTCTAGCAATGTCCCTGATCCCAAAAGGTGCTTAGTGTTCTCAAATCCCATTCAAGCCAGCAGGAAATGAGTGTGTTCAGCATCTTGCAGGATTGTGCCCAACATGAGGCACACAGACATAACCAAAGCCCTACCTTCCTATGTTTCCCACAGAAAGCTTTTAAGACTTGAATCTTACCTCTGTGTAAGAATTACCGGCTTTGTCCCTTTCTGACCTGGAACCTTGTCATTCCCTTCACACAGACCATTTACTGCTACTCACTGTCCAAAAGCACTTAAGACTTCACACCTCTAACTTTCACCTACACAGAGCCAGCAGCTGCTATGACTATTCCAGATGTACAGTATTAAAGTAAGTCATGAGGATTTAAGTATTCGTGACACACTGACGTGCTAATGCTGCCACTGTCCACACAAGAGATCCACTTCCCGGACACTACAGTACTAATAAGAGATGGCCACAAACACCACCCTATACCAGAAACCTACTGACTGCTATACTTGCCTACATGCCTCCAGATTTCATCCAGACCACATCACATGATCCATTGTCTACAGCCAAGCCCTACGATACAACTGCATTTGCTCGAATCCCTAAGACAGAGACAAACACCTACAGGATCTCTATCAAGCATTCTTAAAACTACAATACCCACCTGGGGAAGTGAAGAAACAGATTGACAGAACCAGAAGGGTACCCAGAAGTCACCCACTACAGGACAGTCCCAAAAAATTAAGTAACACAATGCCACTAGCCATCACCTACAGCCCCCAACTAAAACCTCTCCAACGCATCATCAAAGGATCTACAACCTATCCTGAAGGACGATCCCTAACTCTCAGATACCTTGGGAGAGAGGCCAGTCCTCACTTTCAGACAGCCCCCCAACCTGAATTTACAAGATGGCAATTTTTCAAGCTGTCTTTGGCACTATAGTTTCGCTGCAATTTATGAAATTAAGTTGTCTCCTATCTGGTTTAAAGTTAATTTGAACTCCTGAATCCAAATAATTTGTGATTACCTGCCTGTTGATGTTATTTGTATACAAAGCAGACAGAAGACAACTTAATTTTTATCAAGTACAACAAGTTGACAGAGCGGACAGATGTAGGAAAACATGATTGTTCATTAAATTGAACAAACATGTTATAGAATTAAGGAGCATCTACTTATGTTGGGTCAAAAAGGGAAATTTTTCATTTGATTTAACCAAATAATTTCATTTACAGAAGAAAGCATCTTTCAAAACCACTGCTCAAACTCAGTAATCAGTAGAAAGGGATAGAGTTGAATACTGAAATGGTATTATTTCTATTGCAGTAGCACCAAGGATCCCCATTGCTCTATGTGCTGTACAAATACAAATATTACACACACACACACACACACGCACACACACACACACACACACACACGCACACACAGAGTTTAGCTGTCATCTAAACATGGCACTAATTCCACAAGAAAAAAAAGGAAACTTCTGTTTCCCCCAATCATCCCTTCAGTTTAAAAATACAGTCCTTTATTTACAAATTCATCAAATATGCAGTCATGATTTGATTGCACATATAAAAATAATATCATGGCAACCTAAAACAGGAAGGAGGAAAAGGATACAGATGTGTATCCAGGGGCCTGAACAGAACCAATGCATTTAAATAGGTCTAGTATGGAGGAAGAGGGGCATTCCAGACAATATTTTCGAAGACTATTCAGAATTAGTGGTATTGTTGAGCGGTAATACTTGGGACATGTTGGCTCCAGTCTTTAAAAATAGCTACATATTTTTGGATTACTAAACTTCAGAGCTAGGTTAGTGAAATCTAAGACATGGCATGCATGCCTGTCATACTGATACAATAGTAAAGCATCCCAACTCAGGACTATACACTCTAGTTGAAAGGTACCAATCCTAATACAAAAACTTAAAATATTCATAGATTTCAAGGCCAGAAGGGACCATTATGACCACCTAGTTTTACTTCTTCGAGAACACAAAAAACACAGAACTTCCCCAAAATAATTCCTAGATCATATGTTTTAAAA
This sequence comes from Dermochelys coriacea, assembly GCF_009764565.3. Classification (NCBI taxonomy): domain Eukaryota; kingdom Metazoa; phylum Chordata; order Testudines; family Dermochelyidae; genus Dermochelys; species Dermochelys coriacea. Next base: position 118,388,526 of record NC_050072.1, read on the forward strand.
AACCCATCTAATCTTGATTGAAAAAATTGTCAGTGATGGAGATTCCACCATTACGCTTGGTAAATTGTTCCAATGGTTAACTCTCACCATTAAAAAGTTGCACCTTATTTCCAGTCTAGCTTCAACTTTTAGCTATTGGATCTTGTAATTATATAAAATATAAAGTAATTGACCTTCATATAGCTTAACAATTCTGCACAGTGGCATAGTTCATCTGCTGCACAGGGGGACTGTGTGACAACTTGTTACAGCTTCAGGCTTCCTGATTCTTATGGCACCCTGAGCCCTGGTGTTGGTTAGAGAAGCTTAGGGCTGTACTATCTTATACCTGTCGCGACTGTATACAGTTGAGCATAGCTAGAGCAAAGCATACTTCAGCCACACCCTCTGCCTGCCCTGACATGGCCCCCTCAAAACACCCACATGCCACAGTCTCGTAGGATGAGTGGTGCAATGGCTAACGGTATATTTTCTGCTAGCTCCCCATGCTGGGGGATTTCTTAGGTGGTCACATCCATCATTTTAGCAATCCCATTGCACTGCCTGAACCCAGGGCTGAACTGAGTACCTGGCCCACTGTTGCCAACAAATATTCATGTCCATCAGATACATTGCATTTGTTTTGCAGTCTATAGAAACTGAGATTTAAACGTTCTCTCATCATGGCTACTGAGAGCGAGGGCCTTAAATTTGGTTGAGATTTGTTGTGGGAATTTTTTATTCAGATTCATTTTCAGCAGCACACCTTTCTTAGACACCGAATACCAGCCCTCGGCAGTCATCAGGGATGAATTGAAATAAGCAATTAAACTGCCAATCATGAAACAACGAAGCATATACCTCCACATATGCCACTACCTCCATGATTGACATTTTTTTGTTTGTTCCATGATCTACTTGAGCGCAAAGTAAGTAGAATTCAAATAAAATTATAGAAGTTAGAAATAGAAAAGATGTCTATCAAATCTTCCTGCTCCAGATGTGCTACAAAGTCCCATTAGAGAAAGCATCTGATACTTGGTTGACACAACGTTTCATTTTAGCCAAAAGATTTAAAAAAGAAAAAGAAAAAGAAAAAGAAAAAGAAAAAAAGAAAAAAACCTTTAATTTCAGCTGAGCTTTTAAACAGTTGCAGATATACCTCATATTGGGTCTGATTTTTCTAGCTTTGCCTAGTGCAAAGCATGAAGAGAATTGATACTCTTTCAGCGTTTACAGTTAGAAAGCAAAATGACCATCCCAAGAATAACTGACAACATGAGGGAGGGGAAAAGAGCTGCTGGATGCTGTCTTTTTTGCATATTCATCAGGCAGAGTCTCCAGAACTGGACTGAGCACCCAATTCAGGAAAGCACTAACTCAAGAGCTTGATTCTGGTGGACTTATTACTTTCAGAAGGTAGGAAGTGCTTAAGTGCCTTCCCAAAACAGGTGGTACTTTCCTGAATGAGAAAACTGAATCCTCTGCTCCCAATCAGCTGCCCCAACAGGTTGTCTGTGTGTCTCTTTCAATTTTAATTCATTTAGAAATCTTTGCTGTATTTTAATTGTTATACTGTTTAAAACTCCTGATTGAGTTTTTTAAAGAGAAGATAAACTTTAGAAGGGGCAAATTAAAACTGGGAGGGAATAAGTACATGAAGTCTCCAGAGTGAAAAGAATAATACTGACAGTGTGGATGGTAGGCTTGAGAGCAGGAATTCTCAACATCTGTTCACTGGGGCAAAAAGAGGCATTGGTGATTTTGTAGGTGGCACTATTCCCTGTGAGTCAGCACTGAACCAGTGCCCAGGCTGATAGCACTATCGATGTATGAATTTTGCAAAGTGTTTTCGGATCATTTTAGATGGAAGGTGCTAAATAAACATAAGATATTGGAGGACTACATATAATTATGCCAAGTAGACATAATTATCCAAAATATATATAGAATATACAATTTTTAAGAATTTTGCACAGAAAAGACTACAAGACGACATTGCAAGCGTAGTAGTTTTTAAAGGGAATGTTTTCTTTTCAACTATCAATATTGGATGTATTTGTCCCAATGTTCATTTCAGAACTCATGTTCTTTTCAAGTTAATATAGTCTGGAGATCCCCAAAGACACCTCTTCAAACAATTATGATGGAAATGAGCCTTGTACTTGTTCCAATATGCATGAGGTAAGTAATTAAAAACACAGTTTATATATTCTTAGGGATGAACCAGCATAGGATTTCTCAATCTACTCTAATTCCAGGAAAAAAAGATTCCCTATGTATTTTATCCATACAGTTCTACTTGTCATATCAAAGGCCCCTAATACTACCAAGTTTTACACACATGCTTAACTTTAACTAGGAGCGTATGCCAATTGACTTCAAATGGGACTACTGACATATTTACAGTTAAGCATGTGTAAAAGTTTGCACGGTCAAGGTTTTAATCATGACAGCCATTAAAAAACCAACAACCTGAGATGAAATGTACAAGCAACAATAGCTTCTGATGCTGTTCATGGCTACACAAGGAATAACAAAAGCATGCATGATGTTTGTGTTTTTCTGGGACATGTGTCATTATGTAAGTACCATGCATGAAATCCAGGCTCCACTGAAGTCAATGGGAGTTTTTCCTATTACCAGTCAGCCATGATTCATGGTACTACAAGAAATAGGTCTTGCTCCTGATGCAAACAACTACCATTACTCTCACTCTAAGTAGTATTTGCTCACATAAGCAGTCTCCCTGAAGCCAATGGGAATCATGTGAATAAGTGGTATTAGAGAAACAAAGTGGGTGAGGTACTATCTTGTAAGAACTGGCACTGCAACAGTATGTGAGTTAAATTGGGTTGGGTTAAATAGTTTACCACAACAATTTACATTTTACTACAGCTTAAAGAGATATATCCTTCAATGTAATGAAGATATACCACAGTTTTATAGTCAACTTCAAAGCATATATTATTAAAATGATATATTTTCATTTTTTACTGAACTGTTGCATCAGTCCACACGAATTCACAAGCAGATGGTATACAAAAGTTACAGCATAAGTACAAAATACAATAATTATAAAAAGAATAATCTTCTGTGGTTATGACTGACACCAGCTTCTAATTTTCACCCTGATTTGAAGCCATGTTCAATTTAGTGTGCCACATCCTACCACAACATGGAGATTCTTCTTCCTCCCCATCAAACTTTGGGGTAAAGGGTCCCATTTTCAAAAGATCCTAACTGACTTAGGAGCCCAAGACCTTTTTCCCCACGCTTTGGGGGGCCCTGTGCTTCAGTGTGTGTCTGTTGTGCTGGGCCAGGTGCTGACTTTTCGAACTGCTGGGGGAAGAGGGGGGTTGACTCCCCCTGGCTCTGCCCAGACCCCACCCTTACTCCACCCGTTCCCCAAGGCCACTCCACCTCTTACTGCCCCGCCCCATGCCTACCCTGTCCCTTCCCTGCCCACTTCTACCCCCTCCCCCAAGTGTACCACATCCTTACTCCTCCCCACTCCCTCTCAGCCTCCCTGCATGCTCTAAAATCAGCACAGGGAGGGAAGAGGGAGGAGCTGATCCACGGGTCCGTGGGCGGTCAGGAGATGTCGGGGTGGGCAGGAGCTGATAGGGGGTTTGCCAGTGGGTTCTCAGCACTCGCTATTTTTTCCTTTGTGGACCACCCATGGAGTCGGGGTTGGGGTGAGGAGGGGCCAGCCTGTGGGAGGTGGGGTTAGAGGTTCCCAGGGGCCCATACAGGCTGATTTGTCCTGGGTCCTGCACCCCTCTAGGGATGGCCCTGACTCCCAGTGAGATTTATACTACCAAGTGCCTACTTTTGGCAATTGGATTAAGGTGCTTTAAAAAACAAATTTTACTTAAAGGTATTGCATACAAAGTTTTTAGTGACTGAAATTGGTAAAAATTCTTCTAATTTTTTTTTTTTTAATTTTTGGTTCTCTCTGTTGCAGGTATTCATTTATCTCCAGACTCAGTAATGCTTTGACCTTCTCCCCCGATATCTTGGAGTTTAGCTCAAATGAAAAACACTTATATTCCTAATAACCCCCAATCCTGTGTGCCTTTGATATTCAGAAAATAGTGCCTAAAATTAGCTTCCTAGATTCTTGCTTAGGTGCCTACATAAGAAGTATCATTTTAAAAAGTGATGTGTATCCAGCAGTTCCAATTTAAGTAAATGGGAGTTGAAGGTGTTCATCATCACTCAGGAAGGAAGGCACCTACAGGACTTGATCTTAACAGAATATAAATGTGGGTTATTCCACACCCATGGAAACTAAAATCAGAAAAGAGAGGTGAGAAAAAAATAATTGGATCTGAATATTCTTTAAACAGCAATGATAATAATCATAGGTATTTCACACATGGATCACTCCACATCATTTTCAGACTTACCACCTCCTCTGAATGCTATGGTACCTTCCTGTAATGACAGGTTTCAGAGTAGCAGCCGTGTTAGTCTGTATTCGCAAAAAGAAAAGGAGTACTTGTGGCACCTTAGAGACTAAACAAATTTATTTGAGCATAAGCTTTCATGCATCCGATGAAGTGAGCTGTAGCTCACGAAAGCTTATGCTCAAATAAATGTGTTAGTCTCTAAGATGCCAAAAGTACTCCTTTTCTTCCTATAATGTTTTGTATTCCTTGTTCAGTTTGCCAGTTTCACCATAATTTAATCCATGCTTTTTAAATAAAACTTTCTTCCAAGCTGTAATAGTTAGAGCAGCTATATGCTAATAGGAAGCTCTAGGATTCATGAATACAGTACACATTTCCAGTGTGTTATAGCTGCTTGTTTTGAGTTAATTTACTGACTCAATTTTCCCACCAGTACTCAAAGTCCCAGTAAAGTCCATGGGACTGCTTGTGCGAGTAAGTGTTATACAGTGAAAATACAGGTTGCAGAATTTGGTATTTAGATAGAACTGAGTAACTACAGGCATCAGAAGTAGGGTTTGGGCAGGAATGGGATTTTCGTTCTGCAATAATTTCAAGATTTTGAAAAAAATAGGTCATAATTGGAACAAAAACCTGTTACGTCTCAATATTTTTTAAGAACGAAAAGGCTAGAAAATTCCGTTTCAGGAGAACTGAAACAATTTTTTTTAGCTTGCTATCTGCCCACCTGGTAGGTAGGCTATATGACTTCCCACCTTCTAAGTAGATTGCCTGGCTCCTGGGCAGCTTGCCAAGTAGGCAGCTGGGGAACTGAGCAGCCTGGGGAGCTGGCCAACCCAGGAGGCCTTCTGGCTGTTTCTTCCCCTCTCGGGATCCCAAGTGAGCCAAACCAAACTGTCCACAGCAAATGAGGTTAAATAGGTTAAATAAAAGCATGAAGAAAAACAAAACAAAACTCGTAGGCACCTTCAGTCGGGATACCAGTCTCTCCTATTTCAGAGGGCCTTGGAAATATCTAAGTCCAACGCAGAGTTCACTGGATCTCCAGTACAAGTCTCAGTCTTTTTCCCCTTCTTAACCCAGGGGATGTGTGTGCAAGGGCAGAGGCTATCTTGGCTGTCAGACCTTTATCTGGGAGCTGAGGGGGGGCTCATCACCCCGTTCCCTGCCCAGGGTTGCATCCATCTGTGTGTGTGTTTTGGCACAGTAGCCTCATTGTATAAGGCTACGACCGCCACTTTCTTCATTCATTTTCAGCTAAGGGTTTTTTCCCCCCCCTTCAAATCCTTTTACTCAGGCAAGCATCCTTAAAGAAATGCAGCAAGAGGGGTGTGCGTGTGTGCGTGTGTGTGTGTGCGCGCTCACGCATACGCACAAACTATTACATTTTTCTGACATTCTCACCATTCCCAACAGGGAAAAATCTTTGATTCCATGCCAATTCAATTTTGCTTTCCATAGAATAGTTTTTGCCATTCCTTTGGAAGCTCCTTCATGATCACACTCACATTCTTGTGTACTTAAGGGTATCTTAATATCCATTCTCATGTTTTAGAGCATTTTTTTTCACTGCTTTGTCAGCCATCTCATTTCCAGGTATTCCACTATGCACTGGAATCCATGGCATTGTTAAACAGATACTTACTTGCACTATTTCTGTAGTTAGGAAATGTCATTTCTACTTTACAGTCTCTGTTCTGATCATACTGCCTGACAAGGAATCAGATAAAATTACAGCTGCAGCTGGTTGCATCTCTCTTACCCAGCCAGGTAAGTGCCAACACTATCCCCATTAGTTCAGCTGTCAGAATGGTCATATAATTCAATAGCCTTTTGGACTTCTGGTTCCAACAGTAGGAACTCAGAAGGCTGTTCCACTCTACCAGTGCTGCCATCTTTTGATCCAGCTGTATAGACTTGGCAAAGCTGGCTCCAATTTTCATAAATTTTAAATTCAGATCTTTCAATGGCTATCATGTGTGGATTTTATCCTTCCCTTGTTTTGTTCCCCATACCATTCCAAATTCACCAATGGAGGAAAATAACTGTCCAGCTGTACTTTGATTTCCCATGGCTAAATAATTTTTGTGTTCTCAATTTTTCTTTGTTACCTATCTCCTTTACCCCCTTTTTGATCCTGATAGTCAGAGGCAATCCATATCATTTTATCTACTAATCTCCCAGCAATCCTCCTAAATCTGTTGTGTATTTCTGTTTTCAAGAATCCCTTTTACCACTGTCCAAAAAGTTAGATCTAATAGTTTCATCCTTAGATTTATAGTGCTTCTCCAGGGGCTATTTGCAGCACACATTCTGGTGTTATCAGTTTGTCACCTTCCAATTGCACAGCTTGGCCCTGGAGCACTTCTAAGTTTCTACAGGCTGGTCTACACTACACAGTAGGTCAACATAAGGAAGCTTATGTCAACGTAAGTATCTCAGTGTCTACACTACAGCCTTCCTCCTGCTGATGTAAATGCCCTATTACACCGAAATAACTCCACCTCCATGAGAGTTGAAAGGCTTATGTCTGTTTAGTTAGAGCAATGCAGTGTCTGTGTAGACACTGTGTCCCTTACATTGGCTGTTGGCTGTCTTGTCAATTCATGGCAGAAAAATCCCTGACTCACCAAGACATTTGCCCTTTTATTCCAATTTTGGCTAGTTTATATAGGCAGCCCTCCATAGCATGTCATATGCTTTTTCAGTGTCCAAGATGACTTATCATAAAGTTTTTAAGTCTTTATGCTTTTTTGTATCTTCATTTCTAGACACACTACATGGTCAGCCATCCTTCTTCCTTTTCTGAAACCACTTTGTACCTCAGTTATATTTTTCTCCAAGTACTCCACTAGTCTTACATTTATCTTTTTCCCATGATTTTCCCCACACATGATGTGAGGGCAAAGTGTTGTCAGTGTTGATGGGAACTTTTCTACTAGCCCTAACAATGACCATGTAATCAACATATATGCACCTGAGATTTGGTGTTTTGGCAAGTTCCAAGTTTTTGCACAGCGGAACTGCTGGGAACTAGAAGATCCTCAAAATGTCACATGCACATTGGGAGCACATCACAGGAAATGATGCTGGCACAAAGGAAAACAATTTTCTATATAATTCACATAAAATCCATCCCACCATCAACCTCAGCCTGGACCAGACCACACAAGAGATCCACTTCCTGGACACTACGGTGCTAATAAGCGATGGTCACATAAACACCACCCTATATCAGAAACCTACTGACCGCTATTCCTACCTACATGCTTCTAGCTTTCATCCAGATCACACCACACGATCCATTGTCTACAGCCAAGCTCTACAATATAACCGTATTTGCTCCAACCCCTCAGACAGAGACAAACACCTGCAAGATCTCTATCATACATTCTTACAATTACAATACCCACCTGCTGAAGTGAAGAAACAGATTGACAGAGCCAGAAGAGTACCCAGAAGTCACCTACTACAGGACAGGCCCAACAAAGAAAACAACAGAATGCCACTAGCCATCACCTTCAGCCCCCAACTAAAACCTCTCCAACGCATCATCAAGGATCTACAACCTATCCTGAAGGACGACCCATCACTCTCACAGATCTTGGGAGACAGGCCAGTCCTTGCTTACAGACAGTCCCCAAACCTGAAGCAAATACTCACCAGTAATCACACACCACATGACAGAACCACTAACCCAGGAACTTATCCTTGCAACAAAGCCCGTTGCCAACTCTGCCCACATATCTATTCAGGGGACACCATCATAGGGCCTAATCACATCAGCCACACTATCAGAGGCTCGTTCACCTGCGCATCTACCAATGTGATATATGCCATCATGTGCCAGCAATGCCCCTCTGCCACATACATTGGTCAAACTAGACAGTCTCTACATAAAAGAATAAGTGGACACAAATCAGACATCAAGAATTATAACATTCAAAAACCAGTCGGAGAACACTTCAATCTCTCCGGTCACTCGATTACAGACCTGAGAGCGGCTATCCTTCAACAAAAAAAACTTCAAAAACCGACTCCAACGAGAGACTGCTGAATTGGAATTAATTTGCAAACTGGATACAATTAACTTAGGCTTGAAGAAAGACTGGGAGTGGATGAGTCATTACACAAAGTAAAACTATTTCCCCATGGTATTTCTCCCCCCCCACCCCATCCCCCACTGTTCCTCAGGTGTTCTTGTTAACTGCTGGAAGCCCACCTTGATTATCACCATAAAAGATTTGCCTCCTCCCCCCCCCACGCTGGTAATAGCTCATCTTAAGTTATCACTCTCCTTACAGTGTGTATGATAAAACCCATTGTTTCATGTTCTGTGTGTCTGTGTGTCTCTGTGTGTGTGTGTGTATATAAATCTCCCCACTGTATTTTTCACTGAATGCATCCGATGAAGTGAGCTGTAGCTCACGAAAGCTTATGCTCTAATAAATTTGTTAGTCTCTAAGGTGCCACAAGTACTCCTTTTCTTTTTGCGAATACAGACTAACATGGCTGCTACTCTGAAACCAATAAAATACATTGTTTACTCTTAAAAGTAATGAATTACATTTGCCTGAAAACAAAAAGAAATAACATAAGCATCACTAACAGGAAGGTCTATTTATTGGATTGTATATAGTTAGAGAGATAAGATTTATTGTACTACTGAGTCCATCTCACTATGAAGGGAGAATATGTTCTCCCAACAGACTGTATTCCTTAATTGATATCACACTTTATCTTAACCCAGGCAAGTATGGAAAGTTTGCAAGCCTAGTGGCACATGAAATCCTCCTAGCATTCCCAGTTTTCATTTATTCTGTGGATAGTTTTGAATTTTTTGGTGTCTCCTCAGATTTCTTCTTTTAAAAAAAAAAAAAAAACTGTGACTAAGCCATTACAACCGTCATTCATTTTAAAAACCTTTTACCAGAATGGTAAATGGTACCACACTCCAGCAGGTTCAGATAATGTGCAAAAAACAGCACCTATGTAAACCTTCCACCTTGCATTGCTTTTTACACCATTTCCTTCAATTTAATTGGTAATGGAATAATGAAAAAGGACAAAGATGCTGAAAAGTGAATTACAGACTGAGACAGGTTTCAGAGTAGCAGCCATGTTAGTCTGTATTCGCAAAAAGAAAAGGAGTACTTGTGGCACCTTAGAGACTAACAAATTTATTAGAGCATAAGCTTTCGTGAGCTACAGCTCACTTCATCGGATGCATTAGTTTTTCACTCGAGGTGTAGTTAACTCTGGACATGCAACGTGTGCCCATATTTTCAAGGTTAATATACCATGCATTTTGAATGGCAGTTGTATCATCATAGGAGTGAAACCTTCCCCCACTATATTGAGAGTAGCTGGGCAGTGCACAGAGCAACAAGCTTTCTCCCTGGATAGGTGAAATAGGGACTCTGCCCCACCAACCCAGAGAAGCCATGCAGTTCCATTTTAAGTGGCGGCTTCTACGAGAAGAGGGAGCTCAGGTTCAGCATGAGCAAGTGGGTGAGGGGACTTGCTTATTCCACCATCTCATGAAAGGCATTTGGCAATGGGACCCAAGCAAACGGGAAGCATAATCCATCCAAAGAAAATAGCAACCCAACATGGAATGAAACGTTTATAATTCTGTTTCATTATCAGCTCCTGCCACTGTAGATCATCAGTGTGGCTTTAGAGTTCCCAGTAGAATAATAATGAAATCAAGGCCATATCTTCCACACATTATCACTGATAATTAAACATCAATAAATATGAACCAACCTCCACTGAACATCCTCAGCACAGACAGAGCTGTGGAAAACAAGCACTATGCAAATGCTTCTTCGGCTATTATGACAAAGGTTTGCTATTTCTCTTCCCAAGGAAAAAAAGAGTCCCCAGCACACTGGCATGCAATTGTGGTTTATAGAAGATGGATCCCACACTACAAAGCATCCCAGAATGCCTTTTCAGAGAGAGGCAGTGTAGGTTAGAGTAGACGGCTTTACAGAATTTGATGTTGAAATATGGTATTGAAGTCGTGTTGTCCAAAAGGAGAGATAAGGGCAGAAAAAGCTTGAGTGAAGGAAAAAACCAAGCTGACACTAAAAAGCAATAGTGCAGCAAGTAATTGTTCTTAAGATCAAAGACAAGCCTACAGAATTTGAGAAGACAGAAAAACATGCCTTTCGGTGGAGGGGAGGGGCAGGGCAGTTGTTCCAAGGACACCTGATTCTCTCTGGTCCCGCTCAGCACAACTCCTACCACCACAAGCAATACCCCCCGCCTCCCATAGCCCCAGTTCCAAACCAGTCAGTCATTTCCCCTCTCCCATCACATACTCTACCTAGAGAAAAGAGAACTTACTGTTCTCAGTTTCATGCAGCACAGCCACGGTCCCACTTTGGCTGGAAGGGTGTGCTCACAGGGCCAAATCCTAAACTGGGGTGTACTGCCAATGCTGCTGTATCTCTGGGATACTGTCCCCTCTTAACAACCCATCCTGGAACACAGCTTAGTGTCAGGGCTAACTACCAAACCGAGAAAACACATCAGCCTTTTGAACAAAATAAAATGTTAGCGTGCAAGCTGAATGACTGTACAAGCTGTCCACTGAACAGACTGGGGAAGAGGTGCCATAGAGATAAGAGCTAAATAACTCTCAGCACATGTTAGGTGTGATAGCAGCAATCTGGCGATAATTTATTGCTGCATGCTGAATCCCCAGAATATATCCAAGGCAATGAATCAGAGATTGAATAAATCAGTGGTTGTCCTGGACAAGAAATGAAATACGCTGTTGGGGTTCCAGAAATAGAAGGGAAAAAAATACCCACAACAACTGCATCCCTCTGCTCTAAAGTGTCCTGATCTGATGATCATCCCGAATCTCAAAAGCATCTTTCACTTTTATTTACATCAAATACCCCTTATAAAAAGTACCATAATATTTCATTTTAGTATAATGATCTAAAATACAACAGCGGACAATAGGGATACTGCAGTGGCTTTTCGAATGACTGGAGAATGCTGTAGTACTTACATGTAAAACAATGTCTTCCAGAGATAGTGTAAAGTTTTGTTTGTTTTACCCCGGCACATATGTATCTGTTTATTTTCTTGGTGCCTACAGTGTGTTAGTATAGTCAACATGGAAGCATACACAACAATGAGCTAATGTTAGAATAAAAGAAAAACCACCAAGACCCCCTTTCCCCATCCTGACTGTTTAACCATGTTTGCCAAAACAAGTTTAAAACCACATCAGCCAGCATGGTTTAAATGCCACTCTCCACAGAGCATGCATTTCTTCCAGCTCCTCTCCATACATAACGGTTTTAATGCCAGACAGAACAAACAATAGGTGGTATTACTTTTGCTGCCTGTCTCTAGCTCATCTACATCCTCTTTATTGAGAAGGGTAGAGATACAGAACATAAACTGACGTATAAGAAGCATAAGTGCTCTCATAAGTGCAGTGAGCCAGTTTCTGCAGTTCTGATTCTCTCTTCTCTCACTGGTGACATCAATAGCTATTTCTGTTCTCACATCAGTATAAACTGGAGTAATTCCATTGAACTCCAGAAAGTTAAAACAGGGTAAAATCAATGTGAAAGGAGAATCAGATCCTGCATCTGCTAACACTGGTGTAAAGCCAATGGAATTATTTCAGTAGAATTATTCTGGCTTTTCACCATGTTGCTGAAAGAAGAATTTGGCCCAATCAATCTGCCACAGAGGAAGATTACTACTCCTCGATCACCTTTTCTGGACTTGCACATCTATTCTAATCAATCCCCTATCCCATCATCACGATTTGCCCCTCAAAAAGGCAGATTAACTAACCAAGATGGAACGATTCTTTTTCAGATATGAAAAGCTGCCATGGAAGATTCGTCTGCCAGCATAGAGCACTAGTTACTTGGAGTTCAGAGGAATACATCAGAGAATAGATAAAATGCAGCTAATGGATCTCAGGGAAGAGTACTGCTAAATGCAGATGTGTTCTTTGTGTCACATCACTCATTTTTCAGTTACCAGTCTACCAGATCAGTCACTTGTCTGCACGAATTTAATTACCACATACTTCCACACAGGATGCATGGGTCAACACAAGGCCCTTTTCATAAGGGTTGATTTTATTCCAAAGAGAAAAAAATGCAACACAAATGCACTTTCTTCAGTCACACAACCTCTCACATAGGGTTCCTTCCCAATGACTGTTCAGCCCAAACCCTAGATCCATCTTGAGAGCTACTTCCTTCTCCATTATGTCCGAGTTGGATAATAAGCTACTTGCAACATGAATTCAGTAAAGTCAGCCAATATTTCCCTGCAGGAAACAGGGTGCCTTCTGCTGCGACACACTGCCAATCCATTTCACTATGGTATACAGTTAGTATTGCTAGTTTGATGCTACTTAGAAGATAAAATGGTGAATAATCTGTTGCAATTCTTTCTATTTCTTGTATCTCCAATGAATATGTTGTAGTAGAATAAAGTATATTTTGTTGATTTTATTAAATTCACATATGGGGAGAGTACATTTCACTTGATGTGTGGGAAGCTACCAGCAGAAGAAAATGAAAAAACATGTCTGCAAAGATTTATTTATAACCAAATTGCTTTTACCTGAGAGGAATATAAAAGGTAATACTTTTATGTTCCCATAAAAATGAATTGTTTCTTGACAGAATGTGTGCAAATGACAGCTCATTTTATTACTAGAAAGCTATAATACACCAAGTGTACACTAAATTATGAGAGAAACAGAAGGCTGACAGATGATTCAAGCCATCTGATTAGCTAAAATACAGTAGATCAATTCTCTAGAAAGGGCTTGTATAAAACCATTGAAACAATCACCTTTAAAAATATCCAGACATATGGGGTTAACTCCCCATTTTCAGTTTAGAGCATAACCAGAGCTAATTTGGTGCAAAGCCTTTAAAGGAGAAGAATGACTAGTTTGGGTTAAATGGCCCCAGATGCTACTCCTCCCAATCTAACAATCTCCAGGATTTCCCACTGGTGCTGCTTAATACTTTCCAACCTCTTTGCCCCTCCAATGTTCTATTGTGCACTTTTCAGTCTCTATCATTTTGGAAGCTTCCATGCTGAATAACTTTTGTGCTGTCATGCTGGGAATCAGGTATGACATTCATTATCAAGCAATGAAGCCACAGTATTATGGAGTTAATATGAAAAAAGAAAAGGAGTACTTGTGGCACCTTAGAGACTAACAATTTGTTAGTCTCTAAGGTGCCACAAGTACTCCTTTTCTTTTTGCGAATACAGACTAAGACGGCTGCTACTCTGAAACCGGAGTTAATATGCTTTCTTTTGGCTCTAAATTTTCAGTTGAAATGCTTCCCTATCATTGAACTGGGCCCTGCTATTTGGAACAATTGTTCTCCATCACAGGAGAGCCAAAAAAAACATCCAAAGTCACAAGGATGGCCATGAGCAAGCTGAACCTCTGCCAGCCTCCAAAGCAGTTTTACAACTACCAGACCCGCCAAGCATACAGCTACGCACCCAAGCCCAAAAAGAGGTCTGTCAGAAGACCCATATGTCATTGCTGGGAAACACATTTAAGAGCTTCATATCTAAACATTACAGTTGTCAGTACACTTCTTGAACTGTCGCAAGCTCGGCTTTAAACAGGGAATCATTCAGAGCAGGAAAATAAAGTTTAGTTTTTTTAAAAAACACCAACAAGAGATGGCGGCAGAGGACAGGAAGTTAGAGAGAGGAGAGAAATATTGGAATTATATTAAAAATGTCTTTGTTTTACATTATTATATAAATTAGATATATATTTTTATGTCACTGTACCTGAATATATCAGATAAGAATATGTATAAACTGCAGATACTTAGTTGTTTCGTCTCAAAGTTTTACTCATAGTGTGTCTCTCATAACAATATATTATGTCAACAAGACATAATATCCTCCTAATAGAGTGTAGTATACATTTATATATTCTACTGTAGTGTAGTCAGCGCTTAGTACAAGGGCAATTTTGATTTGCTATGCCAAAAATCTCTTGGCACTATTGGCATATTCTTAGGGAAAAATATTGTTTGCTTATACATATATATTTACTTTATCTTATACACAGAAATCCTACATTAAATTAACATTATGAATGTTGCAAAGCCAAGCAGTAAAACATCAGGAAATGCCAGAGTGAAGGTCATCTATGCAACCTTAATTCAGCCCCCTTGTGCATATACATTATAATATGGTCTTATTACGTAATCACAAACTATTTTCCCAGAAGGACTCCTGATTCATTCAGTGCATGAGTTGGTGCTCAATTACTGAGCAGCTAGTCAATATTTTGGTCTCCTTATTTTTCAGTGTGTAGCCCCAAGCCTAGTTTTCTGCACACTGTTCAAACCCTACCATGACGACAGGCTGACTAACTTTCTCCTGGACTTTTCTACAGCCCTCATCACCATAGTATCTGAGTGCTTTGCAAACATTAATTAATTTATCTTCACAAAACGGTTCTGAAGTGAACAGGTGGCATTACCTCCATTATATAAGTTGAAAAGTACCCACTCATTTTGCATGCTGCATCTGGAGTTTCCTAGGGTGTGATTTTTCATTCTATTTATACATTATATAGTATCTTTATATGTTGAAGCACAGTTCCCACTGACTTCAACTGCAGTAGTGAGTGCTCAGCCCTTCTGCAAATCATTCATCAGGATCTCAAGTTAAGCACCTAGAAAATGAGCACACAGTTAGTGACTAACCATGGAAAGTTTGGTTTAAGCCCCTTACTAGCATCACATACGAATTCAGTGAAAGGCAGGGATAGAATTCAGGTTTCTAGGGCAGCATTCAACAGCCTTAAATCTGAGACCATCTTTTCTCTTCATGCAGTCCCCTCCCCCAACCACTATAAACTTTTCCAGTATCTGGATACACCTGATGCAGGAGTCACATAGACAACAGCTTCCTTTACTAAACTTTTTCATTCCCATAACAAGTCCATCCTGTGCACTGAATAATGTCCTTTTAATATAGTTGTACTTATGTGTGTGTATACAATTTTTACTAGATTTTTAAAAGCAAATGGGAAAAAATTCCACCATGTGGCACCATACTGAATACCCACATGAGTCATCAGCGGGGTTGGAACCACCACTCAGTTCTCTGAGCTAATGGAGTAATTTGTATCACTACTAGGTTGTCATTCTCTGTGTGGACCAATACCTGAGGGAGAGGGATACTCTGTCAGTGGGTTTCACAGATATTTGTTGACAGCAAACAAATGGTGTGATTCAGGAATCACAGGTTCTATTCCAGGCTCTGGCAGACTTCTGTCCATTTCCCCCCAGGAATGATGCCTTCTGCCTGTCCTCTCCAAGTTGTCCTTGTCCCAGTCCCCTCTATTCCCCACCCCGGCTTCTCATTCCAATCCCAGTCTCCATGCCCAGCCATTCCCAGTTTCCCCCCATGACAGAAATGGAGCTGACATGTAACAAGATTATGAATACTGCAAGAATTGCTTTGTATAAATCAATGAATATAGATTTGTAATAACTAGATGTATCCTGCATTGATCAGGTCACTGAGGGGAAGTTATTCTCTATAATATTGTAAGACTTTCATGTGTCAATATATTGATCCAACTTATATTGGGGATAGGTATCTCCAGTACGCTAGGAACTAGGGTAAAAAGAGTCAAAAAGCCTCTCTAAGGGGGAGAACAGAGGGATTGCCCAGATCGGGTCTGTGAAAATATCTGAAGGAACTGGACTTGCCAGATCCAAGGAATGGTAAGCTGTAGGGAAGACCATACATGTGCAGTATGTTTTATAGTTTTTAAGGTATGTTTTCTCTGAAATGCTTTTGACCTAAGCGAGTGACACTTTGCTTTAAGGAGGCTGTTTGGGACTAATTAGTCATTACCCTGAGTGTAATAGAGGAATAGAGTCTGTGCCGAAATCAGATCTGCTAGGGCTACCACAGTCGATAAACAGGGAACTTCCTCCCAGCGCCTGGTATGAGGGTGGGAGAAATGTGTATTTCCCACCACCAGAAAGAGGTGATGGGCTAAAGCCCAAGATCTAGATGGTGTATGCACTAAAGGCCAGGAGATGCAAGAGGTGCAGTTAGCTGATTAACAGTGACACCCCCAATCTCCTTGTCCGCAGTCTCCTTGACAAGCCAGTGCCAGTTCCCCCAGACTCCTCATTCACTCTCTCCTCCCCATTAGCTTCCAGTCCCAATCTCACTCCCAAGACTCCCTGTCTAGTTTCAGCATCCCCCCCTTCCCCACCCAGCTCTTTTCCCCAGTCTCCTTGCCAACAAGTCCCAGTGTCCCCACCACCAGTTTCCTACCCCAGTTTCCTTCTTACCCACCTGCCCCAAGCTCCTTCTTACAGTCTACTCCCCCCACTGCCTGCAGGTCCAGTTTTTGTCCCCTCTGCATTCAAATCAGGAAGCTTCTTCTTCCATGCTGCTCTCTCAGTTCAGGTGACTGGACCTGGTCCCTGCACAACATACAGCAGGCCAGAGCTGCAATTGCAGGGGAATTCATCTCTAGGATAGAGTATGCTTGGTGTGCATGGAATATTTGGGGGAATTTGGCTGCTAAAACCTAACAAATCTGTGAGCATGTGTGAACTGCATTTTTCCAAAGGCTTATAACTTGGTTAAATTTGGACAGATTTTTTTATGGGGTCAGCAAAAGACCCATACCTGACACAAAGGCCACCCGCTACCAAATATCAAGTCCTTGTTCCAGAGCCTAGGGGCTCTAGAAAGTAAGACAGATCTCCACTGAGTTGACAGCCTAGGCATGCAAAGCCACCAGTTTTCACACTGTGAAAATGGTTCTTTAAAATTTGCTCAAGAATGACACTTTGCTATTCTTATCAGGAAGCAAAGTGAAAAATTCTCTCCCTCCCTCCTCATATCTATATAGAAGTAGATATAACTGAGATACCATAATCTTAGGCTGTATTTGTAGATGTAAAAGAAAAGATTGGAAAAACAAGTATTTTTCTTATTTTTTTCCAGGAAGTTTATTTTGCGCATTAGATAGTATGTTAGGTCTATTCAGTTTCACTATCAATGACTTCCCCCATTCTTTCTGTGGATCATCCATATAGCAAAAAAGAAGAGGAAGATAAGAAATTGAGGTTCCAAAAATTGCAAACACCTGCAGAGGGACTGAAGAACAGCTCAAGTCCTGAAATTACTTTTAACTCATATTTTAAAGCTGGCTAGATATCAAGATCATGGTGTCCTCTGAATTTTTGTGAATGTGATCCAGATGGGAGTTTGACATTGACAGGAAAATGTTGCTGTTTTCATGGTGATAACTACATTCCATGACAATACAGATGTCTGCTGTATTAGGTCATTTAAAAATACCACTGTTTTAAATCATGTGGATCCATCAGCCTATATGGAAGCTACTTTCTTTTGCTCATAGGATCAAGCAGCTACAGTGGTAGTATCTGGAAAACGAAACATGAAGATTTTTCTCATTTTTTACAGCTTCTTTCCCTTATATAATGTATGCTTTAAAACTTCATTCCTTCAAATATCACTGTCAGGCACACCTTCCTATGGTCCTAGAAACATTTAAAATTTGACCTTTTTCCCCCATTATTTGATTCCTGCAATATGGTTAACAAGTGAAGGTCCTAATCTTGCAAACACCTAATCATATTGGCATGACTTTATTCATGCACTGTTTGCAGGATAAAGGCATAGTGTTCATCAAAAACTAGGAAATGTGCAATGTTTGAGGCACGAGTGCAGCATAAGTATAATCTCTCTCATTCATTTAGGGTTTTATACTGTCACCCATCCCTGTAGTATCTGAGAGCCTTCTATGCAAGACCAATAGCAATAATGGACATCATGGAGTCTCTGTTTCACAGGTAAAACATAATCTGCGTAGGGTAGAGTTTTAAAGTGTTTACTACAGGATCTTTCCTGCAGTTAAGTGGGCTTCAACATTAATATTATCTTGTGCTGAAAATTATCTATTTTAGGTCACAAACTTGTGTGACTATTAGCCAAACTTTAAATTTTGATCAACTAAGGTTACAGTGCAGTAAACTGATGATCTGGCTGGACCCCTATTCGTGTGCACAATTGCAGTGAACTCAGCAGAGCTCCTCATGAGGACAGAGCTTCATGCCCATGGATCAAGGCTTATGAGTATGATCAGCTAGAAAGGCACAACTACACCTTTGTTTTAGGTCACATTCCCTTGTTTACAGCCAATTTTGTTCTGTGTTGTAAGCCACAAAGGGCACGTCCATACTGCAAATAAACAGTCACAGCTGTCCCATGTCAGCTGACTTGGGCCTGGAGGGCTCAGGCTATGGGGCTGTTAAACTGCGGTAGAGAGAAAGTTGGAGCCCAGGCTCTTGGACCTCATGAGGGAGGGGCCCAGGCTCCAGCATGAGTCCTTACATCTACATTGCAATTAAACTGCTCTGCAGCCTGAGCCCAAGTCAGTTGATATAGGCCAGCTGTGTGAGCTTAATTCAGTGTAAACATACCCAAATATACAAATGCTTATACTCTACACATGGCTACAGATATTCATTCTCAACAGCTTTCAGAAGATTTTTCATAATATTTTGCAGATGCGTGTCTAGAAACTTATTAGCAAGGGTTCCTTGTGTTCACATCCTATATACATTAAACATTTTGTTTGAATTCTGTAGCAATTGCTCTTTAATATAAATATTCACATTGCTTAATGGAACTGAATAAGTCCTGTCTAGTGACTGATTTTAGCACTGTGGTTTCCCAGTAATTTGCTGGTGTTGTGTTTGCATTGAAATGTCTAACATTTTTCCATCTTCAGAGTTTTGTTCATTTAAATGTATAATCTTAATGTTACATTAACCTACTTCCCTGAAGTTAATGT
The DNA here is from genome assembly GCF_009764565.3 of Dermochelys coriacea. Taxonomy (NCBI): domain Eukaryota; kingdom Metazoa; phylum Chordata; order Testudines; family Dermochelyidae; genus Dermochelys; species Dermochelys coriacea. The sequence goes on from NC_050072.1 coordinate 118,407,825, forward strand.
CTTTTTGTTTGTTTGTTTGTTTAAAAGAGGAAAAAAGAAACTCCCTGTGCTTAATAGCATGTTTAAATACGTTAGCATTTAAATGGTCCCAACTAGACTTCAATGTTTGCACCTCATAGTGGTAAATGGCTTGAGGGAAGGGTAAATCCCTACCTTTATTGCTGCAAGACTGGGTTAACAGGACACCAGCACACTGATTTACATAGTGATGGCAAGATCTTTATGTTGATAAAAACAAAGTGGGGGGGGGAGGGAGGGATGGCATCTTAGAATTTGCTGAAAAATGTGTGCAGAAATGGCAACAAGATGCTAATACTGAGGAAGTCTTTTTTTTTTCTTCACACATGATTTCATCGGTTACAGGATCCCCTAGTCTGAATGTCTGTAGAACACAGGCCACAGAAAGTCAACCAGTAACTCCTGTGGTGAAGGGAATTATGCTTCCCTAACATTTCTAATGTTAAGTTTCATTTTTGGATGATTTTGCCATATATGTTGCAACAAAACATTTGCAATCTCCCTTAGGCAAAGATCCCAGCCGTCCTCCTTAATTCCTTCTGTCTTTCTCCCCCACCAAAAGCTGGATAAATATGCACTTCTCCCAGACTCCAAGTGAACTCATAAAGCAGGGGCATGGAAGAAGTTCATTAGGTTTTACTAAAATCTTGAGAAGCCTATTATGTATATATGCTCATACATAAAAAATTTACTTTTATATTTTTAATGCACCACCGAAAGCACTTTGCAAACAAGTCCTTCCTCCTGGTGGTTTAGCCATATGCAGATGCCTCAAGCCAAGATTTTTGAAAAACAGGACTCTGAAGTTAGCTTTGTAAATAAGTGGATTGATTTTCAGAGTGCTGCTGAGCATCCAATAACTCCTCACTGACTTTCAGAAGTCAGGACACTTATTTATTTAGGTACCTAGATATGGATTTGGTTGCCTAACTTTAACCTCCTAATTTTTTTTTTTTAAAACGTTGGCCCCAACCATTTTTCAAGTACTTATGAGGAAAAAAAATATAGTCTCAACTTTAAAAATGTATTTTCCTACCCACTTCACCATCAACATGGTGGACAGGATTTTATTCAAAAGTCAAGAACAAAACCAAACCAAAACAAAACCAACAGCATCCTAAGCACGCACATTGAGTCCAAGCAGGGAACATTTGACCAGAAAGAAAATATTTGAAAAATGTCATGAGAATACAAACACCCGGTAGTTATTATAATAAAAAAATGTTTACTATTGCTATAAAATAGAAATTAATAGAAACAGATATTTAAAGTATATATCAGTCAATGTATAAAATATGATTTTAAAATTGCATATTTAAAATATACTAAAATACAAGAACTATTCTGTCAATGTAAGATCTAAAGCAAAGGGATCCTCAGGGCTGCTTAACCTGGCCCTCTACCATCAGAAGGATATCCACACTCAAATTTGTCCAGCTCACAACTCCTCTTGAGAGGCTATTCTATAAACTCATCCCTTTGATGGTTAGAAACTTTTTTCTTATTTTCAGCCTGAATTTGTTATTGTCCAGTTCATACCTATTTGTTCTTGTGCTTTGTCCTTTAGTGTAAATAACTCTTACATTCTTAACTCTTCTTCCCTGGTATTTATACCCTGATGTATTTATAGAGAATAATCGCATTCCTTCCTCACTCTAATTTTTGCATGACTAAATAAGTCAAGCTTTTCCAGTCTGCTCTTGTAAGATAGGCCCTCCATGCCCCATATCATCCTAGTAGGTCATCTCTGCACATGTTCCAGCTTGGATTCATTTTTCCTGAACATGGGTAATGAGAATTGTACACAATATTACAAATGACGTCTTACCAGTACCTTGCACAATAGCATTAATAGTTCTCTATTTCTGCTGAAAATGACTTGCCTGATACATCCTAGGACCACATTTGCCTTTTTTTTTTTAAAACAACTTCACATTAAGCTCAAAAGATTTTTGTCATATACAATTGTATGTGAAACATTTATTTTGAAAATCAGTGGATCAGATCCAAACACACTGAACATTTAACTGCTGACAGAATATGAATTTTATGGCCTAAGCACATCTGTGCTCATGGGATTTTATATCTAATGATTCTTTTGGTGCCTGGCTTCAACATGCTGCAGCAAATGTGATGGCAGCTACAAAAGAAAAACTATCATACTCTTAATTGAGCAAACAAAGAGCTGTTGGTGACACCAATTAGTAAGTGTCACTACATAATTTTACCAAGTGTATAAAGTAGTGCCCCTCCTCTACTTGTGCTACATATGAAAGCAAATACATTATCTAATTGATGGTGTGCAGGACAAAGTGCGCATACCCTATGCAGTAGTTGGCAGAGAAAGCCTTAAAACCCCTCTTCCCAAGAAGCTGAAATTCTATAACTGCATGCCCCCAAAGCAGGCACTTCCTGGGCTCAAGCCAAGATGGAAGTAAGGCTGCCACATTGGAAATAAGTTTTAGAGTGGTAGCCGTGTTATTCTGTATCAGCAAAAATAACGAGGAGTCCTTGCCAGGCAACTCTCCAACACCCCACATTCTACGCTCCACATTCTACTATCCTCTGATCCCACTGAGGAGTGCCAAAAGAAACTACACCATCTGCTCAAGAAACTCCCTGCTACAGCACAGAAACAAATCTACAGACATACCCCCAGAGCCCCAACCGGGAGTATTCTATCTGCTACTCAAGATCCATAAACCTGGAAACCCCATCATCTCAGGCATTGACACTCTTACAGCAGGATTATCTAGCTATTTGGACTCTTTCCTCAGACCTTACGCTACCAGCACTCCTAGCTATCTTCAAGACATCACGGACTTCCTGAGGAAACTAAAATGCATTGGTCATCTTTGTGAAAACACCATCCTGGCCACCATGGATGTATAAGTTCTTTACACCAATATTCCACATGAGTATGGACTACAAGCTGTCAGGAACAGTATCCCCGATAAGGCCACGGCACACCTGATGGCTGAGCTTTGTGACTTTGTCCTAAACCCACAATCATTTCAGATTTGGGGACAACTTATACCTTCAAGTCAGCGGCACTGCTATGGGTACCCGCATGGCCCCACAGTATGCCAACATCTTTATGGATGACTTAGAACAACGCTTCCTCAGCTCTTGTCCCCAGTGCCCCTCCTCTACTTGTGCTACATTGATGACATCTTCATCATATGGATCCGAGGAAGGAGGCCCTTGAAGAATTCTACTTGGATTTCAACAATTTCTACCCACCATCAACCTCAGCCTAGACCAATCCACACAAGAGGTCCACTTCCTGGACACTATAGTGCAAATAAGTGATGATTACATAAACACCACCCTATACCGGAAGCCAACTGACCTCTATACTTATGTACATGCCTCCAGCTTTCATCCAGACCACATCACACGATCCATTGTCTACAGCCTAGCCCTAAGATACAACCGAATTTGCTCCAATCCCTCAGACAGAGACAAACACCTACAGGATCTTTATCAAGCATTCTTAAAACTACAATACCCACCTGGGGAAGTAAGGAAACAGATTGACAGAGCGAAATCGGTACCCAGAAATTACCTACTACAGGACAGGCCCAACAAGGAAAACAACAGAGCACCACTGGCTATCATGTACAGTCCCCAGCTAAAACCTCTCCAGAACGTTATCAACGATCTACAACATATCCTGGAAAACGATCCCTCCCTCTCACAGACCTTGGGAGGCAGGCCAGTCCTCGCTTACAGACAGCCCCCCAACCTGAAGCAAATACTCACCAGCAACTACACACCACACCACAGAAACACTAACCCATTAACCAGTCCCTATAGCAAACCTCATCGCCTACTCTGTCCCCATATCTACTCTAGCAACACCATCACAGGACCCAAGCACATCAGCCACACCATCAGGGACTCATTCACCTGCACGTCTACTAATGTAACATATGCCATCATGTGCCAGCAATGCCCCTCTGCCATGTACACTGGCCAAACTGGACAGTCCCTACTTAAAAGAATAAATGGACACAAATCGGACATCAGGAATGGTAACATACAAAAGCCAGTAGGAGAACACTTCAATCTCCCTGGACCGTCTATAACAGATTTAAAAGTTGCTATACTTGAACAAAAAAACTTCAGAAACAGATTTCAAAGAGAAACAGCAAAACTAAAATTCATTTGCAAATTTAACACCATTAATTTGGGCTTGAATAGGGACTGGGTATGGCTGGCTCATTACAAAAAGCAGCTTTACCTCTCCTGGAATTGATACCTCCTAATCTAATATTGGGAGCGGACTACATCCACCCTGATCGAATTGGCCCTGTCAACACTGGTTCTCCACTTGTGAGGTAAGTCCCTTCTCTTCATGTGTCAATATATAATGCCTGCATCTGTAATTTTCACTCCATGCATCTGAAGAAGTGGTTTTTTACCTACGAAAGCTTATGCCCAAATAAATTTTTTAGTCTCCAAGGGCTTGGTTACACTTTCACGCTATACCACAATAAAGCCTCCTAGAGTGCTCTTCCTTTCTCCCCGTCCACACTGGCAAGGCACGTAGAGTGCTCTAACTCCCTGGCTGGAGCGCTCCTGGTACTCCACCTCCATGAGAGGATTAACGGCTGTTGCATATTGGGTGAGATGCTGCAGCTCCAGTGTAAACGAGGAGTTACGTTACAGCACTCTGATTTACCCTCCGGAAATGTCCCATAATCCCATGGACTGAAGTGGCCTCTCTTGTCTTTGTTGTGAACTGGGGAGGAATGCAGAAGTGGCGCTTTCAAAGCTCCATTTCGGAGTGCTGGCTGCTTATCTGGTCCGAGAAAAAAACAAACAGCTAATGTTTGCTTTGAGTGAGTGAGACCGAGGCAGGGGAGGGAGGGAGGTCTGAACTAACAAGACAGCATGCTGACACACACTCAGCACCCCAAAAACCCACTCTCTCCCCCCACATACACACAACACACTCCACCCAACCCCCTCCCCATTTGAAAAGCACGTTGCAGCACTTGAACGCTGGGACAGCTGCCCATAATGCACTGCTCCCAATGCAGCTGCAAGTGCTGCAAATGTGGCCACACCAGTGCGCTTTCAGCTGTCAGTGTGGACAGACTGCAGCGCTTTCCCTAGTGTGCACTCCGAAGGCTGGTTTAACTCAAAGTGCTTTACAGCTGCAAGTGTAGGCAAGTTCTTAGGTGCCACAAGGGCTCCTCATTATTTTTACATTGGAAATAAGGCTCTCAGTTGTAGGAAATAGGGCCACTCTCAGGCTCAAGAGCCTGATGCTGCAACACGCTCAGAGCCTCCTGAGCGATGCATAGTGCCCTCAGCTCTTTTATGCATCCAAGACTATGAGATGGTGTGCTATGACTGACATGCTGTGATAACACTGCACTGAGTCTCTAATTGTGGGAAATGGGAAAACTTTTTTCTTCCCAACTCTAATAAGAAAGGGAAAGTCAAAGGGGGTAACACAGTGGCCATCATTATAAAAATCAACCAACATTTCCCATATAGTGATATGAGATGCCACAGTTTTTTGGGCTGTTGGGTTTTTTTGTTGTTTTTTTTTTGGGGGGGGGGGGAATAGAGAAAAATGTAAGAGAAAATAAGGTACAAGAGACCATAATGCATCATAGTTCTTACTTTTAATAAATGTATGGTAATAACTAGAAAACAATACCTTTTTTGAAGTTACTTTAAAGGACAGAGGCAAGGCATAACTGTTAATAGTGGGGAATGACATATTTTGAACCCACTCCCCACAAAAAAAAAAGAAATAAAAATAAAAATATAAACCCTGGCAGAAATGCAGGGGCACGTGACACCCTCCTCTCCTCCACCACACACAGGTCACCTCTGTTAAAGGAAATACTTTTATTTTTAAATTAACCTGAAGAGAATGGGTTCAAATAAATGATTATATATCAGTCTGCAAATGAAATACAATTGAGCTTGTCTGTCTAGTTTATGATTGCATACAAAAATTCCTCAGGATGATTAATGGCTGTAATAACTCTAACTGAAAAAAATCATTATAGGGAAAAAAGACTAAATAAAATCCAGAGCATCACACTTAAAGAGTTAGCTCTTTTCTTGCAATAGAATTTAGGATTTTTTTCTGAGATGTGAACTACAGATTCATAATTAAAGGTTTTATAATCTAGTAATTATATAACAAATTACAGCATCACTTTAAAAATAATTCTCATTAATTCTCTCTCATGTAACTTTAATATACAAGAGATTGTAAACAACCAAACAAAATTAAAGCACGAAGACGTGATTAGATCCAAAGGCTTCATTCTTCTTTCACTTAGACCAGTTTTACATCATGTGACTCATTTCCATCCAATTATAATACTTGTGATTAAGTCTCTGGCCTAAAATGCATTGTATTCAGTAAAGCACTTATGCACATGCACGTGAGAAGTGTAACTGACTTCAGTAAGCACTGGATCAGATTGTTAGTCTCACACCACCTTAAATATGACCTCTGAATTTGGGCCCAGATTTTTGAAAGGTAGTTATGTGTTGCTCTACCCACATTACTTAGATAGCTAAGGCCCATTTCAAAAGTGATACAGGAGACTAAATCCCATTGATTCATTTTAAAAAGGGATAGAAGTATTTAAGAGCCAAAATCCCACAGTCAGTCAATGGGATTTAGGCTCCTAAATGCTTAAATCCCTTTTGAAAATGATATATAGACTCCCACATATTAGGTGCATTGGGACACTGAGTAAACAATACCTAATAGTTTAAAAAATCTGGATCTTAGCCTTGCAATGGTGAGTGGAGGGACGCCAAAATACCTTAAAAAATCTAGACTTCTTTTGCTCTGGTCTGGTCAGCTCTCCCAAAACACTAAATTTGCCAAACTCGCCACATTGTCAGGAGAGATTCCTAATACAATTACTAGTTGAAGAAAAAACACAGACTCCTCCACATTAGAGAAATTTGCTCCAATGGAACTACGCTGACTCCAATGGAATGATGTTGATTTATAGCAGCTAAAGTTCTAGTATTCTTGAAGCAAAAGAGAGACAAGGATGTTTTCTGCTGTAAGTTATAATAGGAAGACTTATTTTCTCTCTCTTTGGTGGAAGAGGAATAAAGAAAGCATTGACAGTAAGATAATATCTACAAAATGTAATGGATACTTTAATCTGTAGAGGGTATGCCTTGGAGTCATTTTTTTCCTGGGGAAAAAATGGTTAATTATGACTTTCCACTTTAAATATCCAGCAGAGCAATCCCCTGCATTTGGTGCAGATGGCAAAAGATCTCACATCATATATCAGAGTTTGATTGACTGCTAGTAAATGAGGTAAAAAAAAGTCATTCAGAAAAGAATGAGGATTGATATGACAAAGAACTCCTATTTCCTTGCATCAAGCTTGGAAAAAGCGTTCTTTCTGCTGAATCCAGAGCAATCAGAAGCAAAGATATCCTTAAATTCATAAGGGAAAAAAGTCTTTAATAGTAAACCAACATAACTAATCTAAAAGAACTGAAAAAAGAAAAGATATATTATGAAAAATATGGTCGTAAAAATACGTGGTTATACTCCTCTTGATTTATTTAACCTAAATAAGTGTTTTGTATCTGCATCGAAAGAAGAGTGAAACCACAATAGCAATTGAAAGATAAAAGAAAATAAGTATAATGGAACAGGTCTGTAACTGCCAAGTATCAGAGATTGCCTGAGAGACCCACCCTGCTAGTGGTGATGGTTTTGCTGGGAAATGTTAAATGTGTTTTACTGACTCACTGAAACAGATAGACCATTACCTCTCTTATATAGAAGATAAATAGGGATGGCTCTTTATAGATTCATAGATACTAAGGTCAGAAGGGACCATTCTGATCATCTAGTCCGACCTCCTGCACAATGCAGGTCACAGAATCTCACCCACCCACTCCTATGAAAAACCTCACTTATGTCTGATCTATTAAGTCCTCAAATTGTGGTTTACAGACTTCAAGGAGCAGAGAATCTTCCCTCAAGTGACCCATGCCCCATGCTACAGAGGAAGGCGAAAATCCTCCAGGGCCTCTTCCAATCTGTCCTGGAGGAAAATTCCTTCCCGACCCCAAATATGGCCATCAGCTAAACCCTGAGCATATGGGCAAGATTCACCAGCCAGATACTACAGAAAATTCTTTCCTGGGTAACTCACATCCCATCCATCCAATATCCCATCTCAGAGAATTAGGCCTATTTACCCTGAATATTTAAAGATCAATTAATTACCGAAATCCCATTATCCCATCATACCATCTCCTCCATAAACTTATCGAGGATAATCTTAAAGCCAGTTAGATTTTTTGCCCCCACTGCTTCCCTTGGAAGGCTATTCCAAAACTTCACTCCTCTGATGGTTAGAAACCTTCATCTAATTTCAAGTCTAAACTTCCTGGTGGCCAGTTTATACCCTTTGTTCTTGTGTCCACACTGGTACTGAGCTTAAATAATTCCTCTCCCTCTCCGGTATTTATCCCTCTGATATATTTAGAGAGAGCAATCATATCTCCCCTCAACCTTCTTTTAGTTAGGCTAAACAAGCCAAGCTCCTTGAGTCTCCTTTCATAAGACAAGTTCTCCATTCTTCGGATCATCCTAGTAGCCCTTCTCTGTACCTGTTCCAGTTTGAATTCATCCTTTTTCAACATGGGAGACCAGAACTGCACAAAGTATTCCAGGTCTCACTAGTGCCTTGTGTAACGGTACTAAAACCTCCTTATCCCTACTGGAAATGCCTCTCCTGATGCATCCCAAAACCGCATTAGCTTTTTTCACAGCCATATCACATTGGCAGCTCATAGTCATCCTATGATCAACCAATACCCTAAGGTCCTTCTCCTCCAATACTCCAAGGTCCAATACTCCAAGGTTACTTCTAATTGATGCGTCCCCAGCTTATAACTAAAATTCTTGTTATTAATCCCTAAATGTATAACCTTACACTTCTCACTATTAAATTTCATCCTATTACTATTACTCCAGTTTACAAGGTCATCCAGATCCTCATGTATGATATCCCGATCCTTCTCTGAATTGGCAATACCTCCCAGCTTTGTATCATCTGCAAACTTTATTAGCACACTCCCACTTTTTGTGCCAAGGTCAGTAATAAAAAGATTAAATAAGATTGGTCCCAAAACCTATCCCTGAGGAACTCCAGTAGTAACCTCCCTCCAGCCTGACCGTTCACCTTTCAAGTAGGACCCGTTGTAGTCTCCCCTTTAACCAGTTCCTTATCCACCTTTCGATGTTCATATTGATCCCCATCTTTTCCAATTTAACTAATAATTCCCCATGTGGCATGGTATCAAACACCTTACTGAAATCTAGGTAAATTAGATCCACTATGTTTCCTTTGTCTAAAAATCTGTTACTTTCTCAAAAAAGGAGATCAGGTTGGTTTGGCACTATCTACCTTTTGTAAAACCATGTTGTATTTTGTCCCATTTACCATTGACTTCAATGTCCTTAACTATTTTCTCCTTCAAAATTTTTTCCAGGACCTTGCATACGACAGATGTCATACTAACAGGCCTGTAGTTACCTGGATCACTTTTTTTTCCTTTTTTAAAAATAGGAACTACATTAGCAATTCTGCAATCATGTGGTACAACTCCTGAGTATACAGATTCATTAAACATTCTTGCTAATGGGCTTGCAATTTCAGGTGCCAATTGCTTTAATATTCTTCGATGAAGATTATCTGGGCCCCCCGATTTAGTCCCATTAAGCTGTTTGAGTTTTGCTTCTACCTCAAAAAGAAAAGGAGTATTTGTGGTACCTTAGAGACTAACAAATTTATTTGAGCATAAGCTTTCGTGAGCTACGGCTCACTTCATCGGATGCATTCGGTGGAAAATACAGTGGGGAGATTTATATACATACATACATACATACATACATACATACACACACACACACACACACACACACACACACACACACACACAGAACATGAAACAATGGGTTTTATCAAAGACACTGTAAGGAGAGTGATCACTTAAGATGAGCCATCACCAGCGGGAAAACCTTTCATGGTGTCAAGCAACCTCAGATATGGTAATACCTACCTCCATATCCTCATTCCCATTTGTCATGCTACCATTATCCCTAAGATCCTCTTTAGCCTTATTAAAGACTGAGGCAAAGTATTTGTTTAGATATTGGGCCATGCCTAGATTATCCTTAATCTCCACTCCATCCTCAGTGTTTAGCGGCCACACTTCTTCTTTCTTAGTTTTCTTCTTATTTATATGGCTATAGAACCTTTTACTATTGGTTTTAATTCACTTTGCAAGGTCCAAACTGTATGCTTTCTGCTTCTTCTTAATCACCTCTCTAAGATGCTTGCTCATCCAGCTTGGTCTACAACTCCTGCCTATGAATTTTTTCCCCTTTCTTGGGATACAGGCTTCCGATAGCTTCTGCAGCTTTGATTTAAAGTAATCCCAGGCCTCCTCTACCTTTAGATCCATACATTCTTCAGTCCAATCCACTTCCCTAACTAATTTCCTTAATTTTTGAAAGTCAGCCCTTTTGAAATCAAAAACCCTAGTTGCAGATTTATTTTTTGTTAATCCTTCCGTTCAGTTTGAACTGAATTAGCTCATGATCACTTAAACCAAGATTATCCCCTACAACCATTTCTTCTATGAGATCCTCACTACTCATCAAAACCAAATCTAAAATGGCATCCCCTCTAGTCGGTTCAGCAACTACTTGATGAAGGAATCCATCAGCTATCGCATCTAGGAAAATCTGAGCCCTATTATTATTACTAGCACTGGTCCTCCAGTCTATATCTGGGAAGTTAAAGTCTCCCATGATCACGCAGTTTCCATTAGTATTTACTTTATTAAAAACATTAAAAAAGGCTCTATCCATATCCAAATTAGATCCCGGTGGTCTATAGCACACCCCAAGCACTATTGTAGGGGAGGCTCTACTAGTTTTCTTCCCCAATGTAATTTTTGCCCAGATGGACTCTGTCTTATCCATTGCATCGCTTCTTATTTCTTTACATTCTACCTCATCATTGATATACAATGCTACTCCACCACCTTTAGCTTTATTTCTGTCTTTCCTAAACAGCACATACCCTTCAATACCTGTAGTCCAGTCATGACTACTATTCCACCACGTTTCTGTTATCCCTAGAATATCAGGTTTCACTTCCTGGACCAGTAGCTCTAGTTCCTCCATTTTGTTATCTAGGCTCCTCGCACTGGTGTACAAACACCTTAATTTTTGCTGTCTGGCCTCGCTCACATTTTGTACCCTATTAGGTACAGTCATTCTTTAGACAGAGAGGACATAGGGTGTGGGCTGAGCAGTTGTGAGAGGAACCCATGGACCAGCATGCCTAGGGAAAAGCTTGGGCTGGATTTTGTGTACCATTTAAGTTCTTTTTGTCCATCAAGCCAACCTCCTGAACATGGTATATTCTGATCCACTGCCATACGTGTAGACTGTATTTGGGGAAGAGTAAAAAAGCAAAAGGATTATAGTGGCCTACTTTTCTGACCCGAAACACTGATTTGCTAATTTCATCTCTGCATCCCAAGAGATGTTACATGCCATTCTTGTTTTTAACGAACAAAAATGGCCTTCTATCAACACAAAAGCAATAATTATCTTTTAGGTAAGTTAATATGACAAACACCCTGAAATTACTCTCATTTTTGTAAACATAAATTGCATGAAATATCTATTCATTTTTCATGGAGAAAAAAGGCAATGAAAAAAAGTTTTCACAGTTATACTTTTAGGGCCTGGTTATAAGAAGTTCTGAGTACTATCAGTGCTCATCTACTTTAATGAGTGTTCTTCAGTAGGGATAGCAGGCTCACAGAACACACCATGATCTAGCCAGAGACATCTTTAGTTTGATGAAAACCAGAAATGAGGAAAACAACACTGCATCAGAAAATAAATGTGTGAGCCCATTTGTGCTGTGCATGAAGAACCATATTCTGCCCAAGTATCCAGGGGCTGGCTTGAATCAGCCTCATTAACTGACTTTAAAAGTTAAATGAATCCTGGAGGAATACACAATGGTATTTTAGTCTCAACACAGAAGGTCAAGCCATGGTAGTAAACTAATTGAGCTTATATTACATAAATGTCTAATTCATCCCTGCTGTCATTCCACTGAAGTCACTGAAATTACACCAGGGTCAACGTACCTCTCCTTTTAATGCTCATAGGAGAAGTTGGATTTGTAGCCTCAGAAGAATTTCAAACATTCCCTTAAGAAACAAAAGAAAAAAGTGTCTAAGTGAGATATGTTCTCTTCTAGTGACAGATCCTATGCTGTTGTACATTGACTAACTCCGTTTCTGCAGTGGAGCTATACTAATTTATAGCAGCTGAGAATCTGGCTCTAAACAATTCACTCAGGCTGGGGGAATGAAGGACTAAATATCTTTTGCTGTACCCTTAGTGTCTGATCCTCAAAAGGTGCTGAATGTCCTCAACTTCTCTTGATATCTGTGAGAGTGAAGGACACTTGACAACTCTCAAAAGAAGAAAAGGAGTACTTGTGGTACCTTGGAGACTAACAAATTTATTTGAGCGTAAGCTTTTGTTGACAACTCTCAGGATTCAACCTTTACAGCTGAATTTTTGCTCAGTGATATCATTGAGGGCTGATCCTGTATTCCATGGGTTTTGGTGCATAAGGAATACAGAATCAGGCCCCAGGTAGGCAAGAGGCGTGGGGGAAAGGAACTCACCAGAATTTATGCTGGTTAATACAGGTGGTAGCATTTCAGATAATAAGAAAACCTGAACCATAAATTCAGGGTCAGAGGAGATGTGAATCTGATGCAGAATGCCCTCCGCTCCCTGAGTCATCTTACAAGAGATTATGTTTCTAATTACCTTTCTGACCTTCTAACACCCTCTACCCATTTCACCCTTTTAGGTCAAATAAAAAATGGCTTTACAGGCTGTGTGTCAGAGTGGTACGGTAGAATGCTCCTTGCCATGATTTCAAAAAGGTTATACCTTTACTCTACTTTAAAGCATGTATTCTTCCTTAAGCATGTAGTATGACAAATTATTTATGGTGGGTTTAAATACAGAGAGACCTAGGATTATATTCTGGCCAATTTTCACTGGAGTTAAACCATTCTGTATTTGATATGTCAGGTGTCTAAAAACCTGATACTTCACAAATACCAGAGACATTTTAAAAAAACTAGGGTGTGTGTGTGTTATATTTAGCATTTGAATCTTGAGTATTTATTCATATTTTGCATTAGAGGCTTGGGGGCAATTAGGTGTTTCATTACACATCTTCATCTAGCCACAAGAAGAGGACAAAGGGCCATGCTTTGGTGTCATGGGGACATGTTTGCTTCAGGCAGGGAAGCTTATTTGATGCTCCAGTTGTCCACAGAAATTTAAATGGTTGTATATATATGGGGGACTGAGGAGCTCTGGAGCAAGCACAAAGCCTGAGCCTCTACTGGCTGAGCTACAGGACTAGCTGTGGTTTAGCCTCTTCATGGTGTTCAGGAGCCCCACTGGGTTACGGCTGCATCTTTTGATGCCCTTCAGTTTGGTAGTAAGCAGAATGTCTGATGGGTTGTGTCATTTTATGTCCTCTATTTTTGTGCCAGCATACCTACTAAACTATCATTATACTATGCTCTCCGTTAACAAAACTGACCTTCATCAGCGTCAGTGAATGAAGGTTCACATTGAAAACAGTAACTTTAACCTAAATAGCTATTTGCATAAAACATGTTGCAATTTAAAAATTGGCATTATGTCAGCTACATTATTTAAAAGAGAGCTCCAGAGGTGATCCTGGCAATTGCAAGCAGGTAAGCCTAACTTCAGTACCAGGCAAATTGATAGAAGAAAATAATATTAAAGAACAGAATTATCAGACACAAACATGGTTTGTTGGGGAAGTGTCTTTTGTAAAGGGAAATCATGCTTCTCCAATCTATTAGAATTCTTTGAAGGTGTCAATAAGCATGTGCAAAAAAGAGTGACCCAGTTGATACAGCGTACTTGAATTTTCAGAAAGCCTTTGACAGGGTCCCACATCAAAAGTTCTGATGGAAACTAAGTAGTCATGGGATAACAGAGAGGGTCCTCTCAAGAATCAGTAACTGTTTTAAAAAGATAGGAAACAAAGGGTAAGAATCAATTGTCAGTTTTCACAATGGAGAAAGATGAAAAGCAGAATTCCCCACAATGATCTATACTGGGACCTGCGCTTTAAACATATTCATTAACAATCTGGAAAAGGGAGAGAACAATGAAGTGGCAAACTTTGTTGATGATAAAGTTATCCAAGACGTCAGTCAGAACTGAGTGTTACTGCAGGAATCTCAAACGGTGTAATGGGCTGACAAAATGGCAAATGAAATTCAAACCTCATAAGGGCAAAGTACTGCACACTGCATTATAGTTCCAACTATACTTATAAAAATTAGCTGTTACCACTCAACAAAGAGAACTTGGAGACACTGGCTATTTCTCTGAAAAACTGCTGTTCGATGTGCAGGAGCAACTGTCAAAAAGGCTAACAGTATATTAGGAAGTTTTAGCAAAGGAATAGAAAATAAGACAGAAAAAATATGCCACTGAATACTGTGTCCAGTTCTAATCACCCAATATAAAAAAAGATACAACGGAACTGAAAAAGGCTCAAAGAAGAGCAACAAAGATGATCCAGGGTATGGAACAGCTTCCATATGAGGAGAAATTTAAAAGATTGGGACAGTTCATCACAGAAAGAGATAAGGGGGACTATGATGGAGATCTATAAAATCATGAATGGTATCTAAAAATGAATAGAAAAGTGTTATTTACCTTTTTGCACACACAAAAAAGCCAGGGTCACCTGACAAAATTAATAGGCAGCTTGTTTGTGTTAAACCTGAGGAAGTACTTCTTCACACTACACTGAATTAACCTGTGGAATTCATTACCATGAGATCTTGTGAAGACCAAAAGTATAATTGGGTCCAAAAAAGAATGAGGTAAGATCATGGAGTACATGTCCAGCAATGGCTATTAATAAGGCTGCGAGTTTGTCACAGATTCCGTGACTTTCTGTGACTTCTGTAGCGGCTGGTGCAGTTGACCCCATAGCTGCCTAAGCAGTTCAGGCAGCGTCATGGCCAGGTGAACTGGTCACTGCTGGGGCTGTCTCAGGCGACCGCGTTCCCCCCAACAGCAGCAGGTGTTTGGGTTTGGGATGGGGCTCAGGGCTAGGGGTTGGGGTGCAGGAGGGGATGAGGGCTCTGGGTGGCACTTACCATGGGGGAATCCCCGGAAGCAGCAACTTGCCTCACCTCCTTGGTGGAAGCGGTGTGCGGCCTTCGCTCGCAGGCACCACCCCTGCAGCTCCCATAATTCCTGCCAATGGGAGCTATGGAGCTGGTGCTCGGGGCAGTATGCAGCGCTGCCCGGCCACTCCTCTGCCTAGGAGAGAGGGAAGGTGATGTTGCCGCTTTTGGCAAGGTGTGGAGTCAGGTAGGGAGCCCGTCAGCCCTGCCACACCCCCCCTCCTCCCACACACACACCGTTTAGTCAAGGGAATATAGTAAAGTCATGGACAGGTCAAAGGTTGTGAATTTTTATTCACTGTCCATGACCTGTCCATAAGTTTTACTAAAAATACTTGTGACTAAAACATAGCCTTAGCTATTAGCCAAGATGGTAAGGAACATAACCCCATGCTCCGGGTGTCCCTAAGCCTCTGAATTCCAGATGCTGGAACTGAACAACAGGGGATGGATCACTCATAATTGTCCTGTTCTGTTCATTCCCTCTGAAGAATCTGCATCAGCCACTTTCAAAAAGACAGGATACTGGGCTAGATGGACCATTGTTTTGATCCAATACGTCAGTTCTTACATTTTTAAATGTTTTTCCAATCTACTCATATGCAGGGAATCAACCACATTTAATATTTCAGACCCTAGAGTATTTTATTTTAAAAAAGACATTTTAGTCACACCACCACTAAAAACATGGTGTAACTAGCCATATTTTTTCCATCCAACTGCCATAAAAACTCAAGCAATTCATAAAGTATAAGAAGCATGTGATACTCATCTTCCAACTGAAAACAGATTTTCTATAGGCCATTTCCATCCTGATTAAAGAGTATATCCTGGCACAATCTTCACTATATTGACAATACTGCACCATTGTAATACAGTAGTAGTATTAGACTAGCCTTGATGAAAACATGCTTCTATATGGAGTTTGACTTCAGGGCTGATGCTGCTTGGACTCTTAGGACACACACACTTAGGTTACACTAGAGGAGGGAAGGACAGATACCTGAAAGCTACTTTGATGGCTAGTGTCCATTTCTGTATGCCATGGGACTAGTATTCAAATTAAAACTGGTTCATTTAGATATTAGAGTACAGTAGTCGCAACAGAAGTTTTAGGTTGATTGAAAGCTTCATTTTCTTCTGCAAATCATTAAATTGTTCACTTCTTAAGTTCACAAATTTCCACATGAAAAGGAACTGATGCTGTCATTCTCAGCCACCACTATCCTTTTTTCAGAGTAGCAGCCGTGTTAGTCTGTATTCGCAAAAAGAAAAGGAGTACTTGTGGCACCTTAGAGACTAACAAATTTATTAGAGCATAAGCTTTCGTGAGCTACAGCTCACTTCATCGGATGCATTTGGTGGAAAAAACAGAGGAGAGATTTATATACACACACACAGGTTAACTGCTGGAATTAACCTACCTTGCTTGTCACCATGAAAGGTTTTCCTCCTTTCCCCCCCCCTGCTGCTGGTGATGGCTTATCTTAAGTGATCACTCTCCTTACAGTGTGTATGATAAACCCATTGTTTCATGTTCTCTGTGTGTGTGTATATAAATCTCTCCTCTGTTTTTTCCACCAAATGCATCCGATGAAGTGAGCTGTAGCTCACGAAAGCTTATGCTCTAATAAATTTGTTAGTCTCTAAGGTGCCACAAGTACTCCTTTTCTTTTCACTATCCTTTGGTCACATTCACCTTCTCTTATCTTACACCTTTCTCACATCTAAATATAGGTGATCAATGATTTACTGGATTAAGCATGAAGTTCTATTCCCGATCTGATCATTATCTGGATGTATGACCTTGGACAAATTACTTAAAATTCTAAATTTTGGAAACTGAGTGCCTATGTTTTTCACACAGACCCACAGCCGTATGCAATGTAGTTCTAGCCATGCCAGTCCCAGGATATTAGCAAGACAAGGTGGGTGAGGGAATATCTTTTATTGGACCAATTTCTCAAAGGAAACCTGCACAAACACTTTCAAAACATGAACTTAAATTCATAACTTTGCTAGACACTAAAAATCATGGACTTAATATACACACTGGATTTATGGCTTATTACAACAATCTGAAACCAATCTATCCCCTGGTTTTGTCCTATATCTACAGGGGTAAGAATGGGCCATTACACCTTGAATGGTCTCTTTGAATATGTGCTAACTACTTGTTCAACCTTGTATTTAGCTGTGACAGGGAGTACTTTTTCTATACCTGAACATGACCTCTGTGAGGCTCAAAAGCTGGTCTCTCATCAACAGAAGTTGGTCCAATAAAATATATTACCTCACCCACCATGTCTCTCTAATATCCATAGTTGAGCATTTAAACAGAAGTGGCCTCAATTTCAGAAGTATGGAACATCTGGAGTGAATATGGATTTAGGTGCCTGATTTTTGCCACCCAGGTCTTCCACATTAACTGACAGAATGAGAATAGAAAGGATGAACTGTTTCAGTAAAGCCCATTGGAGACAGGCCATGGATTGCTACTGAAATGGCATTAGCAAATCTACTACTAATTTATCAAAACCCACCTCTCAATAACCATAATGTGAAGAACTATTTCCTTCTTGCACAACTGAGGCAACATAGAAACAGGGTTGAATTCAACTGAGTCACAACGTCCTCCATAAAGTGGCACTAGGTAAATATATCTCAAAGTTTATCTGCATGAACATTTTTAAACTAAGGGTTGGGGAAAAGCCAACAGGTGTGGAGGAGCACATGGTTTGGACAGATACATCTCTGAGGGGAGCATTTATTAAAGGGGATACTCTATAACTTAGTAAAGAGGAGAGGATAGAAGTTAATAAAGTATATGTGAGAACTGAAGAGACAGCATCAAATGAAAAACAGTCCCATTCAATCACATCACATGAACTAAACAAAATACTGATAAATTTTACAAGTGCTTATAAACACAGGGAAGAAATCTGAATACTAAGATGGATGAATTTGAGTGCCTGGGTATTAAATGCGGATATTGATATAATAGGCATCACAAAAAACTTGATGGCATGATGACCAATGGGACATTGTAATACTAGATACAGAAAATATAGGGATGACCGAGTAGGTCATGCTGGGTGGGGGAATGGCACTACATGCGAAAGCAAGCATAGAATCAAATATAGCTAAAATCTTACATGAACCACACAGTACCATAAAACCTCTATGGACAGAAATTCCATGCCTGAATAATAAGAGCATATCCGTAGGAGTATATTTTCAACCCTCAGCAGAAGAGGCAAAACTAACAGCAAAATCTGCCAAACAAACATCAATGGTGCCACTAGACAACCGAGGTACAAAGAGAGCGTGCCAGGAAGACAAGGCCATTGTGGAGAAGTTAAATTAATTCTTTGCATTGGTCTACACTGTAGAGGGCGTCTGAGAGATTCTCACACCTGACCATTCTTTGTCGGTCACAACTCCGAGGAACTATTCTAGACTGAGGTATCAGTAGAGATGGTTTTGGAACAAATTGGAAAGTTAAATGTTAATAAATCACCAGAATAAGATGGTATTCATCTAAGAGTTCTGAAAGAACTCAAATGTGAAACCACAGATCTATTTACTGTGATACGTAACCTATCACTTAAATCAGTTCCTGTACCAGATGACTGGCTGAGAGCTAACATTATGCTGATATCTAAGAAAGGCTCCAGAGGCAGTCCAAACAATTGCAGGCCAATAAGCCTGACTTCAGTAACAGGCAAACTGTCTGAAACTACAGTAAAGAACAAAAATGAACCTGATATGTTGGGGGAAGAGTCAGAGCATTTGTAAAGGGAAGTCATGCCTAACCAATGTATTAGAATTATTTGAGGGTGTCAACAACCATGTGGAAAAGAGTGATCCAGTTGATACGGTGTACCTGGATTTTCAGAAAGCCTTTGACAAGGCAACTTACACCAAAGGCCCTTAAGAAAACTAAGTAGTCATGGGATAAGAGGGAAGGTCCTCTCAAGGATCAGTTCAAAGATAGGAATCAAAGGGTACAAATAAATAGTCCGTTTTCACAATGGAGAGAGGTAAATAGCAGGGTCCCCCAACTATCGGATACATAATTGAAAGCAGGGTACTTTCTTAGGTTTTTCATTGATGCACTGTCTGTTCTGGATAGTGGATAAAACAATGCAGCTATTGAAATGCCCAAACGTAATTCTGCTCTATGGAAAGAAAAGTGTAAATACCTGTTCAGCTTTTGAAAATATATTTGTTGAATATGTTGTATATCATGTTTAGTATACGGAAATATGAGTGTCATTATGTTAGATGGCTCACCCCAATAGCTTATTTTGACAGGGGATGGATCACTGAATGGTTACCTGCTCTGTTCATTCCCACTGAAGCACCTTGCATTGGCCACTGTCAGAAGACAGGATACTGGGCTAGATGGACCTTTGGTCTGACCCAGTATTGCCGTTCTTATGAAATTTAAAAACAAACAGGGAAAGGCATTTTAATTCCACTTACAAACAACATACATTTTTGTATACTTGTTTACGCTTTAAAAGTGCAAACCAAATATAACAGAACTACCTGTAAACAGAGACAGGGTAGAGGCTTTTCAGTAGGAATCAGGTCTATATACAATATTTGTACTCTTTTTAAACATTTTGTACTCTCTATTACACAAATACACCTCTTAGATAAACAATCCAACTCTACGTAGCAAGACAAATTGCACCAGAGTACACAACACATTTACATTGACTACTGCAGGCACTGCTAAAAACTTGTCTAAAAGGTTTAATATGCCAATAGTTAATGAAGTGTCCAAATAGTTTAACCTTCTTTCAACTTGGTATGCGTGTTGCCATGAACAGACTCAGGGAATGAATACCAAATCCTGACCTTCTAATAAGAAGATATACAATATAAAATTGCGGGAGCATCACTAGATTTTACTAACACAATTTCTATTGCCTACAAGCCACTTCATTATTCATTTCAGTTGGTGTGACTATAGGACAGTAGTTTCCCTGCACCCTGTAGCCTGGCCAATAGTCAAGTGCTCCTGCTTACCTTTATGCATGGTCTAAACCGGATGCATAACATCTCATCTTGTATTGACCTATTGTATTGACTTTCTCGTCTGGTTCCAGCACCAGGTGCTTACAGCTCAGCAACTGGACACAGCATTATCCAAAGCACAATTGTGTTTCTACAGAAAGACCCAGCTTTCAATGGATAAATGATATATTATTGCACGACGGATCAACTCTGGACAAACCATATTGAAAATGGCACATCTCACAGTATAGTCAAACCTATGACAGACTTGGACAGGCCAGAAATGCTGAGGCTGGCTTAAAGACCAACAACTTACACATTTACTACATCCAGATTTCACCAAGTTAAATCAAATAGGGCACCTTAAAGCCAAAGTTCTGTATATCATCAGAAAGGCTTCTTATAGAGCACTTGCAGGGTCACAGCTAGTTTTCAGGGGGGGCTGCTGGCACCTACTGCAGTTCTACCCAGAGTGACAGATTCTCAGAAATTTTAAGAAAGGTGAAAGTAATCCCCCCGCAACTGACACAGCTTTATTTTCACAACTCCTTGCAAATACTGAAATAAGTTTTGACTTAGGTACATAAGAAAACTGTGTCAGTATCAGGATATATAATTGTTTCCTTCCAGCAACAGAAAGGGAGTTACCCTCAGAAACCTATTTATCATGGTACAGGTCTAGGAGGTATCTTCATACCCCTTAGTATCTGGAATGTAGGTACCCAGAACAAGAAAAATAAGGATCCATTGTGAGTCAGGGTACATGGTGGGTTCAGAACAAAGACAAGGGTTACTTCTTGGTACCAGAAAAAACAAAAAGATAACAAAAAGATCTAACTAGTTAAGTGTAGTTTCAAATGATGTATTTGGAACCTTTTACTGGTAAACAAGTAGGGTATAAAAGGGTAGCTTTAGAGGTATAACTTTGAGGAGCACACCTTCTGCATAAGGTGAATGTAACATTGCTCCAGGGGACTGTTCTTCAGAGACTGGTAACACGGAATCTTTTTCTTGTACCATATTAATAAATCTGACTGACATTAGTTACTTGATCTTTGAGTATATTTAATAAAGAACAAAAGTGTGGTTGAGCAATTGACTATACAATGCATTAAGAAAAGACAGTTTAACTATGATGGAGTATTGGAAATGAAGCATATTGGAAAAAACCAAGAGCCTGACCCAGGAAATTGACTTCAATGTGCTTAAAGTTAAGTGTGTGTATATATTTGAAAGATTGGGGCCTATAATGTTATTCTAAATGTTTTCACTTAAGCAAATGTGAAAAATGTCAAAGCACTGTTATCCTGCAGATACAGAAATGTGACCCTAACTCCATAAGTTGGTATAAAATCAGTTTGATGGGGAAAATCAAACAAGACATAAGTTAAGTAATGAGATACGTCTGATCAGATCAGAATGAAAGAGAGTTTAACATACTATTTTATTCCTACAGTACAATACAGATGACAACCATTTTTTTTAATTACCTATTGAGTTTTTAGATTTGAATTTCAGATTTGAAAATTCAGAAGCGCAACAAATATGCAGGTAGAGTAGATCCCTCAGAGTTAGGTTTTAACAATATCATCTGCCCTGAATGAGGGCCAATGAATAGGCGTGTGACCCCTGGAACACACAAGGGAGGGAATTTTGACTATTTCTCTTCCTGGTCCAACCCTATCTTGCACCAAAGAGGAAGTGATTTGCTACTGGTTTATACCTGCAGATATAGATTTAATTTCCCTTGTATACTCATTCCATAAGATTTCTCTCTCTCTCTCTCTCTCTCTCTCTCTCTCACACACACAACCCCTTCCCTTAACCTCCTTTCATTCAATAGCAAACATACTTAATAATTAGGGGGTAGCCGTGTTAGTCTGTATCCACAAAAACAACAAGGAGGGAGAAAAAAATTGAGCTTTGCAGAGTGCCCTGAAGGCCACCAAATTCCAATTGTTTTGGTCCAGAGCAAAGGAAGTTCCAAAGTTGGTGGACCCCCATAGAAAACATCCTGCCACTGCTCCCTCTTTTACATGAATGGGGCCCCAGCTCAGGTACCTCTGCTGATTCCAAATGTGGCAGTATGTCATGGGGAGAAAGATGATCTCCTAGATAAGTAAGTCTTGTAGAACATTACTTTCAGTGGTGCAAGTAAGCCGGTCCGGTCCGGTACGCTGTACCATTAAGACATTTATTGGTGGTACGCCATACCAGAAAGACAATTCGGTATCTGCTGAACACCGCAGAGCTCTCCTGAGAACCGCAATGGCGAAAGGAGCAGAACGTGGGGTTCTCTAGCGTGGTTGTACTGCCCCCAGCCCTTCCACACAGCTGCGTCTCCTGTCTGGGGTCCACACAGCTCTGCTGGAGGACAGCGCTGGGGGCAGTATAGCTGCGCTGGAGCAGCTGCTGATGTGGGGTCGCCCCATGTCCTGCTTCTCTCACCACTGTGGTTCCCAGGAGAGCCCTGTTGTTCAGTGGATACAGATTTCTATCCGCAAATATCGGCATCCGCAGGTATAAATTTGTATCCACGCAGGGCTCTAGTCATGGAACATTTTTTGTGAGGGGGAGGGGTCAGTTGGTTGGTACTGTACCGGTAAAAGTTAAAATCTACTTGCATCACTGATTACTTCCCCCTTGATACAAACTCAGCTCTGTCAGCCCCGTGCACTAGGAGGAGAAAGAGAAGGAACTAAGGTAGTAACCATTTCCTTATCCCTACCCAATCATTTCTCCTTCACTTGCATGAGTGGGCACATACTGTGACCCACAACATGGGTAGCCTGCCTAGGGAAGTATAGGGGATGACACAAGTGCAAGTCACATTCCTGCCCTTAATTCATTGCCTCCCACAGTTCTTTTATTTACATATACTGACTTACATATATGTACCAACTTGTGTATGAAACAACAAGCTGATAAACATTTAACCAACACATCAATGTGAAAGCACAACAGGTCTTTGTATTAATTGCCTTTAGATACAGTATTCAGTATTGCCAATTCCAAGCACTCAAAAAAAATATTGAATCAGGCCCTCATATCATGAGATTCTACAAACTATTGGGTTCCTTTAGTTTGCCTACTGGTTTCAGAACCTTTAGGATACACGCAGTTCTTGGAATTCCCCTACCTATTTTGATCTATTTGAATGAATGCATATAGGCGGGTGATACGGCTTTATCGTTTGCTCCTTCTCCTTTGACCCTACTGCTGACTGAAAAGAATTAATCGGTACAGTGCTGTTGTCAATACTGCATACAGATAAGGAAAGTTTTATTTTATCATTCTCAAAGTCTGCCTAATGTTGTGGGGAAATTATGAGAATTGGCACTGACAAATTTGATAACTGACACATTCTCATGTAACTAGATTATCATAATGCATACACAAAAAGGGACTGAGTTAATGCAGGTCCCTTAACTGTTATTTCCTCATTTTTTACTGTTTAGTGCATCTTTTTATATAAAATGTATATACACAGTTTTTATTACATAATGTCGGTCAAAGAGTTTTGATGTTTGTAAAAGGTATTGTGTAGGATAAAAAGTTCACTATTATTTAACTAGATAGTTGATACCCTTTTGTGCAAGGCGTTAGCAGTCTCAGCCAAAATCTTTATGGATTCCTAACAACAAACACCATCACAAAGGGTAACATAGCTGGTATCATTTCTGATATTGCAAAGGATTGCTTGGGTATGGAGGCCAAACAATAATCCTTTGGCCCTCTTGGGAAAGTCCCTCTACACTAGAACACTGGCAGGAGAATACTATGGTACGGTTTTTCACTGGCACATCCTGTGCTGTTCCCATTGTCTAGAAAAAAACAGAAACCATTTGTAGCTCAGGCTATCCAACCCCAGCACCTTTCATGAAAATTAAATGCCATTTCAAAGCAGAAAAGAGAAAAGAAAAACCAAGGATACAGGACTCTGGGGCAGAGAAAGCAAGAGCATGTAGCAGGGGAATTCCTGGGATAAATGCCTTGAGATAGGCCTGTAAAGCTACAGAATCTTGCGCTGCAGAACACTTTTAGTAATGCCTCCTGCCCTACTTGTCTGAATACCCTGTAAATAAACCTATTACTTGAAATATTGATGGCCTCTACCAAGACATCCAGGGGCCACCATTAAAAAATTTATGACAGCTAGACCTCCTTAGGAGAACTGTATTTCCTCTTGGGAGAAAATGTTTCCTTCTCACACAGCTAGCTTAGGAAGCAATGAAAGTAATGAAGCAAAGCACTACAGTTTGCATCCCAAGTGTTTAAAAGACTCAGATAGACCCGCTCTCTAAAAGTAATATATGCATGTCAAACTCCATATTCCCAGAATGGGGAACAGGCTCAGCCCTCAAAGCAGATGGATGTCAGATGACTGGATGGTACAGTTTGCCAGTGACATTCCCCGCTGATCGCTGACCCAGAGAAGTTTTACTATTCAGGGGGACAGGTGGTATAAGTCTAATGCTGACAGGATTCCTGTGGGTTTGCATGCATGTGCTAGGGTGGAGAAAAAAAAAAAAAGCCCCAGAGGCTAGTTAAAAAGAGAAGCAGAGGTGAGAATCTGGCTCAGAGTTTGGTAACGGTAACTAGTGGCAAAATTATCGGCAAAACAGAATCGATCATTTCAGTAAACTGAATTCAGCTTAACTGGGATTCAGGTTAATTGTTCTTGGCTGCTCTTATTGGACTGACAGCCATAGCAATTACATGACAACCATCTCTTTGCCATGTGTAAGTAACATGAAAGAACAGAATAATTGTTTTCTCCTTTTCTTTTAGAAATTCAACATTTTTAGGAACTCAATCTATCTTGCTTTCCTTTATTTTTGACAGCTTTCTTAAAGTGACTAGGTATGAAGAGGGATGAGGGGTGCTATGCCAAAAAAATCTGCATCTGGGCTAACAACTTTATGCAAACTTTAAGTGTGTTTTGGTTTTTTAAAGGAATCATGTACTGGTACTTAGCTATAGCACTGAGTGCTTCCCACCCCACTCCCTAAGAATTTCCATGCATTTTGGAATAGCATATTTTAATAATCATTCCTATTATTGTCTAGAGGTGCTCTGAAACAAAGGATAAGAGATTACTGTCTTCTAAAGAAAAACTCATGGGCCTAGTTTCTTGCTTACATTGAAGATGTAAATCCACAGTAATACCACTCAACACATTGAAGTGCACCAGCTTAAGTAGGAACAGAACCAGGCCCGTGGATTTTTCTGAGTCATTATGCAGTTTGGGGATATGGCCCTCAAACCTCTCAGCTGTTGCTGTCCTTACATCTGGGGATAAGTCCTCTCCTCCTCACTTCCCAGCACTCCACTTCCCAGTTTTCCTTGGCAATTCAGCTTCCTCAGGAGATATGCTCCCAGTGCCCCCCAGTACCCTGTACACCTCTCTCAAAGGGATTTGCTGATATCGTCAATATCAGTTTTCAAGGGAAATCCCGCACTACTGTTGCAGATTAGCAGGGGAATAATGCCACGTGATAGGATGAATATAAGGGTGCAGACTTTTTACAAGACCATGATAAATTTTGTCCTCTTAAGATATGTGGATCAACATTGTATATAAAATTGTAATTATTCTACTGTGTAACACTACTGTAACATGCTCAAACTTTAGAAAAGCAGGCACAAACCAGTTCCTCAGAAATAAAAGTCAAACCAACACCTTAGCCAGATGTTAACAAAGGCGACTACCACCTCGTTAAACAACCATTCTTCGGCAGGAGGAAGGGTATAAGCAAGAACTTTACATATTGACAATACAAAAACTGGCGGTTCCCATGTAAACAGATATCTGTCACTTGAACCCCAGCTGAAGATATTCCTCAAAGAGGAAAGAATAGTATAAGAATAGAGCATGCACACACAAACACATACAAAAAATTACCTCTCCCCCCTGCCCCTCTCTCTCTGCTCATGGCATCAGCAGCACCTGGAAGAACACTGAACTGAGGGAGAGATCCTAACCCAGAGGATCCCAGCCAGAAAAGACTGCAAAGAGCAGGTGGAGAGAAAAACCTTTCCTTTGAATCCAGTTAGCTTGCTAAGTTAGGTATTAGTTTGTTTTTTATCTTTTTATTTTCTTTGTGACCAATTCTGATTTCTGTGCCTCATTATTTGTAATCAATTAAAATCTATCTTTTTGTAGTTAATAAACTTGTTTGTTTTATCTCAGTCAGTGCATTTGGATTGAAGTGTTTAGGAACCTCCACTTGAGATAAGGTTTGTGCATAGTATTTTCCATTGATGAAAGGACAGACTTTATATGAGCTTGCATTGTCCAGTAGAGAGCTGGGCAGTACAAGATGCACATTTCTGAGGGAAGGTCTGGGACTGGGAGTGTCGCCCTGTATGTAATTCATGAGTGGCGGGCCAGAGCATCCATGTAATTCAGCTAGGAATAATTTTTCATGCTAGAGGCTGTGTAAGAACTGGACAGGAGTGGTTGTTCTCGAAGCAAAGCAGAGTAAAAGGCACCCTAGACTGGAGAATTGAGGGGAGACAGATGTTCAACAATCCAGATCGTACCTTGGTGAATGTCACTGCTATGTAGACTGGTCACCATTCAGCTCCAAACCTCCTACCCGGTTTTGCCTGA
The DNA here is from genome assembly GCF_009764565.3 of Dermochelys coriacea. Taxonomy (NCBI): domain Eukaryota; kingdom Metazoa; phylum Chordata; order Testudines; family Dermochelyidae; genus Dermochelys; species Dermochelys coriacea. The sequence goes on from NC_050072.1 coordinate 118,434,820, forward strand.
AACTTGTGCAGCTCAGACAAAGGGACTTGCAATAATACTAAAGCTCCTCTCCCACCATATGTGCTTTCTGACTCATTTTCATCAGCATTTGCCCGCTCTTCATCTCCTCCTCATCTGAAAGTACAATAGGAGATGATTTGGCCCACAGTCTGGGAATAGAATCAGGTACAGTTCTTGGCAAACAAGTCTCTCATTGTAACATGTAATGTCCTCCGAGTACATTTTATAATGCAAAATTTTATATTATGGGCTTCATTTTAGCTTTTGGAGGAGATGAAGCTACCATCATTGCCTTGATAATGTATGCTGTAAACATTTTGAATCATTGCTAAGACACTACTACATATTAGCTGATGACTTGGATATAGGTTCTTCTGTTGGTTTTCATCCTGATGTCAATCCTGTCTCTAATAGCTGCTAACCAGCCAGCCTTCCCCAGAAAAAAAAGGAAAAAAAAGTATTCCATAGATATTTGCTACTAAAGAAATTATAGTCATGCCATCAACAATATTACATATGTATTTAAAATAGCATGCCACAATAGGATTTCTTGAAAACCTTCCACTGAAACTGTTTTTTGATGAAAAATTAGGTTAACTAAATGAATCTTATTGCAAAAAGCATCTCATGACCATCAAAATATTTGACTTAACTGAAACTGAACACCAAAAAAAACCAAGGTTTTGTCTGAAAAAAAAATAAAAATAAAAACGTTCTGCTGAAAACTGAAAAAATAATTCAGAAATGCCATCATGGCATCTCTAGGGAGCAGTAGTTCATATACCTCCTACACCCATTCTCTTCAATGGACCTGATTCCCTAGCCAGACTACATCTTTCATGCGGCACCTTTGCCACAGGGAGACCGTGGTGCACCGTGGGAGATGTAATCCATCAGGGAGTCTGGTCCATAGAGGAGAATGGGGGCATGAGGGATCAGAATGAAAATTCCCATGAAGCATTACGGTGACATTTCTAATCAAAATGTTTGGTTTTCAGACAAGTTTTTGGCTGAACATTTTTGGGTTTGGACAAAAGGTTTTGGTTTTCAATTTGTTGCTAGATGGCTGAAATATTCTGCTGGGGGTGGGAACCCAAAACACAAACAAAACACCAACACCTTCCAACTACCCCTCCTCCGCATACTACTTTCCACATAGCTCTAGTGATAAATTGGGGTGTTTTCTGGAAACTAGATTATACAGTCAGATCAGGATAATCCAGTTACATCCATTAAAACACAAGACTCTCGGTAGAGAGCAAAATTAATTTTAAGCAGATGACCCACCATCAGCTCATCCAAAAGAACTATGATGTACTTTCTTTGACTGGGATATTACAGCAGGCTGCAAACTCAGTCTTGGGTCATTTATTTGCCCCTTGTTTTGCAATTCTGTGTAATATATTCTGTTGCACAGAGTAATTTAGTTAGGCAACATAGGCTATTGCAAGAATTATTTAGGCAGATAATTAAAATAAAAACTACAGAAATTAGGAAGAGGATTACCATCTCCCTTCTTTTGAATAGTAGCATGGGGACAAAAGTAGCTGAATTTAACTATTATTCTGTATAGACCTATATTTTTATTCTAAATAGACCTATAGTCTGTGACTCTCATTCTGGAGTATTTAGTTTCTTGAAATTTTAGTACATAAACTTTGAACATCCACAATACTGAATACAGCTATCAAGTAGGGATTGTATATATAACCAGACTAGATTTGATTTGTGTCTAAAACCAACTCCCTGAAACGGTTTAGAATTGTTTAGTTGCTGACTCCTGAAAATGTGTAGCTGAAAGAGTCAGCAGGCCATCATTTCTATGCACTGTCTAGTCAGTCTAATTAAAATTAGCCAACCTTTACCTGTTTTCTACAAGGCCTTAATTTTTAATCTCTGGAAAGGAAAAAAAGAAAAGCCATTTATGTGGTTCCTTGCTGATCAAAGCAACCATGCCAAAGTTGGCCAAGTTCTCAAAGCTGGGATTTCTCAAAGGGCTGTTAAATTGAACAAGAAGAGGTGCCAATACCTGTGAAAACATCACAAATGTTGTGATTTGGGGGCTAACTTTGATGGCTGTTCACTATTTTATGAACAGCCACAGGCAGCTCAGGAATAAAAATACCGGTTGAAATAACTTGAATTATGAATTTTGATGGAAAGGGGACACTTTCTGCATAAAAATTCATCCCATGTGTCCAATTAGTTCTACTCAATACATTTGTGAGAGTCACCTGCAGTGGGCATTCACAGAGCCAGCTGCTGCCTGCAGCTCCTTGTAGCCCCTGTGAGCTCTGAATGGGACAGCATTCTGAAGCAGGCATAGCGGTCACCCCTTCCTTCCCTCCCAGTGTGGCAGCTCCAGTCTCACACCACTCGTCCCTTCCCCGAGCCCTACTACATCACAGACAAGGCACTAACTGAGCAAAGAGGGAATCCCAGACAGACAGCTATCCCATTCATTATTATATACTATAGTAGTGACTGGCAGACTGAATCACACCATGAGTCCATCCAGTCCAGTATCCCATTTCCAACAGTGACCAGTGTCGTTGCTTCGTAAGAACAGCAGGTCATACTGGGTCAGACCAAAAGGTCCATCTAGCCCAGTATCCTGTCTTCCAACAGTGGCCCATGCCAGGTGTTTCAGAGGGAATGTACGGAACAGGTAATCATCAAGTGATCCACCCAATCACCCATTCCCAGCTTCCCAGGAAGGTGCAAGAAACCCAGCAGTAGGCAGTTATGGAATATAGTTTCCCACTGGGCAAGTTATCTTCCTTATGGTACACATATACACTTTGAGCTGGGGGGCTGATTCCCAGCTCAACGAAACATGTGCTCATCGAGCTAAAGTGCTAAGAACAGAAGGTAGCTGCGAGCAGGGCTCTCCTCAGGGCAGGTAGGCTATTCTGCGGTCTGTGCTGTCACAACTACACTACTTTTTAGCACTCTAGCTTGATCAGCGCTAATGTGGGTATGTCTCCTGAAGCTGGGAATCGTATACCCAGCTCCAAGTGTAGACATATCCTTACTGGATGGCTTATACTCTCTAGCAGGAGTGGTTATATCAGACCCAAGTGCTTACCACAATATACAATAACTAAAGATGTAGCTGTTTCCCATTGTGTCTTTAACTCTACTTTTAGGAAACGATAATGTGGTAATATAAACCTCTCAAAATTGCAGAATTGCACAAAATGGAAATACATATTCCACATTCAGTCTGTGTTCTACGGTTCATCACTTTGTTAATTAAGCATTTCTATTCCAATTATCTTACTGCAAAATTTGTCATTTTTTGTACTGCTCTTTATTCACTCTTATTTCTCAGCATTGAAGTGTCCTTCAGAGTGACATTGCAATCATTTTCAGCTTCAATAAATTATTTTTATAGATTGTAATTGCTTAAATACAGGTGTAAATCAAGACAAATATCTTTGAAGTGAGAACATTACAACAGAATTAGTAGTATTGTCTGAATATTATGACCAAATTAAAATCCCGAAGATCTCAATTTCTCCTACTCGTTAGCAGTCATTTATGGTCTGAAAGTCTCTTATAATTCAGTAAATAACTCCAATGATCAGAGTAAATTCATTGTCTGTGAAACATCAAGGATGTCTTTGTGCATAATTAGTATTTTGGTCTGGATATAATAAGAACACATCATATTCTATATTCTGCACAAATCTATAGTAAAAATCCTGCCTTTACTGATTAAAGCTGTACAGTATGGGATACAACAATATGCAGAATCCAGCAAGAGCAGGGTATATAGCTCAGGGTGATGCTAAACAAGCCTAACTGTTGCTCTGATGTTCATGTATTAACTGGGTGGAGGATCTGGGCACATCAAATAGCATGCTTTCTTGGGGCCATGGGGATCGATCATGCAGCACAGAGTTCTCTGGCATTGATCTATTAAAACATTTAAGCATATCCTTAACTTATGCATGTGCATAGCACCATTTATTCCAATGGATCTTGTGACATTCTATACCTTGGGGGAGCATACTGTAACCCCCATATTCCTCATTTTCATATAATTGTAATCTTACATATAAAGCATGCCTTGTAAGGTATGAGGGGAAAGGTTATGATCTGCTGAAAGTCATTTCTCTATCCATAGATGTGTATCATTAATGCATATGAAGTTATGAAAATTGTGTTGTATGGTGGTCACTAAAACATGCTGCAAGTTGGGGAATCAGCCAGATATTAGCTCCCCAGAAGCAACAGCAAGGAAAGTTGACACCCTGCCCGGGCATTGGGTTAACCACCCTTGTCCAGCAAGGGAACTACAATGCAATGACTCACCTGCATGAGGCCATGCCAGGGGAATTGCTTAACCTTGCTCGGAGAGACTTGGCAATGCCCCCCAGACATACCTGGACTTGTATTCTACATGCACATGGACTGAGGATATAACAGACAGAGTGGACACATACTGGGCACTTCTCCTGCCCCCACTTATGCTGAAAGGAACCAAGACACTGAGAAGAAGACAAAACTCCAACTCAGAAGATTGTTCCTTAAACCTGGGCCCAACCTGTATATTAAGAACTGCAATATCCAGTGGGGTGAGAAAAACTGCTTAATCCAGATGTTACGCAGTCTAATAGGGTTGAGAGTTTAGATTGCATGCTTATATATTTTATTTTGGTAACCACTCTGACTTGTTATCCTTTGACTTATAACAACTTAAAATCTAGCTTTATAGTTAATAAATCTGTTTGATTGTTCTACCTGAAACAGTGCATTTGGTTTGAAGCATGTCAGAGACTCTCCTTGGGATAACAAGTCTGGTACATATCAATTTCTTTTTGCTAAATTGATGAACTTATATAAGCTTGCAGCATCCAGTGGGCATAACTGGACACTGCAAGATGGAGGTTCCTAGGTTTGCCTCTGGGACCGGAGATATTGGCTAGTGTCATTCGCTTGCAGGTGGCTAGGAGCTGCTTACATGCCAGAGGCTGTGCGTGAACAGCCCAGGAGTGGGGGTTCTCACAGCAGAGCAGGGTAAGGCTCTCCCAGAGTCAAGGACTGGAGTGACCTAGCAGATCACCGGTCCAAATAACACCAGAGGGGAACATCACAGATCTACTCACTCACTAAAAGCATGCACGCAAGTGCTTTGCTGAATCAAAGACAAAAAACACAGCCTTGAAAACTGGGCACCCTCTGGTGAAATGTCAGGCAGAAATTCCTGTTCTATTGCTGAGCAGATGTGTGAGGAGAGGAAGCAAGCATTTCCCTGTACTCTCTTTACTCTCCCTATGTAGCCACAAAAAATGTGGCATGTAAGGTCTGATGAGAGATTAAGTGATTAATAGACTTTGTGCTGTGCAACCATACAGGGTGTCATAAATATAAAGGGAAGGCTAACCACCTTTAAATCCCTCCTGGCCAGAGGAAAAACCCTTTCACCTGTAAAGGGTTAAGAAGCTAAGATAACCTCGCTGGCACATGACCAAAATGACCAATGAGGAGACAAGATACTTTCAAAGCTGGGGGGGGGGGGATCTCTCTGTCTGTGTGATGCTTTTCGCCAGGACCAGAGCAGGAATGCAGGTCAGAACTCCTGTAAAGAGTTAATAAGCAATCTAGTTAGATTATGCGTTAGATTCTGTTTTGTTTAAATGGCTGATAAAATAAGTTGTCCTGAATGGAATGGATATTCCTGTTTTTGTGTCTTTTTGTAACTTAAGGTTTTGCCTAGAGGGATTCTCTATATTTTGAATCTGATTACCCTGTAAGGTATTTACCATCCTGATTTTACAGAGGTGATTCTTTTACTTTTTCTTTAAATAAAATTCTCTTTTAAGAACCTGATTGCTTTTTCGTTATTCTTAAGATCCAAGGATTTGGGTCTGTGTTCACCTATGCAAATTGGTGAGGATTTTTATCAAGCCTTCCTCAGGAAAGGGAGTGTAGTGCTTGGGGGGGGATATTTTTTGGGGGGTGAGACGTTTCCAAGTGGCCACTTCCCCTGTTCTTTGTGTAACACTTTGGTGGTGGCAGCATTTAACCTAAGCTGGTAAGAATAAGCTTGGGGGTCTTTCATGCAGGTCCGCACATCTGTACCCTAGAGTTCAGAGTGGGAAAGGAACCTTGACATAAGGATAAATATCACTCTTTATTTCTTAATATTCACTACTTGGTGACAACGTTTTTTAGTTCAAGTTTAGTGAGTGGCTCCAATTCCTTTCTGCTAACCTACAACTGAATGCTTCCAAGAGCAAAATCTATTACAGTGAAGAAATAGAATGTTGTCACTCAGTATTTAGTTCCACTCTGTCTCCAGAAGTCAGGTTTTCAGTGTTGATTCAAGTTATTTACACCAATTGGGAAATAATCTATTTGTGGAAATACAGGTAACCATTCAATTTCTGTGTTTGCAAATCATTCCAAAGAGATCTGAAATATTACTGTAACACATGGTACAAAGGAAGGAAGTGAAATTATTTGGCTGACAGTAGTTTTGGATGATGCAGCCCAGGCAATTTCTACAGGGTTTTCAACCCTAATTTGCTCCATTTTGAAATCTATCATACTTCAGCATGAGATTGCCAATGTGCTTGTAAGCACCTCTTGGAGATCAGGAACACAACGCACAAATAATATTGTGGTTTGAATTATAGAGGCAGGCAAAACCACCACCAGCACTTCCTTTTTGAACCTTTATTAGTTTTCATAGAATAAACAGAAATAATTCAAATATTGGAATTATTTCTAATGTTTCCAAGGTAGCTATCTACTAGAAAACAAGATGTGCACTCAGTTAGCAACACTGTCATTCTGTGAAGGGGACACTGTACCCACACATATCATTTCTAACCAAGTCTGATTTATTACACCTGTGTTGATTAACATTAGGTATTTTAAGACTGCACAGGAGTTGTAAGAAATAAAGTTATACAACCATGAAATAATATCCTGCAATTTGTAATTTAAAAATGCTTTCTGATAATTGTTTCAAATGCTTAATATAAAATAGTAAACATGTGAATCTTTCTTGGTTCAAAAGTTTTGCCATCTCTCACAAATCTTAAAATATTTTGTGTTGTTCTTATAAGCTCCAGCTGCTACAATCAAGTGATTTCACAAGTATATCAGATTTCATTGAAAAATGAATAAGTTCTTAGCCAGATACTACATTAATGTGCAGTAGGGAACTTTTTAGCGAGTGCCTGTAGGATCCACACAGGCCAGTTAGCATGTAACATTCTAGAGTGCATTAGAATTCATTCCCGAACGAGTGAGGATTAAGGCATTGTGTACACAAGTCCTTTATAAGGAGATATGTTTAGTGATTACAGGAAAGCAAGTAAAACATGCAATTTAGGAATGTGTAACAGGCTTTATCAAGCCACCACAAAGTAGCCAAATGTGTAGGTATATTTTCTGTGTTTATATGTTCTTAAACTAATAATGGTGGTTTATATAAAATTCTTCTAATGAAAAATTTTCACACCAATGAAAATGTTGTGTGCCAGGAATCTACTGGGGTTTTGTTGTTGTTGTTGAATTAAAATGACACTCCTGGCTTTGTCATGGCAAGAAAGTAATTTGTGCAGTGCAAACAACCAGCTTTAGCTATAAGTGAAATACAAGGATTTAGACTGTTCAACAGTCACTGTCCCTCCCATAATGGTCAGATCACCACAATCCACTAGATTGGGCTAATACCGAGAAAGTCTGAGTTCTCCTGGTTGCAGAACCATCCCAGGTGTTTTCTGTTGGCTGGGAGGAGTTTGGCAGAATAGGCTGCAAGTCCAGTTCCCAAACCTCACAGATCCTGGAGTCCAGCTTCCAAACTTTAATATTTGCTCTGGGTCTGTAGTGCTCCCTATTCCTATTCCAATGACTACAGTGGTTAAATATTTTCAACCCAGATTTACCAAAACTGGTGCCTAAAATCTTTTTTTTTCACTGAAAGAAATGAAGGGCCATTTAAAAATATTATGGAATTTACATCATTAATTATGGTCAAGTAAAAATAAATAAAAAATGAAATTCCTGAAGGCCCTGATCTGCAAAGACCAAACAGACCATGAACCTACAAGCAGCCTCCACTGATGTCATCTGAGCTGCAAGAGAATACATTAATCAGACTAGGCAGTGTTCACTGCAGGATTTCGGCCTTAGTTTCAAATACAGAAGCTTTAGAAGAAATTCAAGATTCCTTCGCCTTAGATAAGGAAATTAAAGATCCATCTTTATCCAGTTTTGAATTATTATGTCTTGCTACAGTGGCACATGGATTTCTTTTTAAATCATATTTTTAATTAGGGTGTATTTAATTAGGTAACAAGTTATATTCACATATTGGCAGCATTTTTTTCTGTATTTTCTTTGGCACGTAATGATTTAAAAGGTATACAATGAAAGCGTCTTATGAGATAAATAAGATCTTTTATCCCTGGAACTGTGTAGCCTCTATATTTCTTTGAGTACTGTAGTAATGGGAATCAACATAGGCCCTCGTGAGTCGAAAACCTGACTCAAGCAAATAGGCTCACTGGCTTAAGTGGGACTTGGATTGTAAACTTTGGGGCTGGGACTGTCTGCTCTATGTTTGCAATGCCTAGCAGAATGGTGTGCCAATCTTGTTTGGTCCTTAGGCAGTCCGGCTGTGGCACATGGCACGCATGCTCACCTGCATTTGGAATGCATATAGGGACCATCATTTGAAGAAGAATAAATAACATTCTCAAGAGAAAATGCTCTCCAGTGTGCAAATTGGTCGTGCGTTCTGGACATAAGAATCTCTCCGGGTGTGCAGAAAGATCATGAAGGAACTATTATTAAATTATGTTCTAAAAAGTTATAACCTAGTTTTTTGGAGGCCACAGATGAATTATTAAGCTGTGCTCTGGACCTCTGAAAATTCAAAAGAGTTGCTGAGTTTTGAAACTTCTGTCAAGTTGTTTTAGCATCAGGACTTCAAAAAGGAACAAAGCATATTGGGTTAAACATTCTTCTAAATATTAAAAAGATTTCATATTTCATTCAGGTTTCCTCCCACATCTTTGAATCCTATTAACAGGGTACCTGACATGTTTTCCCTTTAGAAATGTGAGTCAACCCCCACCAGTTCCTGGGCATGTCAGTTTCTGAAACTGAATAGGAAGATCTGACACTTATTAGAAAGTCCTGGACCTTTCCTGTTCAGATGTTTCATCATCTGTCAAAATTTGACTACGAGACCCCAAGGAGGCTTATAAGTTTGTTATCCACTATCTAAAATACTTTATACACAGAATCAAAATCTCTTGCACTAATAAATTTTAAACATACATCTGTTTCTTTTTGGGAGAGAAAGAGGAACCTAAAAATTACTGAAGATTTCTACTAAAAGTTTTATATTATAGTGTGGTGGTGGTGGGAAGATGTTTGTTTTGTGTTTGTTTCTTTCTTTCGAAAGTAGAACATGCTAGTGAGAAAAAGGTGTGGTATATTTATGGAGGAGAAGATGCTGATTAATTTACTGTTGCCCCTCACTTGTGTGGTTATTTATACCTGTTCAATGCAAACAACACTACCAGATCAGAATGCTAACATTTTAAACTCACTTTGCACAGATACAAAATGACCACACAATAGAGCTGGCAACTCCAAAAAATTGTGTGTGGGGGGCGGGGGGAAGATTGGTTCAGGTTGAACCAGTTGCAAAATTTTCAAAATCTTATTTCAAATATTTTTTCAACATTTAAAGTTTTTTAAAATTAAAAATTAAATAAAATTACTTTGTTTTGAAATTTAAAGTGAAAAATTGAAACATTAATTTCAAAAGCCTAGAAACAAGTTGTTGGTGTGCTTCCCTCCCCCCAACACCACAAAATCAACATGAATTTGTGAAACATTTCAGTGTCATCGAATCTGCCTTTTTGCTCCCCACTACTTTTTTTTTGGTTAAAAAAAAGTTTCACCCCATTCTACTACGTAAGCTGCAGGGCAATAGCATCCTGGGGCCATAGAGCCCTTGTAGCGGGGTGGTCACCCTGCTCCGGCCCTGAAGGGGTTAAAACAGCCCTGGGAGAGGGCTGCCCGGGGGGAGCCAATAGTAAAGGCAGCCCTGGAGAGGGCTGTGACTGGGAAAAGCGAGGCTGATTGGGGGGGAAGCGGCCACAGCTAGGGCCACGCCTCAATCAGGCCACAGTTGGCCCTATAAGAGGGCTGAGGGCCGGTAGCTGTAAGAGTCTCACTCTAGCCCTGGAGTGGGAAGGGCTACCTGCCAGGGAGCAAGGTACCTGAGGTGGAGCAGTGCTGGGGAAGGGCAGGGAGCTGGGGAGCTCCAGCCTAGCAAAACCCCAGGCTGCAGGCCTTGCTAAAAGCCAGAAAAGGTACTAGGGCTACAAAGCTGTAGCCTGGGAATAGGCAGAGGCAGCTGGTCCTAACCCCTTGCCAATGATGAGTGGCCGTTACAGACTGCAGTCTGCCCCAGTGAGCGAGGGCTAGATGATGACTGGCTGTAGCCACTGAGGCAAGGTGGGTTTAGAGGCTTGGGGGCTCCCCTGGGAGGGGACACCTGGAGTGTGGGGGCACTGCCAGGGGGCAGCACCTCAAGGTAAAGGGACACCGGGATCTGAGAGGGACGTGGGGGACCTGAGGCAGGTGAGCCACTGGCCTGTAGAGGGTGCTCCGGGCTGAAATCTAGCTAATTCCCAGGATGACCAGCAAGAGGTGCCACACTGGTGAATCTCAGCTCACTACAGTCCTATATTTTAGGCAAACAGTAATTACTCTAAGTCCCCTATTTAGATGATTAACATGCTGTGAGAGATTCAAGAGGAAATAAATGCTTTTGAATTAAAATACAAAAACTGTTTGGGACATTAAGGGACAAATCCCACCCCTTCTTCTATAGGTTCAGTAAGCCCCCTTGGCTGCAGAATTGATGTTGTTCTGCTGTATGAAGTGAGGAGCAAAAAAATGGGACATATAGCTCCAGTATGTCATGGAACCCAGCTCCAGGGTACATCAGGTCTGGGCTGGGGGAGGTAGCAGTTAATGCATTGCTATGCTTCCATTGAAGAAAGGATCTTGGGCTGTAAAGGCACCTGGAGGCTGATAGAGGCATGTCACAACACAACCATCTCTTAAGCACACACAGCAATGAGAGTGCTCATTTCATATTGACTTTGTCAGTCTCTCTCTTTTAAGTTGGGCATCAATAGTCTATTATACAGATAACGTGCTTTGTGTCGATTATTGATTACTGAGGGAATTGATGTGCTGTGGTAAACAAGTTTTAGGCCTGTGGAAAATATTCCTATTATGCATGCCCCAGGGCTTTGTGTGTTTTGAAATGAATACACTAAACTTAATTTGTCTTAAATATACAGTGCAGTATCTCAAAGAGCTTTGAGAACAATGTTTTAATGTAAGGTTTGTCCAGTACAGTCTGAAATATTTCAGGCTTCTTACACATGTACTTTACAGTGTAATGTTACAATATACAATTACACACTATATCATGAGATGTCATGAACATTACATTTCACTGAAGAACAGGATGTCAAATTCTAACTGTCATAAATGTCAAAATGTCTAACTGTCAGTGAGCTGTAGCTCACGAAAGCTTATGCTCTAATAAATTTGTTAGTCTCTAAGGTGCCACAAGTACTCCTTTTCTTTTTAGTCTGTACACTGTATTTTAGTGCACTGAAGAGAGTAATATGGGTACTAGGAGAAAGTTGTGTTATGTATTGCATAGAGAGGACCAAAGTTACATGAGATCTGAGAAGTTTTTGATCTACTGTATTACAAAATTCACTGTGAAAGGAATACAGAGACAACTGTGTGAATATTTGATAGAAAGGCATGTAGGCCTGAAGAATGATAAGGAATTGTTAAAAGGATAATATTATATCAGCAGATCAGTTTAACAAAATCAGTTGACTTGTTATAACCCATTATTAACTGATTCAATGGTATACTCTGACCTGGTTTGGGGAGTTAGTTTATTGATGCAGGTGATGGGGTATATAAACCACACACTGGACTGCAGGGGGTTAAGCAGCAGCTCTGGGCTCAAGCAGCCGTGCCCAGACACATCTGCAAAGCATGAATAAGCTGGAGGCAAGGATCTAAAAAGGAGCACAGAGCAACTCCCAGGGTGGTAGTGAAAGACAGTTGCTTAAAGGGAAAAAGTATTTCCTCAAGCCTCACAACACACACCTGTTCAATCCAATAAAGGAGAGACCAGTAACTAAGCATGCAGGTCAGAGACTAGATTGAAGTGAGCTGGTCCACGAAGCTAAAGGAGACCGGGGCTGGAAAGGATCTGGAAAGAGGGCAACTGCTTAGCACCCCCAAGGTGCTGAGTGGTGCTACCCACCATTCAGCCCAGTGGAGAGGACAGGCCTGGGCTACCCTAATGGGAGGACATTACAACAACAAAAGCTTTCACCTAGGGTAAGATGCCAGCTAGAGGAGACTTTGACTGTTCAGTCCCCCTGCAAAATCCCTGTGATAAAGGGGAGGTCTGGAAACCCTTGGGATGGGAGTGTTGAAGGACAGAACGTGTTTCAACGGGAAGACCACATGCTAACCATTGGGCTGCGCTCTTGGTGGTCATTCACCTTCTACAATACCATATGCAACTGCTTCTGGAAAAGGATTGCTTTGGCATCTTAGGGGGAGGAGGAAAACAAAACACACAACAAAAGGTGACTATATATACAAGCTCCGCTAGAATAGCAGAGAGTGTAGAAGCATCACTGAGCAATTGTCATCACTGAAAAATTGGATTAGATATCCACAGAGAGATATTCCTCTAGGATTTATAAAGTTAGGATGATCTTTCAAAAGGGCAGACTTCAGAATAATGAGAAAAATGGTGAAGAGCAGACTGAAGGGCAAAATAAAACAAAACACACAGACTCAGCCTTGAGGCTAAACATGGAAGGTGTTAAGAGGCCCAGGTGGTTTGTATACTTCTGACCAAAAAATAAAAGTTAAAATGGAGATTAACACAAGACTGAAACATGCACATGTAGCGGGGCTAAAAAAGCAACTCTTAAAAAGTGGGAAATCTTGACAGAACAACAAAGAACATGAGCAACTTGGGTCAAGGTACAAAGAAGAAGAGATCCAAGGCTGAATTAGCATGGATGAGGACAGAACTGTCACTTCTTCCCTAGAATGCTGTGCTAAGATCCCAGCTGAAGTACAGAGAGGTGCAGTACAGGGGAGAGCCACCAGCTATGCTATGCCTGTTCTGTGACTAGTAATGGACTTCAGTCTTCAAGATTATGAAGACAGCACTTTTCACTAACAAGAGATGCCATTAGAAAAATTTGGGGGGTGTACCTCTGTAGGTGGCAGAAATTCAGTCAGGCAGAACGCAAAGTTTCCTGCTCCCAGAAAGTGTCAGAATGAGATTAATTTAGGAACCATAAACTGTTTCTCATTATATGGGTTGCCTTTTCCAAATTACTGGAAGTTATACTTAATGTTATCACTGCTGCAGGAGGTAAAAAAGTCATCATAAGAAAAAAGGGACCTCCCTCCCTATTTTTGGTGTGCTATTTTTTTTTTAAACTAGGATCACAATGAGAGAATGTATATGACTGCACTGTACTGGGACAGCTGGAATTCAAGGCTTACACTTAATGCAACTTCTTTCCCACAAAAGCTGTATCTATTTATAGTCCACAGAGGAACTATATTATAAGCTCCAAGGTCATGAAAGTCATACTACTAGACAATTGGCAATTATCTGTTTTCCATTATGCCATTAAACTTACGCCTTTTTGTGTGTTTGGCTAGTACAAAAATAGAATATACTCCCCCCCGTCCCCCAATTCTGTACAGCATATTTCAACTCTCTCTGAAAACATCCCCCTCCATAAAACTATTTAAGCTTTTAGGAAAAAAGATAGACACTGTGACAAAGCTCTGACCTTGCCTCCATGGGTCCCTCATTTCCTGGTGGATTTCGCTAGCCTCAGAGGCTCACTGTGACCCTTCACGTAACCCTTCTTTCTCTAGGGATAAGGGTCACAGTCTACTGAGCCATTTTCATCTTAAGCCAGCAAGGGAGGTGAGGAGAAGTTATCCTTCCTTGCACAGTCTCTGTCTCCCAGTCTCAGTGATTAAACAGGGGACAAAGGTGGGGGGGGAGTCCAGGCCCACCCTCTACTACGGGCTCCAGCCCAGGGACCCTAATAGTATCAACTATGGTAGCTGACCTTTTAGAAACATGACATGTACAATTCTTTGGGCTACTTCCCCCACAGCAGCCCTCACTTCCTCAAGCTCCACTTCACCCTTACCTCAGGGCCTCCTTCCTTGTGCCTGATATGGTGTGTACTACTCAGGCTCTCCAACCACACAACTTCCTCCCACAGCTCCTGACATGCACACCCACCTGACTGCCTGGGAGGCTTTTAACTAGTTTCAGCCAGCCCCTGATTGGCTTCAGGTGTCCCAATAAACCTAGCCTTCTCCCTGCCTTCTGGAAAATTCTTAATTGGCCCCAGGTGTCTTAATTGACCTGGAGCAGCGGCCATTTCACTTATCCTGGTACCACGGATTTGTTTAGCCTGGAGCAAATCTCTCTCTCCCTCCCTCCCACTGCTCTCCCATAGCCTTCTAGCTTGGAGGGAGGTGGGAAGCTGCTACTCCTGCTGCTAGACCCTAAGCTCTCCCTGCTGCTCCAGCTGCTCCCCTGGCTGGGCCAGACACCCACCCCCCCTTCTCTGCTACCTGGTTGCTGGACCCCCCACACTTGGGTGCTCCTACTGCTGCAACTGCAGCCCCGGGGGGGGGGAGGCTGCTAGCCCACTCCCCAGAGAGGAGGAGTGAGGGACCCCAGCCACTGCTGTTGTGGACACCACCACCACCACCACCTGAGAGGGGTCCATTCTGCCTGCCTGGACCACCACCTGGAGCTCCTGGAGCTGCTGCTGCTGCTGTGGAGTCTGCTACCTGGAGCTACTGAAGCCCAAGGAGGAGAAGAAGAGGACCATCTACCGGTGGGGGAGCACCTAGAGACTTTGCAGACCACCGTGGAGGGGGCCTAAGACTGAATAATTTTCAAACTGTGCTCTTGTGGTGGGGGTCTTGACTGTGTTTCCAGGGAAACGGGTGTGGCGTGGAGCTGCCCCCCGATCCATCTGTGTGTCCCCCCCAACCCCCACCACTATTACCACCACCGCTGCCCCCTCCACCACCACACCCACTGGCTGTATACCATCTACCTGAGCTCCTGCCTCTGGACTCAGCTGCTTGCTTGGCTTGCCACACCCTATTTCCACCCTTTGGGCCAGAAGCAGCAGCCAGCTAAAAAAGACTTGTGCAAGTGCACATGGGCACATGTGCCCCCCCCGGACTGCCTACCCCCCAGCTTTGCCCTTTACTACCTGCCCCATTTGCCACTTGTAGCTTTGCCTCCTCTTTTGCTCCAGCCCCCCTTACTAGCTTCAGTTTGTTTGCCTGCCCCGCCCATTTCCTTCTGCAGCCTTTGTTTGTTTGCCCCGCCCCAGCCTCTGAAGCTAGCCCCTTGGTTTCCCTGTTCTACCCCCAGACCGCTTAGCCCCTCGCTCCATGTGCCCATGCCCCCTCCCATGCGCTTGTGCAACTCCCCATTTCAGTTGCAACCCTCTTCACTGCACCCGCAATGTTGTTATATCCCCCCCTCCCCTAGTGCACCAAGAGGAGCCGGAATTTCCACCTTGTGTCGGTGACTGACCCCTAACCCCTGATTGCCCCCCGTCCAGCCCACCCCTTTTGGCGCCCTCCTCCCCTGCCTGCAGCCTAGCGGGGAGGAGTGATCGACCTGCTTCCCCTCTCCCCTCCTCCTTTTGGTGTCCCCCCTTTCCTCCTTGCTCATGATGGCGGGGGATGAGACGGGTGAGACCTCTCCAGTAGCCCGAGCTCTCCCTCTCCCGCCTGCCCCTCTGTCACCCCCCCAAGCTTCTACGTCCGCTGCCAAACCATCTGGCATCGCCCCCGCTGGGGCACCAGCAGCGACGGGCACCGGGGTGACCTCCACTGCTGCCACGTCTATCACCCCCTCAGATTTGGGGGGAGTCCTCCCAGCCGGCGGGAAGGGCCAGGGGAAGAGGAAGGGGAAGGACCCCGCTAACAAGACCAAGCCCTCCATGGCAGTGGCTGCCCCCGATGCCCCAGCCCCATCTCCAGCTGGGGCGCCCCTCCCCGCTGTTCCCTCCACCAGCTCTGCAGGTGTCCCTCCCCCGGCCTCCAGAGCATACGCCCAGGTGGCGGCAGCCCCCCCGCCTGCCGCTACATCATTTCTCCAGCCCACCGCCTCCGCTACCATCTATAGCGGCCGGGGCCCCTTTCCCACCATGACCAGGAAGCACGGCGTCCGTTGCCTCCTGGTGCCCGCCTCGCCCCACGTGGAGACCTATATGCGGGCGTTGGCGAGGGTGGTGGGGCCCACGGCCATTGTGGCGGCCTCCAAAATGTATGGCAAGGTCGTCTTCTTCTTAGCATTGGAGGCCGCCGCCCAGGAGGCGGTGGAGAAGGGCCTGGCGGTGGGGGGCGTGTTCGTCCCCTTAGAGCCGCTAGAGGACCTGGGCGTCCGCCTGGTCCTGACCTCCGTCCCTCCCTTTCTCCCCAATGCCGCCCTGTTACCCGCCCTTTCTACCTTGGGAAAGCCCATCTCTGTCATCAGCCCTCTCCCGTTGGGCTGCAAAGACCCCGCCCTTCGTTACGTCCTTTCCTTCCGCCGGCAAGTGCAGCTTCAACTGCCGCCGGCGGCGCGCGACGGAGAGGCACTGGAGGGGTCCTTCCTAGTCCCCTACCAGGGGACCCCTTACAGGGTGCATTATTCCACGGGGGAGGCCCGGTGCTACCTCTGCCGGGCGATGGGGCACGTCCGGAGGGACTGCCCCCTGGCCCGGGAAGGAGGGGCATCCAGGACACCCGAGCCCCGGCAGGACACCGGCCCCGTCATCGCCGACGCCCCTGGCTGCCCGGCACCCGAAACTGCCCCTCCTCCTTCCCAGTCCACCATTGCTCCCGCTCGGGCCCAAGGGGCACCTCCCCCACTATGCCCAGACGAGCGGGAGAACCCCGCCACCGCTGCTTGCAATCTGGCGAGGCCTGTGGAGGAGGGTGCGGCCGGGACACCGCCCTGCATGGGAGAGGACCCGCCCCAAGGGGAATCTTCCCTCCCTTGTGCTGCCCCACCGTTACCCCCTCGAGTCCCTGAGCCATCGCCTCTGCCCCCTGACACAACCCCTGCTAGCCAGCCCCCGGATGAGGCCATGGAGGGCTGGGCCCTAGTCCAGGGGAAGCGGGGCAAGCGGAAGGCTCGAGCTCCGCTCCTCCCATCTGACGCGGAAGCCCCCCGAAGACCAGGAAGGGGGGCACCGATGCCGAGCCTTCCGCTCTACCCACGTGTGTGTTCCACCCACCAGAGCCGGCTGGGGAAGACGTGGCAGCACTGGAAGACGGTATCTCCCCTCCACGGGAGTCCCTCCCCTCCAAGACCCCCGAGGCACCATTTGAAACCCCAGTGTGCCCCGAAGTAACCATCGCGTCAGGTGCCGGCGGGGAGAATCCCGGGGTAGCGGAAAACAATTTCCCCTCTATATATGAGGAGATCGAGGCCCTGGGTCTGACCCCGGTCACCCAGGGGGAGGACGATCCTATGCCAGCGGGCCTCGATCTGGGCGACTTCTTTCCAGCCCCCCTTTCCCCATACTCCCTCTCCCTAACCGTTGCTTCTGCTCCCACCTCCGAGGAGCCCCTGGACTCCTCCATCAACCCGGCTGCAGAAGGCACCCTGCTGAGAGCCACCGAGCCAGTTGAGGCGACGGCCAGTGCCACGCGGCTGGAACCTGAGCCACCAGGGGCATCCCTCGCTGGTGAGGAGCATTCGACCTCCTTTCCGGGAGAGGACCCTACAGAAGAAAGTCCACCTCCTGATGCCGTGGCTGCCAAATCCACCAGACATCTTGCGCCCGGCATCGGTGAGAGCCCTCTCCCGACCCAGAATCTCACCTCTACCCCTGCCCCTGCCTTTCTCCCGCCCACCTCCCGAGATATTATTGCCACCCCTGGGACAGTCTCCTTCCCCTTTCCAACAGATGACTCCCAGGAATGGCCTTTGTGTTTGCCCGTCCCAACCCACCAGGGGCTGCTATCCTCCCTCCGCCGCCCCCTATCGCCCCAGCATTCAGGTCAACCCATCAAGAGCCCCGTCGGGGGTCCGCACCCTGTCTGCCCGTCCCGCTGGGCCAGGGGGCTGTACCAAGGGCCCCATCGGGAAGCAACCAGACCATAACCCCAGCCCCCCATGCGCTGCGAGAGGAGTTGCGGGAGTTCCTAGAAGACGTCCGTGGCTCCCGCAACAAAGTCCAGCTTGCCCTCCAGCGATGGGGGGACTTTAATCAAATCCTCCGGGCCGCAAGGGCCCTCATGGGGAGGGGAAAAGGACCGGGAGACAGGGCGCCGCGGCCTACCAGCGGGTCCGCCACTTCCGTGACTCCTTACTCACCTACGGGGTGGGTCACGGACTGCTGCGCGGCCCGCCGGGAGCAACGAGCATCCCTGCCGGCGAGGATCCCCTCCAGCCCTCCTCATGGCACACTTTACCATTGCAACATTGAACACCCGTGGCTGTAAGATGGGTCTCCGCAGGTCCCAGGTGCTCTCCTTCCTTCGAGAGGGGAGGTACTCTGTGGTTTTCCTGCAGGAGACCCATACGGATCCGACCGCCGAAGACAGCTGGCGGCTGGATTGGGGGGACAGGGTCTACTTTAGCCACCTCACAGTTCATACGGGTGGAGTGGCGACCCTGTTCTCCCCCGACCTACGGCCCGAGGTGCTGGGGGTCGCCGAGGCTGTGCCGGGTCGCCTGCTGCACCTCCGGGTCCAAATGGAGGGGCTCGTAGTCAACCTCGTCAACATCTATGCCCCAGCAGCGAGCCCAGAGCGGCTGCAATTCTATCAGCAGTCATCCGCCTTCCTCAGCACCTTGGATCCTCAGGAGTGCCTGGTCCTGAGAGGGGACTTTAACATCACCCTTGAGGAACGGGACCGCTCGGGAACCGAGCAGAGCCTGGCCGCCGTGGCCGTCCTCCAGGAGATAGTCGAACACCACTCCCTGGTGGACGTCTGGCGCGACCACCACCCGGCTGACACTTCCACGTTCACCTTTGTCCGGGTGGAGGCCCATCGGTCGCGCCACTCCCGGTTGGACCGCATTTATTTATCACGCTTTCATCTTACACGAGCCCACTCCTCCAGCATCCGGCCGGCCCCTTTTTCTGACCATCACATAGCCACCGTGACAGCCTCCCTCTGCGCGGAGAGGCCGGGGCCGGCCTATTGGCATTTTAACAACAGCTTGCTGGAGGATGCGGGCTTCGTGGCGTCCTTCCGGGAGTTCTGGCTGGCCTGGCGAGGGCAGCGGCGTGCCTTTCCCTCGGCACGGCGGTGGTGGGACCTAGGGAAGGTGCGCGCCCGGCTCTTCTGCCGTGACTACACCCGGGGCACCAGCCGACGGAGGGATGCAGCGATAGAGCAGTTGGAACGGGAGGTCTTAGAGCTGGAGAGGCGTCTGGCCGCCAGCCCCGAGGATCCACCCCTCTGCGGAGCGTGCCGGGAGAAGCGGGAGGAGCTCCGGAGCCTCGAGGACCATCGGGCCCGGGGTGCCTTTGTTCGATCCCGCATCCGTCTCCTTCGGGAGATGGATTGCGGCTCCCGCTTCTTCTACGCCCAGGAAAAAAAGAGGGGGGCTAAGAAACATATCATCTGCCTACTGGCAGAAGATGGCACCCCCCTCACGGATCCGGTGGAGATGTGCGGGAGGGCGAGAGCCTTCTACGCAAGCCTTTTCTCCCCGGAGCCAACCGATCCTAACGCTTGCAGAGTGCTGTGGGAGGAGCTCCCGACGGTCAGCGTGGGCGACCGAGACCGGCTAGAGCTGCCTCTCACTCTGGCCGAGTTCTCGGAAGCCCTCCGTCGCATGCCCACCAATAAATCTCCGGGCATGGACGGGCTGACTGTGGAGTTCTACCACGTGTTCTGGGACGTCCTGGGCCCAGACCTAGTCACCGTCTGGGCCGAGTCTTTGCAGAGCGGGGTCCTCCCTGTTTCGTGCAGGCGAGCCGTGCTCGCCTTATTGCCGAAGAAGGGGGACCTCCGCGATTTACGAAATTGGCGTCCCGTCTCGCTCCTCAGCACGGACTACAAAATCGTGGCAAAAGCCATCTCCCTGAGGCTAGGGTCCGTGCTGGCGGACGTGGTCCACCCAGACCAGACCTACACCGTCCCGGGCCGCAGTATCTTCGACAACCTATATCTGGTCCGGGACCTATTGGAACTTGGGTGTAGGGATGGTCTGTCGTTCGCCCTCCTGTCCTTAGATCAAGAGAAGGCGTTCGACAGGATGGATCACGGGTATCTAATGAGCACTCTGCAGGTGTTTGGCTTCGGACCCAGATTTGTGAACTTTCTCCGGGTGCTGTACGCTTCCGCAGAGTGTCTGGTAAGACTCAATTGGACCCTGACCGAACCGGTCAACTTCGGGCGAGGAGTACGGCAGGGGTGCCCCCTCTCAGGCCAGCTCTACGCTCTGGCGATCGAGCCCTTCCTCTGTCTCCTCCGAAGGAGGTTGACAGGGTTGGTGCTGAGGGAGCCGGAGCTGCGGCTGGTCCTGTCGGCGTATGCTGATGACGTGCTCCTCATGGTCCAGGACCCGGGCGACTTGGTGCGAGTGGAGGCTTGCCAGGCCATCTATTCAGCAGCCTCCTCCGCGCGGGTCAACTGGGTCAAGAGCTCTGGCTTGGTGGTAGGGGACTGGCGGCAGGCGAGCCCCCGCCCACCCGCGCTTCAAGCCATCCGGTGGAGCACGGGTCCGCTGCTCTATCTGGGCGTTTACCTTTCTGCCACGCATCCCTCTCCGCCGGAGAACTGGCAGAATTTAGAGGGCGGGGTGATAGAGCGGCTCCGGAAATGGACAGGACTGCTCCGGTGCCTCTCCCTTCGAGGGAGAGCGTTAGTGCTTAATCAACTAGTCCTGTCCATGCTTTGGTACCGGCTCAACACCCTGGTCCCAGCCCCGGCTTTCCTGACCAACCTGCGGACATCGATTCTGGAGTTATTTTGGTCAGGACTGCACTGGGTCCCTGCAGGGGTTCTCCATCTACCTGTGGAGGAGGGAGGGCAGGGCCTCAAATGTCTGCTTACTCAGGTCCATGTCTTCCGCCTCCAGACCCTGCAGAGGCTCCTTTATGGTGCAGGTAGTCCGGCGTGGAGCATACTGGCGCACGCCTTCCTGCGCCGCTTCCGAGGGCTCCGATACGACCGACAGCTCCTTTATCTCCATCCGAGAGGTCTTCCGCGAGACCTCTCCGGGCTGCCGGTCTTCTACCAGGACCTCCTCCGGACCTGGAAACTCTTTACAACGAGCAGGTCCGTGGCGGCCACCGAGGGGGCAGATCTCCTCGCGGAGCCCCTGCTACACAACCCCCAGCTCCGTTTGCAGGTGGCGGAGTCCCGCTCGGTGCGCCAGAGGTTGGTCCTGGCAGAGGTCACAAGAGTCGGAGACCTCCTGGACTATGACCGAGGAGACTGGCTGGATCCCCTAACCTTCGCTCAGCGCATGGGGCTTTCCAGACCTTGTACTCCCCGACGCATACTTCAGGAGGTGAAGGCCGCTTTGCCGCCCGCTGCTCGGGTTTATCTCGACCGGGTCCTGCACGAGGGCACGCCCCGCCCACCCACTACCCCAGGCCCGCCGGACCTTTTGATTGGACCCCTCCCCCGTGGACCCAACCGATCCCTTCACCCCTTCACTAGAAGCCGGCTGCACGAGATGCAGCCGGTCTGTTTTCAAACCGCGCCAAGAAAACATCTCTACACACTCGTGCTCCACACCCTTCACGCCCGCACCCTCGTGTCCCGCCCCGATACAAAATGGCGGGACCTCCTGCCACCTTTGGAGGGTGCAGAGCCCCGGTGGGGCAGCCTATATTCCATCTTAGTCCCAAAGCCCGCCGGGGATGTCAGTTGGCGGCTCCTTCACGGAGCCGTGAGCACGGGCGTGTACTTGGCGCGGTTCACCACAATCCCAGACACCTGCCCCTTTTGCGGCGTGAGGGATACCCTGGCACATGTCTACCTGGAGTGTGCCAGGCTGCAGCCCCTATTTCGGCTCCTCACCAATATCTTATTACGTTTTTGGTTGCACTTCTCCCCTCACCTTCTCATTTATGCACTCCCTATCCGTGGCCCCACAAAGTCCCGGGATCTCCTGGTCAACCTCCTCCTGGCCCTAGCTAAAATGGCCATCTACAAAACCAGAGTGAGGAGGTTAGCCGATGGAGTCTCCTGTGACTGTGGGGCCTATTTCCGATCCTCGGTCCGTTCACGTATCCGGGCAGAGTTCCTCTGGGCGGCGTCCTCTGACTCCCTTGACGCCTTTGAGGAGCAGTGGGCTCTGTCCGGGGTTCTCTGCTCGGTGTCCCCGTCCGGTTCCCTTCTTTTGACCCTTTGACCGCACTCCTGTCCCTGTTATTTTATTAGTTGTCCCCCGGAATTTTTTGGGTATCTAGGTCCTGTGGATCCCCCTTTTAGGCTGGGGGGGACCCTTTAGCAGTGGACGGGCTTCGCCCGCCCACTTCCCGGATCCCAATAAGACTGCTCTCCCATAGCCTTCTAGCTTGGAGGGAGGTGGGAAGCTGCTACTCCTGCTGCTAGACCCTAAGCTCTCCCTGCTGCTCCAGCTGCTCCCCTGGCTGGGCCAGACACCCACCCCCCCTTCTCTGCTACCTGGTTGCTGGACCCCCCACACTTGGATGCTCCTACTGCTGCAACTGCAGCCCCGGGGGGGGGAGGCTGCTAGCCCACTCCCCAGAGAGGAGGAGTGAGGGACCCCAGCCACTGCTGTTGTGGACACCACCACCACCACCACCTGAGAGGGGTCCATTCTGCCTGCCTGGACCACCACCTGGAGCTCCTGGAGCTGCTGCTGCTGCTGTGGAGTCTGCTACCTGGAGCTACTGAAGCCCAAGGAGGAGAAGAAGAGGACCATCTACCGGTGGGGGAGCACCTAGAGACTTTGCAGACCACCGTGGAGGGGGCCTAAGACTGAATAATTTTCAAACTGTGCTCTTGTGGTGGGGGTCTTGACTGTGTTTCCAGGGAAACGGGTGTGGCGTGGAGCTGCCCCCCGATCCATCTGTGTGTCCCCCCCAACCCCCACCACTATTACCACCACCGCTGCCCCCTCCACCACCACACCCACTGGCTGTATACCATCTACCTGAGCTCCTGCCTCTGGACTCAGCTGCTTGCTTGGCTTGCCACACCCTATTTCCACCCTTTGGGCCAGAAGCAGCAGCCAGCTAAAAAAGACTTGTGCAAGTGCACATGGGCACATGTGCCCCCCCCGGACTGCCTACCCCCCAGCTTTGCCCTTTACTACCTGCCCCATTTGCCACTTGTAGCTTTGCCTCCTCTTTTGCTCCAGCCCCCCTTACTAGCTTCAGTTTGTTTGCCTGCCCCGCCCATTTCCTTCTGCAGCCTTTGTTTGTTTGCCCCGCCCCAGCCTCTGAAGCTAGCCCCTTGGTTTCCCTGTTCTACCCCCAGACCGCTTAGCCCCTCGCTCCATGTGCCCATGCCCCCTCCCATGCGCTTGTGCAACTCCCCATTTCAGTTGCAACCCTCTTCACTGCACCCGCAATGTTGTTATATCCCCCCCTCCCCTAGTGCACCAAGAGGAGCCGGAATTTCCACCTTGTGTCGGTGACTGACCCCTAACCCCTGATTGCCCCCCGTCCAGCCCACCCCTTTTGGCGCCCTCCTCCCCTGCCTGCAGCCTAGCGGGGAGGAGTGATCGACCTGCTTCCCCTCTCCCCTCCTCCTTTTGGTGTCCCCCCTTTCCTCCTTGCTCATGATGGCGGGGGATGAGACGGGTGAGACCTCTCCAGTAGCCCGAGCTCTCCCTCTCCCGCCTGCCCCTCTGTCACCCCCCCAAGCTTCTACGTCCGCTGCCAAACCATCTGGCATCGCCCCCGCTGGGGCACCAGCAGCGACGGGCACCGGGGTGACCTCCACTGCTGCCACGTCTATCACCCCCTCAGATTTGGGGGGAGTCCTCCCAGCCGGCGGGAAGGGCCAGGGGAAGAGGAAGGGGAAGGACCCCGCTAACAAGACCAAGCCCTCCATGGCAGTGGCTGCCCCCGATGCCCCGGCCCCATCTCCAGCTGGGGCGCCCCTCCCCGCTGTTCCCTCCACCAGCTCTGCAGGTGTCCCTCCCCCGGCCTCCAGAGCATACGCCCAGGTGGCGGCAGCCCCCCCGCCTGCCGCTACATCATTTCTCCAGCCCACCGCCTCCGCTACCATCTATAGCGGCCGGGGCCCCTTTCCCACCATGACCAGGAAGCACGGCGTCCGTTGCCTCCTGGTGCCCGCCTCGCCCCACGTGGAGACCTATATGCGGGCGTTGGCGAGGGTGGTGGGGCCCACGGCCATTGTGGCGGCCTCCAAAATGTATGGCAAGGTCGTCTTCTTCTTAGCATTGGAGGCCGCCGCCCAGGAGGCGGTGGAGAAGGGCCTGGCGGTGGGGGGCGTGTTCGTCCCCTTAGAGCCGCTAGAGGACCTGGGCGTCCGCCTGGTCCTGACCTCCGTCCCTCCCTTTCTCCCCAATGCCGCCCTGTTACCCGCCCTTTCTACCTTGGGAAAGCCCATCTCTGTCATCAGCCCTCTCCCGTTGGGCTGCAAAGACCCCGCCCTTCGTTACGTCCTTTCCTTCCGCCGGCAAGTGCAGCTTCAACTGCCGCCGGCGGCGCGCGACGGAGAGGCACTGGAGGGGTCCTTCCTAGTCCCCTACCAGGGGACCCCTTACAGGGTGCATTATTCCACGGGGGAGGCCCGGTGCTACCTCTGCCGGGCGATGGGGCACGTCCGGAGGGACTGCCCCCTGGCCCGGGAAGGAGGGGCATCCAGGACACCCGAGCCCCGGCAGGACACCGGCCCCGTCATCGCCGACGCCCCTGGCTGCCCGGCACCCGAAACTGCCCCTCCTCCTTCCCAGTCCACCATTGCTCCCGCTCGGGCCCAAGGGGCACCTCCCCCACTATGCCCAGACGAGCGGGAGAACCCCGCCACCGCTGCTTGCAATCTGGCGAGGCCTGTGGAGGAGGGTGCGGCAGGGACACCGCCCTGCATGGGAGAGGACCCGCCCCAAGGGGAATCTTCCCTCCCTTGTGCTGCCCCACCGTTACCCCCTCGAGTCCCTGAGCCATCGCCTCTGCCCCCTGACACAACCCCTGCTAGCCAGCCCCCGGATGAGGCCATGGAGGGCTGGGCCCTAGTCCAGGGGAAGCGGGGCAAGCGGAAGGCTCGAGCTCCGCTCCTCCCATCTGACGCGGAAGCCCCCCGAAGACCAGGAAGGGGGGCACCGATGCCGAGCCTTCCGCTCTACCCCACGTGTGTGTTCCACCCACCAGAGCCGGCTGGGGAAGACGTGGCAGCACTGGAAGACGGTATCTCCCCTCCACGGGAGTCCCTCCCCTCCAAGACCCCCGAGGCACCATTTGAAACCCCAGTGTGCCCCGAAGTAACCATCGCGTCAGGTGCCGGCGGGGAGAATCCCGGGGTAGCGGAAAACAATTTCCCCTCTATATATGAGGAGATCGAGGCCCTGGGTCTGACCCCGGTCACCCAGGGGGAGGACGATCCTATGCCAGCGGGCCTCGATCTGGGCGACTTCTTTCCAGCCCCCCTTTCCCCATACTCCCTCTCCCTAACCGTTGCTTCTGCTCCCACCTCCGAGGAGCCCCTGGACTCCTCCATCAACCCGGCTGCAGAAGGCACCCTGCTGAGAGCCACCGAGCCAGTTGAGGCGACGGCCAGTGCCACGCGGCTGGAACCTGAGCCACCAGGGGCATCCCTCGCTGGTGAGGAGCATTCGACCTCCTTTCCGGGAGAGGACCCTACAGAAGAAAGTCCACCTCCTGATGCCGTGGCTGCCAAATCCACCAGACATCTTGCGCCCGGCATCGGTGAGAGCCCTCTCCCGACCCAGAATCTCACCTCTACCCCTGCCCCTGCCTTTCTCCCGCCCACCTCCCGAGATATTATTGCCACCCCTGGGACAGTCTCCTTCCCCTTTCCAACAGATGACTCCCAGGAATGGCCTTTGTGTTTGCCCGTCCCAACCCACCAGGGGCTGCTATCCTCCCTCCGCCGCCCCCTATCGCCCCAGCATTCAGGTCAACCCATCAAGAGCCCCGTCGGGGGTCCGCACCCTGTCTGCCCGTCCCGCTGGGCCAGGGGGCTGTACCAAGGGCCCCATCGGGAAGCAACCAGACCATAACCCCAGCCCCCCATGCGCTGCGAGAGGAGTTGCGGGAGTTCCTAGAAGACGTCCGTGGCTCCCGCAACAAAGTCCAGCTTGCCCTCCAGCGATGGGGGGACTTTAATCAAATCCTCCGGGCCGCAAGGGCCCTCATGGGGGAGGGGAAAAGGACCGGGAGACAGGGCGCCGCGGCCTACCAGCGGGTCCGCCACTTCCGTGACTCCTTACTCACCTACGGGGTGGGTCACGGACTGCTGCGCGGCCCGCCGGGAGCAACGAGCATCCCTGCCGGCGAGGATCCCCTCCAGCCCTCCTCATGGCACACTTTACCATTGCAACATTGAACACCCGTGGCTGTAAGATGGGTCTCCGCAGGTCCCAGGTGCTCTCCTTCCTTCGAGAGGGGAGGTACTCTGTGGTTTTCCTGCAGGAGACCCATACGGATCCGACCGCCGAAGACAGCTGGCGGCTGGATTGGGGGGACAGGGTCTACTTTAGCCACCTCACAGTTCATACGGGTGGAGTGGCGACCCTGTTCTCCCCCGACCTACGGCCCGAGGTGCTGGGGGTCGCCGAGGCTGTGCCGGGTCGCCTGCTGCACCTCCGGGTCCAAATGGAGGGGCTCGTAGTCAACCTCGTCAACATCTATGCCCCAGCAGCGAGCCCAGAGCGGCTGCAATTCTATCAGCAGTCATCCGCCTTCCTCAGCACCTTGGATCCTCAGGAGTGCCTGGTCCTGAGAGGGGACTTTAACATCACCCTTGAGGAACGGGACCGCTCGGGAACCGAGCAGAGCCTGGCCGCCGTGGCCGTCCTCCAGGAGATAGTCGAACACCACTCCCTGGTGGACGTCTGGCGCGACCACCACCCGGCTGACACTTCCACGTTCACCTTTGTCCGGGTGGAGGCCCATCGGTCGCGCCACTCCCGGTTGGACCGCATTTATTTATCACGCTTTCATCTTACACGAGCCCACTCCTCCAGCATCCGGCCGGCCCCTTTTTCTGACCATCACATAGCCACCGTGACAGCCTCCCTCTGCGCGGAGAGGCCGGGGCCGGCCTATTGGCATTTTAACAACAGCTTGCTGGAGGATGCGGGCTTCGTGGCGTCCTTCCGGGAGTTCTGGCTGGCCTGGCGAGGGCAGCGGCGTGCCTTTCCCTCGGCACGGCGGTGGTGGGACCTAGGGAAGGTGCGCGCCCGGCTCTTCTGCCGTGACTGCACCCGGGGCACCAGCCGACGGAGGGATGCAGCGATAGAGCAGTTGGAACGGGAGGTCTTAGAGCTGGAGAGGCGTCTGGCCGCCAGCCCCGAGGATCCACCCCTCTGCGGAGCGTGCCGGGAGAAGCGGGAGGAGCTCCGGAGCCTCGAGGACCATCGGGCCCGGGGTGCCTTTGTTCGATCCCGCATCCGTCTCCTTCGGGAGATGGATTGCGGCTCCCGCTTCTTCTACGCCCAGGAAAAAAAGAGGGGGGCTAAGAAACATATCATCTGCCTACTGGCAGAAGATGGCACCCCCCTCACGGATCCGGTGGAGATGTGCGGGAGGGCGAGAGCCTTCTACGCAAGCCTTTTCTCCCCGGAGCCAACCGATCCTAACGCTTGCAGAGTGCTGTGGGAGGAGCTCCCGACGGTCAGCGTGGGCGACCGAGACCGGCTAGAGCTGCCTCTCACTCTGGCCGAGTTCTCGGAAGCCCTCCGTCGCATGCCCACCAATAAATCTCCGGGCATGGACGGGCTGACTGTGGAGTTCTACCACGTGTTCTGGGACGTCCTGGGCCCAGACCTAGTCACCGTCTGGGCCGAGTCTTTGCAGAGCGGGGTCCTCCCTGTTTCGTGCAGGCGAGCCGTGCTCGCCTTATTGCCGAAGAAGGGGGACCTCCGCGATTTACGAAATTGGCGTCCCGTCTCGCTCCTCAGCACGGACTACAAAATCGTGGCAAAAGCCATCTCCCTGAGGCTAGGGTCCGTGCTGGCGGACGTGGTCCACCCAGACCAGACCTACACCGTCCCGGGCCGCAGTATCTTCGACAACCTATATCTGGTCCGGGACCTATTGGAACTTGGGTGTAGGGATCGTCTGTCGTTCGCCCTCCTGTCCTTAGATCAAGAGAAGGCGTTCGACAGGATGGATCACGGGTATCTCCTGAGCACTCTGCAGGCATTTGGCTTCGGACCCAGGTTTGTGAACTTTCTCCGGGTGCTGTACGCTTCCGCAGAGTGTCTGGTAAGACTCAACTGGACCCTGACCGAACCGGTCAACTTCGGGCGAGGAGTACGGCAGGGGTGCCCCCTCTCAGGCCAGCTCTACGCTCTGGCGATCGAGCCCTTCCTCTGTCTCCTCCGAAGGAGGTTGACAGGGTTGGTGCTGAGGGAGCCGGAGCTGCGGCTGGTCCTGTCGGCGTACGCTGATGACGTGCTCCTCATGGTCCAGGACCCGGGCGACTTGGTGCGAGTGGAGGCTTGCCAGGCCATCTATTCAGCAGCCTCCTCTGCGCGGGTCAACTGGGTCAAGAGCTCTGGCTTGGTGGTAGGGGACTGGCGGCAGGCGAGCCCCCGCCCACCCGCGCTTCAAGCCATCCGGTGGAGCACGGGTCCGCTGCTCTATCTGGGCGTTTACCTTTCTGCCACGCATCCCTCTCCGCCGGAGAACTGGCAGAATTTAGAGGGCGGGGTGATAGAGCGGCTCCGGAAATGGACAGGACTGCTCCGGTGCCTCTCCCTTCGAGGGAGAGCGTTAGTGCTTAATCAACTAGTCCTGTCCATGCTTTGGTACCGGCTCAACACCCTGGTCCCAGCCCCGGCTTTCCTGACCAACCTGCGGACATCGATTCTGGAGTTATTTTGGTCAGGACTGCACTGGGTCCCTGCAGGGGTTCTCCATCTACCTGTGGAGGAGGGAGGGCAGGGCCTCAAATGTCTGCTTACTCAGGTCCATGTCTTCCGCCTCCAGACCCTGCAGAGGCTCCTTTATGGTGCAGGTAGTCCGGCGTGGAGCATACTGGCGCACGCCTTCCTGCGCCGCTTCCGAGGGCTCCGATACGACCGACAGCTCCTTTATCTCCATCCGAGAGGTCTTCCGCGAGACCTCTCCGGGCTGCCGGTCTTCTACCAGGACCTCCTCCGGACCTGGAAACTCTTTACAACGAGCAGGTCCGTGGCGGCCACCGAGGGGGCAGATCTCCTCGCGGAGCCCCTGCTACACAACCCCCAGCTCCGTTTGCAGGTGGCGGAGTCCCGCTCGGTGCGCCAGAGGTTGGTCCTGGCAGAGGTCACAAGAGTCGGAGACCTCCTGGACTATGACCGGGGAGACTGGCTGGATCCCCTAACCTTCGCTCAGCGCATGGGGCTTTCCAGACCTTGTACTCCCCGACGCATACTTCAGGAGGTGAAGGCCGCTTTGCCGCCCGCTGCTCGGGTTTATCTCGACCGGGTCCTGCACGAGGGCACGCCCCGCCCACCCACTACCCCAGGCCCGCCGGACCTTTTAATTGGACCCCTGCCCCGTGGACCCAACCGATCCCTTCACCCCTTCACTAGAAGCCGGCTGCACGAGATGCAGCCGGTCTGTTTTCAAACCGCGCCAAGAAAACATCTCTACACACTCGTGCTTCACACCCTTCACGCCCGCACCCTCGTGTCCCGCCCCGATACAAAATGGCGGGACCTCCTGCCACCTTTGGAGGGTGCAGAGCCCCGGTGGGCCAGCCTATATTCCATCTTAGTCCCAAAGCCCGCCGGGGATGTCAGTTGGCGGCTCCTTCACGTAGCTGTGAGCATGGGCGTGTACTTGGCGCGGTTCACCACAATCCCAGACACCTGCCCCTTTTGCGGCGTGAGGGATACCCTGGCACATGTCTACTTGGAGTGTGCCAGGCTGCAGCCCCTATTCCGGCTCCTCACCAATATCTTATTACGTTTTTGGTTGCACTTCTCCCCTCACCTTCTCATTTATGCACTCCCTATCCGTGGCCCCACAATGTCACGGGATCTCCTGGTCAACCTCCTCCTGGCCCTAGCTAAAATGGCCATCTACAAAACCAGAGTGAGGAGGTTGGCCGACGGAGTCTCCTGTGACTGTGGGGCCTATTTCCGATCCTCGGTCCGTTCACGTATCCGGGCAGAGTTCCTCTGGGCGGCGTCCTCTGACTCCCTTGACGCCTTTGACGAGCAGTGGGCTCTGTCCGGGGTTCTCTGCTCGGTGTCCCCGTCCGGTTCCCTTCTTTTGACCCTTTGACTGCACTCCTGTCCCTGTTATTTTATTAGTTGTCCCCCGGAATTATTTGGGCATCTAGGTCCTGTGGATCCCCCTTTTAGGCTGGGGGGGACCCTTTAGTAGTGGACGGGCTTCGCCCGCCCACTTCCCGGATCCCAATAAGACTACTCTTTCATAGCCATCTGGCCTTGCCCCATCACAACACAGACTATTTGTTTGCTACTTTATATTTAAAATTACTTAATTCCTGGGCTGCAATCAGAACTTCCAAGTGAGAAACAGTTATCCAAGGATGGCTGCACCTTTTCCCTTTTTATAATTTACAGATGGCTGGTTCCAAGCATCCAGCTTTACCCAAATCCAGACACAAGTCTAATCTATTGAAGTGTGCCTCTAGTTCTCACAAAAATCACTTTAGAATGTAGGATAAATTAGGTCATCTTTAGGCATGGCAAAGTATTCTATAGTTATAGACAAGGAAACCAAAATAAGCACTCAGGAAAAACAAATATCTTAAGTAATCTTTCTGTGGCACACATATGGCCCTCAACCACAATATCTGGGCACTTTACATGTGTTTATCTCAAATCCCCTTTTTACAGGGCTAAGGCACAAAGAGAGACTAAGGCCCATATCTTCAAAGTATTTAGGGCACTTAATTGTCTGGCTATACCGAAAGGGAGACAGGAGACATTTGACATGGGTTTAATCAGGTCACAGCTGTATTATTAGAGGTCTGGGACTACCTGGCAGATGAGTGTACAGTGCAGCTAAACCCATGTTTATTCCGTAATTACCCGGGGGGCTTTTACCAGCTTCCCCTCTTTCCACCCAGATCCCTCCAGCAAATCCATTGCTGGGACCTTACCATCCACCCCCCTCGTAGGAGGGTTAAGATGGGCTATCAGAATGGGGGCTTGGCTCCCTGCCGAACCACTCATAAGAGTCCCCAACCGCCCCCCTTTTGTTCCTTTAGTGAACACCTCTTTTTAAGTGCTTTTCCAAGCCATTTATCTGGTCACTGTATACCTTTCTTATGGAGTACCTGCACTGGACATCCGCCACATTAGCTTGGCTGCCTCTCCCATAAACCTAGCCCGGTTCCCAGACATCTTTTACTGCCCCCCTTTTATATTGACCAAAACAAATGGGCTCCAAAGCTTTATATGGGAACCCTATCCTCCCTCAATAATTTGGTGCCCCAGGATGCCCAAATTGCTGAGCCTTTTATGACCCCAAGAGATTCCACCGACCCCCATTAGAATCTGTCAAGCCTTGTCCAGCTAGGTGGCACTCCACAGCTTTCAGCCAGACCCTGTGTGAATGAACGTCTGACAACATGGCTCTGCATCAAGTCCCTTCTCATTCTGGGCAGTAATTTAACTCCTTTACCCATTCCCAAATAGCGTTCTTCAAGGTGTGCCACGTCATGTCGGTGGCTGCTGACAGGCCCCCTCAGTGCACAGCAGTGGCATGAGCTGGTCCAAAAATACGCTTCTCCTTCCATTCCAACACTGCCCTGCCCCATCACTGGACCCCAGTTGCCAACCCTTAAGGCCACTAAGTCCACCTATGTGCATAAGAAAAACAATCCTATGCCCACAGATCCACACTATTGCCTCGAAGGCCAATCTGCCAACATCTGGAATGGAATCAACACATTAATGGCTACTGACCACCATACTGTATATTTCCGAATACCAACGCCCAGTTGTAAAAATTGCCTGTACCCCACTGCACCACTGCTATTGTGGTCCCTGATTGCAAATGACTGAAAACCAAATTTCATAGTGCAGAACCAAGCTCCCAGTCTTTCCGGAAGATAATAAATGCCGTCCAGACTCCTTGATCAGTCATTCAAATCTATTGCCTAAAATTAACTGTTGTTTTTAAACCTTGATTTCCTTGATCATTTTGTTACATTTTCACAAACCAGTGATATCCTTCTTAGATATATCTAGGCAATCAGAAGAATAACTCGTGTCTCAAATAGAGCCTAACTGAAACTAGATATATGTATTCAAACTAAGGAGTTTAGTTTGGTAAATTATGAAAAACAGTAAAGAAAAAAAATATGCTGACAAAAATTATTCTGGAAGGGAAAATGCAAGTTGTATACATTACAGAAGCGTACACAGTAGTGGCTGGTTCACAAAATAAGTACTAGGACTTCAGGTAGCAAGGTGCACCCCTTTCCTCTTCTCATCCTGCAGGTGGGCTGTACTTTCAAAGTGAAAGCCTGAGACACTGGGGCTGGGAAGTATCACATGTGGGTGTTTCTTGTACCATCCTATGAAACATCTGAAACTAGCAAAGCTTGAAAATGTTGTCACCATCTTCATGTGCTTGAATTTGAATTCCCCTTCCCCCTCCCCACTTTGTCTGTTTGTGTCTAGACTGTAAGCCCTTCACAGCAGGGATTGTCTCTTTTACAGCATCCAGCACAATGGGGGCCTAACCAGGATTGGGGCCTATGTGTGCTACCATGATATAAATGTTTATTTACTACTTCTGCTGGTCTGATACTGGCCATTGTCCAACAGAGGATACTAGAGTAGATGGGCTACTGGTCTGATCCAATATGGGCATTTCTTTGTTCATGTAGGAGCTTTTCCTCCCAGCGCGTTAACAAGCCTTTTGAAGAACTACGTACCAGCTCCATGAGTAAAAGTTATAGCTCACCAGACATGGCATGACAGAAAGAAGTTTTCCTGCGTCTCCCAATCATGACAACATTTTAGAACCCCAAAATTGTATGCTTTTAAAATGAGGGGTGGCAGGAAAACAATACAGTCACTAATGTTAAACTTCAGGGTCTAACTTTAGGTACTTAAGTCCCGGTTTAGAAGCAGGATGATTTCACAAGTACCAGGCAGGCCCATATAACTTCCTCTGAAATTAGTACTCAACCTCTGCAAAATAATGCTCAAAAGTACCTAAATAGGGGCATAACTGCTTCAGTTCAAGCCTGCACCTTTAAGTTTCTGTGCCAATATTATTATTGGCAATCTCTAGTTATTACATGTATACATGTATGTTTTACATTCACTTAAAAATAATTAGCCGTTATAGCTATCATCTCTGTATGGTAAGCCCATATAAAGTTATCAGAAATAGGAAAATAAATTTGTATTATCAGAATTACACAAATTGATTTCCCTCAGATTTAGAAAGCATGATAAAATCATAAATCAGATAAAAAGGCATACATTCAGAAGATTTTAAGATAGAGTACAGATTCCACTCAAACCTACAATATCAAAAGTAATTGCTAAAATTTCCTTACAAAATGTAATTATACGCAGCATAGTGTGTATCTTCAGATTGTACAAAAATACTAATGTCTGTGAAAACTATGGAGGCCTTCACATAAATCAAAATTCCAAATAATTGTGTTTAAAAGGCAAATCATATTCCAATGCCAGGAACGGCATTAAGATCCCATATAAAAATTAGAGAAATGTATTAATAATCTTCTGAAAACATGATTAAAGTAAGCAAGTGCTTTATAGTCTGAGATGTTTAAAGTTAATTGTTGTACAATTGGCAATACTTTGATGTTTTGTTAGTAGTTTGGAGCAGACAGGATTGTCCTTTGGATCGATTATATTCTATTAGTTAAGTAGGAATTTTTCTCCTTCCAATGCGTATAAATTTTTAATATACTGTATGGAGTACAGCTTTCAAAAGTGTTGCTTAACTCTGTTCCCATTCAGAGAAACATTGGCATCAACAAGAGAGGAATTAGGCCAACACTGAGCATTTTGAATATTCCATTCTATATGGTTTATGTAATATTTATAGTGTGGCCACATATGTCCAAACACCACAATCATTATTAAACATGGGACTTTCAACCCCCAAAAGGCAGGCCTCTAACCCTTAGCTAAAGGAAAACTAGCAGGTTATTATAATCACTGGGATCAGCCACTGGAGGGGGACAGAGTCTCTCAACCGTGTATCAAAATTTATGATGAGGATACCAGAAGAGAAATTATGACATCAAACTATGTTTCAGGCATCGCAATGGCTGGCACACTTTAAAAGAAATTGTATATTGACAGTACAATGTACTAAGTCCAAACCCTTATGCAACTGCATGGTACAGCTTTGTTTCAAATTAAACAATCTTTGGCTCATCAGCTACTGATGCCCAGGATGTACTTTCATGCACTCATTGCCTCAGCACCGCCCACTACTGCAATTCTATTGTGAATCTCATGATGTTTGGTGTTTCTCTCTTAAAGTCCCAGTTCCTAGAGTTAGGTGATTACCTGAAAATCTCTCTTTTCCGCTCTCTACATTTTTATCCCTCAAATTTGTGGAGGAAAACTTGAAAACAAAGCAAGTCAACCCTAAAGGCTCAGAAACCAGAAGAGAACTCTTTTTTTAAGCAACAAAAATCTCATTGTTTTTGGAGCCTTGACTACACTTTTTCCACCCTCGAGGTTGGCAATACTTTTTGACCATATTTTGAGGACCTTCACTGGGAAATATGTAGATTTATGTACCAAGCCAAGTCTTATCACAGACTAGTGTCCCGATATGCACAGCGATTACCCCTACTTTCCACAGCAAGCTAGTTTCCTTTACAGACACGACAAACCTCTTTTGATGGCAGCATGAACCGATATATTATATCTGATAAGCCATCCACTTTTGGCCTAAGTAGGCACGGCTTCTTCGCCACATTGACAGAGCACATTTTTCAGTATTTGTACACTATCTATCTTAGTCTTGATTTGGAAAAGAATAACTTTACTCAGGTGAGTAGACACATTGAAGTCAATTGGACTAATCCATGAACAAAGTTAAGCATGTGCAAGCCTGCAAACATTTATTATCTGAGTTTTTAAACTTACAGTTAAGTGTTGCATATACAATGGCAGGATTAGGCAGTAAAAAGAGCAAAATAGATTTCATCAACCTAATAATCCTAAGCATTATTGTTTGATAGGATATTACTTAAAAAACAATATATGAAAAGAAAACAAACAAAGCACTGTGTCTAAGTCATTTACCAGTTAGTTGTGCTTCCCTGAAATGGTAACATTTTCATCCTGGTATTTATTTGAAATAAGCGTAAAAGTTTGATGGTCCTCTGATGACCATCTAGATCAATACCTTCAGTGTTACATTTTTGGTAAATGGAAGGGTTATAGAGAGGTTAACAGGTTTGCACTGTTTCATGAATGCTTTAAGATTTTCTGCATTGCCTTACTGCTTTCAGAAGTGTGCTTTCAAATATTTAAAGGCCCTCAATTCCCCCCCACACTCCCTTTCTTTATGTATGACTCAGATAATAGGTATACAGGTGTAAAAATAAAGGACAGCTTTTAATAAGGACTGCTTTTTATTTCTTTAGCACTACACACTGAACAATGTAAATGTGTTCATTCTGAAAAATACAATATAGAATTAACATGGCTAGTGTAGCAGCATTTCAAGTCAAAATCTGACATCCATTCTTTAGTTACCTGAAGCGTCAGAGGAAGTGGTCTTTAATAATATGTAACTCAAGCGACAGAAAAGGAGTACTTGTGGCACCTTAGAGACTAACAAATTTATTAGAGCATAAGCTTTCGTGAGCTACAGCTCACTTCATCGGATGCAAGCTTATGCTCTAATAAATTTGTTAGTCTCTAAGGTGCCACAAGTACTCCTTTTCTTTTTGCGAATACAGACTAACACAGCTGCTACTCTGAAACCTGTCAAGCGACAGAGAGTATGAAACTCTATAAAAACCATAAAAAGAACAGGAGTACTTGTGGCACCTTAGAGACTAACAGATTTATTAGATCATAAGCTTTCGTGGGCTACAGCCCACTTCATTGGATGCATAGAATAGAACATATAGAAAGATTTTATACACACACACACACACACACACACACACACACAGAAGTTGGAAGTTTCCATACAAACTGTGAGAGGCTAATTAGTTAAGATGAGCTATTATCAGCAGGACAAAAAAAAACTTTAGTGATAATCAAGATGGTCCATTTAGCCAGTTGACAAGGTGGTGTGAGGATACTTAAGGAAATTGATTAAATATGTGTAATGACCCAGCCACTCCCAGTCTCTATTCAAACCCAAGTTAACGGTATCTAGTTTGCATATTAATTCAAGCTCAGCAGTTTCTCATTGGAGTCTGTTTTTGAAGCTTTTCAGTTGCAAAATCGCCACCCTTAAATCTTTTACTGAATGGTCAGAGAGGCTGAAGTGTTCTCCGACCGGTTTTTGAATGTTATGATTCCTGATGTCAGATATCCTGATGTGTCCATTTATTCTTTTGCGTAGAGACTGTCCGGTTTGGCTAATGTACATGGCAGAGGGGCATTGCTGGCACATGATGGCATACATCACACTGGTAGATGTGCAGGTGAACGAGCCCCTGATGGTGTGGCTAATGCAATTAGGTCTTATGATGGTGTCACTTGAATAAATATATGGACAGAGTTGGCATCGGGCTTGTCGCAAGAATAGGTTCCTGGTGAGTATTTGCTTCAGGTTGGGGGGCTGTCTGTAAGAGAGGACAAAGACCGTCTTCTACCGTGTATATGTGCAGTGCCCAGTACCATAGGGCCCCAATCATAACTGAAGCATCTGGAGCACTAATCCTCAACTGTAATGTTGATAAAATAGCCAGCAGTTCAGCAAGAAAAAGTACCATAACCCTTATACTTTAATTCCTGAAATAATTTTTAAGGATAGAGAAATCTCTCAGCCTGGCCTGATTTGTCAATAGTATCAGATCCAGTATGTAATCCTGCCCCATCCCCATCCCTTCAAACAGCTAATCGTTTACAGATGTCATCTCTTTCAAAATATGTGCCCAGTCACAAGTCTGAAAATAGTGTGTTTAAAGTTCTATCTTCAGTATTATTTCCACATTCATTCTAGTATGAGAATTCTGTAACACTTCCCTACAAATATCTAGTTTCATTTTAACACTCACTTCAGGGAATGTTTTCCAAAAGCCCAAAAGCATTCTGGAAACTTAACTGGAACAGATAATACATTGCTGGCAAGCAGGCACCAAGAGAATTCTTATAGTGCATCGTCCTGCTTGATTTTCCTATTGCCTGATCTTCTTCCATGTTGCAAACTTTAATGAGAATTTTGGTGTGTATAGCACTCTCAGGACCTATTTCTCATTTGCACCACTTCTGCAATATAAAAGTGGATGTAAATATAATTTGCAAAAAGAAAAGGAGTACCCGTGGCACCTTAGAGACTAACAAATTTATTAGAGCATAAGCTTTCGTGAGCTACAGCTCACTTCATCGGATGCATGAAAAGCTTATGCTCTAATAAATTTGTTAGTCTCTAAGGTGCCACGGGTACTCCTTTTCTTTTTGCGAATACAGACTAACACGGCTGCTACTCTGAAACCTAAATATAATTTATATCTGAAGGGCCTAATGTAAATGAAAATCCGACCCTCAATATTTTATTTTATGTTTTTAATTTCAATGTACATCTTACCACATTTGAAATCCCCTAATTTTTTTTTTTTTTTTTTTTTTTTTTAGGTATTCCATCTGGCAATTTGGGGAAGAGACTGTTTCAGATTTACCTATAAAAATATTGCTGATGGCCTGATTATTCTAGCTTATCTCCTCTATACTTTATTGTGGAGAATTAATTCAATGTGGCAATGATTGCTTCTTCCAGGCTCCTCTGTTCTTTAGTACTGTAAAGCCAGATGAAATGCTTGGTGCTGGATGTAGAAAAAAGGAAAACCCAAATCCTTCACAATACACAGAAAAGTAGAAGAGGAGACACAATAGGAAGTCCAACATTAGAATTTTATTCTAAAAAATTTAATTTGGTTTATAAATGTTTAATCTCTGAGTGAGGCCTGGAATTGGCTTCCAGAGATGTAGCAACATTATTTTGAAATAATCTACTTTTCTACTCTTCGGTACCATACCGCCAGTTCAGCACTTGCTCATACCAGCATAACTCTACCGGCTTCAGTGGAGTTATTTTAATACCAGTGTGAAGGTGAGGAGAATCAGGCCCGATATCTTCATTTTCTCAGTCAAGTTTTTATGCTAGTTTTATTGTAATCCATGTGCACTTTTCGGATAGTTCTCGTGCTTAAGATTCCATCAGGAAATGCCCAATCTGGTGCGAATTTAAAAACATATGCCTTCAATCTTCCATGCCCTGCCCCCCATACTTGTCAAATAGATGACATATTTAGGGCTCATTCATGCCTCCTCAGTTCTGTCATTTCCTAGAACTCTTTAAAAGATGATCAACGGGGGAAAACAATCTAACCTTGTAAATATTAATATATTCCTACAAATAATGCCATTGTAACACCTCCACAAGCATGGATTATTTCTAGAAAAGTCTTCCGATGAAGTGAGCTGTAGCTCACGAAAGCTTATGCTCTAATAAATTTGTTAGTCTCTAAGGTGCCACAAGTACTCCTTTTCTTTTTGCGAATACAGACTAACACAGCTGCTACTCTGAAAACAGTCAAGTATAAATCAGTAGGAAGAAGTCATCACTCGTGCATTTTTGGCACGTTATATTTCACCATCTGGATCATTTGTAATATGCTTAGAACAAAAGGAAACAAGAGAGAAAAAAAAAACATGTGCTACTCGTATGTCTTTTGTTTTCTTCTTGTCAGACTGGTTCATTTCTTAATGTTCCATAATTTCAATTATGCTTCCACATAATTTACATGAAGTAAAGATGATGTTCTAGCAGCTGTTGCTCAGAGCAATAAATCATTCCAAGAAGCCCTTATGTGTAATTATAACTTCATATTGTTCCAATGTCATCCATCTCTCGGTCATGCATTCTGATTGTCACAGTCACACGTTGTTGTGATCCAGGTGTAGAGTTAGAAGTCTATCTGCCCAATTATCTTCTCCATTATCAGACACTCTCATTTTTCCCCCATATCCAAATTTGAGTGAGAAATCTCTTGAAACAGATCCATACCACTGTGATAGCTCTATAATTCTACAATCTAAATGAGAAGTCTTTTTTTTATTTTTCCTTCACAGTTTTGTTTTGTTTTTTTTTAAAATGAAGCTGTTTTTAAAAATCAGCAATGCATCTTTGCAGGACAAAAAGAAATAAGATAAAGTGATATAACTTAGACTGCAAGAATGGCAATTAAGCCTGCAAAAAACAAACAAAAAAAAAACCCCATAGCTAAAAATGTGTGGGAAGGCAGTAAGGGCTGGGGATGGAAGTAGAAATATTATTTACTTGCAAACATTGTCAAGTCTGAACAAGTGCATTGACATGGGTCTTCTGAACTTTTGTAGACATTGGTCAATGTTTGTGGATTTGACCAGAATCCAATCCCTTTTGACTTCTAGTAGATTGTGGGGCGGGGAGGAATTTTACCTTAAATAACCTATTCTCACAGCTTTACTTCTGACACAAAGTAATGTCTACTTTTGTAGAGCGTTACCTGAAGTACCCAATTTCCCAACACTAGCCCTAATTCCATCACCTAGCAAAGATGGATGAATTACACTCAGTAAATAAATCATTTGATTAATCTCGTTTCTTTTCTCTTTGCAATT
Organism: Dermochelys coriacea; assembly: GCF_009764565.3. Lineage (NCBI taxonomy): Eukaryota > Metazoa > Chordata > Testudines > Dermochelyidae > Dermochelys > Dermochelys coriacea. Next base: position 118,474,895 of record NC_050072.1, read on the forward strand.
GTTTGAACACTTTTCCTTTTTTTGGAGGATAATTCTTGGTTTCTAGGACTGTGATAACCCCCGTTATTGCATACACAAATACTAAGGCCTAAGAATAAAAGAAGACATATTGGCAATAATCAGAACATTTGACATTACATAAAAGAAATCCTAGGAAATGTTTATTTTTAAAAGTCCTGTAACAAGTTACTGTTCTAATATGATGAAAGAGAAAGTGGAAAGAAAAGTTAAAGATTGAAATTCACCTGAGCAAAGGGCTGGAGCCTACCTACCACTTCCATGGCTGCATGAAGCCCTCATCATACGCTGTAAGTGCTGCAAGGACTTTGTGGAGACCTGCACATGGGTAAATTTCACCCATGCTGCCTACGGGAGAAGCACAAAACTAGAGAGAGTTTTGATGCCTTGCTGTATTTGCCAATAAATATACGGATTGATCCTGCGGCGGAAAAACTTATCATTAGTGAGCTAATGGTCATTGTGAGGAAAAAGGATCTCAAGTATTAGCTTAAAAGCCTACTCTTAATGGAAAGATGAGTCTCCATATAATTATCTGCTTTGGAATATTTCTGCTTAAAGATCATTTGAAAGGTTTGTCATCCCCCCTCCCCGTGCCTGAGTAGAAAGGAAAGAACTATATTTAAGTGAAAATATGTTCCTTTTCATAGAAAGAACATCTCAGATTGCAGGAAATAGCTTGCACTGCCATCTCAAGGATTAAAAGAGCATAAAAAAAATCTGCATGGCTTCAGTGATTCTTACTATTACACTTGCCTGATGCAAAATTAAAACTACTACTAAATGGATACTGAGGTATAAATTTTAATATTAAGAATTAATTTTAGTTCCTGTCCCACAGCCTGCTTTCCAGAATAGGATTGAGTGTCACAATTTAGAAACTACATTTTTTTAAACATTCTCACCATTTAAGTGTGGTTTCACCAGTTTAATATTTTTGTAAATTGTTTCTGTAAATACATACTGTAATGGCATATTATGCCACAGAGCTATCTCAAAATAGGGCTGCACAATGCTACTCCTCACCATGACAAGTTAATTATGAAAGCACTCAGAGAGACTTTAGAATTAGCCAATTGTCCTTGGCGGATTGGCAGCAGAAAATAAGTTCTCTGCACCCCAGAATATAATAATTAAAAACAGTGTTTCAATTTTATGTTCATGGTTAACAACAGGCAGTGTTCCGCTGAATGCATTGTACATTCAACAATATTGTTGGTTTTTTTGTTATGTTACCTTTCTATTCATAATACAGACATCAATCTAAAAAAAGCTTTAGGTAAAAAAAGAGGAGATAAAATAAATGGCTTTCATTTAAGCTCGCGGTCTCTCACAGCTTTCTCAATCTGAAACAGCAGATAAAAGGTAGCTTTCTCTAAAATTACATTTTATTTTTGCATGTTGACTGGGAATCGCTAAATAAAATAGCAAATTCTGATGTGTTGTTGCATTCCATTAAATCTCTCTTTGGTAACATCAAAGGGTGAAGCACTTCAGAGAGTCATTTGTATCCTTGGTAAATAACATTTCTAAAGTAAAACAGTTAATTTAAAATAATGCTTGGTCTTCACCATGTTGGGCATTTTTTCCGAACAAGTTTAATACGGGCAAGAAACATTACAGCTATCAAATTAGTATCCATCAAAGAAACAAAATAAAAAAGTCAATTTATAAGCACCACATGCTAGTACGTCAGTTTTTCAGTCAACACAGACACACAACAGGGTTGTATGCCTGGGGCAAAAAGCACAGGTTCTGAAAAACATTTATGGGCATGCTTAGTATTATTCAGGTGACGATAACCAAAATCAACCAACCTTTACCTGAGTAAAGTTAAGCACTTGTTTTCAGGATCATGTATATCATGATTCCTGGAGAATGTTATAGGGTTTATCACAGGCCAGATTGTGACACCTCTGTCACAATAAGCATTTAGACTCATTGGCTCCAATTATTATAGGTAAATACTCGCCCATGAACTAGTGTTGAACAATCTGACCTTAATTGGTTATTTTCTTTATTCAATTATTTTTGTACTGACTGCTTTTGGTTGCTGGTAGCTGAACCATAGATTTCTTACATGAAACTTGGTAAGTACAGTTGTCCAACTAGGTGAGGGTTGGCCAGTCTTTAATAAAACGACCCACTATTTCAGCAAGGAAATATTATTCCTTTTCTTGGACATTATTTGCTCCATAACTCCTAAAACATTTTGTCTGGGTGATGCAGGAGGCAGAAAGGAGATGGTTTAGGTTGGTAATAAGCGTCTCACTCTAAAAGACTCTGCTGGCGGCAGCCCCGCCATATCCAATATACTAAAGCTTCTTCAGCAAAAATTAACCTTTAAAAAAGTTATACAAATCTGAAAAAAAAAGTTTATTCAAAAAAATGTCATTGATGACTTAAAATAGTATTGAGTGCCAGAAGACAGCCACATACGATGGTGTTTAAACAAAGATTATGTATGAAATTACCGTCCCTCCTCCAGCTGCTATTTTCCAGGTAAAAGGTCTGTAGTAGCTTAAAGTAGCCCTAGTACCATATGGGGCAGGATTCCCTCAGCAAAAGCTAAAAGCTGCCTTCTAAGGATCTCCTCACAAGCTCTAGAGTAGAGGCCATGCTGGTGGTGGGGCTGGGAGCAGGAAGAATATATCGGGGTCAGGCCTCAACACATATTGTTGCAAAGAGATTCCAGCTAGTGCTGCAGCCCTTAGAGCAGCCTGGGGAAGCTGCTGTTAGTTAGAGAGGACTAAATTATGCTGAGGGCCTCTCCAGCCTTCACAGCAGACCAAGATCAGGAGAACTCAAAAATGATTAAAACCATTTTAGCCCAGTTCTTCTGGGCTGTGAATTCTGTGCTGTAGCACTTAAAGGTGCAGTAGAGAATCTCACTCAAAGAACCAATGCTGAGAAAATGAGATTCAGATAGTCAAATTCATATATTCACCACACCTGATCTTGGTAGTAGAATACATGTTCATGTTGGTATTTAAATCCAGTCATTGATAGTGTAGAACTTTGGTCTGCATAGTACATCAGAATATGCTTGTTCTAGGGCTTGATCCTGCATTTCACTGGTTCAGGATCGTGTGTTGGATTGGCAGTGGGCAGAAGTAGTACTATGGGTTCAAAGAAAGAAGCCACCATATATATTTCAAACAATTGGCATTTTGAGACCTTTTATATGTCACCTTTCATGTCAAATCTCTTAAAAATCTATGGTAAAATAAAGTGCCAATTTTGGACTATGAAAATGATCCAACTGGATTAAAAATACCAACATGTGCCTTCACCCACCCTCCTATAAAAGCAATGGTATGTCCCAATTCTCCTCTCCTCCATCCCGCGCCATATTAATAGTGCGGAGAGGAGATTTAGCATTAGATTTACAATACAGAGCATGCTCTGTTATTACACACAAAACCACACTTTTACTACAAAACTAGAAGCAAAACTTCCTCTTCTCATTGATGGTGCTTTGATGTCACCACATACATAGATGCGCAAGTAAGTACAAGGTACTAATGAAATTTAAAATTTCCTGTCTAATGCTCTTTGGAATAGAAATATTTCAATATATTTACAGGAAAGTTCATAGGTGCTGGAACTAGGGGTGCTGCTGAACCCCCTGGCTTGAAGAGTTTATAGTTTGGTTCAATGGCTCTCAGCACCCCCATTATACAAATTGCTCCAGCACCCCCGGAAAAGTTGTAATCACTATTAAACAAATTTATGCAATAGGTTTTCCATTTAACCTGTAAACAAATGCTGTGTTTGCACCACTGCTGGGCTGAGACAGGATGTATATTAAATTCCACCATCCGCCACTCCAAAAATAAATTAATGCCAAGATACAAACTCACTAAAACACTGATTTATAATAGAAACACTGACAGCCCCTTAAATTAGATGATCTTGAACAGGAGTGCTATAATGCTTACATGAAAGAGAATAATTAATAATCAAGCAGGTTTAAGAGAAACGCAGTTAATTATTAGACAGCCTGTTCAGTTTTTAGAGTCTGAAATAATTATATTTCAGTCTTCAGCTACATTACTCAAACAGGTTTGGTATGATGCTGGAAATCCAATATAGCATCTAAATATTAATATTCTTGAAGTCAGTGGGGCTCTGTGTGGGTGCAGAGATCTTTGTGGATCTGATTGCAGGACAGAGGACAGTGACTAAGATCTTTGGGCCAGGGACTGCATTTACTTACAAACCCATGCAGCCACCTAGTTCAGTGGAGCCCTGATCACAACTGGGACCTCTGGACGATACTGCGATACAAATATTATTATTATTTATTATTAATAATAGTGAGAACTTGTTGCTGATTTTAAAAAGACATTGCCATTATGTTGATAGAATTAGTTTTATTTTACCCACTGGGTTATTTGTAAACATTGTATTATCTGCAATCTGAGAACATCACACAAAAACCCAAAACACTTTGGCATTGGGGGTAACAAAAATACTGTATCCGCTGAGGATCTCAAAGGGTTTAACTAAAGTTAAGTTCCACATTACTATAAGATGAGGCAATATCCCCATTTTGCTGATGGGGAAACTAAGGCACAGAAGGGGTTAACAGCCTGGTTTTCAGAGGTGTTGAGTTTCAGAGGTTCTCACTAACAGTAAGAGCAACAGGTGCTTGTCCCCTCTGAAAAAAAAAATCAGACCATAAGTTACTTGACCAAGGTGATTATAAAGCAAGTCAGTGGGGATAGCTGGGAACAGACCACAGTGTGCCCAGTCAGCTCCTCAATCTCTACATTAGGCTCCACTCCCATTTAGGAACATAGGTATTGGTTTCCCTCACCCCATGAAAAGAGCTAACTATCATGAATGTTTTTTTTTTCTCTTCAGGCAAGGTTAAAGTAAAAAAAAAAAAGGGAAGCAGCAATATATTTTCACAGCAACACTGCCAGAAACCAGAGTTTAGTTGGTAGTTTTATCTAGCTCTCAATTTCCAACTCAGAAAAAGAAAAAAAAAACGCAAAGATGTTGATTAATGACCTGAAACACAATGGGTGACTACATAAATCAAAAACCTTTTCAATTCCAATTTTAAAAGTTCTAAGGTACCTTTAGGTTAGAGTATCAAAATCTTGTTTTAACATGAAATAATATCTGTATCATAGCAAAATATTATCTTTGGCAGGAATAAAAATATCAAAGGATAACTTAGATAAACATCATGCTAAGCCCTTTTTGAAAGGCACACTACTAAGTACTGCAACTTAAAACCTAGCTAAAGGAAAAAGAATCAAATTCTGAGATAAGATACTGTAGTTTGATTTTCTCAAACACCTTTTAGAAGAGTAAATATTTACCTTTCCAGTCCCATTTTATTTCAGTGCCTGCCAGTGTTTATTTTCCTCCCCTCAAAAAAAAATTACGAGAATCATTCCAATAATGTAGAGAGAAGATATATTCAATTCACACTGTGTCTGCAAAATGATCACTGTCCTCAATGGCAATTGGCTGCATAAAAAGAAGACTAAACCCAGCTAGGAGCAGGTATATTCAAGTGCATGGAAGCTTTGCCATTGCCTTTAATGGGAGCACATCTGTGGAGTGTAAGGGTGAAATTCACCTCTGTGCAGAGGGCCAGTACTAGCACTGATTGGGAAATGTATTTTGTTTCCTGGGAGAAAATCTTGAATGGAAAAAAAAAACCCTTAAAATGTTATAGAAATTTTTGCTGAACTTTTGGGATTTTCACTGACAAGCTCTAAGCCCTGCCATTTTTCAGTCTTAGGTTTTTGGTTTTTCAATTAAAAAAAAATCCACAAAAAATTTAGACAAAAATTAACTTTTTTTTAGTTTCTCAGCTCTCATTTGTCAACAACCCACGTGTGCCCCCCCCCCTTTTGGCCTAAAATGGAATTATTGCAAACATTTCCATTTTGACACTTTTTTTGTGGGGGTGGGGTGGTCAAAATGCTTAGTGAAAATTTCTCAACCAGCTCTAGCTAGCACAAGGCCTGGGTATAGTTTAAGGCCCACTTAAGTCCTATGGCCCAGATCCTCAAAGATATTTAGGTGCATAACTGCCATTTAAACCAGTAGGAGACACTTAAATACCTTTAAGGATCCAGGTCTATGCGCTTACTCTCTGCAGAGAATTGAATTTCAGCCTAGGTGAAATAGAACCCTTCTGCTTTTTATCACTCATTTGTTCAAGTTACAAGGCTAACTATCATTAAACTTGTGTATTTTGACACTTCAAATCTGTCAAATGCTGGTGGAGTTACGAGTTATGTGTCTGCTCTCTTAATAAACCAATCTCACAAGGAAATCTCAAAATGACCTGGTTAATCGTTACTATTAAATATTTTTATTGCAGTAGCATTAGAAGCCACAATGACCCCATTGTGCTAGGCCCTGTACACAAAGAGAACAAAAAGATGGTCTCTGTCCCCAAGAGTTTACAGTCTAAATCGTCAGTTTGAAATTCTCATCATCACCAAGGATATTCTCCAACCAAACTGTCCACTGGAATGCAAGAAAAGACCTCCCAACACACAAACCTGTTTTTTTTCCCCAAATGCATTTTTTGTAGGTCATAGCTTCAAAATTAGACACTGAGCTTGTACTTTCAAAATATGAGTATTTGTGCTTAAACATCTAATTCTGTACAAATATATATTATATATATATATATATATATATATATATATATATATATATTTATTTCTGCACTGTTATAGTATTTTTTAATTGCACCCAAATTTAATTTTAATTAATTTTAATTTAATTTAATTTTACCTTCAGATTATAGATTATGCAACATTAGCAGAAGTACTTTTTCCAGGTGGGTAAATGTGTCTAAGTGCACGTAACCATTTTGCATACAAAAAATTATACTTTACATGCACAAAAAACCTGGTTGTGCATGCATCTCTCTTATGGAAACAATTCAGGCATCTAGTTTTGATGATTTATCCCAATGGGGCAAGGAAACAAACAATAAAAAATATATATGTGCAAAATGGCATATTTTTAGCTCCTCATAATCCCAGTGACCATGACAGCCATTTCTGACAGAAGATTGTGTTCTTACCAAGAAACAAAAGCCAATAGTTGCCCTACTAAATTTTACATAAAACCTTTTTGATGTTTTATTATGTCACTATTTGCTCTACCCTTTTATGATGGGAGCTGTTAGTGATCTGAAAACCAGGCCACTTGTCTAAATATGAATTTAGCTGACTATCTTTAGGCACAAAAAATTGCATATGTTGGCATCAGATTTTAAAAGCTGAGTATTCTAACAGAAGGAGAAATGGTGACAGAAGAAGGAAAGGAAGTTACCATGCTTAGAGAGAGAGAGAGGATACTTTTCTAAGGATACCGGTAAACCAGGTATTAAGGATGATTTTAATCTTTGACTTGTAAAATCGCTTCCAAAGAATTTTTCTTGGGATTTTTTTTCATCTTTGCAACATACTAGATTACATTTCAAAATATCCACACAGAAGTATGACAGGTCTCTGCATAATGACTTGAGCCCTCCCCCCATTATTATTTGTATTTCAGTAGCATCTAGATGCCCCCTCACGCTTTGTCATCTTTAGAAAATGTCTCAGCTCAGACACTACAGAAGATCCCCTCATAGTGAGCTGGAACTGAAACCAGTGACTTCAAATAATTTAGTCTTGCTGTTTAGATCGCCGTTTAGGGATAAGGGGTGAAATCCCGGCCGCATGGAAGTCAAAGGCAAAACACCTTTACTTCAATGGAACCAGAATTTCACCCAGGTCATCCGTTAGTAGTTACACACATACCAATGCTATTTGAAAGCATTTTAGAATAGCTAGATGCTAGACTAAAATAGTTCATTATTTTGATTTAGTGCTTAATATACATTTTTAAAGTTGTGGTTATAGCAAGGAATGTTCAGCAAAATGTGTGGAAACATTTACAGCACATTAATAGAAGCCATTTTTAAACCTCTATCTTGTGAGTCTTAAAGACACTAAACATGATTACAAAAGCCTAATGTCATAACAGGTTTCCTGCCCCTCCCCCCAATCAAAATCAAGAAATGGCTCAATCCCACTTGCATGAGCAGAGACTACAGAAATGAGTAATGGATGCAGGATCAGGTCCAAGGAAGACAGGAAGTTTCTCATTGTTGTTACCTGATGTTTGTGTAAAATGGTTGTCAGCATAAGACTTTCCATGTTATAATTGAGTTGAGATTTTTATATACAATTTTTACTCAAAATCAGTTTTTAAACAAATTCAATATCACAGGAATATTTTCATGAGTTGGATCAAATTTAAGTAGTAAATAATTTTTGGATACTCTTACTATTCTGTTATAAGAGTACAAATGCCATTAAAAATAGTAATGGATTTTTAAAAAGACAATTGGCACAGAGCCTTCCATCATAACATATTACAAAATATTTACAGTTGTATCCCAAAGGGTAGTTATGAGTTAGAGAAAATTTGCAAGTACCAAAAGTCATGGGGAACTTTTGTACACACCTGTTTTCTTCATAACTATAATTAGCAAGGTGTTTGTGGTGCCAAGGTGGGCCCTTCAAAAGTGTTTCAGTGATTTAGGAGCCTGGGTCCCATTAAACGTCATTGGGATTTGTGCTTTTGAATTACTTAGGTACTTTGGAAAATTCTAAAGACTATTACAGATTTGTGTTGGGAGTAACTCTTAGACATCGATTGATGAAGCTCAGAAATAGTGCATTATTCTGAGTAGGTCTGTGGACCTTGCATAGAGCCACTGTTTCATCTGCTGGGCTAGATTCGGGGTATACTGCTTAGTGCAGCTCTGATGATACAAAGCAGCCACAAACCTGGCCTCAAGGACCAGATAAACTGTAGATATGTCTACTTGGCTTTCCCAAAGCGGTTTAAAACTGCCAGGGATCCTACAGAAACTAGCCCAACTTTTCTAAAGTCAGGAAATGACAATCCTATTTTCTCAGAATGAAAATGCGGTTTTACAAACAATGCATCAGCCTCTTCTAAAGTTTGCTTATGGTAATTAAAATGACTATAAGACCACCACCTTCTTATTCTCATTCCCAGTTTGCATTCCATATCCAGTCTCCTTACTTTACTGAGAAGTATTTTAAACATTTTTGTTTACCTTTATTAGCTCTGCAAATCTTCTACAGCTCAGTGCAGCTGGGGTTGGGAGACAAACACATAGGTTAGAGAGTCACCACTCTAGGGCATCTGGCTACAGTTTGGCACCTGGTGCAAGTTAAAACAAACAAACAGTCTTAGAACTCTTCTAACTTGGCCATATAAGAGACCCCAAGGGGCCAATACACTGGATGAGATTGTCAGACCACACTGCTCTTCTGCCATACCCTCACCCATTCCCTATAACCTGTAAAAGGAAGCTTTCTGGCCCCTATAGGACTAGCACAAAGAGGATTGATTAGTAGCATGGCTCGCTATATTTAGGCAGGTCAATGTACAGTATTTTATTGTGATGCAGCCCTATATTTGGTTTGCAAGAAGGCACAATCTGTAAAGCTAGTAGGTGTACAGTTAGTTCCAGATGTTCCAGTATCTGTACCGAACACATCTTAGGGCCCAGGGGTGTAGGTTTTATACATACACACTTCACACCCTTTTATTTCTTATTTGTTCAATACCTTGCCAGCTTTTATACATTGGCACACACTTTGTAATAATTCCCAGCAGCATATGGGTAAACAACCTTTGAAAATTACACTTCCCATTAAATTGGCATGATATTTTGTGGAGAGAAAAATTGTCTAATCTATTAAAATTAGATCTGGTCAAAATGTTTCTAGTTTTCAAAATTTCAAGCAATATTTTGATGAAAACTTACCATTTTTGACCACTGATTTCTGTGCTCAATACAAGTCTCACTCATGTTAGTCCATAATTAATTTAATCTAGTTTCCTTCTAGATAATAGGGAAATCTCTAACACATTTATCTTCTAATTTAGATATTGGTTTGAGGGGAAATGTTGATAGACAGCTGTCAGTCTCTTTCTTGGAGCAGGTGGAGAATGAGATGGGGAGGAAAACAGTTCAGAAGACATTCATATTTTTAAATTGCTCACAAAAAAATCTCTTATGTAATATCACATAGCTGGAGGTATTGGTAACAGGTGTTTGATTATTGCCATTTATGATCAGTTTACTCAAAAGTAAAGAATTTCCTCTGTTTTCAAAATATACCATTAATTAAAAACAAGACATGTCTAGGTAGGATTCCCCCAGTCTTCTCAGCTAATTTGTTGCCTCTCCAGATGGATGGCTCATCAGTAATCCCTTTGAATGCAAGGACTTCGTTCCAATTTTTCAAATTAAATTTTTTAAAGATTATTTTAAGTGTTAGTGATTATAGAAGCGAGAGACTAGCTAGAACTCCAAAGTAACTGAACAAGTTGTAAGACCCTTTCTTTCTTCCCCACAAGGTTTGGCATCTAGCTACTGGGGAGGCTCCAACGGGATAGTGCCTTAAAAAAAAAAAAAGCCAAGTCTACCATTACTACATAGCTCTTACTCAGACAAAAATACCGCAGCTATTCACAATCTTTTTATTTATATCCTGAAAATGCACCTTTAATAATGCAGTAGGAAGAGAGCCTGAGACATAAGCCCTTGTAGTAGAGGCCTGTTATGAGGCAGGACCTGCTCACAGAACTTGGCAAGAACAGGGTTGATATTGCAGAAATACACATTTTTAAGAAGTGCTAGTCAGAGTACATATACAAACACATTCCAATATTAAGGATGGTGCAAAACCTTTTCCCAAGGATAACAGGACCATATTGACACCTCCTAAAACATAAGGTCATATCAATGGTGGTGTGGCGGTGGAAGGGAGTGTAAGACAAAATGGAGCATACAGACCTATGAAAAGCCTAATGGGCAACTGACCCCTTGCCTGATAGCAAGTGATGCTCCTGATTTAAAACTAAATAAGACAGAGGCAGAGCAATGAAACACAAATGGTATGGCAAGGAGAACCAACATATAAAGCAAGGTAAAAGGACAAGTTATTCTGAAACAGCTGAATAAGAACAGTTAACATACTAAGACTTTTGTGCACAAAGGAGGATGGGAAACCAAACTAAAGAATTAGAAGTGAAATATGATCTAGTGACACTCTTGAAGCTTGCAGTTCCAAGATTCTTACAATGTCAAGGCAGCATGGACAAATAGTAAAGTCAATAGGCCCAATTCTGCTCAGATGTACCCATTTACATTAGTGTCAATCAAACAGGATCAACTGCACTGAAGTTATATCACTGCAGAATGACACCTGCTGATCTGGTGTCATACAGGAAAGGGAGTTTGGGCAAGAAGTAAGGAGGAGGCTGATGAGAATTGATGCTGCCTTTCCTGGGAATGGGTGTCAAACTCTGTACTGGAACAGAAGAGGGAAGAGGTTCAGAGTCCATTGGTTTCAGCTGAGTTACTGCAAATTTATTCTGGTGTCAGAAAGAGGAGAATTAGGCCATTTATTTCATTTTAATTGAAAAATTAAAGATTTTTTTTTAAATAAGCCAGAGGCTTCTAAACTGGTAGAAGACAAATACTATGAAAACTGAAAAAAAGCAAAAGATTAGTGCTGAGATCCTTTCACATACTAAAAGCTTTTTTCTGATATACACTAAAGCAAAGAAAAGAGATAGACAATATTGCACATGAAGTAGAAATTAGAGTTGCATAACACTAAAAAAAAAAGCTTAATTTCATTCATAATTCAAAAGCATTAAAGAGTATAGGAGCTACTCCAAAACATGATTTAATAAGAGTTTCAGGCTGTAAATTGGTTTAATTGTAGGACTGCAAGTAAACACCTAATTCCCCCTCAACACGCACGTTTAGAAAAAAAAAAACCCAAAAAAAACAGAAAAGAAGCTTTAACTTTCTACATCCACCACAGAAGCTTTTATGGCAACAAGAGCAAGATATTACATTTAGTAATAATAGTTCTTAATATTCTTAGTTCTGGGAAATAATGCCAAGTAGCTAGAAAAGCTCATGTTAAGCTGTCTTTTCTCTGTTGCGACAGCTGTACACTTTACCTCGTCTGGTGAAATGTATTTATGTGCAAGAGAACAGAAACAAAAAAGTGCATACCTACATTTAGAGAGGTGTGCATTTGCGTATTTTGGAATGAAACTAGCTGTACAATATTCCTGTATTATAGTGCCTTTTCCAATTCAAAATTGTTTTACAAAACTATACTGCACCTGTCGTACTGATGGGTGAAATCAGCCACAGGGCAGCTATAGGGAGTATTGCAGTGGTTATAATAAAGACAATGAGAATGGTCACCACCCTTGGCTTTTCAGAATCTTAAAAACATGTGTATAATGTTTTTGTGAAAAAAATGTTTTTAAAAAACTAATGTCTGGGTTTGGTTGAGGTTTTTAAAAAAATTGGAATTTCAATTAATTTTTCTCATGAAAAATCTCAAATATCATGAACATTTCTCTACATGTTTTAATCAGCTCTAATGCAGAACAATTGGAGAGAGACAGAAAATGGAGCAGAATCTTATAAAAAGAGAACAGTTATCAGTAATTCTCCATGTTCACTGAGGGAAGTACAAAAAGCAATGAGCTTAATCAGTGGCAAGAGAGATCCAGGTTAGATATTAGAACAATTCTAATTATAAAGGGTTGTTAAGTAGTGGAGTGGTTATCAAAGGAGATGGCAGAATCCCCATCACTGGAGGTTTTTAAGTACAGGTTAGAAACACACCTGCCAGGGATGGTCTACAAATATACCCCAACTGGGAGCTCAGATATAAGGAGCGAGTGAAAGTTCATAAAAATGTCATAAATAATCTATAACCACAAAAGTTAATAGGAAAAGCTGAAAAAGGGAGACAGACACCAAATCAATCCAAACAAAAAAGGCTTAAAATGATAAAACTCAAGAATGGTGTTAAAATCATGCCTGGCAAACAACCAAAATTGGTGTGTCAGAAATTAGGCCTAAATTGTTCAACAAAACAACAAGGGGATGAACAATTCTGCTCAGCAATCCCATCTGGGCACCTTAGGTGTGTGGGGGAGGGAGGAGAATTTGGCTGTATGACAACAACTGCTGTCTGGAAGACTGTGGACTGGAAGGAACAAGGTTCATCACCATGGTTGCCATACCCACCATCTCCTGTGACCCCGGGGTCCACCATGACACTGTTGGGCCTATATCGTCCTGAGCCTGAGAGGTGTCTTGATCACACCAGGCCAAACAAGGACCCAGATGAGATTATCCTAAACCAGTGGAGGCGGCAAATACTGAACACCATCTGGGATGTAAAACTTGGTCTCCCTCCCTGTTCTGTGCTTCTCTCTTTTTTCCCCTTCTGTTTAAAGAAGACCAGGCTTAGCTAACCAAGACAGTGCTTTAAACAGCCCAATGCAGGTATTAATTTTCCCGATCTCAGAGTGGCTGATAAGACCGCGAGCCACGTCTGTGTTTCTATAGCAGTGAAGTTGCAAGTAAGAGTTAACACCTACTCAAGGAGAGCAGGTGCAGGGACTAGAGTGGTGGGGATTTTTTCCCCCCCTCTTCCTCTCCTTGGAAACTGAGGATGGAGAGGGCCTTCAGTGGTCATGGATGAAACAGCTCAAGAATATTAGTAAGAACCCTTAGCTTTTATCTTTTGTGAGATATTTGGGATGAGTGACCGTATTTAAAAACAATCTACCGGTGATAGCTCAATGGTAATCATATTATAATAGAGCCCTGTCTTGACAGATGCACACAACTTAATGGTGATCCGGTTAGATTTCCCAAGATTAGCAAGGTAAGTGTGATCACAGCCAGTATTTGGATCAAAGAACTCCAAGTCAAAATTAGGGGGATGCAGAAAGTGGCAGTTTTGCCTCTCTGTCACTGAGGTGTGCTTCCGTGATTTAAACCATGGAGTAAGGAATCAGGAAGCCACGTTCTAAAGATTGTCTGAAGCTTATCTCAAAGCTTCTCTCCTCACACACAAAATGGAATTTTCTACCATAAGTGTAAAGCAAGTGTGTGCAGGAGAGAGCTTTTTTAAAGCCTGGTCTGAGATGGGAATGAACCTGTGACAGAAACTGAAGACCATCACAAACCTCACCACCTTCCACTCCAAGTGCTAGGCTCTTCCTTTGGCCTTGTCTTCTAACATGTACACATAGTAACTTATATCTGCTGTTGTCAAATACTGATCGGGGGTATGTATGTAAAATAAAGATATTAAAAAACCCATCAAGACAAAAAACACTTCACTGCATATGCTTCTCCCCTGGGAAGGGAATGAGAGAACAAACACATAGCAGATGTTCATGTGGTTGAATGAAGTGGAGTGTTTGCCACTTATGATTTCTAAATATAAAAAACCTCATCTCTAAAGATGTTCCCACTGGTTTAATACATCTTTTCCACACTTTGACAATCTCCCCCATAATATTCACAAAGTGCCTAAGGAGTCTTAGGAGCCCACATCCTAATTAAAGATCCTGGGACATGTGCTCCTAAAATCCCTTAGGCTTTTTTGAAGATCTCCCCCGAGTCTTTATGTTGTTGATACTTCATCTGGGGGCTCCAAAATCCTAAAACTGATACACATGACTATGTATTGTTACAGGGTGGCGTTGGAGTATCAGTGTTCTGTGCTCAGGGAAGAAATAACTTGCATTGTGTGTGTATTGAAAAATGGAGGCAATATGCATCTTTTTATGCCTGTGTGTTGATAAGAAAATCACACCAGCATCTGAAACACCGTGGCTTTGGTATGTGACATTCATTGATTATGTTAACTTAACAAATTGGCCACTTGCAAGTTATTCTTGTTAGAATTTCAAATAAGTACCATGCAAATGCTAACTTAGTTTTGCCATTTTTTTTCCAGGATGCATCGTCTGAAATGCAAGAAACTGCAACTGCAGCATTCCCCCTCACCTCAGTTATTTTAATAGGTTCCCCAACAGGTCACTACAACTTCCCCATTTTTCATGGCTCACTGCAGGCATGAGTGCAGTCAACTATCCATTTTAAGATTTCCGACTCCAGGATAGGACTTACAAAGTGTGTTAGACTTTGGGGTATCACAAACTGTATTCCTCAGTCTTCAATCTAAAGAGCAAGGGAGCGATAGAGTTTGTGTGTGTCCAGCATCCTAAATAAATAATCCTGTGCGTTTATTACAACTGATTCCTGTCTCTTTTCTATCTTGAAAAACAGAAACATGGCTTTTGCCACAAATTCTTCCTGGGCAGCAGCCCAGGTGCTAACTTGAACTCTGTATATACAAGTGCTAGGACTTGTCAGCTTGGTTAGTACAGCTTGTCAGTTATAGAAGGCAAACAACATATTAAACCAAACATCAGCAAGAACTGATAGGTTCTGGGTACCGCTACCACTCTCACTCTGAATGGGAGAAATCAGCTGATGGGGCAACTGATGATGATAGAAATTTTAAACAGTTCATTATTTTAAATAGGGAGAATGTTATAGGCCTGGTCCCCAGCTCATGAAATCAGCATGGCTCCATATAGGTCACAGGAACTATGCTAATTTACACCCACTGACCCTAGTTTTGTAACCAACTCACAAACTGCTAAAATAGTTGTTCCAAAATCAGTATTGTTTCTTCCCATCCATAAAAAGAACCTTATGACTGTCTGTGTTTGACAGTTGAGGAGTATCAAACAAATAGCCAGCAAAATTATGTTTTAATCTCTATACTACCCTCATACTGTCAGCACTAATCTTCTTTAAGAGGGAATAACCACCTCCTACCCCCAACCCCCATAAAGTGCCAACTGAATTTAAATAAATACTTTCAAGTGCATTTAAATAAATACTGCATGAAGACAGAATTTCTGAGCAGTCCAATTTCTGCAATACATTTCCAAGTCAATCTCAACATCTATTGCACACAGCACAATACTGCTTAAAGCAAACAGAGATTATAAGTGAACAGGTCCATTTTAACCTCTGTGCAACAGAAAACAATGGCTGATATCTAAACAGTAATGCATTTTTGTAACATGGTGAACTTTCTGTGTAAGTATTAGTTTTTGCTTTTGAAAAATTCCTAACGTCCAATTTTGTCCTTTTTTCTTTCATTGGCATAGGTTTGGTCTTCCTTTATAGATGTGATCTGCTTCTTACTTTGCTGTAGTTCTGACGGAGGTGGACAAATTATCCAACTATGTTCCACACAAGCACTAGTCATTGAGATTTCAATGGAACCATATTCTGTCAGAATATACACTTCTGACTAAATCAAAACGCTTTGCAAAATTGGGTTGATTTGACTGGAATTTTGTTTTGGAAGGAAACCAGACCGTCTGAAAAGTGAACATTTCTGGAACAAAAAAAGTTCTGATTTTTCATTTTGAAATGACTGTTTCAAATTTATTTATTTTGGAGTTATAACATCACAAATTAAGTCAAAATTTAAAATGAAACATTTTGATTCACCTACAACAGTTTCTTCAGAGTTTTCCTGTGTAAGGTTTTGAAATGTTTAGTTTCTGTTCCTATTCAGAACAAAGCTAAAATTGCAAAATCCTTTGCACAATGGAATTTCTATCCTCCACTCTCCCCCAGTATGGGGTGTCTTTGACCCCCTCCGGTGGCTGAACCAAAGGGGAAGTTGACAAGTCTGCGACAACTAGAGTCAATTAATTCAAGCCAAAAGAGGCTCAGGCTTTTCACATTGCAAATCCCAATTTCAAACTCCACACTCAGCCCAAGCAAGAGCAGTTGCATGTGCATTTTCCCTTTAGAACAGACTTTGATCCCCATTCATTTGCCAAATCAGCCACATATTGATTGGAGAGCTGTTTCTATCACATAGGTGGCTGAGATTTTTTCCCCCTCCCCACAACTATCTTACTGGAGATGACGTCAGAAATTGGCCTCTATTTTAAACACCCTCAAATCAGCTACTTGGATATCCAACTAGCGGATTTCGCTAGCCTCAGAGGCTCACTGTGACTCTCCACGTAACCCTTCTTTCTCTAGAGAAAAGGGTCACAGTCTACTGAGCCATTTTCATCATAAGCCATCGAGGGAGGTGAGGAGAAGTTACCCTTCCTTGCACAGTCTCTGTTGTCTCCCAGTCTCAGTGGTTAATCAGGGGCCAAAGGGGGAGGGGAAACCAAGGCCCACCCTCTACTCCGGGTTCCAGCTCAGGGACCCTAATAGTGTCAGCTATGGTAGCTGACCTTTTAGAAACATGACATGTACAATTCTTTGGGCTACTTCCCCCACAGCAGCCCTCACTTCCTCAAGCTCCACTTCACCCTTACCTCAGGGCCTCCTTCCTTGTGCCTGATATGGTGTGTACTACTCAGGCTCTCCAACCGCGCAACTTCCTCCCACAGCTCCTGACATGCACACCCACCTGACTGCCTGGGAGGCTTTTAACTAGTTTCAGCCAGCCCCTGATTGGCTTCAGGTGTCCCAATAAACCTAGCCTTCTCCCTGCCTTCTGGAAAATTCTTAATTGGCCCCAGGTGTCTTAATTGACCTGGAGCAGCTGCCATTTCACTTATCCTAATACCACGGATTTGTTTAGCCTGGAGCTAATATATCTATCTCCCACTACTCTTCCGTAGCCTTCTAGCTTGGAGGGAGGTGGGAAGCTGCTACTAGGACCTAAGCTCTCCCTGCTGCTCCAGCTGCTCCCCTGGCTGGACCAGACAACCCCCACCCTGTTCTCTGCTACCTGGTTGCTGGACCCCCCACTCTTGGGTGCTGCTACTGCTCCAACTGCAGCCCTGGGGTGGGGAGGGGGCTGCTAGCCCACTCCCCAGAGAGGAGGAGTGAGGGACCCCAGCCACTGCTGTTGTGGACACCACCACCACCTGAGAGGGGTCCTTTCTGCTTGCCTGGACTACCACCTGGAGTTCCTGGAGCTGCTGCTGCTGCTGCTGCAGAGGCCGCTGCCTGGAGCTGCTGAAGCCCGAGGAGGAGAAGAAGAGGATCATCTGCCAGTGGGGCAGCACCTAGAGACTTTGCAGACCACCATGGAGGGGGCCCTAAGACTGAGTAATTTCCAAACTGTGCTCTTGTGGTGGGGGTTTTGACTGTGTTTGTAGGGACACAGGAGGTGTGGCGTGGAGCTGCCCCCCGATCCATGTGTGTCCCCTCAGCCCCCACCACTATTACCACCACCGCTGCCCCCTCCACCACCCCCACTGGCTGTATACCATCTGCCTCAGCTCCTGCCTCTGGACTCAGCTGCTTGCTTGGCTTGCCACGCCCTATTTCCACCATTTGGGCCAGAAGCAGCAGCTAGCTAAAAAAGACTTGTGCAAGTGCACATGGGCACACGTGCCCCCCCCGGACTGCCTACCCCCCAGCTTTGCCCTTTACTACCTGCCCCATTTGCCACTTGCTTTGCCTCCTCTTTTGCTCCAGCCCCCCTTACTAGCTTCAGTTTGTTTGCCTGCCCCGCCCATTTCCTTCTGCAGCCTCTGTTTGTTTGCCCCGCCCCAGCCTCTAAAGCTAGCCCCTTGGTTTCCCTGTTCTACCCCCAGACCGCTTAGACCCTCGCTCCGTGTGCCCATGCCCCCTCCCATGCGCTTGTGCAATTCCCAATTTTAGTTGCAACCGTCTTCACTGCACTCTCAATGTTGTTGTATCCCCTGTCCCGTAGTGCACCAAGAGGAGCCGGAATTCCACCTTGTGTCGGTGACTGACCCCTAACCCCTGATTGCCCCCCGTCCAGCCCACCCCTTTTGGCGCCCTCCTCCCCTGCCTACAGCCTAGCAGGGAGGAGTGGTTGACCTGCTTCCCCTCTCCCCTCCTCCTTTTGCTGTCCCCCCTTTCCTCCTTGCTCATGATGGCGGGGGATGAGAGGGGTGAGACCTCTCCAGTAGCCCGAACTCCCCCTCCCCCGCCTGCCCCTCTGTCACCCCCCCAAGCTTCTAGCTCCGCTGCCAAACCATCTGCCATCGCCCCCGCTGGGGCACCAGCAGCGACGGGCACCGGGGTGACCTCCACTGCTGCCACGTCTATTACCCCCTCAGATTTGGGGGGAGCCCCCCCAGCCGGCGGGAAGGGCCAGGGGAAGAAGAAGGGGAAGGGCCCCGCTAACAAGACCAAGCCCTCCATGGCAGGGGCTGCCCCCGATGCCCCGGCCCCATCTCCAGCTGGGGCGCCCCTCCCCGCTGTTCCCTCTACCAGCTCTGCAGGTGTCCCTCCCCCGGCCCCCAGAACATACGCCCAGGTGGCGGCAGCCCCCCCGCCTGCCGCTACATCATTTCTCCAGCCTATCGCCTCCGCTACCATCTATAGCGGCCGGGGCCCCTTTCCCACCATGACCAGGAAGCACGGCGTCCGTTGCCTCCTGTTGCCCGCCTCACCCCACGTGGAGACCTATGTGCGGGCGTTGGCGAGGGTGGTGGGGCCCACGGCCATTGTGGCAGCCTCCAAAATGTATGGCAAGGTCGTCTTCTTCTTAGCATCGGAGGCCGCCGCCCAGGAGGCGGTGGAGAAGGGCCTGGCGGTGGGGGGGTGTTCGTCCCCTTAGAGCCACTAGAGGACCTGGGCGTCCGCCTGGTTCTGACCTCCGTCCCTCCCTTTCTCCCCAATGCCGCCCTGTTACCCGCCCTTTCTACCTTGGGAAAGCCCATCTCTGTCATCAGCCCTCTCCCGTTGGGATGCAAAGACCCCGCCCTCCGTCACGTCCTCTCCTTCTGCCGGCAAGTGCAGCTTCAACTGCCGCCGGCGGCGCGTGACGGAGAGGCACTCGAGGGGTCCTTCCTAGTCCCCTAGAAGGGGACCCATTACAGGGTGCATTATTCCACGGGGGAGGCCCGGTGCTACCTCTGCCGGGCGATGGGGCATGTCCGGAGGGACTGCCCCCTGGCCCGGGAAGGAGGGGAATCCATGACCCCCGAGCCCCGGCAGGGCACCGGCCCAGTCATCGCCGACGCCACTGGCTGCCCGGCGCCTGAAACCGCCCCTCCTCCTTCCCAGTCCACCATTGCTCCCGCTGGGGCCCAAGGGGCACCTCCCCAACTATGCCCAGAGGAGCGGGAGAACCCCGCCCCCACTGTTTGCAATCTGGCGAGGCCTGTGG
Source organism: Dermochelys coriacea (assembly GCF_009764565.3). Taxonomy (NCBI): domain Eukaryota; kingdom Metazoa; phylum Chordata; order Testudines; family Dermochelyidae; genus Dermochelys; species Dermochelys coriacea. The sequence goes on from NC_050072.1 coordinate 118,494,979, forward strand.
AGGAGGGTGCGGCAGGGACACCGCCAAGCATGGGAGAGGGCCCGCCCCAAGGGGAATCTTCCCTCCCTTGTGCTGCCCCACCATTACCCCCTCGAGTCCCTGAGCCATCGCCTCTGCCCCCTGACACAACCCCTGCTAGCCAGCCCCCGGATGATGCCAAGGAGGGCTGGGCCCTAGTCCAGGGGAAGCGGGGCAAGCGGAAGGCTCGAGCTCCGCTCCTCCCATCTGATGCGGAGGCCCCCCGGAAGACCAGGAAGGGGGGCACCGATGCCGAGCCTTCCGCTCTACCCACGGGTGTGTTCCACCCACCAGAGCCGGCTGGGGAAGACGTGGCACCACTGGAAGGCGGTATCTCCCCTCCACAGGAGTCCCTCCCCTCCAAGACCCCCGAAGCACCATCTGAAACCCCAGTGTGCCCCGAAGTAACCGTCGCGTCAGGTGCCGGCGGGGAGAATCCCGGGGTAGCGGAAAACAATTTCCCCTCTATATATGAGGAGATCGAGGCCCTGGGTCTGACCCCGGTCACCCAGGGGGAGGACGATCCTATGCCAGCGGGCCTCGATCTGGGCGACTTCACTCCAGCCCCCCTTTCCCCATGTTTCCTCCCCCTAACCGTTGCTTCTGCTCCCACCTCCGAGGAGCCCCTGGACTCCTCCATCAACCCGACTGCAGGGGGCACCCCACTGAGAGCCGCCGAGCCAGTTGAGGCGACGGCCAGTGCCACGTGGCTGGAACCTGAGCCACCAGGGGCATCCCTCGCTGGTGAGGAGCATTCGACCTCCTTTCCGGGAGAGGACCCTACAGAAGAAAGTCCACCTCCTGATGCCGTGGCTGCCAAATCCACCAGAGAGCTTGCGCCCAGCATCAGTGAGAGCCCTCTCCCGACCCAGACTCTCACCTCTACCCCTGCCCCTGCCCTTATCCCGCCCACCTCCCGAGATATTATTGCCACCCCTGGGACTGTCTCCTTCCCCTTTCCAACAGATGACTCCCAGGGAATGGCCTTTGTGTTTACCCGTCCTGACCCACCAGGGGCTGCTATCCTCCCTCCGCCGCCCCCTATCGCCCCAGCATTCAGGTCAACCCATCAGGAGCCCCATCGGGGGTCCGCACCCTGTCTGCCCGTCTCGCTGGGCCAGGGGGCTGTACCAAGGGCCCCATCGGGGAGCAACCAGCCCCCCATGCGCTGCGAGAGGAGTTGCGGGAGTTCCTAGAAGACGTCCGTGGCTCCCGCAACAAAGTCCAGCTTGCCCTCCAGCGATGGGGGGACTTTAATCAAATCCTCCGGGCCGCAAGGGCCCTCATGGGGGAGGGGAAAAGGACCGGGAGACAAGGCGCCGCGGCCTACCAGCGGGTCCGCCACTTCCGTGACTCCTTACTCACCTACGGGGTGGGTCACGGACTGCTGCGCGGCCCGCCGGGAGCCACGAGCATCCCTGCCGGCGAGGATCCCCCCCAGCCCTCCTCATTGCCCCCTTTACCATCGCAACATTGAACACCCGTGGCTGTAGGATGGGTCTCCGCAGGTCCCAGGTGCTCTCCTTCCTTCGAAAGGGGAGGTACTCTGTGGTTTTCCTGCAGGAGACCCGTACGGATCCGACCGCCGAAGACAGCTGGCGGCTGGATTGGGGCGACAGGGTCTACTTTAGCCACCTCACAGTTCATACGGGTGAAGTGGCGACCCTGTTCTCCCCCGACCTACGGCCCGAGGTGCTGGGGGTGGCGGAGGCTGTGCCGGGTTGCCTGCTGTACCTCCGGGTCCGCATGCAGGGGCTCGTAGTCAACCTTGTCAACATCTATGCCCCAGCAGCGAGCCCAGAGCGGCTGCAATTCTATCAGCAGGCATCCGCCTTCCTCGGCACCTTGGATCCTCAGGAGTGCCTGGTCCTGGGAGGGGACTTTAACATCACCCTTGAGGAACGGGACCGCTCGGGGACCGAGCGGAGCCCGGCCGCCGTCGCCGTCCTCCAGGAGATAGTCGAACACCACTCCCTGGTGGACGTCTGGCGCGACCACCACCCGGATGACACTTCCACGTTCACCTTTGTCCGGGTGGAGGCCCATCGGTCGCGCCACTCCCGGTTGGACCGCATTTATTTATCACGCTTTCATCTCATCACGAGCCCACTCCTCCAGCATCCGGCCAGCCCCATTTTCTGACCATCACATAGCCACCGTGACAGCCTCCCTCTGCGCGGAGAGGCCGGGGCCGGCCTATTCGCATTTTAACAACAGCTTGCTGGAGGATGCGGGCTTCGTGGCGTCCTTCCGCGAGTTCTGGCTGGCCTGGCGAGGGCAGCGGCGTGCTTTTCCCTCGACACGGCGGTGGTGGGACGTAGGGAAGGTGCGCCCCCGGCTCTTCTGCTGTGACTACACCCGGGGCGCCAGCCGACGGAGGGATGCAGCGATAGAGCAGTTGGAACGGGAGGTCTTAGAGCTGGAGAGGCGTCTGGCCGCCAGCCCCGAGGATCCACCCCTCTGCAGAGGGAGAAGCGGGAGGAACTCCAGACCCTCGAAGACCATCGGGCCCGGCGTGCCTTTGTTCGATCCCGCATCCGTCTCCTTCGGGAGATGGATTGCGGCTCCCGCTTCTTCTACGCCCTGGAAAAAAAGAGGGGGGCTAAGAAACATATCATCTGCCTACTGGCAGAAGATGGCACCCCCCTCACGGATCCGATGGAGATGTGCGAGAGGGTGAGAGCCTTCTACGCAAGCCTATTCTCCCCGGATCCGACCGATCCTAACGCTTGCAGAGTGCTTTGGGAGGAGCTCCCGACGGTCAGCGTGGGCGACCGAGACCAGCTAGAGCTGCCTCTCACTCTGGCCGAGTTCTCGGAAGCCCTCCGTCACATGCCCACCAATAAATCTCCGGGCATGGATGGGCTGACCGTGGAGTTCTACCGCATGTTCTGGGACATCCTGGGCCCAGACCTAGTCACCGTCTGGGCCGAGTCTTTGCAGAGCGGGGTCCTCCCTCTTTCATGCAGGCGAGCCGTGCTCGCCTTATTGCCGAAGAAGAGGGACCTCCGCGATTTACGAAATTGGCGTCCCGTCTCGCTCCTCAACACGGACTACAAAATCGTGGCAAAAGCCATCTCCCTGAGGCTAGGGTCCGTGCTGGCGGACGTGGTCCACCCAGACCAGACCTACACCGTCCCGGGCCGCAGCATCTTCGACAACCTATATCTGGTCCAGGACCTATTGGAACTTGGGTATAGGGATGGTCTGTCGTTCGCCCTCCTGTCCTTAGATCAGGAGAAGGCGTTCGACAGGGTGGATCAGGGGTATCTCCTGAACACTCTGCAGGCGTTTGGATTCGGACCCAGGTTAGTGAATTTTCTCCGGGTGCTGTACGCTTCCGCAGAGTGTCTGGTAAGGCTCAACTGCACCCTGACCGAACCAGTCAGCTTCGGGCAAGGAGTATGGGAGGGGTGCCCCCTCTCAGGCCAGCTCTACGCTTTGGCTATTGAGCCCTTCCTCTGTCTCCTCCGAAGAAGGTTGACAGGGTTGGTGCTGTGGGAGCCGGAGCTGCGGCTGGTCCTGTCAGCGTATGCTGATGACGTGCTCCTCGTGGTCCAGGACCCGGGCGACTTGGTGTGGGTGGAGGCTTGCCAGGCCATCTATTCAGCAGCCTCCTCCGTGCGGGTCAACTGGGTCAAGAGCTCTGGCTTGGTGGTAGGGGACTGGCGGCAGGCGAGCTCCCTCCCACCCGCGCTTCAGGCCATCCGGTGGAGCACGGGTCCGCTGCTCTATCTGGGCGTTTACCTTTCTGCCACGCATCCCTCTCCGCCAGAGAACTGGCAGAATTTAGAGGGCGGGGTGACAGAGCGGCTCCGGAAATGGACAGGACTACTCCGGTGCCTCTCCCTTCGAAGGAGAGCGCTAGTGCATAATCAACTAATCCTGTCCATGCTCTGGTACCGACTCAACACCCTGGTCCCGGCCCCGGCTTTCCTGACCAACCTCCGGACATCGATTCTGGAGTTCTTTTGGTCAGGACTGCACTGGGTCCCTGCAGGGGTTCTCCATCTACCTGTGGAGAAGGGAGGGCAGGGCCTAAAATCTCTGCTTACTCAGGTCCATGTCTTCCGCCTCCAGACCCTGCAGAGGCTCCTTTATGGTGCAGGTAGCCCGGCGTGGAGCATACTGGCGCACACCTTCCTGCGCCGCTTCCGAGGGCTCCGATACGACCGGCAGCTCCTTTATCTCCATCCGAGAGGTCTTCCGCAAGACCTCTCCGGGCTGCCGGTCTTCTACCAGGACCTCCTCCGGACCTGGAAACTCTTTACAACGAGCAGGTCCGTGGCGGCCACCGAGGGGGCAGATCTCCTTGCGGAGCCCCTGCTACACAACCCCCAGCTCCGTTTGCAGGTGTCGGAGTCCCGCTCGGTGCGCCAGAGTTTGGTCCTGGCAGAGGTCACAAGAGTCGGAGACCTCCTGGACTATGACCGGGGAGACTGGCTGGATCCCCTAACCTTCGCTCAGCGCATGGGGCTTTCCAGACCTTGTACTCCCCGGCGCATACTTCAGGAGGTGAAGGCCGCTTTACTGCCTCCTGTTCGGGTTTATCTCGACCGGGTCCTGCACGAGGGCACGCCCCGCCACCCGCTACCCCAGGCCCGCCGGACCTTTTAATTGGACCCCTGCCCCGTGGACCTAACCAACCCCTTCACTAGAAGCCGGCTGCACGAGATGCAGCCGGTCTGCTTTCAAACCGCGCCAAGACAACCTCTCTACACGCTCGTGCTCCACACCCTTCACGCCCGCACCCTCGTGTCCCGCCCTGATACAAAATGGCGGGACCTCCTGCCACCTTTGGAGGGTGAGGAGCCCCGGTGGGCCAGCCTATATTCCACCTTAGTCCCAAGGCCCGCCGGGGATGTCAGTTGGCGGCTCCTTCACGGAGCCGTGAGCACGGGCGTGTACTTGGCGCGGTTTACTTCAATCCCAGACACCTGCCCCTTTTGCGGCGTGAGGGATACCCTGGCACATGTCTACCTGGAGTGTGCCAGGCTGCAGCCCCTATTCCGGCTCCTCACCAGTATCTTATTATGTTTTTGGCTGCACTTCTCCCCTCACCTTCTCATTTATGCACTCCCTATCCGTGGCCCCACAAAGTCACGGGATCTCCTGGTCAACCTCCTCCTGGCCCTAGCTAAAATGGCCATCTACAAAACCAGAGTGAGGAGGTTGGCCGATGGAGTCTCCTGTGACTGTGGGGCCTATTTCCGATCCTCGCTCCGTTCACGTATCCGGGCAGAGTTCCTCTGCGCAGCGTCCTCTGACTCCCTTGACGGCTTTGAGGAGCAGTGGGCGCTGTCCGGGGTTCTCTGCTCCGTGTCCCCATCCGGTTCCCTTCTTTTGACCCTTTGACCTGTCCCTGTTATTTTATTAGTTGTCCCCTGGAATTTTTTGGGTATCTAGGTCCTGTGGATCCCCCTTTTAGGCTGGGGGGGATCCTTTAGCAGTTGACGGGCTTCGCCCGCCCACTTCCCGGATCCCAATAAGACTACTCTTCCGTAGCCATTTGGCCTTGCCCCGTCACATACCGAAGAGTACCCTTATTAGGAACCAGTACTGGAATCCCTGCACCTGATAGGCGAGAACCCATTCCTAGTACAAAACAGATGATACTCAGGCAAAAAAACACCCCACAAAACAAAAACCAATCCTTCAACACTCAGTAGGCAAAGGAAGGTGGGACAGATCAGTAATGTCTTTATAGAGCTTAGAGGCTCCACCCAAGATCTGTATCTCATTGCACTACGTCACTGAAAAAGTATACTGTATATCTCTGCATAAAAACATCATAAAGCACTTTTGGGTTGAGACTTTTACTATCTGAATAGCTAAGACAAACAAAAGCAAAAGAAAGTAAGTATTATCCCAGTTTTACATGTGGAGGAATAAGGCACAGGTTAGATTCAGTGAGTAGCTCAAGGTACCGGAAGAGCAGAGAATGGAATTCCAAATCCCAGTCTGGGACCTTAAACCCAAGGCCATTCTTAGGCTGTTGATGACAGCAGTAAATGACAATGTCATTTACTTTACACTACTAGAAATTGCACCTGAATGAATTATTTCAGGTGCCTCTTGTCATACATATCTTGACCTAATGAACAATATTGACAAATGTATATCCTGGTTCTGATAGTTTCATTCACCACTGCACACCCAGTTCTAATTTTTTCTGTTCTGAAGTGCAATAAAACTGTCTTCTTTCAGTTTCAGACGGCAGTGTGGAAGTATAGAATCTCTAGGGACATGTCTGCTTAATAATTAGTGTCTTGTTTGACAGCAGGGGACGGTCCTTGAAATGCTATGGGATAAGTATGTCATTGGTGCTAATTCCCTTGTTGCACAGGTACCAGCTCCTTGTTAGAGAGATTTAATACGTGTCTGATACCAGTTTCTTTTACAATGTTCTGGAATAAGGAATTTCATTTCTGCAACTGCAGATTATAGGGATAGAGCACATTGGTGAACTGAGTAATAGGTCGGACATGCAGAGAATTGGCAAATCACCAGAACTTGGCTCTTTTTAAAACTAAATAAATAAATAAGACACCTCCCCAACACACACGTCTCAGTAAACAAGAGGTTATTGGCTAAATATCTGAGGCACTTATTACACACACAGAACTATGTTAAAAGAACTTTATTAAGATTGTGATGTCAAATACTGAAGAGTTAGGAATCATCAGGAAATGCACACTATTCAAACCATGCTCTCAAGATGAATAAATTTCCTCATGGCGCTCATCATCACTATAGTATCCGAGTACTCCACAAACATAAGTGAATTTATTTTCACAACACCCCTGTGAGGTGGGGGGGTATTACTATCTCAATTTTACACATGGTGAACTGAGGCACAGAAAGATTAAGACCAAAACTAATATCCACTAGTTTTAGATGCCCAATTTGACAGACCTAGAGCCTGATATTTCAGAGTAGTGAGCATTATATAGCACTTTATATGTTCAAAGCACTGCTCCCATGGACTTCACTTGCAGCTGTGAGTGCTCAAGACTTCTGCAGATCAGATCACAGGATCTCAAGGTCAAGTAATCAGAAGATGCGGAACACACAATTAGCAACCAGCAGTGAAATGTCTGGTGATTTGCCCAGCAACACATATGAACTTTTGGGACAGCAGCAGTCTCCATCCCTACCCCAACTCCCTCCTGACTTCGCCAGTTCCCAGTTTCAGTCTTTATCCCCAGGCTTCTAGTCCCAATATACTCCCTCAGCCCCTCCCCTCTAGGTCCAGCTGTTGTCCATTCTGCATTTGAATCAGCTAGCTTCCTCCTCCTCCTTCCCACTGCATGGGTGCCATCAGTGGGAGCAATGTGAACATGAGAAAGACTCCCCGTTCTCAGGTCCAGTGCCCAGCCAGCAGCTGCAATTGCAATTCCAGGGAAATACTGATTCTATCCGGGGGCTGAGTAATCAGGGAACTTAGCTGCTAAAATCTAGAGTCTCTACTGAGCCCCGTGGGAACTGTGATTTTTCGAAGACTTAGAACTTGGCCAAATTTGGGTGGATTTTCAAAGGTACAGCAAAAGGCCTGCTGCAGAGGCCACCTGCTCCCCACACACACATATTTCAAGTCCCTGTTCCAAAGCATAGATCTTCTGAAAGAAAAGGGCAACAGAATAGGTTGAGGGGTTTTTTAAACACAGGGAAGAAAAGCTCTATTTCTCCTAGCCTCACTCATGAAAAACAGCTGAACTATTTTGACTGAAATTTTCCACAAACATTCAGTCAGAGGCAGATACTTAGCATGGAAAATTTTGGCTTAAATGCTTACAGTGTGTCTTCAGTTCTTCATAACTTTGCCAGTTTTATAATGTGATGCATCAGTAATAGTAGGTGGTACTAGCAGTCTAACCTATAAATTATATTTCCAATTAAATTATTTGGTTTTTAGAAGTGCTGAAGGTCAATGAAATCTGTAGGTGCCCAGCTCCTATGAGAATAAAACCAGTATAGAGAACATACCCGACGGGCAGAAAATAAGAACAGTAGTCAAGAAAATACACTTCTATTTCATACATCTAAGGAGTCCTTAAAAGCAACGTTGACAAAAAGTGATCTACAGTCTTATTTCCCTGTAAAACTAAGAAGTGTTTATGCAGGGAATTCCCTTCAGTTTTGACTTTTGTTTGCTTATATTTGGAGCTAACCTGAAAGAGCTGTGCTCTGAGTTGTACAGGTCAGATTCTTAGTGGGTGTAAATTAGCATTTCTCCACTGACATCAATGGAGGTGAATGGAGCTAGGCCACTTCAAAACAAATGATGGATCTAGCCCATTTATTTTTTGTCTCCTTTGGGCACAAATGACAGTCAGTCACCTTTGCCAGCTGGCATGCTTCATACTGAATCAAAAACTCTGAACAAAAAAGAGTGAAATTCTACTGGCACAACAGTTTTCTGAACCAACACTGTTTGCAGAGGTCTGTGGTACAGACAGAAGAGTTTTCCAAGATCAGCATTTTGTAGTAAGCACTACATTTGACCTTTCTATTTGATGAGAGTATTGAAAAATAAAAATTGAAGCCCAGGAAAGAAACAAATGTCTAAAACAAGAGGCCGAGTCAGTGCGTTTCCTCACAATGTTCACGGTAGAACATTAGGAATCCTACAATACCGACAGTTAAGTTTAATTTTGTATTAGTGACGGTTATTACATAATAGTGTATACTTCCCTTGAAAATAATGCCATAAGAGTGCATCTTGACCTACAAGAGATTGGCAACAATTAGATAGTCTAAGCAGAGAAAGGAATAACCTGCAGCCAGAGAAGTCTGTAGAGATCAGGGAGTGAAGTCTAACCAGATCTAGAAATGGGAGCTGCATGATCAGAAAAATCAGTGATTTGAAGATTGAAGAAGAGGGTGAACAGCTAGAAAAACTGCACTTTCCTGTAACTAGCTGTTCTCGAACATTAAATGTCCCCTTTTCTTTTGCATCAGTGGTGTGACCCAAAGCCCATTGAAGTCAACAGAGAGACTCCGATTGATTTAATGAGAGCAGATCCTTAGCTAACAATGTAAATGACTATTTTAAATCAGCAGAGGATCTGCCTCAATGGCCTTTGTATCAGGCCCTCCAGCTCCAATTCAGTGAAGCAATTAAGCACATGTTTAAGTCAACTGCTGAATTGGGGCCTTGATTCTCAAATCCTTGCTGAGAAGAATTTGCCCCTTAGGTTTGGAGGCTAAATTATCTTTTGCTAGTTATATTACAGCTTCCAGTCCTAAGTGTGCCTCCCTCTCCTTCCAGGAATTCACTAAGAAATGACTGAATACATTGAACTCTGCAGGTAGTGGATTGGAGAATTACACCTGTTTTTTAATACATGAAAGTTGATTAAAGCACATTCATATGACGTGTGTTCATGCTATATAGTAAGCATAAACTCATCACAAATGAGCTTTAAGATATGGTGCAACTCATACTCCATAGGCCATCAAACATCTGCAGGCAATTTCCCAAATCTGTCTATAGTTTGCGCCAAGCTATTTGCCCTGTTACAGTGGTCACCACTGAAATATTTATTTTTAGCCTAAGTAACATGATTGCAGGATTTTCTGTCCTTGGGAAATAAATGTATCTATCTTACATTCCCTATAATATCACAAGAACCTTACTTGCAAACAGCATTTCTTGTTTTAACAAGAACTGCTGCACACACAATAATTTTATGTTACTTACCACATATAGACCTAAGCCTGTCATATACTAACATTTTAAAATGTAATTAGTTACAAGCACTCTGCCTCCAACAAATTATGACTGTAAAACTGTCAGTTTGCCCCCTGGCCACAGGAACAAATGCTTTAGTATCAAACAAGTACAGCTAGTCACCTTTTTCTTTTTTTTTTTCCTTTTGGTATTTTCAATGGAATTTTTTTTTTGACAAAGACATTAAAAAATCCGTTGTGGAAGATATTCACCATTTCCCAAACAAACACCTTAAGACACAACCTAGATCAGTATCTAAAACCAATTAAACAACACAAAAAACTACTGAAATAAATACTAAATAAATCAAAATCAGTGAACCAAGTTCTCAGGAAGGGAGGCGAGGCAAGCCTTATATCCTCAACATCTTGGCCTCTAGCTTCAGAATTCACTGATCTTGGTGATGAGAAGGCCCTCAAAGGAGAAAGTCCTGTCAGCAGCTTCAGAGAGTTTTACCCCAGCAGCTGAGTGCAAGAGCATCATAACTATAGTCAGCTGCCACAATGAAGTATGGGGTACATGAGAGAGAGTTTTAAATTTGTAGCAGAAAGGGAGGCCAGAAAGAGAATTGGGGAAAGATTTTTGGCAGAATCTCTACACTCAAGCAGAGACGCTTTTAGGGATAAGCTTATTTTCCCTAAGCTAGTTAAGTTCTTTGTTGAGTGTTAGAAAGTAACTTTCTGTAATTCCTTACCATTGACACATAATAGAGATAGTCTCTTGGATAACATAGTCCATTCACTTGCTTTACAGATTTTCTGAGAACTGGCATGACATGCTCACAGAGGCCCACTCAGCTCAAGAATAGGCATCAACATGCTGCCCCAGTCAGATCTTCTGCATAGTTTTCAGTGGCAGTCCTGAACAAAAAGCACACTGTTGTGAGCTCTTAAGAGGGGTGCAGCAGTGGCAAACTCCTAGCTAAATTGTGCACTACTTTTGCAGAAGGGTGACGTACAACCTCAACAACTCTTGCAGAGAATTCCTCAGCCTCCTCCCTTAGCTTCGCTTTGGTCTATATCATCTATAGCTCAGGTTTAATCTGGATGTAATGATGAAAAGGACACCGAGCAAAGCATCAGCAGCATGCAAATGAGAATACAACCAGAAGCATCCCACTGCTTTTTCAGTAGCCTCATGTTAAATTGAACATGAGCAATGAGATGGAACTCTGCAGAACCAGATACAGGACATCCCTTGGGACGGGCCAGAAATTGCCCATCAGTGCTCTTCAAAAAAAATATTTTCTTCCAGCCTACACTAAAGCAAATCACGATTGTCAGTGATAGGTTTGCAGATTATTTCAAAAAGGTAATTTTACAACAGTAACCAGATAAAATAATTGTGTAATGAAACATGGAGCGTCAAACTTAGTAAGTAATATAAATACAACTATTACATTACATTTCAATTTATCCTTAAAAAAGGAAAGCACAAAGTCTATGTTGGCAAATTAATTCATCAACATCAGTAAATCTTTTCCCTCAAAGAATTATAAATTTGCCTTCTAAAAAAAGCTCTGTAAAGCTATGGCTAAAAATAACATTGTCTTTTTGTGCCAGCCTCCAGTGGTGGTAGGGACATAGAAAAAGAGATAAAGAGGCGCTTTGGAGAACAAATAGAGACTAGTAGCTATATGCTCTCATAACAATTAGTTAATATCTCAACTGCTAGCTAAAGGTTTTCCTTTTATAAATCAGACTGATCTTTATATTACCTCCCATATATTTGCACTCTAAACCAGATTGTAAAATTCCTTGTCCTTCAAATAAGGGCCAAAATATCATGCATCATTTCATCCAGTACTGTAATTCCAAAGGGTCGAATTTAAAGGATATTCCATCTAAATCTGATGGAATTTAGCACACATATTTTTCAAAAATGCCATTTTCAAATGAAAGACTTTAAAAGATTACCTCACTCCTTAATGATTCAAGATGCCACAGCAGTGTAATCCTTATTGCTGGCAATTACTGCCACCTGCCCTAGAGATTAACCCAAAGCGTATCACAATGTCAATATCACACAGTGAGTTGATGTAACAGAACCTCAGCCAATGCCTGGTAGAAGGAAGCCTTCTAACATTTCCAGTCTACAGGGTGAAAAGACACTCCAGAGACTTTGCTTTTACTGGAGAACACAAACCAATTCCATTTACGTGCAGCTATTAGATAACTGTTCTAGAATTCTTCACATAAACCAGGTACCAGCCAGGATTGGAGAACTCAATGTGCCAAGTGCCACTGTATTAAACAAAACAAAACAAACAAAAATAAAAACCTCAACGGGGCGGGAAGGGAAACAAAAAATCAATCACATTAAGAGCTGTAAGTCCCTGCCCTCTATAGAAAGCACTGCACAGCAGCAGCTCCAGACAGGCATTGTGTTTCAAGGCCGGCACATCAGACTTTGAAAGCATGCAGTATGGAAACCATGCCAATCCCCCTTTTCCTCATTTTGGAAGGTCATTGCCATGGACAACCCTAGTCCTGCATAGTCCTTGTGCTCAGAGTCTGCTTGGCCCCTCTCTTCAAGGCACAGGGATGAAGGAAGACTTCTCGTATCCTTCTGCTCACCCGCTACATGCTGGGCACAATCTTGTGCAGTTCTTTTGCGGGATTCACTTAACTAGGCTTAAGACTCCTGCAGGCTAGAATTGCTGGTAAACTCACAATATTGTTGCCCCTCTGCCAAGCCCTAGGAGATGCTTGGATCTTGCAGGTCGGCTTCCTATTGAAGGAGAAGTCAGTGACATACAAACAAACAGAGTGTGTTTTGTGCAACTTGTTTATTTTACACCGTATGGACCAGTCCTGAAACAGAGATGGTGAGATACAGTCTGAACGCATTCTGCCCTTCACTATTCTCAGCCCAGATAGGAATGCCTGATTCCCAGGGAACCACCCTGACTCTACAGAGTTAGAAGTAGAGCAAACTCCCTTGCTCTTTGCCACAGCTCCCACAAAAGGATTCTTAATTACAAAACTAAACAACAAAGCAGCATTTCTTCAAAGAAAGCTCACATGTTAAGAAAAGCAACATGTAAACTAGAATATATTTTTTTAAAAAATTAAAAAATGAAAAAAAAAGTGCCATCTAGTGACTCCCACGATAAAAATGCAAAGATTTCATAGTGCATCTTGATCTTCATGCCCATCTTACATTTGGAAGCAAAACATTTGCGTTAGTAACAAGTTGTGAGCAGAATCATTGCAATAGTGGTTTATAGTTCATATGTACAGTGTTTAGGGATAGTTGAGCATTCACATTAGGGGAGAAGCTTTCAAATGTAGCAGATTTAATGGAATACTTACATAGATTCATAGATACTAAGGTCAGAAGGGACCATTCTGATCATCTAGTCCAACCTCCTGCACAGCGCAAGCCACAGAATCTCACCCACCCACTCCTATGAAAAACCTCACCCATGTCTGAGCTATTGAAGTCCTTAAATCATGGTTCAAAGACTTGAGGGAGGCTTCTCTGCTCCTTGAAGTCAACCATGCCCCATGCTACAGAGGAAGGCGAAAAACCTCCAGGGCCTCTCCAATCTGCCCTGGAGGAAAATTCCTTCCCGACCCCAAATATGGCAATCAGCTAATCCCTGAGCATATGGGCAAGATTCACCAGCCAGATACCCAGGAAAGAATTTTCTATAATAACTCAGATCCCATCCATCTAATATCTTACCTTCCATTATTAAGCTACATAGTAATTAATGAAGAGCTTTGGGAGTTAATTTTCCCATGTCCTGCAGAAACAAGTAGAAAAAGAAGGATTCTAGTCCATAGTACTGCATTTGTGACATCAGAAAGTCTAATGTCAAACATAGCATTGTAATATTGCAGGAGAAAGCAAACGGAAACAATGGAGCTAACATCGATTGCTCTCCTCTGTTAGCGGCAGCAACAAGAAAACCTCCCTGCTGGTATCCTAACACAGTGTCTAGTGTTTTGTTAGGAAATTAGACAAAGGAATTGTGTACTTACCTAAGCACAAGTGTAGCAAACATGAGAAAGTGACTAGTCCACAAAATTTCTTGTGTGTACAAAGAGTTTATTTGCACCTGTTGTGAAAATCTTTTTTTTTTAAGCCATAGGACTATGGAAGAAAAGTAATAGGAGAGAATTGTTCTCCACTTGAAGTAATTCCAAGATTTCTACCCTATAACTGTAAATTACAGAGGTCTGAGTTTCAAAAAGGTGTGGGTGTGTGTGGGGGTGTATGTAAAAAATAGATACAATTGTGCACCTAATTTGCCTTCACTGTTTTGGCAGTTGTGCATGAAAATTATTATAAGTCAATAATAAGTCAATTTCCTAACTGGTTAACTGTTCATTTGCATGTGCAAATACACAGCTATAGGGCAAAAACTTCAAAAAGGCCTAAGCTATTTAAGAACCTCTTATTTTTCAATGGATCTTAGGTTCTCAAGTCAATTAGGACTTTTTACATTTGTGGGGTTTTTTTTTAAATTGGCATACTTTAAAGTAGGGCTGTTAAGTGATTAAAAAAGTAATCGTGATTAAATAATTGTGATTAATTGTGCTGTAAAACAATAATAGCATATCATTTATTTAAATATTTTTGGATGTTCATCATTTTCAAATATATCAATTTCAATTACAACACAGAACACAAAGTATATAGTGCTCATTTTATATTTTTATAATAAATATTTTGACTGTAAAAAAAAGAAATAGTATATTTCAATTCACTTAATACAAGTACTGTAGGGCAATCTCTTTATCATGGAAGTTGAACTTACAAATGTAGAATTATGTACAAAAATAACCTGCATTTGAAAAGAAAACAATGTAAAACTTTAGAGCCTACAAGTCCAATCAGTCCTACTTCTTGTTCAGCCAGTCAAGTTTGTTTACACTTGTAGAACATAATGCTGCCTACTTCTTGTTTACAATGTCACCTGAAAGTGAGAACAGGCATTTGCATGGCACTGTTGTAGCTGGCATCATAAGATATTTACATGCCAGTTGCATTAAAGATTGATATGTCCCTTGATCCTTCAGCCACCATTCCAGATGACATGCATCCATGCTGATGACGGGTTCTGCTTGATAACAATCCAAAGCAGTGTGGACTGATGCATGTGGATTTTCTTTTTTGGTGGTTTGGGTTCTGTAGTTTCTGCATCAGAATGTTGCTCTTTTAAGACTTCTAAAATATGCTCCACATCTCAGCCCTCTCAGATTCTGGATGGCATGTCCGATTCTTAAATCTTGGGTCGAGTGCTGTAGCTATCTTTAGAAATTTCACGTTGGTATCTTCTTTGTATTTTGTCAAATTTGCAGTGAAAATGTTCTTAAAAAAGAACATGTGCTGGGTCATCATCCGAGAGTGCTGTAACATGAAATATATGGCAGAATGCAGGTAAAACAGAGAAGGAAGCATACAATTCTCCCATAAAGAGTTCAGTCACACATTTAATTAACGCATTATTTTTAATCCAGTGTCATCATCATGGAAGCATGCCCCTAGAACGATGGCCGAAGCATGAAGAGGCAGATGAATCTTGAGTGCATCTGGCATGTAAATATCTTGCGACCCCAGCTATAACAGTGCTACACGAACACCTGTTCTCACCTTCAGGTAACATTGTTATTAATAAGTGGGCAACATTATCTCCCATAAATGTAAACAAACTTGTTTCTCTTAGTAATTGACTGAACAAAAAGCAGGACTGAGTGGACTTGTAGACTCTAAAGTTTTACTTTGTTTTGTTTTGAGTGCAGTTGCATTTTCATGATAAAGAGATTGCACTACAGTACTTGTAGGAGATGAACTGAAAAATACTATTTCTTTTGTTTATCGTTTTTACATTGCAAATATTTGTAATCAAAAATATAAAGTGAACACTCTACACTGTGTTCTGTGTTGTGATTGAAATCTGTATTTGAAAATGTAGAAAAACACCCCAAATATGTAATAAGTTTCAATTTGTATTCTATTGTTCAACAGTATGATTAATTTTTTTGAGTTAATCGCCATTAATTGACAGCCCTACTTTAAAGCACAACGAAGGCACGCAGTTTTGTTCATTTTGAATGTAAACTTCATCAGAGGTCCTTAATATGTTTTACAACATACTAAATATCTGGTAAACTACTGTGCTTTCTCAATCAAACAACCTATGCAAAACCATGAAATATACTAGCTTTCCAGGAACCAGATGGCAATGTCTAATTTGCATATGTAAATTTCATACAATGTACACAGTGTTTGCTTGGTTTTTGAAAGTCTTTTACATGCACTGTATCCAGCACTTTAAAAAAAACACACAGCAAAATAAAACATACTTTGAGGGCTCTGGGAAAAGGAATATAGAGGAGAAAGCCCTTCAAAATTGACTTTTGGGTGTCTGGCTTTATCTGTGAGGCAGTCACATGAATTATGGAATGCAGGTTGTAGTCTACTAGGTGATGGCAATCTCTGATGTGTTCCTATTTATTTGTGTGCAACCTGTTTGCCTTATAAGTGCTTCCAATGACGTGCATACAAATCTAGTTGTTTGTCTTAGGTATTTCTGCAGCACCCAGCACCACAGCATCTAATAACCCGCATACATAATTCCAGATAAGTGTCACTTGGCAGGTATTTGCAAAAATGCAATGTTTCTTTCATGAAACTTTGATCAGAGCCTTGTCTCAGCCAATAGCCAAACTTTTGCCTCATATTTGGGATTAGCTGAAAAGGAGATTATAAATAACTGATTTTTTAAAAAAGAAGTCTGTATCAGTTGAATCCCAAAGTTTCCTGATCCACTTAAAAATAGAAATAAAACAAAAAGCCTACCTTTGTACAAACATACTATGCAACATACTTCACTAGCTGTGCCATAAAACTTAATTTATACACTGCTTTCTACTTTCCTCCTACCCCCGTGCTTGAAGATAATGAAAATGGACAATGACTCAACTAAAAGTGGAGGGGTTCAGACACATACCAGTTATTTGCCTACCCTTATCTACAACTAATGAACTGAAACAAAGTAGATTTCTAAGTTGTCTGTGAAATGTAGCATCCCCCACCAGTATGTGCTAACCAACCAACCATAACAGTTCAAGAAAACACAAATATGGCATTAATAAGATCCCTGTTGTAGATCACTTCCCAGTCCCATGCTAATAAAATATATTTGTCACTTGCCATGCCCCATTTGCCATTTATTAAGATGCTAAGATTTCCAAGGCAAGGACCTTGTGTTCTTATTCATCTATGAAGTGCTAACTACCCTTTGGGTGTTAGGTAAATATATACAATTAAAATAATGCACAGTTTCAGTATATCCCAATTGCTAGCTTAAATAAACTGCACGCATTAGCTTAATTTCACTCAAAGTTAATAGACTGCTGTTTGTTATCATGTGAATGACACATTTTTCAGTGAGTTGTCACATGTCACTGTAAAATCCAGGAGTCAGGAACACAAAGCAGATCTGTGATGCTCTCTAGGGGCTTCGAGTCTATGCACCAAATCAAGAGATCTCACTCACCTATATGTAAGTTTTCTGCATCTTGCATTAACATAGTAAAGGTTAAGTGGATCCAGTGGGCGAAGGCTGTCTTCCCTGCACAAGGGTTGTGGAAGGGCAATGTTTAGAGGCAAGAATAGTAGCCACGGATGAGACTGTGTTGCATTCTTGGGTTCTGCCTATGAGTTGGAAGTGCGGTGTGTAATCCTCCAACTCCTGTTAAATTCCCTGTATGAAGCCTATTTACTCGTAGCAAGTAAGGAAAGCTGAATTCATTATGGATGAATAACTCAACAGAAGTGAATAAGTCAAATGACTTTACTGTGCATTTTACATGAATAAAGACTTCAGAATAGGGCTGTAAAGGATTAATTCTGATAGCATTTGCCTACATAATTTCAAATACGTAGCAGTATGTGTAATTCAACAGCCATCACTGTGCTAGGCTTGATTTTCAGATAACCCATCTCAAGAACTGACATAGCTGCATGAGCTACAAAAAAAAAGAAAGGGTCAATACTAGAAATGTTCTAGTTATGTTTACAACATTCTCTATATAGCAGTAGAAAAACAGAACCTTATCAGATTGTGACTGGTGCAAGTAACAGCTAGAAGCTCTCAAACAAGATAATCAAGTTAGCGAGAGAGACAGGGACCGATCCTAACACTCCATCCAGGCTCCTTTGGGCAAAGCTGCCTTAAAGCCAGTTTAACTGGCTGCATAGCAATCTCCCCACTGCAGGGGAGAATCCTTGGCAAGTTCAGAACCAGCGTAGGGAGCATGTTGGAGAAGGACTACGGGCTAAAGGAGTACAGTGGAGTACTGCAACAGTCTGACTGAGATTGTGCTAAAGCATGCTGGTGTGTTGGCAGTGTGGAAAGAAACATGAGACAATTCACAATATTAAAAGCCCTTGCGATATCTTTTGAAGTCTTCATTTCAAAAAAAATAAATTTAGAAATTCAACAGCTAAAATGTTTTCTGATGAAACAAATCTAAAATTTTAAATGCACTTGTGAGTTATGGAAGTCCTGAAATCACGATTTAAAGACTTCAAGTTACAGAGAATCCACCATTTACACTAATTTAAACCTGCAAGTGACCAGTGCCTCACGCTGTAGAGGAAGTTGAAAAAACCCCAGGCTATCTGCTAATCTGACCCAGGGGAAATTCCTTCCTGACCCCAAACATGGCAGTCAGTTGGATGCGGAGCACTTTGGCAAGACTCACTAGCCACACACCTGGGAAAGAATCCTCTGAAGTAACGCAGAGCCCTCCCCATCTAGTGTCCCATCATCGGCCTTTGTGGGAATATTTGCTACTAGCAGTCATAGATCGGCTACATGCCACTGGAGTCAGTCTCATCACACCATCTCCTCCATAAATGTATCAAGCTCAGTTGTGAAGCCAGTTAGGTTTTCTGCCCCTACTGCTCCCCTTCGAAGTCTGTTCCAGAACTTCACTCCTCTGATGGTTAGAAACCTTTACTAAGTTCAAGCCTAAACTTGTGATGGCCAATTATATCCACACGTTCGTGTGTCCACACTGGTGCTTAATGTAAATAACTACTCTCCATGCCTAGTATTTATCCCCCGATATATTTACAGAGAGCAATCATATCTTCCCCTCAGCCTTCTTTTGGTTATGCTAAACTAACCAAGCTCTTTGAGTCACCTCTCATGAAGTAGGTTTTCCATTTCTTTGATCATCCTCATAGCCTTTCTCTGAACCTGTTCCAGTTTCAATTCATCTTACTTAAATGTGGGATACCAGAACTGCACACAATATTCCAGATGAGGTCTCACCAGTGCCTTGTATAACAGTACTAACACTTCCCATCTCTACTAGAAATGCCTCGCCTGATGCATCCTAGAATTGCATCAGTTTTTTTTCCACAGCTGCATCACATTGGCAGCTGAGTCATGTGATCAACGACTCTGGGTCTCCTCTGTCGCTTCCAATGGATACATCCCAAGCTTAGAGCAAAAATTCTTGTTGTGAGTCCTTAAGTGCATGGCCTTGCACTATTAAATTAAATTTCATCACATTTCTATTACTCCAGTTTTCAAGGTCATCCAGATCTTGTATGATAGTCCGGTCCTCCTCCATATTGGCAATACCTCCCAACTTTGTGTCATCCACAAAATTTTATTAGTACACTCCCACTTTGTGTGCCAAGGTCATTAATAAAAATGCTAAATAAGATGGGTCCCAAGACTGATCCCTGAGGGACTCCACTAGTAACCTCCCTCCAGCTTGACAGTTCACCTTTCAATATGACCCATTGTAGTCTCCTCTTTAATCCACTTTCCAATTCTCCAATTAATTCCTATCTTCTAATAATTTCCCATGTGGAACTGTATCAAATGCCTTACTTGGATCCAGGTAGATTAGATCTACTGCATTTTCTTTGCCTGAAAAATCAGTTATCTTCATAAAGAAAGAGATCAGGTTAGTCTAGCATGATCTATCTTTTGTAAAACCATGTTGTCTTTTATCCCAATTACTGTTTACCTCTATGTCCTTAACCACTTTTTCAAAATTTGTTCGAAGGACCTTGCTTACAATTGAGGTCAAACTAATAGGCCTGTCATTTCACAGATCACCGCCCCCCCTTTCTTTACAAAACAAAGAGTTTAAGTTGGACTGTTATTAGTAGCACTTTCCCTACAATCTATATCTGGAAAGGTAAAGTCATAGATTCATAGATACTAAGGTCAGGAGGGACCATTCTGATCATCTAGTCTGACCTCCTGCACAGCGCAGGCCACAGAATCTCACCCACCCACTCCTACGAAAAACCTCACCTATGTCTGAGCTATTGAAGTCCTTAAATCATGGTTCAAAGACTTCAAGGAGCAGAGAAGCCTCCCTCAAGTGACCTGTGCCCCATGCTACAGAGGAAGGCGAAAAACCTCCAGGGCCTCTCCAATCTGCCCTGGAGGAAAATTCCTTCCCGACCCCAAATATGGTGATCAGCTAAACCCTGAGCATATGGGCAAGATTCACCAGCCAGATACTACAGAAAATTCTTTCCTGGGTAACTCAGATCCCATCCATTTAATATCCCATCTCAGGGGATTAGTCCTATTTACCCTGAATATTTAAAGATCAATTACTTACCAAAATCCCATTATCCCATCATACCATCTCCTCCATAAACTTATCGAGTAGAATCTTAAAACCAAATAGATCTTTTGCCCCCACTGCTTCCCTTGGAAGGCTATTCCAAAACTTCATTCCTCTGATGGTTAGAAACCTTCGTCTAATTTCAAGTCTAAACTTCCTGGTGGCCAGTTTATACCCATTTGTTCTTGTGTCCACACTGGTACTGAGCTTAAATAATTCCTCTCCCTCTCCTGTATTTATCCCTCTGATATATTTAAAGAGAGCAATCATATCTCCCTTCAACCTTCTTTTAGTTAGGCTGAACAAGCCAAGCTCCTTAAGTCTCCTTTCATAAGACAAGTTTTCCATTCCTCGGATCATCCTAGTAGCCCTTCTCTGTACCTGCTCCAGTTTGAATTCATCCTGCTTAAACATGGGAGAACAGAACTGCACACAGTATTCTAGGTGAAGTCTCACCAGTGCCTTGTATAACAGTACTAAAACCTCCTTATCCCTACTGGAAATGCCTCTCCTGATGCATCCCAAAACCACATTAGCTTTTTTCACAGCCATATCACATTGGCAGCTCAGTCATCCTATCATCAACCAATACTCCAAGGTCCTTCTCCTCTTCCGTTACTTCTAATTGATGCATCCCCAACTTATAACTAAAATTCTTGTTATGCATAACCTTGCATTTCTAACTATTAAATTTCATCCTATTACTATTACTCCAGTTTACAAGGTCATCCAGATCCTCTTGTATAATATCCCAATCCTTCTCTGAACTGGCAATACCTCCCAGCTTTGTATCATCTGCAAACTTTATTAGCACACTCCCACTTTTTGTGCCAAGGTCAGTAATAAAAAGATTAAGTAAGATTGGTCCCAAAACCGATCCCTGAAGAACGCCACTGGTAACCTCCCTCCAACCTGACTGTTCGCCTTTCAGTAGGACCCGTTGCAGTCTCCCCTTTAACCAATTCCTTATCCACCTTTTGATGTTCATATTGATCCCCATCTTCTCCAATTTAACGAATAATTCCCCATGTGGCACGGTATCAAATGCCTTACTGAAATCTAGGTAAATTAGATCCACTATGTTTCCTTTATCTAAAAAATCTGTTACCTTTTCAAAAAAGGAGATTAGGTTGATTTGGCACGATCTACCTTTTGTAAAGCCATGTTGTATTTTGTCCCATTTACCATTGACTTCAATGTCCTTAACTAATTTCTCCTTCAAAATTTTTTCCAGGACCTTGCATACTACCGATGTCAAACTAACTGGCCTGTAGTTACCCAGATCACTTTTTTTCCTTTCTTAAAAATAGGAACTATATTAGCAATTCTCCAAGCATTCGGTACTACTCCTGAGTTTACAGATTCATTAAAAATTCTTGCTAATGGGCTTGCAATTTCAGGTGCCAATTCCTTTAATATTCTTGGATGAAGATTATCTGGGACCCCGATTTAGTCCCATTAAGCTGTTTGAGTTTCACTTCTACCTCAGATATGGTAATATCTACCTCCATAGGCTCATTCCCATTTGTCATGCTACCATTATCCCTAAGGTCCTCTTTAGCCTTATTAAAAGACTGAGGCAAAATATTTGTTTAGATATTGGGCCATGCCTAGATTATCTTTAACCTCCACTCCATCCTCAGTGTTTAGTGGCCCCACTTCTTTCTTAGTTTTCTTCTTATTTATATGGCTATAGAACCTTTTACTATTGGTTTTAATTCCCTTTGCAAGGTCCAACTCTACTCGACTTTTAGCCTGTCTCACTTGATCCCTACATGTTCTGACCTCAATTAGGTAGCTTTCCTTGCTGATCCCTCCCATCTTCCACTCCGTGTATGCTTTCTGCTTCTTCTTAATCACCTCTTTAAGATGCTTGCTCATCCAGCTTGGTCTACAACGCCTTCCTATGAATTTTTTCCCCTTTCTTGGGATACAGGCTTCCGATAGCTTCTACAGCTTTGATTTAAAGTAATCCCAGGCCTCCTCTACCTTTAGATCCATACATTCTTCAGTCCAATCCACTTCCCTAACTAATTTCCTTAATTTTTGAAAGTCAGCCCTTTTGAAATCAAAAACCCTAGTTGCAGATTTATTTTTGTTCATCCTTCCGTTCAGTTTGAACTGAATTAGCTCATGATCACTTGAACCAAGATTATCCCCTACAACCATTTCTTCTATGAGGTCCTCGCTACTCACCTAAATTAAATCTAAAATGGCATCCCCTCTAGTCGGTTCAGCAACTACTTGATGAAGGAATCCATCAACTATCGCATCTAGGAAAATTTGAGCCCTATTATTATTACTAGCACTGGTCCTCCAGTTTATATCTGGGAAGTTAAAGTCTCCCATGATCACGCAGTTTCCATTAGTATTTACTTTATTAAAAACATTAAAAAGGGCTCTATCCATATCCAAATTAGATCCTGGAGGTCTGTAGCATACCCCAAGCACTATCGTAGGAGAGGCTCTACTAGTTATCTTCCCCAATGTAATTTTTGCCCAGACTCTGTCTTCTCCATTGCATCGCTTCTTATTTCTTTACATTCTACCTCATCATCGATATACAATGCTACTCCACCACCTTTACCTTTATTTCTGTCTTTCCTAAACAGCACATACCCTTCAATACCTGTAGTCCAGTCATGACTACTATTCCGACATGTTTCTGTTATCCCTAGAATATCTAGTTTCACTTCCTGCACCAGTAGCTCTAGTTCCTCCATTTTGTTACCTAGGCTCCTCGCATTGGTGTACAAACATCTTAATTTTTGCTGTTTGGCCTCGCTCACATTTTGTACCCTATTAGGCACAGTCATTCTACAGCCAGTATAACCTATTAGACGAGTATCCACACCGCCCTTGCTCCTTATATACATTCTCCTACCTACGGCTGTATCCTCTCTTACTTCGTCTTCTTCCCCCTCAATGCTAAAATCTGGCATGGAGATTACTTGGACATCTCCCAACCATCTCCCCCAAATTCCTAGTTTAAAGCTCTCTTTATCAGTTGTGCCAGCCTTGATCCTAGAAGTCTATTTCCTTCCCTACTCAGATGAAGTCCATCCCGAGAGAACTGTCCTCTGTCCGTGAATGCCTCCCAGTGGCCATACATCCCAAAGCCCTCCTTATAGCACCACTGCCTAAGCCATCTGTTGACGGTCATAATCTTGTCACACCTTTGCTGCCCTTCTCTAGGAACAGGAAGGATCCCGCTAAAGATCACCTGAGCCTCGATTTCCTTAAGCTTCTTCCCCAGCCTAGCATAGTCTCCACTTTCCAGCGAGAATCTAGCCATATCATTTGTTCCCACATGAAGGATAATTAGGGGATTCTTTCCCGCTCCCTTTAGGATCCTTTTCAACCTCAGGTCTACATCCCGTATCTTAGCACCCGGAAGACAGCACACCCTTCTATTCTCTGGATCAGCTCTAGTTACAGGCCTGTCTATTCTTCTTAATAAAGAGTCCCCGATCACATAGACCTGCCTTTTCCTTGTGACGGTGCTATTCTCCAGTCCCTCCCCTGTTCCCTCTGGCTGCAAGTTCTTTCCATTCCTATTTTCCCTTATAATCCTCTTCAACCCATCCTGTATCCTCCTGGGGCTCATATTTGGTGTAGTCTCCCTTGACTCTTCCCCTTTTCCTATAGGGCTAGCCTTTCTTCTTCCTTACCCTTCCACCTTCAGCGACTACCTGCTGAGCCCCTTCTTCATTTTCCAACTCTGCAAACCTGTTCCTAAGCTCTATTTCTCCTTCACTATCCCCTCTTTTCCTCTGCCTGGTTCTTTTAGTCACATGCTTCCACTGACCACTTTCCTCACCCAGTCTCCCCTCAAAATTCCCCAGCCCTGCTTCCATCTGCAAGTCTGAGCTTTTCCCTTCAGAGACCTCATGTCTTTGCTCCATCATCTGCTCAAACCCCTTCCTAAACTCAACCAGACTTTCCACCTGCATCTCCAGACCTCGGATCTTTTCCTCCATCAGCTCTATCAGATGGCATTTCATGCAGAAAAAACTCTTACCAGGCCCCCCCCTCCAGGCTCATGTATATACCACAGCTTCCACATCCAGTCATCCTCATTGTGTCTTCCACTACAGGAGCCACTCCCACTGCTGCCTCCGTATCTGTCATCGCCTTCCCACCTAAGTCCTTTTCCTCCAACGGAACTCCCACTCAAACTCCCCTGTTTACAGCTCTGTTTGCTAGCTCCTGTGCCACTGCAGCTGTCTGTGCTGCTGCATGACTGGCTGGCTACCTTTATAGGACCTCTAGTCAGAAAAGCCCCAACCCCTAATCAGGGCTCAGCTTCTCTCCCAGCACAAAGCCCCTACAAGCCTCTACACACACACACACACACACACACACACACAAATACTAAAAATACAAAACCAAGTACAAATACCTTCTCTTCCAACAGAACTCCCACTCAAACTCCCCTGTTTACAGCTCTGTTTGCTAGCTCCTGTGCCGCTGCAACTGTCTAAGTCTCCCATAATCACACAATTCCCGGTAGTATTTATTTCATTAAAAGCATTAGAGGTCTCTATCCATATCCAAATCAGATCCTGTAGCATACCCCAAGAACTATCCCAGGGGAGCCTCTGGTAACGGTCTTCCCCAAAGTGATTTTGGCTCAAAACACCATTTTATCCATTCCATTAGTTTTAGTTTCTTCACTGTCCACCTCATCATTAATATACAATGCTACTCCACCACCTTTATCTGGTCTTTATTTTTGTCTTTCCTGTACAGCACATACAGTTCAATACCTGTACTCTAGTCATGACTACTATTCCACAAGGTTTCTCTTATCCCTATAGTATCTGGTTTCACTTTCCTGCATCAGTAGTTCTAGTTCCTCCATTTTGTTACCCAGGTGCCTTGCACTGGTATACAAACATATTAGTTGATTCTGCCCCGGACTGCACCCTTCTGGCATTTCAACCATTCTGCCTCTCCTCCTCCTCTCAGTACTTGTGGTATGGGACAATGGTAACTTGGGCCTCTGGCAGGGTCACACTATATTTCCACCCCTTCCAGCGTATTAGTGTCCCACACAAATAATGTCTGACAAAATTATGGCAACAAACATCTTCCACTCTCCTCAATCTTACTCTTTTTCCATGGCCCACGGGACTTCCCCTGGGAGTCCCTCATCAAAAACAGAGTAAGCACCTTCTGCCCCTCCCAGACTTGAGCTTTTAGTCAACCTTAGCTTCTTACCAGTTCTCGTCTAGTACAGAACACCTAGCACAGGGCTTCATCCCTGGAATCCTGCCCTTTTTTCAAGGCCCACCACAGAAGCCTACTCTGCCTCTGTAGCTTCTCTCTCAGTTCTCACTCTGCCTGGTTCCTGTCAGGGTCTTCCTACAGAGCAGAAACTCCCAACTACCTCTCTCCTGGTGTCCCTCTTTCAGCTTTTAATTCCTCCAAATCTGAAGCACCCATCAGGTGCAACATGGTGAGGCTAACAGATAACAGAGTTATCAGGCTCTATTTAACCCCTTGTTGGCCAGTGTCGGATTCATACACTCCATAGCAATCTCCCTCTAGATAGAAGTCTTTCCCTTAATTATCTACTAATTTGTAATGACCCTCTCTTTTCTACCTTTGTATGTTTTGAGGAGAGAGGACAGAAACTGATAAGCAATGCAAAGAGCAGAAGTGCAGTTGAAATAATCACTTAAACATTCCCAATAAAAAAGGCTCAAATGATTTACTCTAGTTTTCAGCACTAAAACTGTTGTAACATATCTTCCCATTGTATTCCCTGTTGAAAGATATGCAGCGTGAGGACTTTCTTACAGCCTACAAAGTAAAATGCCTTGAAGCACTTTATAACCAGAGCAGAAGATAAAACCATTGGCTTTCACAAACCAGTATTCCAGAATCCCAGCCATGTAATACAATGAAGAGAAGAAGGTTGCTGGCAAATGAGCATTGGAATCCATTACTATAGAGTATCATCCTTTAGAGGACTGATCCCTTGGGTCTCCACTATTAAGCTTCCCCATGCCCCATCTCCAATTATGGAAGGAAAAACAAAAACAAAAACAAAAAACCACACACCATTTTCCCCTACTTTGCTTCCTAGTCCTTAAGCATTTATTAATCCTTGACAGCATGTCCCCAGTGCTTACCAAGTTTCCCCAACAGCCTCACGAGAGGCTCTGAGGCCAGTTAATAAAGCACTTAAGCATTTGCTTAAATTTAAATCAACACTCAGCTCCCATTTAAGGCAATAGGATTTAAGCAGTGCTTAAATGCTTTCATCAATAGGGAAGAGGGGATGCTAGCATTAAATATTTGAAAGTTCAGTTTATGTCAACTGGTTCACTTTTATGAATACTATTGTGATATTTTTCAAAGAAATCCAAACAGGCTAGAGGCATGATTAACCACATTCAGAAGCATGGGCGGCCAGTGACTCGGCTGTTGGGAGGGGCTAGCCCCCTCCTCTCCCATTTTGCCTGAGGCCCCACCACACCCCACCCCTTCTTCCCGCCTATCCCCTGCAGGAGCCCAGAGCACCCCCACCGTGGCCCCCAGCCCTGATGCCCCAGGTAGCACAGCTGCAGCACCCTCAGTCCCACAGCTCCAGGCAGCTGGGAAGCGCAGTCCAAGCGCCGGCCCGGCAGCATGACCCCAGTGCCAGCAGGCCCGAGGCCCTGCAGCAGGTTGGCCAGCCCAGTCAGACTGGGCCAGGGCACAGCACGAGGATCTGCAGAAGAGGGTCTTTGGAGCAGAGCATGGGTCGCTCCATGCCAGACTGTTTGGGGAGGCACAGCCTCCCTCAGCCTATGATAGCTGCTGCCCATGTTCAGAAGCTTTACAAGTTTCCCCCCCCCTCATCTTCATCTAAATGCTCCTGTCATATGTTCATCTGATGCATTGTAAATTTTCCCTAATGATTTTTTAATTCAGTTATTTACAAGGTGCTGAAATAAAATATACTCACTGGTAGTTCCTAGCCTCAACCTTAGCAGCTTTTTAACAGATGGATACTCTGTTGGCCATCCTCAGGAGTCGTCATCATTTTTAATGATGAATTACAGATTTTTATTAGCAGCTCAGCTATTTTGTTCTTCACTTCCTTTGGAATTTTTGGATGAAAGCCATTCAGTCTGTATGATTTATTGCAATTTAATTTCTCCAGTTGTTGCATTGCTATCTCTTCACTACCTGTACAGAGCAATTTCAGGATAATTATTTCCCCATCATCCTGTATGGAGAAAACTCTGACAAAGGTATTTTAGCTTCTCTGCAATGCACTTATCTCCTTTATAACCTGGTTGTTTAGCAGATCCACTGAGCTTCATTCTCAGTTACACAAAGGTCCCTTTGCATTGTTCTGGTAATGGACCTTAATGCAAATGAAAATCAGGCCCATTGATTCTCTGTAAGCGGACGACTTTTGCTCTCCTTAGTGAATGTTTTGCTCATTTTATACATTCAGATTCCCTCATAACTTGTCTAATACCATTTTCACTGCCAAAGCTGAATAGGACTAAGAATGCAAAATTTGAGGCTGAAAAGGATTTTTCTCAATGTAGAAGATGGGGATAGGGAAGGAAAGGACAAAAATCTCTCAGATACTGTGGTAATACCTTCATCAGTCAGATGGCTCTCTAATGGCTCTCTAATAAGGGCAACCATATATCAAAGTTATCATAACCTTCACCTATTACTATATAGAGTATAACTTTTTCCTTCTGTCTCTAGTGACTTTATCTATCTGATCTAAGCACTCCCCATTACTGTTAATTTCCCCATTCTCCTAGCATTAACAGTCGCAACAAATCAATTTTTTTTGTTTATTAAAAGTTGAAAGCTATCACTTCTATTCTAAAAAAATTATAACCCTCCTCCTCATACCATCTTTTCATTTACAGACTGAGGATGGTTAATTGCTCTAATCTGGCTGGCTGCGTGTGGAGTTAAGTATTTCCAAAGAATTGCTAACAGAGAACTTTGAGTTAAATCTTGTTCCTAAAGATTGCTGTTCTCAATCTTCCTGCAGTTCCTTGCATCATTGGGAGACAAGTACCACAACCACAGAATCAGTTCCAGCTCTCAGAATAATTTGCCTAAAAGGATGGGGATGTCAAACCACATGAGATATGGAGGAAAATTACCTTGAGGCACCCATATCCGCCACACATCTAATACTACAATCCTTACCTATACATCTTATTTAGTAAATCAAAAGTGGCTCCCCGTCTCTCAAAAGTGCTTGTACAGTACATGAGGAAAAACACATCCTTTTCTACATATACTGGAAGATGAGTACCACATGTGAAGATGTCCCTCTTCTCCTCATTCTTCCTAATGGCACCTATTTATGAAGTATTCTGACGAGCATCATCTGTAGAAGTTTATTAACCTTGGACACACGTAGTGTTTTTTTTTTAATCCGGGTTTTAGAAGTCTCACGTTCCTTGCACAGATATATCCCTCCCCAACACACATACAGATATACCTATCTAAGACACGTTAGAAGCAGTTTTATATTCTCCACTCTTTGCAATAAACTGGATACAAGCTGGATACTCTCACTGACTTCACTGCTGCAGCCACCATCTCCTGTCCATCGGCTTCCACCCTGGAGACTGGTTTCTTACATTGCCTTATTCAACACAACAAAACCACCAAGCTCACCAATTTTCAACTCTGTTTATATGCTCAGCTCTTACTCAGATGCCAATAAGAGTTCAACGTGAATTGATTTAAAGCAGAAAGTCAAAAATTAGGAAAAAACAATAACTGACCTAGAAAATAAGTTAGGGATTTTTTTATTAAGCTAAAAGTGGTTAAATAAATCTGTTAATAGCATATTCATTTCTTAGGGCCATATTCTGGTACATAAGCATTGCCATACTCAATCAGACCCAAGATCCGTCTAGTGCAGTATCCTGCCCAACAGTGGCCAGTACCAGATGCTTCAAAGGAAGGTGTATGAACTCAGCAATAGGCAGAAGAAGTGTAATCTCCACCCCCACCCCTTTCTCCCACCCCACAGGTCTCATCATTGTCTCCAATAACTCCAATAGAAATTGGCTTAAAACTTGAAGTATGGAGATTTAATGTCCTTCCAAGTTTGTTGTGATCAGTTATGACAACTCTGGTCTCAGACCAATATAAATCTGGAGTGACTCTAGTAAAGTCGGCGATATTCCAAATTTACTGGGAGCAGAATTAGGTCTGTAATTTATAAATTCTTACCTGTAAGCCAAAGCCTGTGCCTTCATAGAGTTTTCACTTTTCCCTACAGTGTTATAGCCCTTACAGCAAGTGATGTCTCTAAAAGAATGACTGCAAGCAGCTTCAGTTAGAACAAAATTACCAAAAAGTCTGACGACGACAACATTTTTGAAGGAGAATGACAGTAAAGTGGATATAAATACTTGAATTACAAATCCCTGCCCTTTCCCAACATGGAAGATTGGGAAATAACTAATCGAAAGCCATGAGCGATGGTCTAAAATCCTAAAACATCCCCTCCACCTCCATAATGTTAAAGAAAGGTGAATTTTCAAAACAGTCACTATGCCTTTCAAAAATTCAGATCTGTAAGGTTCTCTTGATAGTAATACTGTATGTTCTTGTAAGAGGAAAACACAGCCTCTAAGTTAGTTATGACATGTTTATAGACAAATAGTTGTAAAATCTAATGGAGACTACATGCAACCACTGAAGTCAAAAGACCACCAATGTGCCCACACATTTCCCATCAGATGGGCACAAAAGCAAGTATGAATATACAAAAGCTAAATACAGCCACTGCAAAAGCTTCTTTTAAAAATGCCACCAGCATTGATGTTTCAAAAGTCGCATTCAAAACACATTGGGCTAAATTCTCAACGGGGCAAATCAGGGTAGATCCACTGTCCTAGATGGAGCTACATTGTTTACACCAGATGAGGCTCTAGTCCTTTATTTTCCAACCAAAAATATCCCTTTTCCCCTCAAATAGATCATCACCCTCTCTTCCATTCACAAGCGGATTCCCCCAAGCCCCAATCCTCCTTCATGAACATGCTTCCTAAATCTATAATAAAGCAGACATGCATTAGATAATTGTTTTAACACAGCATGTATCAGAAACTGACAAGGAATAGAGAGCAGGTCATTGGGATCCAAAGACGACAGGGCCTGATGAGAGAGATAGAGAGAGAGGGGGGTTCAGCGGGAGCAATAGAATCTCTTTCCCCCCACCACGCTTCCCTGTTAAAACTAAATAGTCCATTTTACTCCAAACAAAGCAGCAGCAGGGGGCTGGGGAGTTGCTATGCTTCACTTCCATGTTCAGGTCAGGGGATGACGCAAGGGTATCCTTGAAAAGAGTGGGGGGAAGCCTGCGGACAGGAGTAGCTCCTTCTCCTTTTCCCATTGGATTCAGCATAAGGCCCTTAAAGTACCCCACCTCTTTGTCCACCTCTTGATGAAGGCTTTGAAAAGGGGGGTCCAGGGAGGGTTGAAGGCAATAGGTAAATTCAAAAGGATATTCATATTTAGGGGTGGGGAAAGTCATCCTTCATTGCCATAACCACATATTAGTAGCTAAACTCAAAACAGCTAGACATTCCCAAAGAAAGAAAGCCTAGCCAAGTTCTCCATTGCTCGTCTCTGCTTTGTGTGGCACATCCTCATCACTGTGCCAACAACAGTTATTTACATTACCGTAACTGTGGTTCTTGTAGAGTCAAGGAAGAACTAAAGCCTTTCTGTTTTGCAGGAGGTGGAAATTTTGGAAAGCGGAGGACAACGGTAGCAGTGCTAAGTTTTTCCTGACTGGGATTCACTCTTGGAACAGCCTGAAGAAAGCAAGGTCCATCTCCCAGAATTGGCCACCATGTATTTCTATCCCACCAGGACTTCATCAAGTCTCTAATTCAAAATGTGTCAGAATAACCGCAATTCTAAACACCATTCACTGTGATGTTATCCCATTTCATCAGGAATAAGAGAATAGGGGAATGATATAACAGAAACAAAGTAATTAGCAGCTAGAATGGAGGAAGATGCAGCAGGTAGCTGCATAATGGCAGATGAAGGAAGGTCATCCCACCAAAACATTAAAGGGCCCTCATGAGCACAAGAACATTGGGAAACATTCCTGTGTGTTTTCATTGCGGTCCCACAATGAAGATTCAGTCATGACAGGGCAGCCAGAGAAGGCAGCTGCTAGGGAGGGGCTGAAGTGAATTTCTACTTTTTTTCTGAGCAGTAGGGATTTGGAACCTGAATTACCAATGATTGTACTCAATGTGAGCCTTTGCATGGACTTCAACGGGCATTAGATTGGACTCTTGCCGGTGCTGTATTCCAAGGTTTTCAAAGCTGCAGCCTGGTGTGTCTTTTTGTTTTCCTTTGCTATTATATTTCTATAACCAAAACCGAGCCACTTCTTGGACACCAGCTTCTTTATGTGCTTAAAGCATACCATCGCAGCATTGCGTGGATTATCTAGCCTCCTCAGTATATTAGCTTCATTTGTGATGACTAAGTTTAAGAGAAATTAGATAATGTTTTGTAGTATGCTTATGATTCTGCTATGACCCCTCTGAAATATTTCAAACCCAGATATATTCAGCTGGAAGATGGTTAAAAAAACCCCAAAGCTCAAAAGTTGTAATTTTTAAAAACAACTTATATAGAGAGTTGGCTTATTTGTTTAAAAAGCATTTAACATAAATAAACTTATTTACTTCCTTGCTACATAGAAGCAATACAGTTTGTATACTAATTATTCCTCTTCATGCTGGTGTAAGACGTACATCTTGCAGTTAATCATAGTAACATTATATTAAAATGAGATTGAACAAAAGAATTTATTGTCTTCACAGTCTAATTTAGACTATTTCAAATTCCCTAGTGTGGCTACAAAGGAGAAAATTAAGCTCGTGTTTTTACATACATTTCTGTTACACCATGCATTTGGTTGAGTTTGAGAGCAAGAGAATCTCCCTTTAGACAACTGAATATTATGTTACATCAATTCTATAACTGAAAAGTAATTTACTTTCTTTCCTAGGAACCAAGCAATAAACAAGTGATATGGAAAAACTAGATACTCATCTTATTCAGTCATTCATTTTACTAGGGAAAATATAATTTCACTTTATTAATATGTCACCTGAAGTCTGGGGAATATATGCACTTAATGTCTCTTGCATCCTACAATAAAAAGCTATTTTTTCCTGTATATTAAGGAACAAGTATTTACAACACAGAGCAACTAAAGCTTCATTCACAATCAGAACAAAATAAATAATTTGCCTTATATAATAAAAATATCTACACTTCAATGTGGTATTTACAGTTTTGTAAAATAGTGATCTTAAAAAAAGAGTCACTTAGTAAATCCTTCCCAGTGTAAGGCCTATTAATCAAATAATTGTTTTGACCCAAAACAATTTTTATAAGAATCACTACAATGAAATAGCTAACAGCACATCCATATGTGAATGAAACCCTCTGCAATATACAGATAGTGATGTCTATTTTAAGCATCAAAGGAAATTAAAGATTAGCCTTTTCATCAAATAGTCACATGAGATTATTTCAAATTCTGTTTCCTGAAAGAACCCCCCCCCCAAACACACACACACACACACTCTCTCTCTCCCAACAGAAATTGGGTCACTGAAATGTCACTATACAGCACTGCTTACAGTTTGGTCTTCTATGTCTTTTTTACATATTGACTGAATAGCTAAGAAAATAGGAGTATCCTCAGGGATCAGAATGCATATGAAGTTGTATGCAACCTAAATTAGTTTATTTTTTTATTTGAAAACTACAAAGCATAGTTCTTTAAAAAGAACTTTAACACCCAGAAAGAATGTATTATTATGAATAAAATAATCATGTGACTTATGTTGCATGAAACAAATCTTGAGAAGTATCTATAGCATTAACCATTTTAGCTTCATTTGTTCTGAAGTTCACCACATTTATTTTAATAGATTTTAAGGTAGTCATTTGTCTAACTGGTTCTTCCGGAAAAAGCGTGTACTTGTTTCTAATTCAGAAGAAGTACACACAAATAATAAAATCCCAAAGATTTATTCCAAATAGCTGACCTGAAAAAAGTATTGGAAAATAAATAGTTAAAACAGTTACCATACCATTCAGAATAGAAAAAACAATCCATTAGAATTCATAATTAGATACAGGCTTCAATAAAAATCAGTCTACTAATAACATAGGAATGTCAATCCATGATTAATTAGCAGTTATAAAAGATACACCAATTTTTTAAATGTCCTGAAGATACATACGGAATCTGAACTGATAAGTGTGTTGAGAAATATACTTTATTTAATGTGATCTGCTAAAAACCCACTAAATTACAACTAGTGTCATAACACAAATGGCCTGTTGGGAAGAGAACTGTGTTATCAATGGAGTATTAACAATTTGTGTCATTGCACTGAAACAGATCCATTTCATTTGCCAAAATCTGAATTTTTTTTAAATGTTGCCAACAAAGTTACAAGATATTGCACCTGCTCACTGAGGACTAGTTGATCACACAACATATGGCTGGATACCAAACCTACTGAAGACAACGGGCTTTGGCTCAGTCTTCTAGATAGCCTCATGGAATAAAAATCAAGAAGCCACTGTCAAAAATAAACGTTCTACTAGCACACATTGTCAATGAATAGCAACATACATTAGATTTTTAGGTCCACACATTATAACCAGGTGCCATGTTTCTAAAATAACCAAAAAATAAAAAATAAAAAATTTTACAAAGTACCAACATGCACAGAGTTGAATTTCTAAAACGTATCGTCGGGTCTCTGAGCCCATTTCCCGCCCTCCCCCTCCCCTTTATCTTTTGATTTTGGAAGAGGAGAATAATTTCACAAACTATGAAAATCAAAATTAATCTGCTCTTAAGTCTTCACTGTATCACATTAAAGTGTACAGTATTATTCATAACTACATGTTAGCATTATGAATTTAGAGTTTACAGATCGCTATCTGGAACTGACAAGCTTCTCCAATACTTTGTATTTCATCACCTCCTCTTCCTACTGCATAGGAAAACATTTCCACCTAGAGCCCTTTTATAGAATGTCTAGGGGAAAAAATGCAGCGCAATAGCTGTTATCTTATCAAAACACACAGTTCACATGTGGCCCTATCACAAATTGTTATGCCTTCATGGTTGTTAGTCTTAATCAGTGACCAGATCTCAAAGAAGTTAAATATAGTGTTCAGTTTCCTCTGTTCATCTTATATTAGAGACATAACAGACCTGCACAGTTTAGCCAATTTCAGAATGTTTAGCTTTTAAATAAGTAAGAAATTGAGAAGGTTGAGAATCATTTCTGAATTAATATTTAACTACCAGAAAGAGTCAGGACATTCATAGATATATTACCTACACATACTCTCTATCAGAATAGACCATGCAGCAGCCACTCACTTACAGGGATGCCCATTCCTGGAATGGGTGTTGTCTCTAATAGAACCCTGTGTTTTGATTTTGGGGAGCAGTCAGCTCCTTTTAAATTGTCTAACTGTTTAGGCATATGATAACTTTACAAAATATTTACTTCCTTCTGCTCCAACTTTGCTATGGTGTTTTTTGTCTGTGCATGATAATTGACTGCCTCCACATCTAGTGCACATAACATATGGTTACCACATAACGGTTACTCTGTTAGAAATATTTCACACTGTGGTTCTCTCCATCTGTTGAGCACAGTTGTACAAAGCAGGGTGAGGCTTAGGAACATACGTGTGTTTGTTTTACAAGTCCTGGTTTACTTTTCTCAATGATAAATGACATTAAGTTATTTTATGTTTGTAGCTTGGTATTGTAGTTTTAACCTAATGAACCATGCACATCTTTTTAGTTTTCATGTCACAGCCATGAATTGCTAATGTACCTCCCTCTTTTGCTGGCAAGCCTCCCAATTTACAACGATATGTATTTTGGAAATATTTGACCTTTTACTATTAAAAAAAAAGTTAAAGGGGTCATCTTATTTTTGACCTGGCAATGATTTGGAATAGTATGTCAAATCTGACAGTCACGTATAATAATGGTGAGAGCACACTGATTCCTCTGTCCTGTCCTTTAGAAAGTTGGGAAAGAAATGTTTAAGATCAGCTGATGTGCATTATTACTCCAGACAGTATTTCCCAAATGTTGACATTTAAACTTTGCACTCAGCAAGACTAATAGACGGTATAATGGCCCCTGGGTTGGTTATTTGCTTATGAACATCCTGTTTCATGCAAGATCTAGGCTCCAGCACTTCTCTTTGGAGAGGTCCTCCTTAAAATACCACCCAGGCAAAATCTGCAGTGTTGTGTCAGATCACCACCAGCACTCAGAAGTAATTAAACATGCAGACTCTGAGGGGCTCATTTCCCATCACACTTGGCACAGGTGTGGCAGCCCTTTTATGCCAGTTACAAAAGAATTTAAACACAATAAAATAAAATTTTAAAACACACACTAGCACACACCTGCATCAGATCAAAGCCCAGCCAGGGGATTTGCTCCTGCTCTCACTGAAATAGGAACGGGAGCCAGCTCCATTTGCCTTGGTTATCGCTACAGGGTTTTGCCCTTCTCTTTGAACGCCTTTCCGCCTCCCCACCACCAGCACCCCAATGCGTGGGGGGGGAGGGGGTCACCCCTTCACGTTCCTGTTAACCTGCCCCGTCCACTAGCGCCTCGGCCTGCGTGGCAAGAATACCTGGCAGTGGAGGTTACAACCCAGGACCCCACCTCCCCTCTCTCACCTGCAGTCATCTGCATCCTGCCAGGCAAAGGGCCGCACAGGACAATCCCGCCTGTGGGCCACGCAGAGGCCAAGAGCTGGGGAAACGCATAGACGTGGAGGAGGGATGGGACCGGAAGGGAGAATGGGGCAGGGAATGAAGCCTCAGCCCGGACGCGGCTGCCCAGGAGGCAGAGCAGAGGTTCGAGACGCTCTCCCGGGCAGCGGCAGGCTGCCACGTGCGGGGCGGGGCGGGGCGGGAGGCAGCGTCTCCGAGGTTCGGGCGAGCGGGGACGCCGCCGCCGCCGCCGCCGCCGGCCCAGCAGGTGCCGACCCCGGGGCGCTCCGCAGCGTCTCGGTCTGTTCATCGCCCCGCGGCCACAGCGCTCCCCAAGCGCCTCTAGCGGCGGAAAGGAGCCGAGCGAGCCGGGGTTGAATCCCTCGGACGGCTGCCGCGGCGCTGGCGGCCGGGCGTAGGGGGCAACCCTGGTGCTCGGGGGGGCCTCTCCCGCTTCCCCACCACCCTGCCCTTTGCAGGTCCGCTCGACGCGCAGGGCTGCCTCGGGGCAATAGGAGATGGGGCTTCGCTGCCGGCCACACATGCCGAGCGCCAAATAAAGGAGGGGGGGGGGGCGGGCAGCCTGGTATTAAGATTTCACCGTTGCCATTAAGCACCCAAAAGCGCAAGACAAGGCACTTCTCCAGCCCTCCTCGCCGCCTGCAGCAGCCTTTCTAATTAGAAAGACAATAACTTGGATTGCAAGAGCGGAGCGGAATCTGCCAACAGCCAGGGAGCGGAGGAGAGCGGGGAGGGGCGATTTCATTTGATTGCATTTATTTCTCTCCCCCCCCCCCAAGTTATTTCTTCTCCAAATGGCAGAAAAGGACCCCAACGGTGTCGTCGTCGTCGTCGACCCCCCCCCCCCCCGCTCCCCTTCCTTCACTTACCTCGAGGGTGTCCCGATTATCCTGAATGTCCTTAAACCAAACGAGGCGGGGCGCAGTGGCAAGGCAGACCGCGGACTTGCTTCCGAGTCCACAGGTCCCCTCCTTGGGTGAAAGGAAACGGGACCAAAACCAGCTGAGAAATCTTGGCAGGTCCGAGCGCTGCCGGGGGCTGCGCCAACCCGCAGCACGGAAAGGGTCCCCCCCCCCCCCCTCGCCTCCTTTACAACTTGGCTTGCATTGAAAATCCGCTTCTTTCCCCTTCACAGAACATCAAGAGCAAGCGGGTAGATCAGACAGGACCGAATGGCAGGCGGGGAACCACCCCCAGCCTCGCCGTCTCCTCTGCTTGAATTGAGGATGCGCTCTTCCTTCCCCACCGCTCAGCCCCGGCGTGGCGAGGGGGGCACGGCGGTCCCCGGGCGAGGGGCTCTCCCAATGGCCTCCCAGGGGAGCCCGTACCAGGAGGAAACTTTCAGGGGCTGCGGAAGCAGCCGCAATAGCAGAAGCAGCGCCAGCCCTAGGGGAGGCTGGGAGCGAGACCCCGGGAGAGCTGCTCCTTCCAGGGCTGCCACGCGCACACCTGCAAGTCCCGCAGCAGCAGCAGCAGCAAGGGAAGGGAAAAAAAAAAAAAAAGGAGGTGGTGGTGGTGGTGGTGGTGGTGGGGAGGGGGGGAATAAATGCAAAAGAAGATAAACGCACCACGCACAACAAAGCAAGCCAGCAGCCAAGGACTCCGCGGCAATTGACGGACTCTGCCCCCAAGGCACCTGGCGTCCTTCCCCCGCGAGCCCCACCGGCTTCTCTCGGGCTGCCGCCTGGTCCGGCAATTACCGCCCGCTAGCCGAGAGGGAGGCAGGCAGCGGTTAACCCCTTCCGCCCCAGCCTACCCACTTCTGCGGAAAGGAACCGCGGCGCCGGCTGCGGTCGCCGCTTCTCCTCCTGCGGCGGGCGCGCTTTGCCTGGAAGTCCAAGGCAGCCCCGCAGCCCTTAGAATAGCGGCGACAAAGCATCCCCCGCCCCCCCCCCCAGCTTCGCCTCCCGCAGGTTCTCCCCCTTGAGAGGCAGCTCCAAGAGACCTGCCTCTGCCTTAGCCCACCCTGCCGGGTGAAGTCGGTTGGGACGGGTGTGCGGCAAGGCGCCTGCCTCTTTCTCACTTTTGGCATGCGGTTCTATAGTGGGTTAGACGGTAGCAGGTGGACGGCTCAGCGGGTAAAGAGGAGGGCTGAGGCGGGGGAAAGACTCCGCCACTTTAGCAGCCATGCGCGGGGCAGAGCTGCCGGCTGCAGGGGGGCTCTGGGCTTGCACCTCCCTAAGTTTATCCTTCCCCTCCCGGCCGCTGCTGCGCGGAGGAGGGGATCGGTTTAGCCAGCCGACGGCCGGAGGAGTCAGAGGAGCGACGTGCTAAGTAATAATGCAAAGAGCTCTGGGGCCACAGCTGGGGTGCGGGGCGGTTCCCGGTTCCCGCCCCCCACCCGAGAGAGAGAGAGACTCTCAGTGTAGGGGAGTTTCCCCCGAGTGAAGGCTGCACGATTCGGCCTGCAGTCCTTCGGGTAAAACTTCTGGTGACTATTGCACGGGGGGGCGTGCGTGACCGCGTCCGTGTGTGTGTGTGGACAGCGCGTCTCCTTGCGAGGTGATGGCCCGAAGGGAGGTAATAGCTTTAGCTAGCAGACCCACACGCCCGGCTCCCCTCTTCCTTCCTGGGGAGCCGGGAGGGCTTTCCCAGCCCGATGGCGTTCACTTGCCCTGCAGGTAGCTGACAGCGCCGCTGGTCAGAGGGAAGGGAGAGGCTGATCGCTGCCCTCGAGCCCTGTGTCCATCTCCGCCACGAAGCCCGAGGAGCGCAGGCTGGGACCGCTTTGGAAGCAAGAGGAGGAGGAGGATCAAGACCATCGTCCGTCCTCAGGTGGTAATGAACGTGTCCAGGGAAGCCGCCACGCAGGGTGCGCCGGGGAGAGGAGCTGCGGCGGGGGAGCTGGCGGAAAGCTGCTCGGCTTGCGTGGGAGGTGGGGGTGGGGGTGGGGGGGGGAGGATGCTGCCACGGGCATGAAGTCACGCCTGCACCGAGGGGCAAGGAGGGTGGGGATGGGCAAAAACAAACAAGCGGCGCTAGCAGGAAGCGTAACCGATGCTGATTGCGTTGGTTCCCTCTCTGAGATCCTGTTAGCTTCGCAGGGCAGGGAATGATGTGCGCAAGATATGACGCCAGCGTCCCTTTCCAACATCGCCCAGAAAATTTTGGACAAAGACACGGGCAAGCACTCGCCAGCCACTGATGAGCGAGTGCTGTCAGATACAGCCTCCAAAACGCGAGGGGAAATCTGAAACTGTCTCCGGCACAGCCCGGAAGGGAAGAAGCAAGTTTCTTTGCGGCGTCTTAAAATCCTGCTCGTGAAGAACTAGAGCGAAGACATGTGGAAGTTGACTTGTTCCAAGCTCCAGCACTGCACCCAGATCATTCTACCAACACCGGGTTCACCTAAATGTCCTTAACCTGACTCTGATCATTTTTAAACAGCCCTACCCCATCTCAATTTTGCATAGGGAAATGCTTGCTTGCAAAAATTGTTTAACATTAATAAGTTGTTTGCAAATCACTCCACTTAGAAAACTGTAAATCAGATTACATTTGAAGATTTCCACTGCCGTCTACACGCAGAGGACCATTTTGAGCCCTGGGAACGGTTACCACATCCTTATTCTTTGCTGTAGAGTGGACTGGGACATCGTCCCTTATGTCATCCAAGATCCCCTCTGACGCTTGTGACAAAATAAAGGCACTCGCAGGGGGATTCTCATTTGCAAGACTGTTTAACTTCTCGTTTGATTTGCACCACTAGAATCACGTGTTTCGGCCACTTCCTCTTGTGCAGATTCTAACGTCCTAACTTGCACTATCCATTTACGTAAACATTTCTCTAAAGAGAACTAGAGCAATGCTATTTCTTCATGGGGATAACTAAGCAACTGCTGTTCTTGGAAATGAACACTTAAAATTATATGATACATGTTTAGGGCTGCAGATCTAGCATTTTTACAGCCATTTCGAGGAAAGATTCTTCAACCATTAGTGAAATTGACAGGTTTCCCTTTGTCACGGGGTGGGGGGGGAGTCAGGGTCCTACACCCCTCTTCCTGAGATTCACCCTGACTCTGAGCCACCCAAAAAGAAAAGGAGTACTTAGGGCACCTTAGAGACTAACAAATTTATTAGAGCATAAGCTTTCGTGAGCTACAGCTCACTTCATCGGATGCAGTGAGCTGTAGCTCACGAAAGCTTATGCTCTAATAAATTTGTTAGTCTCTAAGGTGCCACAAGTACTCCTTTTCTTTTTGCGAATACAGACTAACACGGCTGCTACTCTGAAATCTGAGCCACCCAGTAACATGCAAGGTTTATTGGACGATAGGAACACAGTGCCAAACAGAGCTCGTAGGTACAACCAGGACCCCTTAGTCAAGTCCTTCTAGGGGGCAGAGAGCACAGCCTTGGGGTTTCCTGCGTTTCACCACCCAGCTCCCAAACCGAAAACAAAAACCCCTCCCCAGGCTCTCTCCCCCTCCTCGAGCCTTCCTCCAACTTCCAAGGCAAAGGTGTCAGCTCTCCTACCCCCCCTCCTGGCTTATGTTACAGCCTCAAGTCTCCCATCCCACTGCACAGTCCTGGTGAATCTCCCCAACCACACTCGCAGGTCACATCCACCCCACTCCCTGCTGATTCACACCCTTTGAAACCAGTGGAACTTTACACGCAAAGTAAAAGGATCGGCGATAGTGGCAGCCTCGCTTTAGGAAAGAGGCATGTTTCAGGAATTTTCTGCTCCAACAGGAAGACTGATTTACTGTACATCCTTAATTATTCAAGTACTGGATATGTGTAAATAAAGGTTAACTGCGCTCCCCTTTACTCTAGAATCTTAAAAAAAAAAATCAGCACTCCTCTCCTCTTCTCCCCCTCCCCCCCACTTTAAAAAAATCAATCACTACACCTCCTAGGCCCTTTGATAGAATAGTGTTTCATGGCTGCCTACCGCTCTGAAAGTTGGATGAAGGGTACAGCTGTGTCTTTCAACTTACAAAAGACCAGTACAATATGCTTCTCTGTAAAGCAACACCTAGGGATTTTTTTTAGTATATTATATAAATCAATTTAGTTAAACCAGTGAAAGTGATGCATGACAGTTAAGTCAGTCAGTTTACAATGGTTTATATCTACTTAGCTTAACGTGCCAGTTATACAAGTTAAAAAGGAAGCTGTCACAAGAAAAATGTTTATTCCTGTTCAGAAATTAAATGCTTGTTTTGGTGAAAAAAGCTACAATACAATTGTGAGCTATACTTGCCTTTGCCAGCAGAGATAAAGAGTAGTTCTTTTTTCTTGTAGTGAAAAGTTTTGCAAGGTAAATAGTAATTGTCAATTACTAGTAAGGGCAGCTTCAGTGATAGGAAACCCATTTCCTTTCTGTTTAACAGAAGCTCTTCTTTGACCTGCTATAATCAACACGACTTGACAGTACTATATCTGAGGTCTCTTATGTCTCAACATTTGAATGCGAGTGGAACATAGTGTAGCTTGGGGGAGTGTCTTGTAACTCCCATACTCCTCATCTGTATACAAGTGTGATATTGCATATAAAGCATGCCATGTGAGGTATCAGGGAAAAGGTTATGATCAGCTGAAAAAAAATCACTGCTCTATCTAAATATGTACATCTTTAGTGCATATGAAGTTATGAGATTGTGTTGTATGGTTGTCACTAAAACATGATGTAAGTTGGGGAATCAGGCAGATATTAGCTCCCCCGAAGCAACAGAAATGAAAGTAACCAATGCCCAGGTAGGGTGTCAAACAACCCATCTGTAGCCGTTGTCCAGCAAGGGAGCTACAATTCAATGACTCGTCTGCATGAGGCTACATCAGGGGACTTGTTCAACCTTGCCTGGAGACTCAGTGCCCCCCCAGACATGCCTGGAATTGTGCATACCCCACATATATGGGACTGAGGGTACAACACAGAGCAGGCCCATGGTTTGCCTTTCTCCTGCACCCAGTCATGCTGCAAGCAACAAGGACACTGAGAAGACTTAAAGCAGAGGAAGCTGGCCAGATTTCAATGGTGAAATCTTTGTGCTATGAACTGCAGTATCTAGTCCTGTGAGGAAAAACTGGTTAGTCTCATTATTTCCCAGTCTAATAGGGTCGAGAGTTTAGATTGTATAATTATATTTTATTTCTTTTGATAACTGACTTCCCCCCTATCACTTAAAAACCTATGTTTTAAAGTCAATAAATTTGTTTTAGTGTTTATCTTTACCAGGGTCTTTGTATGAAGCGTACAACACAGCTGCTCAGGTTTTGCAGAGGCTGGTGTATATCCACTTTCCACTGACGAAGTGGTGAACCAATTAATAAATCTGCATTAGTCATCTTGAGCAGTGTAAGATGTCATATTCCTGAGATACAAGATTGGGAAGACTGGGCTGGTGCCTTTCTCTGTGTGATTCATGAGTGGGTCTGGGAGCATTCATGCAATCTAGTTGAGCGTAGGGCTCTACATGCAGTTATACTGAGTGATCACAGCTCCTGGAAGGGTTTGCTGCTGGGCACAAGCAAGGCATTGTGAGACACAGTCCAGGCTGAAGAGAGTTCAGGGGGCATAGCATTCCCATAGTCCCAGTGAGGCCATAGACTAAAGTTTCCAACAGAACCAACAATCTTTGGAAGGTGATAAACAAGTAGTCAAAGGCCTAGCTTTGACTCTCTATGCAGCTATCTTTACTGTAATCTATAAATGAAAGCACAACTAATCCAAAAAGCAAATGTCTATATAATTTGTTCAAACAACAGTTTTTAAATATCTTGGA
Organism: Dermochelys coriacea; assembly: GCF_009764565.3. Taxonomy (NCBI): domain Eukaryota; kingdom Metazoa; phylum Chordata; order Testudines; family Dermochelyidae; genus Dermochelys; species Dermochelys coriacea. The sequence continues at coordinate 118,537,917 of NC_050072.1, forward strand.
ATTTGAGAAAACAAGGGGACAACCCATTAATAAAACTCCTGAAGACCCATCTTGCAAACCCTGCAAAAGAAAAAAAAAAAAAGCAAGCCATAAATGATGATTGGTAGAATATTACTTGCAAAAAGGAAGCTTTTACTTGGCCTCCTAAATCTTGTGGGCCTACATTTACAAGAGTGACTTAGAAATTTGGGTACCACAAGTTTTGGCTATCCAATTTGAGATGGGTCCTGATGTTCAAAGAGTGCTGAGCATGCATCTTCTGAACTTAAGGCCCCTTTCCTGGTATAACAAGTCGAGCACCCAAAATCATTAGTCAATATAGAAAATTATAGGCACAGTTCTTAAGTTTATAACTTTAGGTAAAGGAAATGCCTAAAAAAAAAAATAAAGTTGCTGCAGTTTTAGTCCAGGCCTGATTACGGAGAGATGACTGTTTTAAAGGATTGCACTGATGTTTTTAGACTGGGTGGAAATTGAATGCTGGATATGGATGTGTGTACAATTTGCCAGTAAAATAATTTTTCTGAAGCTTTACAGAACAGCAAGACAAAGTACTCCTTCTACTCCAAGAAGTACACTGACAAGAAGATAAATGGAAGCCTCTTCTCGAGGCTGCCACCTCATGAATGTTTCTCTAAGTGGGAGATAAAGCAACATAACAATAGATAGCACTGGGTAACTCAGTGCTAAAACAGAAATAGGAGAGTTATAACTAAGGCTATCATTTTGCCCAACAGGGTTTATTCTTTAAGGAAACAAGAGGTACAATTGAGATTAAAAATAAATCTTTAAACTTTGCATTAATGTAGAGATTTCAAAAACAGAACCAAACCAAAAGTTGAAGAGTTAACCAAAGAAAACTGAATAATTTGTCTTAGAAAAGCTGAAGTTTGCTTTACAACTCTGATTAATCAACACCTATAGATAACAAATCAGATTGATTCATTATATATATATTCCACAGATCACGAGAGACGTTTCTGCAGTGCAGTACAACATGTTGAAACTTGAAATGTTTTGATTTCTTTATCAGTAGATGTTTGGCTTTCAAAGGAGGTGGGGAATTTGAAGAACTGCTGGGAGCGTGAAAGTATTCATGCAGGTCTTGATGTAAAACGCATTGAAGTCAATGGGATTATTTCCATTCACTCCAATGGGCTTTGGAGCAGCCCTTTGACACAATTTTGAAAGAGCCCATCAGGCTTAAGTGGAGGATTCCTTTAATTCAGTTTCAATGTGTGTATTGATGCAATGAAAGCCAAGTCCATTATGAGAAAACCCCCTTATACAAGAGTTTAAATTGAAACTATGGAAGTATAGCTCCTTATAGAAATATAAGAGGTCCTATTTTTCATTTATCTTGTATTATCATTAAAAACATACAAACCCTTCCCACAGGCCACATAAGTGAAAAATATCTTAAATCGGACAAACTATGACCCTAAGCCACAAATTTATCTACATTCATTCCACCAGAGGTGCAAACATAGATGATAGAATATGGTTCTCTAGAGAAAACTCAGTTGCTATAAGTGACAGATGCATTTCATATGAAATGTATCTGCAAGAAAGTGAACCTAATATTTTTAAATGAGCATTTTCAGGGCTTGACTTACCACTGTATTTCTCCAATTGTATGCGGAATAACTCCACTGAAATAGACAGTCGCTCCAGTGTACAAATGGAATAAATTGCAAGTTACACCTTAAGTTTTTCCAATTACCATTGTCTCCCTTATGATTGCAGATTGTTTGCACTATCCTAAAATCACAGTGTGTAAATCACTGTGGTGATTCAAAAGTTGATATCATTTACAGCTAAATTTTGGAACACAATGTTGTTAAGCTTCTTATTGTGCCTAAAACAATGATTAATTATTTTTATAGGATTTTAAGGGAACAGCAAGTATATCCCCCACAAGTAATACCCATTATTTTGAAGAGTTGCTAAGGCTAAGAAACAGTCTGACTGATAGTGGAGGGAAAATAGGATGGAGGTTTGAGATGGGCACTGGGAGTCAAAACTTGAAGCGTTTCCATTGGGACTCAATACTTTTATTTCCATTCTCTGCCAACTTGCTACAAGACCTTGGAAAAAAATTTAGTTTACCAACCTGTAAAATGGGGAGAATCCCAACTCTCACAAGTAAGGGAGAGAAAGCTTAATTATACACTTACAGCCTTCTCAAAAACACCAACTTGTAGTCAGAAGAAATCATTTCAATAATTAAAAAAAACACTATGACAAAAAAAAAAACAATTAATGGATCTTCACTGATGGCTTATTACCTGAAATTATATTCAATTTACAGTATTTTACAGTTCTATTGAATTAGACATGATCTATACAATGTACTCTTTCCAAACTTAGAATGTATTCTACTGAAATCCATGGCAAAGGCTGTGCGCTAAACTATTCATATGAAAGCATCTGCATCAAGGTCTTCCACAGAGACACAAAAAGGATTGTGAAGTATGCTGAAGGCCAAAAATCTTGCATCACATGGCAATGGAGGACACAGTATGTAGATTTTACCTAATATTTCTGGGTGGCAACACCCCACAACTACTTGACCTACTTGACTTACAGAATCCGTATCCAGTGAATCCCCATGATGAGATAAATCAGAATCATTAACCAAATTTGACAAGTCGCTATCATCTCCTGGTAGTATCACAAAGAGGAAAAAAAAAAAAAAAAAAAGAGAGTTCTGTTTTTGCAGTTCCTTAAGTAGAAGCCAGATGATGTTACTAGGGCTGATAGGAGATTAATGACATCATATCCCTGCCCCTATGCTGCGTCCATATTTCCTGCTATTGCTTTGGAAACGTTAGCCCAACTGTTCACATACTGACCACCACATACAGTACAGTTTTTTGGACACAAGTTTGATGAAAAACAGCAGCTGAAAAGTGTATCAAACATACATTTGCCAACAGTGATAAACACAATAATACATTTAGACAATGAGGGTCTGTAGCACCAAATGTCGATGGCCACACTGGACACCTGGAGTAAAGCCATACAAATAACTCCACGTGGTTATTACTGATCTGCTGCAGCCAGGTTAATTGTGGGTGACCATGTGGCCACCAGCAGCCCATGGCGAGGTAGTGTCCTCCTGACATCAAGTCCAATCTTCAGGGCTTGATATGCAGGGACTATCTTCAAGGTAGGCTATATGCTCAGTTTTACCCATATTCTGCCAAATATTTCATGTTATAGTAGTCTCTGATGATGACCCAGCACATGTTCATTTTAAGAACACTTTCACTGCAAATTTGACAAAATGCAAGAAGATACCAACTTTAAATTTAATTTAAATTTAAATTAAATTTACCATCTTTAAATTTCTAAAGATAGCTACAGCACTCAATCCAAGATTTAAGAATCTGAAGTGCCTTCCAAAAATCTGAGAGGGATGAGGTGTGGAGTATGCTTTCAGAAGTCTTAGAAGAGCAACAATCTGATGCGGAAACTACAGAACCTGAACCATCCAAAATCTCAACCATCCGCTGTCAGCATCTGACTTAGGTGATGAAAATGAACATGCATCCACCCGTTCTGCTTTGGATCATTGTCGAACAGAACCCAATCAGCATGGACGCATGTCTTCTGGAATGGAGGTTGACTCATGAAAGGACATAAGAGTCTATCGCATCTGGCATGTAAATATCTTGCGACGCCAGCTACAACAGTGCCATGTAAACGCCTGTTCTCGTTGTCAGGTGACATTATGAACAGGCAGCAGGCAGCATTATCTGAGTGATTGGCTGAACAAGAAATAGGACTCAATGGACTTGTAGGCACTAATGTTTTACATCATTTTGGTTTTGAGTGCAGGTTATTTTTGTACATAATTCTACATTTGTAAATTCAACTTTAATGACAGATTGCACTATAGTACTTGTATGAGGTGAATTGAAAAATACTACGTTTTTTCAGTGCAAATATTTGTAATAAATACAAAGTGAAGACTACACTTGGTATTCTGTGTTGTAATTGAAATCAATATATTTGAAAATGTAGAAAACATCCACAAATATTTATATAAATAGTATTCTATTATTAACAGCACAATCAAATCAAGATTAGGTTTTTTTTAATCGCTTGACAGCCCTAATCCTATCACATTTAAAAAAAAAAAAACACCCAATGCCTGTAGCCTCCTAATGCCTTGTTTAAATAATGTCTATGTTTCAGACCTGTATTAAAAGATTTCAGACAGATAAGAAGAAGAAATACAGGTGAAATTAAGTACTTTTGTACATCAGACCTTTTTTTGGTTTCCAACTATACAGGTTCTTCATGGCTGAGGCTGCTAAACCAATTCCCTTTAGGTGTGGTGAGCCAGACAAACTATTTGATGACAATTGCTATCGAGATAGATGAAGTCATCTACTACAGCCTCAGTTTATCCAGCAGCATAGATGTCTTGTACCAAGATTTTTTGCACCAAACACTTGGTATTTTTGTTTTTGCCCAAGAAACCTTAGCCCAAGAGCGGCTGTCACATGCTGGAAGCTCCCTAGTGAGTCTATAAAGGTCATTTGCATCCAAGCTGAAGAGGATATCATCCACATCATCCAGGTTGGTGAAAAGTTGGACAGTTATGCCAGTATTTGAGGAGATATGACCTTATTTAGGGTTAGTACATGCCAGAAGGCAAAACTGGTGGATTCTCACAAATCAGTCATGGATGCCATTGGGACTATGGTATTCAGTCTAAAGAGTGTACCCCATTTTATTTGATTCCCCTTGATTCATGCTATCTCATTAGGACAGGGGAGATGTAGAGTGTTTTGGTGACATCAGCCCTTTTCCCAGACTCATTTCTGCATAAAGCAAACAGTTCAGAGGTCATAGCTCATTCACCACCATTTGGAGAATATTTTCTTCTCCTCCACTAGGTCCCCCATTGGCCTTCATTCATAGCCCTGGCCCCACAGAATGTGTGCGCACCTAATCTTATTAATTAGGTTTCAAACCATGAGCTTTGTCCCACTTTGCAGAGCTTACCAACATTTAAGAACTTTTGAAGTCTTCTTATTATTATTCAGAAGTAATGCGTCTGAGCTCTGGTTGATGAAAAACAAAGAACTGCTAGAGCATTTTTGGGAATGAGCACACCATGTCTTTGGATAAATGTAATACTAGCGAGTGCAGGGATGACTTATTTCCAAACAAAATGTCTTCCAAGATGCCTCACAACATCAGTTTGATCTTCAATTTGAAGAAAAACAGAACACACATTTCTGAATTATCCCAGTGCAAAGAAAAGATCTGAAAGATCTCTTACTTGGTACAAGCATTATTTTGAATTTAAAATTGATTTATAAATATATAAATTGCAGCTGGAAGCCACCATTTAGTGGTTAGATCACTCATTGTCAAGAGTTCATGTCCAACTTTCTAAGAAAATTTGCCTTTGGGAGCTGACTGCACAAGGAAGTAAAAATTATCCTCACACAATTGCCGTCTACCTTGAACTTCCCCCATGAGAAGCACATCTGTTCTATGGATAGTTTATACCATACACACACTCATTTCCCCGTTCTCTTTTATGCTGTATAGATTAAATGGACGATTTCTCAGCTAGGTTATATGACATGTATTTACTATACAAGTTGGGACTTAAATAGTTAGTGTTCAATAAGACATAACAGTTAACCTATGGTTGAGAGGGTCAATTTCATGTTTCATAAGGTAATGAAACACCCACTCAAAGAGTTATGAAAGGCAATCAATAATACTGAATGTGGACTACAGAAGATCAGTTTTTTAGGTCTACATATCTAAATTACATTTCCAAATAGGATTTAAGTGATTTTGAAAACGTTACCCTAAGTGACTTGCCCAACACTCTACAGGAACCTTTAGGCAGAGCAGGAAATTGAACCGGGATCTCCTGAGTCTCATGGAAGCACATTAGTCACTGGACCATCCTCCCTCCAGGCTGAACATGGAGGGAAAGGAAAATTTCTTTGTACACGTGTCATTAGGTAAATGTTGAAATATGGCGGGGGGGGGGGGGGGGGAAGAGAAGCTGGTATAAAACAGCACAAGGACACCTACATTAAATACAAGTGTAAGTTAACAAATGTGGCTGTGTAACAGGAAGAGATGCACACGTGTGTGTTCGTTCGTTCGTTCAACAATTAAAGCTAATAGACAACCCAAGACAATGCAGGAAAGCAAACAGAAAAAACGAGGGAGGGAGAAAGATATTATTCTGTAGTAGCGTGTCTCTCAGTTCACAATTCTTTCATTTTGTAGCCATTATATACACACATTATATTCTGTCAGTAGGCTCTGCTGTTATTTAAGATATGTGGAACTGGATATGGACATTTTAAAGCAGGGTTAAATAGGGTTGAGAAACTTGCAAAGAAGGAACCTAATTCTCAACTCAAAAGCACAGTCAGAAGTGGAGTAACAGTTTGGGCCACCAGTTTACAGCCAAGGAAAATGCCAATTCATCCCATGAGTAATGCTTCAGACAGACTGGAAGAGGCCAATGTGGGGAGAACTGCAAGATCAGAATAATTATTATACGATTATAGATGTCCTTACTTAAGACTGACTTTCAAGTACAATTTCATCAAATACTAGTACTGAGAGACATGAGGAGATCTTAGCACTATAGTGATAGCAAGTCCATAGGTCCTACGCATTATCAGAGGACCATGCGGCCTGAACTATTATACAGGAGTTTATTTCACTTACAGTATGATATTAAAACAGCAAGTTGGTCTTCAGAAGTAGATTACTGTGACATGGTACCCCAAAGTATGCTGGCACCCCAATATTTACCATGGTAATATGATTAGGATATGTTTTGTACAAAGTATGCCTTGTGAGGTATCATTCTAAAAGTCTTTATCTGTTGAACATCAATATCCTGTTGGATTTTAGGTGCTGTCATTGTATGGGGAATTATGAAGTTTGCTATGTGTGTTACTGAAATATGTTGTGAGGTTGGGAACACCCACAACTAGCTTTTAGGCACAACAATGGATCAGCCAGACACTGGCAATGGTCTATTAAGGGGAATACACACAGGACTACCCCCAGAACTGTGTACAATGGAGACTTTTGAGGGAGAGCACATAGACAATGGAGACTACTTGACTCACATCATAGCAAGAGACCTTTCCAGCAAATTGGAAGAACCTATCAAGGAAGGGAAGTGACATTTGTCGACACTCCCATCACAACTCAACACCTGGAAACACATCTGGAGAACAGAGACTTGGAACAGGGAAGGTAGTCCCAGGCTGAAAAGAGGAATCCCAGCCAGTGTATGAAAGAATGATACCATCAAGTGAGACACTGCTTGATTCAAATCCTGTCTAGTTTATAGAACTCCGGTTGCAATTTTACTTTTATTTATTTCTTAGGTAACCAACTTTGATCTATAGGCTTACTACTTTATAATCACTTACAATCTACCTCTCTATAGTTGATAAATCTGTTTCATATTTTACCTAAAACACAGTGTCGTGCTTGGGGAATATGCTCAGAAAAAAGAGCTTACAGTTGTCAGCCTTCTGACCAGGGCAGACAACTCTGGGGTCCAAGACAGAAGAATGGTGGGAAATTGGCTGGAGCCTCTCCATTGTTAGTTCATGAGTGGCTGGAAAAAGCCTTCATGTAATTCAGTTGGGTATCCCCCGCCTGTGGATGTCTGTACAAGTGCAGTAGCTGGAGGGGTTTGCAGCTTGCCACAGCATCACAGTATGAGAGGGAGCCCAGGTTGCTAACACTGCAGGCTCAGCGGTACCCCCAGTTCCAGGTTGCACCCTGGGAAACACATCACCATTACCACATTTGTTATGCTCACTTTTCCTGGATTTACACAATTTTCAGTTTTAGCTAGGTACTGGAGACTGGCCATGTGGATTTGAGAGAAACATATCTGGAAGGTGGGTGCAGGTAGTGATTTTTGTCCTTTTCCAGATCTGTAGAAAGAGGGACAGTACAGTGGGAATCCAGTTACTCATTCAAAGGGTTGAAGGATACCGTACCGAGATAGGTTTCAGAGTAGCAGCCGTGTTAGTCTGTATTCGCAAAAAGAAAAGCAGTACTTGTGGCACCTTAGAGACTAACAAATTTATTAGAGCATAAGCTTTCGTGAGCTACAGCTCACTTCATCGGATGCAAGCTTATGCTCTAATAAATTTGTTAGTCTCTAAGGTGCCACAAGTACTGCTTTTCTTTTTGTACTGAGATAATAACTGAACGTTAAAACACTGATTGAGAGAGCTGTGATCCAGATCTTCAAAGATATTTAGATGCTCAACTGCCATTGAACTCAGTGCTAGGTACTTAAATACCTCAGAGGATCTGTCCCTCTGTGCTTCTAATGTGGGCTCCGTACTTCATCTATGCCCAGTGTTCTAGAGAAACACTCCCCTTCTTCCCCCTAGGTCATGCCAGTTTTGTACTGCTATTGGAGGCCAGGATATTCCTAAAAGAAAAGGAGTACTTGTGGCACCTTAGAGACTAACAAATTTATTAGAGCATAAGCTTTCGTGAGCTACAGCTCACTTCATCGGATGCATCCGATGAAGTGAGCTGTAGCTCACGAAAGCTTATGCTCTAATAAATTTGTTAGTCTCTAAGGTGCCACAAGTACTCCTTTTTGCAAATACAGACTAACACGGCTGCTACTCTGAAACCAGGATATTCCTGTGACTCAGGACATTGTGGAATCACCAATCTTGTGACATCCACAGAGGTTTTTGAAATGATCCTCAGATATGAGGCTTGCATCAAGTCTGACAATTACACTATTTCCTACAAAGCACACAGGCCATGAAACACATGTCGTCTAATAGACTGCAACCCACCCACTCACCAAGCACTTTGTTTCACAGGAATGAAACAGTGCAGGGCTGCGTCAGCATCAATAACGCTCACATGAGACAGAAATGACACACATGCATTCATATTGACAAGTCCGTGGTAAGGGTAAAGGAAGACTCACTTTCCCCAAGTGAGTTACCACTCAGTGACACTGACTAACGTAGTCTAATGCGTCGATTTTCAATTACTCATACTTCCCAGTCTCCTCAATAGGATATGGTTGCAAGTCCTTATGAAAGATGTCAGCAGAAAGCAAGCCACAACTTTTTGTTGTTGTTGGACACCTACATTGCGGTTGTTGACAAAGAACCTCACCTGCATCAAACAAATAAGGTTTTTTCAGAGCACCCTTGGAAAAAAAAAAAAAAAAACGAAATGTGTCTCATAGATCAGTACATTTTGTGCCTTTGATCTCATTTCCAGCATAACGTGGTCAAGTGATATTTGTGACAGATCTACAAGTTCATCATGATCAGGTGTTTGAATTTCAATATCTGACACTGTCATAAATATAAAAGGAAGGGTAGACACCTTTAAAATCCCTCCTGGCCAGAGGAAAAACCCTTTCACTTGTAAAGGGTTAAGAAGCTAGGATAACCTGACCAAAATGACATGAGGAGAGAAGATATTTTCAAAATTGGGGGGGGGGGGGGAGAAAGAGAAACAAAGGCTCTCTGTCTGTGTGATGCTTTTGCCAGGAACAAAAAAGGAATGGAGTCTTAGAACTTAGTAAATAATCTAGCTAGATACGTGTTAGATTCTGTTTGTTAAAATGGCTGATAAAATAGCTGTGCTAAATGGAATGTATATTCCTGTTTTTGTGTCTTTTTGTGACTTAAGGTTTTGCCTAGAGGGATTCTCTATGTTTTGAATCCAATTACCCTGTAAGGTATATACCATCCTGATTTTACAGAGGTGATTCTTTTAGTTTTTTTCCTTCTATTAAAATGCTTCTTTTAAGAACCAGAATGCTTTTTCCTTGTTCTTAAGATCCAAGGGTTTGGGTCTGTGTTCACCTATGCAAATTGGTGAGGATTTTTATCAAGCCTTCCCCAGGAAAGGGGATGTAGGGTTTGGGGAGGATGGGGGGGGGGGGGGGAAGAAGAGGTTTCCAAGTGAGCTCTTTCCCAGTTATATATCTATCTGTTAGATGCTTGGTGGCAGCAAAAAAGTCCAAGGGCAAAAGGTAAAATAGTTTGTACCTTGGGGAAGTTTTAACCTAAGCTGGTAAAAGTAAGCTTAGGAGGTTTTCATGCACGTCCCCACATCTGTACCCTAGAGTTCAGAGTGGGGAAGGAACCTTGACAGACACCCAGTCATAGGTTGGCTAGAATAATGGTAAACTGAGATGCTACATAAGCTACAGTATTTAAGCTATTGATACTTCTAAAAGAATAGTAGTGTACATAATGGAAAAAGGCATTTTTGGTCATACAATTTACATTAAGTAGGAAACTCTGATGTCAGTAAAAAGACTAAAGTACATGTATAAAGGTTGAGAAACACTAATATTGCTGCTGAGACAAAAGTTAGAGAAAATGTGATCATTTAAAAATCTCATCTATGTAAAGACTATTAAATGCGTGGAAATGGTCTAGTATTTGAGCCCAAACTATTTTCTAATACTGTCTTACTAGAACTGCAAAACAAATGGTATTGAACTTGGGATTGGATTTAAATCATTGATACGCAGCAGAAGAAAATCTATTAACACATTGAATAGATTCTACTAATTGATGAGTCATATTTAAGGAAAAGAATGAGAGCTGTTTTGATAACTAGACTAGTTGAACAGAGAGAAGCTGCCTGCTGTATACATTTTTAGATCTAATTAAAAGTTGAGAGAGAGGTAATTCAATACTTCAGCAACTACTTGAATACTCTAGTGTTGTTGATTTCATGACCCATAAAAGAAAGAAAATCATGTCCTATTCATGAATATAGTTAATGTTATACTCCATTACACTTGGCTGAACAAAAGAGGTGTTTCTCAAGGTCCATAGATGTACCTAAACATAATTTGTACTTTCTAAATCAAAGTTAGTAGTTGATGAATTAGTATTGAAAACAATTGTCAAATTACTTGAATGGATAAAATTGTATTCGATTTACAATCTCTCTGCACTAAATCTATACCAGTTCTGGATGTGCACTGATTAAGAAACAAAACAGCTCAGGAATTGATGATATTTTACACTCATGATGGATGCAATGAGCAACAGCAACTGATGATCATTTCATAGGGCACTGTACAGTGGATTCTTAAAACTGTTAAAAAAATTACTGCTGGACCTTACACCACTTTGTAAGCCAATGTTAAGTTCAGAAATGCTTCAGTGAAAAGCTACATCTATCGTTTATGTTGACAACTCATTCATCACTTTCACATTTAGTGAGAAAATGAAAGAGTGGCCTGGAAAAAAGAAAAAAAACCACATGAGCAGTGAAGTAACTTCACCACTCATGACTACTGCAGCCCTCTGAAACTCAAAAAGCATGAAGTTCAACAGAACACTGTACCAGTACAGCAGGTATTCCCTTACACCTAGACCTATGTATGGATTAAATTTTCCAAAATGGGACTAGTGATTTGAGGCTCCTTAATTTGGGAGGATAGCCTTGAGACACCTTAAAGATACCTTATTTACACCAGGTGCTGAACACCAGCCCTCTGAAAACATTATGTCGTGTTGAAAGTTGTTTTTTGGGCACCCAACTTGAGACAAGTCACCCAAGATCACTAGACTATTGTCAAACGTGGACATATGTGGTGGGAATCGTGTCACAGGAAATACATGGCATGGCACACAAGTTTTATCTCAATAGTCACACTACCCACAGGTGTCAGCATTGTGAGTTATGCAAATTGTCCCAAGCACATGATGCCAAAATCTTAATTTCACAACACATCATTAGGCATTCTATACATCAGAGGTTCTCAAACTGTGGTCCATGGACCACCAGTGGTCCACGAGCTCCATTCCGGTGGTCCACAGATAGTTCCCTCTAAGGTGCACACCTGGGTGGCTGCACACAAAAGAATGAAGGGCCACTCACTTAAGTAGTGAAGCTGCGCAGATGTGGCTCCACTAATTAGGTGCCTGGACATTACATGCACACGTAAGGTGAGGTGGTGGCCTTTGGAGGTGGGGGGGGAATAGAGGGTAGGTGAAATGGGGATAGTGGAGTGAGAAGAGGGGGTGGGGGAATTTGGGATGTGCAGGCTACGGGTGGCCAGAAAAAGAGGCGACTTCCCCCAGCTCCAGAGCTAGAGCTGCTGGGGTGAGATGCCCCTCCTTCCCAGCCTCAGATTGGGGGCTGCCATAGCAGAGGAGAGAGGGCACGTCCATCACATTAGAAAGGTAAGACTACTGATATTAAAATATGAATTGTGCTTTTATTTGTAGAACTAAAAAAAAATTTTTTTTTAATATATAGTGCTTTTATCCAATGTGCTTTACAATAGTTAGCTAACAGCACAAACATTTGGAAAGATGATTAAGTGGTCCGCCAAGACCTTCAGTAATTTTCAAGTGGCCCTCAAAAAAAGTTTGAGAGTGAACTACTGCTGCAAATGTCATGCATGTTACAGGAAAAATAAACTATCGGGGAATTTTTAAATAATTCCATTGAGAGACTATTTCTTGTCTCTCTCTACCTGTTAAACCAGTTTTACAAGGAAGAATAATTAGAACTAGGCTTTAAAAAAAAATAATAAGCTGAGATTAACCTTTACTTATCTACTTGTTCTAAATGTAGAGGGGAAGGACAGAATCACTCATCACAAGGGACCCAACTGATTCTACCACACTGAAAAAACAACAACCTGTTGTGATCAAACTGTGATCCTGCTTTGGAGTAGGGGGTTGGACTAGATGACTTCCTGAGATCTCTTCCAACTGCAATCTATCATTCTAAGACAAATGTAGACATGACTATAACCTTCACGGAGAAGAATAAGCAAAACCTAACTACCTACAGCAATGGAGACAAACATTTAAGGATCAGTGAATAGATTTAAAAAAACAAAACAAAACCCCTCACTCATGTTCTCACCCTCACAAACACTCATGTTCTCATCAAATCAGATTTCATGTCAGTCAATGTTTATTCTATTTTTTTTTTTTAAAAAAATCATTTATTTTAAATTGCCACTAGTTCAGCAATATATGGCCACTGTATTTCTGGGGTATGGATTGTGTTACAGTCCCTTCTCACCTCCAATAGTAGAGGCCTATTCCTGAAATCAAAAGGTGAAAATATGGCTCTCTGCTATGGTGGAGTGCATGGAAATATTGAAGTCTGCTGGATAGGAATGGGATTCTGGTACATGCATTTTCCCAGGGGGGCTACTGAAATAATCTGTCTGATGATTCTGGTTTACATATTTCTCAGGAAGGACACACTGAATGGTAGAATGCAGCCCTAGTTATTACTGTGCTGTAGATCTAGATTCACACGCAGTTCAATATTCAACAGGAACTATCTGAGAATACAGTTAATTTAACCAATTAAAAGAGAGTTTTGAATCTCTTTGAATCTCTTTTTGAGCTGTAGGCTTAAGAACCAAGGTTCCCCCCCCCCCTTACAACTTCAATTCAGCTTGCTGACTTACTGTTACAAAGCCTGACCATTTTACTGTACTACTGCACAAAATCTTATTGTCCTTAGTCTTTAGGCTAACTTCCCACTGAACTTTAATGGGAGTTCTGCCTGAGTAGAGATTGCAGGATCTGGCCTTCATAAAACTTAATGAATTTGAAAATTTGTTAAGACCTCAATCCTGCAAAGTGATCTGCCTGGCAAAATAGTCTCAGTGACTAATTGACTTCAGTGAGACTCTGCATTGGTATGAGGGCACAGACAGGCAGACCCCTTTGCAATGTCAGATCCCTAAAAACATCGTTATTTCAGATCACATTTGAAAGGGTTTTCTCCAAAGCCAAAAGAGTTAGAAATTGATTAGTCCACCCTGCTGTTAGCAAACAGGAGTACAACTAAAGTCCAGATTCCATTAACCGTATACAAAGCAAATACCCAAACTTATATTGAGAGATTCCTTCTGTACAGCAAATCCTGATGCAGATTCTCCACTCTTCTCACAAATGACTACTTTAGTGGCTAGCTCTAGCCCCCCCTTTAAACAGCTTTTAGGTCAGCCATTATTACATAAACAGTAACTGAGATGTGAAAAAACACAGCAAGCCTACTGTGAAGGTCAGATCAAAGGACCAACTCCTCAATTTAACTGCTGAATTTCTTTCTGACAAACTGCAGCTTTCCTGTTACAGTACTCTCCATGCATTTTGTTGAAATAAAAGGACGGTTATACTTCTGTAACTGGCCGTATATTGTCTTTGCAGAACAACGTTTTGGGATCATTCACCCCCATGCTACCAGCACAGGAACCACCTAGCAAACTGTTGCCAGTGGTACTGTTCACAATCCATCTTGCAGATCCAGAAGTTCAGTAAGAGGTTTCTATGGGGGGCTGAAATTCAAACTTCCCATAGCTCATTCTCTCTATTCAAAATGTCCTTTTTCAGGTTCTGAGGACCTGAAGAAGAGAGGTGTTTAAGTATATATTACTTCTGCAGATACATAAAGTCATTGCCAGTTGCAGTTAACTGTTCTTTCACTGTTAGATGTCTGGGCAGATCCCCACTCTAGGTGGACCAGCCATCATTAATAACCTCCTGGCAGAGGACTGAAGAACATTACAGCAGAGATAGTAGCACAGCCTATATTTAAGGCTGCTCAACACTAAGTCCCTGTATTTATTTGCTTATAACTTCACCAGACTAATAGCTTGGGCTGAAAATTTCTATGCTAGGTGTCTGCTTCAGGCTGATCAGTTGAAAGGGCAAATATTTTGTGTGAAACTTGTTTCAGAAAATGAGAACTTAAAGTGTTTGCCTTGAAAGCTTAGTGTCCTGTTTAATCATTTTTTAAAAAAAACCCACAAAAAACAAAAAACACATTCAAGAACTGTTTCTGGGTGGAGAAGAGTGGAATGGTGTGCCAGTACCACAGATACAAAAGAAAAAAAAGAAAAGGAACTAGACTCTTAATGGCTGACAAGGAGGGAGTTGCAACCTGCAGAAGTGGGGGTTTAGCACTGAAGCTGGTTCTTGTTTCCAGATTTAAAAAAAAAAAAAAAGATTAAGCACAAATTCCAGAATTCAGTGATCACCAGGCAATCTAGAAGCAGGTAGCTCTTAGAAAAAGGAACCTACATTTTTCTACAGCCCTCTGTCTGTATGAAAGATGGCCTGGAGACAGTATAGGAGCCTAGCATTCTAAATAGTTGAACTAGGTATAGATTCAGATTCCAAGGCCAGAAGGGATTACTGTGTTCACCTCATCTCATCTCCTGTGAGAAATAGGCCATAGGACTTCCCCCAAATAATTCCTTTTGAACTACATCTTTTAAAAATCCAATCTTGATTTAAAAATAATTTGAGATAGAGAATCGACCAGAACACGTGACGAATTGTTTCAATGGTTAATTGCCCTCATGGTTAAAAAAAAATTACACCTTATTTCCAGTATGAATTTGTCTAGCTTCAACTTCCAGACACTGGATCTTGTTTATCTATCTTTGTCTGTTAGATGGAAGAGCCCATCATCAAATATTTGTCCCTGAAGTAGGTACTTAGAGACTGATCATGTCATCCCTTAACCTTCTCTTTGTAAAGATGAAGGTGCGTCTCTAGGGTATGAGCTCATGGTGAGCTAAGAAATGGCAAAAGGGAATTGGCTATCAGTTACTTCCTCAGCTGAAGGTTTGCTATGAGTAGTGTTGAACAAAACACGAAATAGCTGCTTCACATACTTGAAAAAAAATATTCATCTTTGAACAGGTTATAGCTGTAACCTTAGCTTAGTATCAGGCCCAAAGGCTATTCTTGAGGCACTTGTTTGTTTTAACAGGACTGAACACAATCTAATCTATTTAGCGGGGAGAGAGGGAAAAAAAAAAAAAAAAAAACACACTACTCCTCTCTCAATAGACACTGGTTCCCACTTTCACTCTGAGCTCGGAGGCATGGTCCACACTAGAAAATTAGGTCAGCGTAACTAAGTCACCCAGGGAGATGAAAAATCCACACTAAGCAGTGTAGTCAAGCCAATCTAAGCCCCTGTATATAAATAGCACTAAGCTGGAAGAAGATTTTTTCTAATCAATTTAGTTACTACCTCCTAGGGAGGTGAATTGCCTATGCCAATGGGAGGACCCATCCCATCAGCTTTGATAAAGTCTACACTGAAGTGCTGCTGTAGCATTTTAGAGAATGCTTTGACTCTGGGTTCAGCTAGCCCTGTTCCCCTCCCTTGCACTTCCTTTCTGAGCCTTTCAATTAGTCCTCAGCTGATGATGTAATTCATCCTTTAGCTCACCTAGCCTGCTATCCTAGTTGATTAAACTTCAAATTTCCCATCTAACTGGTGGCAGAGTGATCAGAGTGCAGGTTCACTTGTTAACTCCCTGCATTCCATCACAGGACCGTTGTCTTTGCACTACAGTCTTTGGGTACACCTAATCCATTCATTGTGGTGGTATCCCAAAACATAGTTCAAAGCCGGTCAGATTTTTCCACTAAAATCCCTAGTATCAGTGGTTTGTAATAGGGCTATTTCAAACCTCATTGGGCTGTAACTTGGCAGCTACTCCCGTCATTCCCAAAAGTACCAACTCCTAACATGGTTCAGGGCTTAGTTGTATTTTGTTTGTTTTCAATTAAGATTTGCTGTTATGTTCCCTGCTGATGAATTCTCACCAACTACAGCACTACCTGAACAACTTCAGCAATCAACTCCAGACAATTACACATTTAAAAACACCAAGAGCCCTTGTTCAAAGCTTTTTTAAAAAAGCTTTTATTTCTGTTTCACAATTTTAATCTTTGTTATTTGTCACTGAAGGCAGCCAGTTATTTGGAAGTGACCAAAAAGGAAGAAAATGGAAATCCATACTCATCTCAAACTGAAGCATAAATGCTGTTGTAAACGCAGTTATCCTCCTGTGTTGTGGAAAAAGCAGTAAGTTTCCATATTTTAGTAGAAGAGTATGAAAGTTATCAGGTAGGCATTACAGAGCTATATACTTGTGCAATACTTAAATAAAATAAAGGTAAGCTACCACCACATTAAATAAAAACATTCTATATAATAAGCAAGTTAACTAAAGCCCCTTGCATATTATTAATTGATAATTCATATCAGGTTCCTCTTTGAGGTTGCTACTGCACAAAACATAATTTCATAGAATCCAAGGCCAGAAGGGACCAACCATTGTGATCATGTAGTCTGACTTCCTACATAACAGGCCAGAAGACTTCCTCAAAGTAGTTTTTAGAGCATATCTTGCTTTAAAATTGCTAGCAATTTAGAATCCACCATGAGACTTACCAAATTGTTCCACTGGTTAATTACTCTCATTATTAAAAACGTACACCTTATTTCCCATCTGATTTTGTCTAGCTACAACTACCAGCCATTGGATTGGTCTAGGCCTTTCTTTGCTAGATTGAAATCCTATTAAATATCCGTTTGCCTATAACGGTCACCCTTTAATCTTTTATTAAAATAACTAGATTGAGCTCAATGACTACCATCACTATAAGTCAGGTGTTCTAATCCTTTAATCATGCTTGGGGCTCTTCTCTGAACCCTCTTCAATTTACCAACATCCTTTTTGAATTGTTGGCACCAGAACTGGACATAGTATTCCAACAGTTGTCACACCACTGTCAATCAAATGGGGCACAGAATTCTGTGCCCCCTCTGATGGGATGGGGGGTGCCCCTGCTAGTTACATGCTTTTGGTTAGTCAGAATGGTGGCATCTCTGGCCTTTGCAACCACCCTCCCCTGATGTGACAAGCAAGTTTGAAGTACAGTGTAACCAGTTAGGGAAGTGATCATTTTCTGGAGAATTGGGAGGGTATGTAGCACCTGAGCTATGCAAGTGTGAGCACATCATCTCCTAATGTGTGAAATGTGTCACTACCATACTTTGAGCCATTTCATAGCAAGAATATTCAACACCAGAGTAAGGACAGATTTAAAAAAAACGAACAAGATACTAGTATTTAAGGGAAAGTAACATTTTCAGAAAGTTGGGGATGTTGTGATGAAAAATTGCCTAATGCAATTATGCTCATAGGCCTAAACTCTGTGACCTCACTGAGGAATTCAAGTGGGCAATGGACAAACATACAGGGAGAGAGATCCTTCCCCACAGGAAAGGGGATGCAGATGGTCTGCTGATGTTACAGCAGCCCAAAGGGCAGAGAAGGATATGAAGTTCTAATACCCCTTCTCTATTGTGTAAGCAAAGGATGACTGGCTGTGGTGGATCTGCCAGCCCAGCCCACAAAGAGCCATTATTGGTGACCATACTGAAGCTCCTCAAGAGCCAGTAAGGATACTTGCATGGGCTCCTGCTGTCACTTTGGGTGTGGGGGACACCATAATGGTGCTGCTGTGTCAGAACTCCTCCATACATGAGAGTGTCACCTGCAGAGGGCTAGATTTTCTGAGGTCCTGAGCACCCAAAACTCTATCTGGAGCGATGGAACTCTAGGTGCTTATCACCTATGACAAAAATTAGGCAAGAGACCAACTGTGCACCTATTATGTGGTTATCACTAGCATGACAACCTATTTAAGAGTCTTCTTATCCCAAAGCATCTTTACAGACACCCGTTGGGTTCCCTGCATGTGCTCAGACCAGGTAAGCTGTGCCACCACTATCTGTATTCGTGCAGCTACCCTGCTGTTTCTACCTGCATGAAGTTGATGAGAGTTAGCACAAGAATGTGTACGTGAGCTGGGAATCACACCTAGCTTGTAGTATAAACATAGCCTAGATTTCAGATGTAAAGATTTCTTATGAGAATGCCATGCATAGCCTGCTGGCCTTCTAAGAACAGAATGGAAACACTGATACTAAGTCCACTTGCTAATGTGCTTTGATTACTCAGATCTGAAATAAAAGCAAACTTGCCTGAGAAGTCTAAGCAAGCTCTGCCCCAGTTTGAAATCAGAGTTTCTCTTCTCCCATATATAGTTGGTTCAGGGCTCCTTATTCTGTTCTATTTGGTGCAACCCTTCTGAGTTTCCTGAGAACAGGCTACCCCCATCCACCATCATATTCTAACCTGTTTGAGTAGACAACTATCTTTTTAGTTTATAGTAATACTGGTTGTGAACTCCTAAATTTAGTTGGAATATTTCCGCATGTAAGCCATGATGAAACCATTCTGGGATAGATTTTCAAATGCCAAACAGCAATGGATGGTTTCTAAAGTGGGTAATTCCACATTTAGGTGTGCAAAACTGTAGGTATAAAACTTCATTTTCACTAGATACTTGGTTTTCTCTTCTGAAAATAATTTCAAGTTTCTGCATGTGCCCCATGTTATGTTCGGTCTTCAAAGCTGAAATTCAATCATGTGCATAGGAAGAGCACAAGATCCACCCATCACTTCAGTGACACACAGATCTTTCACCTTTGTAAAGATGACAGGTATATTTTACCTTAAGTTCACACTCTTAA
Source organism: Dermochelys coriacea (assembly GCF_009764565.3). Taxonomy (NCBI): domain Eukaryota; kingdom Metazoa; phylum Chordata; order Testudines; family Dermochelyidae; genus Dermochelys; species Dermochelys coriacea. The sequence continues at coordinate 118,557,348 of NC_050072.1, forward strand.
AAGGTACTCTGAAAAAACCCTCTGCTCTTCAAGAAGTAACATTCCATGGTCTTAAGTGTTTTGACCTAGTATGGACTGGAAGAATAGGAACTGAGCATGGATTAAGGAATAAACTTGCAGTAAGGATTGCAGAGACTATCCTAGATAACATGGTAAAGGACTACATCTCTCTCTGACTAAACCAAAGTATTATTGCCAAAAAAAAGGGTTATATATGTAAGCAGAGTCAGGATGAGCTCTACCCTGACATCTGGTGGTGAGTCATGGTGGGTTGTGGAAAAGAACTTCAGGGGCTGATCTCATTTGCATAGGCACACCCACCCGCCTAGATGATCACTTTGGCTGCTGTAGGAGCCCCAGTTTCTCTGTTATTGGGGCAGGAATAAAAAGTGTTATTGTCCTGATTAGGTGAATCAAGGACAGTGGAACTGTATTTAGCCTTTTGTTACGATGGAGGGACTCACCATCATCTAAGCAGCACTCGCTAGGCATGGGTCATGCGTTCCAAAACCCAGTGAATGGAAAAAGGCTAGGGACAGGTATTAATACTTGGTGGTATAGGCTTCCTGGTGAGGGCCTTACATGCTAATTGCGCTTTCTTCTCTCTCCTTTGTGGAATATCAGAATTAATTTTGATTCCATTAGGAGTCTAGTCACAGGCTGGTGAGCTGAATTCACTTTGGGCTAATGATGTACTAGCACTGAGGCTCCCCTATTACAAGCTGAAATCACAAAAGAGCTAAATTTACTAAGAGCTGAAATCACTGAGTGTTGTGTTAAGTAGTGGGGGAGGCTGCTTGTGGGACAGCTGGCAGAGCAGAGCAATTTGTTGGATGCCTGGAGCAGCTCATGGCACTGGCTGGCAGAGTGGAGCCCCATGGAGAGGTGGGGCAATCAGCTTTGGACTAGGTAAATTGCCTCTTAACCCCCCTCCCCATCTCCACCCAGATTGGGAGGTAAAACTCTGCAGATAAACTTTTGAACTCTGGGGCTGCCCTGACCAGGGATAGAGACTTTGGGTGATTTTGGGTTGCTGGACTCAAGAACCAAAGGGAAAGGACATACCCCAAGCAATTTGGGGTGGGTTTTTTGCTCAGGGGTTGTGTTCTGAATCCTGTTGGTGGTGTTACCCCCAACATAATGCTACATTTAATAATGGAGAGAAACAAAGGCTTTTTGCTACACAGACTCTGCTTGCGAGAGGGGAAGTATTGCCTCTTAGAGGCGCCCAGCAGGGGTGGTATATTTGTCCCAGGTCACTGGGTGGGGGCTCAAGGTGGTTTCGCATTGTGTTATTGGAATGGAACCCCTAGATACTGAACCCTGCCCTTGTTACTGCTAACACTGATGGGCAGAAGGGTTACATATAAAACGATGTATTTGACAAAAGTCATATTTTGGCAATTTTGTCAAGAAGAGAATCTCTGTATTTGAATTTGCTATCCTTATGTTTCAGTTGTATCAGAAGTCAGTAATAGTACATAGGTAGTTTGTGATCAACAATTCAGTGGAAAGAGTCAGGAAAACCTACAGGGAGCAAGTAGATCAAAAGAAACTTAAATGTCACAAGTGAAGAAATGATTTCATTTTATGTAGCATGTGGCTCAATAAGGTTACTCCAGGTTTTACTTGATTTTAAAGTCCCAAATGTCATGGAAAAAAAATGTGTAGACTAACATTAATAGAGGCTTAATAGAAGATAAGATCTTGCACTAAACTATAATAGTCTAAATGCCCTAAGGTTCATAAGCTATTAGAAGTTAGCCAGTTAAGGCATTTTTTTGCCTGTTTTAAGCAAACTTGTAAGGGTTCTTCCTCCAATTACTTGCTATAATTAGACCTGCCCTTCTCAAGAAGCCATGACGAGGAAATTCTGGTGAATTTATACTTGTGTATATAAAATTTCCTTCAATACATTTAAATCTTTCAATGGATGTGCCTTTTAGTGCATTTTTTGATATCTATAACCATTACAATATTAATTCCTTCCATTGTTTGATTCAGTGAATAGTACCTGATCTGAGTTGTAAAAACTTTGCCTAGTATCAACTGAGCAATATCAGTCTGGATATGGGATACTTACCCTTCCAGCCTCCAGTATACAGCTGAATCTCCGTTTCCCTAATGCCCTACTATGTCCATCACACAACTAGAGTTCCAAAATGGAGCCTTCCTCCTGCTGTCTGGATTACCACAAAATACAGCCTTGTACTAGCAGAGAAATGTACTCCTAATTTCACCTGCCAATAGCTTCCAAAGCTCTATCCTCCTTCCTTCATCTCAGGCTTCATGACACCACTTTATGAAGTGCCATTCAAGACATTCATAAATTTTAAGGACAGAAAAAACAGGTATGATAATCTATTCTGGGTTCTTCCATAAGATGTGCCAAAGAATTTCACTTGGATTCCTGCGTCAAGCCCATAATTTCTGGTTAAGCTAGAATTAGAGACATCAAGTCTTGTTTCTTCCCTTGTACCAGGGCTTGCAGCAGTCTTTGCATGCTGGATTTACAGGAGGTCAGTACTGTTCCAGCAAATCCCTGACTCTTCTCACCAACTCCTTGCCACCCTGCCTCAGAGCTGTCCATTTGGCTCAAACAAACCCTACCCACTCCCCTTGCTTGTGAGGACATTGCAGCAGCTGTCTGTGTGCTACCCAGGTGCTACTTATTCACAGATTTCCCCGCTTTACTGAGGGGAAAAAAAAAGTTGAGTCTTCACATCCTGCTTGCTCTCCTAGGAGGTTTTGCTCTCAGGTCACAAGCTTCCAATATGAGGTAGCACCCCAGAGTGCCTGACCTTAAAGGGTCAGAGAACGTGCACCCGGAGCACTTACTGACATTGAGCTCTGTTGCATTGGGTCCTAATATGGCAGTGCAACTCCCATTAGATTGAATGGAAAAAGCTCTCACTGAATTTAATGGGAATTGGATCAGGACTACAGAAGACATTATATAGATTTCTGTAGTAGATAAGTAGAATTACCTAGAATGTAATTTGCAACACTTCCTGTAAGCATAACATATAGTTATACTCAAGCAGTAAAGTATACCCTTCAGGGTGTATTTGAACAGTATGATGCATAGTAAATTCTCTTCACAAATTACTGCTGTAAATGTTACCAGTTCTTTTATTGGCAAAACACTTTCTCTCTGTGCAAGAACAAGTCTTTAGTTATACTTTATTTTGCAGATTAACACTTGTCTCTACCTGATGTAAATTTGTGTTATGAACTGATATTTCTGAAATAGTCCTAAATCCTTTTGCCATTTAAAAAAATTATATAGAAATCCTTAAAGGAACAAGATTTGTTGATATACAGAAATGCAGCACAAATGAAATACAAACAACACTACCTTAAAAACCATAGGCTCAGATTATCAGATGGTGTTAAACTACAGTGAAGCTACACTGATTTACACCAACTGAGAAATGGGCCTATGAAATTCAGCACTTAGTAAATAATTTTTTTAAAAAATGCTGTATCCTTCCCCTGCAACACACACACACAAGTGACATTTTAAACCACTGTTAGGGTCTATGATGATTTTATGCACTTTGGCCCAGATCCTGGACATCTGAACAGGTTCTCTTAATCCTGGGACTGGCTAATCATTAGGACATTTGCCAGCATAAATTAGAGGAGACTCATGGCTGCCCTAATTTATCTGAGCTGTTAACACCCCTGGACACCCCCCCAACAGCCTGACTGGATCTGGGATGGGGGCAATCAAGACAAAGGGGAACCTAGACCCCACCCTGCCCCCTAGCCATGCCATCAGTTACAGCTCTACATCAGGGGAGTCTTCTATCAAAGGACCCATGAAGTTGGCTTTGTGGCTACTTTCTACCACCAGAGTGGGCACAAAGCAGTAAGGATGTGGAAGAAGTCTTGGCCCTCTACCTCTGTTTAAGCTGAAATAGAAGCACTTCCTTTCCTAGTATCCAACAGCTGTTGCAATATGCAACTTGAGGTGGTGTTGGTGCCCATCCATATTTTGTGTTCACACAAGATTAACAAAGCATGGTGCATCGGAATTAAATACATTCTTCTCTCCCTGCCCACACACAGAGCTGAAAAGTTACCCATAAAGTGTCTTTGCAGTGATGTTCTAATATCTAGGATTCATCTAGCCAGCTGCAGCTCTGAAGTTCTCAGGGCAGATAAGGGCACATTTGACAAACACCTTTTCATGTATAGATAGAGCATTCCAGTGGGAAGTGTGGGTTATGGGGCAATTGAAATGCAATGAATGTCACAAATCACTGAAGACCAGTGGTATTACTTTGTTAGCTCTACAACAGCAGAAGAGCTACTGTTATGCTTTCCACCTCAGCTATCGAGGGATAGCTCAGTGGTTTGAGCTTTGGCCTGATCCCCTCAAGGATTGAACTCGCAACCCTGGGGTTGCCATTTACGGATCTGGGGCAAAAATTGGTGTTGGTCCTGCTTTGAGCAGGGGGTTGGACTAGATGACCTTCTGAGGTCCCTTCCAACCCTGATATTCTATGATTCTATTTGTACACAGTAGCATAAAGCATGTCATTCTATCTAGGTGTTCTTGACTTATCCAAGAAAGATAGTCTCTCTCTCAAAACAAAACCCCCCAACACACACCCAACAGCGTGGCTCTGATCTACAAGTAAGGTCAAGGGAATGAAAACCTGGTACTCCTGAAGTCTAAACCAGACTTTTACCTAAGACCACACAGCATGTCAGTGTCAAATCACCGAGGCCTAAATTGTCAAGAGTGTCCATTAATTTTAGGTGGGTCACATTCAGACTCTGAAGCATCCAGGACCTGATTTACCGAGCTACTGAGCCTCCACAACTCTAGCTGATGTCAAAAGTGATCAACAATTGTAAGAGAAAGGGGGGGGGAGTAAGCTCTAGAGGTCTTTCAACCTGAGCACCCAAAGATTGAGTCACTGAAGAGTCTCAGCCACTTTTGAAAATAATGCATTAACCCCATTGTATGCAACTCACCTGTAAGAAAATAGTACCTTACCCACAGTGGTGATGGGAAGATCAACTTGTTAATGACATGAAAGGATTCTGAATGTGTAAAGCATTCATTGTTATTCTTTCCCCATATTTATACCTTCATTGTTGAAAAGAGGAAACAAAAAAACCCCCACAAAGATTAGGTCCTATTCTCATGAAGATTAACCTCTGGAAGCCTGGGGAAACCACTACAGCAGTTCATAAAAAGAGAGTTATCTACTGGGATGCAGATGGGGAGCAGAGTCTGTTGGGGATAGGTAGATGGCTGATGGAAGGGAAAGCTGCTCTTTGCGGGGAAGAGAGCATGAAATTGTGAAGAAGCTGCTATTTGGTGAGAGAAGTTTTAGTATTTTACAAAGAGGGATTCCGTTTGGCTAAGGACCCCTTGTTTTGGGAAGAACTGGTTTTCTCATGATACCTTGTGGTCTCAGAGTAGGGGAGCTGTTACTACTTGGTGATTTGGGGGTATATGCAGCATTTTGGGAAAGAACTGCTCATTTGTGAGGGAGGAACTATGCTTCTGGCAGTATTTGTGTTGCCCTCTCATGACTCTCCTGTTTCCATGTGGGTAGAAAGAGCCTTCTTGCATCCTTCCCCATACAGTCTATTCTGAGCCTGCTTGCATACACCTCCTGTGACTGGTTTCCTTATGGCAGCTGCATATATATATAATTTTACCCAGCTACTTTCCCTTGATTAATCCAGTTAGTTGATCCAGCAATAGTATACTGTCATGCCTGAAGCAGTCCAAGTTTTAGTGGATGCACTGCACTTCAGCTTTTCCTGTTTGTCATGACTTAGTTTGTACATCTCACCTCCTCTCTCCCTCCTCATCAGAATTTTATTCAAAACACCATCTGAGAACCATCTCAGTTGCTAGGATTTTTAAAGTATTTTTTATAAAAAAGTATTAGAAATGTGGAGGTTGTGTCCAGGAATTAGGCAGTTTGGGGAGGAAATTAAAGAGATTAATCTTATGACAAAATGCCAGCTTCAGGGAGATCCCATGACCTGCCATCTTAATACTCTAGGGGAGGACTGGCATTCTGAAACAGAACCACTAATTACTTTCTTTTATTAGCAACTAGATTCAATATTGCACACTATCAGAAAAATGTGACTGCTCTTCCCATAGAATTGTGGTTAAGTAAAGTATGGTTAGTTCTTGTAATGCAAAGGCTTTCATATCAAGTACATACACAACACCAAAAAGAAGATATTAGAAAGGTCATCTCCCTTTCTAGCCTACTCAGTGGAGGTGGGATTCCCCAGCTGACAAACTAGAACCTTTAACCAGGTTCTCTGAATGTTAAACTACACGTTTAGGAACAGGTGGTCAACATGTTACTGTGTCTGCTCTGCCTTAATTTAAAATGAAAGATTAGCTGTAATCGAATATTTTGAGCATGCACATTTTATCTTTTTTTGATCTGCGTGCACTCTGATCCTGAAAGATTTTAAAGGTATTTAGGTGTCCAACTCCCAAAGCCTAGAGAAGCTGGGTGTAAGGGGCAGAATTTTACGAGAGCTTACCACCTACGATTGGAGCCATAATTTTAAAATTCAGCTCCCATTGAGAAGTAGCCAGATTTTTTTTTAAAAAAAGATTAGTTGTGGTAGGGTCTGATTTTTTTTTTTTTTTTTTTTTTTAAAATAACATACCTGTCTTTCAAAGGGAACTGCTGGATATTGAAAATCTGGCCTTTATTTAGGTGCCTAAATGGAAGCAGAGAAAATTTGGGGGGGGGGGGAGAGTGGTGGAAATCTAGCTCTAAAATTGTGGGTGCTAAGCACTTTAAAATCTGGTCATAAGCGGGTTCCCTTAACAGAATAGGGGGTCCAAATTCACAGGCTCAAATTTGCACAGCTTCCCATCTTTCAAATTCTTTGATCTTAATAACTTCAGCACCATGGACATTATTAAATGCTACATTCTCAGAGGACTGTGTTGTGTGCTGAACTCACTATCTGGAGATAGAGCTCCCTCATTCATAAGAAAAAAAAACAAAAACAAAAAAAAAAAAAAAAACACACCACACAGAGCATAGGAGCTGAGCCCACGATCTAACGGAGAGAGAAAAAAAGTCAGATGAAAAGTAGCTGGCTCAAATTCAGCCAACGGAAGTGATGGAATAGGAAGGGAAAAAAAATACTGTCACTAAGTAGATGACCCTATGACTCATTGAAGCTATAGGGTTGCCAACCCTCCAGGATTAATCTTTAATTAAAGATTGTCACCATGAAACCTCCAGGTACAAGTCCAACCAAAATCAGCAACCCTACATATGCCCTATACTTTTTACAGCAGCAGGTTTTGATTCTACTAGATACACAAGAACAAAAAAAGAAAAGGAGCAGCTCACTTCATCGGATGCTGTAGCTCACGAAAGCTTATGCTCTAATGAATTTGTTAGTCTCTAAGGTGCCACAAGTACTCCTTTTCTTTTTGCGAATACAGACTAACACGGCTGCTACTCTGAAACAAGAACAAAAAGTATCCTAATGGACAGTATCTGTTTCACATTACACAGGTTGTGTGTATTCTGCATTAGGATACATGCACCACCCAATTCACTTCAATAGAGTTGGATGAGTTAAAAGCAGAACTTGGCTCATTGTGTTCAATATGTATTACAGCTGTACATTTACTGAAGTGTACTAAATGTTCCCAACATTATTAATGCAAAGGAAAATAAGGACACTAAAACACTTTACTTTAAAAAAGTTAGCTGAAGAACCAGATAGCTTTAAAAAGGAATAGCAGCTCTATTTTAGAAAAGTATCAACCTCTAGTTGTGAAATAGTGGAAAGTGAAACTAAGTGACAGAGGGAGAGAGGAAAAAAAGTCAATTCACAACTCCTGTTCATTAACCTTTAGCAAGGTGACTAAGTAGGTGGCATTCCAGTCTACTTTTATCAAAGGTCAGACCAACAGGATATTGTCCCAACTTTCCCCTTCCTGGGTTTTGCTTTTATATTTAGACCAAACTCTGAACACCCTGCCCATAGTTTAAAATTACAAAAACAAATGCTTCAAACACATATGCAGAGCTTCGTCATGCATTTGGCACTGTATTCTCCCAGTGGTCTGTGTCTTAGATGGGACCATTTCAAGCTTACACATTTTTTGTGTGGTATTCAAAGGACCCATCTGGTGTGGCTGTCAGAATGAGTCAACAAAACAACTCTTAATTCTGCATCTCTGTGCATGGCCCTAGCATCTAATGTCCTGTCACAGGGATCTCTATGCTCAAATTGGATCTTACTTAGCCTGATCTTTAAAACAGTTTAATATGCATCATCTTTATATTTGGAGGTGTGTTTTTTTTAAAAAAAAAAAAAAAAAAACCTATTCAATCATTATATCCATTGTCCCTCCAGAGCAGCATCCTTCAGAGGACACACATTAAAAGGATAAATGCCAAAAGAAAGCTCGACTGTTTTTTCTAATATTGACTATTTTCATGTGTGAAATATTTTCACTCAGATACAACGCTCTAGGAGTGCCAGAGGAATAAGAGTGCTTCCCTAAGGAATAAGGCAGAACCTTTCATATGATTTGCTACTTTGTGGTGGCACAAAAATAAAACATCCTTTAGCTTGTTTAGGTTGAAAGTTGTAATATTGAAATTTGTCACTGCAAATTTTTAACCACTAGAGACATAGTATTTTTAAGTACTCCACACAACTGTACCAAAGGAGCTTGGGGCAAGGTACAACGTAAAAATGAAAACAGTGGCACTTGCTTTGGAAATTCACAGCTTTTGCATGTCTCCCACTCAGTGCTACCCACATGAGTTATGAAGCTCATGTACAGACAAACTCCATTAACCTGCAGCAATCAGTACAGCGAGTCTAGAAGCCAGCACTAAAGTTGAGACCTATGCTTTTGTGTCAACTGACTAATAGGAGGGGGAGAGTAGGTGAGATGCACAAATTAAGTCACTGGTTCAGCTCCAGTCCTCATCATTGTATTAGCCACATATAATAGTTTCTCCTCAGACCGTTTTCTTGGCCTTTAACATTGTTGCTAAGTGCATCTTGTTCTGTCTATTTATATATGGTGGAAAAAGTCAGAAATGAGCATGGCAACTCTGAAACCTACTGGTTATGGTTACAGGGTTACCTGCACCTCTGACCCCTTCTCTTGTGACTGTCTCTCTCCACCCTCAAGATTTTAGACCACATGCCTTTCCTGTCCTTAAAGAGGAATACCAGGATTCTCACTCTTGGATTCGGTCCTAGACTGCAGTACCTTATGGATCAATCGTGCTTACCCAGCAGGTCGGATAGGATTTGAGAGCTGCAGTTCTTCCCTTTTGGAGCTTATGACTAGTGAATGACAGTGACAAAAACCAGCCTTCTTAAGCTAAAGAATTGTTTCATCTTAACACAAGAGCTAAGGAGTTTTAAATGACAACAGGAAGTCTACATGCATATGTTACCTAGAGTCCTGTCTCTTATGTCTGGGTCTCAGTCTCTTCCCCTTAACTCTCATCCCTCATCTACGACCTTTGACACTCCACTTGAATCCACCCAAACTTTCATTCTCTCAGCTCTCATGCTTGGATCTGCTGCCCAAAATTAGTTTCGTGAGCTTCCTAAGGGGACCAACTAGAGCATCAAAGCTCAAGGCCTACACGTTGTCTTTCAAATGTTTCGCAACAACCTCCTTGCCCATGAGTATTTGTTGAAGGATGCCTTCTCTCAGGTTTGAGTGTTGCCTTCCTGTTTGTTTTTCCAGCAACTGTTCCCCTGTTATTAAACTAAACCAATGTATTCATACAGAAAATATCCCTTACAAGAGTCAAATACATAGAACAAAGCATTCAAAAGTGTCACACCTACATCACATGAAATCATTTACCAGTGTTTAACAGGACAAGGAAAGCAAATGCCAAAAATCAAAGGGGCACTCTACCATTCTTACTCATGTTGGGTAGTACTTTACTTCAAGGTGTTTCATTTGGACTGCTCACAGGTTAAAGTACTACTCATGGTGAGCAAGATAGCAGAATCTGGCCAAGAGGTTTATTTTTTGCATATGACAAATATTAGGTAGTTAGCTGTATTTTTCCCCTTTGTTGGAAATAAGAATCTTGCTACTCAAAATGAGTTCTTATGATGTTCAAGTCCAATAATAAAATAAGAGTGGAGATGGAAATAGTTCAGAAAGTTGTGCCAGCTAGGAAGATCCTGAGGATAAAATGGTATTAATATAGTTATAAGAGAATAATGGACAGGCTAGATGTTTCGATCAAGTATGTAACCACTTAAAGTTAATTTGAACTATTTGGGGGTGCTGTCTCCCTGGCATGGCAAGTTAACCTGCAGTTTAGTTTTGAACTTTTGAAGGGAAAACCCTCTAAATAAATCCAAACCTTGTTGGGGAATTGAGAGAATGATCTGAATCCATTTTCTGATTGTAAAGTTTACTAGGAAAGGAGACAACTGTCATGTCTTTGGACTATCAGATCAGAGGAAAAGAATGTCCCAACCAGCTTCTTTGGAAAGCAAATTCTATGGATGTGGCATTTGATGTTAAAATGCAAATGTGCTACATTGGGTACAATACCCACAAGCTACTGTATGTGGGAAAAATATGTACATTATGAAACTGGTAGGCACTGTGTTTTAGAAAGAAGGGGAAATTCTGTACAAAAAAATCCCAAAGCAGTACAAGAGGGTATCTTGCTCTTAAAGGAAGTATTTAGGAAAGGAACTGAATTCACATTTCTATTCTGACCTAAATGTAGAAGGACAAGATATTCAATTACTGATGACTAGGGTACCTAATCATTGGTGTCAATGAAGCTAGTGTGCAACAGCTGAGAATCTGGTCTATAATTTTCTCATCTTCTAGCAAGATTTAGAAACAAGCAAATCAGGTATGTTTTAGATTTGCAAGCTGGATCTTGGTTTCTTAAAAAAAGCCCCCTCAAACCTATGACATTTATTTAGGCCATTTCCGGTCTGTGTCATTTTCAATTTTAAAGAGCATATTTGCCTCTGGAGGAAATATGTAATGGTTAAAATGGTTTATTGTGTTAACTATCCTTTACACCAGGTTTTTCCTTAATGCTTTGCAGACAAATAAAAATGACAGCCCTTCCATTGATAAAAGTTTTCTTGTTTGTGTTCTTATACACATTTGCATTCAACTGCTCCAATGAGAAGTGGGATCAAAAGGTCACAAGAACCTATACAAGCAATATGATTTTATTATTTATCCTGCATCACAGATGTACAAAGATTTACTGTAGTAAAAAAGATTTTTTTTTTAATATAAAAACACAAGACAAGGTTCCCTGGCCTAGAGAGCTTATTCCCTAAACCTCACTAGAACTGTATACACTAGAGACTAGACATAATTCGTGTAGATTTAGGATCTCATACAAATAAAGAAATAGCTACTTGAATTTTTCCCCCCAGCCAATCTCCCTTCTATGCAGCAACTGCTCTGTCTTCAAAGGCATTTGGTAATGAATCACTGTACCCAGATATTCCAGTCCTACATCTGCCAATAGATTACCAGTGAAGAGAAAGGAAATCATTCCCTAGAATCAATAGTTTCAAAAGTTTGAGTGATTAACTTCCTGCAGTACCATCTCTAGAATAGCATTGCACATAAAGCTGACCAAATTCCAACATCTCAATATCAACTAACTGGCTTTGATTTGTTATTTATTGAAAGGGTAAAGTAGATTAATATACTGATAAAACACTAACAATTTGTCAAATGCTTTTAGCTTCTGCTCTTCTCATGACCACCAATCACAAAATCATCATAATGAAGAGATCAATCTCCCGTATTGTAAAAGGAGTAATGTGGGAAAGACAGGGAGGAATAATAAGAAAAAAATAAATCTGATGCTTAAAAGCTTCTGCTTAGACAGAAAATGTTCTGTTAGAGAAAGTGTCTGGGGCTCCTGTCCTGGATTGGTGACTTCATAACAATCTACAAGTAAAGGGAAGAGATTTCTGATAGTAGAGGCTCTTTAATCTACAAGGGGGAAGGTAGAAGATCACAATAGTTAGAAGCTGAAACCTATACAATTCAGTCTAGAAATAAGTTGCACATTTTTAAGCAAACATAATCAACTACTGGAACAACTTGCCTCGGGATATGGTGGCTTCACCATCACTTAAAGTCTAAGTCAAGACTAGATGTCTTTCCAAAACATCTGCTATAGCACAAACAGAAATTACATGAGTCCAGAAGTGGGTGACATTCTATATCCTGTGTTATGCAGGAGGTCAAACTAGAGGATTGTAATAAGCTCTTCTGGTCTTAAATTCTAATAGACTATTTTCAGTTCCGTCAGTCACTTGCTGCCTGACTGTAGTCAAGTTACTTAGCCACTCTTTGCCTCAGTCTCCCATCTGCACAGCAAGACAATACCCACTTTTGAAAAAGTGCTTTGAGGTCCTCAGATTAAAGACAGCTGGTAGGATTCAGTTTTATTGTGGCCTCTCAGTGTCTGAATGTGATTGGGTGTATATAGCTGAGCATTGGATGGCGCCTTTCTCTTGTATTTCCTACTTTAAGATTTTTTTCCCCCCTCTCCTAGGGAAAAGAAGGGATAATTTTCTACAGGTAAGGGCATGTCAAACAAAATGCGTCCTAGACATTTGGAAGCACCTCAACAAGTATATTTATTATGTTGGACCCCTCCCCTCCACCCCCAACAGGGGCCAGTTAAATGGAGTTACTGTGAAGAGGGATGTTAATACAGAAGAGGCAGCTTCTTGACACAGTCAGGCCACAAGTTAATCAACCCAAACCCAAGGCAAAGCTCTTGGAAAGGAAGGTGCATGAGCATGCCTATGCCATTGTCTCTTAATGACACACAAAATATCATTGTCAGGTGGTTTACCCCTTTGTAAGAGTAGTTCTGTTTCCCCCCCTCCCCATCATGAATAAGGGATACACTGTCCCACGTGAAGATAGGTCTCAGTTCTGCCACTTTTGTACTGAATAGCACCTTGCTGCATGAATAGATCCATTGAAATAAGTAGGACTAGAAGTAGAGTGAAGTATTACACAATGTGTGAAACCCTGGCTCCATGGAAGTCAAAGGCAAGACAGCCACTGAATTCTGTGGAGCCAGGGTTTCACACAACGCAGGTAAGGGTGACCAACTCATGACCTAAGGCTGCATGGTTAAAAGATTCAAATCAGGACAGGAGCATAGTAAGCTTGCATATGCCACCTTTTGTTGTCTGTCAAAAGACCAAAATTTCACTAGAATGTCAAAAGGCACTTCCATATTTCTCAGCTTTCTATTCCAGCCACTTGAATTCTAGAAGGTTTAAAAAAAAAAGTAGTAGTTTGTGTGTTGGGGGAGAGAGAGAAATACTTACAAGATTTTTCTCTTGTCTACAGATTAAGAAATGGCTAAATCATTTTTATTAATATTTTTAAAAACAGTCATTTTTGGGCAGAGTCCAAGGCTGGAGAATTTTCACCAGGTTTGAGTATAGCAGAGTCAATACTTGATTTTTTGGGTTTTGGGGCAGGCAGGCGAGAAGAAAGCCACTAGAAGAACTCAGGGTTTTGTGTTTTTTTTTGCTTCAAAAAACACACACCACACAGATATTTGCCCTTCTTACTCACTTGCCAGAAAAAAAAAAAATAGACCCCGAAAGCTTCATTCAGGTTGAACAGAGCATTTTGAATCACTGTTTCTAAAAGTGTTTCAGAACAAAATGTTGAAATGGTTTGTTTCAAAAAAGTCCAAAGAAAGCATTTTAACATCTCCAATGGTTTCTTTGTTTTTGGCCAAGCTATTCACCAAATTCACAAATAGTTTTGGTGCCCCCCAAAATGCATGTTTTTGCGAAATTTACTATTCGGGGGGGTGGGGTAGGAGAATCATCCAGGTCTACTTATGGGCATCAGAAAAGATGTTACTGTTCCTGCAGATTACTGGAAGAAGAGATGGTAAACTTTAGATAAGCCAGCCATATACTTCAAAGATAGTTTTTAAACTTTTCTAACTCCATTCAAAGGAACATGAAAATACTAGTAGGAAGGCAACTTACCAGAGACTTATTTTTAAACTTTTCCAAGATGAAACAATTTCAGGTGTTACAGAATTACCCTTTTAATATTCTGTCTGCGTCTATCAGAGCAAGCAAGCAAGCAAATTAAATTGCTATCTTGTTAAGTACTTTGACCACTACAAAACCATTTGTCTGAATGACACTTGTTATTAACAGCTTTTTCCTGTCACAGACCTGAAGTCAGTTTTATATCTCCCATCTTTTCTGTAAATAAGTTTGGATCCGATGTCTGGACACTGGGATTTTTGTTAGACTCTTTCAACCAGAACAAGAAGAAACAAGAACTCGTGCAGATTGTATGAGCATTCTACTAGTTGCAAATCCTTTGGCATAAACATTTATAAGATAATAGTAAAGCTACTTCGTAGGTCCCAAGCCCATGGAAAAGTGGACAAGGCTGAGTCCTGGTAATTGCCACATTTTCATATTTGAGTAATAAGCACCCTTTCTTGAACAAATGGCAGTTTCTTTCTAGCTGCACATAATTTACTGGGAAATAACCATTAAGTAACAGAAAATAGTCTTTTTATACCACATTCACATGCGGTTTTGCCATCTGTTCAGCCGAGTCTTTATTCTGTTGGCGAGAGCCCCAGGGTAGGTGTATCCCCATTTTGGTGCATAGAGCCCTTTTGGCAGTGGAACTGGTGCAGTAGTGCTGTTCAGAGAGGGGGTCTGTATATCAGGGTGTACATGTCACCTGCAAGACATTAAGTACTGCTCTGTGACAACTCCCTCCATGGCAGCACACCAGCAGTAGGCTTGGAAGAGTTGGAGGTGTAGGCAGTGAATCCACTCCTATGTTGATCCTGCTATCCTTTTTAGGGGAAGGTGCTTACAGATTGTAGAAGCTGCTTCAGCCCACTGACATATTGAGGAAAGATATGAAAGAGAAAAATCTGGGCTCCACTGAAGCCAGTGGGACTTTTGCAACTGACTTCAGTGGGGTCAGGATTTCATCGGCAATCTTAATGTGCAATAATGTGACAGTCATTCGTATTAGGCATTAATGATCATTAGGATGGTTGCCCAAACTGAGAAGGTTTAAGGACTATTGTACATGGAACACTATTTGTGACCTGGGAATTAAAGTAGTTTTTAGTTTGGTTAATTTTAAAATGGGAACTGCCAAGATTTTATTAAATGTTTTCTCCAAGATTGAGTTTTTAAAAAGGGGGGAAAAATGGACTGTAGAAATAGGTGTGGGTTTGCTTTTTATAAGCCTGATCCAAAGGCCATTTTAAAAAAAAGTAGAAAGTACTCCCATTGATTTTAGTGGGTTTTGAATCAAGCTGCATATGCTCCAGATAACTGGCTGCAAGCCAGCTGTGTTGTACATCTGCAATGAGCCACCAGCTTGGGATGCAATTAAGGTTGAGACCAAAAACTAAAGATTCACAGACCTTCTGGTTCCTCCCCACCTCTCTCTCTCATGAGGAAGGTCACCAAGAGCAAGGAAGTCACTCCAACCTTTAAGTCCTGAATCTATAATCAGATTCAGACCATCAGACATGTATGCCCATGTGCCAACCTAATGAAATCAATGGGTATCTACATAGACGAGGGTATGCCTGCATAGATTCAACTGCAAGACTGCAGTCACAGTTGGACCATTCTCCCTGGATTGATTCCATTCCCAATACATTCTCTGGGAGCAGGATTTCTTTGTGGAACTCCCAGACAAGTTATATTATATTGCCAAGTTACCAAATAGAAACCTGAGCGCATAGATACTGAGTGCTTTGGAGCCTTTGTTATTACAGAACCCTACACATATTGCCCAGGATGATTGCAATATTTGGTCATAAAATCTTGGGGGAGAAGGGGAATACTGTATAATTGAGTTATTTCCCCAACTGAAAAAATGTTGCTTTTTGGCAAACTGTCATAATATAGCAGTTTTTAATATAGAAAATCGGCAAACCTCCTCCCCCATTCCAAAATTGGATATGTTGCAATATTAAAAACGAAGCTTAGTCAAAATAAAAATTATTTAGTTTTAAACTCCCTGCTATCAATTTTAATTACCATTATGCTAATTTTCCAACAAAATGGATTTTTGCAAAAAGCCTCAAAAAATAAACCCTCAAACTTGCCTGTTTTCATTTCCTCTCCTCCATATCCCAGAGACTGCTCAAAATGGGAAATCCTCAGATTTCCAAGTTTTCTATTTTCATTGCAAATATTGTGCCCAGTCCAGGCACTGGGCAGCAATTTCATTTTTGCACATCACATTCAGCTATAAATTGTCATGCTTTGTCTCAGTGCAGTCACCTTATTTTCTCATTCTGTTGCCAGAGACTAATAAACTGTAACAAAGCTTTGTCTCCTACATATAGGCCAGGGGAAAATTACTAAAGAGGAAACTGGCCACAGCCATTGCTCACTCACCCAGGCTCCATGCCATTATTGAAACTGTGACCACCATCAGAAGAGTGCCTACCTTATATAAAAATGGCACTTTCCTGATTCAGTGATTCTGCCCCCACTGTATATTCAAGATCAGTCATCTAGAATGAAAGTAATTCACATGGCAAGTACACAGTAAGTCATATTTATACAATGTACTCCCTATTTAAAAATGAAACAGTGATAATTGGCTGTCATGTGTGAACCAAAGTTTGTATCTAAGTTAGTTTTGTAGTTAAACACTTCAGCCCTTCAATTACACCTGTGCTGCTGGTTAAAAAGAGAACCTATGGTTCTTGATTTAAGTATTGATCCTTTACTGGAGCACTCCTGAGGGAGATCCTTTTAAGGCCTATCTGGCTTCAAGATTAAACTCAATAAGTTTATGGAGGCCATGGTATGATGGGATAACATGATTTTGGCAATTAATTGATCTTTAACTATTCATGGTAAATAGGCCCAATGGCCTGTGATGGGATGGGATCAGAGTTACTACAGAGAATTCTTTCCTGGGCATCTGGCTGGTGAGTCTTGCCCACATGCTCAGGGTTCAGCTGATCACCATATTTGGGCTTGGGAAGGAATTTTCCTCCAGGGCAGATAGGAAGAGGCCCTGGGGGTTTTTCGCTTTCCTCTGTAGCATGGGGCCTGGGTCACTGGAGGACTCTGCACCTTGAAGTCTTTAAACCATGATTTGAGGATTTCAATATCTCAGACATAGGTGAGGTTTATTGCAGGAGTAGGTGGGTGAGATTCTGTGGCCTGCATTGTGCAAGAGGTCACTAGATGCTCATAATGGTCCCTTCTGACCTTAAAATCTATGATTAAGTCTTGTCAATAAAGTCAGATGTATTCAAAAAAGATCACCAAGGTATATCACACACAAATAGCTTAGGTTATAGAAGTGTGCAGTCTAATCAATGAAGACTGTACTGTAAAATGCAAATGTGAAAAGTAAGGTTACAACCTTAGCTTTTGTTGTACTCCAAGTTTAGAATACCCACCCATACAATGTTAATTTTACACATTGTTTTTTTTGATGATCTCCCTTGGATTTTTGTTAACAGAAAAAAGAAATCCTACACTGAACTATTTGGCTAGTAGAAAAAGGAGTACTTGTGGCACCTTGGAGACTAACAAATTTGAGCATAAGCTTTTGTGAGCTACAGCTCCCTTCATCCGATGCACAGAGGGAATGATATTTTCAGAGGCAGAGAAATCACCTAGATAAGCCTTTCTATTTAGTTGTGGGATTTCAACAAGAGGCTCTTGGGAGTTCCCTCTATAATCATCATTTCTTTTCACTATGTAGCTCACGAAAGCTTATGCTCAAATAAATTTGTTAGTCTCTAAGGTGCCACAAGTACTCCTTTTCTTTTTGCAAATACAGACTAACATGGCTGCTACTCTGAAACCTGTCATTTGGCTAGTATAACTAGTGTGCCCTGTCCCATAAACCTTATGAGGTCTGCTAGAGGAGGCTCCTGTCTTTTGCATCTGAGGAATGGTAGAAAGTTTGACTTACTGTTAACACGCTCCCTTGTGGCTGACATAGCAGATCAGCTCTTTCCTCACATAACATCTCCTGTTGAGAGCTGCTCTGGCCCTGCTGTAGTCTCATGCTGCAGCCAGGTCATTTTCAAGTCTCTCCACTTCTAAGGTAAACAAGGAGTCCAATAAACTAAAAAACAAAACAACTTCACCCTACCCAGGCTCACTACTGGGCTCAGCAGGGCTGTCCTCCCTCTGTTGCATAGACCACCACCTCCTAGGGATCTCTCTCTCTCTGGAGAGACAGTTCCAAACTCAATATTTCTTTTCCTTCTACGTCGCCTTTCCCAATGGCTTATAGAGGAACACAGACGTTCCTTCTCCTCTGCCTATCAGTCCAGGGACCCTATGGTGAGCAGTTAAGGTCTGCTCCCTCAGGCTCCTTCCTAGATTTCTTTCTAAGTTGGTCAGTTCAGACCCTTTCCCACAGCACCTCCCTGGGCTTATTGTACAGCTGCCTCTAGACCTATGCTTTACTCCATAACCATCAAAAAAAGGGCAGGGGATCATGGGGGAAGAGAAGACTGCAGAGTTCTTCTCCCTACAATCTCCTTTTTCTCTGGGATTCCTCTCTTTATGATCACCTCCCAGCTGAGTTTCATCTTCAACTGGGCCTGACCCAGCCTCCCAGTGCAAGCGTTTTACTTGATCTCTCTAGCTCCTATTAACCTTGTGAGAGGGAGGACTATATACCCTTCTTCTCCCCATCACAGGAGCACTGACATTCCATCCATAGTTTAATATTCTTTTAGTCTGTGATAAACCGCCCCCCCCCCCCAAGTCCCAGGAGTGCAAATATTTCCAGAGAAAAGAAATGTGGGACTGTCAATACTCCCCTTTGCTTTCCCATTTAAACACACTTGCTCATATCCAGCATCAAGGAAGCACCACCACTTAGCAAGCAAAGTATTTTAAGTGCACTAGCTGAAAATGTTTATACTTGGGTCCTGAAAAATCATAGTGAGTAAGTTGATATATCAGCACCATTTTCAATCTGCATCATTTGAAATGTTGGTGTATGGGGGGGGGGGGGGAAAGAGGGGGAGAAGATAGGGATATTTTGTTAACAGTCCAAGGCTATGGTCCCCTATCAAACTGGAGAGAGGGGTTATCATGTACCAGATATGGACTGGTCCAGAGCTTCCACCAAGACATACATAGAAGAAAAATACCCAACACTTGGTGCTGTATTATCCATTCAAGAATTTGAAAACCCAAAACACTGCTCCTCAAATTATCTTTGAGGAGTCCTGGAGCTAAGTCATCTCTGGCAGGAGTGATTTAGCACTATCCACAGAGGGAGTGATATTTTCAGAGGCAGAGAAATCACCTAGATAAACCTTTCTATTGAGTTGTGGGATTTCAACAAGAGGCTCTTGGGAGTTCCCTCTATAATAATTTCTTTTCACTATGAGAACCCTAGGGGACTGTGCAACTTTTGTGGTACAAGTATATTGTGCAGTCAGGAGCCTTGTCTCTGCTGCAGCGCATCCTCACTAAATTTTTTCCCACTGTGCAGCTACATTAAAGAAGCTTATATGCAGTGTAACATTATTGGATGGCTATTTGCATGCCAGAAAGGTGAACCATGGAATGTTAAGTGGCTCAAATCAGGAAACTATTATGAAATCTTAACAAGAGCGAGTGCAATACCTGCAGCTGCTCTCAAATTTCAAGGGATGTCACTTTTTACTTTAATCGTTACCTTCCAAACAAAGTTGGTGGATCCTCTTTTATTGTTGAAAATGATTCATGATCCTTTACTTCCAATATAAAACAGACTATAAGAGGAGTTATTTATATTAACCTGAGCATGTTACGTTATGAATAATTTTTTCATGTTCCTAATTTTGGGTCTGTCACACATTGCATTTCACATTTGAACATTGAAAGGTTAAAGTGTGTGGTAGAACACTTTGCATTTGTTCATACTTAATTCACTGCCAGATATTTTCACTATTTCTGTTAGCACACAACTATCTGGGACAATGTGCTGGATTCAATTCTGGCTATGCATCATCAGAATCATCACCTAACTTACAAGTGTAAATATCTTTGTTACTGATAATGTTTGAGTCAGAAAGATGATCAGTTTTACTTGTAATCTTAACAATACTGGGATGGATTATAGACATCCCAACACAATCATGGAACCCCATGAGGTCACTTTTACTGAGTCACCTATCAGATAGGTCACACATTTTGCACCACCAAGTAGAGACTGTCCCCGCCTTCTCTACTGAAGAAAATGCTAAAAACAATGTTTAACTTAGCACTAATTCTAACATGACATGTTGCATTCAGAGGTGTCAATGACACCAACTGATTAAAATAGTCTTTTTACCTAGCTGTTACTTGTCAGAATCTCATATTGAGTCAGTATTGAGGAGACTACTCAAGATTAGAGGACTTGATTTTCCACTATCTTGCACTTTGTGCAGTCACTTACACATGCTCTAAGATAGTTAAAATTAGGTGGAATAGTATCAGAGCATAATGGATGCATTTTATACCCAATTTTCAGTGTTTTCAAAGGTGAAAGTGAGCAATGAAGACGCAAGACAGTGGAAAAGGTGGAGTAAGTTTCTATTTTTTATGACCCTTTTATAGCCTTTCAGAGATCTACATTTCTTAGTAAACAGGGGTTTGTGTCATAAAACCACCATTATATTTTGCATTAGATTACTTTTATTGCCAGCCTCAGATGCATTTAGTAAAACACATGAAGGCAAACATTTGAATATTGACAAAATGCTTGACACACATACACACACACACACACACACGCATGCTAGAAATCTAAACACTAAGATCAGTGAACTAGAGTGCCTGACTTTAAATGAGGATATTGATATAATAGGTATCACAGAAACTTGGTGGAATGAGGATAATCAATGTGACATAATTACAAGTATAAAATATACAGAAATGACAGAGTAAGTTGCACTGGTGGAGGAATGGCATTAAATGTGAAAGAAAGCACAGAATCAAAGATGATAAGAAAATCTTACATGAAACAAATGTTACCGTAGAATCTCTCTAGAAAGAAATTCCATGTGTGAATAATAAGAGTATAACAGCAGGAACGCACTACTGACCACCTGACCAGGATGGTTGTAATAATTGCTAAATGCTAAGGGAGGCTACAAAAGTAGAGAGTACAACAATAATGGACAATTTCAACCATCCTTATTTTGACTGGGTAAATATCACCTCAGGGCACAATGCAGAGATAAAATTGCTAGACACCATAAGTGACTGCTTCTTGGACCATCTAGTCCTGCAACTTAGAAAGGGAGAGGCAATTCTTGATGTAGTCCTGAGTGGAGTACAGGATCTGCTCCAAGAGGTAATTATAGCTGAACTGCTCAGTAATAGTGACCATAACATAATTAAATTTAGCTTGTAGGGGGAATTAAAAAATAAAAACAAAACACCCCCATAGCAATGTGATGACTCACCAATGCAGCACCACCTGTTGGTCATCCTGGGAATTAGCTCTCCAGCCCCTAGAGCACCCTCTGCAGACCCATGACTCACTTGCCCTCATGTCCCTCCCAGACCCCAGTATCCCCTTACCTTGGGGTGCTGCCCCCTGCAGCCTCTGGGTTTCCCCTCCCCAGGGAGCCCCCACTTTGCCTCAGGGCTACTGCTAGTCACCATCTAGCCCCCGCTCACTGGGGCAGACTGCAGTCTCTAAACAACTCATCACTGGCAAGGAAGGTTTGGACCTGCTGCCTTTGTCTAACCCTGGGCTGCCCCTCTGCAACCCCAGTACCTGCTTTGGGTCTTCAGCCTGGGGGATCTCTAGACTAGAGCTCCCCAGTTCCTCTAGCCTTTTCCCATCCCTATTCAGCTCCCAAGTAACTAGACCCTTCCCTCAACAACTAAATGTCTCACAGCCCTTTTATAGGACCAGCTGTGGCCTGATTGGGGCGTGGCTTCAGCTGCGGCTGCTTCCCACATCAGCCTAGCCTATTGGCTTCCAGGGGCAGCCCTTTACTAGGGCTGTTTGAACCCCTTCAGGACCGGAGTGGGTGACCACCCTGCTACACCCCCCCACCCCATCATAGTAACATTGAAGTTTAAGCAGGGGAACTACACTCATGAATAAGAGTAGGATGTGGTCCGTGGAGAGATGGTGTGCTCCTAAAAGGCTCGCCAGTAGTGACACTTGTGCAAACTGTTTTTTAAGAGACTAGGTTTAATATAACTCCAGTTTTACCAAACTAGAGTAAGGACATTAGAAACTGGCCCTAGGAAACCTTACAAATTTCTGCAGGACACATTATTTACCTGACAAATGAAGGGCTAGACTGTGTCACCGTTATTCATGTGACATAGTATCTCACTCTTCAAATAGTCCCACTAAAATTAGAAGTTACTGTTGGCCAGCACCAAGAAGGCACAAGAAGCTTCACTACCTTTTGTGCCTCTGAAGAGGAATCCTGTTGGGAGCTTAATCCTTGCTTCCTCCTGGTGGGGGTCTAGCTATCTGAATAAGAATGGGGTATGGGTCAGGCCATGGCTCCACTGGTTCTCTACCCACAACAGATAGCTCAGCTAGCTATTATAGCGGGGGCAGCATGTTTCACATTCTTCAAGACTGGTGCAGCAAGCACGTTGGTGTATGTTGAGATCCTGGGGGAAATTCACAGATTCATAGATACTAAGGTCAGAAGGGACCATTCTGATCATCTAGTCCGACCTCCTGCACAGCTCAGGCCACAGAATCTCACCCACCCACTCCTATGAAAAACCTCACCTATGTCTGAGCTATTGAAGTCCTCAAATCATGGTTTAAAGACTTCTAGGAGCAGAGAACCCTCCCTCAAGTCACCCATGCCCCATGCTACAGAGGAAGGCGAAAAACCTCCAGGGCCTCTCCAATCTGCCCTGGAGGAAAATTCCTTCCCGACCCCAAATATGGCGATCAGCTAAACCCTGAGCATATGGGCTCACCAGCCAGATACTACAGAAAATTCTTTCCTGGGTAACTCAGATCCCATCCATCTAATACCCCGTCTCAGGGGATTAGGCCTATTTATCCTGAATATTTAAAGATCAATTACCAAAATCCCATTATCCCATCATACCATCTCCTCCATAAACTTATCGAGTAGAATCTTAAAACCAGATAGATCTTTTGCCTCCACTCCTTCCCTTGGAAGGCTATTCCAAAACTTCACTCCTCTGATGGTTAGAAACCTTCGTCTAATTTCAAGTCTAAACTTCTAATTTCAAGTCTAAACTGGATATGAGTCAGCAGTGTGCCCTTGTTGCCAAGAAGGCCAATGGCATTTTGGGATGTATAAGTAGGGGCATAGCGAGCAGATCGAGGGACGTGATCGTTCCCCTCTATTCGACACTGGTGAGGCCTCATCTGGAGTACTGTGTCCAGTTTTGGGCCCCACACTACAGGAAGGATGTGGATAAATTGGAAAGAGTACAACGAAGGGCAACGAAAATGATTAGGGGTCTAGAGCACATGACTTATGAGGAGAGGCTGAGGGAGCTGGGATTGTTTAGTCTGCAGAAGAGAAGAATGAGGGGGGATTTGATAGCTGCTTTCAACTACCTGAAAGGGGGTTTCAAAGAGGATGGCTCTAGACTGTTCTCAATGGTAGCAGATGACAGAACGAGGAGTAATGGTCTCAAGTTGCAATGGGGGAGGTTTAGATTGGATATTAGGAAAAACTTTTTCACTAAGAGGGTGGTGAAACACTGGAATGCGTTACCTAGGGAGGTGGTAGAATCTCCTTCCTTAGAGGTTTTTAAGGTCAGGCTTGACAAAGCCCTGGCTGGGATGATTTAACTGGGACTTGGTCCTGCTTTGAGCAGGGGGTTGGACTAGATGACCTTCTGGGGTCCCTTCCAACCCTGATATTCTATGATTCTATGATTCTATGATTCCTGGTGGCCAGTTTATACCCATTTGTTCTTGTGTCCACCTTGGTACTGAGCTTAAATAATTCCTCTCCCTCTCCTGTATTTATCCCTCTGATACATTTATAGAGAGCAATCATATCTCCCCTCAACCTTCTTTTAGTTAGGCTAAACAAGCCAAGCTCCTTGAGTCTCCTTTCATAAGACAAGTTTTCCATTCCTCGGATCATCCTAGTAGCCCTTCTCTGTACCTGCTCCAGTCTGAATTCACCCTTTTTAAACATGGGAGAACAGAACTGCACACAGTATTCTAGGTGAGGTCTCACCAGTGCCTTGTATAATGGTACTAAATTCTGGCTGTCAGCTGGAATTCCTATTCCTCCTGTATTTTCCAACTGCTGCATAGCCCTTCTCCACTGCCTGATGGTGCAGAAGGCAGAGTTTACCCCTGTAAAGTTAGCATTTCTTGCCTTACTCATCTTTTCTGAAAATAAGTTAATATGCCATATAATATATTACAGTAGGAATATCCTTCTTGAACTTTATCTGCATATATTAGGGCTGTCAATTAATCACAGTTAACTCCCAGGATTAACTAAAAAAAATTAATCACAATTAATTGCACTGTTAATATCAAAATTTATTAAATATTTTTGGATGTTTTTCTACATTTTCAAATATATTGATTTAAACATAAGAACGTAAGAATGGCCATACTAGGTCAGACCAAAGGTCCATCCAGCCCAGTATCCTGTGTGGTGACAGTGGCCTATGCCAGGTGCCCCAGAGGGAGTGAACCTAACAGGTAATACTCAGTGATCTCTTTCCTGCCATCTATCTCCACTATCTGACAAACAGAGGCAAGGGACACCATCTGACAAACAGAAGATAGGGACACCAACCTGCCTAATAGCCATTAATGGACTTAATCTCAATGAATGTATCTAGTTCTCTTTTAAACCCTGTTATAGTCCTGGCCTTCACAACCTCCTCAGGCAAGGAGTTCCACAGGTTGACTGTGAGCTGTGTGAAGAGGAACTTCCTTTTATTTGTTTTAAACCTGCTGCCCATTAATTTCATTTGGTGGCCCCTAGTTCTTATATTATGGGACCAAGTAAATAACTTTTCCTTATTCACTTTCTCCACACCACTCATGATTTTATATATCTCTATCATATCCCCCTTAGTCTCCGCTTTTCCAAGCTGAAAAGTCCTAGCCTCTTTAATCTCTCCTCATATGGGAACCGTTCCAAACCCCTAATCATTTTAGTTGCCCTTCTCTGAACCTTTTCTAATGCCAGTATATCTTTTTTTGAGATGGAGTCCACATCTGCACGCAATATTCAAGATGTGGGCGTACCATGGATTTATATAAGGGCAATAAGATATTCACCGTCTTATTCTCTATCCCCTTTTTAATGATTCCTAACATCCTGTTTGTTTTTTTGACTGCTACTGCACACTGCGTGGACGTCTTCAGAGAACTATCCATGATGACTCCAAGATCTCTTTCCTGATTAGTTGTACCTAAATTAGCCCCCATCGTATTGTATGTATAATTGGGGTTATTTTTTCCAATGTGCATTACTTTACATTTATCCACATTAAATTTCATTTGCCATTTTGTTGCCCAGTCACTTAGTTTTGTGAGATATTTTTGAAGTTCTTCACAGTCTGTTTTGGTCTTAACTATCTTGAGCAGTTTAGTATCATCTGCAAACTTTGTCACCTCACTGTTTACCCCTTTCTCCAGATCATTTATGAATAAGTTGAATAGGATTGGTCCTAGGACTGACCCTTGGGGAACACCACTAGTTACCCCTCTCCATTCTGAAAATTTACCATTTATTCCTATCCTTTGTTCCCTGTCTTTTAACCAGTTCTCAATCCATGAAAGGATCTTCCCTCTTATCCCATGACAACTTAATTTACAGAAGAGCCTTTGTTGAGTGACCTTGTCAAAGGCTTTCTGGAAACCTAAGTACACTATGTCCACTGGATCTCCCTTGTCCACATGTTTGTTGACCCCTTCAAAGAACTCTAATAGATTAGTAAAACATAATTTCCCTTTACAGAAACCATGCTGACTTTTGCCTAACAATTTATGTTCTTCTACTTGTCTGACAATTTTATTCTTTACTATTGTTTCAACTAATTTGCCCAGTACTGAAGTTAGACTTACCAGTCTGTAATTGCTGGGATCACCTCTAGAGCCCTTTTTAAATATTGGCGTTACATTAGCTATCTTCCACTCATTGGGTGTAGTAGCTGATTTAAAGGACAGGTTACAAACCATAGTTAATTGTTCCACAATTTCACATTTGAGCTCTTTCAGAACTCTTGGGTGAATGCCATCTGGTCCTGGTGACTTGTTACTGTTAAGTTTCTCAATTAATTCCAAAACCTCCTCTAGTGACACTTCAATCTGTGACAATTCTTCAGATTTGTCACCTATAAAGGACGGCTCAGGTTTGGGAATCTCCCTAACATCCTCAGCCGTGAAGACTGAAGCAAAGAATTCATTTAATTTCTCTGCAATGACTTTATCATCTTTAAGTGCTCCTTTTTTATCTTGATAATCCAGGGGCCCCACTGGTTGTTTAGCAGGCTTCCTGCTTCTGATGTACTTAAAAAACATTTTGTTATTACCTTTTGAGTTTTTAGCTAGCTGTTCTTCAAACTCCTTTTTTGGCTTTTCTTATTAAATTTTTACACTTAATTTGACAGTGTTTATGCTCCTTTCTATTTATCTCCCTAGGATTTGACTTCCACTTTTTAAAGGATGCCTTTTTATCTCTCACTGCTTCTTTTACATGGTTCTTAAGCCACGGTGGCTCTTTTTAAGTTCTTTTACTGTGCTTTTTAATTTGGAGTATACATTTAAGTTGGGCCTCTATTATGGTGTCTTTGAAAAGTGTCCATGCAGCTTGCAGGGATTCATTCTAGTCATGAAAAGAAAAGGAGTACTTGTGGCACCTTAGAGACTAACAAATTTATTAGAGCATAAGCTTTCGTGAGCTACAGCTCACTTCATCGGATGCATTTGCATCGGCTGCTACTCTGAAACCTGTCATTCTAGTCACGGTATCTTTTAATTTCTGTTTAACTAACCTCCTCATTTTTGAACAGTTCCCCTTTCTGAAATTAAATGCCACAGTGTTGGGCTGTTGAGGTGTTCTTCCCACCACAGGAATGCTAAATGTTTTATATTATGGTCACTATTTCCAAGCGGTCCTGTTATAGTTACCTCTTGACTAAATCCTGTGCTCCACTCAGGACTAGATCGAGAATTGCCTCTCCCCTTTTGGGTTCCTGTACCAGCTGCTGCAAGAAGCAGTCATTTAAAGTATCAAGAAATTTTGTCTCTGCATTTCATCCTGAGCTGATATGTACCCAGTCTATATGGGGATAATTGAAATCCCGCACTATTATTGAGTTCTTTATTTTGGTAGCCTCTCTAATCTCCCTTAGCGTTTCATTGTCACTATCACTGTCTGGTCAGGTGGTTGATAATAGATCCCTCCTGCTATATTCTTATTAGAGCATGGAATTACTATCCATAGAGATTCTATGGAATATGTGGATTCATTTAAGATTTTTACTTCGAGTCTACATTTTCTTTCACATATAGTGCCATTCCTCCCCCCCCCGCACATGACCTGTTCTGTCCTTCCGATATATTTTGTACCCTGGAATGATTGTGTCCCATTGATTGTCCTCACTCCGCCAGGTTTCTGTGATGCCTATTATATCAATATCCTCCTTTAACATGATGCACTCTAGTTCACCCATTTTATTACTTAGACTTCTAGCATTTGTGTACAAGCACTTTAAAAACTTGTCACTGTTTATTTGTCTGCCCTTTTCTGCTGTGTCAGATTCTTTTTTACATGAGTGTTTCTCATCTGATCTGGCCCATACTTTATCCTCTTTTATCCTCTCCTCCTGACTAAAACCTAGAGAATCGCTATCAATAGACTCTCCTCTAAGAGAAGTCTCTGTCCGATGTACGTGTGCCTCTGCAGCAATCGGCTTTCACCATCTCTTAGTTAAAAAACTACTCTGCAACCTTTTTATGTTAAGTGCCAGCAGTCTGGATCCACTTTGGTTTAGGTGGAGCCCATCCTTCCTGTATAGACTCCTCCATCACACAAGTTTCCCCAGTTCCTAATAAACCTAAACCCCTCCTCTCTACACCATCGTCTCAACCACTCAGCATACAAAGTGCATACTGCTCACTTATTATTTTTGATTACAAATATTTGCACTGTATAAATGATAAACAAAATAATAGTATTTTTCAATACACCTCATACAAGTACTGTAGTGCAATCTCTTTATGGTGAAAGTGTAACTTACAAATATACGTTATTTTGTTACATAACTGCTCTACAAAAAAAAACAATGTCAAACTTTAGAGCCTGCAACTCCACTCAGTCCTACTTCTTCTTCAGCCAATCGCTAAGACAAACAAGTTTGTTTTCATTTATGGGAAATGCTGCCCGCTTCTTATTTACAATGTCATCTGAAAGTGAGAACAGGTGTTCACATGGCACCTTGGTAGCCAGCATTGCAAGATATTTACATGCCAGATATGCTGAACATTCGTATGCCCCATATGCTTTGGCCACTATTCCGGAGGACATGCTCCCATGCTGCCGAGGCTTGTTAAGAAAATAATGTGTTAATTAAATTTGTGACTGAATTTCTTGGGGAAGAATTGTATGTCTCCTGTTCTGTTTTATCTGCATTCTGCCATATATTTCATGTTATGGCAGTCTCGGACGATGACCTAGCACATTTTGATTTTAAGAACACTTTCAGAGCAGATTTGACAAAACGCAAAGAAGGTACCAATGTGAGATTTATAAAAACAGCTGCAGCACTTGACCCAAGATTTAAGAATCTGCAGTGCCACCCAAAATCTGAGAGGGATGAGCTGTGAAGCATGCTTTCAGAAGTCTTAAAAGAGCAACACTCAGATGTGGAAACTACAGAACCCAATCCACCAAAAGAGAAAACCAGTCTTCTGCTAGTGGCATCTGATTCAGATAATGAAAATGAACATGTCGGTCCGCTCTGCTTTGGATCATTATCAAGCAGAACCTGTCATCAGCATGGATGCATGTCCTCTGGAATGGTGGTTGAAGCATCGAGGTACATATGAATCTTTAGCACATCTGGCACATAAATATCTTGCAACAACGGCTACAACAGTGTCATGCAAACTCCTGTTCTCATTTTCAGGTGACATTGTAAACAAGAAGTGGGCAGTATTATCTCCTGCAAATTGTAACCTAATTTGCTTGTCTGAGCCACTGGCTGAAGTAGGACTGAGTGGACTTGTAGGCTTTAAAGTTTTACATTATTTTATTTTTGAATGCAGTTATTTTTTGTACATAAATCTACATTTGTAAGTTTTGTTTTTTACAGTGCAAATATTTGTAATAAAAAATATTAAGTGATCACTGTACACTTTGTATTTTGTGTTGTATTTTGAAATCAGCATGTTTAAAAATGTAGAAAACATCCAAAATATTTAAATAAATGTATTCTATTATTGTTTAACAGTGTAATTAATTGTGATTGATTTTTTTAATCACGTGATTAATCATCGCAATTTTTTTTAACAGCTTGAAAGCCCTAGTATACCCACCCACCCACCCACGAAAGGTAAGGAAACCCCTTTCAACATAAGAAATAGAATTGTGATAAAAATCAATTTTGCACTGAATCTTAAAAAAAATATATGAAATTTTACATATTTCAGTAAGATTATTTTTTTTGTGGCGGCAGAACTCCTGGAAATTTTATTTTGAGGTAACATTTTTGCAAAAAGTTTTTGTATAGCCATGATGGTAGCATCACATGTGTATGTTAAATTGCAAAGATTGCCATTTCCAAGCCTTTGTAGAAATTCAAGGACATATTTTATTTATTTGTTTTATTTAGTGTATGTTTCTAGGGTGTCCACAACCCTACTAGCTGAGACTCACATACATTAATAGATTAATTCTAGCACTCCCATGAAGCAGAGAAAAGTGTTACTATCATCTTCACATTACAAATGGGGAACTGAGGAACCAAGAAATTAAGTGACTTGTTCAAGGTCACAGAGAAGTCTGTGGAAGAATCAAGAACAGACTCTAGTTCTCCTGAGTCTTAATCTAGTGCTTTAATCACAAGACCATCAGCCCTCTCTTTATTTTGGCCATGTAAACTGATTTGTGAATAAAAAACTGATTGAGGGAAAGCTTTTATAGCAACATATCAACAGTCACATGTTGGAAATGTTATTTAGAAAGCCTTTTCTCTTTGGCTCACAGACCATCTGGTGTATGTAGGCTTCAGTGGCACTTTACAGGATATCACACTTTCAGGTTTGCAGCCCTTGATACTGTCCGATTTCACAGCTGGTTGATCCATCTGCTTATATGACAAACACCGATAATTATATAAGTTTTCACAACTCTAAAAATGATATCAATAGCTGAATAAACAAATAGAATAAGATTTTCTGAATGTTTATAATATACAAAGGAAACCCACACATTAAGACCACAATTCTGACTTCATTGGGACTCTTTCTAGACACGTGGGCTGCTCATTTGGTTCTCTTTGCAGGATCAGGGCCTCACATATAGATGTAGAAAGTAGACACGTCCCATTTAATGTCTATAACTTGACTCCTAACCTGAAGAAAATACATGACTGCCATCTCTATAGATTTTGATTTAAATGGATCATTTGTTTCATTAATTTATATGGACAAAGCATTTTTCACAACCTCCGTACTTTACTGCATCAGTAGAAGTATATGCTACCACAAGGTCTACTAATTAATTATTACCTGAGACCAGTGTTTTCTCCCCTTTTAAAATAAGGATTCAATTACTCTGAATTGCCCCATTTCTTAAAAAAAAACCGGCCATGAGCTGAACGTTAAGCACATTAGTAATCCTGTTAATTTCAGATGAAATTAAAATAAAACATATCCATAACGGTTTGCTGGACTGGTTGGATTATTTTAATATAATATTTTAAATGCTTCAGACAACTCTAGATTTGTATTATATATTTCATATATTCAATATGTGAGAAAATCTATTTAATCTTAGGCACATCCTGATCCCAGCAAACAGCTTGAGTAAACAGCTGAGAAAAAGATCCCAAGCTAACATACTCACCTCCAAGAGTACTTTCTTCCATACTCAGTAGCAATTGCACGTGGTTGGGTATGACAGAGTAGATTGGACAGTGGAGGGAAAGAAAATGAAAAATGGATGCATAAGAGTTGCTGGATGCGTGAAAGAGAGAGCCACAGGTACACTGTGGATTTGAGGGAAATGAATGGGTCTGAATGTGTGGAAAAGAATGAATGAGTGTGTATGTGGGGAGAGAGGACAGATGTGGTATGAAAATGAGTGGACATATATGGGGGATGAGTGATGGATGGGGAAATAGGGCTTTATTGAGTAGAAAGCACAGATCAAAGACGAAGATACAGACAGAAATACTGAGATTGAAAGGGTGCAAGAGTATAAGATAGAAGGAGAGCAATTGGCGATGACACAATACGAGAGTGAGTAAAGATAGGAGAGAATGCATAACAGGAAAGGAAAGACAAAAGGAAATGTGAGCAAAAAATCTCTGAAAGAGAGACGAATAGGTACTAAAGAAATATAGAAAATGTGGATGGGATGGAAAAAAAGAGAACAAAAAGACACCTATGAATTATGTTTAAATAAAACAGATCAATTAATTTTAAAGGTGAAACCAAATATGCACACAGGGCTATGAAGCACACTTTGTTCTTTGTGACAAGACACATGTAGAGCAGTATTTTTTTTTCTGGAATGTATCAGATTGCGCTATCACAAGTTTCCACATATAGAGACACAGGATAAGAGAAAAAGCACCTTATTCAGAAAGTTTTTTGATCATTTTCCTAGCAATCTTTATTAAAAAAAAGTCAGAAAAATCATCCTGCTTAGTGTTTTCTCATAGCACTTGTGATTTAGATAGATGTTAAAACCTTAGCCAATTTATGTTCACAATCTGCTTCTCTGGTTTGCAGTTGAGATCTAGAATGTGGTATCATTTACAGGAAAGGGAAAAAAAATCCAGGAAATAATATAATCTAAATTAAATTTTCCTTAATGTCCTTAAGTAGTAGCTCCTTATTTCCTTAAAATAAAATAATACCTAACGAGAGAGGGACTTATTGTACCTAGCTGATGGGGGGGGGCCTACAGCCCTGAAAGGGCTTCAGGAAATGTAGATATTGGCTATACCAGAGCCTCTGGCACTAGCAATATTGATGGTAAGGCCAGAGGTTTTTGCACAGAGAGAGTGTTGACCTCGTGGGTTCAAGGAACACTTTTCATCCTTCAGTTGATTCAACTGCGTCAATGGTTTCACCAAGGACAAGGGGAATGAATCCAAGCCGACAATGAGGACTCCATGGCTACCTCAGAAGACCAGGTACAATCTGGCAATGTTGCCTAACGTATATCCATAGTTGCCATTCCCCTACAACTGTTCTTAACAAAAAAAAAATAGCCTTCAGAACTTGTCAGATAATGGGACATTTTTCCCCATGGAAATTTCTGATTTTTCAGAAAAAGAAAAATAATCAAAAGTTGAAAAATGTACACTGAAAATTCTTAACTCAAAATTGAATATTTTGATTTAAAAATGTTACAGTGCGGTCTCACAGGAGTTGTAGTTTCTATGTCCCTATTGTCCTCTGCGGGCTGGGTTCCAAGGCCAGACTACACCTTATGTGATACACCATGGATTCCCCTTTTCCCGAGGTCATGGCCATGGTATGTCCTCGGAGATGTAGTCCTGCTGAGGAACCTGGGCAATGGCGAGCCTGAGGAAACAAACTACAACTCTCATGAGGCACTACGATGGCATTTCCAAATTAAAAATATCAGGTTTTGTGTGTTCAGTTTGAGGAAAAGTTGAAAGGTTACGTAAAAAGCAGAAAACGTCTTCGTCCAAAACTAAATTTTTCATCAAAAAACAGTTTAGATGGAAAATATTTGACCAGCCACACTAGGGAGTTCTCATGCTAAGGTCTGTTAGAGAATCTTATGTAGGTAGTACACTGGCAGAGGGCAAACCAAACCATGACTCACATCAGGCCTGACGCACTCATTGTCCCAACACACTACTGTCATCATCTGTATCTCAAAAGTGTCATGTAAAGTATCATATGCAAACTGGTATCGTGCTGGTCCTGAAAATTATTGCATGATATATGTACAAAGAGTTTTAAAGGCATGCTGGAAATATGTAATTAAAATGTATTTGGCAGGCAGCACATAAAGCCTACCCTGCCTTAGAGAAAGGAATGCATATGTACTTGCGTGACCAGACTGATCACAGAGGACAATGAAAAGTACATTTTCATGTAAGGCCAACAAAGCCATCAAGTTAGCAAGTAGGGGAGATGACTCCTTAAAGATCACGATGGAGTCTGCAGAGATTACTGCTTTATGATCATGATGGAGGAATGGAGTCTGCACACCAGGAAGCCTTCCTGGCTCTTGAAACAGAGACAATGAACTTTGGCGTAATATAAGGAGCAAAGAGACATTCCAGTCATCCATCACCTGAGAGAACCAAGAAGAACAGTGCTTTGTATCTATGAAAGACTGGTTCTCCTGCCAAAACAAACTGGAACATGCTGATAACTTGATGTGAATAAGAAACTATGCTAAGCAAAGCTACATCTTTCTAGAATTAAGTTCTAGACACTAGCAAAAGTGCTATTTTTGTTTTGTTGATAACCCTTTCATATCTCTTTCCCTCTTGCTTGAAATCACTTGAATCTATTTTCTTTGTTAATAAATGTATTCCTAGTGTTACTACAAAGCATTTCAGTGCTGTATATTCAGGTGAAATGTATAACCCCTGCTGAGCTAACAAGTGGTTGTGTGTACTGACTCTCTGGAGGCAGTGAACTTGGTGTTACCTCTGTGAGTGTCCAGTAGGAGGAACCGGAAAATGCAGGAGAGATGATTTTGAGGAGGCTTGGTACCCAATGTGTTGTTGGGGTCATCTGCATGTAAGTGGAGCGCTGAAGTCAGGATGAGACCATTGTGTTGTGAGCATGTTGCTGGTGTCAGCACTCTGAACCAAATCTGCCCAGTGTCCATGGGTTTCCCTACACAAGGCAGATAGTGACAGAACCCCATATTGATGTTTTGGGGGTTCATCCAGATCACAGTAATATCTTTACAGAGTAAGTTCCTTATAATCTAAAGGTCCAGTCATGCTCCCGCTTAAATAGCAAAATTCAAGTGGGATCAGGATAAAACTATACCAACTAGTATGAAACTCACCATTTGAATGAATGGGACTGCAACCTGGTTTTGTAAAGGCTCAAATGTTCAGATAAATATGCTAATTATTTTATCTGTTGCTTTAGCAACGATGTAGTTTTGGAACACTGCCAAATGCATTCTGTCACACCAGATAACTAGCTTTGCCTCAGTCACCAAACAAGAATATCTTAGTACAATCAGAGTTCTCAGAGACAAGTTGCAAGTCATCTTAAGAGTCCAATATTAAATGTCTGGTGCACTTTTTACGTGACCTTTGGCTCAAAAACACCAGCACAAAATGATTGCAAAACAGAGGTGATTGCCGTTCTTTAACTGTAGCTTTAAGAACTAGAATTGCAATAGATTCTTTAGGGAAAAAAATTATATCAAAAGAAAGTCTTTAAATATAGCTCTCTCTGGTGATTGTGCTGCAGGTTAATGGATTTCATTTAGAAAGTAGTGAACATTTTTCTCCCCTTTATTATTGTAGAGCCCTCCAAAATGTTCTAGGGTTTTTACAGGCATGCACGACAAGAATCTGCCCCAGAGAGCTTGGAATTGCGCATACAGGCATGTAATGTCAAGGAAACTATTCAAATGAGCAGTCTCACACATGGCCTTGTCTATGCAAGAAGTTGCACCCAACAAGAGACATGGAGATTTTATTTTATAGGAAATAGTTGAAATTTTATAACACATCTGAGATCAACAAACAGAAGCACAACCAATAATTAATTAACCCTTATCAATACCACCGGGGAGGTATGTCCCAAATTCTCAAAGGAATTTTGGTGCCTAAGTCCACGACTGACATTCTCGAAACCAGCACTTAGCGGTTGCCGAGCCCCAAAAGTGCCTTCATTTCCATCCAAAAGTATTTGCAAAGCCACTGAAGCACTGACCCCCAACCCGTAGCTAACAAGCTACTTGAAGTTCTAGTTGAAGCTGAAGCCCCAGGGGACCTAAAGTGGAATTTTCTAACTAGATATTTCCCCCATCTATCTCGGTGGAGTGGGGACTCATACCTTAGGCATGCCTAAGAACTGATACCTATCAGATCCCACTGCAGGAGGGCCAGATGCAGGCTACTAGTAGGTGACAGAGCAGCAGAATACCCTCACAAAAGACATCCAGGGACGAGCAGGTTGGGAATGTTGAGGGAAGAATGTTGATGCAGCTGTATAATAATTCCCTTGCCAATCTGCTAGCAGCCAATTTAAAGGGATGCAATCCATTTGTAACAAACTATCTTTTACATTGATTTGTTTAAAAGCATTCATAGTTTCACTAATAGTTTAGATTTTGCCAAAGACTAAAATTTTAGTAAACACAAAACAAAATATGCACACACTTCCTGTGCTTTGTTAATTAAGCATTAGATGGTGAAAAATTACAGTTGGAAAGAATGCATTTTATATGTTTAAAAATGATCCACTTGTGAGATATTTTTGCTTTCAGATTCTTGTGTAAGACATGCAAATGAGCTATTTAACATACAGTAGCTAATTGAAAAATTAACTGAGTTCTATTGACGTTGAGGAAGGGATTAGCCTATAAGCAATTCAGGCAGAATTTCTTTACACAAAGTGTAATTAAATTAGAACTTTAGAAGATAAAAACTCTAAAAAAGTGAAGTTTTTTACGCAAAAGCTCAAATGAGCACAAACCCGCTTCTGTTATCGCTATTAGGTATTTTGCAGTGATGGCCAAATACTACACAGTTGCTTTCAAATAAGCAGTTGATGTGGAACTGAATTGGAAAATAATTATATACTGTTATTTTCCATTTCATGAAGCAATGGAGAAAAAGTTTTATTGAGAGAATAATTGCAGACTGAAATCTAACCCCTGGAACAGGAGAACAAGATGGAGGACTTGAGAGTGCACTTGTTAGCTCACTGCTAAATACTCACAGGACACCTCTCATGCCCATGGCTAGAACTTGCTCTGTGCTGTATTTGGGGCCTTATAGCACCTGATGACATCACTCCTATTTCAGATATTATAGGGGAAACATCTGTATTATATGTTTGTGCAATGCCTAGCACAATGGGACCAAGGCTGCTAGATACTATTGCAATATAAATATTATTTATTGTCTGTATTGTGGTAGAGTCTATGAGCACCAGTTGTTGACCAGGATCCTGTGGTGAGAGGCACTGCACATCTAAAGAAGAAAAAGACAGTCTCTTCCCCAAAGAGCTTACAATCTAGACCTATACTTTAGTTTTGACTGGTAAAGGACAAATGAAATTAATTCATTATATGTAAAAGAAAAATGAAATGTATTTGTCATATTTAAATCTATGTGCATTTGATCAATCATTTAGGACTTTAAATAATTTTTAAAGAAAGCCTTTTTTGGCTGTCTTTCACATGCTGCTTACTTTGCATCACCCCACTAACACATACTTTAACTTTCACCTTGCAGGAATATTCAAAGTGTGTGGTTCCTAAAAGAGTCCTTCAAGAGAAGCTATGTTCTATACCATACGCGTTAAATATAGCAATAGAATGGTTAGATGCTGAGGGCTTCCAATACATCTTTCATTTACGAAAGTGTAAATCAGCAGTAGTGCCATTGGACCAGAGTGTCAAAATAGTCCCCGTGTTTTTAAGGTGCAGATCTCTCAGGCTTTTAAAAAATATATGAAATACTTTAATTTAAAAAAAAAACAAAAAACAAAAAACCCTGTTTAATGCGGGCCAACTTCACTAAGTTGAAAACAATTATGAGCCAAATAAACTAGGAAGAAGAATTTAGTCAGAAAAATGTAAATGATAATTAGGAATCATGTAATAATACCTTTCTAGATATCGAAAAAGTCGCAGCCCTACAAATGAGGAAGAAGGAAGGCTGTGCTGATTTAAAAAAAAAACAAAACACCACCACAACAATCTGGTTTAGTGGGACGTGAAGGCAGCTATAAAAATATATACAACACAAATGAAACAAAGGGAAAGCTGATAGTAATGAATATACATAAAAATTTTGGGAAGGGAAGCAAAGGGAAACGAGGAGATATCATTGAGCAACAGAGTTCAGGACAATAAGGACTTTTAAAAATATGTTAGGAACAAAAAGAATCCTGACAACAGTATTGGTCCATTACTATATGAAAATGGTAGAAGTATCATTAATAATGCAGAAAAGGCAGAAATATTCAATAAATATTTCTGTTCTATATGTGGGGAAAACAGATGATGTAGTCTCATCACATAATGCACATAATACTCTTTCCATCCCACTAGTATCTCTGGAGCATGTTAAACAGAAGCTACTCAAGTTAGACATTTTAAAATCAGCAGGTCCAGATAACTTGCATCCAAGAGTTTTAAAGGAGTTGGCTAAGGAGCTTGCTGGACCATTAATGATGATTTTCAATAAGTCTTGGAGCACTGGGAAAGTTCCAGAAGACTGGAAGAAAGTTAACATTGTGTCAATTTTTAAGCAATAAAATAATCCGGATAGATATAGGCCTGGGCAAGAGAACTGAGAAGCTGATATGGAACACAATTAATAAAGACTTAAAGGAGGGTAATGGAATTAATGAAAATCAGCATGGGTTTATGTAAGATAGATCCTGTCAAATTTACTTTTTTTTTTAAATAAGATGACAAGTTTGGTAGATAAAAGATAATAGTGTTGACATAATAGATTCTGTAAGGAGTCTGACTTGGTATTGCATGACATTTTGATTTAAAAATATATAAAATTAACATTGCACACATTACATGGATTAAAAACTGGTTAACTGGTAGGTCTCAAAATGTAACTGCAAATGAGGAATCATTAGTGAGTGGGTCTGTTTTCAGTGAGGACCTGCCAGGGTCAATTCTTGGCTGTAGGCTAGTTAACATTTTTATCAATGATCTGGAAGAAAACTGATAAAGTTTGCAGATGACCCAACATTTGGGGACTGGTAAACAGTTACGATTCAGAGTGATCTGGATCGCTTGGTAAACTGGGCACAAGCAAACAATATGCATTTCGTACTGCTAAATGTAAATATCTACATCTAGGAGCAAAGAACGTAGGCCATCTTTACAGGATGAGGGGAAGCAGTTACTCTGAAAAAGATTTGGGGGTTGTGGTGGATAATCAGCTGCTCTAGAAATTATTTGGGGGAAAATTGTGTTATATGGAAAGTCAGACAAGAGAATCACATTGTTTCTTTATGGTCTTGAGATCCATACAGTATATGCGCCAAAGTTTTAATTTTAAAAAAGGCAAACATCCTAATAAAAATTCTGATAAAAATCTAAGGTTTGCCAGATAAAGTACCTTTGCTTCACTAATCCTTTGGCTAAATGATTTCTTTTCACAGGGACTAAATCTCTGTTTAGTCTGTGTGAAGAAGGAACAGTCCAGGACATTGAATATTTTTGCCTTTATGGAGGATTTGTTTACCAGCTTACTGAAGGAATCCTCTCTGCAGCCTGGAGAGAGGATTCTTTCAGTAAGCTGTAACAGTCTTCTGTTGGCATTTAACCTTTTTGTTTGTTTGGACAAGTATTCAGTAGATAATTTCCCTTAACAATTGATAGGTTTGGCAGAATTCATTAAAAACAAACAAACCCAACAATGTTTATTTTAGGCATCTTTTTCATTTTAATAATTTAAATTGTCAGCGTTGCAGGAAATCGTCAGGGAATAGGGACTCTGACAATAATTAGTGAATTACAGTAGATGTTGGGATTCAAAAAGTGAAAGCTTTACAACCATTAAAACACAAATTGTCAATATCACAAGCCAAATATACCAAGTACATATCCTTAAATCAAACTCTAAAAGTTCTCAAGCAGCTTGTCTTTCTCTGCTTATCAGTAAATTTTGATGATTAGCAATGGAAATATTTTTGGGCTGTGTGGGTTCAGTGAAATCAGTTTTTTTTTTCTGACAATTACCAATAAAAATCTAATCCTTCCAAGTCTAACTATAGGTTTATCCTTTTTCTACAAGGAAACAAATCCAGGTAGCTACCTCAGCAAAAAGGCTCAAAGTTCCACTTCTTGGTCTACTGGAAATCCAAGCAGTCCCTAGTTTTTACTATAGGTAAAATTTAGTTTGCTAAAATAATTCCTTTAATTTTTAATCATACTATTTATCCCAATGAAAAACTACAGATTTCTTAGCACTAGCATTTCCCTCCTTAAATCCCACATCTGTGCAGAAGTTTAGAAGGAAACAAGGAAAATCTTGGATAAAATGAGCCAAACAGGAGATATGTGTTCTGAAAACAGTTAAAGAGATTATGACTGACTGCCTCATGGACTAAACTCATAGCATCAGTACTCTGGGAAGGCCAGTCTTGCAGCCCAAGATAGACTGTGTCTCAAGAAGACAAGCAAGATCAGCCTACTTTATCCCATATGCTGTAGCAACTTCTTTAAAGACAATCAAGTTAAAGCCATACAAGTTTCAGCTGCATGAATACTGAATAAGAAGCAATTAAAATGATTACCTGAACTAGCAAATGCAAGCTGGGCCTTTATTTCTTTTCATTTCCTCCAGCAAAACACATACAGGTAAATTATCCTTGTGTGCTGAAGAATTGCCAGGAAACTCGCTCACAACCACTTATTTCTAGGAAGACTGACTGTGGCTATGAAGATAAATACGCAGGAAAAATCCTTCTGTGCCATTTTGATTTTGCTATTTTTCATTACCCTCATCTGCCACAGAAACAGTCAGTGTTTTAAACAACAAGGGTGAATCCTCTTGGTAGCTTGGGGCCTGGTCCAAACCCATAGGAGTCAATAGAAAAACTCCATTGGCATCCATGGGCTTTGAATTAGACCCTTAATTGGAATTTGAAACCATTTTGTAGATTTGCAATCAGAGACCCAAGGAGGTGAAACTGCTTTTGTCAATTCCCATCCTGCCACTGGCAGTATCTGCTGTCTTGTGAGTTGATAAGGCTCAAACAATCTGTTGGAAATGTACTATTAACTCTGCAACCTTATAGCTTAGCAGGTTTTATGATGGCTTTATAGGTAACTGGTTTTGGAAAAAAGCAAACTGTTTACCCTATTCACGGAAGTACTTCTAAAATCTTGTTTAGTATTAAAAAATGCTAATTTTATGGACATTTTAGTTATAAAACAGAATAATGACTTGCTCAGTAGAAAAAATTAGTTTGGTCAAGTTTAACTTAAGTGTATATTCATCTAAGAATTCAAATGATATCAATTATGTTTTCTCTGTCTTAAAAAAAACCCTTAAATCTGTTGTGCAAAAGTCTTGCCAGCAGTGATATGATATTTTAACAAATGTTTGAATGGATTTTGTAACAAAGTATATAATAAATCTGATTTGTAAATTTTTGCACAAATTGAAATCATGATGGATTTTTCTAGCTAAGTGTCTTATTCATAAAAGTGGATTATACTATGGCTGGCTGCTCTATACCAAGGGATATTAGTAACTACATAATCTCTTCTTGATGTTTTCAACAATAGAATAGGTGCCTTACTTAAAGAAAATATCCTTTATTTTATCTTTATAAGTGAGCATATTGAAAATAATTTTGAATCAGTTTTATCAGCCAAAGGAATCAAAATGAAATTATTTTCCTGTGGCTTTTCACGGCCTTAATTTCTGGCAGATTGATTGAAGATTGGTTTGAATGTTTGATGAGAGGGCACACTCACTTCCAACATCTTCTACCTGATGTTCTAGTTGAAACAATGTTCATTAAATCATGGTACTTGCCTGCCTGCTCAGCCTCTCTGGCACAGGATATATACAACCTTTCTGGGAAAGAAACTATATTTTACAGCATGTTTTGCTGCAAGGAATTTAACTATTTTCCCTTTTCTAAGTAGTTCTATTTATAAAACCTCTCTGATTTTTTAAATCAATATCGTTAAGTTAATTGGTCACATGTCCAAAATTAGATTTGTGCTATTGCTCTTGTGAGAGGGTGACAGTACACATGGAAGACTGTGAGCCATATCTACTGTCTCACTGACATTGCTTGGAGACTTCTGCAAAAAAGTCATCTTTATGTGCTGAAGTCCTTATGCTGATAAGTGTCTGAAATATGGCTTTCAAAGGCAGCCCATGTAAAGCAGCGCATGGAGGTGCAATGAGCCAGCAGGAGCTTCCTTAGGCTTTGTTTCAGAGTAGGAGCCGTGTTAGTCTGTATCCGCAAAAAGAAAAGGAGTACTTGTGGCACCTTAGAGATTAACAAATTTATTTGAGCATAAGCTTTCGTGAGCTACAGCGTACTTCATCAATTTATGCTCAAATAAATTTGTTAGTCTGTAAGGTGCCACAAATACTCCTAGGCTTTGTGCATGATTTGAGAGCTGAGGCACCAGGAGTGCCGAGCATGGCCACTGCTGCATCATTTGAAAAATATAACATTTGCTGCTTCCTATGTACCAGGTCAGCTCTGTTGGCCAGCGCTGGAGAGGTGGGCTCTAGGGCTCTTCCCCTGTAGTGTAGCCGGTACCACCATCAATGCTAGAAACCCCACATCCTTGCTCTCTGAATGCACGTAAGAACAAATATTGTGTGTAACCTTTTTAAAGGGAGCAAACAGGAGGTGAAGCTCTTTGCAAATTCTCCCTTTGTTGTGCACCCAAATCAGCTGTATCCTGGTCCAAAGGCATCAGTGCAGTATGTGATCGAACAGGAGAATAAAATCAAGCACGACTGTCTCCAGGGGCAATAGTATTTTTTAAAATGCCCATAAACATTGATCAGTTGAGCGTAATGCCTCTGATTTTAGGTAATCTCAGGAAATAGATCTACCCTGAGCAAAATTCTATTGCTATTGTCATTGCACTATTGCCCTTTCACTATTTGTCATTATATGTCATTGCCCTTTCACTATTTGCATTTTTGACTATTGCTCATTGTTTATTTACACCAAATACCCTTCAGAATGTATCAATCCATGTTTCTACTTACATATTTTTTCATATTCCCTGCAAATGACAGTAAGTTCCTAAGTAAGCACAATCCTAAAAATCAATGGAGTGGAAATATTGACAATTCATTTTGAGGAACAGGTGAATGGTAGTGATTTGAGGTGTAAAACTACAATCTTAGATTTACTTTTCTGTCTTATTTAGTGGTGGGAAATTATAGGGTTCTGATAGTAGGATAGCCTAGACTTTAAACTGCCTCACTCATAAGGGTGATTTGGGTTTAAGTGTGGGGGAAAAGTATGTTAACCATTGTTAAGTCATTTACTCCCAGCCTTTACTAGCCTCACTCTGTCAACTTTTGACTGATGTCGGAGGAGAGGTAGAATATTGCCTGGTATAGTCAGAAGCACCATAGGTACATCCTGACTAGACAAAATGGGAATGATCCTCAGCAGAAAGGCTGTTCAATGGAAACCTGACGTAACGTTTCACATGTCAGCAGCTACGGAGCCACTCTGTAGAGAGGGAGCTGGATGCTTGCAGAGAAGCAGGTTTCCCAATGACTGAAGCTAGGGGAACACTTTAATTACACACACAACTTATGAGCTACCGGCAGGCAAGACAAATTGAATGTTGGTGGGGGGTAACAATTCTGGACTACCCAACTGAGCTGCTACAATGGAAATTTACAAATACACAATATTGCCTACAACTAGATGGTAAAGGCCTCCTCTGGGATAGGAACTTCCCAACCTACCATATGTCTTGTGATCTCTCTCTGAGTTCCTGTCTTATCAGGCTATCTGTGTAGTTAGTTTTTTGCAGCTTTAGACTGGCAACATCTAGTATATCATGTCAGAGACAAACACTTCCATATAACATAGCTTATAAAAATCTGTTGAAAGGGGAAAAAGAGGCCATATCTAGCTATGCAGGTTTTCCTCACATGTATTGATATATTTTATTGCTTTGAAATATAGGCTTTAAAAAGAATATCAAGCCTGCACAAAATAGGGCCCTCTTGCCCACAGCTGCAGCCTATTTGGTAGCTGGGGTGAGGAAAGCCTTCAAACAAGTAGAGCGATCTCCCTTTAATAGCTAGTTTATTTGCTTGGTTTTTTGATGGAGACGTTTGGGA
Source organism: Dermochelys coriacea (assembly GCF_009764565.3). Taxonomy (NCBI): domain Eukaryota; kingdom Metazoa; phylum Chordata; order Testudines; family Dermochelyidae; genus Dermochelys; species Dermochelys coriacea. The sequence goes on from NC_050072.1 coordinate 118,600,623, forward strand.
GTTGGGCTTTTCTGGCTGCATCTCAGTCGCACAGGACAGCAGTGATTGCAAAACATGGTCAGCATGATCTCTGTACAATATGTAGGCAGGAGTTTTTCATTTCATGTGTCACCCACAACTTACTGCTGGGATTTTCACTCATCAGTAGACTTTACCAAGTTAATGATAGGGACTTAGGTTGTTTCTCAAAGTACTGTAGTGTTTAGGATCAGCTATTGTATATGATAGGCTAATGTTTGCTCTCTGATTTTATTTTTACCCTTACTCACATTGAGTAGACCCACTGAAGTCAGTAGAAGCAAGACTGAGGTCAACAGGTACTACTCAGGATGAATAATGGTGGCAAAAATCTGGTCTAAGTAAATAAATAATTAAATAATAATTTTTCTTTGAGAGTTCTTTAATATTCAGCTTGAAAGCATGGTACCCGTTGACTGGATGGTCATATACCATCAAGGCTGATGGAAGTAGAGTCCCATGTATTCTGTGATTCTCTGGCATCTACTTGTTGTAGAATTGTGTTGTAAAGCTGAAGCTTTCATTGAAAAGGAAAACAAAAATCTTTCTAGCCTTCAGAGTTGTGAAGAAAGCCTTAAAAATGTGATACAAATGTAAACCAATGCAAGTAGTTTCTTGGAGTTTTCAGATAGTCTGAGGTAAGAGGTCTAGGACAGTTCCTTCATATTCATTTCATGGATTTGTTAAATCTGAAACCTAATGCTGACAATTAAAAATGTCTTTTTTTTCCCCTCTGCCATTCACTTTATCACTAATATCTACTTAAAGTGCTTACCCTTATAAATAGCTTTCAATACTTGCCTGGATCTCAAAAATTGGAACTTTCAAGCCTTCCAACTTCCCCCCCACCCCAACAACAACTTTGGTGATGCACTGAAAATACTAAAATCTGCAGACAATAAAAAATGGACAATGTGAGGACAACCACCATACCTCATCCAACAGAAGCCAGAGGTGTTTTATTTAATTGGAAGACACATAATTCCAAGTCTGGCACTGCAAATACCACAGGATTCAGGCCTTTGCTGCAGAATTTAGGCCAGTTTGCCATGGAGTATATTAGGCTTTACCAAGCTAGATACAGCTCTTTAGATTGCATTTATATTTGCCCCAGCTTGACTAATCATTACCCTGCAGGTCCCAAGCACAGCATGCCAGTCACTTAATTAATGTTGTTTGGGAGAAAAGATTCATGGGTAAGTAAGTTTATACCACATTTTGTATATTTTCTTCCTACTTCTTCTATCATTTACGCTTGTGGGGTTTTTTTCTACATCCCAGAGAATGCTGGTGACTTCTCTGGAGTTCATCCTATTTAATAAAGAGATATTCCTAATTCTACTGTATTGTGTCTGGTAATGACTATATGAAACCTAACTGGATTAATACTATCTGAATAATGATACAAATGATACAAATGATACAATAATGATCTAAAGATGTAGAGCAGGTTACACAGAGGAGCCAAGAGGCCAGTGAAGAAGCTTGGCAACATGTGACCTCCAGAAGAGGTAAGCGGAATGTCCGGGTTCCAGTAACACAGACACAGGTAACTAACCGCTTTCATGTTCTCTCCACAGGTACCAATGCGGAGAGTGGACCAGATGATATGTCTGGGGGGAGAAAGCAGAAGGAGACTCCGCTGGTTGGGAGGCATGAGATGCGATGTCCTGAGGTTGGAGGTTCCACGACCACCACTCCCAAGAGGAGAAGGCGGGTGGTGGTGGTCGGGGACTCTCTCCTCCGGGGGACTGAGTCATCTATCTGCCGCCCTGACCGGGAAAACCGAGAAGTCTGCTGCTTGCCAGGGGCTAAGATTCGTGATGTGACGGAGAGACTGCCGAGACTCATCAAGCCCTCGGATCGCTACCCCTTCCTGCTTCTCCACGTGGGCACCAATGATACTGCCAAGAATGACCTTGAGCGGATCACTGCGGACTATGTGGCTCTGGGAAGAAGGATAAAGGAGTTGGAGGCGCAAGTGGTGTTCTCGTCCATCCTCCCCGTGGAAGGAAAAGGCCTGGGTAGGGACCGTCGAATCGTGGAGGTCAACGAATGGCTACGCAGGTGGTGTCGGAGAGAAGGCTTTGGATTCTTTGACCATGGGATGGTGTTCCATGAAGGAGGAGTGCTGGGCAGAGACGGGCTCCATCTTACGAAGAGAGGGAAGAACATCTTTGCCAGCAGGCTGGCTAACCTAGTGAGGAGGGCTTTAAACTAGGTTCACCGGGGGAAGGAGACCAAAGCCCTGAGGTAAGTGGGAAAGCGGGATACCGGGAGGAAGCACAGGCAGGAAGGTCTGTGAGGGGAGGGCTCCTGCCTCATACTGGGAATGAGGGGCGATCAACAGGTTATCTCAAGTGCTTATATACAAATGCACAAAGCCTTGGAAACAAGCAGGGAGAACTGGAGGTCCTGGTGATGTCAAGGAATTATGACGTGATTGGAATAACAGAGACTTGGTGGGATAACTCACATGACTGGAGTACAGTCATGGATGGTTATAAACTGTTCAGGAAGGACAGGCAGGGCAGAAAAGGTGGGGGAGTAGCACTGTATGTAAGGGAGCAGTATGACTGCTCAGAGCTCCGGTACGAAACTGTGGAAAAACCTGAGTGTCTCTGGATTAAGTTTAGAAGTGTGTGCAACAAGAGTGATGTCATGGTGGGAGTCTGCTATAGACCACCGGACCAGGGGGATGAGGTGGATGAGGCTTTCTTCCGGCAACTCACGGAAGCTACTAGATCGCATGCCCTGATTCTCATGGGTGACTTTAATTTTCCTGATATCTGCTGGGAGAGCAATACAGCGGTGCATAGACAATCCAGGAAGTTTTTGGAAAGCGTAGGGGACAATTTCCTGGTGCAAGTGCTAGGGGAGCCAACTAGGGGGAGCGCTTTTCTTGACCTGCTGCTCACAAACCGGGTAGAATTAGTGGGGGAAGCAAAAGTGGATGGGAATCTGGGAGGCAGTGACCATGAGTTGGTTGAGTTCAGGATCCTGACGCAGGGAAGAAAGGTAAGCAGCAGGATACGGACCCTGGACTTCAGGAAAGCAGACTTTGACTCCCTCAGGGAACAGATGGCCAGGATCCCCTGGGGGACTAACATGAAAGGGAAGGGAGTCCAGGAGAGCTGGCTGTATTTCAAGGAATCCCTGTTGAGGTTACAGGGACAAACCATCCCGATGAGTCGAAAGAATAGTAAATATGGCAGGCGACCAGCTTGGCTTAATGGTGAAATCCTAGCGGATCTTAAACATAAAAAAGAAGCTTACAAGAAGTGGAAGCTTGGACATATGACCAGGGAAGAGTATAAAAATATTGCTCGGGCATGTAGGAAAGATATCAGGAGGGCCAAATCGCACCTGGAGCTGCAGCTAGCAAGAGATGTCAAGAGTAACAAGAAGGGTTTCTTCAGGTATGTTGGCAACAAGAAGAAAGCCAAGGAAAGTGTGGGCCCCTTACTGAATGAGGGAGGCAAGCTAGTGACAGAGGATGTGGAAAAAGCTAATGTACTCAATGCTTTTTTTGCCTCTGTTTTCACTAACAAGGTCAGCTCCCAGACTGCTGTGCTGGGCAACACAAAATGGGGAAGAGATGGCCAGCCCTCTGTAGAGATAGAGGTGGTTAGGGACTATTTAGAAAAGCTGGACGTGCACAAGTCCATGGGGCCGGACGAATTGCATCCGAGAGTGCTGAAGGAATTGGCGGCTGTGATTGCAGAGCCCTTGGCCATTATCTTTGAAAACTCGTGGCGAACGGGGGAAGTCCCGGATGACTGGAAAAAGGCTAATGTAGTGCCCATCTTTAAAAAAGGGAAGAAGGAGGATCCTGGGAACTACAGGCCGGTCAGCCTCACCTCAGTCCCTGGAAAAATCATGGAGCAGGTCCTCAAAGAATCAATCCTGAAGCACTTAGAGGAGAGGAAAGTGATCAGGAACAGTCAGCATGGATTCACCAAGGGAAGGTCATGCCTGACTAATCTAATCGCCTTTTATGATGAGATTACTGGTTCTGTGGATGAAGGGAAAGCAGTGGATGTATTGTTTCTTGACTTTAGCAAAGCTTTTGACACGGTCTCCCACAGCATTCTTGTCAGCAAGTTAAGGAAGTATGGGCTGGATGAATGCACTATAAGGTGGGTAGAAAGCTGGCTAGATTGTCGGGCTCAACGGGTAGTGATCAATGGCTCCATGTCTAGTTGGCAGCCGGTGTCAAGTGGAGTGCCCCAGGGGTCGGTCCTGGGGCCCGTTTTGTTCAATATCTTCATAAATGATCTGGAAGATGGTGTGGATTGCACTCTCAGCAAATTTGCGGATGATACTAAACTGGGAGGAGTGGTAGATACGCTGGAGGGGAGGGATAGGATACAGAAGGACCTAGACAAATTGGAGGATTGGGCCAAAAGAAATCTAATGAGGTTCAATAAGGATAAATGCAGGGTCCTGCACTTAGGATGGAAGAATCCAATGCACCGCTACAGACTAGGGACCGAATGGCTCGGCAGCAGTTCTGCGGAAAAGGACCTAGGGGTGACAGTGGACGAGAAGCTGGATATGAGTCAGCAGTGTGCCCTTGTTGCCAAGAAGGCCAATGGCATTTTGGGTTGTATAAGTAGGGGCATAGCGAGCAGATCGAGGGACGTGATCGTTCCCCTCTATTCGACACTGGTGAGGCCTCATCTGGAGTACTGTGTCCAGTTTTGGGCCCCACACTACAGGAAGGATGTGGATAAATTGGAAAGAGTACAACGAAGGGCAACGAAAATGATTAGGGGTCTAGAGCACATGACTTATGAGGAGAGGCTGAGGGAGCTGGGATTGTTTAGTCTGCAGAAGAGAAGAATGAGGGGGGATTTGATAGCTGCTTTCAACTACCTGAAAGGGGGTTTCAAAGAGGATGGCTCTAGACTGTTCTCAATGGTAGCAGATGACAGAACGAGGAGTAATGGTCTCAAGTTGCAATGGGGGAGGTTTAGTTTGGATATTAGGAAAAACTTTTTCACTAAGAGGGTGGTGAAACACTGGAATGCGTTACCTAGGGAGGTGGTAGAATCTCCTTCCTTAGAGGTTTTTAAGGTCAGGCTTGACAAAGCCCTAGCTGGGATGATTTAACTGGGACTTGGTCCTGCTTTGAGCAGGGGGTTGGACTAGATGACCTTCTGGGGTCCCTTCCAACCCTGATATTCTATGATTCTATGAATGGAGGGTGATGAATGAGAATGCCAATGAAATAATATCTTCCAAACTAATCTAAAGCTCTTTGTTATGATTTGCTATTTCATTCTGGATATTATTTTTATTTAATGTGACCATTAATAAATAGTTCACTTGCTGTCCTAAGCACTCTCTTCATTAGATAATTATGTCTCTTGCACCTTGCTTGTTCCTTTTGCTGGATTTAGCTGAGCCCCAACTTGTCATTGTAACTTGAGTCTTAAAGCTATTTGCTACAACTTTACTATTGATGGCCCCACTAAACTTGTTGCTACTCTTGTTTCAAGGCTCAGTCTATATGTCTTGTTCAATTCTGAACTGGATCAAATTCTTTGATGAAGATGAGTATTGAACCAGCTCTTACAATGAAAGATGTTTAAATTAAGCTGCTGAACAGATGCTTGTGACTTTCTGGTGAGCCCTTGGCCATACATCTAGCAGACACTTTGTCAACACATAAACAATTAGCTCAGTCAGTGGCTGGGCTGCTCATTTCTCAAATATAATCACTTCAGATTAGAATAGACTAAAATTGACCTTTATTTCCAACACATATGCCTTCCAAGTCCATAGGATCTAAGAATAGCTCTATTGAATTAGATAGAGTGTATGTGAGTGCAGACATTATGCATCATAAATGCCCCTCAGTTAGACTACTGACTGCTTTAAATTTCCTGAATCAGGGACATGTGTTTAATTATTCAATAAGAATAATCCTGTCCTTGAGTTTTCCAAGAATTTTGTGACCTGGTTGAGTTCGGGAATGGTTTGTAGTATAGTTTATTTTAGTCTTTGCTGTAATTTTGGCTGAGATTTTCAAAAGGGACTAAGTGCCCAAATTCCATTGAGATGCAATGGGAGTAGGACAGAACTGCCTTAGGCTCCTTTGAAAATCCTAGCTTTTCATTCAAAAATCTTAAGGCTTTGAAGAAAAAAAAACACACAAACAAGAAAACCTCCAATATTACAACTCTGCTATAGCATAGTTAATTCATTTTATTTTACACATGGGAAAAACGGACAAACAGAGGAAAAACTGCCATTGAATTCAGTGTGGTCAGAGTTTCACTCAGAGAAAATAAATAATTTGCCAAAGGCGACACTGACAATATCAGAGGAAGAGAACTCATCAGTCCCATACTCTGGCTGCTAGTTCATAAGGCAAAGTGGTCTACCGTAAATTCCAGTGTTGAGTTTTGTTTAGCATAACTGCATTGTTAAACTACAACTGTTATGCTGTCATGTTATCAGACAGTTTTGCAAAGCTTTGCAGAATATAGTTAACTCATATTTTATTTTATTCACTAGACAACATTGTGCCACATTTACAGAACAGTTCCAGTTAGTCAGTGAGTCTCTCTCCCCCTCCCCACCAATCAGGCAAGCTTCTCCGAGTCTTCCTAAAGCAGATATAACCAACACATTAGAACAAAGTTTCTGTTAACATTCCATACCAATAAAGCAGCTGAATAACTTAAAAACAAAAACAAAACCCTTTTATATTTACCAAAAACCTTGCTGAAAGACACCACATTTTGGTTTATATCAAATAACCCCAATCTCCAATTTTCAGATTATAATCTTAGACGGGCAAAAAAAAATCTCGTTATTTTCTGTAGATAATTCTAGTCAGAGCACTAACTCAACACTTGAATTCTGAATCACATTTAAATGCTACAAATCCTCCCATGGTGCCTAACTGTAAACCTCCTTGAAAATAGTGAAGCTTTATAACTCTAGGTCCAGGAGTGTGTAAAATCTAGATGATGCAAGATACTAAATAGATTACTCGTTGCTCATCCAGCAAAATTGAATCTGATGTTCTGAAGCACCTTTTCCTCACTGAATAGTACTGCCATTTATTCTAGAGTGCACATAGTTGCGATCAAAGAATTTTAAAATGCCATTTTTATATTGCCTAATTGCAAATTTAATTCGCATTCTTTACTTGCTATGTGTAAATGAACAAGGTCAATAGACACTATTGGGTGTTCCAAATCTTTGAAGATAAGGAAAGTGCCTAAATACTGATTTAAAATCTAATTCTAGGTTCCTTTTTCCAATATCTTGTCTGAATATGTAAACTTAGAGTCCTATTTTCAGATTTAGGCAGCTAAATTTAAAAAAAACAAACAAACAAAAGAACAAAAACAAAAAACACGTCCTGATTTTCAAAGATTGTGTGGACCTGCAGCTCCCAACGACTTCTGCAGAATTTGAGTGTGTTCAATAATTCTGCAAATCAGTCTGGATATGCTTAGATGGCTAAATATGGATTTAAGATCTTACCTTCAGGCATCCAGTTTTGAAAATTTTGGCCATAATACACAGTATGAGAAAGGTATTGCAATATATTTAAATTTTCCAATTACTGTTAACTGCATACATGTATAAATTTGGCTTAAACTAAAAAAAAAAAACCCACCAAACAAACAAACACTACTAGACACACTCATGCGCTATATTGATACCACATTCATCTCTCACTAGTCTTATAGTGATTTGAATTTCCACATGGTTGTCTTTGTAACAGTCCTTTCTTTTAGTTTCACTTTTTCCTACTGATTGTACACAAAAGTGCAACTGTACAGGGAATAGTCAGTGGCTATATCTTACCTTCTTTGCGACAGAATCAGCATACCAAAAATTTATATACATTTGCATAAGCAGAGGAGGAAGGAGAGAGTGTCAGAAAAACAGATGCCTGTGTCTCACTCTTCTGCAAAAGATGACATCTTTAAATCCGAACAGGAGAGGTGAGGATGTTGTCAGCATCCCCAGCATCATGAACCATCTACCCTTGCACAGCTGAACATGAAGGCAGAATTTGGGCTTGCAACTAGAACCAACATAACTATTACACAAGTTGAAACTGAATGCAGCTCACTTTTTTTAGCTGTATGAACTCTCCATTCTAACAAGTAATTATTTGTCACTAAATCAAACAGATATGCTAAGATCAGACAAGGCTGGATTTCCCCCTTAGGCACATGCCTAGGGTGCCGGCATTCTAGGGGTGCCTAAAAATTCAAATTTTGTTGCTCCGGGGCCCTAGCATGGGGAGGGGCCAGCTGAGGGGCAGACGGCCCCACACAGCCCTGCTGGAGTGCTCCTCGCTCAGCCTGGCAGACAGTGTCACCTCCCAGCGGGGCCGGTGAGTGCAGCCAGAGAGTGGGGATTAGGAGAGTGGATCTCTGTGATGGGGCACTGGGCAGTGAGGGGTCTGTGGGGCAATAGGAAATTGTGGTGGGGCTGTGCAGGGGCATTGGGCCGTGGTGGTGGGGGGGCTGTGGGCAGAAGGCTGCCAAAGTTAAAAGTGGTGGGGTACCCCCACCAGCTGTGGCAGTTAGGAGTTCCAGGCCACTGTGGGTGGTGGGACTACCCCATGATGGGGGCACCGCAGAGGTCCTGTCTGCCGCTGGGCAGTGGGGGGACCCTGAAGCTACAAGCTGCTGTGGACAGCAGGGCGGAACTCAGAACCGGCATGGGTGGCAGGGGGACCCTGAAGTTTCCTGACGCCATTAGCAGTGGGGGCGGGCTCCGAGGCCATGCCTAGAGGCATCTAAAGTATAAATCCAGTCCTGATCAGACACACAAAGAGCATATGTAAATGAGGAAGGTGTCACTTTTCAGAGAACAAATGCAATTTAAGATGAAAAAATTGGCAGAGCAAAACAGTCCTTGCATTCCTATTATGCTGCATAAGATCATGTGAACCTGTCCCAGCCAATAACTGATCATTTCAATAGAAGAGCATAAGAATGGCCATTTTGGGTCAGACCAATGATTCAAGTAGTCCAGTATCCTGTTTTCCAAGAACGGCCAATGCCATATGCTTCAAAGGGAATGAACAGAAGAGGGCAATCATCAAATGATCCATCCCATCGTCCAGTCCAAGCAACTGACATTCAAAGCAAAAAAAAAAGAAAGATTATATATACACACATGCTCGGCAGGGATTCATACAAAATTATTTGTACATGCTCTTGCTTCAGCCAAACATGTTTGATAATTAAAGATGTGAGAGGGCCTCACCTACAAGCAGTGCTGCCCAGAGGATTCAGGGGGACTGGGGCAAAGCAATTTCAGGGGCCCCTTCCATTAAAAAAAAAAAAGTTAGTTTTTCTGCCCCAAGCGGCGAAGAAAAAAGAAAAAGAAAAACCCAAGTCGTGCCGCCGAAGAACGAACAGGACAGGAGGACCCGCTGCCGCATTGCTGCGGAAGACTGAAGCGGAGCGATTGAGCTGCTGCCGAATTGCTGCCCAAATTGCCCCTGACCTCTCTGCGGGGCCTGTGGCAAATTGCCCCACTTGCACCCCCCTCTGGGCGGCCCTGCCTACATGACCTTTATTTCTGTTTCTGTTGACAACTGGAGTTGTGTATTAGCACTTTTGAAAATCAGGCCCATAGACCTTAACAGAAATTAGTGGGAGAGAGAGGGAAAAAGAACACCCATAATGCTATTGATAGCACCAGTTCCAAGCAGAACTCCATGAATGGCCTGAACTGAATTTCTCTCAGGTGTAAGTACTATAAAAATGCATAACGAACTCAGTGTTAACAATAATTTCAATAAAAATATCAGTAAAATAATTCTTTGTTGGAATATACTGCAGCTACTGATTCCTAACTAAGTCATTCCTACAGTATATGAATTGCCTTACCAGTGATTTTACAACACAAAACTGCTCTCCCCTCATTTTGGTGCAATATTTTATGGAATAAATAAAACAAAATATTTGTTTACTATAGTAGATCAGAATTCATAACCCTTTAACGTAACATGAGAAGAGAAAACTATGACAAATCTGTGAAGTAACATTTTATTTTCTTCTTTAGTGTATGTTTATATTTAAGAATAAAGCTTCTGTTGTATTAAACTACATGACTATATTTCTCCTTGGAATAAAATATTCATCCATACATGTAAAAAAAAAAAAAAGGAACTTATTCTTGTCTGGTGCTTTTAATGGTGGCATAAAAAATCAGCTTCTGTGGATTTATGACAATGAGTAGCACGTAAATAGCAGATGCCACCTTGGCTTATTAAAGTGTTCTTAGTATTTCATTTAACTGGAATATAGCTACTCAACTTTAGAATGCATGAAATATAAATAGGAATGAAATCATTACTTTTAAATGGGCAGATACAGTACTTAATTAGAACTATTATTTAGGCAACACCAGAAAGTTGGATTACTCCAGCCATGGAGCATCGGAGAACAATTGCTAGTGTATTTTCATATCTGCACTGCTTCTGCCCTCTATACTAAATAAATTGTAATGTCAAACTCATTACCTACCCTTGTGAATACACCAGGGGCTAGAATTCATTCTTTATTTGCTTAATATTAGTTTCTGGTAGGTAATATTTTTCTGCCTGATCAAGAATCCTCTCTGTTACCACTAAAATTGGGAACATATCTACTGACCTAAAAGATATGTAAATCTCTGTGATCCATGTTCCCACTGCTTAACAGAAACAATGATGATACTTCCATAGAGCCTTTCATTCAAGGACCAGAAACACCAATGAGTTAGGTTTTAATCCCCCTTTGAGGTAGGGAAGCACTGGGAAACAGAAAAAAGTTGAGGACTTGATCCAAAACTCACTGAAGTCAATGTGAGCCATTCCACTGACGACAGTGGTTAGAACAAGCCCTAAGTGAGTTGCCTAAGGTCACATATTCTGGGGCAAAGCTGGGATAAGAAACTACATCTCTTGGCTCCCAGTCTTGTGCCATATAAGAAGAGATAGGAGGGATGAAATGCGGATAGGTACCTTGCAAAATGATAAGGGATTCAGGATATTAATGAAATACAAATATTAAATAAAACCTATAATACATTTTTCCTAGGCTCCAACTCTTTGCAGTTAACTATACTATCTTCCTGTTGGGAGTTTATGATGTTACTTGTCAAACTACATAAAGGGAACTGAGAAGATAATGATCACAGTAGGGCACTTGGAGAACATTATAGAATTAAAAGGACAGAACTAAAAAAGGCAATAGAACATTAAAAAGTTACCACCAATTAAGTCACACTCTGAAATATATCATTGTAGATATTCATGTGGTCAGATTATATATATATATATATATACACACACACACACACACACACATTGTCATACTGGTTTACTGGATCCGAGCAGTAGCATTGCAGTTTTCTGCCTGACAGTGAGTGACCAACACCAGTTTCTTTAAAGAAAAGTACAAGAAGCTTTGTAGTGGGCAATTATGGAACACACTATCCACAGGTCAAGTGTCTTTCTAACCCATGTCAGTTTGTGATTGGCTTATGCATGAAAGCATAAGAGTTTCCTCATTTTTTATAATAAATCCTATCTAATGTAACTATGGATGTTCCCTCATGTATACACATGGCACAATATGCAATCACGAGTTTAAGAATATCACAGATGCTTGGGATTTCTCTAAACTGATCATATAGGTGCATGTTGACTGTGGTTTTACATTAAGGACTAATTATTTGCCAAATATTGCAATGCACTAATCAAACAAAAGAACACTTTTTTTTTAAAGGCAATTAGGGGAGGAATGGGAGAAAGAAAAAGTTTTGTTTAAAGAAGTCAAAAAGTTGATAAGCAACAGCATTTGATTCCAATGAAAATATAAATAGGTCAAAAGAGGTTATTTTAATGTTACGCTTTGTTCTTCTTCTCCTCATCAGGCTACAGAAGTGGTCACTTTGTTAGTTACATGTAGAATATTCATACACTAAAGAGTTAGTATTGTTGTATTGCCGATTCCTGACTCAGAGGTAGGTAGACAGGACTTGCCACACCCAGTAAGTGTGTGTTCACACATTGAGTTGTGTAATGAAAATACATTTAAATACTTGCAAGTAATGACTGTGGTAGGTTACCTACCATGCTAGCTCTTTATTCAGTAATGACAGGAATGAGTTACCATGGGCATTTCTAATGAGGTACGTTTCCAAACTGAATGATTTCTTCTCTATCTCATTTTTATATTACAAAAGCCTGACTGATGGTCAGTTTTAGAACATTACACATGATTTAGAGCAACTTTAAGCTTAGAAAACTAGAAAGCAAAAAGTAGCCTTCTGCTAGCAATCTTCCATTTATTGACTGACAGAGTTTGCCCAAGTATAAGCCGTATTAATTTAAAAGCATACAACTGGTTATAGCTGCATATTTTATTTCTCTAACATGGACTAAAAGTTACCATACTGTTCTACAAATTTAACTTTGTTTCAAATGTATCAGCCTTGTGACTGTAAGTCCAGTAATGAGTAGGGACCAGAAAAACAAAGCCTGCTAAAGTAGTAATTGTATGAGTGTCATGAAGGCAGGATACTTTGTCTCTTCATTAGTACTAAGGAGTTTGGTTTATTTGATCCTTCCAAATAGCCTACAACAATTATAGATAAGCAGAGTGGGAAATAATTGCCACCTGCTTCCTGTACTAGTTCTAATTAACATCCTACATTTTACACAGCACCTTTTATCCAAATTTAGCAAGCCAATATAGTGTACAAACTATATATAGGGATTATGTCACCGGTAACTGCAGGGCAACAGATGTTTAGTGGCACTAAATCATCACTATGCAATACCTACTGGTATAGAAGTTTTTTTTAAAAAAGTTATATACTACCTTTGAGAAAGGTTAAACAAAAAACAAACAACATTTTACTTAATGTTCTATGATGAAAGGCAAATGTTTTCCCAAAAGGCTGCATTATGTATATCTTTTAAAAATCAGTTGGAGTCTGATATCTAAATATCTCAGGTCTTTCTTCTCCTCAATTTGACTCATGACAAAACTCTATGTCACAATATAAGCCAATTTATATTTTCATGAGCGAAGATCCACAGACCTTTTCCTCAACCATAAACCTATTCCATTAGCACGATGGTTAGATGAAATATTAGTACTGGATACATTCTCTGAGGTATGCGAGCTTCTGACAACTTGTCTACATGAGAAAATTTAAACTTGACTTTTAGGAATTGAGTTAGGGACATGAAACTGACCTTGATTGACTGGCCAGCATAGAGAATGGTCAGATTCAGAATCACATCAGCTAGCCATGGTTAAACTCTACCCAGACCAGAATTTAACCATAATTTACTGGCACAATTTTTTTGTTTTGTTTTTAAAAAGAACATTTTCTATTAAATGGGATTTCAAGTGAAATTCAGTTTTGGGAGAAATGTAACAGAATTTTTTGTCTGCTCACCTGGAAGGCTCTTGTTAAATGTATTTACTGGGTACCAGTCAAGCTGTCATTCTGATTTTCCTGGGGGCGGGAATCTCTCTTTCCCCCCTTCAAAACTCTGTTTTGTTCAAAGGGCATTTTTTGGTCAGAAAATCATTCCCATGGAAAAAAGTCCTAGCAACTCCAGTAATAAGGTTATTGTTAAAATAATTATTTTCTTTTTAATAACTAGCACTATCTGCAATCAGGATACAGCTGAAATAGTAGTCTGATGCTGCAATATGTAAATCTATTTACTCTCAGACTCTGGAGTGCTAGTTTTCATCTGGTACAAGCATAAAAGTCACTAAAAGCAACATTTAACAGATATATATTTTTCTCATCTGTCCCACATTCGGTAGGAAAGTATCACTTGCTAACGGCCACTGATTGTGAGCTATTTATTTGACTTACATAACAGCATATTCCCACTGAACTAAAAAACTCGTAAAAACAAATGCTAAAAAGGACACTATTTTTAGCTATAATTATTTGCTGCTTTGAATATGCTGTGGAGAAGAGTCAAACATAAGTGGAAAGAGTGAGCCACATAGGAAAGAGAAAGGGGGAACAAAGCAACCTCCCTTAATTATTTTTATTATGGTAACAGCCACAGACCCAACTTAGATTAGGGTCCCATTGTGTTATGCACTGTACAGGCATCTAAGAAGAGAGAGTCCTTGCTCAAGGATCTTAATATTTAAAGAAATGAGACAAAATGTGGAAGGAAGGATATATTATCCCCATTATACAGGTAGCAAACATAGGCACAGAGATTAAGGGACTCACCCAAGATCACACAAGCAGGGATTGAAGATAGGATTTCCTCACTCAGTCCAGTGTCTTAACCACAAGACAATCCTTTTTCAGATGTTTAGGCCCACATATTTAATGATATTTAGGCATTGGTGTGCTCAGTGTTTTAATACCCATTTGATTTAAGAGCCTAAAGCTTATTTTCAAAAGGGATTTAGGTACATAGAAGCCAAAATCCCATTGACAGTTGATGTGATTTAGGTTCCTAAATCCCTTTTGAAAATAAAGATGTAGGCATTGCAATGCTGAGTGCAGCAATGTGTAATTACTTTTATAAATCTGACTCTTATAGCACTGTCAACCCAAATATCTGAACCCCTCAGATAATCTTAAAAAGAAAATATCTTCTGAATCCCTGATGTAAAGGAACATCCGCACAATTCCTAATAAATTTAGTTCACTAACAAAATCTTACACGACACATCAGCTGCTTCTGCAGCAGATGTACTAGTTCAAGATTCACAGAGAAAGGGCTCTAATTAATCAGGTGGCATACCTGCCAACATCCTCAGAACAACAACAAATAGTTTCCGATTCACATACTTCTGTGTACATTTACATACATTCAGATGTGTTTGCACAAATTGGCATTGCTAGGTCTAGAGATTCAAAGAAAGGTGTGTGGAGCAATTTCTGCTTTTTTTTCCCTTCTTCTCAGCATCAGTAATTTGTTCCAACCTCTGCACCTGAAATCCAGCTTCATCACAAAAACAATCCCCAACTGAATTCATGGCAAAACAAAACAAAACAAAACAAAAAACAAACACCTGACTCATTGACCGGCCCAATTAGCTTCATTGGAACAATGCTTTAAGTTCCTAAAACAATTTAATCCCAAAACAGTCATCACTGGGGGGAAAAAAACCACATTTTCCCCCTCTTTCCCTTTAGAACCTTGGAAAGAGGACAGCACAGGCACATCCTCACATACCTTGTTTCCCAAAGCACAGCAATACTGTGAGCTAGAGTTGGAGCTGCACTGCTGATAGGAGCAGTTGCTCCCCAGCTGCCCCTCATCACAGAACTGAGAGAGAGGGGAAATAGGGTAGGGAGTACTAACTGCTCCACCTTCTGAGGGACCAGATAGTTCATCAGCAAATACAGCATCTCTGATTAGATGCTTCTCCCTGGGAGGCAGGAGAATGAGGAAGGGTGGCTAATCAGGTGGGGATTTCCCCTAGAAGAGTGCTTTTCCTTACAGACTGGTAAGAGGGTCTGAAAAATTGCAGTCTGTGAGGCAAACCTGCCATTTTGGCAAGTCCATGTGTGAGTGAAGGGTTGGCACTAGGATTGTAAGGTGAGCTGCTAAGAAACATTGGCAGGAGCCTCAGACAGGTTCCTGCAAGTACTGTAATCAAGTTATCTAGGATAGTTTGGCAGCTGGAGGTGAGGAAGGTCAGGGTGTGTTTAGCATTTCTGGAGGGTTGGGAGTGTCTGAAGAGCAGTCTGTCATCTGAGCAGGGAGGGAATTGGATTGCTTGTCACTGGATGGCTGTGGCAATTTGAGTCACCAGGTCATCTTTCAAGACCACAGAGGGAGCCAAGGAGGTTCTGGCAATGAAGCAGTTGATAGGAAGTTATAAGCGTTGAGGATGTTCCGAGCCCTGTATGGCTGCAGGTTTGGCATATACCTGCTCAGAGAGAGCTAGCTTTAGGGAAGAAGAATTTTACACCAGAACTATACACTCCAAGAAGTCACTTTGGGGAAAATGCACATCTACAGACACTGTTCTGACATACATGGTGTGGGAAAGTGCCAGACTAAATTTTGTACTCCTAAGAGCCATCATCTCAATTATGGGAAAATGAAGGATGCACAGATGGAAAACTGAGGCAGAGAGAAATTAAGTGACTTGCCAAAGATCACACAAGAAATCTAAAGCGGAGGCTGGAATTGATGGAATCCTTGTCCAGTGTCTTGATCACAAAACAAACTTTTTCAATAGAACAAAACATTGTGACATCTGCTGTTTCTTGATTTCACCAATGAGCTACAAAAGCTATGGTAATTTCCTGAAACATTAACAAACCATTCACTGTATGAACTATTACATAAGGGGAAGAAGTTAAATCATGGTAATAGGTGCTCTGTTACCTCCCTCCCTCCACCCTCAGAGCACAGAAGAAAAATGAGAAGATTGTTGGAAAAGCCCACACCTTTAGCATATAAAATGACAACTGAGGACAGGCATTCTTTTTGTTACATAATTCACCCAATGGAACCCCTGACATACACCCTAATTATTATTATGGCTGGAACTGGTAACCACGCCAAAGGTGAAGGTTGTCTAAAATTTTCCATGATCAGACCCTGTTTTTCAGTTATTAATAACTTTGCTAAACTTTAAATAGTTTGGCAGATATTTCCCATAAAAGGTATTTGCATAACATTACATTTATTTTATATTTTTAATATTTTAGCTAAAACAGTTCAATTATTTCCAACAGCAAGATCAGAGACAAATATGTTGGTTTCCTAATGTTAAAAATGTTACTATCCTTTTTAGAGAAAAATTCTAGCACCTATGCTTTGCAACCAGGATGTGAAATTTGGTGGGAGTGTGATCCCCCAGTGCCCAGGAAATGGCTTTAGCCATGTCTATGAAAATCAACCTAGATTTGGTCAAGTTATATGCCTTCTGAATATGGTCATTTGCACATTTGCCATAGTAGTTTGTAAGAAGGAGAGAGTGGAATTATTGGAAGGTTCCACTTTCAGTGAGCATGCTCCAACCTCACAGAACAAGCTTCACTCCCACAGAGCTTACTAAGCATGGTCAAGTCCAGTGCTGAGCAGAATTTGTCCTGCAATTGCTTCACTGAGCAGCTAGGAACTGCTATGCTGCTCGTTAACTGGACTGAGCATAAAGAAACGTTCTATCTTGTGTTGTCAGTGATCTCACTTCTGGCACCCAAATGGCATGGAAGAGAAGAAAGAAGCATATACATTATGATAGTCTGTAGTCCTGACCTGATGGTTGTGAGGGTGATCAACGCTAGGGTATTTTTAATGCATTTCAATAGAAAATTAAAAAGAAGCTCTTCAGAAATTTTTTTCTGGAACAAAACAAAAATCAAATTAGAAGAGTATAGTAACACAATGACAGTTTATTTTGGAAGGGAAGGAGGCCCCTGTTAACTTGCTATGCTCTTTTCTCTTCCAGCCTGTTTTTCCATTCACCTCAGTTTACTTCTGGTTTGCTTGGTTCTGACATATGACTAAACAAAATTGCCAAGGGCACATAGATGATGGATGATACAGTGATGACAGACTTATTTCATTCCAATTCTAAATTTCTGTAAATAGGACATTTTTCTTTCTAAGTTCAGCATTGCACATGCATCAAAATAAAAAAGTTAACTTGATGTGGCTGTGAAATAAGAACAGGGGAGTGGGTGGGGAGGATCCTGGACTACAATTTGCATCCATAATTGGAATTTAAGAGCCATCATCCCACACTGTACTACCCAGAGGCATTGGCATGTGCTTTTACTTTCAGGCGTGTTTCATGGCAATGTTAATTACTAGTGCCTTTGTCCACCTTGGTCAGAATGAAAAGGAAACCACAGCAGAAGTGTCACAAATTTGAAATTGAAGTCAGAGTGGGGAATAGATTGCTGGAAATAAGTGGCAGTGGGGCAGCAAAGCACAGCAGAACCGACTGCTATTAATGAATGTGAAGTGACAGCTAAAGAAATGAAGCCTCATTTTTCCTAATGCATGCTAGCTAAAGAAAGCCAGAGGGTTCCCTAGCTATTGTGTTAGGCCTGACGGGGTGCTATCTGTACTTGCAGATTAAGACAAAGATGCTTTAAACAGGACAGAAAGGATTTTTCATTCCCCATGTTTAGGAGTGGGCCACGCCACTTCATGTCTCTTCTCCCCACCCCAAAGATCTCTAGGACTGAAGCACCAGTAACTGCCCACTAAGAGTTAAAGATGGAGGGGGGAGGGGTAGCTGTCAACTGGCCCTTGAACACCTAGAGGCAAATTATCTGCTGGTGTAGATTAGTGTAGCTCAAAGTCAATGGCGCGGTTGCAATTTACACCCCCAGACAATTCGGTCTTAAGGGCTTAAGCTACTGGACTCAGGATCCTGTTAGGAAAAGAGATCCACCAGATCCCCTGGAAACACCAGCAGTAAGGAGGGTGGTTCCTAGGGTTTGCTGGAGAAGGCTGCATGAGGCAACCTGGGTGCAGCTGTGAAGGAGGGGAGAGACATCCCCTTTGAGTTCACAATCTCAAACCTGCATGTGAATATGAAATGCTGATTTGATGCTAACCACTTGCAAACTAAGCTACATGGTTAAGTTCCCAGACCGTGATGGTGACTCTCACTCAATAGGGTTTGCATAACTCTAACACGAGCTGCAATCCTCCTCTTTTCAGCCATGAGTACTGACCATGACTCTGAGATTTTAAACACTGATCCTAACAAGTGATTTTTCCCATTGCTATTTAAGAGGAAATTTCAAAAAGTATTGGGAAGATTCGGAAGACTGCTGGGCTGTCTCAGACTCCTGTGTCATCTCACAGCGATTTCTCTCTTACTCAAGAAGCAACAGACACAATTCTTACTGAGTTTCCAGTGTTGGAAAATGTTATTATCTGCGCAGTTATTACAGGCCAAACCCTGCAGTTCTGATTCAGGCAAAAGTGAAGTCAGCAAGGACCATGGGATTTGGGCCTAACTGTAGAATGTGTACGTTTCACCGTGCCCCTAAGTGAGTCTTCAGCAGCAGGTATGGAACCTCAGATCCTAAAGCATGAACCTCTACATCCCAAGACTGTAAGCAGGCTCATTAACATCCAACTCTGGTCCAGTCACCACAAGAGGGAGACAGTGCACCACCGTGAGTGTCACATTTATATAGTTTCTCCTCAGAAAAGTGATTTCAACAAAATTACCAAAATGGTTTTTTATTTATAATACAGTCTTAGGAATATTTTCACAGCTGGTCAATAATTTTCCATTTAACTCTTTCTATGGAAAATTGAGATTTCAACCAAAAAAAAAATTGTGAAAAGTGTCCACTTTCCATGGAACATTGCAGCTTTTAAAATGTTTCCTCTATGGATTGGGTTCCTTAGCTACATTATACCTCCCATAGTGCACTGTGCTGGCTCAGTCAGCCGGAGGGGAGATCATGATGCATTGCCAAGTCAATTTGTTCTCTCCCACTTTCAATTTTTCACAGAAAAGTTGCAATTTTCAACAAGGTGGGGAAAAAAATCCTACTAGTTCTAAATATTATGGAAGCAGGCACACAGGGAAGTAAATAAGGCAGCTTTGTATTCCACACAGATATATGGCCTATTGATCAGACACTGTACTGCATATGCCCGCTTCTCACTGATTCATTCCAAGTGTCACTAAACACCATAATAACTGCCCTTAAAATAACTGGTGATTGGCTCAATCCTCATCTGACCTGTTCTA
Source organism: Dermochelys coriacea (assembly GCF_009764565.3). Taxonomy (NCBI): domain Eukaryota; kingdom Metazoa; phylum Chordata; order Testudines; family Dermochelyidae; genus Dermochelys; species Dermochelys coriacea. The sequence goes on from NC_050072.1 coordinate 118,620,365, forward strand.
AAGATACTAGAACACATGATTTTTGTCAGAGGGACTGAAACAGGAATGACCATTAGGACAAATATTTTCAGAGACATTAAGGATGGTGATTACAAATACAATTTTCAGAAGCTCCTAACTAATTTAGTAGCTTACATTCTCCTGACTTTCAATGGGATTTAGGCTTCAAAGTCATTTAGGTACCTTTAAAAATATCTATAAGCTTCTAAGTACTTTTGAAAATGGGACTTTGGTTCCTATGGTTTTGAAAATTTTACCCTTTTATATCTCCCCTCTTTGTATAGGGTTCCCGATTGATAGCTGGTGGATATCTGGAGAGTGGATGCCAAGAGCCTTACAGTAGGTAGATTAAATTTCTTCCTATGCCCCAGAATATCATTTTCAGTTACTCAGAACATGATCACTTAAATTGTGCAATTATTAATTTGTAATACTTGTATTGCAGCGGCACCCACTGGCCCCACTATCCTGGCTGTCTTACAACCACATAAAAAGTGCTTGCAGTCTAAGTCGTTCAAGTACTTGGACAGCATGGTTGGAAAGACAAAACGGATATCAGATGTTGTTATAAGGCAGAATAGCAACCTACTCTACTTACATATGACAGCACCTTATCAGACTGGAGTAGATTATACATGAATACTATTTTAAAGAAAACACTTTTTTTTTTTTTTGCAACCACCTGTGGTATTTCTGGTCCAGAGAAACATAATGGAGTAGAAATCGTTAGGTCTATTTCTCAATCCACATGAAATTCTAACGAGTACTTTGCTTCAGCCACTTTGGTACAGGGTTATACTGATTGGAAAGTTGCTTGGGCAGCATCAAGGTTGTCAAAATGCTATTTTCTTACAGGATAAGTGCATGAATCAAAATAAGCATTTGGCTATAGAAGCAATTTGATCACAAGAATACTTGATCTTTTGAAAATGAGTGAAACAACAGAACAAGAATTTTAACATTAAGGGTCAAACTATTAAAGGGCCATTTCTGTGTGTGTGTCCAATCCAAGCTGTGTGCACAGCTGTGGTAAGACAGCACATAATGATAGACACACATTCAGGCCACCATTTTGGAAAATTTAGTCCTGAACTTTGCAACACTTCTGTTTCCTCAATTCTAGACCTCACAACTCCCCAGTAGTTCAAGACATGACAGTATATTAATTCTGGACGTTCAAGACATACGTAGGCTGGAAAATCTGCTTGCTAGGCAGGAATGAGAAGTTCTTTGAAGAAGGGCTGGCACTTCCAGATTGTCTTTTTCAGTCAGTCCTCTCATTGTCTCACAGCAGCAGTTCCCTTCTTCCAGACTTCAAACTGAATATCTCAGCCTTTGGGGAAATCTTTCATATACGGTTTCAAAACCAGCACTAGCAATCAGTTCCTGCAATGCAGCACAGTGTTGTCTAGATACTGCAGGCTAGCTGGGTAAAAGATGCGTGACAGGACAATCTAGCCTTACTTCTCTAGATGAATTCTGAATAACTGAATTCCACAAACAGCCATTTTATGAGCAAGGGGTTCTCAACCTTTTCCACATTTCCCCTCCCCCTCCCAAATAACCTCCTTCTTCCTTTTATGATCTCTTCTCCTTGTCTTGCTCTAATTGCTTATCTGCTCTGGGCAAGTAACAAGATCATTTCCCTAGGCGTTCCATGGGCTCCAGCCTGAACCTATTCTCCTAAACCCATTTCCTCACTGGGATAAGAGAAAAGGTACGAGGAGGACTTATCCATTCTGGGCCTTCACTGCAATGCCTGCTTCACTCGGTCTCTCTGCTCTAATCTCATATGGGCTGAATTAACAGGCATGTTGAGCATATTGTGCAGGGCTGGACAGATCCTTTCCCATGTTCCTTTTGGAGGTTATTAACTTGAGGGTTGTGTGTTCTCCATGACCCATGAACGAGTTATGTGTATTCCATGACAGGTTATGAAAATTCCACCAACACTCATCTTTCCCACCTTCCTGGGAAACAATTTGCAAATTACATGATTACAATACAACACACATTTTAACAATAAATTTAGACAAGATGATACTAAAATGCACTAACAAACCCAGTGCGCTGCAATACAGAAAGTCTCTTTCAAACACATGTAGAGTTTACATTCAGATAATGCAAATAAGGCCAGATTCTGATACTATTCCTTGTGAGCTAGGGTATCTAACTCCACAAGAAGTTATACTGAGGAGTTGATTTCAACAGGATTCCTTGCAGAATCCTTGTACCCAAGGGTATCAGAATGTAGCCTAAATCACTACATATCCAAAATAAGGCTGTGACATTATAAAAAGTTTAGTTTCACCATTATGATCTCCTGCAGTCAGAACTGTTCAATAAGACTTAGTTTACATTTGCATGCATGTCTTAAACGGTAGGTATGAAACTCATCCTTGATGGTTAGCTAGCTAAAGTAAAATAGATCAAGAGACTTAATAGTTATGTTTGGAATAATATTGAATTGAAGCAATAGGTAAATTGTATTCCAAAAGTTCAAACTCTTCTACAAGATATAGACTACATACCTGATTTTAGAAAATGGTAAAGGCAGTTTTTCTTTAAAAACGTAATGAACATATGCCAAATGCACTCTGGGACCTATTTTATTTTTTTCCTATTGGTTCTGCCTTTTAATTGACTTTACATACTCATGAGACCTGTTGTTAAGTTTGGCAAATGTGTGCTGAGTATTTTGAGGGAAGAAAAAAGGGGCAATATGATTTCAATACTTTTGTGTCCAATTCGCATACTTTTTATTAAGTCTAACTTATATTTTCCCCTAATGGTCTGTGCTTCTATTTGGAATATGGATTTCATGTTTGAAACTAAGAAAAAAATTCAGAGACTTTATCCATATCCTTGAGCACAATGAGCTTTAATTCACATCTTAACTACTTCAGGCCAGATCCTCACCTCTGCTCTGGCCATGTACAAGAATTGAAGAGGTGCAAAGGTGTTCTAGAAACCACGTTGCAGCTAGAGGAGGATTCCCTAGCACAGGCACTGTGGAAGACAGCCATTGAGCCGCCCTCTAATGACCCATTCATAAGCCCTGGCATAGAGGACATCAGCACAGGCCTTGGAGCACGAGGGGTATGTCTAGGGTGGGCCACAGTATGCAGTGCTGCAGTCTATATGGAGGCAGGAGATGCTGCCATAATGTAGAAAGGTGCCCATAACAGTTTAAGTTGCACTAGGGTCCTTGCCGGTCATTGAAACAGCCCAGAATCTTAGAGGTACAGCACAGAATTTCACCCTGTAAATCTGTCACAGACCTTAAATTGTGAACAGACTTTTTTTTGGGGTGGGGGGGAAGAGCTCAGCCCCTATTCCTCTGTGTCTGTTTATAGGATGCAAAATATTTCATACCCAGGAATGTCTAGAGCTGATGTACAATATGGCAATAAAAATATAAACTGGCTGGTGTCTTCCTTTTGATCAGCCCTTTCAAGGTACAATAAAAAGCCTTCATGGCATTAGAATGGAACTCAAGGTGTTGTGGAAAGTTGAGCGAATCACAGATTTAGTTAGGAAACTGTCTGCCATTCATACTGAAATCAGAGACAGATTTCAAACCCAAATGTTTATCAAGACTATACCTACCATCAATAGTGGACAACTTAGCTCCCTGCAAGATTGTGATTGTTGATTCCCATGATTACCAAGAGAAGAAGCAGAACCAGAGGGAGCAGAGAAGACAAAGAAAACAATCAATGGTGCAGTGTGCCAGCTGCCAGTGAAAGAAAAGGCAGAATGAGGCTAGGAATGATACAACACCTGCAAGTTTCATTTTATAAAGAGTAAATGAGAGGGGCCAAGACTGATCCTTTGAAAACAAAGGACTGATTGCTAACATGCCTTTGTGAAATACTGCACAAAGCTTTCAGGACACAGTTTATATCCCAAATGCGATGTATATTATAATCAAGTGTAAAAGAGTTGAAAGAAAATGTTTACTACTTTATCATCAAGAAATTAAAACCCCAAAACAAAAAGGTACTTTAGGACAAAACTCTCATTCTGGATCTGCAGACTAGATTTGACTCCAACACCTCCTGCCCCCCTGCTGATTGTCTATGTATATTGGGACTGCAGAATACTGTAAAAATTCTATTATGCATATCCTAGAAGAGAATTTTACTTTAAATTCATTACTATGTGGTATTTTTGTATAGTCATCCAAACAGGCATCTAGCCAGCAAAGGGAATGCAAGTTAGTGAGCACATGGGTTCTTAACCTGTGAGTTGTACCTCCATCCTTCCTTCCTTTATGGCTCGATGAGAGGAGGGTCCTGAAACTATTGCAGCGGGGAATCCTGAAACTTTTCTTATGTAACATGGGATCACGGTATGGGAAAGGCTGAAAGCCATTGAGCCTACAATGAACCCAAAGGAGACAATACCTCCCAACAAACATTAGAGGCTAGGTGGGATTTTATTACTTTAGAGTCTCTTTAAAAATGTTTGACATTAAGTTCACTGGCAGAACAAAATATACTGCCCGAGGGGAACAACAACAACATAGCTATGCTTTGGAGGTGATGAAATGTTAGTGTTACAAATTAAGATGAATAAGTGAAATACAATGGTATATTAAAAGATATATGTTCAAGTTAAGAACTTGAATGCATTTTAAATTTGGGGTGTAAGTCAATTCCATGAAATTATGGTTTAAAAAAATACATAAGACAAAGAAAGTGAAAAAAATCTATTAAAGATTTGCAGCTTTGGAAACTTCCAGCCATAAACTATAGTATCTAATTACTTAGTCTGTTTTTTTTTGTTGCTGTTGGTTTTTTTGTTTTTTTTTTTTACAAAGCAGTACCAAAATCATAATCAATGTCAAAAAAAATCATTAGTTGGACACTCTAGTAACTATGGTGTTTTGAGTCTTTTGAAAGCTAAATTGCTGCAAGTAAAATGATGAACTATATGATTTGGATTCAGGTAGTACAAGGGCATTCCACATGAAGCAAAGGAGGGAAAATATACTTTTCAGCTGACTTCCTGTAGCTGACTTACACTAGTCAAAAGCAAAGGAACTCCATTTAAAGTTGCTTTCATTTTTTGTACTTTACACTTGATTAATCATAAAAATTTTTGAAAGTACAAACATTTCTACCTGCTGATCAATGGGACCTAATACACTTGCTGCATGCAAAAAGCATGCAAGCTGCTTATTTACATTTCAGCAAGGGAATGAAGAGGAGACCCTCAGGGGTAACAGAGTGGTATCTTGTGAATGACTGATTTATTTGGCTCAGATCAGCATGTACATAGATTATTGTGCATATTTATGTGCATTTGTGGGGAAGCACATAGAGTAAGGACAGGGTCTGGAAGTGCACAACAATGCACAAAAGTGCAATGAGATGTTAAAAACGTCCACTGAGTATTTCAGAAGTTCGCATGTTATAAAGTTTTTGCTAATCTAAGAAAAATGATAAATGCTAAACATACCAGGATTTCACTAGGGATGAGTCAACTGGTTTGGATAAAGAATGAGAACCTGAACCGTGACCTAAAGTTCCTAATGAATTCAAAATATATTTGGCACTGAAAAGTATTCACCTTTTATTTTAACTTTTCCAGTGCACAATTTCATGAGGCCCCCAAAGCAGAAGCCCATCCTGTGAGTACCTAGAAACTCCTCACATCACAAAGCTGCACTTCATGGCTACACAGAATGTTGCAATGACAATAGAGAGAGAATGCAGAAGCTCCAGCTAAAAAGTAAATAACTAAAACATCATATACCCTACCACTTGAACTAAGGGAGAGTCTTCAAGTATTAACAGGAGTACCATATTATACAAGAGGTAATTGTCCCACTCTACTCAGCGCTGGTGAGACCTTAGCGGGCATAGTGTGTCCAATTCTGGGTGCCACACTTTAGGAAAGATGTCAACAAACTGGAGAATCAAGAGGAGAGCAACAAAAATGACAAAAGTTTTGGGAAACCTGACCTGTGAGGAGAGGTTTAAGAAAAAAGAAAAGGGCCATGTTCAGTTCTGGAAAAAGATGACTGAGAGAGGACCCAATAACAGTCTTCCAATATGTTGAGGGCCATTACAAAGAAAATGTTGATCAGTTTTTCTCCATGTCCATTGTAGTGGTGGACTTAATCTACAGCAAGGGAGATTTAGGATAACTGTTAGGAGAGGAAAAAAAACAAACATCCACCTTCAAAACTATAAGGGTAGTTAAGTTATGTAACAGGCATCCAAGGGAGACTGTGAAATCCCCATCATTGGAGGTTTATAAGAACAGATCGACAAACACCTGTCAAGAATTGTCTATGTTTACTTGGTCCCACTTCAGCACAGGAGGCTGGACTTGACGACCTCTTGAAGTTGCTACCAGCCCTACATTTCTATGATTAGCAGCTTATGGCATGCAGTTCCAGCTCCTTCTGGTAGAAGGCAGTGGTGCATGTTCACATTAGCCATTTCATTAATATTACTTATTTGTGTTACAGATAAGTTAACGGAGGCCACAACCAAAATCAGGTCCCCTTTGTGCTCAGCGCTGTACAGACACACAAGATTTAGTCCCTGTCCTGAAGAGTTTATAATCCATAACTGACAAGACAAACAGAGTGAAAAGGAAAATAGAGATACAGAGGAGTGAAGTAGAATGCTGGAAACTCAAAGCCAGAAATGGATCACAGATCTCCTGAATCCCCATCCTGTGCCCTATCCACTGGAAAATGTTGCTCCTCAACAATAATCTTTAAAGTTAATTTCGCTACACCCTGAGAAAGTCTGCTCTTACACTATTTCCCAGCTGGAGACAATCTGGGGGCACTGGAAATCTCATAAGAAATCCTGTCTCATTCGGTCTATAAAGCATTGAACACATTTTGGGACACTGTAATAGGGTCAGCACGAGCTTTTCGCAAGTGCCCCCTTTCTTTGGCCAGTGTGTCTGCAATCACAGTTTCTCATGGGGAAGTGCCCACCTCTCACAGGCAGCCCCCTTTGGTTGGGTGTGACCTGCACCTAATGAGCAGATCTCTTGAAAATCTGAGGCCCTTGTGGTTGCTGAGAGCTTTAGAAAATCTGACCCCATGTAAACAGCCATGACCACAGACTAGGTACAGTACAGGTAGTGACAATGCAAGGTTCCTAACACTACCTCATCTCAATTTGCTTCAATGCTAATCTAGAGTGACTTCAGCAACAGATGAGAGAGGTTAGTTCTCTCTCTGTAACCATCCAAGTACCGGACTTCTGTGCGGAGACTACCAATAAGGTTGTCACTTGATATAGTTTTGTGATATGGAAATTCATACACTAGGAACTGGGCTAAAAGTATTATTACATTTCATATAGATCCCACAACTTTCAGCATATGTGATATTTGATCATTTCTGTCCCAGGGCTGGAAAGTAACCAATCCCAATCCCCTAAATCATACAATTCCCCTCCAGTGATTGCTATGATGTTTGTAAATCACAGTAACAAGGAATGGGTGGAAGGCAAGAACAGGGACTTGGAAGGGTGAGAGGGAATGAAAAAAGATAGTTGGACAAATACAATGGAAGAAGTTTATTTAAATTATAGACTATATTGTATTAACTGCAGGAAATCATCATTTTCTTTGAGGGAAAGCTCATCTTTAGCCTTCCTTCCCTGTAATCGACACATATAATAGATCTCTCTTCACATAATCCTGCCTATGAATAAAACATATCTAGCGCCTGACAGCTTTGAGGGGAGGTACTGAGCATTGTATATTACACAAGGAATATTACACCTTTGCCTATTTTATATCCACCCATCCCTGAGCTTCACAATACCATGTATCAACTCATTTCTTGTCTGTCACTTCTATCTTCTGCAAGATATAGAAGACCTTCTTGAATAGTTACACTGCAGACCTACACTGGCAAAAATAGCAACATCAAAGAAATCTTTTCTAAATCCCATATGACTACTTTTCAAAAAAAAGCCCACCATATACATTGCAGAGTATTATTCCTGTACTCACTGATACTGCAGAACCTGAAGATAGACTAACCTACTTTTGGCAAAGCTATACCACATGATTGTAAGAATCAGAGTAGATTTTTTCCCTCATGAGTATGTAGCATTTGATGCATTTACCAGGAGGGTTTATTAAAATTCACGAAATTAGGGAAAGTAGCTCTGGATTCTATCTGTGCTTGAAACTAGATGTATAAACTCCTGTGGAGATTTATGTAAAAGCAGCGTGCATCCTGCAGTATACAGTTCAAAGGGAGCTGTCTGTGAATCGTCTCTTTCATGTTCACTTGGAGGTTTGAATTTTACCAAGTGAACATCCCACCTCCCCTTTTTCACCACAATGGGACCCACCCTCTCTCCACAAAGCCCCAGCATGTCTCAACTCTCCTCTATGTGTCTTCCAGCTGGGAGTTGGGGAGCAGCTGTGACTCTGCCTGGGTCTCCAAATTACATTTTCAGATCACAAAAACCCTTGGTTCCAGATGTCAATTTCTCCATATTGTCCATGAGAGGTGTATGGCAAGAGCAAAAACCATGCTGCTGCCCATTGACTGCAGGTCCCTTGCTATATAGCATGACTCATGAAGCACATGCCATTGCCAGTGTAGGCAACAATAACAATCTGCAACCTCTCGTAGACACTGGTACAGTCTAGGGGTTGGGACAGGAGGGAATATGCTGTTTGCTACCTTTGCTTTACCACACCTAGTGGAAACTATAGTAGATTCCATTAGCTTCCTTCAGCTGATCTCTGAAGATTTCTATTGTACTCTTTGGGGACCTGATTCCATTAGGGTATTTATGCAAGTATCTTAAACACAAGAGTAGACCCACTGAAGTCAAACTAACTATTCACATGTCTAACATGATACATGCTTACGTATTTGAGAGGAATCAAGGCCTGTTTTAGTAGAGGACCAGTAGGCTGGGAAACCAAGATTAGTAATTGTTCCAAAAATCATACATCATGCAAAACAGGTATGAAAAAGCACAAAGAGGAAAACAGGAAGCTGCTGTCACTGTGTGTGTCGGGGAGAGAATTAAGGTTGTTTGAATGCCTTAACTTTGATCTTGGCTTCAAATGTTTAGTGTCTTGTATGCTTTTTTATTTTTTAATATTAACAATATAAATATAAATGCTTGTTTTGTTTTTTTAAAACAGGCCTTTTTTGTGATACTCACTTTAATTTTCCCATTTTTTTTCAAGTCACTAATATGTACATTCATAATTAACTCCAGTTTAACACAGTTTTTGTAAAGGATTATTTTTGTATTTGTTCATGATCTCTTTTTTCCACCATGGTCTTCCTAATGCAAGTGTTGTTGCTTTGACCTTTTCAGTATTCTTCTGTACATTTGGTTGACTACTCTGCCCTCCCATACGTGCTCAAACAGGAACTTAGGAGAAAGATCTGTACCCACTCATCTGAAGGTCACCGTAAAGTTGTATTAAAAGCCCTGGAGAGTAGCAGGGAATGTGTGGAATATGATGAGATTCCTTTAGGAGATTGAAATGATAACTAGTATAATTTTCAAAATGTATTGGGCAAGAAAAGGTGATAACTGTGTCCCCCATTTTGATAAAAAAAGGCACGTTGTTTCTTGTTAGAGCAGGGAATAGGAACAACAAGTCATAGGTGCTATTTCTGATCCTACAACTGCCTTGGTCTGTGACATCAGACAATCACTCAACCTTGCTGTTCCTCAGTTTTCCCATCTGTAAAACTGGCATAATCTTTACCTACCATTGAAAAGTTTATTGCATTAATATTAATTCCAGATAGTACATAGTGTAACAAAGCTCTGTCCTTGTATCCATGGGTCCCACGTTTCCTGGCAGATTTTGCTACCCTAAGAGGCTCACTGTGACCCTCCACATAACCCTTCTCTCTCTAGAAACAAGGGTCACAGTCTACTGAGCCATTTTCATCATAAGCCAGCGAGGGAGGTGAGGAGAAAATATCCTCCCTTGCACAGTCTCTGTTGTCTCCCAGTCTCAGTGCTTAATCGGGGGTGGAGGGGGTATAGGGGGGAGCCTGGGCCCGCCCTCTACTCTGGGCTCCAGCCCAGGGACCCTAATAGTATCAGCTATGGTAGCTGACCTTTTAGAAACATGACACGTACAATTCCCTGGGCTACTTCCCCACAGCAGCCCCACTTCCTCAAGCTCCACTTCACCCTTTCCTCAGGGCCTCCTTCCTTGTGCCTGATATGGTGTGTACTGCTCAGTCTCTCCAACAGCACAACTTCCTCCCACAGCTCCTGACATCCGCCCCCACCTGACTAACTGGGAGGCTTTTAACTAATTTCAGCAAGTCCCTGATTGGCTTCAGGTGTCTCAATCAACATAGCATTCTCCCTGCCTTCTGGAAAGTTCTTAATTGACCTGGACCAGCTGACATTTAACTTATCCTGGTACCAGGGATTTGTTTAGCCTGGAGCTAATATATCTATCTCCCACTACTTTTCTATAGCCATCTGGCCTTGCCCCATCACATATCTCGTTCCCCCCCCCGCCCTGCTCAACACCATAGAGTTGGGCAACTTGGGATCCCAGGCAATATGCTCATGACAGACCATCAGCATTGCCATGGTGGCATCCAGCCCTGTGCCATATGTGGAACTGGAATGGTTGGAGGGATAAGAACCACCTGGTGACCCTTGCATTCTTTTCCTTATTCCGCTGCATCCACTGGAGGGGTGCATGGTCCATCACAAGAGTAAATCGTTGGCCTAAGAGGTAATAATGCAGTGTCTCCATAGCCCATTTGACAGCAAGGCATTCTCTCTCGACTACTGCATATTTCTGTTCCCTTGGGAGAAGCTTTCTGCTTAGGTAGAGGATCGGGTGTTCCTCTTCTCCCACCATTTGCGACAGAACCACCCCCAACCCCACCTCGGAAGCATCTGTTTGTAAAATAAATTTCTTGTTAAAATCCAGGGCTATGAGTATGGGGTATTACAGAGTATTACAGAGGGCTGTCCGAAGGTCTGTGAATGCCCCCTCTGCTGCCTCAGTCCACTTTACTATGTCTGGACCTTGGACCCTCACCAGATCCATTAGGGGACTTGCTCTAGTGGTGAAGTGGGGAATAAAACGTCGGTAGTAGCCTACCACGCCTAGGAAAGAGCGGACTTGCTTCTTTTGGGTAGGCCGGGGCCAGTTTTGAATTGCCTCTAGCTTATTCATTTGGGGCTTCACTATGCCCCTTCCCACAATATATTCCAGGTACCTAGCCTCTGCTAGCCCTATGACCAGCCTACCTTAAGGTGCGCAGTACTGCCTCAACTTTCTCCAAGTGGGTTCCCCAGTCTGGCATATGGATGACGACATCATCTAGGTATGCAGCTGCATAACTACTATGGGGGCGCAGCAGCTTATCCATGAGGTGCTGGAATGTGACTGGAGCCCCATGTAGTCCAAAAGGGAGGACGGTGTACTGGAATAGCCCGTCCGGGGGTGGAAAACACTGTCTTTTCTTTAGCTTCTTTGGTCAGAGGAATCTGCCAGTACTCTTTTGTCAGATCCAGTGTAGTCAAGAATCAGGCATTACCCAGTCGGTCAACCAGTTCGTCAATGCTTGGTATAGGATATGCATCAAACTGGGATATTTCATTCAGTCGGCGAAAGTCATTACAGAATCTTGTGGTACCGTCAGGTTTAGGCACTAGAACAATTGGACTGGACCACTGACTGTAAGATTCTTCAATAACCCCTAATTCTAACATTTTCTTTACTTCAGCCTTGATTTCTTCTCTTTTGGCTGCTGGGATTCGGTAGGATCTCAGTGTTACCTTGGCTCCGGGGATCGTGCTGATATGGTGATAGGTCTCAGTCGTCCGCCCTGGTTTTGTAGAGAACACATCTCGGTTGTGATTAATCATGTTGGCTGCCTCGATCTTTTGGATCGGCGTCAAGTCGGATGATATCCTCACTTTCTCGTGTAAGTTATCCTCCTGGGGAAGGGTTTCCTGTGTGACTAAGCATGCCTCTCGGTCATGCCAAGGTTTTAGACGATTGATGTGGTAAATTTGCTCCGGTTTCCGGTGGCCTGGCTGCCGCACCTTATAGTTCACCTCTCCCACAGCTTCGATTACTTCGTAGGGTCCCTGCCACTGGGCCAAAAGTTTACTTTCTGCTGTGGGCACCAGTACCATCACCTGATCCCCTGATTGGAACCGTCGAAGCTTCGCTTGGTGGTTATAATGGGTTCGTTGGGTCTCCTGTGCTCTCTCCAAGTGTTCCCGTACAATGGGCGTAACTCGGGCTATCCGATCTCTCATCTGCAGTACATGCTCAAGTATGTTCCTTCCGGATTTGGCTCCTCTTCCCAGGCTTCTCTGGCTATATCCAATATGCCCTGGGGGTAACACCCATATAGTAGTTAGAATAGAGAGAAACCCGTGGAGGCTTGCAGAACCTCCTGAATGGCGAACATGAGGTAAGGCAATAGGGTATCCCAATCTTTCCCATCCCGGCTCACCACTTTCCTAATCATGGCCTTGAGGGTCCTATTGAACCTTTTCACAAGGCCATCTGTTTGTGGGTGGTATACTGAGGTCCATAGGGCTTGTCCATGGAGCAACGAACAGAGATCTTTCATCAACTTGGACATGAAAGGTGTCCCTTGATTAGTCAATATCTCCTTGGGTAGCCCAACCCGGGCAAAGATCTGTACTAGCTCCTTAGCTATTGTCTTGGAAGATGCGTTGCGTAGGGGAACAGCTTGCAGGTATCGGGTTGCATAGTCCAGTACAACAAGCACATGTTGGTGGCCCCTGTTAGGATATAGATATTCAGGCCTTTCTGTAAAGACCTATACTCTAAGAATTTAAGTGTATTCTTATCATTTAGCTAGTTCTAGAGGTATAAAAGAAAGAATCAAAATCACTGTCTGCCGGTGTAAGGGCCTTCTCTTACTGTGACAGTCTGAGGCTAAGATCTTTGGTTAAGCAGCAGAGTAGCCATAAGCTGGGAAGCGAACGGTCACATCTTCACACTCCAAACTAGTCACACTGAAATAAGGTGCTATTGGGCTGTTAGGAATACAATCCTGTCCTGATAATGCCTATCATCTCCAGAGAAAGGGAAGTGCCTAGAAGATGTAAAAGGAAACTTAGTTTGATAGCATCCTGTCTGGCAAGAACTCACTTATCAATAGCTGGGATGTGAAATCCTCATTTCTTTATTGTTCTATCATTGTAGTCCCCATTTCCCTATTGTTTGTCTGTATAATCTCTGTCTGGTTCTGTGATTGATTCTGTCTGCTGTATAATTAATTTTTCTGGGGGTAAGCTAATTAAGATGGTGGGATATAATTGATTAAATAATCATGTTACAATATGTTAGGATTGGTTAGTTAAATTTCCGTAAAATGATCGGTTAAGGTATAGCTAAGAAGAACTCAAGTTTTACTATATAGTCTGCAGTCAATCAGGAAGTGGCGGGGCGGGGGGAGAATGGGAACAGGGGTTGGGAAATTGGAATCATGGTTTGCTAAGGGGGGAATGGGAACAGGGACACAGGTAAGGCTCTGAGGTGTCAGAGCTGGGAAGGAGGACACTAAGGAAGGAAACTGGAATCATGTTTGCTGGAAGTTCACCCCAATAAACATCTAATTGTTTGCACCTATGGACTTCAGGTATTGTTGCTCTCTATTCATGCGAGGACCAAGGAAGTAAGTGGGTGACAGCCCCGAGCTGTCATCTCTAGGGGTCCTACCAGATCCATGGCTATCCATTCGAAAGGAACCTCTATTATTGGAAGAGGTATCAAAGGAGCCCTCAAGTGCGGGCAAGGGCTATGTAACTGACACTTCGGACAAGAGGTGCAGTATCGCCGGACATCTTCATGTACTCCTGGCCAGAAGAACCTCCACAGGATCCGTGCCTGGGTTTTCTCTATCCCTAGGTGTCCTCCAAACAGGTGACTGTGAGCGAGACTCAATATGGCTTTTTGATGTTTTCATGGCACCAGAAGTTGTTGTAGCTCTTGCTCCTGCATTTGCACCACGCGATACAGGAGATCTTTCTTCACTATAAAGTAAAGTCCAGGACCCCAGACCTTCCAATTCATGGGTATCCCATCGATCTCAGCCACCTCTTTCCTGGCGTTATCATATCTAGGGTCCTCTGCCTGGTCCCACCTGAAAGTCTCTCTCCCGGGATTAACCTGCCCAAGCTCCCAGGGGCTGGCTTCTGCTTCTACCAACAGCTCACCGCCATCATGGCTGGGGGCAGCATCTGGTTCACCTTCAGTGGTGGAAGTTTCTGTGTTGGCTGCTTGCATCCATCTGCCTACTAGGGAGGTCTTCTGGCCCTGGGTCAGGATCCAGGTTCCAAGGTCTTTGCAGCCTTCCTTTCTTTTTTTGTCTTCTGGATCTTTTGGGGGCTGAGAACAGATCCTGAGAAATCTCAGCGAACATCAGGGGTTGACATTCCTGCAGTGATGAGTCGCTGTCCTCAGGGTCCCCACCTCCCTCCAGCCTCTCCGGGGGGAGTAAATTATCAAACCCTGGATAGTCCCTCCCAATGACTACAGGATATGGGAATTTAGGAAATACGCCCACAGTCACCTCAATGGGTTCCCCTGAACCTCCATCTCCACCGGGATGGTGGGGTAATGGCTCACAGCCCCATGCACGCATGTCACTGCTACGCGTTTGGCTTGTAGCAGCTGATTACTTTTTACCAGCTTAACCGATATGAGGGTGATAGCACTCCCAGAGTCCACAAGCACTGTAGTCTCTGCTCCATTTATCACTCCATTTATCCACTCACTCGCCTGGTGTAATTATGCGGGGCTAATGCGACCCCCCGCGAGGTGGATAAGGGAGCATGGGACCTCCCAATCCCCCAACTTACATTGCATAGGCTCCTCGGTGCTGGGACACTGTTCTGCAATGTGTCCCCACTCCCCACATGCATAACATCTATAATTGCTTTTAATCACTCCCCTATCCTGGGGGTTAGGGGGTTTAGTCTCAGGGTTCCCCCCCTTCTTCCACCTAGGACTCCCCGGGGGTTTGGTTGCCCAACCTTCCAGGGTTGGGGTCAGGTACTTGCTTCGAAAGGGGCCTTCCTTGGGTAGTCGGGTCAGTTCCCTGGCTGTCATCCATCTTTCTACCAGTGTGATCATTTCGTCGTATGTGGACGGATCGTTCTGGCCTATCCATTTGCAGAGATCTGGTGGCAGTTCCCGCATGTAATGGTCCATGACCAGGGTCTCCAAAATCTCCTCCAGGCTGCACACCTTGGGCTAACCACTTCCACGCGAGGTGTATGAGGCCAAATAGCTGGGACCTTGGGGGTTTGTTCTCCTGGTATTTCCACTCATGGAACCTCTGGGACCTTACCACTGCCATCACCCCGATCGTGCTAGGATCTCTGCCTTCAGACAGGTATAGTCAGTGGCATCCATGGCAGGCAAGTCAAAGTAGGCCTTCTGGGCCTCTCCACTCAAAAAAGGGGCAAGAATGCTGGCCCACTGCTCCTGGGGCCATGCCTCATGCTGAGCAGTCCTTTCGAATGAGAGGAAATATGCCTCTACATCATCTCCTGACGTCATCTTTGGCAGACAACCAGTGGCCCTCAGGGTTTGCATCCCGTCGGACCCCCGGGCCTAGGTGGTGAGGATCTTCAGCTGGTCCACCACCTCTCTCAAGAGGGCATGATCTTGGGTCACCTGGCTCATCAATAATTGATTGGTTTCCTGCTGTAGCCACACAGACTCCTGTTGTGCCATTGTCTGAACCCGGGTGGCCTCCTGCTGGGCTGCCGTGGCTTGTACCAGAGCTCTTACCACCTCCTCCATTGTGGTACAAAGCAAACAAACAAACCAAAAAAGAAAAAAAATCCAAAACCCCGGTGCACATTTTTTTAAAAATTTCTTTCTTCCACCATGCTGTGAACGACATCACACTGTTAACACCAGTTGTGACAAAGCTCTGTCCTTGTCTCTGTGGGTCCCACATTTCCTGGTGGATTTTGCTAGCCTCAGAGGCTTGCTGTGACCCTCCACGTAACTGTTCTCTCTCTAGAAACAAGGGTCACAGACTACTGAGCCATTTTTATCATAAGCCAGCGAGGCAGGTAAGGAGACGTTATCCTCCCTTGCACAGTCTCTGTTGTCTCCCAGTCTCAGTGATTAATCAGGGGCAAAGGTGGGGGGGGAGCCCGGGCCCACCCTCTACTCCGGGTTCCAGCCCAGGGACCCTAATAGTATCAGCTATGGTAGCTGACCTTTTAGAACATGACATGTACAATTCCCTGGGCTACTTCCCCCACAGCAGCCCTCACTTCCTCAAGCACCACTTCATCCTTACCTCAGGGCCTCCTTCCTTGTGCCTGATATGGTGTGTACTACTCAGCATCTCCAACCGCGCAACTTCCTCCCACTGCTCCTGACATGCACACCCCACCTGACTAACGGGAGGCTTTTAACTAATTTTAGCCAGTCCCTGACTGGCTTCAGGTGTCCCAATCAACCTAGCCTTCTGGAAAGTTCTTAATTGGCCCCAGGTGTCTTAACTGACCTGGAACAGCTGCCATTTTACTTATCCTGGGACCAGGGATTTGTTTAGCCTGGAGCTAATATATCTATCTATCTCCCGCTACTTTTCTATAGCCATCTGGCCTTGTCCTGTCACAATAGTATTTTTCCCATTCACAAAAGATCTTTGTGGACATCCTCAACACAGAGTTCTTTGCTTATCTCTGAATTAGATATCAAGTACTCATTAGGAGGTGCTTCTTAACCTACAGTATGGAAGGGATCATCATTTTGATTTTAATATTCTCTAGTGCTTGTGTTTAAAAATGACTTAAGCTTAAAAAATTCTCTACCTTTACAAGGTACAATTTAAAAAGTAAGTCAATTCCCCACTAAGTAGCCATTTAAAACTTGAAATGCATCTTTCCAGGCTACAAGCCAGGTAAATTTGAATTCTATGGAATCAGCAACAGCGGGATCAAAAACATCATGTGTACAATCATTTCTCCTTAGATACAATGGTACTAAGCCAGCTATAATACTTCATTAGTCATATTTTACTACTTCCCTGTCTGTACCAGTTTGCAAAATAAGACAAGTGCTAGCACATCATTAAATCAGTGTATGGCTTCTCAAGTGACTTTGAGCTGCAGAGGAGTTATTCATAGCATTCCTCTCTCCTTTGTCTACAACTCTCCCTTGTTAGGGCAGTACACCAGTACATTCTCTTTTGGCTTGGAGTACCAATCTTTACACTGAGTCTTGTGTCCTGGGGTGAATCCCTCTGACATCCCTGCACAGGCTACATGGACCCTAAGTCCAGTCATGTAGGGGTAGGGGGGCGCACATGCATTTGGGCAATGAAGCGGGGGCTGGGGGTGTTAGAAGGCTCTACTCCCTCAACCCACACACTGGCCAGTGCAACTGAGCTGCTGCAACTGGTGTCATAATTTGCTGCTAGGGAATTGTGCTTCAGAGTGGTGTCTGAGGCACAATGACATTGGGTCTATTCCTGACAGTGTTGCAGCTCCTACACGCCCGTTGTTCACAGCTGTGCCTAAACTCAGTGTGGCACTAATTTTGTCTAACCTCTTTCTTACAAGCATACTGGGGTTCAGTGACAATGGATCCTGTCCAAATTATCCTTAGCAAACTTCCTGTCACTACAAAACACTGCATTTCAATAACTATTTAGTAGTAGTTAGTGCAAATAGCTTTCCAAAAAGCGATATCGTCAAATATTTCTAAAAATAAACAAAATACATCATATATTTTTCTCATTTGACTGTGAAGGTGTTATGCTTAGTTTAGTAACAGTTCTGGGAATCTATCCAGCCTCACAGATCTCTCTCTCTACACTAAGAAAAGGAGTACTTGTGGCACCTTAGAGACTAACAAATTTATTAGAGCATAAGCTTTCGTGAGCTACAGCTCACTTCATCGGATGCATTTGGTGGAAAAAACAGAGGAGAGATTTATATACACATACACAGAGAACATGAAACAATGGGTTTATCATACACACTGTAAGGAGAGTGATCACTTAAGATAAGCCATCACCCACAGCAGGGGGGGGAAAGGAGGAAAACCTTCCATGGTGACAAGCAGGTAGGCTAATTCCAGCAGTTAACAAGAATATCAGAGGAACAGTGGGGTTACCAAAAGAAACTACAGCATTTGCTCAAGAAACTCCCTGAAAAAGCACAAGAACAAATCCGCACAGACACACCCCTGGAGCCCCGACCTGGGGTATTCTATCTGCTACCCAAGATCCATAAACCTGGAAATCCTGGACGCCCCCATCATCTCAGGCATTGGCACCCTGACAGCAGGATTGTCTGGCTATGTAGACTCCCTCCTCAGGCCCTTCGTTACCAGCACTCCCAGCTATCTTCGAGACACCACCGATTTCCTGAGGAAACTACAGTCCATTGGTGATCTTCCTAAAAACACCATCCTAGCCACTATGGATGTAGAAGCCCTCTACACCAACATTCCACACAAAGATGGACTACAAGCCGTCAGGAACAGTATCCCCGATACTGTCACGGCTAACCTGGTGGCAGAACTTTGTGACTTTGTCCTGACCCCATAACTATTTCACATTTGGTGACAATGTATACCTTCAAATCAGCGGCACTGCGATGGGTACCCGCATGGCCCCACAGTATGCCAACATTTTTATGGCTGACTTAGAACAACGCTTCCTCAGCTCTCGTCCCCTAATGCCCCTACTCTACTTGCGCTACATTGATGACATCTTCATCATCTGGACCCATGGAAAAGAAGCTCTTGAGGAATTCCACCATGATTTCAACAATTTCCATCCCACCATCAACCTCAGCCTGGACCAGTCCACACAAGAGATCCACTTCCTGGACACTACGGTGCTAATAAGCAATGGTCACATAAACACCACCCTATATCGGAAACCTACTGACCGCTATTCCTACCTACATGCCTCTAGCTTTCATCCAGATCATACCACTCGATCCATTGTCTACAGCCAAGCGCTACGATATAACCGCATTTGCTCCAACCCCTCAGACAGAGACAAACACCTACAAGATCTCTATCATGCATTCCTACAACTACAATACCGACCTGCTGAAGTGAAGAAACAGATTGACAGAGCCAGAAGAGTACCCAGAAGTCACCTACTACAGGACAGGCCCAACAAAGAAAACAACAGAACGCCACTAGCCATCACCTTCAGCCCCCAACTAAAACCTCTCCAACGCATCATCAAGGATCTACAACCTATCCTGAAGGACGAGCCATCGCTCTCTCAGATCTTGGGAGATAGACCAGTCCTTGCTTACAGACAGCCCCCCAATCTGAAGCAAATACTCACCAGCAACCACACACCACACAACAGAACCACTAACCCAGGAACCTATCCTTGCAACAAAGCCCGTTGCCAACTCTGTCCACATATCTATTCAGGGGATACCATCATAGGGCCTAATCACATCAGCCACACTATCAGAGGCTCGTTCACCTGCGCATCTACCAATGTGATATATGCCATCATGTGCCAGCAATGCCCCTCTGCCATGTACATTGGCCAAACTGGACAGTCTCTACGTAAAAGAATGAATGGACACAAATCAGACGTCAAGAATTATAACATTCAAAAACCAGTTGGAGAACACTTCAATCTCTCTGGTCACTCTTGATCACAGACCTAAGAGTGGCTATACTTCAACAAAAAGCTTCAAAAACAGACTCCAACGAGAGACTGCTGAATTGGAATTAATTTGCAAACTGGATACAATTAACTTAGGCTTGAATAGAGACTGGGAATGGATGAGTCATTACACAAAGTAAAACTATTTCCCCATGGTATTTCTCCCCCCCACCCCCCTCCCCACTGTTCCTCTGATATTCTTGTTAACTGCTGGAATTAGCCTACCTGCTTGTCACCATGGAAGGTTTTCCTCCTTTCCCCCCCCCTGCTGTGGGTGATGGCTTATCTTAAGTGATCACTCTCCTTACAGTGTGTATGATAAACCCATTGTTTCATGTTCTCTGTGTGTGTGTATATAAATCTCTCCTCTGTTTTTTCCACCAAATGCATCCGATGAAGTGAGCTGTAGCTCACGAAAGCTTATGCTCTAATAAATTTGTTAGTCTCTAAGGTGCCACAAGTACTCCTTTTCTTTTTGCGAATACAGACTAACACGGCTGCTACTCTGAAATCTCTCTACACTGTTATGTTGGTGACTTCCGTTCATTTCACAGTAACTTTCCTTACTTAATCTTATTGTCTTTTATTTTCTTATTTGTGCCAGTCATGAAGGATGGACTCTTTCAACTGGTTGTTATGTACCCATGTGGTCTTAAGCTGTGTGTAGCACCTCCTTGAAGCAGATGTAAGTAAAACAGGCCCCACAAGTGCCTGGGGTTTGAGCCGATTGCAACTTTCCTGTCAGGGATGGGAACTTGTCCCACCACACCATACCTTTGCACTGTCCTTAGCATTCTCCAGGCAATTTTCTACCTAAGTTTCAAAGTCAACAGAAGGACACAGGAAGTGAAATTTCTACACTCTCTTCCAACCATCTGTAAAATCTTTCTATATTGCACCAATCTGGGATATTTGATCCTTTGTTAGTGTACTTTCAGACAGTAAAAACTCTTTGCCCTCTATTTTAAACAAGAAACTCTGATATTATATAAAAGATATGTTTTAAGAATACAAGGAGAATTAAATCTATATATTCACTCTGTCAAAACATTCACTGTGTGCCTTTTCCACAATGCAAGCAGATGGAACAAAATAATGCTAGATTAATTTTTGTAATAGCCTAAATTCAGACTGATGTTCTTTGGCAATCAGGCTTTTAACTGTAACCTTACTGCAGAAGATGTTCCTGTCCCATTATTTCTTGACTACAGGCCTGAACTGCTGCAGTACAATTTGCCTTCTTTTGACCACAGTTTTAGAAGAAATTTGTTAGACTGATGTTAGGCTAATGTGATCTAAAAACCACACATTAAAATCCTAATCCAGAGAGAGCCTAGAATCCAATTTTTAATTAATTCATGTTAATTGGCAATCATTTAACTTAGGTTGAAACAGCAGCACAAACTCTAGTCTGGAAATACCCATAGGTCTTCCCTTGACTAGGAAAAAGGTCAAGTCTAGATAGAGCTTCGGTAATGTGAGAGAGTGAAGACAAATGAACCTTAACCACTTTTTATAGTCAAGACAAGGGCATAGTCAAAAGATGGGTCTATCCAGAGACATCTTCCCTACAGGAGTATGTGAAGATCATGTAGGAAGCCGATCCCAATATATTAAATGCCTTTTAAAAACCCATAGAGTTTACCTCAACCAGCTATCACATAATATAAAATATTTTGTCTTTCCACACTAGGCTTGTAAAACAGGTTATTTAAAACATGTTCTAACACTGGGAAAAAAAAGCAAAAGCAAAACACAAATACACTTTTTATCTTAATCTAGATAAGGCCATAATCACCCAAGGTTCAGGGTCTGATGGAGAGATAAGCGACCTCTTGGTAGTTGTTTGTAAAGGACTTCCTTCCTTTGTCTGTT
The DNA here is from genome assembly GCF_009764565.3 of Dermochelys coriacea. Lineage (NCBI taxonomy): Eukaryota > Metazoa > Chordata > Testudines > Dermochelyidae > Dermochelys > Dermochelys coriacea. The sequence continues at coordinate 118,641,915 of NC_050072.1, forward strand.
TATATACGCAGATATACAGTGCTAGTAGATGGTGCTCAAGAATATGTAGCTTAGTTCCCAAGTTTTGTAGGACCAGTAAAATGGCTTCCTCTTAGCAGCTCTTTATATCATCTCTTAACTGTAATTGCCCCCATCTGATGCCCCGGAGAGGAGGTACAAAGTGCAGAGGACCACCTCAAGGACCAGTTGAACTGGTGCAACTATGTTGGCTGTGCTCCCTAGCTACATTAATACTTAATTGGTTAAAATTCAACCAATAAGGGCAGAGATACCCACAAGATTTACTTAGAGCTCATACAACTGTAATGATATTGGGAATGCTTATGAAAGATTAGGGAGCACTTTTGTTCATGGATACATTGTGTTTCAGCAGCATTCCAGGTGCTTAAACCGATTCTTGAAAACACCAAATTTTCTAATGTAAATGGTCCTGTAGATGTTTTTGCCTTTAAATTAAAAAAAAAAAAAAAAAGGGAAAAAGAAGTTACCTGAAACACATTGGAAAACAGAGGCAATGCAGTGTTGCTGCAGCCCCTGGGCACCATTGTAACCTAGATACAGACATTTATGTGTATTTTATATACCAAATGTATTAACTCTGATAGCCAATAAAAAAAACATATTTTCCACTGCAGCTGCCACGCTATGACTAGTACTTTCTTAAAGAAATATGCTCTGCAATTAATTTCCAGGCTATATTGTCTTTAGCTGTCAAAGCTCAGTATTTTAATAAATTATTGGTTCCATTCTCACATTGACCCAGATGTTTGCTAAATTGTTGCTCCTTTATGCTTCTTCCCCCACCCCAAGTAATTATGTACAGGTACAACTAATCGGAAAGAGTAACAAAACTCCACCAAGTAGAGTCGTCAAGGTAACAATGAAACTTCCATTCAGAATGGATTTTATGCTTTGAAACAGCATTCCAATGCACTCAGTAATGCTTGTTGTAGAAATAATACATAAATGAAATCCAAATATAGACAAAATAAACTAGACATATTGAATATTTGCATTAACTATCACCTATTCCATGTTGAAAAGAAAAAAAAAGAGGTGGGGAATTATTTGGATCAAACAGGTGTTTGGGTAGTTGGAATTAGACTGCCAGAACATCACGATCCACTTCATTAGTCTGACATCCCAGCTCAATAAGAGATGAACAAGCTTGGTCAAATCTTGGCATCATCCCAACACTAGTTGATATGGTAACCAGGTAGAGAGATAACAGTGTGTGATGTGCTTGTTATCTCTGCACTGTATTATTATTGCTATAGCATTGTGATTATTATAATTAGAAGCACTTATAAGGGAGTATTTCTTGACATGCGGGGCATGAACCAAAAAATGGGCTGTGAGATGTTGCCTGTTGGATGACACCCCATGCATGTGGAAACAAACAAATGAAATGGGTGCTAGGATCCAGAAAGAGTAAGGGAAGAGAAGGAATGGAGAAGCTTGTGCCCTTCCCACTTCTGTTGCTCCATTCCAACACTGCTTTTGTTCTTGCTACAGAACTACTGCAGTACTCTGCCTGCACCATACTCTATTAATGAGAAAGGCACCATTTCAGGTTGCCGCAGTGGTGATGGCCACTAGATCATTAATGATTTGTTGCATTCCAATAGCACCTCAGGGTCCATTTGTGCTAGACATTGTTCATACACAGTGAGAGACAGTCTCCAGTTCAAGGAGATTACATTCTAAATGGACAACACATGCACAGAGAAAGGAAGTTCTGTTGTGTCCATTTCAGATAGGGATCTGCGGCAGAGAGAGATTAAGTGACTTGCCCAGTGGTACACAGGAAGTCTGCAACAGAGCAGAGAACTGAATCACAATATCCTGAGTCCAATCCTGTGCCTTAACCATAATCCCACCCTTCCTCACTTACCTTGCAGCAGCACTTTCTGTGGTAGCAGAGCACAATGCAGGTGGCAAGAGGAAAAAAACATCATAATGGTACATATGCAGATGGCATTTTGTTTTGCCTGAACAGATCCTTGGGCCCAGAATTCTGATGACAGACCAAGCGAGCCTCTACTCAGTCTGAGCTCAGTGATTATAATGGGGAATATGAGCCCGAAGAAAACAAAGAAAACTTTGGAACAATTCAAAGGAATTTCACAGAACAAATCATTTCCCAAGGAAAATCTCTTAAAAATACATTAAAGCCAGTTTCCCTTCCTAACCTGAATTGTTTATATCTTATAGTATGCAAGAAATAATAAGCATCAAGTGCACGTCTTCTTGCCTGTACAGATCTCAGAGGGTTAGACACATTAGTAATTCTTTCTAACCACGTCATGCTCAGCTTAGATAGTTGTTCTTCCTCTTCCTTTCCCTCTCCCCCATTTTCTCGAGGGAGTGATAAACCAAACTTTTCACACATGTATATAAATGCCAGGGCTCATGTAGCATCTTTCTGTAGCTGGTAGAGTTTCTCTCAGCTGTTCTCTAGCTTTATAGAGTGAGCATAATGAATTATCCAGTCTGCTGGAAAGGCTCTGATTAACAGCTTTAAATGTTTCTGCTGATTTGCTTAAATCACATACTCCAGATTTTTAGACCTTTCCCCAAGTTAGTCAATCACAAAAATATGTATAGTTCTAAAAGAGCTATGTACGGTATAAAAACAAACCAACCCATTTGAAGAGATGGCCCCTGATTCAGTCCTATACTTCCCAATGTCCTGGCACTATATTGGCCACCCTGCTCCCTGCAGCTGTTTCTCTCTCAGCAGCCAACTACATCCCTTTGCCAAGCTGAGTATAGCTTGATAAGCAGAAAACAGGTAGCAGAGCAGGGGTATGTTAGGCAGTTGAGAGAAGAGCAGCCTATACTTGGAGAAGAGAGTAGGGTTAGTTCTGCATTGGAGAAAGGGAGATGGAGAGACCAGAAGGAGGAACAAGCTACAGGATAGGTAGAGAACAGAAGTCATCATGGGATCGGGTAGAAAGGTGAGAAGGAAAAGCCAAGGGGGAGCACAGAAGTATGTGAACAAAGGGATCATAGAAAGACTCCTGGAGAGGGTGGAGAGCATAGCAGGAGGCATGAGGACTGTACCAGAAACAATGGAGGGGGGATAGCAGGAGCCATCTGGTGCCATTTCAGGAAGATAGGGAGCAGCATGTTCTCCTCAGGAAAATTTTCAAATAAGCCTGGTGTCTGCTGAAAGGCCGCGCATATACTTTCTGGTGAATTTTAGGTTATTCGTTGCTGCTCTTTCCTTTCCATTTTCTTAGAATAAAGTAATCTACAATTTCCTGCATGCATACAGGACCCTCTAAATGCTAGGCATTTAGCAGACCCCAGGTGATTTGGAGACATGTTCCTGGCAAAAATTCTTTGCACATTAGCCATCATGGACTCCCTGGGAAGCAGCTGCAAAACGAGCTGTGGGCCACCATTTTTATTACATTAGCATAACTCCACTGTCTTCAAGGGCATTGTCCCTGACTTACACTGCTGTTACAGGAAAATCAGCACCACTGGTTTTTATTCAAGGAAGTTTGCCCACCCTCATTGCCACCTCTACTCCTACCCTTCCATTAGTGAAGGCATATGTTCTACCAGTTGAAAGAAAAAGGATTCTTCAGCTTTTTCTCTAAAGGAGCAGATTAGAGATCTAAAGACAGAGTAATGGATGTAATGGAATTCCATGTAATGAAATCTGCAGATTGGTCTTGTTGAAGGATGGAATTAGAACCCAATATATCTCCCATCAAAGTCATTGCAAAACTTTTCGTGAAGGTCAATGAGAGCTGGATTGAGTAGTTAGTAGAGGAGCTGTGCAGGAATCAGAAGTTCTGTTTTGTAGGAAACACTGTGATTCTGATATTTTTTTTTGTCACAAATCAGAACAAAAACAAAGCTTTTCTAAGACGCCTGGGAAAATAATCATTTCAGGTCAATTAAAACATTTTGTTTTGATTTCAATTGTTTTATTTTATATTACATTACAATTTATATTTGCAGTGTTGTTGTAGCTGTGTTGGATATGAGAGTGACAAGGTATGTGATCTAATTTCTTTTATTGGACCAACTTCTGTTGGTGAGGGAGACAAGCCTTCGAGCTACACAGACTTCTTCTTCAGGTCTAGGAAAGGTAATCAGTGTGTCCACACCTAATTACAAAGCAGAACAGATTGTTAAAACTAAGGAGTTAACACATGTTGCAAAAGACCATTGAAGATGAAATGGGCCCACTGCACCTTGAATGGTCTCTTGCAACATGTGTTAACTCCTTATGCTTAACAATCTGTTCCACCTGGTATTTAGCTGTGACATTCTGATCATAATTCATAACATATTATAAAATAAAATAAATTTCTGAATGAAAAGTCAGAACATTTCATTCCAATAAAATGAAAATGCTTAAGTTTGGGGTTTTTATATTGAAATTTCATCAAAAACCAACACGTTCCCATGGAATGCTCCATTTTGATGAATCAACATTTTCCAACAGAAAAATGCTTTGTAGGAAAATTTTTGATCAGTTCCACTGTTTGGGGACTTCTGCATGTGTTGTTCCTTCATGGCTGATTTAGCTCTGCAGTGCACACAGTAAAAAGACTTCATTTTTTTTAGAAAGGTAAGCTGATCTAACTTGAACATACAGAGAGTCAAATCCTCATCTGATATTAATCGGCATAATTCCAATGAAGTTAACATAGCACTTGGACTTACCCCAGAAAAGGATCTGCCACACAGAGAAGAGCTGTTCAGTACATACATACTTTTCTGACCACAGAAGCAATCACCTGCCCTCTAAGAAATTGGTTAAAATAAAATACAAGCATCAATGCTATGAAAGCCATCCCCACTGGAAGTAAATAATGAATAATAATCTTTTTTCAGTATGACTAACAGATGGTGTGGCATCATGTGTTAAAAAACAAACCATGAATATTATTATTATTTTTCCATCATCTGTGGAAACTGTAACTCTAAAAAGAAATGTTTTTACTTTATTCTCTTTTGTTAAGTTATTCCTTCTCCCCACAAAAGAATATGGGGAACTGGCTGTCTATATTTTCTACTGAAAATACTGAAAGTGAGAAAAAAAACCTCAGCATCATTTTTTTCAATTTCAGTCACTAATTTTAGTAAGCAAATCAGTTTGCGATTTTTCCAAAATGAGAAAATTGCAATTGGACATTCCCTAATATTACAGCTGGTTGAAAATTTTCTGTCAAAACTGTTTTTCAGGAGAAAATTGTGCTTTCAACTAAACTACATTTTTCACTAAATGTCTGCTTCTGCTGCGAAAAATTTGATATTTCACCAAAAAACAAACAAAAAAAACCATACACGAAAACTCAAAAAACATTTTTACTCCCAAAACAGAAACATTTGGATTCAAAACTATACTGCAGTGTCTCATGGGAACTGTAGTTTGGATGCTCTATGCTCCCATTCTCTTCTATTTATTGGGCTTTCTGTCTGGACTACATTTTCCATGAAGCACCATGCCTAGGAATTTCTATGTTACAGCCCCTCACCTCATCAAGAGGGGAGGAAGAGGTGCATCATCAGAGATGGCTAGAGAGCCAGGTATATAGAAGAGAATGAGAGCATAAGGCACCAGAACTACAACTCCCATGAGGCATTGAAGAACCATTTTGAATAAAAATATCTGCTCTTGGATAAAATATTTTTAATATATATTTTACTAAAATGTCAGTTTTTCCCTGGGAAAATTTTATCTTCTGACCAACTCTACATAATATATATGAAAAAATGCATGTATAGTGGCCCCAGGGCTTGTCTGTAAAGAAGTATGCATTGTACAACTCCCACAGATCTGAGTTTAGGCATAAAACACTGCTGGGTAACTATCTACAAATGATAGACGAGTATGAATGTAAGAACAATGTCCAAAATTTTAAGGACAGTTATCTTGCAAAATAAGCTAAATTTATTAATACTAAAACCTCTCCAATGCATCATCAAGGATCTACAACCTATCCTGAAGGACGACCCATCACTCTCACAGATCTTGGGAGACAGGCCAGGCCTTGCTTACAGACAGCCCCCCAACCTCACCAGCAACCACTCACCACACAACAGAACCACTAACCCAGGAACCTATCCTTGCAACAAAGCCCGTTGCCAACTCTGTCCACATATCTATTCAGGGGATACCATCATAGGGCCTGATCACATCAGCCACACTATCAGAGGCTCATTCACCTGCACATCTACCAATGTGATATATGCCATCATGTGCCAGCAATGCCCCTCTGCCATGTACATTGGTCAAACTGGACAGTCTCTATGTAAAAGAATAAATGGACACAAATCAGATGTCAAGAATTATAACATTTGAAAGCCAGTCGGAGAACACTTCAATCTCTCTGGTCACTCGATTACAGACCTGAGAGTGGCTATCCTTCAACAAAAATACTTCAAAAACAGACTCCAGCGAGAGACTGCTGAATTGGAATTAATTTGCAAACTGGATACAATTAACTTAGGCTTGAATAGAGACTGGGAGTGGATGAGTCATTACACAAAGTAAAACTATTTCACCATGTTATTTCTCTCCCCCACCCCACACCCCATGTTCCTCAGACGTTCTTATTAACTGCTGGAAATGGCCCACCTTGCTTGTCACCATGATAGGTTTTCCTCCTCCCCTCCTCCCCCCACTGGTGATGGCTCATCTTAAGTGATCACTCTCCTTATAGTGTGTATGATAAAACCCATTGTTTCATGTTCTCTGTGTGTGTATATAAATCTCCCCACTGTATTTTCCATCACATGCATCCAATGAAGTCAGCTGTAGCTCAAGAAAGCTTATGCTCAAATAAATTTGTTAGTCTCTAAGGTGCACAAGTACTCCTTTTCTTTTTGCGAATACAGACTAACACGGCTGCTACTCTGAAACCTTTATTAATACTACCATTACTACCACCTTGAAATCATATAATATCTTTAGAAATCTGAATATATTTGGCAAACATTAAAGAATTAAGCCTCAAGACACTGCTGTGAGGAAAGAATCTCCAATTTACAAATAGGGAAATAAAGAGAGAGAGATTAAATGATTTACCCAAAGGCACATAGGGACGAGAACGTCAATCTCTTGATTCCCAATCCACTTCCTTAACCTCAAGACAATCCTTCCCCTTTAAAATCAAATGCCAATTTGGTGTAACTTTAAGTTTAAATAAAGAAAGGAGCAGTATCACCTGGTAATAATTGGAGGGACCTGCAACATGTTCTCACCTTCTTCCAGGCTCTAATACATCTGCTATCCCTGAATTGGCAGCAACTCCCAGCACTATGCTCAAACAATATTATTAGGCACCTGAAATATGCTAAAGGGACTAAATCACTCTTTTTTTTTCTAGGCCCAGATCTTGACCTCCCAATTCCTCAGTGCAAAATTCAGCCAGAGATGCGAGGGTTGGCTGGGTTTCATGATGCAGAAACTCCATTGGTGGCTCAAGGACAGAACCCTTTTCATGTAAGTACTATATGGTTCCACCAACTCCTACCCCTACCCCAAGGATGCAATCTTGGCTCCCTTGGGCTCTTGAAAAGGAAGTTGAGAGGCTCTGTGTACATGCAAAGGAAGGTGGAGTAAATTTTCCAGTCAGTGACAACCTTAAAGCAAGCACCTGCCTCAGGGCATTCCTGTAGATCTCCAGAACACACCTGTTAGCTGGGAAATACAATGGGGCCCTACTGGGTCAAAGATCTCCCCTTCTTGCAATCAGAAAGGAGAGAGGAAAAAGACCTTCACCTAATCCCTCAAAAGGAAGATTAAACAGGAGTGAAAACTAAAGTTTCCAGGGCACTAGACTTCCCGTTTGGGATTATGGCTTGGTTAGAGATTTACATGGTTATCTCAACTTTTTAGGTATCACTTGTAGGTATAGGGGGATAGTTAATTTCTATAACCCTTCAGTCCTCAGCATAGCACTCTGCTGGGTGCCAAAAAATGGCAGCGTACAAGTTATATGCAGTTTACTCTGGAAAACTTTTTATTAACATATCCTCGTCCCCAGAGATGATCTCCAGTATCAACTATTTGCTATAACTATGAAGTGCTGAAGTAAGAGTAGCCATTAGGAGTAGTTTATTACTCTTCTTGTATTTTAATCTCAGCAAAAAATAAGTAATTCAATGAAGAAATGTTGTTTCAGCCAAAAAATAAAATCCCCCACCCCCGCCAGTTTAAAATTGATCCTGTAGTTTGCTGAAATGAAAATTACATTCCCCCATAAGAGAGAGCGGCTTTTTTCCCCCCCAGTGATAGCTTGTTTATTTTTCTACAGCTAGGAATAAATAAATAAAAAAAAATAAATGAAAAGTAACAGAGTAAATAAAAGGCCCAAGCACTGGCACTGCATCCAAGCATAGAGGAAAGGAGAAATACCAAGTGGGCCTAGTCCATCTTGTTGGTGATACAGTGTAACAATCCACTTGGGGGAGCTACTGGGTTATTCATTGCCCAATGGATAATGGAACATCAAGTAATTAATTAAGGCGAAGTAGCTTGCTTGCAATCTAGTTTACACTGGAAATTAGCCCTGACTCCAGCAATCTGTGGCCTCCTTCTGCTATAGCTGCACAGGTGCATATCCCAAGTGTGGACCAGGGAAGTTACTCTTTGCTCCAATGGAGTTACCCAGATTTGGGGATAAGCTCAGCTGATGCAAATTGTGGCTTTCCTTGTCTGGAGAACATTTGGAATTCACAGTGGTGCATATTGTGATGCTCCCAGGCGTACCCAGAGGCACATTGCTACCTCCTGTCCATAGCTTGTGGAAGCCTTGTCTGTGCCTGCCAGGGGTCAACTCCCTGACATCACCAGCCATATGCAACACAAGCACCCGCCTCTCATCCTATGCAGCATCCACTATCCCTTTATAGGTTAGCTATAGATACACTCCAACACCCTAGTCCTCCGAGCATCTCTGTGGTGTCCAGCCCCAATCTGACTCCCAGAATTACCAGATCCTCTGTTCCTAAATGAACAGTACACCAAAGCTTACAAGTTATGCACTGGATCACTCACACTTCCACTTAACACACAGCTCTTAGATGTGTTTATAGAGAAAACAAGCATAGATTCATTTTACAAAGAACAGGGGTTCACATGATAGCAAACAAATATTGGAAATAAAGGGTTACATATAAAATAAAATCATAACATACATTCTAGAGCTAAATGTAATTAACAAGATCCCCTCTCCTCTAATAAGGCATTGCTTACCCAAAGTCCTTCTCACAGCGTTTTTCAACCAGGATGTCTGAGATCCTCCTCTCATAAGACCAAACCCACTGTCAGTTTGTCTCCACAGACAGAGGATGCCATGGCATCTCTGTGTACCTCTGGCTATATTAGACCAGTCATTTGTTCTTTGCTGGTAAACAGCTTCCCCCTCATCACTGTTCCCATCTTCCTGTTAATTTCTTCACCTTAAATCCCCACAGTCTCTTCAGTCATGTGTGACTCTGTATGCAAATATACTGCCATTGTGAGACACACAATATATGTAGTGCTGTGGCCACTTCACCTTGAATGGTCACTTGAAATGTGTGTTAACTCCTTACGTTAAACAATCTGTTGCACCTCATATTTAGCTGTGACACTGAATACATTTCCTATACCTGACCAACAGCTCTGTGTAGCTCAGAAGCTTGTCTCTCTCTCTCTCCAACAGAAGTTGGTCCAATAAAAGGTATTACCTCACCCACAATACACAATAGTCAGCTAGGGAAATAAGTGTCTTCCACCTCATGTCTGGTGGAACCTATCTTAAGGCATTGCCCTTAACGTCAAGGCATTAAGAACATATTTTCCAAATTCTACTCACAAGAATACTCCAATTTAAGTTAAGATCAATAGAACTATTCAATGGGTGAGTGGGTAAGGTTATGTATGTTTAAATGTTTGGTGTTGACATACATATGTGGGTGTGTATGTGTAGATCCATCAATTTCCGATTTGTGTGTGTGTGTGTGTGTATGTACTCTTGGCTCACCATGAGCATTTTGACAGGAAGTACCAAACAGTAATAACAACAGCAATAATACAAGTGTGTGTGTGTGTGTGTGTGTGATACACAGAAATCAGAAATAGATATATAAAATTTATCTTTGTGTACATATGTATATATTCTATTTTCCCTCCCTCCCCCATTTTGTCCCTCTACATTTGTTTTCCACTCTGCTTGCTCTGTGCCCTCTCCTCACCATAATTTTTTAGCTGCTCTCCCCCTCAACCCAAGTCTTACCTATATTTAACGCAAAGCCAATAACATTTGAGTCCAAATCTTTGAACTTCTGATGTGTGAGTGAACTTGTAATTAGGCAACAATGAGTTCACCTTTTCTTTCCCTAGTTTCTCCCACTGCCTTTATAACAGTGATGGGCCACGTACTTCCCCTCTTCCTCACTCTGGAGGTGAGTCAAGGTCTGGCCAATGTGGCCTTAATTCATGGAAGGAGTAAGAAGGTCCCTGATACCTCATATGTCCCCTAAAGACTAAAGAAGTCCCCTTGTACCGCACGGGGTGTTTTAGTCTATGCAGGATTTTAGGGATTATAGCCAGCCAGAGTGGGAGCATCCTGGAATTAGCTAGTCAATGTTCCACGCTCTACTTTTGAACCCCGAGAATTTCGCACCAAAGTGGAGCTGCTCGGTGGAATCAGAGAAGGTAGGGAGAGCAGGAGAACATGGCTCCCTAATTTGTTCTTAGACTCAGCATAGACTTCAAAGATCACTTTGCCCCTCTACATGAACTGAGGACACATTTTTCCAGAAAGGGAAAATGAGGTCAGAAAGCATTGCAGACAAGCTGCCTCTTCTTGCCATTTCCTGGAGACTGACAGAGTGGGAAGCGGATTTCCTCACAAATCTTTAGGTTCTTCATGATCAGCTGGCCATATCTCATCCTCCTCCATATCACCGCACACCCAAAGGCCAAGGGGGTAATGCAGCGGGTTCTGTGTGACAGCAGTTCTTCTCTTGACATTTCCTTTCCACAGAAAAAAAAATGTGGAAGGGAAATGTCAAAACTTAATTTGGCCATACCCTCAGGTCTCTATTTCTGCAGCAAGTCTGTTGTTCACAGGAAAAAAGAGAAATTCAGTATTTGGTGCTATATAGTAGCTCACATTTCATCCTCCCTTAGGATATTTTATTTAGTCCATTAAACATTTCCAGTTTTGTTCTGGGCCACTGCAGCAACAAAAAGCTGTCTATTACATCACTTCCTTTCTTTTGTGGACTTAACTATTACCTCTATCAAGAAAGCATTCAGCAGTAAAACAAGGTAAAGAGAAAACATTCTCAATTACTTAAAACTGACAGACTTGAAAGGCTGCCAACAGTTAGGGCTACAGTGGAATCCTTTTATAAGAAGGATCAGTTTCAGTAACCCCAATCTAAGTGACCACTACATCCAGATCTACAGAGCAATGAAATTCTTAAATCATGTATACAAAGAGAACCTCTGTCATACAGGGACAGCCTGAGTTCTACTATCCATTTTAATGCCATTGCAGAACAATCTGGTCAATCTTATTACTGGCTCTAAATAGCACTCCCCACAAGATAGAGCTATAGCAGACAAGAAACATTCTGGATAGGTTGACCAGATGTCCCGATTTTATAGGAACAATCCCGATTTTGGGATCTTTTTTTATATAGGCTCCTATTACCCCCCACCCCATCCCAATTTTTCACGTTTGCTGTCTGGTCACCCTAATTCAGAGAGGTGTGAAATGCTCATCTATAAAGTTTCTGTAAGGTTAAACTGTGTATTTTTGTCTCGTAAAAAGAACCACGTGCGCTTACTGCAATGTATAAATATTAATTACTTGCAGACAGCAAGGCATCAAGCTAAAAACAATTTCAGGGTCATGCATTAAGGAGGCACCCGAGTTGAAGCCATGTTCAGGTTTTCCCTTTTAAAGTAGGAGGTAGATACACTATTCAAACATACATTATTCTTAAACATAGTCTTTCAAGCCAGAGGGCAAGCATTAATTTTCAAAGTCTTCTTGGTAAAGGTCTAAAATAAGTGTTTATATATATAGTGTGTGTGTGTTTGAACAACTTGGCCATAATTTGCATATACATGCATATAATCACCCACTTATTCCAGCCAAGGTTGTTTCTTTGGAAGTGGGGAAGGGTGCATACCACAGGCTTCCCTTTAGTTAGAAATACCTATGCTTTAAAGTGAATCATACTTGGAACACTAGAAAATAACAGTAGTTTAAAAGGCAAGAAAGTAAAGATGTTGTGACCCTAAACAGAGTTTGCAAACCAATCTCACTCCAGAACTCATCAATCTCTAACTGTGCACTAAAATCTTTTCTTTTAGCAAACAGCATTGTTGTATAAAGTACTAAGTTGGTTAACTCTGTGCAGGGGAGTGTTGGGGCTTCCATCATGAGTATAGGAACTATCTGTGGTCAGTTGTATTTTGCAACAGAGTACTGATATTTGTTATTTTGATGTACAATATGTTGCTATTAAACCTTAATCAGCATCTTCACATCTTGGTATGTAGTAATGATGTGACTGGTGGGGAAAAAAGCCCATTCCAGTATACCAATATATTTTGATAAAAAAGACTTTAATAAAAGAAAACAATATGCTTGATCAGGGCCATCCTTATGGGGCCCTACGCAATATTATTAAACTGGTGCCCCTATGCTCCACTGAAGGTGGCGCCCAGCCGGCACCGCTGACCCCAGTGTGTTGAGGGGGCACAGCCACCACCCTGCCCGCGGACCCCCAGAACCCTCCCCATTGCTGACACACACTGAGCTTCATTTGCAGCCGATGCTGCGGCAGTGGCTCAAGGCAGGCTTTGAGCTGTCACATGGAGGCTGCATCTTGCCAGAGCCCACAGCCCTTCTGCAGCCCCTCGCCACTCCTGGCTCACCACGCGCATTTTGACAGGAAGTACCAAGCAGTAATAACAACAATAATAATACAAGTGTGTGTGTGTGTGTGTGTCTGTCTGTGTGTGTGTTTGATAGAGAGCCAGTGCATGTGAGAGAGCCAGAGAGCCAGTGTGTTTGTGTGTGTGAGACTGTGTGTTGGCAAACTGTGTGACAGTGTGTGAGACTGTGTGTGTGTGTGTGACAATCTGTATTGGGGGACTGTTACTCGTGAGAGGCAGAGGGTATGTGGGGGTGAGAGCCAGTCTGTGTGTGAGGGAGACTGCATGTGTGTTAGGGAAGTGTAAGAGACACTGTCACTTTAAGTCCCACCCTTCACACACCCCCTCCCCTGCTGACTCCCATGGAAGTTTCATTCCTCCTGTCTTGGCCCCAGTCCCCACCAGAGACCGAGCGGCCCAGGCAGGCAGGATCCAGGGAGGGACTCCGCTCTGGGTGGCAGTAGGCCATGCCGCCACGCTGCCAATGGCCAGCCCCACCGCTCTGGGCTCCCCAGGACTGGGGCGGCAGAGCTGGAGGCTGGAGCCCTCAGCTGGCCGGCTGAGGAGTGCAGGAGGGAGGGGTTGGGGTTGGGGAGAAGCCCGCCGGCTCGGCACAGGGGAGGGGCTAGAGAAGGAAGGATTCCAGCCATGGCCAGCGAGTGGAATGGTGTGCCAAATTTTCTGGTGCCCTAGGCAGCCACATACACTGTGTATGCCTAGGAATGGCCCTGGGCTTGATTCTCCACCGCCTTGCACATTGTGCAATCATTTACAGTTCTGTAAACACTCACAAATCAGAATGGAGGTGTTTAATATGCACTTTGCACAGCTGTAAATGAAGGTGCAAAGCTGTGGAGAATCAAGACCAGTACTCCAAAAGATTCTTAGATAATAGTACAGTTAGTCTGCATTTGTGATTTCCTTCAACTTTGTTTCAGCTGCACACTTGGCATGGTAATTACTTAAGAGCTGCATGGCTCACAACAGACTGACTGGCAACCCTCCCATGAAGTGTCTTGTCTTTCAAATATAATGAAACTTTCAACCCTGTTTTCTGGGGGGCACACCAAAAGCCAGGCAATTACTGCTAATGTTCACATTTGACTGAGGCTGAAATAAAAGGGAAAAAATGAAAAGGGAATGATTTGATATACATTTTTTTTAAAAATCAGGTATTGCACTGATTAAGAGATAAATGGCAAAATAAATTTCAAATAGTAGCAAAGGGAAATCCATACGGTGCATATAATCAGTATCAATGATATTCCTCACGCTGCTTTTGTCCAAATTAGGCATCAGTTCAGAAAACTATCCCTCTTGAGGACTTCACTTAAATACATGCCTAAAGTTAAGAATGTGCTTAAATTGTGTTCTGAATAGGAATGTATTGAAGCACATACTTAAGTCATTTCCTGTCTCAGAGCCTTACAATATATTCCTCTCAGGGCAGAGACCTGAGGCCACACTCTCCTCTCATATATACTAACTGGAGTAAATCCTGAGAGTGGCTACTCTGGATTTGTAACAGGCATAAAATTTGCCCCTGCTCTTGTTACAGTCTTTAAAGCACTAGGGGTACTTATGACAACAAAGAACAGTATATCCAGTATTACTGTTATTTATTATTTAGTTTGGGGCAGTTATTAAGATGCACTAGCTCAGTGATCCCCAAACTGTGGGTCACTCCCAAGGTTGCCAACTTTCTAATTGCAGAAAACTGAACTCTCTTGCCCTGCCCCTTCCCTGAGGTCCCGCCCCTTCTCCAAGATCGCACCTCTACTCACTCCATCCTCCCCTCCCTCTGTCGCTTGCTCCGCCTTCGCTCACTTTCACTGGGCTCAGGCATGGGGTTGGGGTGTGGGAGGGGTGAAGGCTCTGGGGTGGGGCAGGGATGAGGGGCTTTTGGGTGCAGGAGGGGACTCTGGGCTGGGGCAGGGGCACAGGAAGGGGTTCTGGGTGTGGGCCCTGGGCGGCGCTGACCTCAGGCGGCTCCCAGGAAGTGGCAACATGTCCCTCCAGCTCCTAGGTGGAGGGGTGGCCAGAGGGGCTCCGTGTGCTGCCCCCATCTGCGGGTGCCACCCCTGCAGTTCCCAGTGGCCAATGATCCACAGCTCTGGCCCTGCCTGTGGCCCCTGCCTCCGGGGTGTGGGGCTGGACCATGTAAGGTGGGGGTGCAACTGAAAAAGTTTGGGGAACACTGTTCCTTTCCTAACTAAATGGGAAGACATGGTCCCTGCTCTGACATGTTTACAATCTACCAGCTCTCTCTTTCCGGCACTCTGCTTTTCTGCTAAGAAGTTATGGTGTAAGGGGAGAATTTTTATGTGTTGAAGGACATTCTCCTTTACAGATCACCTATAAAATCTGAAATGGGCATATAAACCTATCTCCAAACCTCTCCACCACACCCCACAACACCTTCACCAAGGTAATGTATCACTCATCCATCTAAGAGTAAGATACATAGTAACTTCAGTAGTTCTCTTCAACTCCTGTTAACAGCACTGTGCATTATAGCAATTGATATACCAAATAAGCAAATTGATATACCAAATCTCGGGCTTGCCCTAGCCAGCTCCTGCATGGGGAGACGCAATCTACCTCCCGTTTGTCCCTTTACCAGTCCTAATCTGGCCCAAAATTGTATTGCCTTGCACTGCACAGAAAGCTGTACAGCGCAAGGTCATGAAATTTACAGCTTTTGGCCCCCCAGTTATGAATTGCACAAAGTGGGTTTTAGAAAACAAAACAAGTTTTTTAGCTACAAAGTATAAATTTTAAGTGATTATAAGGGATAGCAAACAGACCAAGCAGATTATTGAGAAAATAAAATAAAACACGCAAACTAAGCTAATACACTAAATTAACTGGTTAATAATAGCAAATTCTCACCCTAAATGTTGTTTTATGCAGGTTGCAGAGTTTCTTGAAGGTAAATTGCACTGCTTGCAGATTAAATCTCCAGGTATTCCTTTCACACACTAGACCTTTCTCACCTGGGCTCAGCCCCTGCCCCGCAGCTTAGTTCCTTTGTTTCTTCCAGTGTTCCTTCTTGAGTAGAGAGGCAGTGGAGAAGAACCTTGATTACCTCACTTTTCTGCCTTAAATAGGATTTATATATGGTGGGAAGCCTTTGTCTCTCAGTGTGTTTTCCTCCTCCCGCCCAGTGGAAAAATACGAGAAATCCAAGATGGAATCCAGTGCCAGGTGACATGATCACATGATCCTACAGTGTCAAAGCAACATCCCCAGAAGTTTCTCAGGAAGGTGGGAGATTAACATCTTCAGAGTTCTATTGTTTTCCCAAATGGCCCATCCAGACTGATTGTCTACTGTCTGCTGGGTGCTCCCCAAATGTAAACACAGTTGCAATTGTTACATAATCAATATTCCTAACTTCAGATACAGAAATGATACATGCATACAAATAGGATAATCACTTTCAGTAAATCACAACCTTTCCAATGATACCTCACATGACCCATCTTGCATAAATCATACCTTAGTTATGCCATATTCATATCATAAGCATATCTCTATGAAGAATATGGGGGCATAGTGTCACACATCTCGTGCTTCCTATTATAATAGGAAGGATCTTTGAAAAAGCCGAAGTCTATGGTGTTGTTTTAGGGACATATCCTGTCCTCGGGTATGAGAACCGAGTTCCCAATGAGTTTTATGGAAGAGCTGAGGTAGAATTTAGCTTTTAGGTTTTTATTTCTTTAATAATCTCTCTTGCTTGCAACTTTAAAAAATCTGCATGTCACGGTCATCCTATGTACATGTTTCTAGTCATTACTCAGCCACCAAGCTGGTGCTACTCAAAGTTTTGTGGCTAATGAGGCTTAGAAAGAACTCTAAACTATTAATTGGATAGCAAATGTCTTGCTTTCTGCCCAAACCTACTCTGCCTCTCTCTATTCCTATAAAAAGCTTACAATGCCTTCAGAGAAAAGAGTAAAACTGTTGCCATTTTAGTTTGACAAGCAAACTAAAAACAAAATAGCAAGAGTCCTAATGCAGTAACAAATCCTAGTATTACTCCTGCTTCAAAGAACTACTAACAATGTCCAGATTGGCAGGGGTGTTCTCTAGCCACTTTCATCCAACTCAAAGCTTCAGGTTCACAAACAGGAGTTGCTCCTGCTGCAACAATAAATATGAAAGCAACAATAAAGCTTCATCCACCTGTCTTTTGCATACATTATTCGAAGCTGAGCTCTTAAAGAATTCCATCTTAAGGATGGAAAACAGTTTTTGTGCCCCATATGGGAACAAGACTGCCTATGGCTTATCAACTGGCTATGACTGTGTCTTTCAAATCACCAGTAGCCTAATACAAAAGCCTAGGGCTCAGATTTTCAAAGCATTCCAGAGGATTTAGACCATTATTTTCCATTCACTTTAATGGAAGTTATTTGTCTACATCCCATAGACTGCTTTGAAAATCTGTTTACATTCAGAATTGTGTTCTTAAATGTGAACCAAGTTAAACAGAATTACAACTGTGCAAAAAAGTAATACTCATACCTATTTGGTATATTTGATTTAGAAAAGGAAGGATTTAGGGAAGTCATTCAAGGCAAACAAATATTAATTTTATTAATCTGGAAAGAGAAGGGGAGAAATGAGCTTGTGCCCCCTAAAATAGATTTTTAAAATATACATGATGTCTAAATTACCTAATTTCTGGCAGTAATTTTGTAATCATTTCACAAAAAATATGGGAAATACTTTAAAATAATCATACAACTCTCACAGTTAACTAATGTTTTGTATTCACCGAGGAATGAGAGATGAGCTGTTCTAATAAGCATGTAAAATGCAGCCAAGCATCTGTAAACCCACTAAAATACCCCCATAAAGAAAATCTACCATCTTTTAGGAACCAGATAAAACTTTAGACAATGTCTCTTTCCAGAAAAAATCATGAAATAGAAGCACTATAGACATATTTTTACATTGCTTTTTCCTGCAGAGAAACTCATCACCACAAAACAGCTAAAAAAGGGCTTGTCATTTTGGAATTCTAATCAAATAGTATCAGATGGAAGTTTTCTTAAACTCAGATTTTTTATTTTCCAAGAGTTCAGGTAAACACAGTTACTTAAACTAAGCAAAAAGAAAAGCAGTACTTGTGGCACCTTAGAGACTAACAAATTTATTAGAGCATAAGCTTTCGTGAGCTACAGCTCACTAGCTCACGAAAGCTTATGCTCTAATAAATTTGTTAGTCTCTAAGGTGCCACAAGTACTGCTTTTCTTTTTGAGAATACAGACTAACACGGCTGCTACTCTGAAAGGTTTCAGAGTAGCAGCCGTGTTAGTCTGTATTCGCAAAAAGAAAAGCAGTACTTGTGGCACCTTAGAGACTAACAAATTTATTAGAGCATAAGCTTTCGTGAGCTACAGCTCACTTCATCGGATGCATTTAGCTGTAGCTCACGAAAGCTTATGCTCTAATAAATTTGTTAGTCTCTAAGGTGCCACAAGTACTCCTACTCTGAAACCTGTTAAACTAAGCAAGCACACTTAGGCTCCAATCCTGCAGAGGTTTACACAGTTAAGTACTTCCACTGGCTTTGATGTTCTATTCATGTAAAGTTAAATACTTAAGTCTTTGCAGGGCATAAGCCTCACTCGTACAAATTGATCTATATGGCCATCTCCACTTACCTCAAAGGTAGAGCTGGTCAGAATGTAGTCTTTTTCCCACTAAAAATTTTGACCCAAAAACCTCTGCACCCAACCAACCCCCACCTCCACAAAAACACCAAAATATTTTAATCAAAATTTTTCATAGAAAACTGACTTTTCGGAGAAAGATGAAAAACTAAAATATTTTGATTTGGAAGTGCTGCTATGGTGCCACATGGGAGTTGCAGTTTGGGTGCCTTTTGCTTCTATTTTCCTCTATAAGGCAGGCACTTTGTTTGGACTACATCTCCCATGTGGTCAGGAGGTGGTTTAATCATGCAAGTCTTGGCTTTGGTGTATCCTGCGAGATGTAGTCTGGCTGCGGACTCTGGCCCATAGAGGATATATTGAACAACAACTTCCACGAGGCACCCATAAGCTATCCAAATCAACATTTAATTAATTTTTGGCTGAGATATTTCATTTTTGGTTCATTTGGGGTGCGGTTGGCAATATATATATATTGAAACACCTTTTGCAACATAGTTCATTTAGTCAAAATCTCAGATATCTATCAAAAAACAGTTTTGATGCAAAATTTTCTAGCAGCCCTACTCAGGAACTCAACAATCTCTTGCTTCCCACCCAAACACACAATATGCTGAATGCTTTGCTGGTGCCCATATGTGAATACTAATTTTTTGATGTTGTTGAAGTTGTAACTAGGGTTTTGCATTATATTGTGAGGCAGCTAACTGATGTATCCTATGTTTCCTTATCTGCTGCAAGCAGGCGGGACTTCCCTGTAAACATGTGGACTCTGGTACTGTCAGTGGGAATTTGATGTGTGTGCTTTTAGTTAAGGTTCAAATGTAGAGTGACAAGATCTCTCATTTTTAAAGGGAAAATCCCGTATTAAAGCCTCTCTGCAGGTGTCCTGACTTTTTCTTAAAGACCGGTAAATTGTCCCATGTTTTTTAGCTCTCCATCCCCCATTAATAATGGATTTCTGCTTGCTAGCTGCCCACCCACCAGCAGTGAGTAGGGGGGATTAGTCTCTGACAATGGGTGTACAAGGCTGGTGGCGGGGTGAAGATTCAGCATGCAGGGCCAGCCGCTCCCCCTGCTGGTCCATCAGCATACCCTATGCTGTGTGCCAGGTCTCGGCCAGCAGGGCCCCACACCCTCATCCCGTTTCCGGCTGGTACTGTGAAACTGCGAGCTGTGGTGGTTGGTGAGTGAGGGCAGGCACCAGGCCAGTTACCTGTCACCTCTTCTGCTCACCCATCAACCCTTTACATGCTTTCCCTCTTACTGTGTTCCCTTTGCTTTGCCCCTTCACCCTCCCACCCCCGAGCCCTGCTGCTCCTCCATATCCCCCGCTCCGCAGCAGGGCGCATTTCACTCCCAGTGCTGTGTGGAGAACCAGCCCCTCGTCAGAGCGCTCAGCTCACCAACAGCCTGACCACCAGGCTCCTTCCTTCCCCCACTGACTCTGGTTGAGCCAGGGGCCCAGGAAAGCCGAAGACCCTTCAGCCCAGGATGCTGGCCAGGAGGAACTGAGCCCTGCACGTGCCAAAGCTCCGCACAGCGCTGGCACGGGGAAGCCTCTCTGCCCCTCAGCTAAGCTCTGGAGTGTGGGAGGGGAAGCGATTTCCAGCCTGTTCACGCCCTGACTCTTCAGGCTCCACAGTAGCCCCATGGGCAGGGGCTTAGCACCCTCTTTACCCTCTCACCGATCCTGGGTCCTGCCCCGAGGGAGCAGAGGGCTTCTCCATCCCTTTGGCACCCTCCCCTGCTGAGCCACCTCTCTGGGTGGGTTTGCCAAAGCCCCTGCAGTCAGGTTCCCTGGGCCCTGGTGCACAAAGCATCCTTAGGGCTTAACCCCTTCCTGCCTGTGCTGTAGCCGAGGGACGGGAGGCAGCTGGGTTATGTCAGTGGCCAGCAGCAGCCTGGAGGTGTTAGCTGTCTTTCGACACTGTGCGGGCAGGAAGGGAAAAGCTGCTTCCAGACAAAGTGGAGCAGGGGGTGGAGGGGAAGATAAGCTCTGCAAAGACATGGGCCATCTCTCCCCACCCCACAGCTGGAAGCAATTCCTGTCCCCTCCCTCCTGCACAGTGCCCAAAAGTGGCTGCTGGCCTCATTCTCGTGTGAGCCCTGGCAGAAATCTGGGGAAGGGGGACATGTGACCCTGCATGCCCCCTCTCCACGTATTGACTTGGGAAGACATGGGGTCAGGTATCAGGAGAGACGGGTCTGTCCCAGGGGCCTCGCCAGGCATTCAAGGTGGAGAGTGCCTGGCAGGAAGGGTTGGTCGGTCAACGCCCACCTCCACTGTGTGAGAAGTGTAAGAGAGTGTGTGCGTCACCTCTTCCTGTGTGAATCCTAAAGCCTTACAGATAAGGTAAATAAAAAGTTTCTTTTTACAGGGGCTCAGTCAACTTGATGTTAATTTGAACATTTGTACTGCATAGTTCTGATTGATTGCCATAGAACTTGCTTGAATATGAGTAATTTTACCAGGTGTCCTGTATTCAGCATAGGCAAATGTGGTCACTGTGTTCAAATGAGTCTCATAACGTGGCATAGCCTTACATTTTAATGTTTACATGGGTTGGGGGTGGGGATGGTTCACTTAACCCACCTTAATCCCTTTTAAATAAGTTTTTGTGTGTGGAATTACTACTTAATTCATCTAACTATGTGACTTGAGTGATGACAGTGTAAACACAATAGAATTAATAAAAAGAAAAGGAGTACTTGTGGCACCTTAGAGACTAACAAATTTATTAGAGCATAAGCTTTCGTGAGTTACAGCTCACTTCATCGGATGCATTTGGTGGAAAAAACAGAGGAGAGATTTATATACACACACACACAGAGAACATGAAACAATGGGTTTATCATACACACTGTAAGGAGAGTGATCACTTAAGATAAGCCATCACCAGCAGCGGGGGGGGGGGGGGCGGAAGGAGGAAAACCTTTCATGGTGACAAGTAAGTAATTGCTAAAAATACAGCCATAATGTATGAAGTCAAAGGAATAATCATAATAAAATAGTTCCTTAAAGTAGTGAACCTTCTGGTTATATGCAGAACTGGTATTTAGTTATTAAAAATGCATATTCAAAATGCATAATCACATAGTGTAATTACACTTCCACTGTACTGTAAAGTGCAACCAAAGTTTTCATACGAAATATCGCCTGTTCACTGGAGCACAACAGCAGCATTAGAATTGCAACCACACATATACATTGTAAGTTAGATGCCTATTATATTCAGCCCCTTTTCCATGTGGTTTGCATGATCCACTTGAATGGGCAGAAGCCTGGGGACGTCGGAATCTTGGGTCTTGGCTCTGCCATTAACTCACTGCATGATATGGGGCAAGTTATATTTGTGCCTCAATTTCCCCATATGTAAAATGGAATTAATAAGTATTAATAGTGTTTTGAAATTTATAATTGTTAAAAGTGTTCCATGAGGCTGATCAAATTTTTCAATATCAAAAGTGATTTTTCCTCATGTTTCATAGAAATATCAAATTTAAGCCAAAAAAATCAAAATATTCATGAATTTTATGTGCTTTTTTCCCCAAACAGCTGTAGACTTATGTACATTTAAATTAATAGTATTATATAACCCTTCTGCCAGATGGAGCCAGCAGCAACCATGGCTGGGTTCAATAATAGGGGTTTCTTTACAACAGTAGAACACAGAACTGGCTCGAGCTCCCACCCAGGAACCTGGGAAAATTACACACCACCCTGGGCACCTCTGAGAGGCAATACTTCCCCCACCAGAGTGGGTAGGGAAGTGCCTTCCACCTCATGTTATTGAGTTCCACAAGCAAAAGTTCATTTTCTGTGCCTTTCTCTGCTCTCTCACCATAACCCACTCACAGTGGTTGTCCTTAGTTAGTGAGGACCCAGGATTCAGAGGTACAGCTGTGTCAGTTCACCTCCCACCTGGGGAAGACACCTTGCTTGCTCCACCAATTAAGTGCTTGCTCTGGCTGGCTGCCCTGCCAGCCACAGTTCCTCTCCACTGGCTGTCTTGCCAGCCGCCCATCCTGCTGCTCTTGCCACCTCGCCAGCCACCATTCCACTCGCCAGTCACTTTCTGCCACCTGCCTCTCTGCTGTGACCTCTGCAGTTAGTCTTTTGAGGTTTCACCCAGCTCTCAGTGATTTTCTGCTCTTAGGCTGGGCAGAAACGCTGTCCCCCCACAAGTGATTGTCAGCTCTTTTGAGCACTTAAAATAACGAAAGGCTGCTCATGGAGCCTATTTAGCTCAGTCTTTGGACAGAGGGAAGAAAAACTTAAAGCAGACCAGGGACCCTTAGGAAGAGTCCACTTCTCCTGGCTGAGATATCTGTCCCCACCTCTGTTACTTTCTCAGGGTCTGATATTCGAGCCTCTGGCTTAACAAGGTCCTTTCAGCTGAGGGTGACTCCCTCATCTGGGATCAGTTAAGCACAGTTCTGTTCCCCTTTATTCATACAATAAAGATAACATTGATAACATTTCACTACCCCTGCGTTCATTTAACCCCAGGTACAAAATTATGTTTACAAATAACTTGAAATGATTAAAACAAACCAATAAAAGTATTTATTTCTTCCCTATTGTGCTCTTATTTGAATTAAGAGAAATGGTTCAGATTCATTTTCAGGTCAACACTTTAAGTGGCATTAGCAATTTCTACATTCATTGTATTATTAAGGAAGAACATTTATCATCGTACCACTGGAATACTTGATATTAAAAATAATAAGTGTATGCTGCAATTTCCAAGTTATTTAATTTTGGGGGGTATAGTTTAGATTTTACACTTTTTCATAGTAAATGAGAAGATTAATCATTCACTAATCATTTTATTTCTATGATGGGTTCAGACATATAATGACCTAAATTCACCCTCTGTCTCGCTTTGTTTGGAACAATGTATATTTCAGTGGAATTGGATTTATTAGCATAATAAATCATACATGTGTTCAATGAAAGAATATCCTATCTGTTCAGCAATTTTCTGTTTTGCTTTTTAAAGGAAGTGGCAGGATACAAAAAACCCTTTTAATCTTGATACTGTGCTAACAAAAGCCTTGCCGAGCAAGATATTTGCTGCTGCGTGTACAGAGCTGCTAATGGTTAAGCTTAGGTACATCTTCATATTACTTCCTATTCTGGGTGATAATATATCAGTGTCTCTTTAACACTGTGCTGTACTTAAGCATATGGACATTTGATTGTTCCCCATTACAGCGGGTACAGTACATTTTGTTTTTGCACTTAGAAGCTTACATGACCCCCCTTTCTTTTCTGCATCCACTGGGAAGAAGTCAACACATTTAAGTAAATGCTTTTGTTACAAGGGGAGTTGGCAGGAAGGGCTGAGAAAGGAGCTTTAATAATTTAGATGTTGAGAAGAGAAACCCGTTTGACCAGTGTATTATTCCAGAAGATGAAAAAGATACATTTTTGGATGAAGCTTTGGTCAGAAAGCTGAGGTACAGGTCAAATTATTAGTTTTTGGCCAGTACAGAATACGGTAAGGCCTTGATCCTGCAAAACATTTAACTTTACACAAATGCATAGCTCATTAAAATCGACAAGGCTACATGTGTGCACAGAGTTAAGCACATGTGTAACTGTTTGCAGGATCACTGCGTACATAGTCTTAAAAAAAGACTGCATGGTTTCATTCTTATTTTTCCCAATTTAATAGTCCTCAAGAAAGAAAGTGGAGCTGATAAACTATGCTGATAAACTAAATTGCAAAGAATAGCCAACTTCTTTTCAGGAAGGACAGTAAGAGTCTTAGAGGTAATTAATTAATACTTACCATGGTGAAAAAGTCCTATAATATGTAATTGTTATGAAGCAAATAGGGTTCTATAAAGATTTAATAGAGTTTTATAAAAAATATTTCCTATTAAATTATCTGTCTTTTCAGAGTAATGTCCCTTCTATATTGTTTTTAATTTTGTTTTTAAACCAACCTATAGAATTACTGTTGCTGCACTGCTGAGCTACGATAGAAGTTAGCGCCTTGCAGGCCAACTTTTTATGGGTGGAGAAATCAGCAGTGTAGAGTTTGGGTATACTGTGGCAACTTGTTTTATTTACACAGCTACAGCAGCTCTGGAACAAGGGTGGTCACAAAAACCACAAGTAGGCAATCTTAGCCTAAACGTCAGTGACGAGTTCCAGGGAGCAACCCTGTCTCAAGAACTGCCTTCAGTTAGAGAGTAAGGATGAGAGCAAACTCACTCAGCTGCTTACCACAGGTCCCCTAAAGAAAAAAACACTACCGCTCAGCCTGTCTTCCAAGACTTGCTCACGCAGTTTAAAAATATATGGAAAGGTTTTATAATTTAATAAATAATGATAATGGCATTTGCATCGCTTCCTCTCTCTGCTGTTTTTCTACAGCAAAGGGATGCCTGTCAGGTCCTCTACTGGAGATCAACAGCTCCAACTCCTTTCCAGTCCCCCACCTCCATTATAAGGAAAGTGAGCTGATCTTTCCCTCCCAGCATGCCTGACTGCAGTTGTCCTCAGCACCCAGTTGTCCCCTTCCAGAGTACTTTGGTGCTGAGGAGGGACCAGGAGCAGCGGCATGCTGGATTACTCACGTACTTTAAAGAGCTTGTATACCCTACTCTAGTATACAATTCATCATCATCATCATCTTAATTGCATTTTTATTTATAGTGTACTGCTGCCCAAAGTACTTATGGCAATTAACAACAACACATGACAGGAAATATAATCCAAAACCATCAGGACCAAACAAACCACTCAGTGTGGCAGAAAAACAAGAAGACAGATTCTCTAACTACAGCAGTGATGCAAAGGAACCATTATCCAGCTGCAGACGCTCAGAGAATTCCCTCGGCCTAGGGGAACTCCCTGCTGAGCATTTGCACCACAACTGGACCCAGTGCCTAAGCATTTAGTGTCCAACACTGTGCCTCTCCCAGCATACAGGGCATGTCCAGGGCACCATCATCAACCCCTAGAATTAGTAAAAAAAAAAGTTGAAATCCTGGTACATTCAGGTAATTCTGTACACTCTGATATTTCACCAGAAATGTTGTCAGTTGTTTTCAGTTTTGTATTTATGTTTTCTTAAAAACTAAAAACAAAAACAAAAGCCCTTCAACATTTCACACAGTGCTAATGGTGATCACACTAAACTGGTGCTGCTGGAATGATAGTTCTATGAAAATAAAGCAAGAAATAATGTAATGCATTTCTGGCAGCAAAACCCTACAGCCCTGAAAGCAGGTTCCAAAACATTGATTTTTTTCTAAATGTATTTTTTATTGAACCTGGCCCTCTAATTGAAATTGTGAACAGATTCTTAGATAATTACCTCCAAAAATAGAGAAATCTATACTCTCTCTGGTTCCATGTTCTAAGGCCCTGATCCTATCAAAATTCCCTTTGGATTCACTGAGTGCAGGATTGGGTCCCTAAGCAAGAGAAGTAATGTCTTCTGAGTAAGCCTTGCTTTTGAACATCTTTATTAATGTCACTTCTAAATGTAACTGGCTTACAATTAAGAGTGACTTGATGATATGTTTGTTGTGCCAGCTAATGGGGAAATCAGGCTCTTTGCAGTTGCAGGAGGAATGAATTTGGCCCAGTTTCTCTTCAAGCAAACATTTCCTATATTTTGTCTTGTACAGGATTTTATTTAGTAGATAGAAGGCTTGGGGTATGGCTACACTGCAATATAAGCCCAGAATTAATAGAACTCAAATTAGCAGATCCTGGATTTGTTAATCTAGCACCTGAGCATCTGCACTTATCTTTGAAAACTCATGGCAATCAGGGGAAGTCCCGGACGACTGGAAAAAGGCTAATGTAGTGCCCATCTTTAAAACAGGGAAGAAGGAGGATCTTGGGAACTACAGGCCAGTCAGCCTCACCTCAGTCCCTGGAAAAATCATGGAGCTGTTCCTCAAGGAATCAATTCTGAAGCACTTAGAGGAGAAGAAAGTGATCAGGAACAGTCAGCATGGGTTCACCAAGGGCAAGTCATGCCTGACTAATCTAATTGCCTTCTATGATGAGATAACTGTCTCTGTGGATGAGGGGAAAGCAGTGGACGTGTTGTTCCTTGACTTTAGCAAAGCTTTTGACACAGTCTCCCACCATATTCTTGCCAGCAAGTTAAAGAAATATGGGCTGGATGAATGGACTATAAGGTGGATAGAAAGTTGGCTAGATTGTCAGGCTCAACGGTAGTGATCAATGGCTCCATGTCTAGTTGGCAGCCGGTATCAAGTGGAGTGCCCCAAGGGTTGGTCCTTGGGCCGGTTTTGTTCCATATCTTCATAAATGATATGGAGGATGGCATGGATTGCACCCTCAGCAAGTTTGCAGATGACACTAAACTGGGAGGAGATGTAGATACGCTGGAGGGTAGGGATAGGATACAGAGGGCCCTAGACAAATTAGAGGTTTGGTCCAAAAGAAATCTAATGAGGTTCAACAAGGACAAGTGCAGAGTCCTGCACTTAGGACACAAGAATCCCATGCACCGCTACAGACTAAAAACTGAATGGCTGGGCAGCAGTTCTGCAGAAAAGGACCTAAGGGTTACAGTGGACGAGAAATTGGATACGAGTCAACAGTGTGCCATTGTTGCCAAGAAGGCCAATGGCCTTTTGGGATGTATAAGTAGGGGCATTGCCAGCAGATCGAGGGACGTGATCGTTCCCCTCTATTCAACATTGGTGAGGCCTCATCCAGAGTACTGTGTCCAGTTTTGGGCCCCACATTACAAGAAGGATGTGAAAAAATTGGAAAACGTCCAGTGGAGGGCGACAAAAATGATTAGGGGACTGGAACACATGACTTATGAGGAGAGGCTGAGGGAACTGGGACTGTTTAGTCTGTGGAAGAGAAGAATGAGAGGGGATTTGATAGCTGCTTTCAACTACCTGAAAGGGGGTTCCAAAGAGGATGGATCTAGACTGTTCTCAGTGGTAGCAGATGACAGAACGAGGAGTAATGGTCTCAAGTTGCAGTGGGGGAGGTTTAGGTTGGATATTAGGAAAAACTTTTTCACTAGGAGGGTGGTGAAGCACTGGAATGCGTTACCTAGGGAGATGGTGGAATCTCCTTCCTTAGAAGTTTTTAAGGTCAGGCTTGACAAAGCCCTGGCTGGGATGATTTAGTTGGGGATTGGTCCTGCTTTGAGCAGGGGGTTGGACTAGATGACCTCCTGAGGTCCCTTCCAACCCTGATATTCTATGATTCTATGATTCGTTGTAACCCCAGGTTAGTAATCCTTGAACCCTGGGTCCCAACCTGGGGCTCCAGTGTCTATTCTGAATTAATGCAGGCCTGAGTCCAACCACTTATGCCCCAGACATCCTTGTGCCCTCCCAAAATATGGCTGCTTTAACCTTTTGTTCAGGGTGCAATGTGGGAAAACTTGGCAGTCCACCCAAACTTGACTGTCCAGAGGACAAAAGGTCAGACTGGGTTACTTTTGGTGGACTACCAGAGCACAAGTCCCATGGGGCTGTGTCTACATCACAAAGCAACAGGGCTTGAACCCTGAGCCTGGTTTAGTGCAATGTTTGTATGTAGATAGAAGGTGGGTTAGGCTTGAGTCTGAGTTCAAACCTTAGGCTTACACTGCAGTACAGACATACCCTTAGACCTTAAAAAAAAAACAACAACAGATGTTGATGAATGCAGACGCTCTCTTTGATTTGGTAAAGAAAGAGTAAGGAGTAGGATCTCAGGCTGTGGAGAACTAGTGAAAAGGCATATAAAATAAAGATAAGAGAAAGAGGATAGTGAAAGGAATTATGCAAGAGTTGACAATGGTTAGTCATCCTGTTATCTGGTCTGTCTGTTGTAACCACCTTTTGTATCTCATCTTATTCTTAGACTGTAAGCTATTGGGACAGAGACAATTTTTTTGTTACATATTTGCATAGCACCTCACACAATGGGGCTGGGACCTCAGGGCAATACTGCAATACAAATGATAATATTAACAGTTGGCAACTCTTTATTCAAAGTAAAAAGAAAGTCACAATTCCCCTTTATACTTACTAAAAGAGTAAAAAATGAGTCGATGATGAGAATGATCAGCCCAGGTAATACAGCAAATATATTGGACCACACAAACGTTGATGTTTTAGCTGCCACAAAGTTATTCTGGAAGTTTAATTTTCCTTGCTTAAGAATTGCAATGAAATTTTCAATGCCTCATGACTTCTACCTCTTGGGGTCCTGCCCATTGGTTAAGAAACATAGTTGTAAGGTAATGGGTGCCCCAAAATCCCACTGGAGTTAATAGGAGGCAAGAATGCTCTGTACATTGTTGAGTTAGGTACTGTTTCTTAAATGAAGCATTCCAATAATTACATGGTGTCCTGGGGTTTTAAATGCACCACAGAAATACTGCCCCAAAAGGCTGAGAGCAAATTCAATGAACCCTTCTACCATTAATTGTTTCTTAATCTTAAGAATCATACGTTTCAGAGTAGCAGCCGTGTTAGTCTGTATTCGCAAAAAGAAAAGGAGTACTTGTGACACCTTAGAGACTAACAAATTTATTAGAGCATAAGCTTTCGTGAGCTACAGCTCACTTCATCGGATGCATTTGGTGGAAAAAACAGAGGAGAGATTTATATACACACACACAGAGAACATGAAACAATGGGTTTATCATACACACTGTAAGGAGAGTGATCACTTAAGATAAGCCATCACCAGCAGCAGGGGGGGGGAAGGAGGAAAACCTTTCATGGTGACAAACAAGGTAGGCTAATTCCAGCAGTTAACAAGAATATCAGAGGAACAGTGGGGGGTGGGGTGGGAGGGAGAAATACCATGGGGAAATAGTTTTACTTCGTGTAATGACTCATCCATTCCCAGTCTCTATTCAAGCCTAAGTTAATTGTATCCAGTTTGCAAATTAATTCCAATTCAGCAGTCTCTCGTTGGAGTCTGTTTTTGAAGCTTTTTTGTTGAAGTATAGCCACTCTTAGGTCTGTGATCGAGTGACCAGAGAGATTGAAGTGTTCTCCAACTGGTTTTTGAATGTTATAATTCTTGACGTCTGATTTGTGTCCATTCATTCTTTTACGTAGAGACTGTCCAGTTTGGCCAATGTACATGGCAGAGGGGCATTGCTGGCACATGATGGCATATATCACATTGGTAGATGCGCAGGTGAACGAGCCTCTGATAGTGTGGCTGATGTGATTAGGCCCTATGATGGTGTCCCCTGAATAGATATGTGGACAGAGTTGGCAACGGGCTTTGTTGCAAGGATAGGTTCCTGGGTTAGTGGTTCTGTTGTGTGGTGTGTGGTTGCTGGTGAGTATTTGCTTCAGATTGGGGGGCTGTCTGTAAGCAAGGACTGGTCTGTCTCCCAAGATCTGAGAGAGTGATGGGTCGTCCTTCAGGATAGGTTGTAGATCCTTGATGATGCGTTGGAGAGGTTTTAGTTGGGGGCTGAAGGTGATGGCTAGTGGCGTTCTGTTCTTTTCTTTGTTGGGCCTGTCCTGTAGTAGGTGACTTCTGGGTACTCTTTTGGCTCTGTCAATCTGTTTCTTCACTTCAGCAGGTGGGTATTGTAGTTGTAGGAATGCATGATAGAGATCTTGTAGGTGTTTGTCTCTGTCTGAGGGGTTGGAGCAAATGCGGTTATATCGTAGCGCTTGGCTGTAGACAATGGATCGAGTGGTATGATCTGGATGAAAGCTAGAGGCATGTAGGTAGGAATAGCGGTCAGTAGGTTTCTGATATAGGGTGGTGTTTATGTGACCATCACTTATTAGCACCGTAGTGTCCAGGAAGTGGATCTCTTGTGTGGACTGGTCCAGGCTGAGGTTGATGGTGGGATGGAAATTGTTGAAATCATGGTGGAATTCCTCAAGAGCTTCTTTTCCATGGGTCCAGATGATGAAGATGTCATCAATGTAGCGCAAGTAGAGTAGGGGCATTAGGGGACGAGAGCTGAGGAAGCGTTGTTCTAAGTCAGCCATAAAAATGTTGGCATACTGTGGGGCCATGCGGGTACCCATCGCAGTGCCACTGATTTGAAAGTATACATTGTCACCAAATGTGAAATAGTTATGGGTGAGGACAAAGTCACAAAGTTCAGCCACCAGGTTAGCCGTGACAGTATCGGGGATAGTGTTCCTGACGGCTTGTAGTCCATCTTTGTGTGGAATGTTGGTGCAGAGGGCTTCTACATCCATAGTGGCTAGGATGGTGTTTTTAGGAAGATCACCAATGGACTGTAGTTTCCTCAGGAAGTCAGTGGTGTCTCGAAGATAGCTGGGAGTGCTGGTAACGAAGGGCCTGAGGAGGGAGTCTACATAGCCAGACAATCCTGCTGTCAGGGTGCCAATGCCTGAGATGATGGGGCGTCCAGGATTTCCAGGTTTATGGATCTTGGGTAGCAGATAGAATACCCCAGGTCGGGGCTCCAGGGGTGTGTCTGTGCGGATTTGTTCTTGTGCTTTTTCAGGGAGTTTCTTGAGCAAATGCTGTAGTTTCTTTTGGTAACTCTCAGTGGGATCAGAGGGTAATGGCTTGTAGAAAGTGGTGTTGGAGAGCTGCCTAGTAGCCTCTTGTTCATACTCCGACCTATTCATGATGACGACAGCACCTCCTTTGTCAGCCTTTTTGATTATGATGTCAGAGTTGTTTCTGAGGCTGTGGATGGCACTGTGTTCTGCATGGCTGAGGTTATGGGGTAAGCAATGCTGCTTTTCCACAATTTCAGCTCATGCACGTCGGCGGAAGCACTCTATATAGAAATCCAGGCTGCTGTTTCAACCTTCAGGAGGAGTCCACCCAGAATCCTTCTTTTTGTAGTGTTGGCAGGAAGGTCTCTGTGGGTTAATATGTTGGTCAGAGGTATGTTGGAAATATTCCTTGAGTCTGAGACGTCGAAAATAGGATTCTAGGTCACCACAGAACTGTATCATGTTCGTGGGGGTGGAGGGGCAAAAGGAGAGGCCCCGAGATAGCCCAGCAGAAGAATCTGTCCTAAGAGTATAGTTGGATAGATTAACAATATTGCTGGGTGGGTTACGGGAACCATTGTTGTGGCCCCTTGTGGCATATAGTAGTTTAGATAGCTTAGTGTCCTTTTTCTCTTGTAGAGAAGCAAAGTGTGTTTTGTAAATGGCTTGTCTAGTTTTTGTAAAGTCCAGCCACGAGGAAGTTTGTGTGGAAGGTTGGTTCTTTATGAGTTTTGAGAGCTCATTCTTAATCTTTCCCTGTTTGCTGTAGAGGATGTTGATCAGGTGGTTCCGCAGTTTCTTTGAGAGTGTGTGGCACAAGCTGTCAGCGTAGTCCCTGACTGCAGGATTGTCTGGCTATGTAGACTCCCTCCTCAGGCCCTTCGTTACCAGCACTCCCAGCTATCTACGAGACACCACTGACTTCCTGAGGAAACTACAGTCCATTGGTGATCTTCCTAAAAACACCATCCTAGCCACTATGGATGTAGAAGCCCTCTGCACCAACATTCCACACAAAGATGGACTACAAGCCGTCAGGAACACTATCCCCGATACTGTCACGGCTAACCTGGTGGCTGAACTTTGTGACTTTGTCCTCACCCATAACTATTTCACATTTGGTGACAATGTATACTTTCAAATCAGCGGCACTGCGATGGGTACCCGCATGGCCCCACAGTATGCCAACATTTTTATGGCTGACTTAGAACAACGCTTCCTCAGCTCTCGTCCCCTAATGCCCCTACTCTACTTGCGCTACATTGATGACATCTTCATCATCTGGACCCATGGAAAAGAAGCTCTTGAGGAATTCCACCATGATTTCAACAATTTCCATCCCACCATCAACCTCAGCCTGGACCAGTCCACACAAGAGATCCACTTCCTGGACACTACGGTGCTAATAAGCGATGGTCACATAAACACCACCCTATATCAGAAACCTACTGACCGCTATTCCTACCTACATGCCTCTAGCTTTCATCCAGATCATACCACTCGATCCATTGTCTACAGCCAAGCGCTACGATATAACCGCATTGCTCCAACCCCTCAGACAGAGACAAACACCTACAAGATCTCTATCATGCATTCCTACAACTACAATACCCACCTGCTGAAGTGAAGAAACAGATTGACAGAGCCAAAAGAGTACCCAGAAGTCACCTACTACAGGACAGGCCCAACAAAGAAAAGAACAGAACGCCACTAGCCATCACCTTCAGCCCCCAACTAAAACCTCTCCAAAGCATCATCAAGGATCTACAACCTATCCTGAAGGACGACCCATCACTCTCTCAGATCTTGGGAGACAGACCAGTCCTTGCTTACAGACAGCCCCCCAATCTGAAGCAAATACTCACCAGCAACCACACACCACACAACAGAAACACTAACCCAGGAACCTATCCTTGCAACAAAGCCTGTTGCCAACTCTGTCCACATATCTATTCAGGGGATACCATCATAGGGCCTAATCACATCAGCCACACTATCAGAGGCTCGTTCACCTGCGCATCTACCAATGTGATATATGCCATCATGTGCCAGCAATGCCCCTCTGCCATGTACATTGGCCAAACTGGACAGTCTCTACGTAAAAGAATGAATGGACACAAATCAGACGTCAAGAATTATAACATTCAAAAACCAGTTGGAGAACACTTCAATCTCTCTGGTCACTCGATTACAGACCTAAGAGTGGCTATACTTCAACAAAAAAGCTTCAAAAACAGACTCCAAGGAGAGACTGCTGAATTGGAATTAATTTGCAAACTGGATACAATTAACTTAGGCTTGAATAGAGACTGGGAATGGATGAGTCATTACACGAAGTAAAACTATTTCCCCATGGTATTTCTCCCTCCCACCCCACCCCCCACTGTTCCTTAGATATTCTTGTTAACTGCTGGAATTAGCCTACCTTGCTTGTCACCATGAAAGGTTCCCCCCCCCCCCCGCTGCTGGTGATGGCTTATCTTAAGTGATCACTCTCCTTACAGTGTGTATGATAAACCCATTGTTTCATGTTCTCTCTGTGTGTGTATATCAATCTCCCCTCTGTTTTTTCCACCAAATGCATCCGATGAAGTGAGCTGTAGCTCACGAAAGCTTATGCTCTAATAAATTTGTTAGTCTCTAAGGTGCCACGAGTACTCCTTTTCTTTTTAAGAATCATACATTCTTAGAGGACATGCACTTCCCACTGACATAATATATACACATATTGCAAGCACTGCTACCCATACTCACAGTGGAAGACTATGTCACATTTATTGTTCTATTTGCAGCTACTGTAGCTTCAGGGGGAGATCCCCCCTCCACCCCCACAACAAATAGTTTTTTTGCAGCAGCAAAATATTGAGTTACAAGAGCTTCTCTCTTTGATCATATAGTTTCAGAGTAAGAACAATGTCTGCATTTCCTGCCTGCAAGGCTTATGCTTAAAATCTTCAAATTGGAAACTTGAAAAGGAAAAAAAATGTCACAAGCAGCAATGCAGATTTAAAAGACACTTACATTTTCCAGCAGGCATCTGCAGTGAGAATTGGCCTGGAAAGCTCATGAGAACATACTCGCTCATAAGTATTTCCTGTTTCTGGCTGAGCCAGACATTGTACAGAACTAGATTTTCTTGCCAATAAACTTGTATCCTAGGCCAGAAACAAGAAATGCAGAATTATTTGAGAATGAAAATTAAATTTAAAATACATGTTCAAATATTTTCATACCTTAAGCATTTGATTCAAGATTTCGTTAACAGTTCTGATCCATTCATTCATATTTTAGACTAAGTGGCTTCCTTCTCTCTAACTGACTACAAGGAAATGATCTGTATTATAAAATGCTTACCACATAAGTAGTAGTGCAAGTAGCAACACAACTTCATTAGCCATGGATCACCTATTACAACTATATTTGCAGATACTGGAATCCCTGATAATCTGCCACTGTCCCCATTGATTTAACGGAATTACAGCGATGCAAAACTTGTTACACTGTTCACTGATATAAAATGGCAGACTGTAAAAGGAAAATTTGAAAGTAATGGTACATTGTTTATCACCAATATCTTTGACAATGACTATAATGATGAGAGTTAACTATGACATAAACACTTAGCACCAGTATCAAACCAAGTACAGATAAGCACATCTTACTGTATAGCCAGTGAATATAAAATAGTCAATATCATTGCTTCTAATCATTTTCTGTTCTGGCATTGCTTCATCTACTATATGATAAAGAAATACAAGCAAACACAAAGATATAGGAAAGTCTACATAAATATATTCACCAGGGGGATATAGATTCTAAGGAAGATTTATTATCTTCTATCCATACTGTGTCTGAACAATAGGGGATGGCCTGTGTGTCCTTACTGCCAACTTGTGGTCATTATTAAATCACTAGGTATTTCCCATAATAATGTTAATTATGATGAACTAATGCAGTGTTAATGTAGAAGATCACTGAAATTTAAAAATTTAAATAATATGCCATTATCTTCACATATTACTTTTACATCCTAATTAATTCATATCAGTGAAAAAAGTCACAAGTCTTGCATTAATAGCCTGAATGAGTGCCTCTGGAAGTCAATGAGAGTCCTTCAATGACTTCCAAAAACATTGCATCAGGTCCAAAGATAATCCTGTACAATGGGGACACAAAATACTTTGGCATACAGACCCTTGAACTCATCCAAGTTTAACCTGGATACTGTAAGCAAATTGACACAAAAGGAAATTAAAAAGCAGTATTCTGTTCTCTTTCACTTCCTCTTTGCATGTTACTGATATTTCTAGGCTCCCACCCAACTTCTTAGCAGGCAAGAAAAGGAGGAAAAGTATCAAGGAAATTAGAAGTCATAAAATAAATTGAAAGGACTATAGCATCAGCAATGGCAAATTTATTTGGAGGTGTGTATGTGTGTGTGTGTTTACTCTTACAGTACAATGACTAATGAACACTGAACATCCCTATTGCAACAGGGCCAGTCTTTCAGGGTATTTGATGACTAATATTAACAGATCTGACATGCAGGGAGGAGGGGAAAAATCTAGCAGACAATATACCTCACTGGTGGCGCAAGATCAGCAGAGGTGTTGCCATGTAATCTTAAAATTCCCAGCATCCCCCTCCTGGCTAGCATTGAGAGATAGTTAGCAAAATTCCCATAAAGCTTTGCAAAAAAGTAATGCTAAGCACTATAATACAGAATTACTAGCAAACAGAAGTTAAACTGCTCATATAGTGAAAATCAATGACCTTTTTATGACTTGTCTTTGCAGCCTGCTTGAGGGTTTTTTTGTGTTTGTGATTAGCTCCAACTAGTGGAGTAACAAATTATAATGTAGTAATACAAACCACAGGAAAGGATTAACATTTAAAAAACTGTTGAAGGAGAAACAATATTAATTGTGGGTAAGGGTGGCTAGTGTAGACATAGCTCCAAAGTCCAACATGTTTACAACACTTTCATGGTTGCTTTCTACAAACTTTTAAATGCTCAAGCTGCTGTAACACATACACTTGAGGGTTTTTTCACTCAAACGCTCAAACTATTTGCCAAAACCAAATCTTGAATTGGGTATTTGATAGTAAAATCCACAGTTTACACTGTTACTTATAAAACCACCACAATGTGAATCATAAACTATTGATATATTTAAAAATGATTGCAGTAGTTCATATCTCTAACTTATGCAACTCTTATATAATTTGTTACATAAGTTTCAGCACAGATGTCAGAGTGTATACTCTATTATACATCAGAACACTGATTTAAGCCAGCTTCCAACTTCTGTTACTCAATCAGAAAGTTCATCTACACCTCTTATTAGTTCTGGGAAGGAAGCTGTCTTCTCAGATATCACTGATTTTATTAAAGACAATAATTCACTAACATCTGCCTTCGTGGCAGTCAGTCCTATCTTTCTCTGTTGTACCATGCTTTGTTTACAAGGGGAACATTGGCCCAAGGAGAACCTCACAGTGGTTTGATTCTTCTCTTTGGAAGCTTGCAATTAGGTCTTAATATCAGACCTGTATTTCAGTGCAAGCAACGGGATTTGAGGATCTCCAGACACTTGTCAATTGAGGTTTCAGAATCGCCGAGCCACTTATACGGGCACATGTAAAGACCGCTGCAGAGGAGTTGTAGTGTTCTGTAGATGTCTTGCTGGCATGATGTAACTGGACTCCTTCTCTGCCATGATGTAGGTTTAGTATGTTACAAAATAGAGAAAAAGAAAGGAAGAAAGAGAAAATGCGAGGGAAAACCTGTAAAGGTTCATGCCTTTTCAGGATTCTGCAACCCTGTGGGGGAAATCTCCATGATGGGAGGGTGGGGTGTGGAGTTGTGATGTTTTGGGGACCACAGTAAGGAGTTCTGTCACTGCTTGTCTTGTACCCTTGGGTAACTTTATGCTATGCAGGTTTCATTCAGATCCTGGATAACAGTAACCTGCCCACTAGCACAAGGTCTCATTATGACTCTCATGAGTTTAGTTACGCCTTGCAAGGTGATTCCAACAACCCTTCCAGTTCTGAGTCTCCCCAAATCCATCCACTCCAAGTTCTTAACTATCAGGCACCTGGACTTTTCCTCTCTGGTTCTTCACCCCTGAAGGCATGAACCCAGCCCCCAGCATACTTTGGCACACATGCTCCACACCATTTGCACCACAGGCACCTGCTTGGAGCAAAAACAAATCAAAAAATTAACTGAAAATTCACAGATTCACAGATGAAATAGTAAGGAAAAGCAAACGTATACAAGTTACACCAATGCACCGCTACAGACTAGGGACCGAATGGCTCGGCAGCAGTTCTGCGGAAAAGGACCTAGGGGTGACAGTTGACGAGAAGCTGGATATGAGTCAGCAGTGTGCCCTTGTTGCCAAGAAGGCCAATGGCATTTTGGGATGTATAAGTAGGGGCATAGCGAGCAGATCGAGGGACGTGATCGTTCCCCTCTATTCGACACTGGTGAGGCCTCATCTGGAGTACTGTGTCCAGTTTTGGGCCCCACACTACAAGAAGGATGTGGATAAATTGGAAAGAGTACAGCGAAGGGCAACAAAAATGATTAGGGGTCTAGAGCACATGACTTACGAGGAGAGGCTGAGGGAGCTGGGATTGTTTAGTCTGCAGAAGAGAAGAATGAGGGGGGATTTGATAGCTGCTTTCAACTACCTGAAAGGGGGTTTCAAAGAGGATGGCTCTAGACTGTTCTCAATGGTAGCAGATGACAGAACGAGGAGTAATGGTCTCAAGTTGCAATGGGGGAGGTTTAGATTGGATATTAGGAAAAACTTTTTCACTAAGAGGGTGGTGAAACACTGGAATGCGTTGCCTAGGGAGGTGGTAGAATCTCCTTCCTTGGAGGTTTTTAAGGTCAGGCTTGACAAAGCCCTGGCTAGGATGATTTAACTGGGACTTGGTCCTGCTTTGAGCAGGGGGTTGGACTAGATGACCTTCTGGGGTCCCTTCCAACCCTGATATTCTATGATTCTATGATTCTATACACAGAAAATAAACAAAGATGCAACCTCAGGCTTTACACTTCCAAAATTAGATAAAATCCCTTTTCTAATACAGGCTACCTATTGTCTCTGAACTGTTTCCCAGTACATTCTCTGCCATAAAGGGGATGCCGCTTTTCCTGGACAGCACCCACCAGGTGACTTCCCCTCAGTTTCTGGATGGGCTTCAGTTGAAACCCTTCCTTTTTAAAAAGGTTTCCTCCCCCCCCCCCCACGCTCTCTGACTATGGTGACTCATGGTTATGCAGATTGAACCTTTCTGACTAGAATTTCCCCATTGTCTTCCCATTAACTCTAATGGGCTATCATTTATCTTTTTCTGGTTTGTACAAGAAACCTCTAGGAGGTTGGAGCTAGTCTTTTTTTGGTTAAGAGATCTTCTCTGACTGCCCACTGCCCCTCTGAGAGATGGAGCTGAATGTTGCAGCACAAATTATGAGCATAATTTAATTTATTTATAATGACAGTCTGTATGCATACCTTGTAATTACAAAGTTTAGAACATTCCAAGCTTACATAAAATACCTTACTCTATACACTTTTATAGTCCAATAACATTGTATACAATTTTATACCCCAATGACATTGTATACAATTAGTTAATTTAGCTGCTTATCCTTTGAGGGTCAATCTCCATGTTCTCCCTTTTAGGTGTCTGGATCCTGATTATCAAAGGAGAAAGGGCAATGCTTCTATCCTATCTCTTCTGTCATATGACACTAAAGCATATTTGCTGTTCAGTGAATGACTCCAAGATTTTGTTAACTGTTTGCATAGGGAGGAGTTAGTCAGCTAAATTATCGATTGAGAATTATTTGCCTTGTTCATGACACACAAATCAGTTTTTAGCGCACAAAAAAGCAATTAAAGATAAAACAATCAGCAAGAGGCAAGTCACATCAATTGAATAATTATAACAAAAATGTAAAGGTTTTTTTTTCTTCCCAGGTTCTTAATCTGCCTGGCCCCTTCCAAGATGGATTGTCTACTATGATGTGATGTTCACACCACACCATCAAGGAACGGGTTAAAAACAGCCTTGGTTGCCCTCTGTGCAGCCCTCAATCAGAGAAGCTGCATGAAGCAAACAATCAGGCTTACATAAAAGGGGGCTGCAGGGCAGAGCAGGGGCAATTGTGTTCCTAGCAGGCTGCAGGAAGGTACAACCTTGGACAGAGCAGTTACTGGCAGGGACCAGGGGTGTGAGAATGAACTCTTAGCTGGCTGCTGGGACTTATGGGGTGGAGGCCCTTGGAAGAGGGTGAAGAAGGTGCTGGGGCCACAGGGAAGTGGACCAGGGAACTGAAGCAGCACTGGTGCAGCAGTTAAGGAGAGGCAGCTGGAGGCTGCTAGCTACAGGTTCCTTGGGCCATGAACCAGAGTAGTGAGTGAGCCCAGGTTCCCCCGCCCCACCACCACCAGCGGGGAAATGGCTGAACTATAGAACTGGGAGATACTTCCCCCTGAAAGGATGAAAACATGGACGCTGGCTCAGCCAGAGGGCTGAGTCAGGAAAAGAACACTGCTTTTCCTGGGCTGAGACAGGTCTGCAGGCAGAAAAGGTGGTGGGAGAGGCACCACCATGAGAGGGCATGCCCACTGAGAGAGCTAATCCCCGAGACAGCCAGCAGGAGATGCCGCTCTGGTGGGTGAATCCCATCACACATATTCAAAACCTTTTTTTGCTGGTGTATGGCAGAACACAAACAAGCCCCCAACATTCCAACGTACTGGGTTATTTTCCTCATTTTTGGGGGAGAAAAGAAGGATTTTCTCCAACTCTCTCTGAATCTCCCTATTCTGGATAAGGGTGCTCTCTGTCACTAAGAGCAATAGGGATTTTCGTATACCACCTCCCTGAGACCACTTCTCTACCTCACTGACCGTGTCCCCTGCCACATAGATCTCATTCATGGAATGGGGTAATACTGGTTCAGAATAATTCCCTTCTGTGACAGAGTGCTGAAAGATAGCAAGTGAGCCAGCACTCTGATCACTTAAGGCACCAGTCAGTTCCTCTGACAAGGCTGACCGGGGATGTGCAACCTAATTGGCTGATCAGATTGGGAAATTGGATGAACCAATTAGTCCACCAGCAGGAAGAGACAGGAAGGAAGTCCAGGGTGGGGGGAGGAAGGGAGAGAGGATCGGGGCTAGCTGAGCCCAGTGTGTTCAGAGATTTCAAGAAAGGGAGACCCTGTTCCTCTCAGTGAGAAATAAAAGGGAAGAACCATAAATAATTTGCTGCACAGGACTATATTGATGTTGGTCTTGGGAATGTAATGAAGTGGCCACTTACTGGACAGAATCTGAGAGGTTTCTGAGGCATCAGACGATGGGGATGGATCTTGCCCCATTACACCTTCCTAAAACCTTAAAGAGTCAGTACTCCTCACTACTGGCTGCTTTTATAGCTCCTGTGGTGATGAGTACAGACTATTTTGACTAGATATATACAACTGCAAGCCACACAAATAACCTTCTGTGATCACCCAACTTCCAGTGCAATTAAACTATTTGCATACCATGACACCATCCCAATTAGAAGCAACATTTAGCTGGTAATTAGCGTGCGTTGCTTCTTGTGCATGATAAATATCACAGAACTCAACTACCTTAAAATACTTTATTTTAGAGGAAATTTAGTATGGGGGGGAGTGAAGGAGAGAGATGGGGGAGGGGTAAAGTTTCCCCAATAATGGATACCCATGACCAGTGAAAGTGTCCAAATGGACATCATGCTTGTAAATACATTAATCCCAATGTGTTTTATCTGAATAAGCACCTACACAGAAGGTGAGATTAATGCCATTTTGGTTTATGGCTCAGTGCTGCAGATGACTGATTATGCTAGAGGTTGTGATTATGACATCCAAGCTGAAGAGCTAGGGGTAGGAGGGAGGGAAGGAAGGAAGAAAACTACAAGTATCAGCACCCTCTTGCCTGACACCTTTGCATAAGACAGTGAAAAATGCTCCTGGTAATCAGTGAAGTACAGATAGAGTGGCTGATTAAATTTCTTAGGCTTTTTTCAATCAGAAATCCTTCAGCGGGGGAGGAAATGATCCCTGATTTCCTATGGCCCTTCTGCAATGATGCCTGTTCACATATAACCTACTCTGACTTCATCTTGCTGGAGGCACAATTTGGAGTGACATGCAGCAGCAGCAGGTTCAGAATCACAGGTGAGACTAATGAGATTGTTCTGCAGGGCTCACATTGCTTCTTGAGGTCTCCTTTCAATTTGTTCCAGTCTACAGAGCCATTCCTCTGTTTCTCATATGCCTGGATGAATTTTCTGGAAACATGCTAACTGCAGAGTTGACAGTCTGCTTCATGAACTCAGATATACTATTATCGCTATCACAGGCAACTCCTAGCTTGAATGTTGTTTCTTTTTCCATTGTAGTTTTAATCCCTGCACCACAAAAGGTGAAGGCCTCGCTTCTGCCAGCAGCATATGTTATCCTCATTCTTGGATTCTCTCCAAATGCTTAAAAAACTTTTTTTTCCTTCTTCCCAGTACTTCTTTATGTCTTCCTTTGAAGTTAGCACTTTGCCATCTGCTGCCTTGATGACACTGCAGTAGGGAATGAGTGCTCTGGGTGATGTTTTCTGAACCATGAGGAAAAGCGTGTCTGCAGTCCCCTTCCTTGCTGTGCCACTTTAAATACACTGTGTTCTTTCTGCTGATATATTACCGCCTATCTTCAATCACTAACTCATGTCTCTTTCAGTTCAGACTCTTGCATTTTAAGATCTATTCATCCCATTGTCCTTTCTCTACCAAGTCTAATAGCTCATATTCTCTTTACACATCAATGCTATTCTGAAGTGTTTCTTTATCATATTTGTTTGGTCCAGGATGACATCTTTGTCTTCTGATCATTGTTCATTAAGATTTGGATATATGAAGTGACTTCTGATTATTAATTATTATTACTATTATTATTATTCTGCCCACCTCCTTGGGTTCAATTCCCTGCTCTTTCACAGATGTCCTTTGTGACCTTGAGCAAGTCACTTAATCTCCCTGTCCCTCAGTTCTCTAGCTGTAAAATGGGGATAAAAGTACACCTATTGCCTAGGACTGTTGTGAGGATAGATTAAAGATTATGAGGGGTGTTATAAATATAAAGGGAAGGGTAAACACCTTTAAAATCCCTCCTGGCCAGAGGAAAAATCCTTTCACCTGTAAAGGGTTAAGAAGCTAGGATAACCTCGCTGGCACCTGACCACAATGACCAATGAGGAGACAAGATACTTTCAAAGCTGGAGGGAGGGAGAAACAAAGGGTCTGTGTGTGTGTGTGTGTGATGCTTTTGCCAGGGACAGAACAGGAATGGAGTCTTAGAATTTAGTAAGTAATCTAGCTAGATATGCGTTAGATTATGATTTCTTTAAATGGCTGAGAAATTTGACTGTGCTGAATACAATGAATATTCTTGTCTTTGTGTCTTTCTTGTAACTTAAGGTTTTGCCTAGAGGGATTCTCTGTGTTTTGAATCTAATTACCCTGTAAGGTATTTACCATCCTGATTTTACAGAGGTGATTCTTTTACTTTTTCTTATATTAAAATTCTTCTTGTAAGAAACTGAATGTTTTTTTCATTGTTCTTAAGATCCAAGGTTTTGGGTCTGTGGTCACTTATGCAAATTGGTGAGGATTTTATCAAGCCTTCCCCAGGCAGGGGGGGTGCAAGGATTTGGTGAGGATTTTGAGAGGAAAGACGTTTCCAAACAATGTTTTCCCAGTAACCAGTCAGTCAAACGTTTGGTGGTGGCAGTGGAAGTCCAAGGGGAAAGGGTAAAATAGTTTGTACCTTTGGGAAGTTTTAACCTAAGCTGGTAAAAGTAAGCTTAGGAGGTTTTCATGCAGGGTCCCCACATCTGTACCCTAGAGTTTAGAGTGGGGAAGGAACCTTGACATGGTGGCACAGTGGTGAGATCAACTTGAAATCATTTTGAGATTTTTTTGAACCAGAAGCACAGATTTGAAAAGGAATTTTTTTTTCCTTTGGGCTGCTCGAAAGCAGGTTAAACTGAAAACAGTTTTTT
Organism: Dermochelys coriacea; assembly: GCF_009764565.3. Lineage (NCBI taxonomy): Eukaryota > Metazoa > Chordata > Testudines > Dermochelyidae > Dermochelys > Dermochelys coriacea. The sequence goes on from NC_050072.1 coordinate 118,685,103, forward strand.
TTCCTCTGCTTTGGGGCCAGAGCAAAGACAAAAGGGAATTGTCTTTTGTGAGAGGGAGTTTTCTCTACCTAAAGGCAGGATAGTTAACCTCCTGCAGGGAGATTCACCAGTCTTCACAGACCTGAAGTATTTTTTTTCCTAAGAGCAACTAGAGGGGTTTTCTGCCTATTTGCCTGGAGCCAAAGGTGTTAGGGTTTTTTTTTTTTTTTTTTTTTTTTTTTGGATTTTTCTGTAGGCTGACAATCATTATCAGAGAATATAGGTATCCTATTAGAGCAAGGCAAAATTTTACAAGCCAAGTTTTGTTTTATTTTTAAACCTCGGGTGTAAAGTTAGTTAAAAACAGAGAGGTAAAGATGACAGAAACCAAGACACTACACAAACTGGAGTTAGCCAAACTGGAGGCAGTGAAAGAAGCAGAAAAAGCTCGAGAAGCTGCCCACAGGAGAGAAATGGAGGCGAAGGACAAAGACAGGGAGGCCGTGAAAGAGGCAGACCACCACCAACCGGCAGCCCACAGGAGAGCAATGGAGGCCAAGGACAAAGAAATGGAGGAGAAGGAAAAAGAGAGGAAGCATGCACTGGAGATGGAGAAGGCAAGGGCTCAGCAGAATATACCAACAAACCCTAGCAATCCTTCTCCAGGTACCACTTCCCATCCCAGAAAGTTCCCCACCTACAAGGCAGGCGATGATCCTGAGGCCTTCTTAGAAAACTTCTAAAGGGCCTGCCTTGGGTACAGCATCTCTACAGACCAATACATGGTAGAGCTGTGGCCACAGCTCAGTGGACCCTTAGTTGAGGTGGCAGCTGAAATGCCTAAGGAACACATGTTTAAAACCAAGGCGAGAGTCAGAATGGGGCTAACCCCCGAGCATTGCCGTCGGTGGTTCAGAACCCTAAGGTAGAAACCAGACGTGTCATTTACCCGACATGCCTACTACATTGTGAAACATTGGGATGCCTGGATATCAGGAGCAAGTGTTAAATCTTCAGAAGATTTAACATGCAAATGGAACAATTCTTAGAGGGTGTTCCTGAGGAAATACAAAGATACATCCTAGATGGGAAGCCCAAAACTGTAATCGAGGCAGGGGAGATGGGAGCCAAATGGGTGGAGGTGGCAGAGAAGAAAAAAACTGGTTGCAGTTGGAGCGGATACCAGAACGGACAACCTCAGAACCCACCCTACTACTGGGGGCCGCCCAAGGCCCTATCTACCCCCCAAGGAACTCTCCAGCCACCTTATCGTCCCGCCACACCGTTCTCCAGCAACCCACCTCACCCCAGTGACCCATCAGCTGGACGATGTTTTAAATGTAACGAGCCGGGGCATGTGAAGGCAAACTGCCCCAAGAACCCCAACAGATTACAGTTCATTGCACCGGAATCACACCAGAGGTCCTCAGGCCCAGATACCTCCCAGATACCCTTGGAGCAGAGGGAAACTGTGAGTGTGGGCGGGAAGAAGGTCACTGCATGGAGGGACACCGGAGCACAGGTGTCTGGTATCCATGCTTCTTTAGTGAACCCCAATTTAATCAACCCAGAGATCCAAGTGATGATTCAACCCTTCAAATCCAACTCTTTCAATTTGCCTACAGTCAAGTTGCCTGTCCAGCACAAGGGCTGGTCAGGAATGTGGACTTTTGTAGTTTATGATGATCATCCCATCCCCATGCTGTTGGGGGAAGACTTGGCCAATCACATGAAGTCAGCTCAGAGGGTGGGAATGGTCACCCGCAGCCAGACTAAACCAGCCGTCACACCTAGCACTGTTCTGGAAACTTCTACCAGGATCCGGTCAGAGATGATGGATCTGGACCCCAGGCCAATGTCTGCAACAGCAGTAGTGGATCCAGTCCCAGAGACTCAGACAGAGCCAGTCCCAGAACCGGAACTGGTGGAACAACCAGCACCAGACCCATTGCTGGCACTGAATCCAGTACTTGCAACCCCAACCCCAGAGGGCCCCACCGAACCTGAACCGGCAGCAGCCGAAAACCTACACAAGAGGCTCAGCCAGAGCCTGACCCCAACATAGTGCACCAGCGGAGAGCGGTTCACAGTCAATGGAAACAGCCCCATCCCCTACATCGCTTCCAGAGGGACCAAGCATAGGTCCACAATCCAGTGAGGAACTGATGTCTCCAGCATCAAGAGAACAGTTCCAGGCTGAACAGGAAGTAGATGAAAGCCTCTAGAGAGCTTGGACCGTGGCACAGAGCAACCCAACGCCTCTCAGTTCTTCTAATCGATCCAGGTTTGTTGTAGAAAGAGGACTTTTATACAAGGAAACTCTTTCTGGTGGACACCAGGAAGACTGGCATCCTCATAGACAGTTGGTAGTTCCAACCAAGTACCGAGTCAAGCTCTTGAACTTAGCCCACAATCATCCTAGTGGCCATGCTGGAGTGAACAGGACCAAAGACCAGTTGGGGAGATCATTCCAATGGGAGGGAATGGGCAAGGATGTTTCTACCTATGTCCAGTCTTGTGGGGTATGCCAAAAAGTGGAAAAACCCCAAGACCAGGTCAAAGCTCCTCTCCAGCCACTCCCCATCATTGAAGTTCCATTTCAGCGAGTAGCTGTGGATATTCTGGGTCCTTTTCCGAAAAAGGCACCCAGAGGAAAGCAGTACATACTGACTTCCATGGATCTTACCACCCGATGGCCGGAAGCAGTAGCTCTAAGCAACACCAGGGCTAAAAGTGTGTGCCAGGCACTAGCAGACATTTTTGCCAGGGTAGGTTGGCCCTCCGACATCCTCACAGATGCAGGAACTAATTTCCTGGCAGGAACTATGGAAAGCCTTTGGGAAGCTCATGGGGTAAATCACTTGGTTGCCACTCCTTACCACCATCAAACAAATGGCATGGTGGATAAGTTTAATGGAACTTTGGGGGCCATGATACGTAAATTCATAAATGAGCACTCCAATGATTGGGACCTAGTGTTGCAGCAGTTGCTCTTTGCCTACAGAGCTGTACCACATCCCAGTTTAGGGTTTTCACCATTTGAACTTGTATATGGCTGTGAGGTGAAGGGGCCATTACAGTTGGTAAAGCAGCAATGGGAGGGATTTACACCTTCCCCATGAACTAACATTCTAGACTTTGTAACCAACCTACAAAACACCCTCCGAACTTCTCTAGCCCTTGCTAAAGAAAACCTACAGGATGCTCAAAAAGAGCAAAAAGCCTGGTATGATATACATGCCAGAAAGCGTTCTTTCAAAGTAGGAGACCAGGTTATGGTCTTAAAGGCACTCCAGGCCCATAAAATGGAAGCGTCGTGAGAAGGGCCATTCATGGTCCAGGAGCGCCTGGGAGCTGTTAATTACCTCATAGCATTCCCCACCTCCAACCAAAAGCCTATGGTGTACCATATTAATTCTCTAAGCCCTTTTATTCCAGAGAATTAAAGGTTTGTCAGTTTACAGCCCAGGGAGATGATGACGCTGAGTGGCCTGAAGGTGTCTACTATGAAGGGAAAAGTGCTGGTGGCGTGGAAGAGGTGAACCTCTCCATGACCCTTGGGCGTAGGCAGCGACAGCAGATCCAGGAGCTGTGCACTAGCTATGCGCCAACGTTCTCAGCCATCCCAGGATTGACTGAATGGGCATACCACTCCATTGACACAGGTAATGCTCACCCAATTAAAGTCCAACCTTACAGGGTGTCTCCTCAAGCTAAAACTGCTATAGAACAGGAGATCCAGAATACGTTACAGATGGGTGTAATCCGCCCCTCTGACAGTGCATGGGCATCTCCAGTGGTTCTAATTCCCAAACCAGATGGGGAGATAAGTTTTTGCGTCGAGTACCATAAGCTAAATGCTGTAACTTGCCCAGACAACTATCCAATGCCATGCACAGATGAACTACTAGAGAAACTGGGACGGGCCCAGTTCATCTCTACCTTGGACTTAACCAAGGGGTACTGGCAGGTACCGCTAGATGAATCCGCCAAGGAAAGGTCAGCCTTCACCACACACGTTGGGCTGTATGAATTTAATGTACTCCCTTTCAGGCTGCGGAATGCACCCGCCACCTTCCAAAGACTTGTGATGGTCTCCTAGTGGGATTAGGAGAATATGCAGTCGCCTACCTTGATGATGTGACCATATTTTTGGATTCCTGGGCAAAACTCCTGTAACATCTACAAAAAGTCTTTGAGCGCATAAGGGAGGCAGGACTAACTGTTAAGGCTAAGAAGTGTCAAATAGGCCTAAACAGAGTGACCTATCTTGGACACCAGGTGGGTCAAGGAACTATCAACCCCCTACAGGCCAAAGTGGATGCTACCCAAAAGTGGCCTGTCCCAAAGTCAAAGAAACAGGTTCAATCCTTCTTAGGCTTGGCTCGTTATTACAGAAGATTTGTACCTCAATACAGCCAAATCACCGCCCCACTGGCAGACCTAACCAAAAAGAAACGGCCAAATGCTGTTCAGTGGACCGAAGAGTGTCAGAAGGCCTTTAATCAACTTAAAGCGACACTCATGTCTGACCCTGTACTAAGGGCCCCAGACTTTGACAAACCGTTCCTAGTAACCACAGATGCGTCTGAGCGTGGTGTGGGAGCAGTTTTAATGAAGGAAGGACCGGATCAAGAATTCCACTCTGTAGTATTTCTCAGCAAAAAACCATCTGAGAGGGAAAGCAACTGGTCAGTCAGTGAAAAAGAATGTTACGCCATTGTCTACGCTCTGGAAAAGCTACACCCATATGTTTGGGGATAGCATTTCCACCTGCAAACCGACCATGCTGCGGCTTCATACCGCCACAGGAAATAGCAAAAAACTTATTCGGTGGAGTTTAGCTCTCCAAGATTTTGATTTCAACATCCAACACACCTCAGGAGCTTCTAACAAAGTGACTGATGCACTCTCCCGTATAAATTTTCCAGAATCAACTGGTTAAAATCGTCCTTGAGAAGTGGAAAATATTGTTAGTCTTTATATACTTGGTAGTATATTTAGAGGTGCATGTGTCTTATTAACTCAATTTTTTCCTAGAGCTTCAGGAAGAAATCCCAGCCAGTGTTTCACCCTAGCTATGATTTGGGGGGCATGTCATAAATATAAAGGGAAAGGTAAACATCTTTAAAATCCCTCCTGGCCAGAGGAAAAATCCTTTCACCTGTAAAGGGTTAAGAAGCTAGGATAACCTCGCTAGCACCTGACCACAATGACCAATGAGGAGACAAGATACTTTCAAAGTTGGAGGGAGGGAGAAACAAAGGGTCTGTGTGTGTGTGTGTGACGCTTTTGCCAGGGACAGAACAGGAATGGAGTCTTAGAATTTAGTAAGTAATCTAGCTAGATATGCGTTAGATTATGATTTCTTTAAATGGCTGAGGAAATAAGCTGTGCTGAATAGAATGGATATTCCTGTCTTTGTGTCTTTTTGTAACTTAAGGTTTTGCCTAATTTGAATCCAATTACCCTGTAAGGTATTTACCATCCTGATTTTACAGAGGTGATTCTTTTTACCTTTTCTTATATTAAAATTCTTCTTGTAAGAAACTGAATGCTTTTTTCATTGTTCTTAAGATCCAAGGGTTTGGGTCTGTGGTCGCCTATGCAAATTGGTGAAGATTTTTATCAAGCCTTCCCCAGGCAGGGGTTGCAAGGTTTTGGTGAGGATTTTGGAGGGAAAGATGTTTCCAAACAACGTTTTCCCACTAAACCCAGTCAAACATTTGGTGGTAGCAGTGGAAGTCCAAGGGAAAAGGGTAAAATAGTTTGTACCTTTGGGAAGTTTTAACCTAAGCTGGTAAAAGTAAGCTTAGGAGGTTTTCATGCAGGTCCCCACATCTGTACCCTAGAGTTCAGAGGGGGGAAGGAACCTTGATAAGGGGCTTATATACTATCATAGTAAGGGACATATTAATGCCCCTGAAATTCACCATTATGCTGGTGAAACCACACTGATTTCAATAGTTATACTGATACAACAGAGTGGAGATTCGGGCTCTTGAATTTTTCAAAAAAAAGATACTATAACTACTATCAACTATCTAACAATAAACTAAAATACATCTGACAGTATTATTGGGGGCTATGATAGTGATTCCATAGTTAAGGTTGAAAATCATGTTCATTATTTAACTCTCTCATCTGCCAGCCTTCTAAGACAGTTCCTTCTAGCCTGCAATATTTCCTAATTAGTCTGAGGACAGAGGAGAATTGGTTGAAAGTCTAAGTGGTATCTTGTGTTCTGTGTACGAGTTTTCCTTTCCTTAGTGAGCTTTCCTTTTCAAAACCTAATATCACCATTGCTTGGGTCACTCCTAGCTCAGAAATAAATTGGTCTATGAATTTCAAAATTGTCTTATTCACTATATGTCAATGAAAACACATCCAATTTTATGAATCCTGAACACCAATTTTTAAAGGTATCAAAAGACCAATTTTTAATGTGGAGAGAACCCTGAAGGCTCTTTCTGGATGTTGCAAGTATGATCAGGCATCTAATGAACATTGTTACCCCCTCCGACTGATCCATTAGTCAAATTCAGAGTGTTATGAATTGTTTGAGTTTGGAGGAGAAATTGATGATGGAATCAAGTATTTTCTTTGCAATCTTACTTGCAGAGATTATAGAGAGAGTCCTTTTTCCCTGAACGCAGTAGATCAAGCAGTGGGAGACAGTACCTTCACTCGCTGTTCCAAACCTGCCTTTCCAGCCAGCACTCTGTACCCCAAAGATTTCACTCTTAGCTCTCTTTCTGGGCCACGTTACCAGTGCTTCTGTTCCTGTCTACTTAGCTTTTTCACTCCTGTCTCCCTGTCCTGCTTGTTACTCACAGGCACCCATCCCACCCAAAACAATATGCAGTCAAGCCCCTGCCCACATTGTTCAAATTCCTAAGTGGCCTTTGGTGCCTTTGTTTTGTCTGGAGATAGGCACCCTCCACCCCAAATGCAGGGCCCTAACTGTTTCAGCCACCGGCTTACAATGGCTTCTTTGCATTTACCCTGAATGTAGTTACACCCAACTCATAACAAGGTTTAAACCAACCTATGGCCGCATCTACACTTAAAATGTTCCATGGGCACAGAACAGTGCTGCCACTTAGTGCTTGAGGGTCAAAACGTATTATAGCAATGGGAGGGGTTCTCCCATTGTTGTAGGTTATCCACTTTTCCAAGAGGCAATAGCTAGCTCTATGAAAGAATTTTTCGGTAGACCGAGAGCTGTCTACACAGGGAGTTAGGTCAACTTTATTATATATCTCGCGGGTGTGGCTTTCAGACCCATCAGGGGTGTGGATTTTTCACACCCATGAGAAACTTAGCTGTGTCAAAGTATTTTCAGTGGAGACGAGCCCTAAAACATTATAAGTGTCAGCCCCATTCCAGATATAATGGACTGGATTCTAATCTCATTTATTCACTATAAATCAGAAGTAACACATTCGGAGAGCTGATTAGTAAAAGGTCAGGACAAGAAAAAGAAAAAGTGTGATTTTCTTTTGAAAGTTTTTCATCAAAAGCTAGATTCTTTAAAAAAAAGTTAACCTTGTGTGACGGGTTACTGCAGCGCCCCTTTGTGGATGGGGTGTCGGGGCCTTGCCACTCTTAAGTTCCCACACCTGTCCCTTTAAGGGCGTCCCAATGTGGCTCAATGGCCGGTTTTCCCATGCTCGCCCCTTGGTCAGGGTAGTGGGATCCAACGGTCTGAGTCCATGTGTCGCGCCCCACGTATCAGGGCAGTGCAACCCAACAGCCAGAGTCCAAGTGTCGTGCCCCGCATATCAGGGCAGTGCGGCGCAACGGCCAGAGTCCATAGCCTTCCCCCTCTCAGGCGGGGAAGTGTATCCCAATGCCCAGAGGGGTGGGGGGGACCGGGTCCGCCCTCTCCACTGGGTCCCGACCAGGGCTTGCCTATTGGGGGGGATCTGCCCGCAACATGCCAAGTATCAGTGCAGCTTTAACGCTGTTTGTCTCTAAAGTTCCCCTGGGTCACTTCCTACCCTCAGTGTCGTGTTCTTCACTCCAGAGGGGGTCCTCCAGTCCATCGCCTCCTGTCGAGACCTCCGTCTGGGAGGCTGGGTGCACCCTGCTTGGCTGACCCCTGGATCATTGGCTGTCCCTCCTCAGGAGCTGGCAGTGTGCCGCCTCCTCCTCTGGCACCTTTGCAGCCTTTTATACCTAGTCTCCAGTTGGAGCATGCCCAGCAGGGCTTTTGGGGCGGGGCTTCCTCTGCCAGGAAAGAAAGGTTAACCCCTGCGGTACCAGTGTGGCAGGGGTGAAAGTAACTTAGAGGACTTACTGGAAAGCCAGAGTCCTGAGCAGGGGGCATGGCCTCGACCAGAAGAGGTGTTGCCTTAAATCCCCGGGCCCTTTAAATCTTGATTTATGGGCCCGGTGCTCCAGCTGCAGTAGTGGTGGCTGGGAGCCCAGGGCCCTTTAAATCACCCCCGAGCTACCAGCTGCAGAGGGGTTGGGAGCTCCACGGCTGGGGGGTGTTGTAAAGGGCCCAGGGCTCCAGCTGCCACTACCGCAGCAGAGTTCTGGGCCCTTTCAATAACTGAGGAGCCCCGGGGGCTCCCAGCTGCCACTGCTACCCTGGGGCTCTGGCAGAGCTTTAAAGGGCCTGGGGCTCCACTGTGGTAGTGTCTGCCAGAGCCCCGAGACCTTTAAATCCCCGCCTCAGCCCTGCTGCCCAAGCCCTGGGGTAGCGGCAGCGGGGCTCTGGCAGGGATTTAAAGGGCCCCGGGGCTCCAGCCGCCACTACCGCCCCGGCCCTTAAAATCCCTTCTGGAGCCCCACCGCTGCTACCCCAGGGCTTCGGCAGCAGGGCTCCGGTGGCGATGTAAAGGCCCGGGGCAGTAGCGGCGGCTGGAGCTCCAGGGCCCGTTAAATCTCCACCGGTAACCTGCCGCCACCACCCCAGGGCTTTAAATTGCCATCTGGGAAAGCTGGTCCCGGTACAGCGCACCGGCTCTTACTGGTATGCCATACCAGGGTGTAGCGGCTTATTTTCAGCTCTGAGTGTGGGATCACTCTGCCCTGTCACACCTTGGTTAAAAAAAAATCATGAAAAATATTTAAATTTTATTCTCACAAATATTTCAAAAATGTGAACACATTGGCCCTATTGTGTTGAACAGTGTTATAATATTATAGAAGCTGGTCCCTCTGAGTGTCACTAGAGACTTTATAAAAACTTTGCTGGCATCCTGCTGAATATTATAAATTGATGTAGAATGTGTGTGTTGAACTTTGTAAATGTCACCAACATGTCAGCGGTGTTCATAAGAAATGACAGACATTATCCTCAGGCACATAGAAAACATTATAAATGTCAGGGGCATATCGGCCATGTTTCTTAACACTATTACCGTAGACAAAAGAACTCTCCATGGTTATAAATGCTGCTGATAAAGTAATATTAATTTCAAGGGCTTGTCTTCACTGCAGTGTGTGATTCCTCTCAATAACTCCTCTCAAGTTAACCTCCCATTGGAGAGTGATCACACTGCAAAACGCAATGAGATTCACAGGGTGACTGTATTAGTAGCACTGAGTACTTGAGTCCTCACTTCATTGCTTTCTCAAGCATCAGCAGCACTGGAGTTTCAACTCACACCACCTGATAAGTCAGCTAGCAAAAGTTCAAAGCCGAAACTTAAATTGAGCTACAGCTCAATTGCATGGGAGCCCAGGAGTCAGGTTATGGGGAACACTTCAATTATGTATGTCAAGCTAATACTGCAGTAAAAACAAGCCCTAAATGGTTTAAGCCCCTCATTATACCACTCACTACCCTTGTATGTAGAGGAGAATTGCTGGTGACTATCATTGTCAATGGTATACTCGCAGCACCTTTAAGCAGAAGCATCCAATAATTATAGCCTTGCCAGTACTTGCAACTCTGGCTATCCTGGACAAATGAACTCTTGGAAGTACTGATAATGTGTCCTCGGTTTCTGTAACTGGTACAAGTCAAATCACTGACAGAAGGACCCTCAATAGTTTTGGCGGCTAGCCATATGCTAGGGGTGTTTGTAGGTGGTGTGAACCATTAGCAGCTCTGCAGGCTTTCCAGCATTATTGGCAGCTGCTATGGATTTTTAAAAATGTTACTCACTCAGTGGTTACAAGCACCAGTGATCTCCCAGTGTGGCAGCTAAAGGCTGTGAACCCTGACATATATTACTCAAGAGTTACAAAGGTCTACCACTTTGAGGCTGTTCATTGTGACAGCCACAAACCATGAAGTGTGTCATGAAAGATGGTCGTTAGTGGAGCTTGCAACCTTCATAGACTCTGAAAGTATGAATAATAAAGCCATAAACCCAGACTTATTGGGTTACAACAAGCTGCATCAGGGTAACTTTCTCTGCTGCCCTTTAAGCTAGTATCTGCTCTGAGATCAGTACAATACTTCTAACTTTTGGGAAACTCCATGAGCTTCCAAAGGTGCATTTAATATCCATGAGGTTTGGAAGATTACCTTCCATGCTCATGGAAGCTACGCTCATGACTACTTAAGTCATATGGGGTTTGATAGGGAACAGTTAAAATCTACTTCCCTACCCATATTTTTTCCTTCACTGAAGTGTGCCCAACCAGGTTATTCCACCTTATATTCCAAGCACAGGAATGCCTCTCTCTCTCTCTCTCACTTCCCAGTCTAGTACCAGCAAGTGGAATCATCCAGAGAACGCATTACCTCTCTTAACTCCCCAGCCAACTGCCCAGCTGAGAAGGAAAAAAAAAATAGAAATTCTGATGAATAAATAATACAAAAGAAGATTAGCTATCTCCAGGCAGAAAACTGTTTTATTGTACAAAACAGAAATGTAGGCATACAGCAAAGCATGATCCCAGTGTGAGAGAAATGTGACTCTAAAAGCCAATCTTTATGCCACCTGGCAAAGGGAGCACTCAACACACCATTATCAGACTATTTAGCCAAACAGTGTCTTGTAAGGTCTCATAGGTAAACTGGTTACACTCTGGTCATGAAAACCACCAGAAAAAGAGAAATGGCAGGCAGAAAATCAACACAAAAGCTGAGAGAGAGTAGGCACAGGCACACCCAATAGGAGGCACTCAGCACTCAACACTTGAGGTGAGTGGCCCCTACTACAAAATCATTAATACAAATTGTCAATCTCACATGCCAAAATATACAAAGTAAATATCCTTAAATCGGACCTGTTTACACTACTTATTCTCTAATCCATTTGTAACCAGCCTAATGTCAAAATCCAGTGATTTAGGCTTTTGACTTGGAGCATTTTTTTCTCTCTTTGCCCATCTGTATATTTTGATTATTATTGATGGGAATACTTCTTGTCTGAGTGCGTATGTGTGTTCAATGAAATGAACATTTACCTATTTAAAAAAACAAATCCTTCCAAGCCTATTGTCTAGTCTGTCAGGGAAAGGGCACCAATTAGGAGCTGCATTCCGGTATTTGTAGAAAGATAATAAAAGGTCAGGAAGGGGTGATTCTTGTGAAATGGTCATGGAGAATAAGATGTAAAAGGTACCATATTAATATCTGGCTTTGAAGAAGAATTTGGACAGGTTTGATTCTGCAACTTAAATTTCTGTTTCCCTAGCAGTTTGTAGGCATCAAGGTTGATGAAAAATTTTCTGCCTGACTGAGGCATAAAATTTGGTGCTATATCATTATGTTGAAATGGTATTTTTTAAAATAATGTTTTAAAAATGAGTTATGCATGCGGCCTTAATTCTATGATTTTTTTCCTTGGGAATTTGCTTTGAAGAGAATTTTACATAGTTATCATATTGGTGTATGTGTGCCAATCTTTATAAACTCTCTCGGAAGTCAATGGCATTTTAAACTAATGTCAGTGCTATGATTCAGGGCTTATAATATAACTGATTAATTCCTATGGTGAAAATAGAGCTAATTGAAATTTAGAAATTCTGTTCCATTAAATTAATTTTATTTCTTTAATTAAAAAAAGCAAAAATTACCACAAAATTAAATTAAAAAAATCACTTTGATCAATACATGATCTCAATTTTGACTTTTAAAATAAAAATATTAATTTAAATATTAAAAAGTAAAGGGTAGTAATTAAACTATAAAATAAAAATGGTGACTGGTATTGTAATTGGTAAGTATTCTGGCCATTGATTTTTTTATATTCTCCCAACTAAACTAAGTAAAAAAAATAAAAAGTTATGAAAAGTCCTACTGAAACATCATATTACAATAAGGTCTGAATTGAACATTTTGACTTTAACAAAACAATTAATTTCGGGTTCATATTGTTTCTTTAAAACAATACATTCATGTACAATTTTTCTTTTGAAATGGCATATCTGTAAATGAAGAACTTTTCTCCATCAAAAACCACGAATGTTCTATGATCCATTACAACTGGGTTACTGCTCCTCATCTTGCAAGTACAGAGGGTCATCTTCATCTACTACTATAAAACCTCTTCAGTGTTGTGATGCACTACCAACTGGTGAGATTGTGTGTGCTCATTGACACTTACTAACTAACGTGTCACCTCCACTCAAAGCTGGAGAGGACCAAGTTGAGGAGAAATCAGAGAGGTAGGTTGGGACAGACTTCTGTCAGGCCTTAAAGATAGGTACAAGGAGGTAAATGGCATGGAAAATTTGGGGCAGTACAATAATTCCAGAAATATATGCCAAGTTACTGCTGTTAGTACATAACAGTAAGGAACTGGGGAATCCACACAAAAGTCAGGCTTCTCCTGATACCAAGATGTGATTAAAAAGTCAATGGAGAATTTGAAATGCCAAAAGAAAACCAAAACAAAGCCAAAAGCCAATGATGGCAGCAAGAAAAATAATACAACATGTTTAGATTTGTAAAACTAAACAAGGATAACCCAGAATAACTGAGGTGAGATCAAACACCCACTGAAGTTAATGGCAAGACTCCCAAAGGCCACTGAAGTCAATGGATCAGGCACTTCCAACAAAGGGATAAATCAAGGATGGGATCAGTCAAGGAAACCAAAAGTCATACAATATCATTATTAATGAAAGGATCTACACATATACAGGAGTGGGAGCAGGAATTCCAGCATTCTAATGTCAGCTCCGCTACTGATTGTCTTTGTGTCTTAGGCAAGTCATTTAACTGCTTCAGTTTCCTCATCTGAGGAATGGGAATTACTGTACTTAAATCACAGGGCTGAACTACTGAAACACATTATTTTTGAAAGCCAAAGAAGTAGGGCCTCCACTACTCACCATCCCTTGGAAAAGTATAGATGTCAGGTATGTTTGCATTTCATTTTGTGGTTGCCTGATGCTTGGTATTAATGATAGAAATCTCCCTCTGTGAAAGCAATAGTGGTCTATTTAAGGGTACACAATGAAGTTTAGATAAAACCAGAAACTGAAGTTCATGCTAAATTGAACCTTCTTTAAAAAAAAACCAAAAAAACAAACAAAAAAAAACCCCAACCCTCAATTATCTGCAGTTCCCAGTTTTGTGCTACTAGAAGCAGCAAGTACTAGAAAGCTCATGACAAAGCTTGTTTCCACCAGATTTCAAAGTTCATTTTATATTCCCATACCCTGGATTAATGTAAACAACCAAATTTCTCCCTGGTGTTACTCAATTGAATTAAGTTGGGGGAGAATTTAATATTTAGGTGCTAATTGAACTCCAATTTGTTTTCTTATTTCAGCCATAGTCAACATTGGCTCAAGAAGAACAAACATGTAAGGATAGGGGCCACCTTTGGAACATTTAAAAAAAAAAAAAAGGAAAAGTTCAGCAATTTGTTTTTATCTGATTGGCAATAAAATACCATGGCCGGCATTCAACTCATTCATCTCCAAGTAAGGAATGTTTTTCTCCTGGGAGTGAGGGCAGGAGTGGCAGAGGGGACAGTGAAGATCTTCAGTGCATGGAGGTATGGTGTTATGAGACTGATTCATACAGGTCTCTCTTTTATTGAGCTAAAGTAGTCTGAGTTAATGAAAGTAATACCTTGGTCTGTGTATTTAAAAAATATTGTGCATTACTTTTATGATACAAAGGTTAATCAAATGTCATGGCTCAGGGCACACTGATCACCACAAGGATCAGGAAGGATTTCCCCCTCATCTTCGGGTATGTCGACATGGTAGCTGTGAGCTGGTTTGGACTGCCACAGAGGACACCAGGAGCAGAAGTCCCTGAATGTAGCATACCCCCCGCTCACCCACACGGGACTTAAAACCCTCCTGAGAGCTGGAGCAACTTGGAGATCACAGTGGATCATCTGACGACCTAGGCCCAGGACAACACTTCCGTACACACCTCCCCCCCACCCCCGCTTCTTCTATTACACCCAGGCTTGGCCAGTTTTGGGTAGGGCGTATGAGAGTATGAAAATGTATTAGGGCTTGGGGCACTAACTCTTTCTTTCTTCCCCTGAGTGACGTGGGGGCATTCCCAGCATTCTCTGCTGTTATTATTTTAATCAATAAAGCTTTAAAATTTAGACACTTGGTGTGTTACATCATCTCTTCCCTTAACGATCCTGTGACATCAGACTGATCACCAGATGCTTCAGGCAGATTGGTAACAAAAATCTGTCACATAGGCAGAGGCAAGTCAGGCTTGATAGACCAGTAATAGTATTATTAATGAAGCATCAAACTGTATGATCTGCTGTTCCTATTACCAATCACCGACACTTTCTCAGGGTGCCCAGGCTTGTGAGTCACCTTGTAACCCGCCTGCCTTCAGCGAGCGAGCAAGCGAGACTGACTTGCTTGTGCTTAACTGGGTGTCAGCTCCCTGAAACGATCAGCCTGTTACAATCTCCTCTCAGCTAGGTCAGCCCTTACTTTGCTTTGCAGGTTAACAATAGGTAAACCCCAATCCCTGAATCCACTTTGAAGCGTTCCCCTGTAAAACCCAACCTCTGTAATGGGACACTCTCAGAAGTTAGAAGATAAACTGTCCCCAAAGGAACAGTGCACACACTAGTCTGTTTGATTCAACTGAGCATCTCAACTCCAATTTAACAACATAGCACTAATATTTATATTGAAATTTTATCATGAAAACAACTGTAAGATTATTATCAAAGACTAAAATTTAAGAGATAGTGGGTAAGGATACCAAGTGGGAACAGAAATGCTTATCTATAAAACAAGTATAACATGATTCTTAGAGTCTAAACTTTAAGAGGCTAAAATAATAGTATTTAGTGCTGCCTCAGTGCAGGGAACTGGATTAGATGACCTATCAAGGTCTCTTCCAGTTCTATATTTCTGCGAGTTGATGAAAATCCTTCTAAAATGGTAGTTTGTCACCTAAAGCAATCTTCCAGCATTATCAACCAGCATAGCTGGAATTCCCCTTTCATGAATGCAAAAAGTGCTGTCTTTTTTGCTTCCTCAGTGAAGGATAAATATGTATCCATTTGCCTTCTTAGAACCCAAATTTTATTGTTTTTTCCCCTCAGAGTCAGAATGACTCCGTGGTTTATTCCTGTCACATACAAACAGGTTTCCATTGTGCTGGCTTACAATGCTTATATTACATCTGAACATATATCCTCTGTCTGGTCAAAACCTGCTTGACAATCCTGCTTTGACACAGGCTTTAAAACATTTCCCAGTATACATACACAACTCCTTAAATATCATCTGTACACACATCTCACAAAGATTATGAAGATCAGTAGGACACATGCTTTTATTAAATAACTTACGTGACCCTCTTTGGATAAATACTACACTCAATGCATTGCTTTCATAGTATCAGGCTTGTCAGGGGCTACTGTTACAGAACAGGTTTCAGAGTAGCAGTCGTGTTAGTCTGTATTCGCAAAAAGAAAAGGAGTACTTTTGGCACCTTAGAGACTAACAAATTTATTAGAGCATAAGCTTTCGTGAGCTACAGCTCAGTGTCCCCTTAATGCATCCGATGAAGTGAGCTCCTTTTCTTGTTACAGAACAGAGAACCCTTTACCAATTGGCACTGAGATGTTCTTATGGTCACACTCTTATCTTCAGTATGAAAACAGGACCAGGTCATCAGCTGAAGTAAATATGCATAGATCTGTTGAAATTAATGGGGTTGCATTAATTTATACCATCTTAGGATATGACCCTCCATTTTTATATTTAAAATATGTCCGTTCAACATAATTCAGATCAACATGGAGCATAACAATGTTAACTTCAGCGAAGCTTTGTTTGGAATAAATGCTTGAGGGAGGAGAGCTTAAATACCTGACACTAGATGTAGTCACTAGACAGGCCATAACTTTTCATTTCAGGAGCCAGCAGGTATAAGTGAGGTGTCCCCTTATAAATAATAGTGTTTTGTTCTAATTTTAGAAGGACGCAAGTGTCATGTTATTTGACCTTTTCTGCTGAAAAAAGCCTCAAGGTAGTGACAGCAGCATTTTCATACATCTTGCTCCGATTATCATTTTGAAAGTATAATTGCTGGAAGTAGTACAGGCATGGAAACCTGCTGGCTTAAGAGGGCTATAGAGCTAATAATAGTAACCAAGTATTCCTCACCTGCTCCTTGATTTCCGTTGCAGGACTCCACAGATACAGATAACGGGGGTATTCCTGTCAGTCTGCCAGATGGAGTCCAAACAGTAGAAATATTTGGGCTCTAGTTCCTCCTTCATACAGGCTCCCAGTTTCCACAAACATCCTGTGGTGAAAATAAAATTGTAATTAGCCTGCAGTCCATCACTTAAGGGACACTCGCGGATAGGACATGTGGGGTATCTATAATGGAATTGTAATGCACAGAAGCCACATAGCAAATAAGAACATTTTGTTTAATCTCTGATGTTTTTGCCACCTGCACAGAATGAGCCTCATTAGTCACATTCCAAAAATCTCGAGTAAAAACTAGTAGTGCCTGGAGTGTTGTTCTAACCCGTACTGGAGCTAGACAGTGAATCAGGGGGTATAACCACCTGATAACCCTCCTCGCACTCTATTGCATACAGCAGATACATGGCAAAACAAAGCATTGGGCCCACAGAGTCTAAATGTTTCCTGGCATATCTGGAAAGAAACAATGATCCCCTCACAAGTCTGACTCAGCTTCCCCTCGGTTTAGGTGTGCTACTTCTGTGCTATTTATCCACGAAGATGGGTCTGTGACCATGGTGTCCCAGAAGAAGAAAGGCTAGGGGTAGAGCTCAGAATTCCAGTATACTGAGATGCTATGTCATTCATCTGCTGGATAACCTGGCTTGAATCAAATTTCAGGGAAGCAACCCCACCCTTAAACACTGGAATCTGTCATCACATGAAATCAGTAGTTTTAGCTTTGTTTAGAAATTTCTTGACTGACAAGAAGATCTGGACAAGCAGTTACAGATTCTTATTTGCCACCCAGAGAGAATGTAATATTAATTGTTGAAAGGAACAGGAGCGAACCTGAGTCCATGTAATCAGGTACTGGCAGAGGACAGACTTACATCGGTAATACGCAGACCTGGACAGAGATCTGTCAATTAACTAGGACCTATAATTCTCCAAGCTGTTTGATAAAGAACCCAATCTGAGAAATGTTGAACAAATGGATCACAATCACCAAGACTCATCTCCTTCTCATTCCAAGTGAAGGATGGGAAAGGGAAAGAGAGACTGGATATTGTGACAAATGGAAATACAGAGGTCATAAAATAACTGCCGTGTAATATCCAGATCTTGCTGCAATGTTTTTGTCACAATAGCCTGTCTCTGTACACAACAATATTGGGTTGCAATGATGCAACTTCACAAAATAAGTGTAGCAACACGGCTGAGATGTTGAATTATGATTATTATATCTCTCTAGCTGACCTCAGTAGATAATGAAGTTTGCTCTCAAGATCTTCAAAAACAGAATACTACTGATACTTAGGTAGATAAGATGATGGGGGAGGAGAGTTTGGATTTACATATTGTTAAGAAACATGATTATATATTGTGTTATGGAGTGGTATACATACACAAACTGAAATGCTCTTACTGTCCTCAGGTACCTACAACTCCCATCCAAGTCAAGGGGAGCTGTTTGAGAACAGTTTTTGACCCTACAATATTTGAAAGATGTTTAAAAATGGGGGTAACAAGAAATGCCCCCCCTCACACACACACACACACACACACACTTTCAGTATTTTTTTTTAAAATAGAATACAATTTTGTGATTTTCAATCAAGGTTTCTGAAGATGAGTAAAACCTCCATAAAATGTAATTTACAAATTCTCAGTAAGTGGCTCTTTATTAATAATAATGTTTTTTGAGAATATGATGGCATACAAAGCCTTCACATGGGCTGCAATCAAAGAACCCTGGGAAAAGCAAAAAAAACTACAAAATAAAGTAATTAGTGCATTCATGTAAATAAATCAAAGTAAAAACATTTCTAGCTTTCTCCAAGTGTAAACCTTGATGTAAAACAGAAAGTCATCACAAGAAGCAATTTTGAACAGCATACACAGCAAGCATATTAGGCCCTGTGTTCTCCCCTCCTGTGGGAGAATGGAAAAACTCATAAGGACGTGATGTGTTGAAGGTGGGAATTCTAGCTGCATACTTCCCTCAAGGATCAGGGATTTAAGGCTTTGTGGCTCAGGAATCCTGCAGAGACAGAGTGTCATGGGGCTTACTCACCACTCGCTCCTGCTGGCCATCACGGGGATTAGCCTTGCTAGCCAGTGAGGACTTTCCTGGTGGTGCCTCACTCAACATGGTCACCACCTGCAGACCTGCCTCAGTCCAAGTACTGCAGTATCTTCTTCTTGACTTGGCCCTTTGGCAGTTTCACTCTATTTTCCCCCTTCCAGGGGGGAGGTGTCTCAGTTCTAGAGTCCAGCCACTTCCCCAGTGGAGGGGGGGGGAGGAGAGACCTGATCCCACTCACTACACCGGGTCCCAGCCCAGGAACCCGCTAGCTAGCAGCCTCCTGCTGCCTCTCTTTAACCTCTCTCTCTCTCCCCCTATTGCTGTTTCCCCCTGGGCAACTTTCCCATGGCCCTAGCACCTTCTTCAGCCTTCCTCAGACATGCACTATCCAGCCCCAGTAGCCAGTCAGGAGCTCCTCTTGTTCCCCTGGTCCCTGCCAGCAGATGCTCTGTTCAAGGTACCACAGGTGTCAGCCTGCTAGAGAGAAAATGCCCACCCCTTGAGTTCCCAGAAGCAACTGGCCACTTTTGGCTCAGCAGCTCTTTTATATGTGCCTGCTGGGCCCTGATTGGCTGCTTCTTGCAGCCTCTCTTGGTTTGGCTGCTCCCTGAGCAGCCTCCCTAGGCTGTTTTTAACCCTTCCTCTGCCAGTGTGTGGTGGATGCCCCATCACATAGAGGAATGGGAGCAATATCCAGACCCATACTGTCTTGTCTCCAGGCCTTTGTGCCTCTTTTTTACTCCCAGACTTTAGGCATTCTGGACAGTGAAATGCCTAAATGAAATGAATGGGCAATGAATGACTCTCAGACTTTGACACTCTAAGGACCTTTGTTGCCCTTTGTGCTCCCCACCCAGCACCTACTCTCTAAGCTCCCTGTGAAGTAGGTGTATACTCAGAGGTGAAACAAATATCTTTTTCATAGCAAATCTCTGCTCTGTTATCCAGTGGTTTCTAAGGGTATCATGCTGCCAGTAATCTCTCTCTCTCTCTCCCCCCTGCTCCAATTCTAACAAATCAGGGCAGAGAGATTCAGGGGCAAAGGAGGGGCAGGTTGGGTTGCTGAGAGCCCATCATGTTTCCAACACTCCCTTTTTTTCCACTGCTTTGTATTTTTTCCGGGGGGTGGCGGGAGATCCACTCTGTATTCCCATCACTCATTTTTTTCTGCATCCCAAACTTCTGCAGTTACATCTTTGTAAATAAACTCTCCCAGGTGAAAAAGTAGGGGTGTCAGACGTGTAGAGGTGAATCCAAACACCAGAATACCTTAGTCCCCTTTGTAACTAACCCTGATCTCTAATCAGCCCTCACATTAAAAAAATATTGATTATGATCACTGCATTAACTCACATTTGTGTATTCACGTAGTCTCCAATGGAGAATGCTGAAGAAAAACCAGTTTCCTGCATGTATTATCCTCCCACCCAACCCCAAGCCCACTCCCAAAATTCCAGAGGGTCTGCCCCAGAATTGCATTGAGCAGCATGCTATGGGACTCTCAGTCCATGCTGGGTTGTACCAGGTTTAAATTCTTTCTTCTCTCCCCTCATGTTAGAAGAAGAAAGAATATGAACCAAATAGCAGTATTTGGGTGAGTTTTCTCCTGGATCATATTTGGCTTTTACTTTATAGCCTCTTGTCCTTTTAGAAAACGCTGGGAATTTTATGAGTCTGATAAGTGACAAATGGGAGCATTTTTACATGTGCCAACCAGAAGATATGCAGTAACATTGATAGACTGAAATAAATGATGTGGCTGGTAGTTAAGAGGAGTTTTAAGAAGCCCAAAACACACATGTGTATTTCTTCCTTTGTACTGCTTGTCTGATGTTATCTTCATTGTCATTTGTAATAAGACCAGAGGAAAGATCTTGGAAGGCAATCCAGACACTTATTTGTTCTGGAAGCTTTGCTGCTATGCGATCATTATTAAGCCCTGAGCTGTTAAATGCAATGTCTGGTTGAAAGTGGCTGCAAGGAGCACAGAAAAATGCTTCTTAGAATAACAGAGTTGAATAGGGCATATTCAAAGCTACATTCCTCACGTCCATTCCTAGTTATGTGAATACTGTGGGTGGAGTTCTGCCATTGGTTGCGTGCATGCACAATTCCCATTGAATTGAATGGAAGACACATGTGCAGAGTGTAGTTGAAGGGATAGGGAACAGACTGGGACTCAGACCTAGATTCTAGTTTAGGCTGTTCCAGTGCTGCATAATCATTGGCAAGTCTCTTCACTTCTGTTGCCCCTCTTATCCATCGTCTGTCTTGCCTATTGCTGTCATAAGCTCTTCGTGGCAGGGACTCCATTTTACTGTGCGTTCTACAGCATCGAACACAATGGGGGCCAACATCAGTTAGAGTCCACAGACACTCCTGTAAAATAAATAATAAAACATACAAAAGGCAGAAGTTGGATTTGGCCATATAATTTCACAGATTCAAAGCTGTTAATATGGACAGGGACATGTTGTCCAGCTATATCACCATGCAAGAGAGTTTCACATTGGTACATCAAACTATAGCCGCAACTAGAGATAACCTGAGGGCATGTCGTCACAGCAAAGAAAATCCTGCTGCTGGCCCATGCTAGCTGTCTCAGGCTTCTGAGGTTTGGGCCGTGTCGTTGTTTTGTTGCAGTATAAACTTCTAGGCTCAGGCTAGGGCCCAGGTTTTAGGACTTCGGCGAGGTGAGAAGGTCCCAGAGCTCAGGCTGCAGCCTTAGCCTGGAAGTCTACAAAACAATGAGTACCACACCCTGAGCCCCGCAAGCCTAAGTTGGCTGCTACCCCAGGTTTTTCTTTGCTGTGTAGCAATTCCTTTATAAATTTTTGGGCGCTATTTGACAAATTTAGCCTCATTCTGATTTGTAAGTTGTCTGAGCAATTTACATTGTTTTCGCATTTTGAAGTTATTTCTCAAAATAATTTTTGGTCTGTAAGTTGTTCCTCAGCTGTCCATTATGATATCTAACAGTAGATCTCTTGATTAATTTTAGTTCAACAGCCAGCTGGATTTAGTGCAGAGAAATTAAGTTTGGATTCAATCCTGCAGACCTTACTCACACAATACGAACAATCAATTTAAATTTCCAGGTTTCAGAGTAGCAGCCGTATTAGTCTGTATTCACAAAAAGAAAAGGAGTACTTGTGGCACCTTAGAGACTAATAAATTTATTAGAGCATAAGCTTTCGTGAGCTACAGCTCACTTTATCGGATGTATTCAGTGAAACAATGGATGTTACCATCACTCTCCTTACAGTGTGTATGGCAAAACCCATTGTTTCATGTTCTCCATGTATATAAATTTCCCCACTGTATTTTCCACCGAATGCATCCGATGAAGTGAGCTCTAGCTCACGAAAGCTTATGCTCAAATAAATTTGTTAGTCTCCAAGGTGCCACAAGTACTCCTTTTCTTTTTAAATTTCCAGTGAGTCAGAGTTACCAGACCGGTCACTTTACCTGAACTTGTTTGAACTTCGTTCCCTCTCAATTAGAGAACAAAGGAAAGACCACAAGAATATGTTCTCTTATGTAATATCTGGCACTTCTTTGGTCTGCCCAGGTTAGAAATTCCCCCAACAGAGATTTTCCAGTTGTATTTCAGTAACTCCATTTCTGGCCATAACCATAAAGTAGCAAGGTACACAGAAACAGAAGTTTTAAAATACCAGAAGGAGAAAAAGTTAACTGCAGCTTTTGAAACTTAATATTGATTTGAGTTTGCAACAAATGTTCAGATTGTTTTTTCATGTATTCAGACAGCCCTTCCTAATCATAGTGCCAAACCATGTCAGAAGCATTTTGGCTCGTCATTGTGTATTAGTTACTATGGAAGGGACTCCCCATCTACAAACAATCTTTAAAATGCATTTGCACTTAACCCCCATGAACATTAGTACTGTTACATGTCAAGATGACCCTACATCTTATAATCTTTGAAGCCACTGGATAATTAGTGGAACCTTGCATTACATTCTAGGGCAGCTCTTGATAGTTAAGGGGTTTTTTTTTTTAGTACCATAAATGTTAAGTTAGTGCTTTAAAAAGTTAAAAAGACATTTATGTATATCGGTAAGTTGTCAACCAAACCAATATTCAGCACCCAATTTTCCACATTTTAAATTGTTCTGCTTAAATTACTAGTCTGACGCTCCACACTTTGTTCTATCGCTCAATTCTTTAAATAAAATTTAAAATGCTATTGTGGAAGCTAGTTCACAGTCCCATTCTTTCCCTTCAGTGTCTTATTGACTTGTAGAGTTTGCCTAACTATTTCACCCACCTACACAGATCATGTTCAGAATGAAAATCAACATGCGGTAAATGTTAAGGCTTTTTTTTTTTGGTCTGTTTGTTTTGTTTTTAAATCTACTGTGTAATTATGCATCACTGATCACATACTTTTAAGCCACACAATTGCACATGCACTCACATATTTTGCATAGTTCAGGGGACAGAACCAGTCAGAAAGGGGAAAGTTAAGTGTTTAAGACAACCCTGAAAAATTAAAAGCATTCTTATATATTAAATAGTGTAAATGGTAGGTGATTCTTCCCCTACTCCCATCAGAAAATATATCACCTTAAATATATTCTAAGATTAAAATGGTCATTAATATTGATCCCCCAAAAAGCTGAACTCAAGTTTGCAAACTAAATTTTGAAGGAAATATGGGTTTTGGATCTTTGCTGCAGGTCTCATAGCCACAGAAGATATGTATTGTGTATTAGATACAGAAGCTATTTTGTAGACTGCAGTAATATTTACAGCACTCTAATTGTGAAATAATAAAAACCTCCATGTCAATGGGTTTCAAGAGACAGCTAAGTGAGGTACACTAGCCCAGAGTTTGTGCCCAGTTTTTACTCAAGTTGTCATTTAACATGAGCTGACACAGAAGTGATGGTAAATGCTAGTTTAGACACTCCACAAATGTTTGAGCCAGGACACAAACATTTGATGACTGTCTAGACTAGTCCTTACAATTGTTAGTCAAATTCTGGTAACTGGCAATAAAATCAATTAAAAATCAATGAAAACAGAACCACAAACTCTGTTCTAGATAAATCAACTCCCAGTTTAGCCTGAGGATCAAATGAAGACCATGCAGTTGAGCTCTTCACAATGCAGAGGAGAGAGGAACTTTGTTTTCATTATAACTGAAACTGACCATGTTATTTCTCCTCAGGGCTAAATTTTCAGAGGTGCTAACTTCCACGAACTTCAGCTGGAGTTGTGGGTAATTAGCATCTGTGAAAAATCAGATCTTTGATGTCTCAAGGGTGGCATCCACAAACAATGGCACCCAAAAGGAATAGACCCTTGAAAATGTTGATCTCAGTTTCTTGGAGAACATCTATTAAATTTGAGTGGCAGTTGAATTAAAACTAATACACACACACACCCACACACCCAGCTTGGTATGTGAAGGGGTTCTCAAAATTCTGGCACTTCTCAGGATTTATCTGAAATAAAGTTCATTTTAGAAGTTGCCTATATCGGGCCAGAATGTGCCACCCTTATTCCTGTTGAGCAGTATCTTATTTTGTGACTAGGTCTATTTGTTTCACTAGAGCTACTTGTACTAGGTATTATTCAGCATGCGTATTAGAATCTGACCTATAGTTACTGAACTGCTTCAATTAAAAGTAGATATTTAGCTTTATTTTTCAGAACTGTCCAAATCTTGTCCCATATGATTTTGAAAACAAAGCTGAATGGTTTATAGGTCATTTACATATCATAGCACCAGTTGGCCAAAAACGGGTATCACAAGAGATCATTTTAAAAAATGGTGTAATTTATCAGAGTAACCACCATTAGCATAACGTCATAATAATCAATTCATTTGGTCTAGAAAGATTGTTTAGTAATTCAAAAAGCTGTCACTGTTTTATAGATTAGGCAGTGAAAGAGCACAGGTTTTCATTGAGCATAATTACATAATAAATGCTTCCTGTGATACAAACCAGTCAGCTTCTTATAAAGTCAATAGATTGTACATTATCAAGCATGTTTCATCCGTTCCCCCCCCCCCGACACATTTGGGACACAATTATTAGATGAAACCTTATTACATTGTATCTCTACCTACAAGGCAATGAAAATCTTGCAAAAAGACATTTGTTTACATAAGTAATATTTTAATTCTACAAATGTTGTATCAAACTGGGGTGTGTGTTTTTGGCCTGGCATTTCCTGTTTTTCTGAAAGATAAAAATCTGATGCTCCAAAAATTGGATTTTAAGTTAGGTTTATTGGCCACTGAAGAACATTCAAAGAATGTATTTCATTTTTGTTAAGGTTTATTGTTCGCCAATATGCAAAATTGAACTGTATCCTTTAGAAAAAAAACTGTACAGGTATTTCTAACACACCTATCACTGCAGTTTCTGGTTAAGTGACCTTCCTGGGAGCTACAGAACTTAAATGTTCTAAATGAAAGACTCTGAAGGAATATCCAGGGTTATTCTAGCATTAGTTTAGCATGAATCCAAGGCTCTGTAGTTGAGGGTCACAAAGGATATGCTTCAGAGCAGCAGCTGTGTTAGTCTGTATCCGCAAAAAGAAAAAGGAGTACTTGTGGCACCTTAGAGACTAATAAATAGTAATAAATAAATAATAAAAAGCTCTAATAAATTTGTTAGTCTCTAAGGTGCCACAAGTACTCCTTGGTCTCATCTTGAATCCTAGATTTCTCATGGCTTAAAAAGGTGTTAAAACCTCATATTAAACCACCACCTACACCATAAAGTCATACATGCCATGAAGTTCTTCTCCATTAAATCTTAAATTGTTAAGTTCTATTTTGACAGAACATGACCCATTTCTTGGGAAACTGGTCTTTGTAGAAAATGTATCTGTTATCTTTTCATTTAGTGAAACGGAGAAGAAAACTAGATGCAAACTTCTCCAAGAAGTATATTTCAGGGTGTAGCCATGTGCCAAGTAGTTAAAGTCATCTGACAAAAAAGCTCATGGTAAATCATGATTGTATTAGCCACTAGAAGATTTGATCTTTTTCAACAGTTCTTGTGGTGCTATAAAGAAATCATGAGGCTTATTTACCATACTTACAAACACATTTATTGATAAGACTTGGGGGAGGGGGGGAGGGAATCACAGCTGTTTCACGTACCATAACAGCAAACAATCTTGGGTTGAAGCTGGAAGTGAGCATGATTTAATGACAGTTGGGAGGATGAAAAGGCATGCCCCATAACCTCAGCCATGCAGAACACAATGCCATCCACAGCCTCAGGAACAACTCTGATATCATAATCAAAAAGGCTGACAAAGGAGGTGCTGTCGTCATCATGAATAGGTCGGAGTATGAACAAGAGGCTACTAGGCAGCTCTTCAACACCCCTTTCTACAAGCCATTACCCTCTGATCCCACTGAGAGTTACCAAAAGAAACTACAGCATTTGCTCAAGAAACTCCCTGAAAAAGCACAAGAACAAATCCGCACAGACACACCCCTAGAACCTGACCTGGGGTATTCTATCTGCTACCCAAGATCCATAAACCTGGAAATCCTGGACGCCCCATCATCTCAGGCATTGGCACCCTGACAGCAGGATTGTCTGGCTATGTAGACTCCCTCCTCAGGCCCTACGTTACCAGCACTCCCAGCTATCTTGGAGACACCACTGACTTCCTGAGGAAACTACAGTCCATCGGTGATCTTCCTAAAAACACCATCCTGGCCACTATGGATGTAGAAGCCCTCTACACCAACATTCCACACAAAGATGGGCTACAAGCCGTCAGGAACAGTATCCCCGATACTGTCACGGCTAACCTGGTGGCTGAACTTTGTGACTTTGTCCTCACCCATAACTATTTCACATTTGGGGACAATGTATACCTTCAAGTCAGCAGCACTGCGATGGGTACCCACATGGCCCCACAGTATGCCAACATTTTTATGGCTGACTTAGAACAACGCTTCCTCAGCTCTCGTCCCCTAATGCCCCTACTCTACTTGCGCTACATTGATGACATCTTCATCATCTGGATCCATGGAAAAGAAGCCCTTGAGGAATTCCACCATGATTTCAACAATTTCCATCCCACCATCAACCTCAGCCTGGACCAGTCCACACAAGAGATCCACTTCCTGGACACTACAGTGCTAATAAGCGATGGTCACATAAACACCACCCTATATCAGAAACCTACTGACCGCTATTCCTACCTACATGCCTCTAGCTTTCATCCAGATCATACCACACGATCCATTGTCTACAGCCAAGCTCTACGATATAACCGCATTTGCTCCAACCCCTCAGAGACAAACACCTACAAGATCTCTATCATGCATTCCTACAACTACAATACCCACCTGCTGAAGTGAAGAAACAGATTGACAGAGCCAGAAGAGTACCCAGAAGTCACCTACTACAGGACAGGCCCAACAAAGAAAAGAACAGAACGCCACTAGCCATCACCTTCAGACCCCAACTAAAACCTCTCCAAAGCATCATCAAGGATCTACAACCTATCCTGAAGGACGACCCATCGCTCTCTCAGATCTTGGGAGACAGACCAGTCCTTGCTTACAGACAGCCCCCCAATCTGAAGCAAATACTCACCAGCAACCACACACCACACAACAGAACCACCAACCCAGGAACCTATCCTTGCAACAAAGCCCGTTGCCAACTCTGTCCACATATCTATTCAGGGGATACCATCATAGGGCCTAATCACATCAGCCACACTATCAGAGGCTCATTCACCTGCACATGTATTTCTTTCAAAAGGTGGCAAATATCAAGAAATACACAGTCTAAAAAAATACACGTTTTCATGTAGCCAGGACAGTTACCATCTGTCATCTAAAAAGGTCATGAACCTATTTATTTCCCCTAGCCTTCGAGTGTTCAGCTGAAGTGAGTGTGATCAGCCACTTGGAACCAATCCTTCTCAGAAACACCATACAAACTATCGCACCAATTCACACCCACCCACCCTCCTGTATGTAGAGACACATAGGGTTTTGGGGTGCACAGAAGTAAGATTGGTTGTGAGCAGCTGAATGTGAAGCATTAGAAAATCCTGCCAAAGGCAATCTCAGCATGTTTTGGACACGAGTCATTTGTGCATGATGGAGAGCACTGTTAGAAGAGCCTAGTTATAGTGAAACCATTAAACTGCAGATTTAAAGGAAGTACTAGCAGAGCAAAACCTAGTTGTCTCAGTATCTTTGAATTCTGCAGTTCTAAGATGCAGAGATCCAAAGCTTGATGATCAGCTCCCTCATATGAGAGAAAAAACAAAACAAAACAAAAAACATTCTCTGTTGCTGACCAGCCTTGCCCAAAACAAGATGGCTCAGTCTCATTCCCCACCCCTATAACATCTCCTCATCAATAAGAAAGAGAAAACGTAACAGGTAGGTTTTCCCTCTGGAAGAGAAAAATGCAACAAGGAGCAGTCAACAACAAAAAGGCCACTATAGGAAGAACTGGTCTCACTGCAAGCTACCTGATGCAAGCTAACTTCAGAACCATCCCAAAGGAGGTCATTACTGGTAGTCCAGCTCCCATATCCAGAGGGCAGCTTTCCTCTAGATGCCGTTCAGCACTAGATTCCTCTAATCTAGTGCTGAACATAAAGACCACTAGATTATGTTCCTTAGCTGCCAGTTGGCAGTCTTTTCCAACTTTTGGGGAACCTGGACTTTAACTAAAAAAACAAAAAACAAAAGTGAACAGTGGAGGTCAACTATACTCATTCAGAACAACTCCAAGGTAATGAAATGAGACTTCAATTGCCTTGGATTCTCGTTATTAGGTCCATACAATAATACTCAGTGCACAGTGGTTGCTTGAAATCTTTCAGAAATTTGCACTGATGTTTTATTCCAGGGTGAAGATGCACATTTAATTAATTCTGGTTTCCCCATGAGATATTTTGGCATGCATCTTCCCTTCACATGGTGCTCTGGTACATTTTCAGAGCATGTATTTGTCTGTTCAATGCACCTACCATTGCTATGTATAAGATATTAAAAAGTTATAAATAAATACTCAGTACACACTGAAATATGGAACACTAGCCAATTTGCCGATCGGTGCTGTAGCCTATATCTAAAAAGCTGTCAAATCAGATTAATAAAATAATTAAAATTTGATAAATTAATTTTCCCCCAGAGTCTTTATATTGTCAACAGGTAATTTCCACTTAAAGCACAATACCTCTGCTGTCATTTGTGACATTTTCCAGTTTTCAAAATCCTCATGCTGGACAAAGTCACTGTTATTATTAATACAGTACAAAAGCTTAAGTCACTACTTCAGACTCTTTCAGGTTGCTCAGCCCAGTGTATTCTTGCTAATGCTGTATTCAAATCATGAATGTGTGCGCTTCACAAGAAAACAAAACTGCATAGATCAAGAGCTCTATAGAACTGGACACAGCCATAACTAGCAAGCTGTCAGAGAAGATGGATCAACCTGAATTCAAATGGCCTTGTTTTCAAACCAAAGCGGAAAAAGTGATAAAAATAAATACAAATGAGAAAAAGTAAAATAGCAGTGGAATCAAGTACTCTTCCCTCAGATTTATATTGGATAGAGAGAACTCAGAGTCTGTTATATTTCTTACAGTTTAGACTGTCACACACACACACACACACACACACACACACACAATACTCAGGTCTAACTGGTATAGTTTATTCATACTTCCAATTTATGGATAAATTATGTATGAGAGCAGTTTAGGAAGGGAACATCACGTGCACCTCGGCAGCAGTGCGGGGAGGCATGAAGCCTGTGGAAGTCAATGCCCATAGGGGTGCCTCTTGACCATAATCAGCAACAGAATGTCTTGCTAAATATATAGGAAAGATGTAACCTGGTTTAGCTCATCTGTCCCACTGTGCGTAGCTGCTAGCACTTGGCTGTGAGCAGAGGCTTGGAAAACCCATCCTTCCTCAGCTCCGATATTTGCCTTCAGGTGCCAATTAGTACAGTGGGCAGCACTAGATTATCTTTGCCATTAGTCAGTCCTCCTAACCTATGATGGCTGCCTCCAGAGCAGGTTTGCTGAGAAGGTAGGGGAGGGCTCTTCCAATAATACCCTCTACCTCCTCAAGAGCACCAGTGTGAAGCCAGCTATAAATTGGCCCTTAAAGACCAGGTCCTCAGCTTGTGTAAATTGGCATAGCTGGGTTGAAATCAATAGACTTACCCCAATTTACACAAGCTGACAATTAGCCCCCTAACGTTTGGATGACAAGAGAGAATTTTTGTAACTGGCAATTAAGCTTTCAATACATTAGACTTAATTCTCTCCCTCAGTAAGTGCATAATGCTCTCATTGTTAAAGAGTCCCAGGCACTGACTAAATCAATATTCTAAAAGGATATATTCTCCAGACAGAGGGGGCTAAATTTTCAAAGAAATGCAGCTGACATATAGCAGAAAATGGGTAATTGTGAATGCAGTTGGGAGAATAAATGCATTCATGCCAACCTGAACATTTTCAACAGGTAAGGAGTTGCAAACACAAGATCTAGTGTGTGCCTAAACAAGACACTCCAATAAGTAGTCGGGCCTGGTAAAAGGCCATGTGTTTAAGTGTGAGTGCATTTTCAGCCTATTGAGAAGCACAATGTGGTAGATCATGTTTAAAATACTCACGAATTATTGAAGAGAGTGCTTTGTGATGTTTTACTCCCCATTCCCTGTAAGTCAAATTACTGAAAGGATGTATTTGGTTAGGAACATATTTGATGATTATTTTGCTTTCTTCCTTTTGTACTTAAAATGTGCAAGTGTCTAACAACACTCCTCCGCCCCAAGTAATCATTGAAGAATATGTGAAACAAAAGTGAAGTAAAAAACAATAAAAATCATATCTAGTAAACAGTTGTGATAAAAAAACACTAATCTCCACATTGCATTTACTTGCACATATAATATTTAGTCAAATAACTTAATCACTTATTGGAAAGCGATCCCCAATTCAGTTTACATCTCAGAGTGCAACTCAGGAAAAGGCTGCCAAATCTTTCTAAATACATCCCACTGATCTTATACATTCTCATCTTACAATATTGTGACAAAATAAGTGTAGCTTGTCTGATATGAATTTTACCCGTTGTATAAATATTACCGGTGATTTGAACACTTCAGTTTATGAATAATTATGCATTGGAACATAAGTTGTTCTGCTGGTTTGCAGTACATGAAAAAAGCCATTTTCCTTTGCCTGGTAATGAAGAAATCAATACTCCAATAAGCATCTATGCACAGATTCCAAGACATCACTCTACTCACTGTTCAATCACAAATATCACTGTTAGATCAAAATATTGGCTGGCAGTGGAGAACACCCATTGTTAAAAAGACAGGGGGAAAACCCAAGAATTTAGCACAAAGCAGTACATAGAGAGAGGGCACAATGTTTTATGAAGGCTAAGGTGATCACGTTGGTTGTATAGCATGAAATGAATTGTATTATCCTGTAGTCATTCAGGATAACATCCTTCCAACAACAGTGTATGGAGCCAGATACATTTACCAGCCCAAATCCAGGTCCCACTGAAGTCAGTGGGATTATTGCCACTGGCTTCAATAGGACTAAGATTTCACAGTTCTTGATAGATGAAAGGATTATACCTAGAGGATTTTCTCCAACACAGGAGAATGAGGCCTGCTAGAGACACAGGTTTAGGTCTCAGACTAGACCAGACTCAAAAAGATGTATAAACTATACCCCTAATTACTAAAAAGGGCTTGCTTGTATTTAAAGCGTCTTACCCTGTTTTAGAATGCAAGTTCTCCATTTCACCTCCTGAGAAATGATCTTTGAAAAGTAGGTTTGCCCCGCTGATGATGGGACAACATTTGCACATTATGTAGAACTTGCGATCTTTTCACACCCTCACATCCATAACTCTGGTCATTCATGAGGAGTCCCTTTTATCACCAAGGTTTTTCTGTGTTGCTATCCCACATGTTCTTTTCTGTTCATCAAAAGTTGTTCCCTATTCCAGAGTTCAACCAAGAGTGTTTAGCTTTTTCTTTGAAATAGCAGGATGTTGTTTTTGCCTACAAACTCCCATTCCTTTATTTTTAAACACATGTTCCAGGACCCAGAGCCATCTGTCTTCCAGTTTGTTTAGAAGACGTGAAGTTATCATCAGGCTTTTTAAAAAACAAACAAACAAACAAACAAACAAAAAAAACACACCAGTTGCTTGCTTGCTTGCTTATCTGTATTTCAAAAATGCTGGCAGCTCTGGCATCCACTCTCAGAACTGTCCCAATAATGACTCTTCTCAAAGGTTGTGCCACTACAATTACTCCATCTGCAAAATAGGAGTTTAAATTGCACAGTTTTAACATTTCTTGTATTTCTCATAGTGTCCATTGTTATTTGTCAACTCAGAGGTATAACATTCTTTCAGAAACCCTTTTAACATCTTAGATAGTCTTAAAGCTAATATTACAGTTAGAATAACTCAGTCAACTCCTTAACATTCTCATTAATATTCCTATTTTGGGGTTGTCTTGAATGGAAAATCAGAGGGTTTCTCTTTCTAATCCTGCCTCCCACTAGTTATTGTACAGGCCCCAAGGTGTTTCTTGAGCAATCTAGTACAAAGAAAAAGAAGAAAGAACATATCTTAGAAGGAGAGGCAGGCAGGCTGGCTGGCTGAGACTCAATGTTGACTTAGAAGTCTGAGCTTGCCAAACTCAAACCTCCCTGCTCACCTGAATGAGATCAATAGCTCCCAAGTGCCTATAGACCAAACTTCTGGGATTGAATTTTATTCATTCAGTGAGCCAAACCTTGAAGTTTCAGAGTAGCAGCCGTGTTAGTCTGTATTCGCAAAAAGAAAAGGAGTACTTGTGGCACCTTAAAGACTAACAAATTTATTAGAGCATAAGCTTTCGTGAGCTACAGCTCACTTCATCGGATGCATTTGGTGGAAAAAACAGAGGAGAGATTTATATACACACACACACAGAGAACATGAAACAATGGGTTTATCATACACACTGTAAGAAGAGTGATCACTTAAGATAAGCCATCAGGTGATGGCTTATCTTAAGTGATCACTCTTCTTACAGTGTGTATGATAAACCCATTGTTTCATGTTCTCTGTGTGTGTGTGTATATAAATCTCTCCTCTGTTTTTTCCACCAAATGCATCCGATGAAGTGAGCTGTAGCTCACGAAAGCTTATGCTCTAATAAATTTGTTAGTCTAAGGTGCCACAAGTACTCCTTTTCTTTTTGCGAAACCTTGAAGTGTTTTCACATGTGAGCCTGCACTTGCTATTCATTTTAATCAGCCTCAAAAAGCCTATTATTTACTCAAAGGAAGAGAAGAATGAAGCTGCTGCAAACAGTAGGAAAGATCATGTATGTTAGTGAGCAAGAGGATGTGTTATCAATATGCAATAGTGAGCATTTTCACACATAGTTGCCTCTTATTGCAACTTGATTTTCAAAACTGCAGTCTGATTGGTTGAGCTTTTCTGACGCTGGCACTTTTTTCAATTATCAAAAGTCTCTACCGACCACAGGAGTGACCTCCCCCAGCTTCCACCTCACATCATCTCATGTAAAGAATAGATCATTTATACATTTGCTGAAAAGGGAAAAAGATGTGAGAGAAAGGAAATGGGTATTCCCTACAACCCACATTTTTACAATCAGCTCCATAGATGTACTGTGCAAGACGTGGTAAATAAGGACAAGATGGTCCCTACTCCCAAGGAATTTACAATCTAAGTAGGCAAAATTCTACCCTGCAATATATGGCAAGCATTTTATTGATTTAAGGTTTCAGTTCTCATCACAGCTGGCCAATGGGTGTTGTGCATGTATTTTCAAGGGCAGAATTTGGCTCACTCTTTTTATGCTGTCCGCCTTAGAAATTCCTACTTATTTCCCACTTCTCCTTGTCCCACCAGCTTCAGTTTTAAGTTTCAATTTAAAAAAAAAAATTAAGGGTAAAGATATTCCACTTGTTTTAAGTGTGAATCCAAAAAAAATCATGTCAGCAGAACCTGCCATCTCAGAACAACTGAGCACACAGGCAAATGGTACATCAAAGAAAGGGATTGTGAATGAACAGTTGCTCCTATAAGCAGAACCTTTGTTACCACATTTGCCTGTTATTTTGAGGTATGCTCATTTATTAGGGTTACTCTTCTGGGGTGGGTTCTGTAATTCTATCAATGTACTGCTTATGTCACTTGTGTTCTCATACCAAACTCTACTTCTCCCTGCTGCAAGTTCCCTCTCAGTGGAGTTATCCTGCTGGACCTAGGTTCCCCAGGGCTGGGTTCTTCCAGCCCCAGAATCAGACGAACACACACATTAACAGAGCGCATCTGAGAGGACCAGGTTAATCAGCACTCCCAAGCTGACCCCTTATATGTCCCTGGACTCAGCAGGCTGGGTCGAGCAGCACTTCCAAGCTGCCACCCTCCTATGCCACAGGTTCAGCACGTCCCTATCCCCACTTTCATGTTACAATTATTCTGGTAATAACTCACTTGATGAGCAAACCCCACAGGATTTTTGGATGCTGCAGGGATCTTTAGCTTAGGTACAAGGAACATTGCTGGAGAGCGAATGAGGAAGCCAAGAAACACCAATGGGGGGGGAAGGGGGGAGAGAAGCAACCAGCTTAACCATGAAAGTTTATTGCCTGGTATTAACCATAGGGGAACCAAACAAACAAAACAGTTATAATATTAAATCTAACTTAAAATTTGATTATAAAAAAGTCAGGTTTAGAAAACTATAACTGATCACACAAGTCTGGGTCAGAAGGCTATTCCTAGAGAAAGAGAGAGAGCTGGGTTCTCACCACTCAGTGAAGCTTGAATCGATCAGGGGTCCCAGTGGTGGTGGTAGCTGGGGGTCTGGCATGCTGGAGACAGGCAGAGCTCCCAGCATGATCAGTCAGGAAAAGATGAAGTCCCAATGGAACTGATTCAGATTTTGGATCCAGGCATCTGAACATCTACCTGAGCATGGGTAGGGGTTTTTGTAGGGAAACAACAATGGTTCAATGGAGAACACTAGATTTGTTTATGGCTCAAGGGAGTATACCAAAGTTGTTTTGTTCAGGCTAGACAATAGAAATTGATCATTCCTGCTTATGGGTGGTGTTCCTTGGAGGGAGCTCACAATGCAATTAGGGAGCGTCACTATTTTGGATACCGATAAAGAATTTATTACTAGAATTGGTCTGATAACCACTGAGCTGGGTGTATGCAGGCATGGGTTCAATAACATCTGGAGCAGAGATCCCCCATCATGCAGTGCTTCCCTGTTTTTCTGGTCCCAGAGTTCCATGCATTCTTGCCTTGGAATCTTTGTTCTCCATTCTGCATGCTAATGGAGATGCCTTCCTATCCCATCTTTGATGCAAACGAGGCTAGGGGAGTTTCCTTAATCCTGTCACCCTTGTCCAAGGGGTTTAGGTGTGTCTCCCACAGCCTTTTCATTCCTTTTTGTAAGTCTTTCTTCTGATCAGTTTTGGTTCAAGCAGAGGCGGGGGTGGATGGGAAGGTGTTTTTTGAGTCAGACAGGCTGGGTACTGCGCCCTGGTTCCCCAAGAACACAGAGGTGATAACAAAGGTAACACCTTTGTAATAAGAAAAGTAAAAAGTTGAAAACCTCTTGGATGTCAGTGAAAAACTGGTTGATGTAACCAGACAAAGATAGAAAAAGGTTCCATAGGAAGGGTACAAGAAACCTCACTAGGAAAGGGAAAAAACAACAACAAAAACTAAAAATGTTTTTAAAGTAACCAGCACCAAAAAAAACAGTCTTTAAAACATAGCAGAAAAGGCATCTCTACTAGATTTTTCTTCCACACAGAGAGCTCTTTTCTCTTAAAAAAGAAAAACAAACACTGCAAATCAGCCCACACATGCTGGAAAAAGATTTCAGAAATATTTTTTAAAGTTTTCAAAGATTTATAATCAAAATGGGAGATAACTCCCATTTGATAATTTTACCCAACATGCTACAGTGTTATGCTAAAGATAACAGCATTCACTTGGCAGAATTACCAGGAAAGTCCGCCTTTTTAAAATAAGCATAGCTCAAAGTAAACTTATCACAAGGATGTTTTCCAGATTGTGGTTTGCAAATATTCTCACATACAGAGATGGTTGAAGTTTTTCCAAAGACTTATCAGAAACTGGCTCTCCAGCCCCTCCAAAAGAGTAACAAAAATGTCAGTCTTTGTTTGTTTTTTCCCCATACCTTTATGTTCATTTTTTAATCCAAAAAAATTGTATTTAATTTGTGTTTAGCAAACAGAGGTTTTCAGCAAAAAAAATTGCAATTTTGATACAAAGTTAAAAAATATTCTTTAAAAGTTTTAAAAATAAAAATAAAAATAGAGTCTGCGTCCAGCACTTTGAAATGAAATGAAAACAACCTGGCAAAATTAGTTTTTTGTTGATTTACCAGTCCTACTCAAATAGCATTATACACAGGCAGCTCAACTACATGGTGATTTGGTGTCTGCAAGCAAGCCAAGGTTTGACTCTACAGCAGCTTGTCTCACACTAACTCTTTGTACAGACACTGCTTCCGCTCCTTTCCTGGTGACAGCTTTATCTTTCCGCTTGCTCCTCTTAATCTCTCTTCCCATTTTTGTCAAG
The DNA here is from genome assembly GCF_009764565.3 of Dermochelys coriacea. Lineage (NCBI taxonomy): Eukaryota > Metazoa > Chordata > Testudines > Dermochelyidae > Dermochelys > Dermochelys coriacea. Next base: position 118,721,402 of record NC_050072.1, read on the forward strand.
TATCAGAGGGGTAGCCGTGTTAGTCTGGATCTGTGAAAGCGGCAAAGAGTCCTGTCTATAAGGTGCCACAGGACTCTTTGCCGCTACCCATTTTTGTATCCTCTCTCTTTTTACTAATTCCTTCTCCTCCACATCTTTCCTTAACCCTTACCTGTAACATTATGTATTTCTCCCAGCACCCCATCTCCTCGCTGTTTATTCTCCCATCCTCATTCCAGAACCCTTTCCCTCTGGCTTCCTGCATCCACCACTTCTCCGCAAGACCTTCCTTCCCATGTTTTCTTTACTCTTTTTTCTTCTTGCCCTCAGCCCTTACTGGAGCCTGTCTCTCTCACCCTCTTTCCCATACTCTTACAGTCTCAGCAGTCCCTTCATCCATCCAGCTTTTGCCCCATCTCTATCCTCAGCTTCCCGGCCCCTGCAGTCCTCTGTCTGCAATCAAGTCCCCTGTCCTCCCATTCCCCTGCTACTAAAATCATTTTTGTTCCCCTCCAACCCACCACCCAAGAACACTCTTTACATGCAGCTCCTCATACCAGCATGGGATTTTTTTCTCTCCATGCAAACAGGAGGATCTCAAACTCAACAGCTGGGACCAATTTCCCAGAGCAGGGATGAGTGCTTATGTGTTGAGAGGAAAGCAATCCTACAGTAAACATTTCTCTGCCTGGGCCTGCACAGAGTCAACAGTTTGCCTATCCTGTTTCCCTTGCTAGGTCCTTGGGGTGCTCCTTGCCCAGCAAAAAGAGCACCCCAAGCAGTTCTCCCACCTGCCACAAGGAATCAGCTAGTAGCCTGTGGTGCATTGCTGAGCGGCTTCAACAAGGGCAAGACAGAGCAGGTGCAGGAGTGTGTTTGTCCTGCTCCTGCAGGCAGCACCTACAGATCGTTCCAGAGGCCATGAGGTAAATAAGGAGCTTGCTGTGGAGAGTCAGTGGAGGTTTAGGTCGCTGGTGCAAATCTGCCCTGCAATAGCAGTAAATAAAAATTCTTACAACTGGGGGCTGTTTGCTGGTTTATGTGAAACGAATTGGTAATCTCGGTCTAATGCTACGTTGTTAGGGGCGGGGTGGGAGCATCCCCCCCCCCCACCATCAAACAGTGCCTCCTTCCCTCCCCCTTCATCTCAAGAGAAGGAATTTGAAGCTGTTCCACTGTTTATAAATAATTAATGTGCAGTTGGAGTAGGGACTTGAATCTCCCACATCCTAGGTGAGGGCTCTTAACACCTAGAGTGCAGTTCTCCCTCTCTGTCCTGGCCTAATGACTATCCAATGTCATTATGAAGGAATTGTAGTTTCACTATGAAAGACAATGAACCGAGTGGGCCATGAAACAAGAATGACTCTGCGGCCTGGGGGGTTAGTGCCCTTAGCTATACTGTTGCTGACCCCCATGTTCCAGTCCCTGCCACAATAACTGTTTAATTCTTTATAAAGAAGCGGAATAGCATAAAGAAGAGAGATTGATAAAGGTCCCACATCCAAATAGCCCAGTGGCTCTGATGACCCCCACCCCCATGCTGCAGGAGACTCAAATATCTTCTCCACATTAGGCAACGGGAGGAAACTGAGCCCAAGTCTCCCACATCCCAGGTGAATGTGCACTGGATTAAAAAAGTTATAAGGTGACTTTGCATCTCAGCTGGCCATTTTGTCAATCTAGTCCTCCTTTGCTCTTATTAAAAGTGACCAAAACCTAAAAGAAGAATTTTGCATTGGGTCAAAATCAAACATGTTGCTTTGACCCAACTCAACATTTTTTCCAACTTTTTGATTAGCCATAAATAAATAAATACATAAATAAGCTTCCATTTTTTTTTGCCTGAAACCAACCTTTTTGATATTTCAGAGTTGCCAGAGAACTGAAAAATTCATTATTCACCCAGTTCTAGTCAGGATTTTGTGTCAGAAATTCTACTGTTAGCAATGGCTTCTTTGTTAGACTGAGATAGGCAACTGACTGTATAGCTATGGAGATTGAGCTACCATCTCAGCCCTAGAAGTGATCCATCAAGGCCATGACCAAGTCATCCTGGAGAAGGCTTGGTTTGACAAAACCTTTACTGCCACTGTACAAGCTGTTCAGGTTCTGTTGCTACCTACAAGTCTGAAGTGACGAGGCACTTTAATCAATACTAAACACAGGTCATATTTCAAAGTAACAGGAAAAAACTGAATAGTTACATTGGTCCTACAGAAAGTAGGACTTTGGCGAAGGTTCTAGAAGGGTCTGTCAGACATGTCACAGGGATCTGGGGAGAGGGTTCTGGGGTTTTAATGGGAGCTAGAGAGAATGAAATTGTCAAACAACAAGGAGTCTCCAACCCAGGATCAGAAGTAAGGGAAACTGTTGCCATAAGTGCATAGAAAGGTACACTCACTCAGGCCTGAATTTTCTTGACCCTAAGGGTAGGCTGGTGTCAATTTGTTACTAATAATTATTTAGGCATACGGGGAATGTTATGGAAAGGTTTAGGTATTTCCTTGGAATTTTTATGGACTATTTTTTATTATATAAAAGAGGGTTAATTTTGCTGATGGCAACTCTGTTTCCCTGTTGTACATAGACATATTTTCAGAATCTGTATAAGCCCATGTGCAAATTGCTAAATTGAGAGAAAACCTCAGAAGCCAACTCACATCTGCTGCCTTTATTATATAGAGCACCACATGTGATTATGAAGGCATATGCATAGAATGGGTAACTATGTCTTCTTCATCCCTGGTTATTTTAAAATTTCTATTGCAAACACTGTTGACTCATACTGTACATGTGGTATTACACTGACTAATCCTGTAACCATAAATTTTAAAGTTTGAATGGTTCTATTCTAATAAAGCATAAGCTATAATCTTGTCTGACAGGCACCAAATGCAATTGCAATATTTATCAGTACACAGAACCCATCATTTATTCATTCTGGTTTCAGTTTTGCTAGCCAGGTAAGTACATAGAATAAAATTGTATTTCCCTGTATATCTCAGTAGTCAGACAACACATAAACAGACAAAAGTAGAGATCAATACAGGTGATCATCAATATATTATGCAGTAATATAGAACATGCCATCACAAAGTCAGCTTTTGCCAACATAGTTATCATACAGAACTAATCTTGATATCACATTTTTTCCTATACTGAAATTAAGGAATAAATGTGATAGCAGTATGGCATCTGTTGGTAAATGTTGACTTTTACATGGCAGCTCTTCTGAATCACAATAGTTTTATGGCTATAGGTAGTGCTCCAGTTGGGGGAGGAGGTTGCTAGTGAAATGATTTTTGCCTATTGTCAATTCTGATTTCCCCCCTCCCCCTTAACTTCCTTCTACAGTGAACGCCACAGGCTATTTACATTTTACATCGGACATTCCATGAAATGGAGCGGCCACCAGAAACCATCTGCACCAGTTAAGCCCTGCAGTGACCCTGCCAGGACAAGGGGAGCATGTTGCAAGCAGAACAGTTGTGCAGCAGGGAGTCTTTGTGTAGAGAGGAATTATGCTTACCTATAAACCCTACCATAAAACCAAAAAGCCTTGAGAATCAATAGTTGATGATACTACTGTTACTGTGCTCCTGGAGTGAACAACGGCCTTTCATAGGCTGCTCCTTGAGGTGCCCTCTTTATTTCTATAGGGGATGGCGAGGGGAATACTGAAATCAGGATGACAGCACCACAACTGTTACCTGGGGTTATCTGAACCAAAGCTATGGTAACTATTCTCTGTTTTCCAGGCAGTGTCAGGAAATAAATCAGGCTGGGGGAGGGGAGACAGCACCTCTATCTGATAAATGGTTGATACACATGAGTGATTCCACTCAAAAAAATCTGTTTTTCTTGAGTACAAAGCACACATCTAGAACAGCAACAATCTCAGAGTACACAGAAATAGTTAACTAAAATCTGAGGTGACACTGAGGGACAGCAGCAGGATTTTTGTGGCCAGCTTTTCTCCTAGCCACTGGGGAATTAGGTGTCCATCACTTGGCTCATAGAAAATCTCTTGAACTTCTCCAAAGTAAAAGTCTATCTAAACTCTTATAGATAAATTAAAATAAAGCAACAACTCATAACCCCTAGTAGTGGCTGTTTCCCTAGCAGCAGAAAATAATTCGTAAACTTTACTTATCAGCAAAACAACTCCTCAGCCAAAAACAAAACAAAAAAAAAAAAAAAAAAAAAAAACCACACCTTAGAATCACACAGACTCAAGGTTAGCTATCCTTGTCAGTAACACTGCAGCTACAACGGTTGGCCTAAGCAAGGCCAGATTCTTTCTTGCTATGTGGCGTCCTTGCTTCCAGCTCCTGGGGAGAGGGGGGAGGTCGGGGGTTGGGTGGAGGGAGGGTAAGTGCACAAGATGGCTGTGAGTTATATCAAATCCAATTCTCTCACAACACAACCACTAAATAATCTCCCCTCACCAACAATGCAGATGTCATTTATTTGACCAATCACTTAGATTTCAATCACCATTCCACCCACTTTGCATATAACACTGCGTTAACACACAGTATAATTGGCCATCAAATTTTATAACCAAAATCCATATAGGATCATCCTGAAGTAAGTTTATGGCATTTTTCTTTGTCTGACTTCAAGATGTGCATTGCCTGGTGACAATGGCAAGAATACCATACCTCAGTGCTTTGAAGCAAATGTAAGTGACAACACTCTTTACTTGACGTTCCTTCATATTGTGACACTCTATCCTTAGTAATTGTCTGCTTACCATTAAACAGTGAGTTCAAAATCATTTATTTCTGAAATCTTTATTAAAATCCAGCACTGAGTCAAACACACTGTTCACATTCAATAACTACATGTTTCAGTCTAAAATACTCGAGAAAGAGAATAACCTGTGATTCCATTCTGAAAAAAACAGCCTCCTACAACTTGGATCCTAAATAAGCCAAAAACATTTATAATCCCACGTAGTCGTCAACTATGAGGTAGAGACGAGTAATTTACATTTCTATTTTCATGCAAGCAAAATCATTCATCTCTCTTCACATTTTGATTACTTTACTTTGTTTTAAAAAGCATCCTTCTAAAACCACAGTATTGGATTTTCACTTGGCTACAAAAGCATTTCAAACCCCAACAGCATGGAGTTGTAGACTGCACTCATCATAAGATGATTCTCAATTCATTATTCTCTCCATTAATTTTCTTGCTATCATTGGCAATCACACTAACTGCATGAGTTCTCTTCACCAGTTATTGCTTTGGTCTGGCTGTTCTTATGTTCTAATTTTTTTCCAGTTTGGCCACTGAACCAAAAAACTCAGTTATTTGCACAGGTCTAGAAGAGAACGTCATGGCAGCAACACTTTCCTGACTTCTGCCATCCAATTATAGACAGAGTACTTAAATTGCACCCTTTCCTCTTTCCTTCTTCTTACACACTAGGTGACACTTTTCAGAGTAGCAGCCGTGTTAGTCTGTATTCGCAAAAAGAAAAGGAGTACTTGTGGCACCTTAGAGACTAACAAATTTATTAAAGCATAAGCTTTCGTGAGCTACAGCTCACTTCATCGGATGCATTTGGTGGAAAAAACAGAGGAGAGATTTATATACACACACACAGAGAACATGAAACAATGGGTTTATCATACACACTGTAAGGAGAGTGATCACTTAAGATAAGCCATCACCCACAGCAGGGGGGGAAAGGAGGAAAACCTTTCATGGTGACAAGCAGGTAGGCTAATTCCAGCAGTTAACAAGAATATCAGAGGAACAGTGGGGGGTGGGGTGGGAGGGAGAAATACCATGGGGAAATAGTTTTACTTCGTGTAATGACTCATCCATTCCCAGTCTCTATTCAAGCCTAAATTAATTGTATCCAGTTTGCAAATTAATTCCAATTCAGCAGTCTCTCGTTGGAGTCTGTTTTTGAAGCTTTTTTGTTGAAGGATAGCCACTCTTAGGTCTGTAATCGAGTGACTAGAGAGATTGAAGTGTTCTCCAACTGGTTTTTGAATGTTATAATTCTTGACGTCTGATTTGTGTCCATTCATTCTTTTACGTAGAGACTGTCCAGTTTGGCCAATGTACATGGCAGAGGGGCATTGCTGGCACATGATGGCATATATCACATTGGTAGATGCGCAGGTGAACGAGCCTCTGATAGTGTGGCTGATGTGAGTAGGCCCTATGATGGTGTCCCCTGAATAGATATGTGGACAGAGTTGGCAACGGGCTTTGTTGCAAGGATAGGTTCCTGGGTTAGTGGTTCTGTTGTGTGGTGTGTGGTTGCTGGTGAGTATTTGCTTCAGATTGGGGGGCTGTCTGTAAGCAAGGATGGTCTGTCTCCCAAGATCTGTGAGAGTGATGGGTCGTCCTTCAGGATAGGTTGTAGATCCTTGATGATGCGTTGGAGAGGTTTTAGTTTTAGTTGGGGGCTGAAGGTGATGGCTAGTGGCGTTCTGTTCTTTTCTTTGTTGGGCCTGTCCTGTAGTAGGTGACTTCTGGGTACTCTTCTGGCTCTGTCAATCTGTTTCTTCACTTCAGCAGGTGGGTGTTGTAGTTGTAGGAATGCATGATAGAGATCTTGTAGGTGTTTGTCTCTGTCTGAGGGGTTGGAGCAAATGCGGTTATATCGTAGAGCTTGGCTGTAGACAATGGATCGTGTGGTATGATCTGGATGAAAGCTAGAGGCATGTAGGTAGGAATAGCGGTCAGTAGGTTTCCGATATAGGGTGGTGTTTATGTGACCATCGCTTATTAGCACCGTAGTGTCCAGGAAGTGGATCTCTTGTGTGGACTGGTCCAGGCTGAGGTTGATGGTGGGATGGAAATTGTTGAAATCATGGTGGAATTCCTCAAGGCCTTCTTTTCCATGGGTCTAGGTGATTGAAGATGTCATCAATGTAGCGCAAGTAGAGTACGGGCATTAGGAGACGAGAGCTGAGGAAGCGTTGTTCTAAGTCAGCCATAAAAATGTTGGCATACTGTGGGGCCATGCGGGTACCCATCGCAGTGTCGCTGACTTGAAGGTATACATTGTCCCCAAATGTGAAATAGTTATGGGTGAGGACAAAGTCAAAGTTCAGCCACCAGGTTAGCTGTGACATTATCGGGAACACTGTATGCTATATATATATATATATACACACACACACACACACACACACACACACACAGTGACACTGTATACCAGTCTTGCTGATATAGAGGTTGATAAAAGGAGTGAAGTCATGGCCCCATTTAAGTAAATGGGAGTTTTGCAACTGATATCAGTGGAACCAGGATTTCACTGTGCATGTCACAAGTAACACCACACTCCAAGTTTCATACCTTTATTCCTGAAATTGTCATCTAAAACTCCAGCTGAAGACCCAAGTAATCATATGGGCAATTTTTCCACTATTAGCATTAATACAGATTGAAGAAACAAGATAACACACCAATGACTATGGCCACAGCTTTAGCAACCAAACTTTATTAAAAAGTTAGTATTAGCATCCCCAGTGATGTTACTACCAGCAAGCTTTCCCAATGCCGTATTCCACACTGGACATCTGGCCATGAAAACGCCTCATTCCTGGAAAGGGAATCCTTCCTCCTTCGCAGCTCATCGTTGGGGATAAAATTGAGGCCAAATTCCATTCCTCATGTAAAGAGTTTGGGCATTGACAAGGGTGCTTCAATTCATGCTTGCTCTTGCAGTCCAGTATGCATGTCCTAATCCTCAGTTCATTCAGTCCCAAGACTATTCAGAAATTGGAGCAGTTAAAGAGCCTTAGATAATGGGATATGGGACACCAATAAATGCACCCACAGCCTTGAAATTGCTGGGTACATCTGTCTCCCGAACTTGAGAATCTGGGTGGGAAGGGTTCCAGCTCAAAGACCTCAGAATGGTTCTTTCCTTGGTGATCTTCCCAAGCCCCACTTTGAGTGAAAATTGGCAAGACATATTATTAGCTCTCTTAGCTCACGAAAGCTTATGCTCAAATAAATTTGTTAGTTAGTCTCTAAGGTGCCACAAGTACTCCTTTTCTTTTTTCAACACAGCATTGTTAAAAAAATAAAATAAATTCGATAGCGTATGGGAGATGTGCAAATATTATTAATTATTTGTATTGCAATAGTATCTAGAAGCTCCAATTAGGGATCTAGGCAGCATTGTGTTATGTGCTGTATAAACACACAACAAAAGACAGTTCCTGCCCTGAAGAGCTTACAATTTAAGGTCCTGATTCAGCAAGGTACTTAACCAAATGCTTTAAATATAAGTATGTGAGTAGTCCCATTGCATTCAGTGGGAATACTCATAGTGCATGATGTTAAAGAACAACTGTATTTTACTGTGCGCATGTTCAATACAAGCAGAATGGGGTCCTCATCTTGGCTGGGACCTACATATCCTACTATAGTTTGCATAATAAAGCATTAAATCTGCTTAAATTCCATGTTCTATAATACGCTATAATAACCATTAAAGAAAAATTTATGCCTATCATTCTTAAATTTGCTTTGAAAAAAATAAAAGTATTCCAAAATTCCTTACTAATGGCCACTACATGGTGATAAAAAATGATATATAAACCAGATATACTTTGTGCATGGTTGTCCTGTATGAATGAGTAATAAAACTGAATTCATGCATAAGTATATAACCATCATCCCAGCCCACCTTGGTTCTCTCCCCCACACAAGACACACCTCATTCACTCACCATTAGAAATCATCATCATTACGTTTTTCTCCCTTTCATCACTTTCTGATTTTGGGGCATTTGACCGCTTCACTCCACTAGCAGCTGTGAGGAGAGACATGGATGGTGGGGCTACCATTGCCCCATTCCCAAGCAGATGGGTGGGAAATGAGACATAGCTAGCCTATGTGGGGGTGACATTTTGGGGATCACCCAGACCAGCAAGGGGTTCTGTCAAAGCCTGCCTTGTAACCTTTGGTGTCTTTATGCTGTGCAGGTTCAGTACAGACCCCTGACAGCAGTAGCCTGTCTACAAGCACAAGATCTCACTCTGGCTTCCAGCAGCTAGCTTACTTCTTTTATGGTGACCCCAACAGCCCTTCCAGTCCTGAGTCTCCCTAAGTCCATCCACACAGAGTTCTTAACTACCAGCCACTTGGACTTCTCCCCCTCTTTCATGAAACCAGTCCTGCAGATACCAGCTTATTTTGACATAAGCACCCCACACAGTTGCACCCCACACAGTTTGCACTACAGAGATCTGCTTGGGGTAAAAATAAGCAAAAAGGCTTATTTAACAGAAAAAATAACACACATTCAATAGAAATAATAAGGGAAAGCAAACATCTAATATACATAGAATATAAACAAAGATTCAACCTCAGACATTACACTTTACTCCTGGAGGAATTCTGTGCCACTGCTCATTGTGCAGAATTTATGTCCCCCACAGATTTCTTTGTTTCCCTGCAGAAAAATGACTTTCTGATGGGGAAGCAAAGGGAAGCCACAAAAGCGGCCATGCGACCCTTCCCAGCAGTAGGTTTTTGGTTCCCAAGGCAGCCTGCAGAGTAATAAATCACCATGGAGTGGGAGTCAGGACCGGGGAAGACTTTGCTGGTGGCTCATACCCTGCACTGGGCTCAGCTGCTAGTCCTGGCTGGGTGCAGGAGGACGGGACTTCCTCTTCCCCTGAAAAGGATCTGGGGCCAGGTCAGACCCACACCCAGATTTTTCCCCCAGCTGTAGGAAGCTCTGCAACCCCCACCCACACTTCCTGCACCCATTGCTCCTCAGCTGCAGGGGAAGGCATTACTGTACAGGGAGCTTCCCCCCCCCCCCATCTGTCCAACCCCTGTGCATCCAGACCTCCTCACACTCAGACCCTCCTGCAAAGCCTCACCCCTCCTTTGCACCCAGAACACCCCTGACAAGCCTCACTCCCCCTGCACTACCCTGATGAGTCACCTGCACCCAGATCCCCACCCCACCAAGCCCCAACCAGCTGCACCTGGATCCCAACCCCATTGAGCCCCCACATCCAGCCCCTGCTGCTGAGCTCTATACCCCCGCGTTCAGACTCCCCCCTCTGAGCCCCAACCACCTTCACCTGGACCCCCCCCCCCTCGCAAAGTCCCATTACCCTTTACCCCTGAGCCTCCACAACAAGCTCCTGTGCATGCAGATCTGCCCCACCTAAATCCCCCACTGAGCTATCTGCACCCAGATTGCCCCACACAGAACCCTCTTACCCCACACCTGGATCCCTCCACACTTAGATCCTGCCTTGCTGAGCTTCCCTGGTCACACCTGGTGCATCTGGCTTGGAGGGGCAGGGCTCTGGGGTTTTTCTGGGGCAAGCCCAATCCCTGTGTTGCATCAGAGTTGGGTGCAGCCACACTGCTGAATCTGTGTCCTGGGAGTGGGGAGCTTCACAGTGATCTCCCACCTCTCTGCAGCCAGTGGCCAGTGCTCCCCAATGCCATGCTGGAGCCTCCCTCTTTATTTGACAAATAAAATTTGCACAATTTTAAAATGTGTGCAGAATTTTTAATTTTTTGGCACTGTATGCCCTAAGGAGTAACACTTATAAGTTACATAAAATTCCTGTGCTAATACAAATTACCCTTTGTCTTTGAACAGTTTTCCAAAGTCCCCCTCTGGCCATTGGGCAAATCGAGTGTTTCATGGATAGCCCCTGCCAAGTGAGTGTCTCTCAGCTTCTAGACAGCAAATTTGAGACACAAGCTTCTCTTTTTAAAGGCTTTTTCCATTTTTTTCCTTGGTCTGTGGTGACTCATGTTTAGTCAGTGTGTGGAAATCCCCTCTGTATATGTGAAATAGGATGTCTCATTGATTTTCCATTAATTCCAATAGTCCACCATTGTCTCTTCCTGGCTGGATAACAGGTTGGTACTTGGAATTGGTTTGTAAACACCTGGCTTGGGAGACCTAGCTGAAATTATAGTTCAGGTAGATTCATAACCCAGTCTGCATTGCTATCTCATATTGACCATCAAGTTCGTAATATTACAAGCTTTCATATAAGCTCTTACTCAATATAATTTTGTATTACAACAGTATATAGTCAGTGAGTTCAACCGCTCATTTTTGGTGTTTAAATCTTCTGGTCTCCTGTGGGGTGTGTAGAACCTGATTAAACTCCACACTGTGTCAGACTCTGGTATCCCATAGAATTAGGGTAGTGGTATTACTTGGGGGGCGGCGGCAATATTCAGCTAATAATCCCCAGGAGACCCCTCCAGGGAGGTCTGCATAGGGAATGGGGTCAGGAGCAAAGAAAAGTACTAGGAAGGGGAGAGATAGTTTGGTGTAGCCAAACTCATATGAATTGCTGTAAAGGATTTAGATAAGCCTCTGAACTCTCGATTCTAATTTTGGTGGTTTCAGGATCTCTGAATGCCACCTCCACAAGCCATTTCTGTTTCTTTTAGAAACATCAGAATGGAAAGCTGAAAAGGTTATTTTCCAAGGAACAATGTCTTTATTTTTGCGGTTTCATTTTTCCTCTATACAGATTAGGAGGGTGTGAATGCTTTATATCTGTGTGACTTGATGTGACTTTTAATTGAGAAAGGAAAACTCTATGCACATTTGCTCAGTCTATCGGAGACCTTGTAAAGATTTATAAGTTCACAAGTGACTATGAATAATTGGTGCTATGCTTATACCTTGATAGTATTCTTATTTTATAACCTAATGGCTACCTTCTACTTATCTGAGTTAAGAAGCTGCTCCTCACTTGACTATAGCAAGCTCATTTTCATATAACAGTTTAAATGTTGAATTTTCTTCCTTGTTTTAATTCTAGCTGCCTTTGTGCATTAGTGGAGATAATGGGCTTAGGGCCAGATTCTACCACTCTTATTAACTCAGAATAGCCTCTTACTCCATGAGCAGGAGTATTTACTTCAGGGGGATTGTTTAGAGAATAGTTCTGCTCAGCACAAATAGCTGTGAGAAAATTAAACCCTTCATGTTTGAGTAAATCTGATGAAACTATTATTCCTATGGAATTGTTCCCCCATTACTGAAATACAGTAAGTGATTACTACAGTATACATTCATTGGGTGGAACCTGCAAGACGGACTCAATAGAATTTGCAAAGTTTTCATCTGAAATTTGCTTTAGAGAGTCAGTTTCTTAATGGACTTTAAAAACAAAAAACACAAAACAGGCAACTATCTGGTATAATTTAAAAACTGTGTTTGAACGTTATTACTAATGCAACTACATCTTTCTCTACAAAAAGAACAAGGAGATTGGTGGCACCTTTCTCTACACTCACCCTGGCCTCCCTTACCCAGTTTATATGTCTGTTCACCTGCTGCATATTGTCTAAATCCCAGGTGGCGTGCTCTCTGGAGCAGGGACTTCTTCACCTCAACCAGTGGTTATGGGTTTCACGTGGGAATAAGTGGGATATGCACAAGGTCAGATTAGCTGATCATTATAGTCTAGTGCCTTCTGACCTTAAAGATCTACCTACCTTGTGTGGTTTTGTTCACTCAGGTTCTAGTTCCTGTGTGAGGTCGTTAGCTGCTACCACTCTAGAAGTAACAATAGCAATAATTATTTCCAAATGAAACTGCCACACTAAAAAAATTTAAATGAATTGCTTTTGAGCCCTTAGATGACAATAACATTTGGTTGCTGGAGAGTCGTTTTGAGGTGGAAGTAGAGTACCATAACTCAAGTCATGTGTTCTCTAGCTGTGGTTCTATTGACTTGCTATAGGGCTTTGGGCAAGTCAGTTAGCTTCTTTGTGCTTCAGTCTCTCACACTAAAAACTTGTTCACAGTGGTGTTCAGGGGCTTACGTTGTTCATATTTCCAAGACATTTTGCAATCCAAAGCTGTAAGGTGCTATAGAAGTGCAAAGCATAAATCGATGTTAGCCCTGGTCTACACTATGAGGTTAGGTTGTATTTAGCCGCAATTTGGTAAGAAATGCGTCTACACAACCAATCCTGTTCCGTCAACCTAAAGGGCTCTTAAAATTGACAGCTTTACTCTTCCCCAGCAAGGGGAGTAGTGCTAAAATAGACTTTGCTGGGTTGAATTTGGGGCAGTGCAGATGCAATTTGATGGTATTGGCCTCCGGGAGCTATCCGCTCTGGACAGCAACTTTCATCTCCGATGCACTAGCCAGGTAGACAGGAAAAGCCCTGGAAAATTTTAAATTTCATTTCCTGTTTGGTCAGCATAGCAAGCTCAGCAGCACAGGTGACCATGCAGTCCCAGAATTGCAAAAGAGCTCCAGCATGGACTGAACAGGAGACACTGGATCTGATTGCTGTATGGGGAGAAGAATCTGTGCAGGCCAAACTCCGATCAAAAAGAAGAAATGCAAATATGTATGCCAAAAATCGCACAGGGCATGGTGGAGAGAGGCTACAACAGGGACACACAGCAGTGTTGCATGAAAGCTAAGGAGCTCAGGCAAGTCTACCAAAATACAAAGGATGCAAATGGTCACTCCGGGTCAGAGCCCCGTAGATGCCCATTCTATGATCAGCTGCATGGCATTCACGGGAGGGACCCTACCACTACCCCACCATTGTTGGCGGACACGTGCCAGGGGAGAGTCTCATGCAACAGATGCTGAGGAAGGTTGAACACCACTGGATTGACATTTTCAGTTCTCATCAGGTTCATCAGATACTCTGTATCAACGGGGAGGAAAAGATCAGAAAGGAGGCTATTTGAAGCTGAACCCAGCAATTGACTCCTTCAGCACTAGTTCAGTTTTAGCAGCTTTCTTGGTATGGACATATTATGAGAATGGAAGACCAATGAATGCTGAAGCAGGTGAACCAAGAAATGCTGCTACACAACTGGAAATTGAGCAGGTGCCTAAAGTTTTGGTGGCATAATCAGATTATGAGTGATAGACAAACTGAATATTGGGCCAGACTACCTCAAGGACCTAGCCAGAGTGATCTGGGGGGCACTCGAGTTTCAAAGAAACCATATCACTTTGGAATTTTCCTTGATGATATAGGCCACATTTAAAAATTGAGGTAAAATCATAATGGGCTCTGTCTCAGAACCATCCTGTCTCATAATGAGAATTAGTATTGTTTCAATTCACTGTAGATTATTCGTAGGTATACAACTAAGGAGTTATGTTAGATTCAAACATTTCTGTTCACTTTAGACTAATTCATGAGAATTTCCTACATAAAAAGGGAAGAGGGATATCCTACAGTGTATAATTTTTTGGACAACAAAGGAGTTCACAGGATGCTGCACTGAGGAACACAAAGCCAGATTCTGATCAACAGCCCAACTGTGCACAGCACAAGGTTTCAGGGTGTGAGAACAAGATGCTAGTGCGCCACCTGTCTCTCCTGGACTCTTAAATGCACTCAGGGATGATAGGTGGCACAGAAGGATGGGGAGTGAGGGGAGCCATAGCTTTTCCCCCTCACTTTGCAGTCAATGGAACTCACTTGCCCAAGGGGCAAAATAAGCTGTAGTAAGTTACATTCCCACAGAAGCAAAGGGTAACCAGGGAAAGACTTGTCATACGGGAGTACCAACTCCTTTTTTGGGCTCCTACAGCCTATACACAGTGCTGAGTCTAAAAGGTTTGATTCTATCCCACGGGTGCTTGATATAACATGTTTACTTAGCATTCCAATTGCAGCAACCTACTCCAGTATTTCAAATACCACGGTGTAATAACTATTGGTAGACGATTTAAAAACAAACCAAAAAACCCCCCCACTAAACTACAAGAATGAACTGTCCACATACTTTCACACATTGCTTTGTTAAATCAGTGAGGCAGTGTCAGATATCTAGCAATATTTTCAGCATCATTGCCTGCCAAGCCAAGTTGATTCCTACCAAATGCTGGCCTGTGGATAAAACGTTTCAAAACTGAGTGTGCAGTCAGCAAGGGAGGGGAAAAATAGAAAAATGCTGCACCGGGGGAAAAGAAAAAAGTTACCTACTGAATTCTCTTGCAGATAGTGAGTAAATACATAATTTAAGGAAATTAGTGAGAGATGATTCTGTGTACATGATGTTAGAGAGCTTTTTCCTTCACTCTCCCACTTCCCTGGTCCTTCTCGCATGAAGAGAGTAACGATACCTGAAGTCCAAAGGTGCAAACAATTTGATGTTTATCGGGGTGAACTTCCAGCAAGCTTAAATCCAAGTTCCTTTTTCCTTATTTTCGAATCCCAACTTACTTCCCGTTTGCCCCTAATTTATATAGCAATATTCTTAACTATATCTTAACCAATCATTCTACTGAAATTTAACAAACCAATCCTAACATATTGTAACATGATTAGCTAACCAATTATATCCCACCACCTTAATTAGTTTACACCCAGCAAAAATTAATTATACAGCAGACAGAATCAATCACAGAACCAGACAGAAACCAGGCCAATAAACAATAGCAAAGTGAGAACTATAATGACAAAACAATACAGAAGTGAGGATTTCACAACTACATCTATAAAGATGTAAGGGTTTCCCAGCTGTGTCTATTGATAAGCGAGTTCTTACCAGACAGAAAACTATCAACCTAAATTTCCTTTTACATCTTCTAGCCTCTTCCCTTTCTCTGGAGGTGATAGATCAGATCATCTTCCTAACAGCCCCATATTGACTCGGTTGGAATGTGAGGAGGTGACCGGTCCCTTCCCAGCTTATGGCTGCCTCTACTGCTTAGCCAAAGGCCTTAGCCTAAGAACAGGGCCTCAGACTGTCACAGTGAGAGAAGGCCCTTACACAGATTCTTTCTTGTATACCTCTATTACTAGCTAAATGAGAAACATTCACCTACATTCTTAGCGTATAGGCCTTTACAGACAGGCCTGAATAGCTATATCCTAACGCATGCTAGGAGTTCAGCCTGAATCAGTTATCAGCCAGCAACAACAAAACAGGTTTGACATTTTTTAATGTATCGTAACTTAGATGAAGGGCCTTTCAAACAACAAGTTGAGCAGCCTGTGACAAATCAAGTCACTAGAAGCTTCAACAATGTGATCCTCAGTATCTCTGGCAGAAATGTCATTCAAAATTGATGATGAGATTTCTGACCAAGTGCTATTTTAGGGTAGCCTTCATGACTGTCTGATACTACATGGTGTGACTTATGGCCTGTCTCACAGGCATCACAAACGCCAGCAAAAGAATTAGCTTCTCACTTTGATGTGTAGAAATTAACATAATGAAACTGTAGTAAAATATAGAAGACATTTTAGAAAATCCTCTGTAAGTTACACTTACTATTTTAACTGCTGCTGAAATACAGGAGACAAGAGCCTTTTTAAAAACAAAAGCCAACCCACCCTTTCTCCCTTACCACAGATGGAAGACTCTTCAAAGATTTTTATGTTTGAAATTTTGGAACCTTTATTAAAGGGGGAAAAAAAAAGCTATCACAAATGCCATGCAAAAAACATTAAGACAGAATGGTGAAACCTATTGGCTTTCTGCTAGACAATTACTCAGACTGCTGTAATAAATGTTATTACAAGAAAATAATAATTTGAGCTACATATTATGGAAAGGGCTGTCTTCATTAGGTGGTATTCACTTGTACGAATGCAAGTTTCCATCCAAGCAAGCCCCTCACCCCCCCTCCCAACTTTGCATGCATGTGAGGGAGTTGTTTTACACATGCAAATTGTGTCACTAAATCATAGACTGCAAACAAGGACTGGCAGACACTAGTTCAATCCCTTGTCTGTGTGTTTGGTTTCCTTCTCCATCCCTTATCTTTTTTGTCTACCTAGGCTTTGATCATATGGTTTACAATGTGTGGGTTATCTGCCTGTATAGAGCCCCTCTGAAGTCAACCGGTATATGTGCAAGCAAAGGCAGTTACCCTCACATTGTACTCCAGACTGAAGGCCTTAGATAATAAACACTGAGGCAGGGAACGGTCTAATTATATGGTCCTGAGCACATAACACACTTTTAAGCCCTGTAAAATAAATAGTAATTCCCTTTTTCAGTTGCTTGTAGTTTCGACAAACTAGCTCTTTTGGAAAAAAGAAAATGAGTACTTGTGGCACATTAGAGACTAACAAATTTGTTAGTCTCTAAGGTGCCACAAGTACTCCTTTTCTTTTTACGAATACAGACTAACACGCTGCTACTCTGAAACCTAGCTCTTTTGGATTGCTTCAGTTCTTGAATTTTGCATTACCTGACCTCAGGCAAAGGAAGATTTTTAGTTCAGCCTTTTGAGCTCTCACTATGCAAAAGTATATTCTTGTCAGAAACTTGACTCCCAGTCCCATACCTAAACCATTCAATTACAGTGTCTCATGGCAAAAATGATTTAGTCTCACTGGATTAGGTTTATCCCTACAGTAACAACTGAACACCTTGGTTTCCCCTTCAGTAATACAAGGATAATGTAATCTGTCAAAGTTTCAGGGTAACTGCACTTGTATTCCCCATCCATGATCCCTCAAGGGCACCTTCTTAAAGGATTCCAGGTCCCAGCCATCACTTCTTCTAGGCCATGACCCACATCTCACTTTCTCCTGACTGGCTTCAGAGTAGCAGCTGTGTTAAAGGAGTACTTGTGGCACCTTAGAGACTAACAAATTTATTTCAGCATAAGCTTTCGTGAGCTACATGCATTCATTTCGTGCATTCATCGAATGCATCCAATGAAGTGAGCTGTAGCTCACAAAAGCTTATGCTGAAATAAATTTGTTAGTCTCTAAGGTGCCACAAGTACTCCTTTTCTTTCTCCTGACTGTGGGTTTTAATGCTGCACAGCTCCCTGATCTACACTGTGATACCCCACCAAGCAAGACTGCCTAAAACAGGGACTCAAACTCAAAATCACCACGAGGGCCACATGAGGACTAGTACATTGGCCCAAGGGCCACATCACTGAACCTTTTCATATAAAGGAAATAACTCCGGGGTTTGTGTTTGGGGGGTGGGGGGGAAGAGGGGGGTGCTTGGCAGGCTGCAGCAAATAACTCCACGGGCCACATGTTTGAGACCCCTAACCTAAAAAAGGCCAGTTTCTATGTTTTGCCTTCATGCTGATATCTATTAGTAGCATATTGCCCGCAGTTAAGTTATCACACAGCTCATTCTAAGCAAGCATATTTAAGATAAAATAAGTACTGAAAACATACAACAATGAAAGAACATACATGCAATGTTAAAAGCTTACCAGAGGTTACCCCCAACTCCAGCCTAGGGCTCTGATAGTCCTTCAAAACCCACAACTTGGTTTTCACCCATGAGTACAAGTTCACCCACCTTAGATCCAGAACTAGAATGAAGGCTGAGCAGATCAATTGTTTTGTTATACAGCTCAAGATAACTATCTTGACCTTCTGTATGGGTAATCAGCAGACAAATCACCCTCTTCAAAATGCTGTTGTTTTGCATAACAAGAGTTGGGGAATTTGCATTAATCTCTCCCTAGAGATTCCCCAGGAAAAGCACTTATCACCTGTGGTCCCCCCACTCAGCTGTGGTTCCCCCCCCCCCCCAAAAACAAATCCATATGAGTCTGGCAGATTTAAAGAAAGAGTCATTAGAACTCCCAGGTCTCACATCTGTGACATCTCCCCCCACAGAAAGGCTCCATGTAATCCCAGCTCACAAAAATACATAATCCTAATACAAGAAGGTCTTTCAAGGTTATTACACAAAATTTCCATTTTGTCACACCACCTTCCTCATAGATGTACTTCTTCAGTGTCCCCCTTGCTTAAAAATAACCACCACAAAACAGTGGGTCAGCTTTGTTTATTCGGGGAAATATATAGGTATGAGAATTTCTCAGTCACATGCACCAATTTTCAGATTGATGACAGTATGGACCCGATTTTAATAATCAGGTCTTTGCATTTATAAATGTACAAATTGGTTAACCAACTATTGTTTTATTTGTATTAAAAGAGCATCCAGAGGCTCCTCTCAGAATCACCACCTCATCATTCTAGGTGTTTTATTCACTGAGAGACACCCCATGCCACCAAGACATTATTGGACATACAAATGACCAGTTGTGTATTTAACAGACCATTTACTGGTTTATGTGCACAAGGGTTACTTGCTTTGTGTATTACGCCTCTCTGCACATGTTATTTTGTGTGGCTGAGTTTAGAAATTGGGGCCTTATGTTTGAGTGTACCTGCTAGTTCAGTTTTTGGGGAGGAAACTTGGATGGGTAGAATTGAGGTTCTCTATTGAAACAGCAGATACCAGCCTGTCACATTACACACCTCCTGTTGCATGAATGACTGACCAGCTCCTTTATCCCTCCCAATTTCATGGCTTTGACAAGTCAAGTCCAAAAATGTAGTTTTTGGCATAGGATTGCTGAGGAAAATTGGACTCGGGGAAGTTAAGAGACTTCTCTCCGATTATAAGGGCAGGGGAAAGGAGCTCTCTCAGGTATCACTGTAGGGCAGTAGTTAACTTTAGTCAGTATTTTCCACAGGTTATTCCAGTGGAAAATCCAAAGCCAATAGAGTTCAATAGAAACATTTCAATTTACTTCAGTGGGCTTTGGATCAGGTCCATAATTGCAAAACAATATAAATATATTAAATATTACACTTCCCTTAAATTGGATTAAGCCTGAAGTATGCAATGTTATAGAAGAAATTCCAGTTTGTATCTTCTTCCAAACAAAAAACTTCATTCCAAAAGTACAGCTCAGGTTGCTAAACAAAATCGTTACTTAGCACACATCATTTACATAACACAAGCACTTAAAAAACAAGAAAATGAATAGTTAAGGACATCAAGTCTTACTGTTATGTATCACATACGTGGCCATATCAGGCCACCTGTTTTTAAGAAACTGAAATCAGTGTAGAGATCTGCTTAAAAACAGGTGGCACAATATGGCCCATTTTTCTTGTCAAGTATAAAGAAATGTGTACATCACAAAACAGCGTTTGACCTATGCTTTATTGAGTTTATTAATATTTCATTTGTGTTCTCTTTTCTGGGATATTTAATATTTCCTTTTAAGGGATACTATTTCCCATTAAATAGTATCAATTAGTAGGTGACAGTTATAAGTGCTGTCTCTTAGCAATACTAAAGGTGTATAAGGGAATACAGGAAGAACACAACATGTTTTAAAGCTAATCCAGGCATGTTTGGAGGTAAATGATTAGAATATCTGTCATGCTCCAATGTGTTCTGTTGCTCTGTGAATAGTAGAGCTGGTAAAAAGATTTAGAATTTTAAAACTGGGGATGGGGATGTTTCTCCCTTTTTGAGCCTCTATTGCAGGCTTAAGGGAGAGGTGAAAGGGGGAAAAAAGTGTTTAAAGATCAGTTTTTTCTAATCTAGCCCTGCAAATATTAAGATGCCTTAAACAATCATATGATATGCAATATGCTTATTTCATGGTCATTACAGGACAGATTTAAGTTTGTTCGGATGCCTGAAGTGTACATTTCTTGTTATAGCATGTTTGGATTTCTTTTAAGTGCAACCTTAACTTTGAATGTCCTGGATTTGTAACACTAGGCTTTAAAATAATTAAAACATCCATGCCATGTTTCTTTTACTCTTCAGTTAACAGATAACTCAACTTTAACATTGTTATTGTCTTTTTGGAATAAAAATGTGAGGGGCTTACAGAGCCATTAGTGCTGTGAAGAGAGTATATTCCAACCTCCCTCCAAATCTTTGGCAACAACCAACACAGGCTGAGCAAAGAGCCTGAGCTGAGACAGAAAATACTCCATTGCTGGAGTTGTGAAACTGCAGTCTGCAAAACATTTTTTTTATGGACTGAGGCGAACTAGCTGGCCATGCGGTGCAGGCTCCTCCTTGCTTCCAGCATTTGCTATAAGCATCCAGTCTTTTCATTGCAGAGAAAAGCCAGGAGCCTGCTAAAGCAGCTGGGCCAGATGTAGAGGGGAGCACCTAGTAATCTGTAGAACAGAAGAGGATACAGAGCAGAGAAAACAGAAGCCACCCTTGGAGATCCAAGCTAGAGCTGCCAGCCACTAGTAACAGGAATCCCCAGAGCGCAAGGCCACCAGGAAGTACATGCCTGGGAGCGGGTGGAGAAGAGGACTAGGCGGCTGGGCAGCATATGCAGAGGAGAAGGGAAATACAGAGCATGAAAACGTGCAGAGGAAGAGGACCAAGACAGAGTGATACAGATACATATGAAAGGCAGAGGAAGATGGAGGGTGTGTGTGTGTGTGTGTGTGTGTGTGTGTGTGTGTGTGTGTGTGTGAATGCTGAGCAAAGCTAGGCAGCAGGTAAAATTGTCCAAAAGTGCCTATATGCCTTTCCATTGATTTTTAAATGAGACTTAGGTGCTTTAGAAGATGTTACCTAGTGCAATCAGCACCCCCTCCAAAGGGACAAGAAGCACTTATCACAAAAATACATGCACACTTACCTAGTGTTACAATGACAGCAGCTGACATATAGAAAAGTAACAGGTGTCGTGTGATTGCGATGGAAGGCGGATGGTCTGTGTCATTGTAAACAACAGAACGCCACTAGCCATCACCTTCAGCCCCCAACTAAAACCTCTCCAACGCATCATCAAGGATCTACAACCTATCCTGAAGGACGAGCCATCGCTCTCTCAGATCTTGGGAGACAGACCAGTCCTTGCTTACAGACAGCCCCCCAATCTGAAGCAAATACTCACCAGCAACCACACAACAGAACCACTAACCCAGGAACCTATCCTTGCAACAAAGCCCGTTGCCAACTCTGTCCACATATCTATTCAGGGGATACCATCATAGGGCCTAATCACATCAGCCACACTATCAGAGGCTCGTTCACCTGCGCATCTACCAATGTGATATATGCCATCATGTGCCAGCAATGCCCCTCTGCCATGTACATTGGCCAAACTGGACAGTCTCTACGTAAAAGAATGAATGGACACAAATCAGACGTCAAGAATTATAACATTCAAAAACCAGTTGGAGAACACTTCAATCTCTCTGGTCACTCGATCATAGACCTAAGAGTGGCTATCCTTCAACAAAAAAGCTTCAAAAACAGTCTCCAACGAGAGACTGCTGAATTGGAATTAATTTGCAAACTGGATACAATTAACTTAGGCTTGAATAGAGACTGGGAATGGATGAGTCATTACACAAAGTAAAACTATTTCCCCATGGTATTTCTCCCTCCCACCCCACCCCCCACTGTTCCTCTGATATTCTTGTTAACTGCTGGAATTAGCCTACCTGCTTGTCACCATGAAAGGTTTTCCTCCTTCCCCCCCCCCCCCCCCGCTGTTGGTGATGGCTTATCTTAAGTGATCACTCTCCTTACAGTGTGTATGATAAACCCATTGTTTCATGTTCTCTGTGTGTGTGTATATAAATCTCTCCTCTGTTTTTTCCACCAAATGCATCCGATGAAGTGAGCTGTAGCTCACGAAAGCTTATGCTCTAATAAATTTGTTAGTCTCTAAGGTGCCACAAGTACTCCTTTTCTTATTGTAAATAAGAAGTTCCTAAAACCTGTCTCTAAGATGTGGTCCAACCTATGAAATAATATGAGATACTGTAACTTACAGAGTGGGGTATTCTCTTCAGGTTGAGTCACTCGTTTACCCTCAGTTCCCTCCTGTGAGATTTAAAAAAAAAAAGTCAACGATCAAGCCTCTCTGTGGGGAGAGAAGCCAGACTTTCTGCAAATAAATAAAGCTTGATGGTTATAGACATTAGCTTGAAGTGATAACTCAATTAAGCAGAGCTCCTTACATTAATATTTCTCACATATACGAGTACAATATAGAACATCTGCACTACCATGAATAGCATGCAGATGCACTCCCGTCTGCTCATAGAGCTTTATTCTATGTGCTTGAAAAGAAACCTGATAAAAATGCCCGACTGAACTTCTTGCATAAAAAAGTCAGTATCTCTTGGTTGCCTATGCCAATGAATTTTTTTTTCCCTTTAAGATAATCTGCTTCTTATGAAGAAGCTATTTCAAAAGCAGAAACTTCCACATAGGACACACTGCACTGCTACTGCAGAGGAAGCTTCTGTTTTGGTCATCCATTCCGTATCAGTCAACATATTATTTGTAATGCTCTTCTGTTTCATTAGACAATCTTTGAAGCCAACTCCAGAAACAATATTAAGAGAATTTAACAGGATATTACAGAAATGTTTTACTGAAAGACTGATATTTTGAGAACTATTTAGGAGTAAGTTGTTGGTGAAATGTATGGATATTTCATGAAGTGGAAAAAATTCCATTTGAGAAGAGGACATGTTTTGACAAAAAGTCATGGAAAATTTTTGATCAGCTCTCTTCAATATGGCCTTATGGCCTCATGGCCTCAGTAAGATGGAAGATCAGTCTAGTGTCAAAGACATTTTCCCCTTCAGTGACAGAACTGAAGAGAACAGGATGTTGGAGAAGAAATTACTACTTTTGTAGACAATCCACCACGGTGAATTTTAAACACAATAATTTCTTTAGACAATCCTATGGTGGTTGACCTGAACTAAAGAAGAGTGCTGTGGCTTACTAATAAATTACTACATTAGCTCAGCTGGTATGAGTATTTGGTGTTGATAGTACAGGTTCCATTTCCACTAATGACCATGGAACTTGTGCATATGGAGTCACAAATACATTGTACAAGGCTTGTTTATTGTGTATAGAGCCATAGCTATTTGAAGACTACTTACAAGTAAAACATCACTCTTCCCTTCTAATTTCAATTTTGGACTGCAAAACAAATAGGTGGTCAAGCTACCCAATCGATAAATACACCACACAGTTCTGTTACTGTCTACTACTAAGTACATCAATGAAGGGTCTCGAACAATTGCAATACACATGCAGTTCTCCTTTTCCTGCCAGTCATATTAGCCAGTATTAGCCTTCAGAGATTTTTTTTAAAAAAGAAATCTCTCAAATGTAAACACTAAGTATTTACAGGTTCAGGACTACACTTTGCCATTTATTCCAGAGGACAACCCTTTCAGCCTCAGCAGCATTTTTTTCTGCAAACACAGAAGGCATGAGAGAGATTGGAGATCTAGCTATTGCACTTTAAATTATAACAGACTTGGATTCCAAGTCTATCAGCAAAGAATTGAACTGGGGGTCTTCATTCTCCTGTATTTACAACTTCACAAAATGCAAAACATTTAGCGGTACCTTTTTAACTTGATAAAGGAACCAGATCATAATGTCTTTATTCTTCTCACTCAATTCTAATAGCATAACCCCCCTTAACTATAGCAGTAGCATATCATCTATACTAGTATAGCAGGTTCAGTATAATTTCCCCAAACAGGTTATTAACAAAACAATTTGCTTGAGTTTACACTCTATACAATAATTCATAGATTCCAATGATAGAGGGGACAACTGCGATCATCTAGTCTGACCTCCCATATAAACACAGGCCTTATGGAACTTCCCCCAAATAATTCCTAGAGCATAACTTTCAGAAAAACATCCACTCATGATTTAGAAATTGTCAGTGATGGAAAATCCACCACGATGCTTGGTAAATTGTTCCAGTGGTTAATTATTCTCAATACTGTCAAAAATGTACGCCTTCTTTCCAGTCTGAATGTGTCTAGCTTCAACTTCCAGCCATTGGCTTGTTATACCTTTCTCTGCTAGACTGAGGAGCCATTTTTAAATACTTGTTCCCCAAGTAGCTATTTCTAGATTATAATCAAGTCACCCCTTAACCTTTTCTTTATTAAGCTAAATAGATATAGAGGTAGACATGGAGCTCTAAGACATGTTCCAATCCTCTAATCATTGTTGAGGCTCTGAAACCTCTCCAATTTATCTATATCCTTCTGGTGTCTACAATTCAAGACCTGAACATAGTATTCCAGCAGCATTCATACCAGTGCCAAATATCATGGTAAAATAACCTCTGCTCCTGCTTGAAATTCCCATTTCTACATCCCAAGATTGCATTAGCATTTTTGGCCACAGCAACATATTGGGAGCTCATATTCAGCTCAACTTATTCACCATGACCCTCAAATTTTTTTCACAGGATGTAGTCCCCCATCCTGTAGAGATAGCCTACATTATTTGTTCCTAGATGTATAGTAACCTACTCAGTTACACTAAACGACTCAGTCTTTTTTAAAATACAAAGCATAATCTAACAAAAATTGGGGTTAATTCCAGCTACTTCACTGAGATTTAGTTCTTCCTTATTTCTTGAGGCACTGAAAGCCTTAAATAGTTGTGATTTGTGAAATAATGATTACTTGAAAAAGGAATGGAAGAATTTAATGTAACTGGATAAATTCTAGTGTAACTTCTGTTTATCCCCACTGGCTTAAAAATGTTGCAAACATTTTTCCACCCATCAAAGATGAAGAACGGGAGGGAGAACAAACATCAGGCAACCAAGGCATGACTTTTTCCAGAATTGATTAAGAGTTCAAGTACTTCTCGTAGCTGAAAGGACTGAAGACTTTTCCTTATTTAATCACAACACTTCACTTTTAGTATATTAAGCCTCATAACAGCCTTGAGAGGTAGGTGAATTACTATCTTACTCATTTTACAGTGAAGAAACAAAAGGTTAAGTTACTTAGCTGAAGTCAGACAGTGATTCAGAATTTGAGTCAGGGACGGGAGCCAGTGGTGAAGTCCTGGCCCCACTGAAATCAATGGCAAAACTCCCACTGATGTCCTGGGTGCCAGGACTTCACCACAACAATCCCCCTGACAACATATTTCCTCCTGGCAACATACTTCCTCTCTTGGAGGCTTCAATTGCCCTGTAATTTCTATTGCACCATACTGATATATAGCAATATGCACAAGAAGCTGTATTGACCACAAGGTCATTAACACAAAGATATAAAGGAGAATTTTTTCAGTTAAAGTTACTGTTTCTGAAATTAGACAAATACATTTTGTGTTTGGCTTTTCCTCAGGGAAACTGAATTTCTCATCACTCAACACATGAAAATGAAGGTCCCTTAATGTGGCTAAGAAGATTCGACTTTTTACCAATTAGGGCAATAAGTCATTGGAACAGATTACCAAGAAAGCAACACACTAATCAGCAGTGTAATATAAAATGTTTTTCAAAAAATACATTCTACTTCATAGGTTGAGTTGGACAGAGTTCACTTCTACAGTAGAGAAAGAATTCCCTCACTCACAGTGCAAGAATTACTGGGCGAGATCCTATGGCTTGTGTTATGCAGGTGGTTAGACTAGATCATAGTAATCCTTTCTGGCCTTAACATTTTAAAATCTATTTTAGTTCTTGCATTTGTGGATGGGTGATGGAGGCAAAGAATTAAAAAACTCACTTACCATCATCATCTATCAACGAAGTGCCTTTGTGAAAGTCATTTCACTTTAGTGTCTAAAATTTGGAGAAAAAAAATGAGTAAAGTTAGCCAGTAAGCACCAACTGGTAAAAACCATACACAATTTTAAAGCCCGACTAAGATTGTCTAGGAGTCTTACTTGCTGGTGATTTCTACTTCTTTGCAGAACAATGTACACAGACTGAAATACTGTTTTGAGCAGTTTGATTACACCATTTTTTGTGGTGATTTAATAATACGAGCCAGCAAGGTGAAATAAATGTAGAGATAAAACCTAACTCTATATTATTAACTTTTTAGACAAAAAAGTGAAATGACTTTCATGAGGACATTTCCATGACTGATCATAATAGTTTAATTCTTTGTTCCAGGAATTTATGTTCCATTTGCTAGAATGCAGCTATTATAACACTGTATGCTCTGTAACTTCTGGGAGCATCCAAGGCCTAAAATCCATTTGCTAACCAATTGAGTGACTTGTATTTATTATTGAAGTAATTTCTCTTCAACCCTCTACTTCTTTACAAAAGTTAGAGCTTTACAAATTCCAGTGCCTCAGACTTTTCCCAAATCAGCTAGGCCAATCCTTTCTTACCATTTTAGACCAGAAGAACAGAATTATTCTGTAGTCTCTCCTTAACATATTACTGCATATGAAACATACTTGTAATACCAAGATAGTATGTACAGAACCCAGCATGATGGGGTCTTATTCATAATAGGGTTAGGAAAGAAAAAGATTAGGAAACTACTATACACACCAGCATAACAAAAGGTATTCTATTAATTGGAGAAGGAATATTATACATCAGTGATAGAATGGAATTGAGAATTAGGAGTGGAAGGTTCTATGCCTGGCTCTTACTCACTGTTTAGCGTCAGACTGTTCATTTTTCTCTGCTTCAGATTTCCCATCTGCAAATGTTAGTACTATATTACAGTTAAACAATTTGAGTCTTCAAAACTCTTTTATCAAGGGCACATGTGTCATCAAATGAAAGCCTGTGAGCCAGAGCTTGTCCAAAACTCATTATACAGACCTGATTATTTGACCCTGAATATATCTCAGTCAAGGATGCATTTGCTAAGGACTCTTAGTTAAGGCTACATGAGTAAAAAAGGCTCTGTGTAAGAAAGGGGACTCAGAAAGGCTGGTCATGAGTTAAAATATCCAAACACTTATTAGCAAAGAAAAAAAAAAAAACCCTTCAGTGTGATCTGAAGAAACATTTGTTTCTTATAGCAAAAGTTGGGGTTGGTCCTGGGTCCTGCTTTGAGCAGGGGATTAAGAGGACCTTCTCAGGTCTCTTCCAACCCTAATCTTCTAGGAGAAGCACATTCACAGTGTGAGTGCCAGGAATGGCTCAAAACCATGAGTGCCTACCTCAGGGCAGACTGTCAGAAAACAGGGCAAACACTTCAAACGGGTGATATGTTCTTTAATTAGATTTCACCAAGCCAGTGACAAGTGTAAACTCCTGGATCACCGTAACAATCTTACCATGGAGTCACAGACAGTCCTCTTAGACTCTCCTGTCTATCTTGAAACCCAGGCAAGCTGGACATAGTGATAAATGGTTAAGATCACAAAATGTTCAGGTTGCTTCCAGTCCCAAGAGACCATTCACTTACCCCAGATCAACTGGCACCAAATAAAGTGCCTGTAGCCAATCCTGTAATAAACAAAGTTTTATTAACTGGGTTGAGTGTGGGTGGGAGTTATATAAAAAGGTTAAAGCAAGCAAAAATTGCAACTCATTTGTATTTATACCTTACTCCTAAGAGCGATAGAGTTGTAGTGATCTGTCAATTCAAAATGACTTTCATGGCAGACCAGGGGTAACCCCTGGAGATTTCTGACTTCAGTTGAGTGTTTAAGGCCCTGTGAGAGTTCAAACAGCAACGAGATGGAAAATTTTCCTGTGACTTATATTTCCTTCACTCAGCCTCCAAGTCCATAAGACTAGCTTCCTTGCACGTAGCATTTCCAAAGTGGGACAGGGCCATTTACCAATCCTTTGTATTGGCAGTGTTCCTTCATGGCCCATCTGACTTTGATAGTTCTTCTGGATAGACAGGAGGAAACACACTCCTCCAATCTGAGTTCACATGTTTAGAGCAAACATTTTCAAAGTTATAAAGCACAGTTGAAATATTTCCTGACAGCATGGAATACAGACATTTAAATAAGATTTTAAGTAGCTGCACGAATTAAACATTTTATAAAACACAAACATTAACTGTCATGGGGTCTATCCACCGCAGATAGCACATCCTCCTGGCCCCTCTTGGAATTAGCTCTTTCCAGCTCTGAGGCCCCCTGGTGCCACTCACTGCACACTCTCTGCAACTCAGTGTGCTCCCTTTTCACAGCTTTGACTTCCAGCCAGGTTCCCACGTGTGTTTCCCTCTGCCAGGGAATGAAAGTCTTTCCTTACTGGCAGTCTTTCTATTCAGTGCACATATGGTGCCACTTCTCCAATGGCTGGTAGGGGAAGCCAGGCCCACCCTCTACTCCAGGTTCCAGCTCAGGGAGCCTGATAATTAGAAGCTGAATTCTGTTCCATACTAGACCTTACTGCCTTTTCTTGAGCATTACCTCACCTTCTAGCTCTCTCCTTTCTCTGGGTTTACCAGCCTCAGAACTCCCTCTTCCCAGGGCATAGCTATTTGCTTTTGTAGCCCCGCCAAACACTCCTCCTTTCTTGGAGGAAATGACTGTAGCCTATTTCCCTGCAGGTTCTCTGTATTAACAGCTCCCTAGCTTTATAGAAACTCCACTTGTTCCCACTTAGGTGATCTTCCCCAATCAGGGCTTTCCTCTCAGGCTTAATTCATCCAGCTTGCAGCCTAAGCAGTTAGTTGGCCCATCTGACCTCCATTAAACCCTTTGGAACAAATGTGGGGTGAACACCCCAGCACACTAACACATAAGTGAACTTGTCTGATCTCCAGCTATGAGTTTGTCAGTTCTTAGCTCATGCCTGCAGCTTTGGTAAGAGCTAGCACCTGGCTTGCCAGCATCACATTGGCCTCTTAAACTGCACCAGATCTTTGTCCTCCTGACCCTGTTATAGATGCTTACTTAGGCTTTTAAAGACAAATGGAACACAGGATCCCAGGTTCCTGAGAAATATTGCCTGTCCACCCTTCAATTTTCCCTAGCTGAGCCAGCTGCATCTTCTCAGGCATCAGGGTTTTTGGATAGGAGAAAAGGGGGGGTGGGTAGATGAGCTTGAATAAAATGAAACAAAAATAACCTAAAACCTACATGCATTAAAGGGATTGGGGTTTTTCTACGCTGAGGGTGGAATGGAGAAACAGATGGTGTGATTTAAAGAGACAGCAGAAGGCATTTATGCATACCAGGAAAGGTTCCCTTCCCTGAGCAGACAGCAATACCATTAAAAAAGATCACCACAAGTGTCTTGGAGAGGTAGGGAAACAGAGCCTTCTCAAGCTCCAGTTAAATACCAAACAAGAATAACCATTTTCCCTATGCTGACTGCCCTGCCACACAGTCACGTCAGGAAATATTTTTTGGAAAATAAAATCCCACTAAGGAATCAAATGCAGACCCGCTGAAAGCAGACACTAATCCATTTGCTTCCATCATTAACTAATAATCCTCACACCACCTCTCCTCCTTTTCATATCAAACATAGGAGATACTGAGAACAAGGCCAACATTTTCAAGTTGCGTGCCTACAGCTAAAACCCTCAATCCATATTTAGGAACGGGGGAGGGAAAGAAAAGGCCCTATTTTCAGACGCTCTAGGCACCTCCTGCTTCCATTGACACCAGTGTGAAGTATGTGTGCTCAGTACTTCTGAAAATGAGGCCATAATGATGGATGCCCAAATATAGATTTAGACAAACAACCAAGTTTAAAAGTTTGGCCTTAAGCAACTTGCCCACGACAATTAAGGCTTGATCTTGCAGTGAGCCCTGTGCAGGAAAATCTTCACTGAAGACAATGTAGCCCGGTACAGGAGCAGAATTGGAACCATTGCAAGAACTCTAGAATTGTCTCTCAGACCTCTAGACCAGACCTTTTCTGACCCTTTTAGAGACAAATCTGGCATCGATAGGAAAGGAATGGTTTTAATATCAATATAATCCAATTTTCAGAGTTATGTGAATTCATGTTGTATGTTTTGGGGAAGGTGCCTGAGGACCAAGAGTAAGAGAACCACAGTAAATGGCTTTATATTTTTTTTAAAAAAAGACTGATATCAGAAAAAAGTATTCCATACAATGCAACTGTTATTTGATAGCAGAGTGAAGATGCTTGTGTAAAGTAGAGGAGACTGAAATTGGGATTTCCATCCCACAGGAAATTCTGATATTTTAACATTTGTTTTCATCTTGATTTGGGATGAAAAGTCAAAATTTGGAATTTTTTATGGAACGAAAATTGGTGAAAAGTTTCATTTCAGATGTTTTGACATGTCTGAATCAAATGGTTTGGTTTCTGAGCCAGTTTAACATTAAGCTGCATCTAGGTATGGTGCCCTCCATCCTCATATGGGCTTCCGCACATTCAGAGGTGAAACTGTAGTGCGCCATGGGAGATGTAGTCCTTCCAAAGATTCTGACACGCAGGAGAGAACAGGGTAATGAAGCACCTAAACTACAACTCCAGTAAAGCATTGCTGTGCTATAGGTAGATACAGTTTAATACCAAACAGACTCAAAGTAAAACATTTTGGGTCAGTTAAGCACATTGAAATGCTGTGATGAATTAACTATGAACTAAATATTTGATTTAGCTTTTGCCAATGGAAAAGATAAAACAATTAGCAAAATTGAAATTTTCCATTGGAAAATTTTGATTTTGCATAAACTGTGTTTTCCATCCTCCCACTCCGCAAAAAATGATGGAAAATTCCTGGCCAACTCTAGTGGAAAGATATTCTAGAACAATTTTCTGAAAAGTGTCATTTTCCATCTATAATCCATTAATGTCTTTTATTTTAATTTTGAGAAGGAATGATTTCCATCAAGTATTAGAATATTTTAAAGTTGGGATGAATTATACTGAATTTTTGAACAACTGCTGTCTTTAAAGGACAGTGTATTCCAAACTATTGTAAATTGGGGCAGTTAACTTTGGAAAAAATACTTTGATGCTTGGGATTCTGACTATTAAACATATAAACTTTTATCTAAAATTGCCTAACATACATTTACAAGGAGAATCTTTATTACTGACAGAGCTTCAAGTGGAAAAAAACCCCTCTCTTTCCTTTCTATTCCAAATTCAAAGTAGTAAAACTTGCACTGTTAAGGATAAAGATTTATACAAAAAGATCTTTGAGAAGGTCAGGTTTAAATACCAGAACAACCAATGGGGAATTTAAATTATGGCAAAACACTAATTATGGAGGTTCATGGTTAGCAGATATAAATGAGGAAGATAATAAAAACAACTTGTTTACCATGAAACAAATGTTTTTGATAATCGATGTGGAAAAAATTACACCCAAGGCCCATTGAACTCAATTGAAGCTAATATGCAAACATTTGAATTCTTGAGTATTGCTTTCATAAACACTTGTGGAAAGTAAGTTTTAAACGAGTCTTCTGAAGTATTCACAGCAGAAGTGGAATACTGTATATGGAATGGGACATTGCACGGGAAGACAATTTTCTAAATCCAATGTCAGAGCCTTGGCAGAGGCAATTAAACAAGGCAGGCAAATATATGACTGACTGTGGCCTTCACTGCTAGAACCATGTATCACATTTACTTTGTCAATTATTGTGATGCCAGTAGCATATTACAGATCAGCAAATGCAATAACACCCTTGACATATTTAATATGGTATGCGATATTGCTCAATACTCAAAAGCAGAATTCCCAACCCCCTCATGAAAGGACTGTTAGACAGGCAATTAGATTAGCCAGACAAGGATCTGGTCAAAATCTTTGCTACCAGGATGGCACATGCACATGAAAATTACTTTGTATAAACGTGACAATGCAAAATTAAATATAAATGATATCCATGCTGTGTTTACTCTTTGGACAAAAAGGATCTCCAAAACTAAATCCAGCACATTCATGAGCACTTAAATGTACTAAAAAATTTTTTTAAATGAACACACTCTCTAAAAGCTTTTTTAGTATTGCTGAATCAGACCCTAAGTTATCAGCCAAAACATAAATTGAAGAAAGCTCCTCTAAGGTGATACACTGTGTGCGTTGTCTGTTTTCAGTTATACTCACCTCCCTTTCACAGTGTTCTCAGAAGTTGCTTTTCATATCTGGGCGGCTCATACACTTTGGAGTTGCTTCCATTTTTTTCATCATTTATGCTGGAAGCTCATTCTGTTTTGCAAATCTAAAAATTATTTAAACCAAGTATCTCAAAAGTTTGGTTTATTTTAATAGTGTTATAGCTACAAATGCCACACATTTACCATGTAATGGAAAGAAACGGGGAAAGGTTTTCTTTCTGCAAAAACAGCTATTGCTTCTTCAGAGATTTAAAGTTCTTATCTGTCCCATCACCTCTCTTTGCTGAAGTTTACAGATTTATTCCTTCTAGGTTTGATTTATTGCTGCTGGCAGAAATGACAGGATGTTCCAAAATAAAACACACTAAACATTGCATCACCGGGCCAAATTCTGCTCTGAGTTACATTGCGTGCAGTCAATAGAGAACTCAGGATTTGTGCTAGAACAACTTACTTAGAACAGAATAAAGCTCACATATTAGACTTTAAACTCTTTGGGGAAGGGACCATGTTTTCCTGTGTGTTTATATAACACCTAGCACATCGGGGTCCAATCCTGACTGGAGGTCTACATGCAATCACAAGACAAATACGTAATAGTCAATAATATTAATATATACTTGTACAGTTGTAACTAAGAGGAAAGTTTGCCCCACATGCTGCAGTGAAAAATTTTTCAGGGTTTTCAAAGATTTATTTTCATATGCTGATTTTCTGCCTGTTCATAATCTGATCATAAATATATGTATTAATTGCATATTTTTGCATTGCATCCACAAAAAGAAAAGGAGTACTTGTGGCACCTTAGAGACTAGCCAATTTATTTGAACATAAGCTTTTGTGAGCTACAACTCACTTCATTGGATGCAACATGTGTCTCCCAACATGTGATATATGCAATTGGCTTTGGAGATGAGATAGCTTCAGGACTTTCACCTACAGAAAGAATCACTTAACAGTTACCAATAGTTGCCTACTAGCTTACACTTAAGTGTTATTAAGAAGAAATGCCAAAGCAAGTAACCCTAATGGCTCTAGTCAGCTGTCCTTGGAGAGCACCCAAACCAGTCTGAATAAAATGTCTGAACATCACATAGAAACAGGATGATCAGGGCTTGCTATAAGTTGGTTCTGTTCTTTTCCTGATGCTTAAGAAGAAAGCCTATCCAATTTAGCTTGTAGTGAAGTATAAGATTAGATTAGACTCTACATGCATGTAGGCGGTTTGTTGTTTTAAAATCTTCTACCCTCCCACTGCTTTGTTCTAGCTGCTATAAAATTACTTTGTTTTAAGGAGCCTGTTGGTCAAAATCCCTGGTCACAGGTTCCCGAAGGGAGGAAATGTAAGTATCCTAAAGCAGGTCAAGAGCCACAGGGTGATAAACTGTTGGCATACATGCGATAATGTTCCTGGGTCCCAGTCTAGAGTGAAAGAAGCATGAGGTTCCACGCTGAGACAGGCCAGGGCAAGAAGCTCAACACCTGTAGGGATCTGCTCTCAGAGCAGCCAGGCAGGGGCCTATAACCGTGACATTCACCATTTTAAATCTTGCCTCATCTACATAAGAAACGAAAAAGCCACCTGTGCTTGGGTGTGTATTAAAACGTTTATAACTTTGTGTGTGTGTGGTGGGGGAGGGGTTAAAGCAAAGAGAAAATGAAGGAAAGATTCTCTCTCTCTGTTTTCGGGCACCATGGTGTTGCAACACAACACAGAAGTAATCTTCACTATGTGTCTGACCCAAAGTCAACTGAAGTCAATGGAGGGGATTCCATGTCAACCTCCTCCACACAGAATAAATGAGAAGCCCTGGGAAGCAGGGTGACAATCCATTGCAGACCACCCTGGTGCAAGGGGTAATGGTGACTAAAGGATGGTGTGCCTGGCCCATTGCAAGGGTTAAGGACATAACACCTTTGAGGTGACATGTATCTTTAGGGAGTTCCTGCATTCCCCTGACAGCATCTGTGAACAGCCCTTGCATGAGGGGGGACATGGTGTGGGGGAAAGGCTCTTTGTACATTTCCTCTGCCATTGCAGGCTCCAGTTTAGCAGATAACACCATTTTTCCTTTCATACTAACACACAGAATGAGGGCTTGATTCTGTGCAACACTCGCATTGGCTTCAGTATTGCAAGATGAGGCTTTGAGTGAGGGGACACGAGTCACTAGTTTTGCTTAACGAACTTAGTAGAAGTGCTGATCTAATAAGGAACAGGAAAGTATTAACACAGCCATTTAAATACTCAGCATGCTGAGGCGGTAAGTGATCAACTTGCTTTGTGTCCTCTCCCATTCATTAATTACATATTTGGTGTTGGAGAACCACGGTATGGACAGTGAATTGCAGCAGGGTTTCTCACTTGAATGGATTCCCTTTGCCTTAACAAAAGATGCACACTTACTAATCTTTAGGTAAAAGTAGCTTTTCCAGGTTACTTTTTTTTAATCCTGATTTTACTTCACATAATTAACCTAATTTGTTAATAATCTGAGATTGATTTTTGAATCAAATACTTCTCTTCCCCTCCTTGGTCTCTCAACCCTGGTAAATCCCCATTCTTTACCCTATCCCTGCCAACCTTCCCTCATGGAAGCAAAAAAGATCCACAGAAAGAAAGAACAAATGATACATTATGTGAAAGTTAAGAGTAATTGAAAATAAAAAGGTCATGTGACTAAGAAACTAACATTAGTCGGCATTTGTTTGCACACCACTTCAGTTTCTCTGTTCCAGAGTGTTTTTCTTTTCCCCACTTTTTGGAAGAATTAATACTAATTACTTTTAGCTCTGAAACAGATGAATTAGAAACATGATGAAAACAAGCTGACACATATCCAGGAACAAATGGTAGCTTGATCCTAATTATACGATTCTTTATCAGAAGATACATATACTGAATTAAAGTAGGTAACCAGCATAGTGTTTCCCAAAATGCTAAGTGCATTTACTGTGGCTTTGAGTCTTATGTTAGTGAAACAATAACAACAAAAATAATTTTTGTGACTATGGGGAAGTACTATTGCTGCCAAACTCTTTTGACTAATGTTCATTAAAGGCTTATGAGCCCATGTAAACTTCTTTATATGCTCCTGGACCATTTTTGGAATTGTTTCTTCCTGAAATAACATTTTAATTTCCTTAACAATAATAAGCCATTAGAAGTTTTTATGAACTTAATGAATATTTCAGCAATCATGTCCACAAAATACACTTGGAAATAAAAAAAATTAACTTCCCATTAAATGCCAATTTCTGAAAGTTCTCTCTTATTACTCCCCAAGAGCTTGCTCTTTTAAATCATTTGGTAGGTTTGTAGCACAGAATGGATATGTCAAAATAATTATTCTACTATAGTACAATTGAGATTTTGGACAGGATGGAAAAGCATCTCATCTTCAAAGCACAAGAATCATTTTTCTGTGAATCATATAAGTTAGAGACAGAAAAGAGCTATTAGATTGTTTGGGCTTGATCAGAGGACTTCCATGGGCTTTGGACCAGGTGTCTAGTCCTTCCTTGCCTCTGAAGAAATTTTCTTTTGCAATATATTTTTCTACTGTTTGCTCCAGTGTAGTGACTTGGGTGAAGTCTATTATTTCTCTTTGAAGACTATTCCACATTCTACCTCATGGTAAGGTAGTACTGAAGGAAGTCTAAATGGAAACTTAATAGAGCTGTTTCAACCCTTTGGGGTACATCAAGTTTATGAGCTAAAATAAACGTACTTTGCATTACTATAGTGCCTTTAACCAGAGGCTCTCAAAGCAATTTACAAATATGAATTAATCCTTGGAACACCCCTGTGAATTGGATAAATATTATTAATTTCATTTAACAGAAATTGAGAAAGGTTAAGCGGCATAAGCAAGGTATCCTTCTTAGGACTGATTTACTCTTAAAAAATAGATCAACCTAGCTACGTAATTCGGGGCTGTGAAAAACTTCATGCCCTGGGTGCTGTGGTTAGGTTGATGTAACCTCTGATGTACACACAGCTAGGTCAACAGAAAAAATACTGTGTTGAAATAGCTACCACCTCTCAGAGAAGTGGATTGACTACATACCTGGAAAACCCCTTTTGTTGATGTGGGAGGCATCCGCACTAGAGTGCTACAGAGCCACAGCTGCACAGATGCAACTGTGCCGCGCTATAGAGGGATTTAGACACAACCTAAATCAGTGGCAGGGCCCACAATAGAACCCAGAGCTCCTGAGTACCAATTCAGTGCTCTAACCACCAAAACCTCTATTTCCCCTATCTGCAGTTTGGTTCACAGGGGCTGGAAATAAATGACCGCAGGTTCACTTAGACATTCAGTCAGTGAACTTGACATTCTAAAGCAGAGGTTCTCAAACTGTGGTCCGCGGACCACCAGTGGTCCGCGAGCTCCATTCAGGTGGCCTGCCGATAATTCCCTCTAAGGTGCACACCTGGGTGGCCACACAGGAGAGAATGAAGGCCCAGCCACCTAATTAGTGGAGCTGCAGAGGCATGGCTCCAATTAGGTGCCTGGACCCTGGAGAAGACACACATGTAAGGTGAGGTGGTGGCTGTCATAAATATAAAGGGAAGGGTAAACACCTTTAAAATCCCTCCTGGC
Organism: Dermochelys coriacea; assembly: GCF_009764565.3. Taxonomy (NCBI): domain Eukaryota; kingdom Metazoa; phylum Chordata; order Testudines; family Dermochelyidae; genus Dermochelys; species Dermochelys coriacea. Next base: position 118,758,534 of record NC_050072.1, read on the forward strand.
CAGAGGAAAAATCCTTTCACCTGTAAAGGGTCAAGAAGCTAGGATAACCTCGCTGGCACCTGACCACAATGACCAATGAGGAGACAAGGTACTTTCAAAGCTGGAGGGAGGGAGAGAGAAACAAAGGGTCTGTCTGTGTGATGCTTTTGCTGGGAACAAAAATGGAATCTTAGAACTTAGTAAGTAATCTAGCTAGATATGCATTAGATTATGATTTCTTTAAATGGCTGAGAAATTAGACTGTGCTGAATACAATGAATATTCTTGTCTTTGTGTCTTTCTTGTAACTTAAGGTTTTGCCTAGAGGGATTCTCTGTGTTTTGACTCTAATTACCCTGTAAGGTATTTACCATCCTGATTTTACAGAGGTGATTCTTTTTACCTTTTCTTATATTAAAATTCTTCTTGTAAGAAATTGAATGCTTTTTTCATTGTTCTTAAGATCCAAGGGTTTGAGTCTGTGGTCGCCTATGCAAATTGGTGAGGATTTTTATCAAGCCTTCCACAGGCGGGGGAGGGGGGTGCAAGGTTTTGGTGAGGATTTTGGGGGGAAAGACATTTCCAAACAACGTTTTCCCAGTAACCAGTCAAACGTTTGGTGGTGGCAGTGGAAGTCCAAGGGGAAAGGGTAAAATAGTTTGTACCTTTGGGAAGTTTTAACCTAAGCTGGTAAAAGTAAGCTTAGGAGGTTTTCATGCAGGTCCCCACATCTGTACCCTAGAGTTCAGAGTGGGGAAGGAACCTTGACATGGTGGCAGAGGTGAGATCAACTTGAAATCATTTTGAGATTTTTTTGAACCAGAAGCACAGATTTGAAAAGGAATTTTTTTTTCCCTTTGGGCTGCTTGAAAGCAGGTTAAACTGAAAACAGAGGGGTTTTTTTTTCTGCTTTGGGGCCAGAGCAGAAACAAAAGGGAATTGCCTTTTGTGAGCTGGAGTTTTCTCTACTTAAAGGCAGGATAGTTAACCTCCTGCAGGGAAATTCACCAGTCTTCACAGACCTGAAGTTTTTTTTTCCCCCCTAAGAGCAACTAGAGGGGGTTTCTGCCTATTTGCCTGGAGCCAAAGGTGTTAGGGGTTTTTTTTTTTTAGGATTTCTCTGTAGATTGACAATCACTATCAGAGAATATAGGTATCATATTCAGCACAGTCTAATTTCTCAGCCATTTAAAGAAATCATAATTAACACATATCTAGCTAGATTATTTACTAAGTTCTAAGACTCCATTCCTGTTTTGTCCCTGGCAAAAGCATCACCAGACAGACCCTTTGTTTCTCCCTCTCTCCAGCTTTTAAAATATCTTGTCTCCTCATTGGTCATTGTGGTCAGGTGCCAGCAAGGTTATCCTAGCTTCTTGACCCTTTACAGGTGAAAGGATTTTTCCTCTGGCCAGGAGGGATTTTAAAGGCATGCTTTACCCTTCCCTTTATACTTATGACAGTGGCCTTGGGGGGAATAGGGGGTAGGTGGGAGAGTGGGGTGAGAAGACGGGTGGGGGGAATTTGGGACGTGCAGGGCTGCGGTGGCCAGAGAAAGAGGTGACTTTCCCCAGCTCCAGGGCTGCGGCTGCCAGGAAGAGATGGGCCTCCTTCCCAGCCTCAACTCTGTGGCTCTGCTTGGGGAAGAGAGGGAGAGACCCCCCTCCTTCCCAGTCCCAGCTGAGGGGCTGGGAAGGCAGGCGAGAGAGGGCATATACATCACATTACAAAGGTAAGACTACTGATATTAAAATATGAGTTGTGTGCTTTTATTTGTAGAACAAAAAATGTTTATTATTAAGGGTTTTTTTATATCGTGCTTTTATCCAAAGAGCTTTACAATAGTTAGCTAACAGTACAAACACCATTTGGAAACACCATTAAGTGGTCCACCGAGATACCGCAGCAATTTTCAAGTGGTCCATGAAAAAAAAGTTTGAGAACCACTGATCTAAAGCATGCCTTCCAACCATCCCTTTTTTCTAACCCCCTACCCAAGAGCTTCTTACTACAGTGGGTTGGTTTCTTTTTTCAAATAAGTTTCTAAGTTGACAAAAATGGCACAATATGGATGTCATGACCCCTTCACGCTGCGCTTGAAGCCCCCACACTTAGGTCTCAAGCTTCTTGACATCACCTTTCCTGGGGCAGAGTCCTGCAAGTTTCTTCCTCTAATCCAGGGATTTAGGCTGAAATGCCTTTTGCAAATCATTCTGATTATCCATCAGGTCAGAGCACCTGCAGTTCTACTCTCTGTTAGCACTGGGGTTTTCAAATATTGTCATAGAGCCTTCCTGAGCTATGAAAAAAATTACGGTGCCTCCCTATAGTTTACTAAAACAATATGACAAACTGAAAACCCTGTATGTTGCAAAAAATGAATACAAAGGTAGATATTTGATCAATTATAGGTCAGTATGAGTTTCAAAAGTATTAAATTTAAGTTCAAAAACAGTACAAATGGAAGCAGCTAAAATAAAACTTCACAAACATTTTAGGAAACATGACCCAAAACAATGATATATTAAGTCAGTATAATATCCACCAGTCCTATCTTATCAGTGGAAGGGGTGTGTTGGTTTCCTCACTGTACAAAGTAGTGGCATTCAGGGTTTCAGTGTAGAAAGGAAGAGAAGTAAGTCATCTTCAATAGAAAGCCAGGAGCGATACTTTGTTTTGATTGCAGTTAATGCTGAGAAACCTGACTCACCTAGGGAGGTAGGTGAAAAAGGAAGGAGTACTTTATGACAGTGGTTCTCAAAGCCGGTCCGCCGCTTGTTCAGGGAAATCCCTGGTGCGCCGGACCAGTTTGTTTACCTGCCACGTCCGCAGGTTCGGTCGATCGCGGTTTCCACTGGCTGCGGTTCGCCACTCCAAGCCAATGGGGGCTGCGGGAAGCGGCGCGGGCCAAGGGACATGTGAAATAATTACAAGATGTGGCTTGTGTCATCAGACCTTGCTGCTATCAATTATTATGTTCAGTACAGTGTTGAAAAACCTTTTAAATTGAGAATTTGTGGTAAGCAAACAACAAAAAGTTAGGAAGTTCAGCTTGGATAAGCATGCAACATTTATCCATATTGTGTGAGCCTTTGTAGGGAATGGGAGGGAAAGCAAAGAGACCCCCTCACCTTGTGCTTGTCCCATAATACTGTTGTGGTAAATTGGTTTCCTCGTCTCCTCTAGCAGCAACAGCAGTTGTCAAGGAATGATTGCCTGACATTTCTATTTATGATTTCTGTTCCAGAATTTTCTTGAAGCCCATGTCCCCAACCCATGACAGTAGTTTTGAGGAAGGGGACAGAATCTGCTCTGAGGTTCTTTCCAACTACACCACTTTTCAGAGATGAAGTCTCTACACCCTTTAGACAAGATGGGGCCCTGCAGTCTCTAGAAGTGTAACAAATCCTTGCCTATCACATGGCTGCTTGGGGCAGAGTATGAAAAGAAGGGGAAGGTAGGTCAAAGGGGACCCAAGGCTCACAATCATGCTAGCTCTCATTGGCTAAGCTGTACCTCCACCTGTGCACCTGCAGCTACACTGCTATTTATACATGTGCTCAAGTGTGTGCACATAAGCAGGGGCACCACAGCCCTAGCTCACAGTGTAGATGTAGCCTGAGAGAAACGGTGTGTTCTGTTCCCTTCTGGCTGGCTAAAAAGGAGAATGCTTATGGGAATTATTGCACAGTGTTTCCCAACTGATTTACTGGGCTTTTTGTCAACAATGAAACAAGCCCTTAAGAAAGGACCTTAAAAGATTAATGGTTGAAAGTTTATTTCCCTTATCTTACTCATGAAAGATCCCACTATTTCCAAAGCTCCAGGTGTATGATTTATTGGCAATAGTTCTAGGTCCACTACTGACCCTTTTAAATTCCATGTGAGAGGTGAGGCTTTCTAGGAGCATCATGCAATATGAAACATTATTAACACCAATAGCATGAGCAGCAGCATCCAGAGAATACTATTAAATATAATAAAAGTAACTGATTAAAGCTTTGGTGCCCATTTAAGGGGATAACTCAAAGCTGTAAAGTAGGATTATGCTTTCTGCTGAGTTTGCCCTCATTGCTCATACAGACTGAGATTGTGGATATTGCTTTCCTTCAAAACGTTACCCCTTTTGGCCATTAGCCAAAATTTGAAGTCTAGGTTTCAATTAGGAGGAGAAATTGATATTGGAGTCAGATAGTTCTTTGATGCAATCCTCTTTATTTACAAACCATGTGTCGTCAGATGTTTGGCTACAGGTGTGTGTTCTCTCTGCGTGCTGCACTGGCTCTGGCCAGAGAGCCCGTATAGCAGGCTCCGATCGAACTGCCCAATAAGACCACAAGACTTGGTTTAGTAGCTAAGGTGCCCGGCCAGGTTTATTGTCAATGAAGCACGGTAATGGCACCTGGCAGACTCTACAAGGATTCTAAGACATGTATGCATGTGACAATGGACGCACCGCAGTCAGTGGCAGGACTTTCCACTGTTCTTTGTCTGACCAAAGACACTCCCTCTGAGATACATCTTTATATACTAATGCAAACAAGCTACGTATTGCCCCTGACGTATCAGGCTGCCACCCTCTGACATAGCAAGGTGCCACCCATTACCTTGTATATGTTGGTTTGATCGAAACATCTCTAGCCATCATGCTGTCATCCTGACCTTATGTTTAGGATGGGTCAGTTTGTTTCTATTATCTGTGGGGAATGTGCTGGTGTAGAGGTGTTCTGGTGCCACCTTTCTGGACTGTGTTTGCATATATATTCTTGTGGGCCTAGAACTAATAGGAATGCATGTTTCTTCAATATCAGCCCTGTTCTTGCCAGATTCTGTGAGCAGGGACTGCCTCTTGCTCACAACTTAACTTCGCTTTATATCAGCAAAGTTTTGACTGCTTTAGCCCAGGCTTCAGGCCTCATATCAGGCTTCTGATCCATGGGCTTATGTTTCAGGCCCTTTTCTTACTACACCATGTACAATGTCCTATTTCTCTGAGCACAGCATGAATCAAAAATCAGGAGACATATCTTTCCTCACAGTTCCAAGACCCTTTCTAGCCAGCACTTAGCTCTAAAGCTCTCTTTCTTGGGGCCACATTCCCAGTGCTTGCTCTGGCTGCATCCTTGGCTTTCTGCTGATTCTCTCTTAGGTTCTCTGCTGTTTCTCCTTTCTGTCACAGTGACAGACACATACAACGTCATCAGACAATACCCAAAAAACCCTCTTTTCATATGTACTTGTGTTTTGGGTGGAGGCAGCTATTGTTCCTTAAAGTTGCTTAGTTGTTTCTTAGATTTATCAAGACTGAAGAGTGGCACCTATATCCAGCAGTTTCAGCAAGGTTTAATCCGATCCATAACCGCAATGAGAACACATAGCAGTGGTGGACATAATTGAAAATAAATGATGTTGTGTCATGTTTTTTGCTGCACTAAGATCCACTTAGCAAAAGACTCTATGTTTGGGCCTACTGTTATCTTTTGGGAATGTGCTCTGACTTATGAAATCTAGCTACATTCCCTCAGGAACCATATGCCAGATGCAAGCTGACTGAACAGAGTTGTGTGCTGGTTAGATAGGGCTCCCTCCTCCTCCCAACATACGGCACAAAGGAACCGAGAGAGAATCTGGCTCATATTTTCACAGTATTGTTATGATTCATCTCATTTGTTTATTCATTTAAAATTGAAGGAGACAGTTTTTAACAGTATAATTTATTGGAAAATTAGGTATTTTTTTCCAAACCGCAAATATGACTTTTCCTTATTTTAGCAACATGTGATTCATTTGGGTGAATGTCATCTTCAGTAGATGTAGTAATTTGCTTTACAATGAATGCCTCATGATCTACTTTGATTTTTAAGTAAAGGGTACCTCTTTAGTATAAGTTTATAGTTTATCAAAAAAAGCTGATGCTTCTTTTTCAACTGACATATGAAATTTTCAAATCATTGAAATCATTTGTTACATTCAATGACATGTTTACCAGAAACTTTTAAAGGGCAAAATATTGAGTGCATACCATAACCAAGGGAGTACATTCATCTTGGTGCATTTTATTTTTCCCAACAGACTAAAAATTCATCTGTTTTTATCAACCTAATCCAATTTTAATTGTATTCTATTTTGGGTTTGAATTTAGTTTGACTGTGTCTTTTGATTTATTACTGATGAACAAACCAAAGTACTTTAAATCATCATGAGTCAATCTGAATTGCCACATCTCAAAACAGGCTTTGAATCAACCTCTGACAGTCAGTAAACTTCCATTTTATTTATTTTATAATTAAACAATGTTCCAGATTTCTTAATGAATAGCAGTACTGCTGGAACTGTTTTATTTTCCAGTTTCAGAATGAATAGTAGAGTGTCATCAGCATAAAGCACATGATTTCTCTATACAGTATTAATTTTCACCTAAGGTGTCACCTGAAATTAGAAAAAAAAAAATCTCAATTGCTTCACTGCATTGTTTTAGGATAACACTGGGCATCCTTTACAGCCAAGGATAAAAGATATCAGGTATATTTATGATATAGAAGTAAAACATACGTATTTAATTAATGTAGTAACACAGGCCCTCAGACCAACCAAGGCCTCAAGCCTAAAGAAAGACTTGAGAGATCCAATTAACAATTAAGTGACTCTAGAACTTAAGTTGTCACAAGATAGCAATGACATTATATAACAAGATGTCATAAGAGAGAACACTGCGTTAAGGAAGTGTTGCAAAACTGCTGATACTTCGGAAATATACCAGTATGTTATAATGTACCAGTTAAAGCTGGTTAGTATATTTTCAGGATTTTTTGCTGTTATTGGGTGTCCACAATGTGCTAACCACAAGTTATGATGGTGATTGAGTAGCATAAATGTTAGTGAGTATAAGGAGAACTAACAAGTTAGCCTATAAAAAGGGGCATCCCAAATTTAGTGGTGTGTGGAAGTACAGAAAAGGGTTGAAACTGCCATAAATATGTATGAACCCCAGCGGGCATCAATTTAGCACATTATAAAACCTGTATCTCTGCCTGAATGCCTTGGGAGATGCCAAGCTGACACTCACTGGTGATGATGACCATGATGAGGAAGATAATGACTCTCCAGGGTTCTACAGCAAAATATGTGAGCAATGCTCATCATAGGGCTAAACATTTTGCACTAACTGTATATCTGCTGAGATATTGGTGGGATTGTTTATCTGCTCCGTGGATTTGTTAGTAAAGGGACTGGTGATCATTGCAATTGTTTCTCATGTGCTTCTTGGGTTTTAGTCTAATGATACTGGTGGTAATCTTCCTGATGCTACAGCAACTCAGGAGACCACACCTTTAGTGACCTCTGTGGTCTAAGGTTAATCAATCTACCAATCCATCAATTAGTCTACACCCCAGGAAGTTCTGATAGACAGAAAAAATAATCTATCTGTCCTAATCCCCTTTTACAGGCAAAAAGATCTCTCTGGACATGGTCAAATCTCTAATTGTTGGAAATTTAAAGGCACCAGATGTTTACCCAAAATAACTAGAGGGGATATGTGTGTCCCTTTTAAGATCTAAAAGCTATTATCCCATTTGTAGATATACTAACTATGCTTTGGCATACAGAGGCATTGTCCAATCACGGAAAAAAGTATCCACTTCCACCTGTAAAATATGCAGTAGAAAATTCCAACCAACACTACCAAACATTTTTTTTTGTTGGCATCTAGAGAGACCAGCTCAGATTTTTAAAGATATATAGCTGCTGAACTCCTTGGGAGTTGACACCTAAATATCTGGACAAACCTGGCCCACAGTAACTAAAGGCTTTATTTTATCCTCACATAAAATATCAACTCCCTTGCATCCTCCAATATCATCTACTTTCCATATAGCCCATTTGCTTAGGAAGGTTTATATTTGGGTGGACCATTTCCAGTCCTCTCATTAAATTCTTTTCTATTATTTTGCAGTCTACTTTTAATAAAATTATTGGCTGCTAAATTGAGTAACACCTATATATTCCTAGATTTAAGAATTTTACCGTATTGTAGTAATATTTGTTTAAATGTTTGTTGGAAAAGTTTACCTATTTTTTTTTTTTTTTTTTTTTTTAACAAATAGGCATTTACTCTACTGAAAACCCTTGTGATGCAGGCCTTTTGCTGCTTTTCATGGACAGAACTACATTTGCTATTTCTTATTCTGTTATGTTCAATGAGAAGCCTTTTTTCTGTGGTTTCATTAACATGGACATTCTATTTAACAAACAAAAATAATCTCTTGATGTATGATTTATCCCTTTATTTGTGATCCTTATGATGACTGGTTGTGGTGGTATTTTTTATTATACTTTTACCAACATTTGTCTAGAGAAATGTAAATTACCTTATCTTGAAGGAAGGTTTTCATTTAATCCAATTTTCATATCTACATTGGGTTTTCCTTAAGGGTTTGTCAAGGTCCCTTCCCCACTCTGAACTCTAGGGTACAGTTGTGGGGACCTGCATGAAAACCCCCTAAGGTTATTTTTACCAGCTTAGGTTAAAACTTCCCCAAAGGTACAAACTATTTTACCTTTTGCCCTTACTTTTTTGCTGCCACCACCAAGTGTCTAACAAATATATTATCAGGAAAGAGCCCTCTTGGAAATGTCTTTCCTCCCCAAATCCTCCCCAAACCCTAGACCCCCTTTCCTGGGGAAGGCTTGATAAAAATCCTCACCAATTTGCATAGGTGAGCACAGACCCAAACCCTTGGATCTTAACAACAATGAAAAAAGCAATCAAGTTCTTAAAAGAAGAATTTTAATAGAAGAAAAAGTAAAAGAATCACCTCTGTAAAATCAGGATGGTAAATACCTTACAGGGTAATCAGATTCAAACATAGAGAATCCCTCTTGGCAAAACCTTAAGTTACAAAAAGACAAAAACAGGAATATACATTCCATTCAGCACAGCTTATTTTCTCAGACATTTAAAGAAATCATAATCTAATGCATATCTAGCTAGATGACTTACTAAGTTCTAAGATTCCATTCCTGTTCTGTTCCTGGCAAAAGCATCACACAGACAGAGAGAACCTTTGTTTCTCCCACCATCCAGCTTTGAAAGTATCTTGTCTCCTCATTGGTCATTTTGGCCAGGTGCCAGCGAGATTATCCTAGCTTCTTAACCCTTTACAGGTGAAAGGGTTTTTCCTCTAGCCAGGAGCGATTTAAAGGTATTTACCCTTCCCTTTATATTTATGACAGGGTTTATTTCAACATTTGACCTGAACCCTTTTAAAACAATGGCCTCTCTGTGGAAAATCATTTGACTTCTGTCCATTTCTGTATAAAGTGGGTCATGAGATGAGAGGTAGATGGTTTCAGTTTTCTAGAAATATACCATTGTTTGTGACAGGTTTGCTATCAGTTGCTTCACATACTATATACTGCACTTAATTATGGTATTTTTATTACAACAGATTAAGAGCACAATATCAGTGATTCATTATGCTTGAAATCACTTTTCCCCATCACTATGGTTTATTATATCTAGAATTTTGTGAATTCTGCTTGTTTGGGCTTGCAAACACCAGTTGGTTAAATTTGCAATGGTTTGAACTGCCTGGATTTCACTTGGAGGCTTGCTAGAATCTTGGGATTCAGGTAAACTCAAGTGGATACTCTCAAAACTCCCCAGTTATCACATAGTTTACAAAATCCAAGCATTTAGAAAATAGAAAATTAGTATTTAAGGACATCATAAATCATTCACTGCCCACATAAAAGCTAACCACAAACACAGTAGCTGTACTATTATATTATGCACACTCTTTTGCTTTTCCTCCGTCTGCAAGAGCAGACTAGATACTGTTTTAAATGTAGGAAGGATGCCATTTCTAAACAAGTCTAAACATTTGAACTTGTTCTCCTCTTGTATTCACATTGGCATTTACAGATTCCAAGTCCCGAAGGGACCATTGTGATCATCTAGTCTCACCTCCTATATAAAACAGGCCATAGAACTTCTAGAAATAATTTATAGAGCATATCTTTTAAATAAAAATCCAGTCATGATTTTAAAATGGTCAGTGGTGGAGAATTCATCACTACCCTGGGCAGATTTTTCCAATGGTTATTAGTCTCACTGTTAAAAATGCGTACCTTATGTCCACTCTGAATTTGTCTAGCTTCAACTTCCACCCATTGCATTATGTGATGCCTTTCTCTGCTAGATTGAAAGCCCAGTATTAAATATGTGTTCCCCATCTACGTATTTACAGATTGTAATCAAGTGACCCCTTAATCTTCTTTTTTTAGCTGAATAGATTAAGCTCCTTGAGTCCATTCTTATAAGGCACGTTTTCTAATCCTTTAATCATTTTTGTGTCTCTTCTCTGAACCCTCTCCAATTTATCAACATCGTTCTTGAATTGTGGACAACAGAACTGGACAAAGTATTCCAGCAGTGGCCACAGCAGTGCCAAACACAGAGGTAAAAAAATCTCTTTACTCCTACTTGATATTAGTATGTTTATGCATCCAAGGATCACATTAGCCCTTTTGGCCACGGCATCACACTGGGAGCGGATGTTCAGCTGATTATCCACCACAAACCCCAAATCTTTTTCAGAGGCATTGCTTCCCAGGATAAAGGCCCCCATCCTGTAAGCACAGCCTACATTGTTTGTTCCTAAATGTATGCATTTACATGTAGCCATATAAAAACGCATTTGGTTTGCTTGCACCCCATTTACGAAACAATCCATATTGCTCCATATTAGTGATTTGTCCTCTTTGTTATTTACTACTCCCCTAATTTTTGTGTCAACTGCAAACTTTATCATGAGGATTTTATGTTTTCTTCCAGGTCATTAATAAAATGTTAACTGGTAGAAGGGCAAGAACCAATCCCTGCCAGACACCACTAGAAAGACATCTGTTCAATGACAATTGTCCATTTACAATTAACTTGTTAGCCAGCTTTTAATCAATTTAATAAATGCCATATTAATTGTAGATCTTTCAAGATTTTTAATCAAGATGCCACACAATACCCAGTCAACTGCCTTGCAAAAGTCTATGTGTATTATATCATCACTATTACCTTTATCAACTAAAGTTATATAGGTTGTACAGGATATTGCTATTTTATATGAGTTATGAAAATGGTTTATTTTACATTATTTTCTTGGTATATTCAGGATGTACTGTAACATGCAATATTTACACAATATTGCTGTTTAACAAATAAATAATTAGTAACAATATTTTATCTTGACAAAAGATTTGATTAAATACCAATGAAATGAACTGGAAGGCTGTTTGTAAGTCTAAAGTCTCCTTGTATCTCTCTCTCCCTGTGACCAAGCCTTACCAAGTTAGGTGCCCTCTTCCAATGTTAAGTGTGAAACTAGCAAATAATAAGAGTGACACTGTTTTGAATAGGAGGCAGAAACATCTTGTGGGCTGGAAGTTGTGGAGGTCTCTCCCTCAAGATTTAAGCTTTGCTACAAACCTTACCACCTACAAAACAAAATACAAGACTCATCTCTTCCCTGTAAAGATAATATGTAATTTACAATGAATGAAAACTCATCTTTAAGTGCAGGGAAAGAGAACCTGTGTATAGACTACCTAGCGAAATAATAAAATTCCATGAGGCATTCGAATATTATGGTAAAGAATGTGGAATAAATACCAGTCAGGTAATCTTACATTAGGATAAGAATAGTATCTCCAGGGGGCTCTAGGAGGAATGTGCTCATGGCAGGCCTACTGTCAAGGTTCCTTCCCCACTCTGAATTCTAGGGTACAGATGTGAGGATCTGCATGAAAAACCCCCTAAGCTTATTTTTACCAGCTTGGGTTAAAACTTCCCCAAGATACAAACTATTTTACCTTTTGCCCCTGGATTTTATTGCTGCCACCACCAAGTGTCTAACAAATATACAACAGGGAAAGAGCCCGCTTGGAAACATATTTCCCCCCCAAAACTCTCCCAAACCCTACACCCCTTTTCCTGGAGAAGACTTGATAAAAGTCCTCACCAATTTGCATAGGTGAATACAGACCCAAACCCTTGGATCTTAAGAATGATGAAAAAGCATTCTGGTTCTTAAAAGAAGAATTTTAATTAAAGAAAAAGTAAAGAATCACCTCTGTAAAATCAGGATGGTAACTACCTTACAGGGTAATCAGATTCAAAACATAGAGAATCCCTCCAGGCAAAACCTTAAGTTACAAAAAGACACAAAAACAGGAATATACATGCCATTCAGCACAACTTATTTTATCAGCCATTTAAACAAAACAGAATCTAACGCATATCTAACTAGATTGCTTATTAACTCTTTACAGGAGTTCTGACCTGCATTCCTGCTCTGGTCCCTGCAAAAACAACACACAGACTGAGAGAGCCTTTGTTTCTCCCCCGCCTCCAGCTTTGAAAGTATCTTGTCTCCTCATTGGTCATTTTGGTCAGGTGCCAGCAAGGTTATCCTAGCTTCTTAACCCTTTACAGGTGAAAGGGGTTTTCCTCTAGCCAGGAGGGATTTAAAGGTTTTTACCCTTCCCTTTATATTTATGACAATATATACCTAAACTTTTTTTTTTTTGAGCAGTGAAGCCTGGCTTCATCCCTGTTCAACCCTCCAAGTGCTCTCTGAGGTGAGAGAGAGCACTGGGGACAAGGCTACATCCTCATAGCCATTCAGTTCCAGTGACACCCACTTCTTGCACCTTGTCCTTGGGAGTGCAGACAAACTGTGGCTGCCTCCTCAATGGGACCAATCAAGATAAAACATATTCCTCACCAACACAATTACCCTGGGGCAGCAGTAATATGAGCCATAGTTATCAAATCAAAACAAGTATTTACGTTAGTTCACTGGTTTTATGATATTGGGCCAGCTACTCAGCTGAGTTTACACTGAGCAGAGAAGGAGCTGGGGGAAAAGAAGCTACCTTGCTGCTGGCCTGGGGACTAAAACAGCACCGGGTTCAACTTAGAGCAACTCTTAGACCACTTTAAATTAAACTGGCTGCAGAAGTCCTATGGGACTGCACTGCAAAGGAGCCACAGCCAAGATTAAGCCTTTGGACCTCTTTGCTCCAATAAAATAATGTAGCTGGTACACAGTTTTCAACATTTATACTATAAATGGAAAACTTGGCAGAAATTAAGTAGATAATAAAGTTTCTGTGGCTAGAATAATGAAACAGCCCAAATGCAGAATGGTAAACTATGGCACTATAAAGGTAACAGACTTACCCGCTAAAGGTTCTTGAGTTAGACTTTGACAAAACCTGTAATAATGCCTGTGTGTCCCAGTTTCCTCTAAACAGTAGACTATAGCTATTGTACACTAAGAAGGACAAGCTGATAATGGAAATTAGAAATTCCTTAACCCCTATTTTGTATGTGTAGTTAGATCAAACTAATATTTAAGGCAGAAAGATATATCTGAATCTCTATAGAAAATGCTACAGATTAGTGAAATCAATCATAGAACATTAGGGTTGGAAGGGACCTCAGGAGGTCATCTAGTCCACCCCCTGCTCAAAGCGGGACCAACCCCAACTAAATCATCCCAGCCAGGGCTTTGTCAAGCCAGGCCTTAAAAACCTCTGAGGATGGAGATTCCACCACCTTCCTAGGTAACCCATTCCAGTACTTCTCCACCCTGCTAGTGAAATAGTGTTTCCTAATATCCAACCTAGACCTCCCCACTGCAACTTGAGACCATTGCTCCTTATTCTGCCATCTGCCACCACTGAGAACAGCCGAGCTCCATCTTTTTTGGAACCCCCCTTCAGGTAGTTGAAGGCTGCTACCAAATCTCCCCCCCCCTTCTCTTCTGCAGACTAAATAAACCCAATTCCCTCAGCCTCTCCTTATAAGTCATGTGCCCCAGCTCCCTAATCATTTTGGTTGCTCTCTGTTGGACTCTAATTTTCCCATATCCTTTCTGTAGTGGGGGGGCCCAAAACTGGATGCAGTACTCCAGATGTCACCTCACCAGTGTTGAATAGAGGGGAATACTCACTTCCTCGATCTGCGGGCAATGATCCTACTAATGCAGCCCAATATATCATTAGCCTTCTTGACTACAAGGGCATACTGTTACTCGTATCCAACTTCTTGTCCACTGTAATTCACAGGTCCTTTTCTGCAAAACTGCCGCTTAGCCAGTCAGTCCCCAGCCTGTAGCAGTGCATGGAATTCTTCCATCCTAAGGGCAGGACTCTGCACTTGTCCTTCTTGAACCTCATCAGATTTCTTTTGGCCCAGTCCTCCAGTTTGTCAAAGTCACTCTGGACCCTATCCCTATCTTCCAGCATATCTACCTCTCCATGCACAGGTTAGTGTCATCCGCGAACTTCTTGAGGATTCAATCCATCCCATCCTCCAGATCATTAATGAAGATGTTGAACAAAACTGGCCCCTGGGGCACTCCGCTTGATACTGGCTGCCAACAAGACATCAAGCTGTTGATCACTACCCATTGAGCCCAATGATCTAGCCAAATTTCTATCCACCTTATAGTCCATTCATCCAATGCATACTACTTTAACTTGCTAGCAAGAATACTGTAGGAGACCGTATCAAAAGCTTTGTTAAAGTCAAAGTATATCACATACATTACTCTCCCAATATCCACAGAGCCAGTTATCTCATCATAGAAGGCAATCAGGTTGGTCAGGCATGACTTGCCCTTGGTGAATTCATTTTGACTGTTCCTGATCACTTTCCTCTTCTCTGAGTGCTTCAAAAGGGATTCTTTTCAGATCTGCTCCAAGATTTTTCCAGAGACAGAGGTGAGGCTGTCTGTAGTTCCCTGGATTCTCCTTCTTCCCTTTTTAAAAGATGGACATTATATTTGCCTTTTTCCAATTGTCCAGGACTTCCCCTGATCACCACAGCCAACAGTCCTTAACCTGTTCTTTCACCATTGAGAGCTGCTCACCTCCTCCCCATATTGTGCTGCCCAATGCAGCAGTCTGGGAGCTGACCTGGTCTGTGAAGACAGAGGAAAAAAAGCATTGAGTACTTCAGCTTTTCCCACATCATCTGTCGCTAGGTTGCCTCTCCCATTCAGTAAAGGTTCCACACATTCCCTGACCTTTTTCTTGTTGCTAACATATCTGTAGAAATCTTCTTGTTACCCTTCACATCCCTTGCATGCTGCAACTCCAGTTGTACTTTGGCCTTCCTGATTACCACTGCATGCTCGAGCAGTATTTTTATACTCCTCTCTATTCATTGGTCCAAGTTTCCACTTCTTGTAAGCTTCCTTTTTCTGTTTATGCTCAGCAAAGTTTTCCCTATTAAGCCAAGCTGGTCACCAGCCATATTTGCTATTCTTTCTGCACATTGTAATGGTTTGTTCCTGTGCCCTCACTAAGGCTTCTTTGAAATACAGTCAGCTCTCCTGGACTCCTTTCTCCCTTTTATTAGCCTCTCAGGGATCCTGCCCATCAGTTCCCTAAGGGAGTCAAAGTCTGCTTTTCTGAACTCTATGGTCCATATTCTGCTGCTCTCCTTTCTTCCTTTTGTCCGGATACTGAACTCAAACATCTCATGATCACTGCTGCCCAGGTTGCCACCCACTTCTACTTCCCCTACCAATATCTCCCTGTTTGTGAGTAGCAGGTCAAGAAGAGCACCGTCCATAGTTGGTTCCTCCAGCACTTGTACCAGGAAGTTGTCCCCAACACTCTCCAAAAACTTCCTGGATTGTCTGTGCACTGCTGTATTGCTCTCCCAGCAGATGTCAGGGTGATTGAATTCCCCCATGAGAACCAGGGCCTGTGATCTGGAAACTTCTGTTAGTTGTCCGAAGAAAGCCTCATCTAACTCATCCTCCTAGTCAGGTGGTCTATAGCAGACTCCCACCACAAGATTACCCTTGTTACTCTCATCTCTAAACTTAACCCAAAGACTCTCAACAGACTTTTCTTCAGTTTCATACTGGAGCTCTGAGAAATCATATTGCTCTCTTACATACAGTGCAACTCCTCCACCTTTTCTCCCCTGCCTGTCCCTCCTGAACAGTTTAAACCCATCATGACAGTGCTCCAGTCGTGTGTTACCCCACCAAGTCTCTGTTATTCCAATCACATCATAGTTCCTTGACTGTGCTAGGACTTCCAATTCTTCCTACTTGTTTCCCAAGCTTCTTGAGTTCACGTACAGGCACGTAATATAACTACGCAATTGCCCCACTTTCTCAGTATGAATCACGAGGCCTCCCCTATTGCACCCTCCTCTTTGTGTTTCCTCCTGGTATCCCACTTATCTCTGGGCTTAGGTCACCATCCCTTCGCGAACCTAGTTTAAATCCCTCCTCACTAGGTTAGCAAGCCTGCCTGTGAAGATGCTCTTCCCTCTCTTCATTAGATGGATTCCATCTCTTCTTAGCAATCCTTCTTCCTGGAACATCCCATGGTTGAAGAATCCAAAGCCCTCTCTCTGACACCACCTGCGCAACCGTGCATTTACTTCCACAATACAATGGGGTACCTACCTGGGTTTTTTCTTTAACAGGGAGGAAGGATGAGAACATAACTTGCACCTCAAACGCCTTTATCCTTCTTCCCGGAGCCACATAGTCTCAAGGTCATTCTTGGCAGTATCATTGGTGCGCATGTGGAGAAGTAGGAAGGGTTAGCAGTCCAAGGGCTTGATCAGTCTTGGGATACACTCTGTCACTTTCTGAATTCTAGCTCCAGACAAGCAGCACACTTCGAGTTTCCCGGTCTGGATGGCAGATGGAGGACTCCGTCCCCCTTAGGAGGGAGTCCCTGACCACCACCTCCCATCTCCTCCTCTTCCGAGTGGTGGTCATGGAACCCCCATCCCTAGGAAAATGCATCCTATGCCTTCCAGTCCTTCTCATCCCTTTCCTCAGATTGCTCTTCCAAACCATTCTCTGCGGTAGTACCTGTGCAGAGAGCCTGAAAACAGTTTACCTCTATCTGCATTGGGAGTACATGGGTTCTCCTCTTTCTGCCAATTTTCTTCCCCGTTCTTCATTTCCTTTTCTGATTCCTCAGCATGCAGTGCCTGCAGTACCAAATGCTCACTTCTATCCAGAAAGTCTTCATTTTCTCTGATGCAACACAGGGTTGGTAGTTGGGTCTCTAGTCCTTTAACCTTCTCTTCCAATATGAAGACCAGCTTGCACTTCGTACAGACAAAGCTGGGTCTATCCTCTGGGAGAAAGAAACATGGCACATCCCATGCAGGTCACAACAACTGATCACTCACTATCCTTATTGTCTTCCTTCTAAGAGCCTGTTCAGATGTTGTTTTTACTGTTCACAGAAGCCTGAAAGGCAAAAACTTTGTGGGAACTCCCCCCAGGCGAGCTCCCAGGCAAACTCTCTCTGCTACTCTGAAATCTCTCTTTGCTTCTCTTCTGTTCGCAGCAGTTTGCAGTCAGTTCCTTTTTTTAAAGCATGCTTTCCATTATCATATTTGCAGGTCTGAATGTGAAATGACAGGGCTATTATTGGTAGCACTGCTTTTTATCTTCTGAGGGACATTTGAACTAAAGCCGTGCAAAACTTTTGTAACAAATTCTGAAACCAAGCCTTGCTGGGCTTCAGGTCTTGTTACAAATGAGTTGTACAAAACTAAGACTCATTGAGGCCTTGCTTTTTGGGGGGTGAAAGGAAGGGTGGGGGCTCTGGCAAGTTCTACACATCAGTTTTTGTAACATTATGATCTATTTCCTTCCATCATAAAAATGTTGCAGAGTTAACAGGAAATTAAAGTATATTAAAAAGTTGTCAATCTGAGGGCATGTCTAAACTTAAATGGCTACAGTGGCACAGCTGCAGTTACACCACTGTAGCCCTTCAGTGTTGACACTGCCTATGCTAATGGAAGAGGTTCTCCCAGTGGCATAGGTAATCCACCTCCCTGAGAGGTGGTAGTTAGGTTGATGGAAGAATTCTCCTGTAGATCTAGCACTCTCTACACTGGGGCTCAGATTGGCCTAGCTAAGTCTCTCAGGAGTGTGGATTTTTCACACCTCTGAGATACACAGCTATACTGATATAAATTCCTAGTCTTAAATTTTCAGCTCCGTAAAGCAAATAGGTTTTTCTTCCAAGTATAATCTTGAAGAATTTTCTTAGTAGGCATTAGGATTTATAGGTTTACACCGGTTTAGTCCTCAGAAGAATAGAATAAGAAAAAGGCTCTCATCACATACATCACAGTGGTTCAGGTCTCATTCAAAAATTTTTTTAAAAGACTCTAATATGCAATATAGTATTTAAGAATATTCATCTGAATAAAGGACAAAGGATTTGATTTCCCATTCACTATCCTTTTTTATTTTCTGTGAATATCTGTACAAAATGACTTTTTGTTTGTAAGAGCATTCAAGGAAGGCAAAAATCTTCTGACTTTTCATGCAAATGTGTTTGTGACCTGGTCTACAGCTAAAACTCAGGTAGACGTAGCTACGGCACTCAATGCCCATGAGCAATATAGTGATGCCAACCAGCAGTGTAGACACAGCTAGGTTGATGGAAGAATGCTTCCTTTGATCTAGCTACCATTGGTGGAGTTTGTACAGTGAAAGACCACCACCTTATGTTACTGTTGTCTTTGTCTACACTACTGAGTTATAGCACCATAGGTATGGCACTGTAGGTATCCCATTGTTGCGCCTGCAGTGTAGACATGCCTGTGTAAAGGTTTGTGCTCAGTATCCACACAACCATCATTACATCTTTTTGACTTCCCTATTGCTGTTGATCAGGGGTGAAAGTAAGATAAAATACTTACCAGTACAGGAGCCTGATTCTGGGCCCCTGGAAGGGGCAGGGTCTTGGGCAGAAGGGGCAGGATTGGGGGCGGGGGTCAGCCTCCCCCAGCCAGCCCTTCCACGCTGCCTGGCCCATGCCACCGAGAGCTCCAGCGGCGATTTAAAATCGCTGGACCCCAGGGCAACTGCCCCTTTTGCCCCCCTCCATCAGCGACCCTGGTGGCAGGGAGGGGGAGCAAAAGGGGGAATGATGTTAAAATGCTGTCACGGCAGTGGGCGGTGTACGGGCTGGTACTGGTGGCCATTTCTTACCGGTACCGCCCCACTTTCACCACTGCTGTTGATATAAATTGGAGTTATCCAATGCAGCAGCAGAAACAATGCGATATGACTTCATGTGACCACACATGAATAAAAAACAAATCAAGCAGGCAGTTTTGTAAACACCATAGAGGCTAAAATTTGTTTGCATAAAGGATTCTGTTAATACTTATGACTAAAGAGTATCAATCACCAAAAGAAGGAGTATCAGCAGAATATTCATGAATAGAAGAAAGGCCTAAAGTCATAAGCAGAAATGTTGCTGACAGCCAACAGGTGATGTAAGTAACACAGTGTCTACACAGACACTGTCACCCTAACTATATCGGTCTAGGTGCTATGCCTCTCACAGAGGTAAAGTTATTAGATTGTTGTAGTGGGCGACTTACACTTATGGGAGCAACATTGTAGTGTAGACACTTACATAGATAGGTCAATATAAACTGCCTTATGGCCACCTAACTATGCAGTGTAGGCCAAGCCTGAGAAAGATAGCTGTATCCTTTCTTCTCAGCCACCAATCTAAGAGCTCAAAAGACAATGGGCCTAGGTCTCATTTACACCAAGGGCTCTTTACATTTACATCCAATGTAAGAGGGGCTTAGTATAAGCAAGAATAAGGGCCTATGAAGCAAATGTCACCAGAGATGTGTCCAAACAAGAATATTTTGATTCCGGTCTAAATTTACCAGTACTTAAAGTTTGAAAATAGTTGGGAAAGGTCAGTATCTAATTCTTATTATAGCTAAAATCCTGAGATTCTCCTGCAGCTGTCACTTTGTCCTAATTCAGGCAAACACCTTTTAAATGCTTTGGGAGTTACCTGAGAAATGGCTACATAATTATCACAGAATCTGTATGGTAAGCAAAAAAAAAAACCAAAAAACAACTAACCAAACAAAAGCAACCAAATAAAATAAATTCCTACCCTCTTAAATATATAGCTAAATAAATCAATGAATGTGGTGAACTATATTTGGAAATAAAGTTTGTCATTCCTGTAGGCATTTGAGGGCCTACTGTAAATTGCCAGCACTCTTGCTAAAGAAATGACATAATGTGTTATGTCTCCGCTTCCTTGATATATTGGGAGCCCAGAAGGAGGGAAAGCAAGCAAGCTTTCACCTCTCTTCACAATCATCAGAGGAACTCTAATTTACGTCTTACTGGCATGATAAAATGGGCTGGAAACTTGGTTACAGTCTGTTGTACTTTGCATTTATTGAGCAGGATCATACATGCCGTTCTGCTTTTAGCTAGATGATCACCATCACCTATGCCACATGTAATGATGCCCTTTCCTTCTCCCAGTATGCTTTGCAAAGTTCAATTTGGTTTTCGCTCCCTACATTTTAAGTATTTTGAGTTTAAAATTTTGTATTTTTATTTATTTATTTTTACTGTTTGATCCCTCTGATTGCTAAGACAAATAGTGCTGCCTACTCAGGCAGTCTTTCCTGATCTGAACTTGTGTATGAATGTGACAAATGAAATGTGAATGAGATCTGCCTGGTTCTCTTATTTTTTTTTCCTTTCTAAATCCCTGCTACATCCTATCCACCCGCTTAACCCATAGAGCAGAAAGAAAACAAGCCTCTCTCTTGCTCTCATTCGTTGTTCGTTCTTGTTTCATTTACACCCCTTTTGTCACCTTTCTTTAGCACGACTGGAGTACTGAGGAGAGGTAGCAGATTCAATTAGGGGCTTCAGTGGAGAAGCAACAGTTCCCAGGCAACCAAGGACATGTGATCCCAGTTACATATAAAATCTTGAGCAGGTGAGCAGAACTGTCTAAGGGAGGTATAAGGCAGCCTGGGCAGGATTTTGAGAGCATAAGGATGGTCTTATGTTTATGGCATGAGCTTGAGATTTGGGAAAGCCAGGTTCAATTCCCTGTTCTGCCACAGACTTCCTGTGAGACCTAGGGCAAATCACTGAGCTACGTATAGACCACAGCTTGAAATGTGTTTTCCAGCATGGGGAGACAGATACAAGCTATATCTGCTTAAGCTAGAACACTAAAAATAGCAGCATAGTCAGGGCGAGCATGGATGACTGCTTGGGCCAGCTGCCTGATTACATACCGCAGAGGTCCAGGCTGGTTTGTACACAGGCAGCTAGCCCGAGCTGGTGCTCATGCTGCCCTGGTGAGACTGCTATTTCTAGCATGCTAGCTCGGACAGAGCTAGCACCTGGCTGTGTACCTGTGCTGGAAAGCACATTCCCAGCTGCAGTACAGACATACCCTGAGTTTCTCTATGCCTCAACTCCCTGTCTGTAAAAATAAATTTAAAAAAGAGATAATAATTCTTCCCTGTGTCATAAGGGTGTAGTTTGAATAAATGCATTACAGATTGTGAGGTGCTCACATCCTATGACAAACTGACAGAACCATCTCTGTAGCCAGTGCAAAATGTGTCCTCAAACCTTTGGGAAACTAGCAAAGCCCTGCTTGAGGACTATGAAGTGGCTTTCATAGATTTTAAAGCCAGAAGGGACCATTATGTTATGGTTGTCTAGTCTGACCTCCTGATTTGGATGTTTTTTTTCTAAAAAATACGCTATAGTATAAATTGGAATTAATTCAGGTAAATCCTATGCCTTGTATTATGCAGAATGTTAGAGTAGATGATTGCCCTCCCTGGTCCCTTCTGGCTTTATAACCTATAACACAGGCCACAAAACTTCACCCAGTAATTTCTGCTTCAGACTCATAACTTCTGTTTGAGCTACAGCATATCTTTTAGAAAGATGTCTCAGTTTAAAGACCTCAGTGATAGAGAGTCCACAGCATCTGTGGGTAAGTTGTCCCAGTTGTTAATTACTCTCACTGTTAAAAACTTTGCACTAATCATTTCCAGTCTGAATTTGTCTCGCTTCAGCTTCCAGCTATTAGCAGAAAAAAGTCACAATTAGATATAACTGAAAGAGCATTTGTCTCCTAAATCTATTGAGGCATCTCTCTGTTTTCAAAAGCACTGAACACACAAAACAGGTGCTATTGAGGTCAAAGGTCCCTAATACAGATTTAGGAGCTTAATTTTAGGATTCTATTTTTGAAAAATTTGGTGTAAAATATTGTGAACCTAAATACTGTTTCCATTGGAATCACTGGCAAAACTTCCATTCGCTTCAAAGGGAGCCTGATTGTGTGTGCGTTGGGCACTGAACAACCCTTTGTGCCCTCAAAAATCACCCCATTAGTCTGATGTTTCTGGATTTGATGGTCACTTTACCTTGTGAGTTTCATTGCAGCAGCCAGTGTCAAAGGAACTGGAAATGTCGAATGCCTCTAAATAAAATAAGAGGATAGCAGACAAACATGACATCTGTCACTGGCTGTTTGAATACTTCTATGAGCTATAAAGATGAATCAAAAGAGAAAAATGCTAAGGATTCACTCTCAGTAATCAATGACAACACATCACATAATTGTTCCTTATAATATTTTGCAGGGCCACTGACAGAGCACTGGATTTGCTGAACAACATTCTTCCTCAAAAGAAAAAAAAAAGTGATTTTATTTTAGGATCAATATGTATACTCCCTACACACCCTACTAATCTGCTGCAACATGTGAAGCCACACATTGCCTTCCTTGCTTCCATGATGGACAGCAGAGCAGCTGGCTGCAGGAGCAGATTTATGTACAGGGCTTCATAATGACCACCAGTCCAAGCTTCTCTTTTCTGCTCCCTTGGCATCTGAGTCAGCTTTGGATGGCACTAAAGGATAGTTCCATCCTGGCAGCATCTAGCCTTGGGATGAGCAGAGAAATGGGGAGAGGGAAACCGGGCTCCCAGAAAGAAAGACTGAACAGGGGGAAGGAGACGAGTCAGCAAACATAAAAAGCAAACAGTGAATATAAGAAAAATACCACAGATTAGGAAAATGACTAGGAGGGGAAAGAGAAACATAAAAGGAGAAATGATAGAGAAAAGTAACAGAAAAAAGGAGAGATGATAGCAGCTGTGTCAGCATATGAAACAAAGCAATTTGTGTTACCCATCCACTAACCTCAAGGAGGTTCAAGGAGGGCACCAATAAAGAGATTGTAGACCACATCAGTGAAGAGAAACCCCTGTTTTTCTTCTGTCTTAAGAGTAACCTGTCCAAATCCTCTCGTCAGCTGACTTTAGGATACAGTGTGCTGATAAACAAACACACAAATACTACTTCTAGACTAGGATTTCAAGATTGTTCAATTTGAGCCTAAATCTGCTTGTAGTCCATTGGGGGAGTGGCTCCTCCTCCTCCGGGTCCACTCCACTACGTCTCCGGGGGTCGCCTGACGTGGGGAATCAGCGGGGCGACGGGAGACATGAGCTCGGGCCTGTGGTCAGGGCCGAGCAATAAACAAACACACTTATGCAGCCCCAGCCCCTGGTTGGGGCGGTGCAGCAAAGAGGCTCGTGCTCAGGCCTGTACTCGGGCTGGGCAGCAGACAGTCAGTTAACCCAAGCCCTTGATCAGGGTGGGGCAGTAGAGAGTCTAAGGGCTCAGGCCTGCACTCAGGCTGAGCAGCAAATAGTTAATGAGCCCAGGATCCAGTTCAGTCACTCAGCTCCAACCTGCACTCAGATGGGGCTGCAAACAAAGTCAGTTAACTCAGGCTTTCCTTCAGCCAGCTTGAGGGAGGGGGAGACTGCCACTCAGTGCTTCGGTGGCAGGGGGGACACAGGCCCTCCCACTCCACTGCGTCCCAGCCCAGGGCCCTAAGGGGGGCGGAGGGGTCAGCCACCGTGTTAGTGGGGATCCAAGCCGCAACACGGCAACTCAGCCTCTGCCAGTGTTGCAGCCAGACAGGGGTCTACTACCTCTAGGTCACTTCCACACTCCCCCTCAAAGGGGGGGTCCGGTGAGGTAAGGTGATCGGTGGGGGCCTCAGTTGCCAGCAGAAGCTCTGCCGGGGTTGGGCCAGCTGGTGGTCCGGGCCAGCCGTCTGTCTCCTGTGGTGTCAGGTCGTCCAGGGGTCCAGGTGGTCCGGGCCAGTCGTCTGCACTCTGCAGTCCTGCTGCCATCTCCCAGTGTGGGCGCTCAGGGGATGCGTCTGTCCCCTCCAGTGGCTGAGGCCCTACTGAGCTTCCAGATCCTGCTTTTATACTTCCGGCCCCGCCCCTTGGCTTCCAGGGGTGGGGCTAGGGGGTAAGGTTCCACCCACGAGGGGGTGGAGCCACCCTCTTCCTCTAGGTCTGGGGAGGGACAGTCCACTTCAATACACTGCTCCCATTAAGAACAGGACAAAACTGAAAATCCCAGTTTATGGTCCTGATACAAACTTTCAATCGACTTCAACGGGCTTTAGGTCAACCCTTAAATGTCTCTCGTTTGCCATTCGCTGTACATAGAATTGGAGCTGCTTTTTGGTTTTATTTTTCTATTTAAAAATGTGTTAAATTACTAAGCGGATGTTTACACTACAGGGACTATACTAGCATAATTATGACGCTATAGCAATGCTGGCATAACCCAGCATATTCATAGCAACAACATTTTGCTTTGACAAATCATTGCATGTCTACCCCATACTTTTCCTTTTAAATCTGGTAGAATTCCTTTTGGTATTAAAAAGGCAAATATAGAGAAGTGCTTTCACTGTGGCATTTCCCAGTGTCATGACATTTTGCACAAATAATTCATTTAATAATTCACCCCTTTCTAGTACGTCTGAAGTGCTACTGAAAGATCATGTTCTTTTCCCACTACTGTGATCCTTCTCTTCTGCTTTCTTGAATCTCTCCATTACTTCCCTCTTTTTTTAAACACTAAATTCAATCTTCTCACCACTCTGCAGCTCTACTTCTTCCTTCATCTCCATACTCATCTTCTAATCTGTCTAGACCTATTCTCTCTTGACCTCTCCCTTACTCCCTACCAACTTTCACACTTTCCTAATGTACTTAAAACAGCTTCTCAGCTAACTTTTGTCATGCTCCCTCTCAAAACACTTCCAACAGCCCACCAGTTCTGTATCAGGTCAGGTTAGTTGCTGTATCAGGATGAGGACTATCTCAATTAATACTGAAAGACAGTATTTGTCAGCATCCATTTTGAGTTCTTGAATGAATTTCCCTTGACTATTTGTGCCCCTCCTGAAATCGCTTTCCATGAGTGAAAAGCTAACAAGTTCACTGGCAGATATTGATGAAAATTCCAGAAATCAAAGTTCACATTTGTAATTATGAGTTTTCACAGTGCTATGTTCATCCAATATGACTTCCAGTATGTGACCACTCCAAAACAGTTTGAGGCCTGGTCTACACTTAAAAGTTTTGCCAGCATAATTATGTTAATTAAGAGTATGAAAAAAAATCTCACCCATAACTGACACAGTTATACCAGCAAAAAGTCATTTTGCCAATATAGTTTATTTCATTCAGGGAACTAGTTTAAGATATGCTGGCAAAATAATTCTTTTTCTTGCATAAACTGCAGTACCACTAGAAGAGATTGTCAGCTATATTGTATAGCTGTACTGGTAAACCCTTTTTATTGTAGAAAAGACCTGAATTTTAAAGTGTGAATACTGAATACTGGCAACAATATTTCCACTTTGTGGGCAATCCATGAAAAAATATCTTCTACAAAGCATTTGATGAATAATTTCTAGCAATTAACACATTTGTTGAAGTCTTGAGGAGTTCATGAAATGAAAAAAGGGGAAAATTTCAATCTAAGTAATTCATCCAGCTCTAAAAAGGACAGCATGTCTATTCTGTATTGCACACACTCACATGTTTAACCTGTAAGTGTTCTTGGGTTATTCGTCTGGCACTGTTCTCCTACTGTGTGCAGTGCTGTGTGTTGCGTGTCTAAATTAATGTCTTGAGATTGTCAAAAAACAGGCTCAATTGAAATTACTTAATCTAAGATTATTAATCAGATTAGTACAACACTATACAGAATTCAGAAATAAATAAATACATTACCACTCTTTGTTGTCAGACTATGGGGTGTCTTTCCTGAATCTGGAAAGGACATGAAGTGTTCATTCCCCCAATCTAAGTTTTCATATCATTATATAGGATTTCAGGCAAAGGAAATCTAGTTGCCAAGAATATTCTCCCAGAAACATATGTTGTGATGTCATTTCTACACAGTCTCAGTTTACTTGACTCATGTGAGAAAGCATAATTATTTACAGCTGAGAGGACTAACAATTCTTCAAGTTAATATCTTTCAGTGGGTCTTTATCCCACAATCATTCTTCCATGTTGATTTCCCCAATAGAAAACATCTGCTATAACAATAATCTTTTATTAGCTTTCCTAGTTTATATATGCTTATGTTAGCATTATATATATATAAAGTAGATAGTTTTGAAGAATATCTAGAGTTTTATAGACCTGAAGGCAGCCTAGAGTTAATACATACAGCATAATGAATAAAATTTCTGAATCGGGTTACCTATTGGTTAAGACCAATTTGCTAGGACTTAGAATTCAGACAGACATACTCTTTATTGAAGATGAAAATTCTAACGAAGAGTTTATTATATATATATGAACCAAATATGCAGAAAGAAAAAACAAAGATATTACTATTTACTAAAAGGTACTAACATGTGCGTGCTTATGGTACTATAAAAGGTCTAAGCAACAGTAGTTATTGTGACAAAGTTCCTCCTCTGCCTTGGTGGGTTCTGTGCTTATTGGCGGATTTTCTTGCCTCAGAGGTTCACAGCAGCCCTCAGTTTGGCCACTTTCGTGGCTCAAATCTGCTTTTCACTCATCACTAGCCTCATCACTGGCCAGAATGGGGAAAGGAAGAAGAACAATCCCCGCAGTCTCTGCTGATCCATCTAGTAGATCGGGGAACAGGCCAGAGGCCTTCCCCTCTGGTGGAACCCACAGTCCAGTTCAACTCCTCTGGTATCAAGTAGGGAGTTGGGGGGATGGAGAGGAATCCAGGCCCGCACTCTACTCCGGGTTCCAGCCCAGGGCCCTGTGGATTGCAGCTGTCTACAGTGGCTCCTTTAACAGCTGCGTGACAGCTAAAAGGCCCTGAGCTACTTCCCAACGGCCTCCTCCCAACACCTTCTTTATTCTCACAGGACCTTCTTCCTGATGTCTGATAATGCTTGTACTCCTCAGGCTTCCAACAGCACATTCTCTCACTCCCAGCTTCTTGCGCCACTTTTTCCCAGCTTCTCACACGCACCACAAACTGAAGTGAGCTCCTTTTTAAACCCAGGTGCCATGATAAGCCTGCCTTAATTGATTCTAGCAGTTTCTTGATTGGCTGCAGGTGTTCTAATCAGCCTGTCTGCCTTAATTGTTTCCAGAAAGTTCCTAATTGTTCTGGAACCTTCCCTGTTACCTTACCCAGGGAAAAGGGATCTACTTAACCTGGGGCTAATATATTTGCCTTCTATCACTCTCCTGTAGCCATCTGGCCTGACCCTGTCACATTATGCATAATAAAGGATCATAACCTGCAGTTCTTTTAGGGAGCATTTACTAAGGACTTGGCCCATAATTAGTTATGATCAAGCATTTGTGTGTGAAAGTTTATAAACAAATTGTAAGTTCTGCACTATTTCCTACATACACTCTAACGTAATGTCAATTACTTTCTGAGAATCCAAAAGTACTTTTACAAAACAGATTGTCATTCTTCAGAAAGCAAGAGGTTCTGCGTGTGATTAACAGAAAAGAACAAATTCTGTTAGTACAATAGCTTTTGAATGATGGGGTGGTAGTTAGTAACTACAAAAAGATTAGAGATTCATTTGACAAACAGAGCATTATGTTCCTTCTGTGATCATTGTAACACTGAAAATGTCTTGTTATATATCTAGACAATTAGACAAACTAAACTGTCTTTGACAGATATTAACAAATAACTGTTAAAATCTTGTTAAAATCTTATACGTTTTTATGATTTAACTTGGACTTATTACATTTCTTTCCACTGCATTACAGAAACAGTTGGCTAGCGTATCAATCCTCTTTGAGATGCCCTAAACAAATTAGTCACATACAAGAAATTAATTTTTTTTCAAAGTTTTATCTGCAGAAATAAAGTTTCAAAAAAAGCGGAATCAAGTTTTTGTCTATGAACCCGTAAGACAAAAAGGTTCCAGGCCAGTTCAACACCTCTCAATTGTGCTAGAACTAATAACTGTTACCATGAAAATTCACCCTGGCATATTGGAATTTTATTGCTCAAGGCTCAAATGCTCAGTTGAATCCACTATCCACTGTATATAACTGAAGTAGGGTAGCTTCAAAGGAACTGTGAATGGCTCCCCAACCCTGGGGCTTTGCTGGGGCCTAATTCATTCCTCACCCACACTTCAAAGAATCTCTATAATTGTACAAAACTATTTCTGGCTAGCAATGTCCCCCATACCGGTAGTAAATTTCATAGAATGATAGAATATCAGGGTTGGAAGGGACCTCAGGAGGTCATCTAGTCCAACCCCCTGCTCAAAGCAGGACTAATCCCCAACTAAATCATCCCAGCCAGGACTTTGTCAAGCCTGACTTTAAAAACTTCTAAGAAAGGAGATTCCACCACCTCCCTAGGTAATGCATTCCAGTGCTTCACCACGCTCCTAGTGAAAAAGTTTTTCCTAATATCCAACCTAAACCTCCCCCACTGCAACTTGAGACAATTACTCCTCGTTCTGTCATCTGCTACCACTGAGAACAGTTGAGGATCCATCCTCTTTGGAACCCCCTTTCAGGTAGTTGAAAGCAGCTATCAAATCCCCCCTCATTCTTCTCTTCTGCAGACTAAACAATCCCAGTTCCCTCAGCCTCTCCTCATAAGTGATGTGTTCCAGTCCCCTCATCATTTTTGTTGTCCTCCGCTGGACGTTTTCCAATTTTTTCACATCCTTCTTGTAGTGGGGGCCACCAACTGGACACAGTACTCCAAATGAGGCCTCACCAATCTTGAATAGAGGGGAACAATCACGTCCTTCAATCTGCTGGCAAGGCCCCTACTTGTACATCCCAAAATGCCATTGGCCTTCTTGGCAACAAGGGCACACTGTTGACTCATACCCAGCTTCTCGTCCACTGTAAACCCTAGGTCTTTTTGTGCAGAACTTCTGCCTAGCCATTCGGTCCCTAGTCTGTAGCAGTGCATGGGATTCTTCCATCATAAGTGCAGGACCTTGCACTTGTCCTTGTTGAACATCATCAGATTTCTTTTGGCCCAATCCTCTAATTTATCTATGTCTCTCTGTATCCTATCCCTACCCTCTAGTGTATCTACCTCTCTTCCCAGTTTAGTGTCATCTGAAAACTTGCTGAGGGTGCAATCCTCGCCATCCTCCAGATTATTAATAAAGATATTAAACAAAACCGGCCCCAGGAATGTATCCACTTGATACCGGCTGCCAACTAGACATGGAGCCATTGATCACTACCCGTTGAGCCCAACAATCTAGCTACCTTTCTATCCACCTTATAGTCCATTCATCCAGCCCATACTACTTTAACTTGCTGGCAAGAATACTGTGAGAGACTGTGTCAAAAGCTTTGCTAAAGTCAAGGAATAACATGTCCACTGCTTTCCCCTCATCCACAGAGCCAGTTATCTCATCATAGAAGGCAATTAGATTAGTCAGGCATGACTTGCCCTTGGTGAATGCATGCTGACTGTTCCTGATCACTTTCCTCTCCTCTAAGTGCTTCAGAATTGATTCCTTGGGGACCTACTCCATGATTAGTCTAGGGACTGAGGTGAGGCTGACTGGCCTGTAGCTCCCCGGATCCTCCTCCTTCCCTTTTTTAAAGATGGGCAATACATTAGCCTTTTTCCAGTCGTCCGGGACCTCCCCCGATCGCTATGAGTTTTCAAATATAATGGCCAATGGCTCTGCAATCACATCCGCCAACTCCTTTAGCACCCTCGGATGCAGCGCATTCGGCCTCATGGACTTGTGCTCATCCAGCTTTTCTAAATAGTCCCGAACCACTTGTTTCTCCACAGAGGGCTGGTCACCTCCTCCCCATGCTATGCTGCCCAGTGCAGTAGTCTGGGAGCTGACCTTGTTTGTGAAGACAGAGGCAAAAAAAGCATTGAGTACATTAGCTTTTTCCACATCCTCTGTCGCTAGGTTGCCTCCCCAATTCAGTAAGGGACCCACACTGTCCTTGAACTTCTTCTTGTTGCTAACATACCTGAAGAAACCCTTCTTGTTACTTTTAACATCTCTTGCTAGCTGCAACTCCAAGTGTGATTTGGCCTTCCTGATTTCACTCCTGCATGCCTGAGCAATATTTTTTTTAAACTTCCTGGCAAGAATACTGTGGGAGACCACATCAAAAGCTTTGCTGAAGTCATGATACATCACATCCACCGCTTTCCCCATATCCACAGAGCCAGTTATTTCATCATAGAAGGCACTCAGGTTGGTCAGGCATGACTTGCCCTTGGTGAATCCATTTTGACTGTGCCTGATTACCTTCATCTCCTCCAAATGCTTCAAAATGGTTTCCTTGAGGAGCTGCTCAATGATTTTTCCAGGGACTGAGGTGAGGCTGTAGACCCCTGGTTCTCCTTCTCCCCTTTTTTAAAGATGAACACTATATTTGCCTTTTTTCAGTCGTCCAGGACCTCTCCCAATTGCCACGAGTTTTCAAAGATAATGGCCAATGGCTCTGCAATCACATCAGCCAATTCCCTCAGCACCCTCCGACTTGTGCATTTCCAGCTTTTCTAAATAGTCCTTAACCTGTTCTTTCACCAGCGAGGGCTGCTAACCATCCCATACTCTGTTGCCCAGCATAGCAGTGTGGGAGCTGACCTGGTCTGTGAAGACCGAGGAAAAAAAGCATTGAGGACGTCAGCTTTTTCTACATCTGTCGCTAAGTTGCCTCCCCCATTCAGTAAAGGTCCCACACTTTCCTTGACATTTTTCTTGTTGCTAACATATCTGTAGAAATCCTTCTCGTTATCCTTCACATACCTTGCTAGCTGCAACTCCAGATGTGTTTTGGCCTTCCTGATTACATCCGTGCATGCTTGAGCAATATTTTTATACGCCTCCCTAATCTGTCCAAGTTTCCACTTCTTGTAAGCTTCCTTTTTGTGTTTAAGCTCACTGAAGATTTCACTGTTAAGCCAAGCTGGTCACCGGCCATATTTGCTATTCTTTCTGCACATCAGGAAAGTTTGTTCCTGCATCCTCAATAAGGCTTCTTTAAAATACATCCAGCTTTCCTGCATTCCTTTCCCCCTTATATTAGCCTCTCAGGGGATCCTGCCCATCAGTTCCCTGATGGAGTCAAAATCTGCTTTTTTGATGTCCAGGGTTCATATTTTGCTACTTTCCTTTTGTGAGGATCCTGAACTCAACCATGACATGGTCACTGCTGCTCAGGTTGCCACCCACGTATGTCCCTGTTTGTGAGGAGCAGTTCAAGAGGAGAATGGCCCCTGGTTGGTTCCTCCACCAGCCTTGCACCCGCCTCCTTGTGTTTCCTCCTGGTATCCCACTTACCTAGGGTTTAGGTCACCATCCCCCAGCAAATCTAGTTTAAGCCCTCCTCACTAAGTAAGGAAGATACTCTTCCATCTCTTCGTTAGGGGGATCTCTTCTCTTCCTAGTAATCTTTCTTCCCAGAACAACATCCCATGGTCAAGGAATCCAAAGCCCTCTCTCCAACACCACCTGCGTAATCACGCATTTACCTTCACAATTCAACGGTCCCTACCTGGGCCTTTTCCTTCAACAGGGAGGATGGACGAGAACACAACTTGTGCCTCAAACTCCTTTATCCTTGTGGAGGAGGTAGCAATGAGACATTATCACACTATCCAGCTGTTCAGATCTCCTTTAACTTTGTCATTCTCAGGACAGAACTGACTTCAGCAGAGAGACTGCATCAGTTGTTTTGCTCAGTGACCTACAGGCAGTGGATGAAAATCATGCTTGTCCATACTAGTATTGTTACATCTGTCAATGGCCTTCAGTAACACTGATCATGAGATGGCATTGAAACCTGCTGAGTAGAAAGGGCTGCCCCCTACTTCGTAGTCCCATTCTTTTGTCTCAAAAATCTCAACAAGTAGTTGTGGGCAGATGCTCCTCTTCCTAAGGGACTCTCAATAGTGGGGTGCTTCATGGTGCTATTCTGTCACCCCTTCCTGTTCAATATGTATGTGGGCTATTAGGAGAACTAATGTGAGGAGCAGGCTGGGTGGAGTCATACCTAGTGGTTGAAGTCAGGAATTGGTGCCAGAAGTTAGAGCCACTGGTTAAAGTTGGAGTCAGAGTCAGGGGACGGGCAGAGGACCAAGGACCTGGAGCGAGGCAGAAAAGCAGGAACCAGGAGCGGAGGAGGATTTGGAATGAGGAGGGCAGGAATCAGGAGCAGGCTAGGAGATAGGGCTCAGGAGCCAGCAAGCAGGCCGGGTCCAAAGTGGCAGCCAGATATTCACCGAGTTGCTCAGATAAACCAGAAGGAGGCACAGGAAGTTAAGTAGAGTTTCCCAGCCAGTTGGTGAGGCTGGATGTCTCCCTCAATGAGAAGTTTTATGGGTTGATGTGACACACTGTATCCCATTAACAGCACTTTCATATGGTTATGATGTATTTTGTGCAAAGTGTGCCTTGTAAGGTACCATTTGAAAATTCATAATTTACAGAACATAATTGTCCAGTTAAAATGTGGGTTACAACATTATATAGAGAGCTATAAGATTTTACTTATGGGTGTTACTGACATATACTGTAGTTCTGAACAATACACTCACATAATTTTCTCAAAAGCTAGGTGCTAACAGGCCATCACCTTTTAATCAGAGATTCACCAGCAGAGGAATTGTAAACAAGAAATTTACAATTCACCTGAAGGACAGGTGGCAGCTCACATATGCCATGGAATGGCCTGACCCCAGTCGCCAAAGACTTTTCCAGTACAAAAGGTCAAAGTATGAAAAGTATTCTTTATAGGTGTGACAAAGCTCTGTCCTTGCCTCCGTGGGTCCCGCGTTTCCTGGCAGATTTTGCTAGCCTCAGAGGCTCACTGTGACCCTCCACGTAACCCTTCTTTCTCTAGAGACAAGGGTCACAGTCTACTGAGCCATTTTCATCATAAGCCAGCGAGGGAGGTGAGGAGAAGTTATCCTTCCTTACACAGTCTCTGTTGTCTCCAAGTCTCAGTGATTAAACAGGGGGCAAAGGTGGGGGGGGGGAGCCCGTGCCCACCCTCTACTCTGGGCTCCAGCCCAGGGACCCTAATAGTATTAGCGATGGTAGAAACATGACATGTACAATTCCCTGGGCTATTTCCCCCACAGCAGCCCTCACTTCCTCAAGCTCCACTTCACCCTTACCTCAGAGCCTCCTTCCTTGTGCCTGATATGGTGTGTACTACTCAGCCTCTCAAACAGCACAACTTCTTCCCTCACCTCCTGACATTCACCCCCACCTGACTGGGAGGCTTTTAACTGGTTTCAGCCAGGCCCTGATTGGCTTCAGGTGTCCCAATCAATCTAGCCTTCTCCCTGCCTTCTGGAAAGTTCTTAATTGGCCCCTGGTGTCTTAATTGACCTGGAGCAGCTTCCATTTCACTTATCCTGGTACCAGGGATTTGTTTAGCCTGGAGCTAATATATCAATCTCCCACTACTCTTCCATAGCCACCTGGCCTTGCCCCATCACAATAGGTCACAGGAAAAGAATGAAAGCAGTGGAATGCATATTTGCATTGTTTGTTTGTTTATTGCAGTTATTTCAGGGGTAAAACATTCAGGGGATTGGTCCTGCTTTGAGCAGGGGGTTGGACTAGATGACCTCCTGAGGTCCCTTCCAACCCTGATATTCTATGATTTCAGGAGTCCAGAATCTTCTTCACCTAAATAACACATGGCCAAAAATAAGAAACACTTAAAAGCACTCAACTTAAAGAACATTTGATTTCGGTAATCCTTAGCTGTCAAAGCTCCATTATTTTAGAAGAGTTAAATAGCACTGCAAGAAGAAATACTTATTCTTCTAATGTTTGTAAAGCTCAATGTTCATTTCAGTTTACACAGTTCCAAGAAATGTTTTAAAAATGAGACTAAATCTGCTTTTCCAAGAACTACAGCACAAGCCCTGCCTCCGCCCCCCCCAAAAAAAAAACCCACCCAACAACAACAACAAAATAACAGACTTCGGAAGAAAAAAAATCCATAGGCATTTAATACAAAAATTTACCCAGATCTTTTACCAATCTTTTTTTAATGGAGTATACCATTATTCAGTTAATTATTCCATCTTCCTTTCTCTTTCCCTGCCTTGCAAAAAATGCATAATCCTCCAAGTTATACTTGTTTGTAACTTTACACATGTGAGTAGATCCATTAACTTCAGTAGGACTACTCAGACATGCATATATGCATAACTTTGCATGAGTGTTTACAAGATGAAGTCATTCTTTGCTCCTTTCTCTCTCACCTTTTACATTCAGCTTGTTACTAACTTCCATTGCTTATTCTATATTATCTCCAAATTCTGTCTCTGCCAACAATCTCATCTACCTCTCCTGCAGCTCTGATAAAATCTTCAGGTCCCTTCACTGTCTCCACACATCAAATTCAATCATTCTTGCCATCAAGGATTCACACAATACCCAGCCTACACCTCCTCTCTTAGCAGGCTCTAATTCAGGACCTGTGCTCCATGCTCCAGTTCTGCTGCACTGAATGCCCCTTCTGTTTCTCTCCCCACAAGCACCTTCCTGCTTTCTTTCATGCCTGACCCCTCATTGGAATGACTTTCCTGACACTGTGTGTTCTCCACACTGCCTCTCTGCCTTCCAATCTCTCCTCAGAACTCAGCTTTTTCCACAATCCCTCAACTGTGCCCATCTTCCGACACTTCACACTGGTACAGTTAGCAACCTCATTTTTTTTTGTGGTCATTCTCCTTCCCATCCTCCCTTTCCTTCGCTAATGTTACGGGGCCCTTGTCACATTTTGTGTCTAAACTACCTTGTGATATCCTCTGATTGTGTCTTTTTAGTCCACTTTAAAATACCATGTGCACAGTGAACACCTCATACAAAAGATAAATAATCAGGTCAATGTTTACCTTAATACTCCTATTTAATCTTTCTATTATGGTAGCAGCTACTGGCCACAAACAAATTGGGGTCCATTGTAAAGCCATAATAAATGATAGCGCCCACCAAGTTGGCACTAGCCCTATGCAGTGTGGAGCAGAGATGGGCCAAGCAAGTAGGGTGGCCAGGCATTCAGTTTTTGACTGGAATGCCCAGTTGAAAAGGGACCCTGATGGCTCCGGCTGGTACTGCCGACCGCGCAGTTAAAAATTAAGTCAGCGGCGTAGCGGGGTGACGGGTCTAAGAGAGGCTCGCTGCCTGCCCTAGCTCCACACAGCTCCTGGAAGTGGTCAAAAGGTCCCTGTGG
Organism: Dermochelys coriacea; assembly: GCF_009764565.3. Taxonomy (NCBI): domain Eukaryota; kingdom Metazoa; phylum Chordata; order Testudines; family Dermochelyidae; genus Dermochelys; species Dermochelys coriacea. The sequence goes on from NC_050072.1 coordinate 118,793,962, forward strand.
CCACTAGGTGCATGGATGGCCAAGAAGGCTTGGCGTGATGCCCCCACCCGAGTGCTGGCTCTGCAGCTCCATTGGCCAGAAACTGTGACAGATGGGAGCTGTGGGGGCGGCACTTGCAGGCACAAGGGCATCGTGCAGAGCTACCTGGCCACGCCTCCGCCTAGTGGCTGCAGGGACCTAACAGCCATTTCCTGGGAGCCGCAGTAAGCACTGCTGGGACACCGCACCCCCTCCCACACCCCAACCTCCTGACCCAGCCCGTATTCCCCTCCCACACCCAAACTCCCTTCCGTAGCCTGCACCCTGTATCCCCCCCACCCCAATCCCCGCCTGAGCCAAGAGCCTGCTCCTGAACCTAAAACCCATCATCCCCAGCCCCACCCCAAAGCCCACACCCCCAACCAGAGCCATCACCTTCCACACACCTTGACCCCCTGCCACAGCCTGGAGCCCTCTCCTGCACCCCAAACCCCTCATCCCTGGCCCCACCTCAGAGCTGGCACCACCAGCTGGAGCCCTCACCCCACACCCCTGTCCCAGCCCTGAGCTTGCTCCTGCACCCCAAGCCCTTCATCCTTGGTGCACCCCAGAGCCCATACCCCAACTGGTGCCCTCACCTCCCCCCCGCCGCTCCTCAGCCCCCTGCCCCAGCCTGGAGTCCTCTCCTGCATCCCAAACCCCTCATCCCTGGCCCTGCCACAGAGCGGAGACCCCCAGCCAGAGCCCTCACCCCCCTCCTGCACCATAACCCCCTATCCCAGCCAGATGAAAGTGAGTGGGGGAGAGCAAGCAATAGAGGGATGATAGATGGAGCAAGCAGGGGCGGGGCTTTGGAGAAGGGGTGGGGCCTCAGTGAAGGGGCAGAGCAGGGATATTTGGTTTTCTGCAATTAGAAAGTTGGCAACCCTATAAGAAGGCAGTGCTCAGGTCTGGATCTGAATTAGGCTGACACTAGAATTCAGGATTCAGGTTCAAGTCCGAATTAAAGCTCTGGTTTGGTTTCAGATTTCTTGATGCTGAGATCTTGTTAGCTCATCAGATCTTTTGTCACATTGTTTGTATTACAGAAGACCCCAGAAGCCTAAGTCAGGATCAAGGGCTCATTGCACTAGGTGCTATAAAAAAAAAGAAATGAAAGGTAATCTGGGCTCCAAAAAACTTAGAGTCAGCATAGCTATGCCAGGTGGTTGCAGAAACACAGTTTTGGGGGTGGGGTTTGCAAGAAAGAGAAAAAGGACACATTTCTGATTAAGATTATAAATAAATGCTGGATTGTCATCTCCTTACACATGGTGAAAAGTAGTCTGACTGGAGTCATAAAATCATAGAAGATTAGGGTTGGCGGAGACCTCAGGAAGTTATCTACTCCAACCCGCTGCTCAAAGCAGGACCAACCTCAACTAAATCATCCCAACCAGGGCTTTGTCAAGCTGGGCCTTAAAAACCTCTAAGAATGGAGATTCCACCACCTCCCGAGGTAATCCAGTCCAGTGCTTCGCCACCCTCCTAGTGGGATAGTTTTTTCCTAATATCCAACCTAAACCTCCCGTGCTGCAACTTGAGACCATTGCTCTTTGTTCTGTCATCTGCCACCACTGAGAACAGCCAAGCTCCATCCTCTTTGGAAACCCCCTTCAGATAGTTGAAGGCTGCTATCAAATCCCCCCTCTCTCGTCTCTTCTGTAGACTAAATAAGCCCAGTTCCTTCAGCCTCTCCTCTTAAGTCATGTGCCCTAGCCCCCATATCATTTTCATTGCCCTCCACTGGACTCTCTCCAATATGTCCACATCCTTTTTGTAGTGGGGGACCCAAAACTGGATGCAATACTCTGGATGTGTCCTCACCAATGCCAAATAGAGGGGAATAACAACTTCCCTTGATCTGCCGGCAATGCTCCTACTAATGCAGCCCAATAGGCCATTAGCCTTCTTGGCAACAAGGGCACACTGTTGGCTCATATCCAGCTTCTTTTCCACAGTAATTTCCAGGTCCTTTTCTGCAGAACTGCCACTTAGCCAGTCAGTCCCCAGCCTGTAGGAGTTCATGGGATTCTTCCATCCTAAATTCAGGACTCTGCACTTGCCTTTGTTGAACCTCATCAGATTTCTTTTGGCCCAATCATCCAATTTGTCTAGGTCACTCTGGACCCTATCCCTACCTTCCAAAGTACTTCTCCTCACAGCTTAGTGCCATCCGCAAAGTTGCTGAGGGTGCAAACCATCCCATCATCCAGATCATTAATGAAGATGTTGAACAAAATCAGCATATCACGTCTACTGCTTTACCTATATCGACAGAGCCAGTTATCTCATCAAAGAAGGCAATCAGGTTGGTCAGGCATGACTTGCCCTTGGTGAATCCATGTTGACTGTTCCTGATCACTTTCCTCTCCTCCAAGTGCTTCAAATTGTATTCCTTGAGGACCTGCTTCATTATTTTTCCAGGGACTGAGGTGAGACTGACCAATCTGTAGTTCCCTGGATTCTCCTTCTTCCCTTTTTAAAAGATGGGCACCTCTTCGGCCTTTTTCCAGTCATCCAGGACCTCTCCCAATCACCATGAATTTTCAAAAATAATGGCCTATGGCTCTGCAATCACATCAACATTACGACTTCAGTGTGCATAAGGGTGTCAGAAAGTGGCCCTAAATGACTGGTTGTTCCTTGAGGGAATTCACTCATCCCAGAGTTCTAGTGCAATCAAGGTAATTGTATTAAACTATAGGGGCTCTAGATAGGGCCTGCTTTTCAGAGGTGCTGACCACTTGCAGCTCCCTTTGACTTCTGAAGGATTTGTGGGTATTCAGCGTTTCTGAAAAGTCAGGCCCTATTCCTTTAACTACAATGGTAACATTTCAAACACTGAAATGGGGAGCACTCTCACAGAAGAGCCTCAGTGCTGCCCTTTAGCTGAAGACAGCAGACTGATTATAGGATTTGCAATGTTGCCATGAAATAATGCACTGTGGCTCATCATTCTGGACAGATTTTCATCTAATCTCAGTTGCACCATAAAATGTAGCCATTAGGCATTTTAGTCTATAGAGTTCTCTCGAGTTTTATGGCAAGAAAACTGAGGAAAGCGTGGGTTGGAAGATTAAAGAGAGCATTTGTTTTATCTGGTGTTCCTCTAAATGGACAAGTGTTGAAACTCAAGTGAATTTCCCTGAAAGTTGAGCTAATGAACTTTTCTTAGTCAAGCGAATTGACTTTCTATTCACATAAAATAATTTATTTTAGGGGTTTAAAATTGGGTTAGTTTTCCCCCTCTGGTCAGAGATTTTTTTTCCCATTTATGCTTTGGGGCAGGGGTGGACAAACCTTTTGGCCCGCGGACCACACTGGGATTGCAAAACAGTACAGAGGGCTGGGTAGGGAAGGCTGTGCCTCCCTAAACAGCCTGGCCCCCGCCCCCTAACTGCCCCCTCCCACTTTCTGTCCCCCTCAGAATCCCCCCCACATCCAACCCCTCTGCTTCTTGTCCCTTAACTGCCCCTCCCAGGATGCCCCACCCCATCCAACCCCCCCGCTCCCTGTCCCCTGACTGCCCCGACCCTATCCACACCCCTACCCCCTGACAGGCCCCCGGGACTTCCACACCTTTCCAACCCCCCCGTTCCCCATCCCTGACTGCCCCCCAAGAACATCCACCCCATTCACCACCCCTGAGACTCCCTCACCTATCCACCCCTGCTCCCTGTCCCCTGACTGCCCCCCGGAACCTGCCGTCCCGTACCATGCTGCTCAGATTGGCACGTCTGGCAGCCATGCTGCCTGGCTGGAGCCAGACATGCTGCTGCACTGCCCTGCTGGAGCATGCAGCCCCGCCACCCAGAGCGCTGCCTGCACAGCGGCGTGGCTGTGGGGGAGGGGGTACAGTGGGGCAGGGGCCGAGGGCTATCCTCCTTGGCCAGGAGCTCAGGGGCCAGGCAGGACGGTCCTGCGGACTGTAGTTTGCCCATCTCTGCTTTGGGGAGGTTAAACATTCTATTCTACTATGGACAGTTAAGAGAGATGATTTTATGCTTAGATTTAGAGACATTGTATCCTACCATCAGAGTGTTTTTCTGAGTATGAGGGCAACAAGATGAACCCTTCCAGGGATCTAGCAGAGAACATGGAAGTCTGAGAGTGGCAGTAGCCATTTGTAGTTTAGTCTCATGCTGGTCAAACTGAAGTGTACACTGTGCACAGCTCCTTCCACGAAAGTTCCACTTTCATGATCCAGCATCATGATTTAATTTATGGGTTCATTTTCATCTCACAAAGCAAAAGGACAAGAAAGTGAATTGTGGCATGTAAGAGCAATTCTGTTTGTAACTGTTATTGAGGTAGTGCTTTAATAGAGCAGTGCTTTAATGCAATTTTAGTATTACACATGTGGTTTTCGAGACTAAGCCATAACTTGACAGTAAACAAAAGAAAAAAAATGGAACACTCCTGATTGTGGCAATTTATTTGAAAAGGAAAGGTTTTTTTTTATTGTTTTGTTTTCCTTTAAGAGATGCATATAAATATAAAACCCTCTCCCTCAAGCTAGTCAGACAAAAGATTTAAAAAGTGCTGAAACTGTGCTGTAAGAAGGGAGAGAGATGTTATATTACAACACACAGACCACTAGCCTAAACAGGGGAGTTTAAGTTCCTCAAGAAAAATATGGTTCATAGAATTTACAAGTTCCACTATCATAACTACTAGTCATGGGATTTACAACCGTGTAAGTCCTACGAGAGAAGTAACTGCCATTCATAAAACTAATTTTTAGCTATTGAAAACACTGGGAATTTTGCCTGAGTAATGTGTGCAGGGATGAATTGAACAGACTATAGGTGCTAAATTCAGTGACTCCTTCTAAACTATTGGGTAGAATACTTATCGTTTACTCATGTTGATGCCACTTATTCTTCTGAATGATATGTGTCTGGATAAGATGGGCCTGGAAGGGTCATTTAAAAGAAAATATTATTTGTTTTAACGGACTGACCTAACATATGTTTGGTCCAAATAGAAATATAATCCTAAAAAAGAGCAGAATACGAATAGACACACATATTAATACTACGAAACTGAAATTCTAATAGTATTTCCAAGATGAATGCACACAAATGACAACAAGCACAGGGAGCCTGGTGCTATTTTGCATTTTGAAAAGGCAAAGTGCAAAGTTTTACCAACCGCCCATGACATGTTAGAACTTTAAGGAGGAGGATGAAACAAAACCTCACCAAGCTTCGGTCACTTTCTGAAATAAGTGTTCTCCCACCCCCACCAATCCTAAGGATCATATTTACATAATGACTCAACATGACATTGTGGCTGTAGGGGTGGGGAGTTGAGGGGTTGAAGTCGGGGAGCCCACAAAAAGGAAAAAAAAATCATTATGTATATATTTGAGCTGAGTAATGAGTGAAAACTTTTATTTAAAATGTAGTTGCTTCATCCATCTCATGATTCAATCTGCACATGAGGAAGGGTCTGAAGGGAGAGAGGGACTCCCACTCAACCTGCTCTCAAGACGTAGTCTCCCAACTTAAAGGCTAGACAGCCATTAGTGTTCATTCTCCAAGCTTTTCTGCCTTTTTCAAAGCTGCTTCCTGGCCAAGACTCAAAGTAGAGAGAAGTTCTCAGCCAGCCTACTTACAAGGCCCAGGCCTTTGTAAACATCCCATACCCAAACTGAAGTAAGGCTGCTAATGAACAAGTGCAGAACTTTGTTCTTTCTTCTGTGTAAATTACCACAGAGCCCAACCTAAAAAGAAAGATTATACGCCTACAATGGATTTCCTTTAATCAAGTTTATAAACTCTTATCTTGGTTCAATCATTGGTTTACCAACTACTTAGAATAGCAGCCTGCTATTGGCTTGTATTTCCTTTTATTTTGAACAGAAAGGCAAGTGGGCTTCAGCTGCTCCCTGGCCCTGGTGGTTAACCCTTGTCTCGCCTGTCCAGAGTTTTGGGACTTACTGACTTAGTGCCCTTATAATCTTTCCAAGATCAGAGAGCTACCTATTGTGGTTGCTTAAGACTGCCCAAAGCTAAAGGGGCTATTGAACTCAAGCCACAGATAAATTCTGGGGACAACAAATGAAAAAACAGGGATGGGAATGAAGGTCAAGTGTTAAAAATCAGGAAAGAGGAAAGGGCCACCGAACAGAGGACCCCCCACAGCACCCACAGACCCTCAAAGGCATCTAAGGAGTCAGTGGACACTACCCGACCTAGATGGTTAGCGTATACTGCCACAGTATACTTTTGTATTAGCTTTTCCACTAACATTTCTGCAATTCGCTTATGCACAAATATTGTGGGTAGAAAGTTTTATTAATGCAAATATGGCTAGTTTTGCACTTAATTGGTGGGGACATGCCAAGAAAAAATGGGAAGTAAACTTCTTTAGTCTGCCAACAAATTTGGTCGATAACCTTTCTCTGTTTCTCAGTCAGGATGTAATCCAGCCATTTTTAAATACAAGGTCTATGTACTTAGTTAAACATAAAAGCACTTTCTTGTGCAAGAGAGGACAGGAAACGATTTGCACATACTAACATTTTCTAGGGCTGCTTATCTATTATCTCTCTATCTCCTAAAACCATTCCCCTGTCCTTTCTCTCAGCAATTCCATTGCCTGATGATTCCTTCAGACACTGCAAATCATCATCATCAGTCCAGGGACAACTGACAAATAGAAAAAAAGATGCAAATCACATTGTGATGGAGTACACTCACCAGAGAAGTGCCTCCTGCTAGCAATCTTGGGGATTAGCTCTCTCAGCTGATGCGCCCTCTTCTGGTGCTGCCTCTCCTGCCGCCTTCTCCATCTACAGACCCGTCTCAGTCCAGAAATCGCAGTGTCGTCTTCATGAGTTAGTCCTCCGACCATGCCAAGATACGTATTTTCCACTTCTGGGTGGGCAGGCGTGGGGGGGGGAGGGGAAGGGAGAGGAATATATCAGTCCTAATAGTCCAGCCACTTCCCCAGTGGCAAGTGGTGGGGGGGACCCGACCTCACCCACTACTCCACGTCCCAGCCCAGGGACCCTGTAGATAGCGGACTCGTGCTGCCTCTACTTAACTTCTCTGTCAGTGCTGCTTCAATTTCTAGGGCCACTTCCCACAACCCCAGCACCTTCTTGACTCTTCTCAGGACCTCCAGCCAGCAAGTCCCAGCAGCCACCCAGGAACTTCCCATTGCTTCCCCAGTCCCTGCCAGCAACTGCTGACCAATGTGTTACTTTCCTGCAGTCCAGTAGGAACACAGTCCTCACTTCTTGGGTTCCCTGCCACAACTGACTGTCTCTGACTCTGCAGCTCCTTTTAGGTAAGCTTGCTTGGCCTGGATTGGCTGCTCTGTGCAGCCTATGTCCGATTGGCTGCTCCCTGTGCAGCCTTCCTTGGCTGCTTTTAACCCCTTCCTTTTCAGTGTGGAGTGAGTGGAGTGAACACCCCATCACAAACATGAATAAATCACTCACAGTAAATTTTTTGACCAGACACACACAGAGAACAACAGATGATAATCACACACACACACACACACAAAACAAAAACATAGTTCATGATATGTTCAGTTTATAGAGTAAACCTTGGTCAGAGTGCTGCAAACTTTTATTCATAAGAAGTGTCCCATTAATTTTTTGGTTACTGCTCACCAAAATTACTAGTTTTTTGGTTACTACTCACTAAACTTTACTTCCATAACTAAGGGTTTGCAAGATGGGACTTCAATTTATGCATATTTCAATACAAAATTGGACCAAAACTCTGAGAAGGAATGGAAGTGAACATTAACTTAGAATCACAGTTCTAATACTTCAGTTTCAGACAACTCCATTGAAGCTGAGGATCTTGTCCCCCCATCCTCCCCACTTTTCACACACAGAGATCAAGCAGAAATATTTGTTAGATGAGCTATGCAGTTTATCTCCAATATCTTGGAGTGGTATGATTTGCTGTGAGACATATGGTCTTAAATGCACAGGAAAAGGCTACAGGGAAATCATGTTCTAAAGCTCTTTTTAAACTTTAAATTCATTAATAATTGAGCTGGGCTACATATAAACAGAGTTGTATTTGGTTTATTTCAAGATAGTATGTACCTTTATAAAATATGTAAACAACGTTCTTGATATGGAGAAAAAAATAAAAGCAACGTGGGGATTCAGTTAGGAAGAAGCCGATTATCACACTGTTAAAAGATACAAGACTATAGCAAAGTTTGATACTGTAGGTGAAATCATGTTCTACGTTAAATTTTTTTATTTTGTTTCAGTACCTTTTATATTGAGTAACAGACAAATTGTCATATTTTATATCTTGGGCCAGTAAAAATTCCCCGGCTTACTGATATTATTGTCAGTGGCAAAGTTGACTCATGTAGCTATATATAGTCCTTTTAATAGACTTAGCACAGGTGTTCTATTTTTCAGTTTCCTTTCAGTTGCACTTTTCCTTGTTCTTTAATGACCGAGCTGATAATACAAATACTCATGTACATGCTGAGTGCACAGTGTCCCTTGCATTGCACGTGCCTGGCATATGAATCCTTTCTTGCTGTAATTGCTTGCAGCACTGTTGGTGGTTCTTTGGCTGGTGCTCTTCTCAGCCGTGCTGGCTCCTCATGAGTTATTGTAGTTCGTTCTTCCCCTCTCACCATCCTCCATCCTTTTCTGATTGGTGCCCATTTTCAAGCACAGCCATACAAACACTGCTGGGAAAGTAGCTGCATGGTGAAGAGACAAAGCTCAAGTGCTAGAACAAGGAAGTTTTAGGAGCTAGGCAATGGTTGGCAAAGGAGATCAGAATGAACTTTGGCTGGCCAGGTTTCAGTGACAGGAGCAGCAATGTCACAGGTGGAATGCAGCTAAATTCCACATGAGGAACAGGTCAGGTCAGTTGTCAATGACAAGGGTGTTCTCTTGTGTATGATACTAGTGTATTGCTTCATGCATGCCCTATTACTGAAGCATAGAGTTGTGAACATAACACGTTTACAGAAGATTCACCTGGCCACAGAAACAAGGGGAAAACACAAAATATTATGCAATAAGACAATTCAGAATACTGAAGTAAAGGAGACATCACTTGTGAATGAGCAGTTCTGTTCTATAGAGAACTGCTAGTGTCATCACAGTTAATGGGCCCCCTAACTGATGTTTATCTTGGTGGAATGAATAGCTCAAACTTAAAACCTATGAGCATAGTCTCTCCCATTCCCATTCTCTCTTCCTTTTACTCTGTCCTGAGGAAATGATCTCTCGTCCCCTACAATTTGTTGGACAAAAATGGGGGGGGGAAGTTTTGTTGAAAATTTTCTTTGGTTTTTGGAGATTTTCATAGAAAAATAGAACAAACCCAGCTCTTTTGAATGCGTGTTTCTGATTATAGGTGTTGAGGCCAACAGAATATTTTGGCTATTGTGGTAAATAAATAATACTATAATATATAGTGTTTTTCATCAATGGATCTCAAAGCATTTTGCAAAGCAGGCAGGCACATTATCCCTGTTTTACAGATAGGAAAACAGAGGCACAAAGATGACAACTAATGTACTCCAGGTAGCCCACCAGAAGAATCAGGGATAGAAGCCAGGTGTCCAGAGTTCTAGTCCATTGCTCTGTTCACCATCCCACGAAGCCTTAGTATTGGTCAATGCTATAGATGGCATACTAATCTAAACTTTTAATTGTAAGGCTTTAGTTTTATACAGTTGTGACAGTCAGACTGTAATTGCTTTTAACCAGAATCATTTTGAGAAGATTAGGAAATTCACACTTGGTGGCTAGAGACACATTCAATAAATCTGCACATAGGACCTACAAATTCTAAGACCAATTTTGAACATCATACAGTAAATGACTCACAGCTGATTTAGCAGCAAATTTTTCATGGCAGGCTGAGTGTCTATAAAAAGGTGAGTTCTATAAAAAAAAAATAATTTAAGACTCCTGTGGGTGTCTGATGTATCAGCATATTTGGTGTTTAATGAGCCAGTCCTTTTGTAGACATTCAATGTGAGCATGAAGCTAATATGGAGGACCCTTTTGTAGCCACAGGCTGTTTATGCAGAGCCCTCTTTAGGGGAATCTGCAGCAGAAGTTACTGTGTCCTTTGCTTTGTTTTCCTTAAGCAAGACAAAGCTGTCACAGAAGTCACTGGAGTGAGGATCACATGAGTGATTCCATTCTGTTGTCTCGGGCAGATCCTCTGCCCAACAGCTCTTCCTTTGGCCCACCACTATTCTAGAGTGTCATACATAGGGGAGTATTTACAAGTAGGTGGAGGACTGGCCTCGTTTCTGAATGCAATTTGCACCTGAGGGCTTATGTGGTACTTAACTGACCAATGTGGTCTTCTATATCGGAGGAATTCCACTCACGGAAAATTCTGAACTTTGCTGGAAATAAAGGAGCACTTTGTGTTCCTCTCAGTATATTTTAAACACCTTTGACGTCCCTTCTGCTCCGACTGCTCTCCAAACTTGAATCTGGAAAGATACAGAAGTAGATGTTGCTCTGAGGTGAATTTTTCATGCCTCCTAGCATGTGCTAAAACTTTTTCCTTGTCCTGAAATGTCAGGATTTTCCTTATGGTAGCACATGTTCTGTTCCTTTGTTTGGGTTTTGGCTGAATGGAGCCACATGTTCTCATCACTTCCAATTCTATACAGAACTCGTTCTTCCTATTACTTTAATAATGGGTGGATTAAAACAATTATGTCTTTACCGTCAGCTTCCTCTGCAGTAGCTATTATTCTTAAGATTTGAGCATCATCATGACCTGTTTTCCAGGTCTTCATTTTATCATCATCAAGATAGTGTAATTTTTTCTGAAACACTTGAAAATATCTCCTGACAAAAGCCTTAAAATTCTCCAAAAAGTAGATTCCTTCCTTGATTTCTGCAATTCTTGCAGTGAGTATTTCTAGATTGAAGACTAAAACATTAGGGCATTCTTGCCTGGCGTGTAGATTTCCAGCACATATTTCTAGATTTTATTCATAGCTTTTAAGCCCATGAGACTTGCTTTCAATAAAATCCATGTTAATTGGCATTAACTATGCCACCATCATTTAATTCTTTATGGATTACGTCCCATTATCAGCTTTTCCATACTTATGCCCTGGACTGATGTCAGGCTAAACATCATATACCCTTAAAGTTTAGCACACTAGCTTTTTTCCCTGCCCTCTGGAATTTCCTTGGTGTTCCGAGTTTCTATGAGCAGAAGCTGAGTTCCTGGAAAGTTGTGTGTGGCATTTCCCTCTGTGGCAGCCATTGCTGGCTGTTGTACATTCAGCAAGGAGCACAGTGCCTTGCTAAAACTCCAGTACTTTGTCCTAAAGTCAGTTCTTCTCTTTCTTTCTTAAAATGTTTCATTTTTTATGGATATTTTTTGTGCAATTTGAAATACAAATCTAGGATGCTTTTAAAGACTTAAATAGAAAATAAGAGGTTTATAGATTGGTGTTACATGAACATTCCCTAGTGGCCCTTTGAGCTGAACTTTTAACATAATCTGAACATAGAGAAAGCTCAGAGTTTGAGGTGACCCAGGGTTAGATTTGTGTTACCTCATTTAAAAGGTAGCAGCATTCAAGACTCACCAAGACCTTTAGGTTCAACTTTACTTACAATTTCTCACTTACTTATGCTTTGTTTCATATAGGCGAAGATGATGAAAGAGCAAACACATCAAGACAACAACATGGTGAAGAATGAATGTTTTACAATTAAAATACCAACTTTGCATCTCCAAAATTGTCATCCTATCAGGATTAGGTATGGCATGGTACATATCGTGGGTCTGATTCTCCATCACCTTGCAACTTCTATAGCCAATTACATCTCTGCAGAATGGGAGTAGAATGCTACCAGGTCTGAATGATAATGCTTTACATCCTCTTTGCATAAGAGAAAAGGACGATATACAAGTTGGAAGGCAGCAGAGAACAGGGCCCACTATGTGTTACTGTAGTTAAGTTTGTACAAAATTCCAGTATATAAATTATATTTGACAAATTATGCATAATGAGAGAGACCATGGCCCAATTTTCAGCTAGTGAGACTCAGCACATCTCTATTGAATTCAAAGGAGCTATTCTGATTTACATGGAGTTGAGGAACTGGCCCATATTGCAATGGATGATGAATGAGGGCACAGCAGTTGTGCTTTCAGGCTTTAATGTGACTGGAGCTGCATGGCTGTCCAAAGAGGAGAGAGGCTCAAGGAGCTTTTCCCCAGCCCTTTTACACAGGATTGGGTACAATTACAGTGTTTGTGTTCTTCTAACCTTCTAACCCCTCTAACCTTATTAAAATATGATTATCCCTTGGACATGAGCACAAAGAAGGCATGAGTCTAGATGCACATTTCTAGACTTATCAGTATTGGATGATTTCATCTATTCCTCCACATCAGCTAGTGGGAACAGATGGGAAGCACACGCTGGTTCAAAGGGTAACAGTCACCTGCCTCAGTGTTCCGGGAGGCACTATTTTCAATGACCTCATCTTAGCTCTGGAAATTGTATTTCCTGATTTGAGTTACTAATCCTTAATGGTGTGTATAAACACTGGGTTTGTTTCTCCGGCACCCCATGGAGTTATTGTTTATAGAAGTACTGTACACTTAAAGCTGGAGTGCAGGCACGTGGCAAACCCAAGGGATTGGAGAAAACTGAATTAAATGGACAGTCTGAGATTTTCCTGCAGGTATATTTCAAATATCAACTGTATAGAAAAAAACAGTTCACATTCACATTATCTGGAGGTACACGGATCCAAGCGTTAGAGCCATGTGAAACATAATGCAGTGAATTTGGAGCCCATTCTGATTCTGGCTCAGGTTCAAGGTTTGCTGTGTTCAGACTGAGATTTACACGCTTTACCAAAATCCATGAACATGGATTGAGGTTTGTACTTGGATTTGCCCCCTTCCTCCAGGCTAGAATTTCTTCTTATCCATCAGCTGGTGACCTGCTCCTGCAGCAAGACCCAGAACCCCTGTTACTTTTGAAGTATTTGTGATGGGTGGAGACTCTGGGTGCCTGCTCCCGGGCTTAGTGACTACCTTCACTCCTCCCTGGGTTTTTAGAAGGCATGAGATGACAACTTCCCTCTTGCATACCAGGCACTTTACAGGGTGCTGTCTACTCTGGTTTCTCACTCTTCTCTAACCCCAAAAAGATCTTCAGTGGCATTTGCTTGTGGCCCTTTTCTATGTAAGGCATCAATGGACAGCAGGTGGGCTACTGCTGCCAACTACCTTACAGATTGATGGTTGGGTCTGAGACGTCCTATAATTACTACTATGGAATACAGGGAACTGCTGTGCACTATGCTTTATGTAGCATCTGATGCTCAAAATCATTCCCTAAAGTGATGGGTGCATAGTTGTTAAGTAAGCATTTGAAGAACCATATGGAATTTCAGCCCCTACACTCAGCCACTGGGTTTAGTGTTAATAGGAGCAGCCCATTTGGTGTTTTTCCCACCGTTTTTGCTATGGTGGGGAGGGGTCAAGACTGCATCCTGCCCCAAAACAACTCATTTAGGATTTGAAGTAGTGTGACCCACTCCAGGAAACTACTGAGAGGTTAACAGTACCTCCAGTGCACCTTGAAGGCTGAGAACATAGGAAGCCACCTTGAGACACCAAGACTGGAATGGGGATAAGGCACCTGGTCATCCCAAAGCCAAAAGATTGGGTGGACCTACAAGTTCTGTTCCTAATTTGAAACCTATAGCTTGGAAGGGGAGATATGGAGCAGAAAGCAGGAGAATGAGATGTTTTTCTTGTAAGTTTAATTTCAAACTCAAAAAAATTGTATAAGTTGGTTTGTTTTCAACCTCCCTTGTACTAAACCTGCAACATTGAGTTGAACTCGTGAACTCCACCCAAACTGAAGCTTGCCATGTTTGTACAGCTCTACTAAATACCCAAACACATGGCACTGAAAATTTACCCCTCTAACCTTATTAAAATATGATTATCCCTTGGACATGATGGATGGAACTAAAAACGATAACTGAGCATTACATGCTCACCTACTAACAGGTGGGTAAAATTTAGATAAACATAAAAAAACAACAGGAAAAGAAGGCAGAAGTGGGGTAGATTTGCACAGCAGCAATCACCAGTCTCTTTAAGAGAAGTTTAGTTGAAGACAGCGTTCACTTTTTGTAACATTTTTTCTTGAAGGTTTTAATCCCCTGTGCAGCTAAACAGGTTCCATGCAACATGCCTGGGAGTACAAAATCCATTCTTAAGGACTCTCTTTTTAAACTGAAGAAGCTGAATTCTGGTGGGACCTGACCCTTTGCCCTTACTTTTTCTCCCCAACGATCACATCCTCTCAGAGTTCCAGGGAACTGTCAGAGCTTAAAATCTGAGCTGCAGCCCTATTTATACAAAATAAAAAGAGCTTCAGTGCACACCCCTGAGATGTTTAGAGGAAGATTCAGGAGCATTCTGGAGACAGATCATGAAGATAAGAATCTGTTGGTGTTCCTGAATTGCCTGGGATCTTTTAACTGCTACCAATTATTAGTAATAGTAATAGAAGTAGTGCCCCAACCTAGATCAGGAACCATTGTGCTAGGCACTGTACATACACATGGTGAGAGTGTCCCATTCCAGGGTGCTGTCCAGACCAGTAAAGGGTTGTGTCACCACCTGCCCTGCAACCTGGGGTGCCTCACAATGAGTTGCGGCTGTAACTCACAACCTAGGCTCCTCACAAGTCATCAAGTACCATTCAGGTCACACCCTGAGTGTCTGTATAGCTGCAGCCTATCAGGAACACTGGTTAGAACCTGCATGGTGACTACAACACATTCCCAGTCCTGAATTTTCTCTCAAAACATGTGTTCTGCACTGTCCAGCCTTCTCTTGGCCAGTTCAGATATCAAAATTTGCTGCCCCAGTAAGGAGGTCAATATACAGCAGTTTGCTACTTCAAATGGAATACATAACATCCCTGTTTAAACACAACATTGGAGAACTTTGATTAAAGAATAAAACAAAGAAATACAAAGAGATAGAATTTAAGGGGGTACAAGTACAAGGCTTTGAAGTTAGAAATAGTTACAAGAGAAATAAAACACTTTCTAGTTTAAACTAGACTTGGTTCAAGATAAAATTCTTACCACATGAGCCCCACAACAGGGCTGATAAAATTTCAGGTCAGGATCTCTCCCAAAGTCAAGTGGCTGCTTCCTTTTTCTTTTGAGGTGAAAGAGAGACAGATAAAAAGAGATACTAGGGGGTAGATTTGCCCCTCACTTTCATAGCCCACCCTTTGAAATTTATTTTTCTGAGGGATATCTCATTGTGAGGTTGGAATCATGGCATCTCCTAGTGAAAGCGCTTCCAAGCTGTTGTTTCCTAAAATGTAAATCAGTCTGTTCCTGTCCCCCTTCTTTGCCAAAGAATGGCCACTTGACAGGTGATGGCCCATCAGCTTTTATGACACCTGGCTAAAGTCATCAGCTTGTCCTTTGCCTTTGAGAAACAGGTTTATATACTCCAACTTGTCTGATAACCACATTTCAGTCACAATTTCAGTTTATGTTCATAACTTTACATATAATATTGCTACACACATTTCACCATGATATAATTGCCCAGGAAGTTATTAGCTTTCAAATGAGACCTTACAAGGCACATTTTATACAAAGATTATTACAGTAGTGTGTGGTGTATAAATACATGGGTGAATTCAGTCACAGAGACAGTCAATCCCTGGCCTATAGCACTCTCAGGTTAAATAAACAAGACAGACAAAGAGTGGGGGAAAGGACTACATTATATGTGCAACAGTATTGCCTAGAGTCTCCAACAAAGTTTACAATCTAAATATAAAAAGCACAAACAGTGGAAGATTGGAGGTATTATAATCCCAATTTTACAGATAGGGAACAGAGGCACAGAGGGATTAAATGGTTTGCCAGATCTGAAAGAAATAACCAACAAAACTCAAGCAGAATGTGTATATTTGTCACAGTGACACTGATTTTGTTCTCTTTAACTGGCTTCCTCACAACTTATCCCACTCAGGGTTTTTTGTTTCTGTTTTTCTTGCTTGTGGCAGATTGAGCTGTGTGAAAAATACTCACTGCTCGTCAGGCCAAATAAATAAATAAATAGAAAAAGAAAACTGTAAATAAAAGAAATGATAGCAAACCCTCAGGTGCTAGGAGTATGTGAAAAATCTAAATCCTTTTGGTTTTTGCTTTGAATTCCAGATCATAGAATCATAGAATATCAGGGTTGGAAGGGACCCCAGAAGGTCATCTAGTCCAACCCCCTGCTCAAAGCAGGACCAAGTCCCAGTTAAATCATCCTAGCCAGGGCTTTGTCAAGCCTGACCTTAAAAACCTCTAAGGAAGGAGATTCTACCACCTCCCTAGGTAACGCATTCCAGTGTTTCACCACCCTCTTAGTGAAAAAGTTTTTCCTAATATCCAATCTAAACCTCCCCCATTGCAACTTGAGACCATTACTCCTCGTTCTGTCATCTGCTACCATTGAGAACAGTCTAGAGCCATCCTCTTTGAAACCCCCTTTCAGGTAGTTTGAAAGCAGCTATCAAATCCCCCCTCATTCTTCTATTGCAGACTAAACAATCCCAGCTCCCTCAGCCTCTCCTCATAAGTCATGTGCTCTAGACCCCTAATCATTTTTGTTGCCCTTCGCTGTACTCTTTCCAATTTATCCACATCCTTCTTGTAGTGTGGGGCCCAAAACTGGACACAGTACTCCAGATGAGGCCTCACCAGTGTCGAATAGAGGGGAACGATCACGTCCCTCGATCTGCTCGCTATGCCCTACTTATACATCCCAAAATGCCATTGGCCTTCTTGGCAACAAGGGCACACTGCTGACTCATATCCAGCTTCTCGTCCACTGTCACCCCTAGGTCCTTTTCCGCAGAACTGCTGCCGAGCCATTCGGTCCCTAGTCTGTAGCGGTGCATTGGATTCTTCCATCCTAAGTGCAGGACCCTGCACTTATCCTTATTGAACCTCATTAGATTTCTTTTGGCCCAATCCTCCAATTTGTCTAGGTCCTTCTGTATCCTATCCCTCCCCTCCAGCGTATCTACCACTCCTCCCAGTTTAGTATCATCCGCAAATTTGCTGAGAGTGCAATCCACACCATCCTCCAGATCATTTATGAAGATATTGAACAAAACGGGCCCCAGGACCGACCCCTGGGGCACTCCACTTGACACCGGCTGCCAACTAGACATGGAGCCATTGATCACTACCCGTTGAGCCCGACAATCTAGCCAGCTTTCTACCCACCTTATAGTGCATTCATCCAGCCCATACTTCCTTAACTTGCTGACAAGAATGCTGTGGGAGACCGTGTCAAAAGCTTTGCTAAAGTCAAGAAACAATACATCCACTGCTTTCCCTTCATCCACAGAACCAGTAATCATCATAAAAGGCGATTAGATTAGTCAGGCATGACCTTCCCTTGGTGAATCCATGCTGACTGTTCCTGATCACTTTCCTCTCCTCTAAGTGTTTCAGGATTGATTCTTTGAGGACCTGCTCCATGATTTTTCCAGGGACTGAGGTGAGGCTGACCGGCCTGTAGTTCCCAGGATCCTCCTTCTTCCCTTTTTTAAAGATGGGCACTACATTAGCCTTTTTCCAGTCATCCGGGACTTCCCCCGTTCGCCACGAGTTTTCAAAGATAATGGCCAAGGGCTCTGCAATCACAGCCGCCAATTCCCTCAGCACTCTCGGATGCAATTCGTCCGGCCCCATGGACTTGTGCACGTCCAGCTTTTCTAAATAGTCCCTAACTAACCGTGTTAGTCTGTATAGAATGAAGATGAGAAGCAGAAAACGATGACTTGGCCGCAAATAGCTGTTTCCCCTGTTTTCATGAGATGCAGGGGCGGTGGAAAAACTAGCCTGAGAAATTCAGACCCAGATACGAACGTTCCTAAAGTATAAACATATCCAGAGTGTGAATTTGGCAATAATTTCTGGCCCATTATACACATGAAATTTGTATCTGGACCCAAAATATAATTTTTCCTAAAGTTCAGGAGGGTTAGATTCGTTATTCTAATTCACATCCACCTCTGACCCTAAAATGGCAAAACAAACAAAATCAGAAGTAAATCTAACTATATGCGATTAATGGCCTCAAACTGTCAATTATTGACCGTTGTTTTCTGTTTCATTTCTTTTAATTTTCTTCTGAGAATAAACAAAAGGCCTTTTGACTGTCACAATAATGATCAACTGACAATGTTTGTGCTCCTGAGGACAGTGGAATATCTTGCCACTGGGTACTGTGATGAGACAGTACAGACTCAAACATCTGGAGCGAGCTAAAGCATTCAGGCTAGGTGCATGGCTTAGAGAAATATCATTTGGAACAGTTTGTATTTTTTAAAAAAGAGAGAGTAAATTATATTTTTGAACTCTTCCCAAGCTGTTTTGATACGTCAATGCTGCTGCTTCTGCTGGAGGTTTCATGTGCTGGTGCTAAACGGCAGCTTATACCCAGACATAAATCCACATGTTGTGAGCTAGTTCAGAAGGGAAATGTTATTGGAGAGTACGATGGGGTGTTCACTCACACCAGAAAGGAGAAGGGGCTGCTGGCAAAAGACAGACACTCCCAGGAGAAAGGGGAATGAGTGGAGATTACAGGCTGCAGTCACTCCCTGTGAAGAGGGAGGTGGTTTTGGGAACTGGTAGGCTCAGAAAGGAAAGGAAGCAGCCCAGGGATAGAACAGTGAGGCCAGAGAAAGAAGGCCCAGACTGCTGAGCAGAGGGTCCCTGGGCTGGAACCCAGAGAAGAGGACAGGCCGGCTTCTCCTACCAGCCACTGGGCAAGTGTCATCAAGGCAGTAAACGGGAAGACTGCCTAGGATAGGGGTGGGCAAACTGGCCCAGGGCCATATCCAGCTCTCTAAATGTTTTAATCTGGCCCTCGAGCTCCTGCTGGGGAGTAGAGTCCAGGGCTTGCCAGCCGGGGAGCAGGGTTGGGGGCTTGCCCCGCTCCGCATGGCTCCTGGAAGCAGCGGCATGTCACCCCTCCGGTTCCTACGCATAGGGGCAACCAAGGGGCTCCGCACACTGCTCCTGCCTCAAGTGCTGCCCCTGCAACTCCCATTGGCCGGGAACTGCTGCTAATGGGAGCTGCAGGGGCGGCGCCTGCGGATGGGGCAGCACACAGAGCTGTCTGGCTGTGCCTCCACATAGGAGCCGTAGGGGGGACATGCCGCTGCTTCTGGGAGCTGCTTGATATAAACGCTACCCGGAGCCTGCACCCTTGACCCCCCTCTGTGCCTTAACCCCCTGCCCCAGTCCTGATTGCCCTCCCGCCCTCCAAAACTCTTAGAATCAGTGACATTTACAATCCCACGATCCTGTGAAAGGAAAAGTAGCTGAGGAAAAAGTAGGTTGTGACAGAGCTTGTGACAATGGAAGAGTTCATGGTTAAAGCTGGCAGCCTGCTTTAGTTCAAATCAAATAGTTGGAGCAGGGTATAGGTGATCTGGAGGCTAAAAATAGATGTTCTCCCTTCCTTCAGTGACATTTAAGTAGCCCACCTGAGCAGCAGCTTCTTAAAATAGAAAGGGAAACTATAATACTATATAGGAAATAGAAATTTGCATGAAAATAAAGGTATTTTTGTTCTTAGGTCACATTTGGGGGGGCAAAGCTCCCAAGGTATCTTGTCTTAATCCCTTCTCCTGTTTCCCTTTGATGCTTTCTCTTTTTGACCTTTGCAAGCAAAAACAGGTTTTTAAAACAAAGCCTATTAATTCTAGAGACACTGGCACACTATCTCTCAGGTTATAATGCAACTCAAGAAATCTGTATGTACCAACCCTCTCCAGCTCAAGAATATGTTCACCAGCTTTTGTATACCAGAGATGTTGCTTCCTTGGATCTTGAGCACCATTCTAGCAAACCACTTAACCATATGTGTGGTCTTGTTGTCTTCAGTAGGACTACTCATTTTTAAAGCTACATACGTGCTCAAGTGTTTTGCAGGAATTCTGCATTAGTGTTTTAATAATGACCCCTTTCTTCCCCTGGATCAGATGAACAGAAATGATGAGTAGGGTAAATAATTGTCAGTGGATCACTTTGTCATGGCAACTTTCCTTTACTCTAAATAAAATAGATTTATGAAATATAGAAAAAAAAAGAATAAAGAATGAAGAGGTTTAGGAATTTTATAGCCCTTAAATTTAAAGGCTTCCATAGCACAGGAGCTTGTAGTGATGAATTGTCTTATGAGAGAGTTTAAATGAAAGAGAAGGACTTTATTTTCTTTCAACCAGTATCCAAAAATAGTCATTAAGTAATTTTTTAAAAAGTCACTTAAGACATGAAATTTAGAAATTCTGAAGTCTTATATTCTAATTATCAAAACTACTTAAAACATTTTTAATGAAACTAGACATTTCCAAAGACTTTCATGTAAGAAGGAAAACCAAACTTTTCAGACAATAGTTTCCAGACAGCCACATGTTAATCTTTATGCTTTCAAACTGCTCTTTCAGGTGTTATTCTTTATTTCCCATCCAAATGACTACTCAATAAATTAACATCGGTTAGATCAATTATAACCCTTTTACCTCCCCCACTCTAAAGCCCTGTTCATGTCTGGATTCAATAAGGTCAATTATTTTTAAACTGTCATATTAAACAATGTAAAAAGAATCTCTGTAGGTGAAAACCCCAAACAAAATTTTTTTAGTTACTTACTAGCTATATCAAATGAAGTAATGATTTCCTAAATAACTATTGTTTGTGCAAGGTTACTTAAACTCCAAATGATCAAGTACCCGCCCTTTGAGTGGAAAGTATTAAATATTAGACACAGACATTTAGACATAAAAGCAAAATCTTGAGGTGAACAGCAAAGAACTGTGCTGAATCCAGGTGTGATGTTACACCCCATATTCTTTATGGAAATATGGTTATGATACGGATATGGCATAACAGACATTTTATGCAAGATTGGTATTGAAGGTATCGTCCG
Organism: Dermochelys coriacea; assembly: GCF_009764565.3. Taxonomy (NCBI): domain Eukaryota; kingdom Metazoa; phylum Chordata; order Testudines; family Dermochelyidae; genus Dermochelys; species Dermochelys coriacea. The sequence continues at coordinate 118,814,991 of NC_050072.1, forward strand.
AAAGGTTATAATTTATTAAATGTGATTATCTGTTTTGTATGCTTGTATCATTTCTGCATCTAAAGTTAGGAATATTGACTATATAACAATTACAACTCTGTGTGTATTTGGAAAATACCCACCAGACAACAGGCCATCAGCCTTGATGAGCCATTAGGAAGAAACAATAAGACTTCTAAGATACTAATCTCTCTCCTTCCTAAGAGTCATTCTGGGATATAGCTGTGACACTAGTAGGTCAGGTGGTCCTGTCACCTGGTACTAAACACTATCTTGGACTTCTTGTAATTTTCCACTAAAAGAAGGGGGAAGTCAAGACTGGGAAACAAAAGATTCCCACCTTATGTAAATCTTATTTAAGGCTGGAGAATAAGGGAAGCAGGACTCTTTCTCCACTGCCTTCCTGCCCAAGAAGAAAAACTGCTTAAAGTACCTGAAGAGACAAAGGAACTAAGCAATGGGAAAGGCAAGGGTTGAGTCCAGACTAAGACAGGAGTCTAGTCTGTAAAGAGAAATAACTGGCACGCTAAGCTACAGAAACTCTGCTACTTTCCTAAAACATTTAGCGTGAAAAATTATTTCTTGAAACCAGTCTCTAAGATCTTAAGCTTAGTATGCGTCTTGTTTTATTTGCTTAGTAATCTGCCTTGTTTTGTTTGCTATCCCTTATAATCACTTAAAATTTACCTTTTATAGTTAATAAACCTTTTTATTTATTATTAAACCCAGTCTGTGCAATTTCTAACTGCGGGGGACGGGAGAAGTTGAGCATTCTTCCTCCACATTGAGTTAAGGGACAAATTTATGAGCTTTCATTGCATAAATTTCTCTACTGTGCAAGACAATATTATTTTGGGTGTACTTTCCAGAGGGGAGCTGCATTTGAGTGCTGGATGATTTCCTAGCTGAGTATTCTCATGGAGAGCTGTTTGCAGACTCTGTGCGATTCTACAGCTGGTGTGTCCCTACCTGTTTGTGTGTGCCTGATTCAGCAAAACAGGGAAAGGGAGCCCAGGCTAGTGGAGCAGGCAGGCTCAGTGAAATCCCAGTACATCAGGTGGCATCCTAGAAGGGGGGGTCCAACCCGTCACACCAGGAATCCCTATCAGAGTCCAGAGGGATTCTGATTCTTTTGTCCATTAACCACCTATTTTGGAGTCCTGAAAAGCTCAATACTCTTTCTCCTACATGAGATTACTCAGGAACATGGACTCACTGCTATTAGTATCTCAGTGACACCCCGTTGAACGTCTCCTTTTCCAACTATGCAGCCATTGCTATCAACATGGTATCAACAGTGTTTGGAAGAGATAATCAGGTGGATGAAGAACTCTCAGCTCTAGCTCAGTTAGGGAGCGAGCAAGGTTAATGAGGAGGAGAACTGGTTAAGGTCAGAGTGTTCACAACAACTGTGTGCATCAGACCACACGTCATCTCATCTTTACGCCTGGATATGCAGATTGTCACAGGAGTGAGGAATGCTTTCGTCCATTTCATTGGTCAGGAAGCTGCACATTCCCCTGTCCAAAACCACTCAGACAAGAATCTCTCTACTGTGGTCCATGCTTTCAATTCCTCCAGGTTAGATTATTGCAACTCTCTCTTCCTAAGGCTGGTTGTAATCCCACAAGAAATCTGAAGTCAGCACAATATACAAAAGAGCACATTTTAAACACAGACCAATAGAAACTCACCGTATATATGCTTCATGACTTCCATTGTCTCTGTTAACTTTAGAACATAATTAAAAGTGCTGGGGTGACATCTAGAGTTGGGCGGATAATTGGATTTTTTGGTTTGGTGGCAGTTTAAAAAAAAAAAGTGGTTTGGGCCAAACCAAATCTGAAATTTATCAAAATTATTGAGGACTCCGAAGTCCATTAAACAGATCTGTTTCAGAGTGAAGGATTCAAACCTATGTCTCCAACATCCCAGATGAGTGCCATAACCACCGAGATCAGGGTTACAATGGTAGTGGCAGTAGCAGTACTACTTCTGCTAGCTATTTTGTGAAAATCCAAAACTATTCTTGTCAAATTTGTGAATGGTTTTGGGTTCTTCCAAAACTGCATTTTTCATTGAATTAACTATCCATCAGAAAAGTGTGCATATACATGCACTGCATGTAGAAAAATGATACATCCATACACAGAGGCAAGAGTGCATACAGAATAGGCAGCTACAAGCAATGTAGTGTATGTGTCCATTATTGTACAGTTATCTATCTTATTAATTACCAGAATTTTCTGTGGCCACAGAATTTACTGCAGAATCTTGCCTCTGTATAGATTCTGCCATGGAATGGCACAGTAGAATCTAAGCATTTCCATAGCCCTTCTGGTTGCATAGGTATTCTTCAAAAGTTGAGCCCAATGTAAACTGATGTAGTGTTGCCTTCCAGAGTCTGCAGATTAACACATTAGTGCTGAATGCAGTGAACTGGTCCTCTGATTTGAATGGCAGATCATATCTGAAACCCAATGAAGATATTTTCAATGTTTTCATAGTTAACTGATTCACCCCTATTTTAGGGGACATCTCCAGCTAAGACGTGTATCCTTGTTGAATGGTGTGAGAACTAGTGGAGTGGATGGCTACTTTCAAGAGTTACTGGAATGAGGGATGAGAATTTCAAATCCCTACCAAGGGGAGGGGAAAAGGAGATGCATGCCCCTCCCCACCCCAGTGTCAAAAGCCTTGCAAAATGCCAAAATTCCCATCTGCCTTCAGGTCTCCCTGGGTGCCAAAAGCTCCAGTTGTTTCCTACCGCTTGCCAAATATCTGGCTTTCCCTTCACAAACCCTACAATGTGACTATGTGTTTTCAATGTAAAATTCTAAGGTACATTGAATATGAAATGAAAAACAAAATATCAATTTAAAATGAAAACAGTTAACCCCATGAATACTGTAACTGACTGTTATAGATTATTACAATTAAAGCTGCTGTAAAAATTCCAGAATGGGGAGGGAAGGGCTGCAGACCACAGGGGCCTTGCTACTATATCTAGGCCATGCTTTCTGATCAGTAACACGAGGACTCCATTTTCTTATGCAAATGTGTAAAAGGCATCTTTGATACAGTCATTGTTATAGGTTTCAGAGTAGCAGCCGTGTTAGTCTGTATTCGCAAAAAGAAAAGGAGTACTTGTGGCACCTTAGAGACTAACAAATTTATTAGAGCATAAGCTTTCGTGAGCTACAGCTCACTTCATCGGATCCATTTGGTGGAAAAAACAGAGGAGAGATTTATATACACACACACAGAGAACATGAAACAATGGGTTTATCATACACACTGTAAGGAGAGTGATCACTTAAGATAAGCCATCACCAACAGCAGGGGGGGGAAGGAGGAAAACCTTTCATGGTGACAAGCAGGTAGGCTAATTCCAGCAGTTAACAAGAATATCAGAGGAACAGTGGGGGGTGGGGTGGGAGGGAGAAATACCATGGGGAAATAGTTTTACTTTGTGTAATGACTCATCCATTCCCAGTCTCTATTCAAGCCTAAATTAATTGTATCCAGTTTGCAAATTAATTCCAATTCAGCAGTCTCTCGTTGGAGTCTGTTTTTGAAGCTTTTTTGTTGAAGTATAGCCACTCTTAGGTCTGTGATCGAGTGACCAGAGAGATTGAAGTGTTCTCCAACTGGTTTTTGAATGTTATAATTCTTGACGTCTGATTTGTGTCCATTCATTCTTTTACGTAGAGACTGTCCAGTTTGGCCAATGTACATGGCAGAGGGCATTGCTGGCACATGATGGCATATATCACATTGGTAGATGCGCAGGTGAACGAGCCTCTGATAGTGTGGCTGATGTGATTAGGCCCTATGATGGTATCCCCTGAATAGATATGTGGACAGAGTTGGCAACGGGCTTTGTTGCAAGGATAGGTTCCTGGGTTAGTGGTTCTGTTGTGTGGTGTGTGGTTGCTGGTGAGTATTTGCTTCAGATTGGGGGGCTGTCTGTAAGCAAGGACTGGTCTGTCTCCCAAGATCTGAGAGAGCGATGGCTCGTCCTTCAGGATAGGTTGTAGATCCTTGATGATGCGTTGGAGGGGTTTTAGTTGGGGGCTGAAGGTGATGGCTAGTGGCGTTCTGTTGTTTTCTTTGTTGGGCCTGTCCTGTAGTAGGTGACTTCTGGGTACTCTTCTGGCTCTGTCAATCTGTTTCTTCACTTCAGCAGGTGGGTATTGTAGTTGTAGGAATGCATGATAGAGATCTTGTAGGTGTTTGTCTCTGTCTGAGGGGTTGGAGCAAATGCGATTATATCGTAGCGCTTGGCTGTAGACAATGGATCGAGTGGTATGATCTGGATGAAAGCTAGAGGCATGTAGGTAGGAATAGCGGTCAGTAGGTTTCCGATATAGGGTGGTGTTTATGTGACCATCGCTTATTAGCACCGTAGTGTCCAGGAAGTGGATCTCTTGTGTGGACTGGTCCAGGCTGAGGTTGATGGTGGGATGGAAATTGTTGAAATCATGGTGGAATTCCTCAAGAGCTTCTTTTCCATGGGTCCAGATGATGAAGATGTCATCAATGTAGCGCAAGTAGAGTAGGGGCATTAGGGACGAGAGCTGAGGAAGCGTTGTTCTAAGTCGCCATAAAAATGTTGGCATACTGTGGGGCCATGCGGGTACCCATCGCAGTGCCGCTGATTTGAAGGTATACATTGTCACCAAATGTGAAATAGTTATGGGTCAGGACAAAGTCACAAAGTTCTGCCACCAGGTTAGCCGTGACAGTATCGGGGATACTGTTCCTGACGGCTTGTAGTCCATCTTGTGTGGAATGTTGGTGTAGAGGGCTTCTACATCCATAGTGGCTAGGATGGTGTTTTTAGGAAGATCACCATGGACTGTAGTTTCCTCGGGAAGTCAGTGGTGTCTCGAAGATATGGGAGTGCTGGTAACGAAGGGCCTGAGGAGGGAGTCCACATAGCCAGACAATCCTGCTGTCAGGGTGCCAATGCCTCAGATGGGGCGTCCAGGATTTCCAGGTTTATGGATCTTGGGTAGCAGATAGAATACCCCAGGTCGGGGTTCTAGGGGTGTGTCTGTGCGGATTTGTTCTTGTGCTTTTTCAGGGAGTTTCTTGAGCAAATGCTGTAGTTTCTTTTGGTAACTCTCAGTGGGATCAGAGGGTAATGGCTTGTAGAAAGTGGTGTTGGAGAGCTGCCTAGTAGCCTCTTGTTCATACTCCGACCTATTCATGATGACGACAGCACCTCCTTTGTCAGCCTTTTTGATTATGATGTCAGAGTTGTTTCTGAGGCTGTGGATGGCACTGTGTTCTGCATGGCTGAGGTTATGGGGTAAGCGATGCTGCTTTTCCACAATTTCAGCTCGTGCACGTCGGCGGAAGCAGTCTATGTAGAAATCCAGGCTGCTGTTTTGACCTTCAGGAGGGTCCACCCAGAATCCTTCTTTTGTAGTGTTGGCAGGAAGGTCTCTGTGGGTTAATATGTTGGTCAGAGGTTGTTGGAAATATTCCTTGAGTCTGAGACGTCGAAAATAGGATTCTAGGTCACCACAGAACTGTATCATGTTCGTGGGGGTGGAGGGGCAAAAGGAGAGGCCCCGAGATAGGACAGATTCTTCCGCTGGGCTAAGAGTATAGTTGGATAGATTAACAATATTGCTGGGTGGGTTACGGGAACCATTGTTGTGGCCCCTTGTGGCATATAGTAGTTTAGATAGCTTAGTGTCCTTTTTCTTTTGTAGAGAATCAAAGTGTGTTTTGTAAATGGCTTGTCTAGTTTTTGTAAAGTCCAGCCACGAGGAAGTTTGTGTGGAAGGTTGGCTCTTTATGAGAGTATCCAGTTTTGAGAGCTCATTCTTAATCTTTCCCTGTTTGCTGTAGAGGATGTTGATCAGGTGGTTCCGCAGTTTCCTTGAGAGTGTGTGGCACAAGCTGTCAGCATAGTCTGTGTGGTATGTAGATTGTAATGGATTTTTTACCTTCAGTCCTTTCGGTATGATGTCCATCTGTTTGCATTTGGAGAGGAAGATGATGTCTGTCTGTATCATTGTTATGGTGCATGTGACATCCATGAAATAGTTAACTTGGAAAAAAGTATATTTTCAGGAATTGCTACAAACAATGCCGTATGGTCTGCTCAGTTTTGGAAATCCAAAGTTGACCCTACTGTCATGCATTCAGTATATAATGAACCAATACAATTTACTTTGATGGTGCAATGCTTGCCATTTCATAGACAGAATATATAACATATTTGACATCCTCCTGGGGAGTTTTAGCCAGTTCTTTAAGAAATCAGAACTTTTCCCCCACCAAATGCAGTTAAGCTAAGCACTAACTAAACTCAGCAGACCTGATTCTGCCCTCACTTGCACCACTGTTACACTGATCTAATGGCACTGACTTAAATTAATCAGTCCTCATCTACCCTAGTTTAACAGAGAGCAGAATCAGGCCCAGTTGTTACTTTTCTATCTTATCTCTAAATCTTTAGGCTGAAATTTTCACAATTGCCCAAGAGATTTAGGAGCTCAATCCCATTGACTTTCTGAGACTTATGCTCAAACTCTTTAGGTGCTTTTCAAAGTTTCCCATTTCAAGGGTATTGTTCCAGAAACAACAATTGCACCACCACACTGGAAATTTAGCAAAAACAAAAACCTACAGATTCTCACCCAATTTCATAATTCTTTTTAGCTCCAGCATTGCTTCCCATGGAATTACTGCACATAGAAATATATAGCAGAGCTATCATAGCAAACAAGCAGGATTTCCCCACATTTTTCTGAATTCAGTATTATTCCCTTCTGTTAAAAAAAAAAAGTGGAAACACGGATGACACATACTTAACACAATTAAATATTTAAGAGCTGAACTCTGCCCTCCATTATTTGCCATGTACCCTGTATCGTGAAAAAAAATCAGCCACAGTAGTTGCATAAGCCAACACATGATGAGTTGCATGGCTGTTCAGTGATGGGAGGGCAGGTTTAAGCCTTGCAAGTTCAAGGTAGGTTATTCTATAAAGGCAGTACCTTACAAAGTGGTAGGAATTCAAGGGATATGGACTGTATTTGATTTTAAAAGGTTTATTTTGCAAAATATCCTATGCTTAGTTGCCTTTAGATTGTGTATTTTGACTCATCCATGGAGAGCTCCTGAATGCATCAAAAATTCATGGCCTGCAGATCTCTGCTGGGATAATATTCAATAAACATCTGGGACAAATATCATATTAGTGTGTGTTTTCACAGAAATGATGATCTGGTGTTTTGCAAGTCATGTGCATATGGAATTAATACTCCAGAAAGTGACAGTGGTTGTAATAGAAGTGACAATAAATGTGCCTCCCTGTAACATGTCAGGAACTGCACTCGTGGAATATAATGCTCAGCATAACTATTTCTTGTCATATGTATTATGAAGAAGAATGGTAATTTGAAAATAGCCTTCATTATTCTACATTTTGTTAATGTGGCATCTGCCTTTAAATTTTTCAGGAACAAGGTATTCTGGAATCATCAGAATGATTTAGCAAAGAATAATCTTTCACAGTTATCTGGCAGGGAAACACGCACACACAAATATGTGAACAGAGACCCAGATCAATGTCACTCCATTGAATCTATTATGGTGTACATCAGCAAAGTATCTGCCCCATAATTTTACTTCCCCTCCCCCAAAGATTTTAGGGTATAATACTGCAACATCAGTTACACTGGTAAAATGGAGGAAAACAAATGCCAATCAGTATCAGTAATTCAAAAGCCATGATCATTCATTCTAAATACTAGTCACTGATCATGAATTCACACTGCTGTAATAATCAGCACCAGTATAGACTAATCCATTGCTCTCAATTACATTTCTCAGTCTTCAAAGATGAGTAAACTCAAGCCCTTCTTTTAATAAATTGAAAACAAATCCTTAATATTACTTTATAGATTAGAAAAATTCTAATCAAATTGCACTTTCTTTAATAAAGCTTTAATAAATTAGGATTATATTACATTGCTACCAGAGTTTGGCACAGATTTATTATATCTTGGATTCCCTTCTTTTATCTTCTGAGTCTATTTATTTTATTTTTGTTAAGCCAAATATATGCGAGAGTGTCCATCTCTGTCTTTGTTTTATAGTGTCAACATAAAAAACCTAAGTCGTCTTCTCACTCTCAGATAGAATTTATGTCAGCATCCCTAAATCATTTACCATTATCTGATCCATTAATTTTTATCTTGCATGGGCATAAATGGCCTCCTATATTCTATAGTATTCTGTGGCTGAATTGATTCTACATATTTAGGGCCCAAATCCTGCAAACACTTATACACATGCTTATCTTTAAGCATGGAAGCAATCCCATTGGGATTGCTCAGGCGCACAGAGTTAAGCATGCACATAAGTACTTGAGAGGTCAGAGGCATAATGTCATAAGGAAAAAACGTTATCCATTCATATTATAGAAACATACCAAGACCTCAGTCAGGAGTCCCTCAGTGAGCTAGGCCTTATACAAATACATAGATAGACTTGTTCTCCCTGATCCAAACAAACATACAAGAAATAGGTGAAGCTCTAGCAAAACTCCCATTGACTTCACTAGAGCCAAGATTTTACCTAAAGTGAGTATCAAACAATCAAGTGGTAGCAGGGGAGGAGGTAACAGTAATAATGTGTGGTTGAACAATGAATACAAATTGATGGTTGAAATCCTTTGGGCTGGATCCTCAGCTGGTGTAAATTAGTATAGCTCCATAATTCAGTGAAGCTACACTCTACAAAACCGTATCACTCTATGTTCTCTTAGCAGTAGCTCCTCCCCTAGGACTCTACCTGTGCATATGGCTCCATTCTAGCTGATGCAAGACTGGGGCCATAGCCTGTAAAAGTGCTTTAGGGACAGAGTGGCAGTGCAAATGCAAGCTGTTATTGCTTGGAGGAGATTCACGAAATTCAAATAGGCTGAGATCCACAAAGGTACTTGGGCTCTTCACTTCCATTGAAATAATCAAAGTGAGAAGCTTAAATATCTTTATGGATCTGGGCCACAGTTTCTCTGCCCTGGGACTGTGTCTTCTCTGCTGCACCTTTTGAACCCCGGCTCAGAATTTGAACCCCTTTTAATTTTTTTAATGGATACTAATATGTGACTAGCTGGTTTGACATGAAAGGAGTTCAGTACAGAATCATAGAAATAGAGGGCTGGAAGGGACCTTGAATGTCATCTAAATATGGAGCAGAGATAGTCTTAATATAATATTTCTACAGTGCATGCAACTGCATCAAGATTGCAGCCTCTGTGTTAGCGGAGATTTTTCACTCTGCAATCGAGTCTAGAATTGCCTGCTTGTTTAAAAAGAGAATTAGAAACACAAGCATTTATTGAACTGACTCTTCTGCTAGATGCTCAAAGGTAATTACCTGGAGGTAATTGCCTACTTTCATAAAAATGATTTTATCACAGTTCTCTAAAATGGAAGTTTAATTAAAAAAATAGGACAGACTTTGTGTCTGTAAGAGAAAGAAATGTTTTGGGAATTTAGGTCATCATCTTTAATACCACAGCTCAGCACCTGCTGCCACCTCTTGTGTACAAGAGCAAAGCTCTGTAATCAACTGTATAGAGGAGGACTGTGTTGGAACAAAACTATAGTGAAAGAAAGAAAAGGGAACACATTAGGAAAATAATTATTAATATTTCTAGTATTTATTCCTCAAATAATTTGACATATTATATTTGACCAGCAATAGAGCTGATGAAATCTCACAAATAAGACCTCATATTTTAATGTATTTGTTGAAAAGTTACAATAGTCACTGAGGACCAAATCCTCAAAAATATTTTAGTTCCTAAACACCTTTGAGGATCTGAGCCTGAATAATGTATTTGGTAAATATAATTTGATCAGTTCTAATTTTTTCCAATATACATTTCACAAACTTTCATGATTTCTGAAAAATGAAATGTGAACACTTTATACCTTGTTAGGAGTAAGTAAACACAGGATTGGATAGTTTGGAGAGTTAGTAAATGAACAAGGACTATTTTCACAACTAGTTCATAGATTCAAAGGCTGCCTTGAGAATATGCCACCTCCTACAGAAATACTAGAGAAAAAATATATTGCTAGTTAAGATTACTTAGCAGTTTGAAGACACTTGCACAATAAGCTCTCACGGGCTGCAGCTGCTTGTCATTTCCAAATTTAAAGGGCCTGCTTTCCGAAATGTATTCTGGGGGAAATTATTCCTATAAAACCTCATGTAGACAAGTGTCCATAGGACATAATCCATCATTATAACTGGCACACTGCTGCAGTGATAGCAAACAGTCCAAGGACTGAAAAGTTATTAAGCTGGAGCTGTGAAAGGTTCCTTTGTAAAAGGGTTGAGGCAAATCAATGGGACAATGTGGAAACCCATATACTGTTGCTAAAAAGAGGTCAAACAAATGCAGGGGATGTCCAGACCAAGATAATACCTAAAAAGGGACAAAATATGTTCTAAGCTTTAGCAAAAAGACATTTTAATTACTAAGGACCAATTATATACCCCAACTACAACAACTGGAAAATAGCCAACACATGTCATCAAAACACCGAAGACCAGATCCAATAGGAAGTAGTGGAGGCATTTTATGTCCTGCCAACCCGACAATGCTCTGGGTGTTGGTTCCACAATAGGTCCACCCTGTTCACAAACCAGCTTGCTGTTCAGGACACAACTGCCACCCAAACAACTCTCCAAGCCAGGGAATGACACAGCAGGTTGCAAGAGGAGAGCTAAAATAAATAAGCTTCCTGCCTTCTGTGTGTCACAATTCCCCAATTCGGAAGGAGGGCTAATAAGCCCCTTCTAGGTGAACAAAGCTGCCTGTCAAGATGGTGCCTTTAGGTCACATGACCATTTAAAATTGTTCCCTTGTTGACAAAAATGAAAGGTCTTTTCTGTGATGTGTTGGAGGCACCTTGAACCTGATGGTATGAATGGCAGCTAGGCTGGTTGGAGTTTGAGTTTGCTCCTGAGATGCATGCAGTGTTGATTGAACAGAAGTGTCATGCCTAAATCAGCTTTATGGGGTTGCTATTCAGGTGAAAATACTTCCAATCAAAACAGGGATCAACCTCTGTGACTGGCAGTCAGGAAGGACTTTGGGTCTTTTGGGGATCCACCACCATGGAAGTCAAAGGTGCTGTGCAGGCTCAGGGAACCACCAATACAGAGACAGCTATAGAACTGGAGACTTAGCGCTTACACAGCCATCCAACATCCCCCCCTACCAAAGACAGAAGTCTGTATGTCTGCTCCATCCAGGTTTATGAGGATAACAGGAAAGCTCTCCCTGAGGTCCAAAAGAGAATGATCAAGTTTCCCCAACCCAACTGCCAGGCAGCTGTGGGGAACCTTAAGATGCCATATATTATGTGCCAGCAGTTGAGTCTTAAAGCTCCCTCTGAGCCACAGAGAAAGCCATGTGGAGATGAGAAAGCCTAGTGAAATGGAAAGCCAAGGACCGAATAGCATGGGGTTTACCCAGTAGGAAAAACTCACTTTCCCAGCCAAAATCACATTCTCCTAAAGAGATCATGATATTTCTAATTTTTAATAGGGAGACCCTAGCTCAGGTCCCAGAGAGTCAGATTTTCTTCAATTCAAAAGAAAGACTAGCCACCCCGCCCCCATTTCATCATCTGTTTGTAGTTGTTACAGGGAGTCCTCCATATCTTGATTACCTGCCATAGCATTCGTACAGAGCAAGACAAGAGGGAATGTTGTTTAAAGGAGCCTACCTAAAAGCTAAAAATGTGTTTGGCTTTCTTCTGCGTTCTCTCATCCCCAATTGTGTGCGTGTCTCTGTGTGACATCAGGGAAAGAGGTTGTTGGATAACTATTCTGTCACATCAGGGGTCATCTGCATGATACATTCTTAACACAAAGACTAATATGATTTTGGCTGATGTGACAGAATAGCTGAGTGACAACCTCGTTCCCTGACGTGACACACACATCCAGTGATCTGGTAAGCAAGGATTGAACATGGAACACCAAATCTGTGGGGAACACAGATACTAAATTGTTGCCCCAGTTTAAGAAAGAAGGGATATTGATTTCTGTCTCTTAGCATTTCAAAGGGCTTGGGGATTGAATTAGGTAGCTCCTGTGGATCAGCTTTGTTTTCTAACGCTCTTACAGGAGAGTCAGGGCAGATAGCCATAGGTGCCGACAGTCAAATGGCAGGGACGGATCATGGGGACTATGCACATTCAGAAGTGGCCTTACTCCTCATATTTGATCAGATTCCAGAGGTGTATCAAGAGAGGTTTTGAGAGGTTAGAAAAAGAGGGATTTCATCTCTCTCTTTGGTTAAGCCTGCACTGGTGGTAAACATAAGTTCAGAGCTCATTTAGGCTAAGATGCATCATAATATTCTAAATACATAGTTGGGAAATGTAAACTCCTCTAAATCTTCCAGTTTCATTCTATTATTGCTCTGTGTGGTACAGCACAGCATCTTGCTAGTGAGCACAGACTCTCATGGACAATTCATATTCTCACAACAAACACTTTTCCTCCTCCTGATCTGCTGATTTTATAGTCATAATGGCAACTCTTTTTTTGCTTGGCTTTTCCTTTAGTACCAGTCTTGCTATTACCCTGATTATACAAATACACATTCATTTCCTTAAGATCATGTTTTCACTGCTAAATTGGCATATGGTTTCCTATTACCACATGTGCGCCAACTGTTCCAATATTGTTATGGGATGTAGAATTGACTACAGCTTCCTACCGTTCAAAACAGGAAGGGTTTTGCTTGGCAAGATTAGTAGTCAACTATGTGGCTGCTATACAAGGAAAACATGAAAATGCACAGTTCCAATGTGATTTAGCCTAAACCTCCTAGACATGTCACTTCATACCTTATGTCACAAAGCAATGGCTAAAGGTGTTACAGTCTACAAATCTGCATTAGAACTGCAAAAACAGAGGATAAATCACATTGAAATATACTTTAGTAAATCATTTCAAATTGTGACTTTTTTGTGAGTGATGGAACTTAGAAAATCCACAGGGCTGGTTGTATAACACTCAAAAAGGGTTGCAGAGTATGTTGGGGAGAAGCAGAATTCTGAGCAACTATTCTTAACAGAAATGTGTTGACCTCCTGTTCATATCTTCAAACCAATTGCATGCTAAGCTTATGGAAAGTATCAGTCATTTTAAAATATCAACAACAATAATAAAAACCCAACTTGGAATGCAGAAGCAGAATGGAAGATTTCCTGATACCATGGTGCAGATATCATGGAATTGTTATTTATATTTTGTATTGTAGTAGACCAACCAAACTCAGGTCCCTATTTTAGGTGCTGTACAACCATACATCAAGAAGCAACCCCTAAAGAGCTTACAGTCTAAGATGACAAAACCAAGGTAGGATCTATTATCCCCATTTTACAGAAGGGGAACTGAGGCACAGAGAGATTAAGCAACTGCTCCAAGGTCACAAAGCAAAGAAAATGCCAAACCCAGTACTACCGTGAAAGAAAAGGATGGAAAAAATCACCACTGGCATTATAAACTGGAGTTCTCACAGAAGAGATAGGATTGCCCAATGTTTTTCAGATAATTGCTTGTGCAGTAGCTGTTTTCATGAGGTGGGAAAGGATGAAAGAGGATGAATGTTGGTGCTATGTACTGCATTTTTCTGCTTCCCCCTAAAAACTTATTTAAAATGTCGTTTCCCACACGGAACAACAATATCCATTAAGTATAAATTCACATGTAAATGCACATGCTGTATTAATAGCCTTCAGAGTATCACCAGGCTTCACTGAACAGGAATTTAATGATTCAAAAGGTCACTTTTAAAACAACTCATTATCTGAACAATTTTATATAGAGTTGTCCCCAGACAAATTCCTACAAAAGGAAACTGGCTAAACAGAGTTTTAAAAAGCTAGTTCCCTCCATCTTCGGAGGCCTGTTCAGCTAGGGGGTCTTGAGTGTGAGTTAGTGTGTTTCTAACACATGGGGAGGCAGTAAATGGCAACCCAGGAGCTGCTGAGGGGAAGGATTTCCACCACTAGATCACTATGGTCCATTATAAGTGACCCTGTCACCTTTCCACTCTGCCTTTTTCAGTGGCAAGATTCTGGGAACTGCAGGTTCTTGGTTCTTTCAGGATGCAAGAAACATGTCACTTCCCACATGCGGTGTCCTCACCAATCAGCACGTTCCCTGATGGCTGCTCTCTCGTTCCTTTTGACACACGATGATGTTGGAATGATGCCTTTTTGCTCCAGCTGCTTCTCTGGTCATTTAAGAAACTGACGTTGCTAGACAGACCAAAGTGATTCTGGGCTCTGATTTGGAATGAGAAGTGAAGGTGGGGAATGGCACACACAAGATATAACCTACAAAGTATGAAGTTCAACTCTTGATAAAAAACTACATACAACTGAAATCAACATGTTCTCATGGAGCATTTTGGTTTTGACAAATCAACCTTTTTCTGATGGAGGAATGTTCGGTTGGAAAATTTTCAACTGGGTCTGAGCCCAATGTGGTTGTAAATCTGTGTAAACACACTTGTCTCTACTATTCCTTTGCCCTCTCCCACATTTCTCTGTTTATTCCACTGTGGCATATTTTCTAAATCCTGGGATTGAGAGAGCTACCTGGGCAGGACTGCCTTTGTGGGTTTGGTGATTGGTTTGCATGAGGTTTGTTTATTTTAAAAGAGCTTAGTACAATAGTGCCCTGATTCCTGTTTGAGATTCCTAGATGCTACTCCCATAAGAATACATTAGAACCATAGTGTTTTAAACAGCTGAAACCCACGGACACTCCTTGGAATATAACCCCGAAACAAAAATTATAGTACTTTATTGAAGTCATTTTCCTCCTCACTAAGGACATTTTTCACTCCGATTTGTCTGACGCAAAACTGTGTTCCATTTATGTTTTTAAAATAAACAAAAGATAAAAATTGTGATCATTTCTTTTCATAGAGTTTAAGGCCACGAGTTTATTAGATCATTATGTCTGACTTCCTGCATATCACAGGCCATCAGATTTCACCACGTTAGCCCTTTAATGGGCCCAATGACTTTAGTTAGACTAAAGCATTTCAGTCCTCAGACTACCTTGTTGTGTACCACGGGCAGAGAACAGGAGAGACTAATGTGCTGCCAATGCCCAAGGCATTCTTGTAATGGCAGGAAATTGATTCGGAGAGATCTATCCCGGTGAACCTACCATGCAGGTAGGTACAATGCCCCATGCAGGAAAGGCAAAAAAAAACCCAAGGTCCCTAGCAAGCTGACATGGAGGAAAATTCATTGTGATCCCAAATCTGGCATTCAGACAGACCTTGAGCATGTGAGCAAGACACTCCAGACAGGCATCCAAGAAAGAGGATTCTCTTTGCCACATCAGAGCCCTAGTCCATCCCATCCAGTACCCCATCTCCCTTTGTAGCCAAATCTTTTATCCTTTAGAAGAAAGTGAAAAACAAAAATAAAACTCAGAATACATGTGTCCAATTGTGCATCAGGGGAAAAAAAAATCCTTTCTGACACCTGAATGCCACTGGCTGAAGGCCTGATGAATGAGATTTGATAATAGTCATTGTCTTAATACTGAGATGCAAGTGTTATGACCATGTTAAGGGTAGTGCAGGCAAACCTTCTCCCCATGGGTCATGAAGAAAGGGAATGAACAGGGGGATTGAAAGCATGTCATTCTAAAGATCTCTTATCTTGTTTTAAGACCCCAAGTGATGGAGAATCCACCACCTTCCACTCCGCTGTGCCAATATTTAATACCCTCACAGCTAGGAAATTACATCTTATTTCAAGGTTGAATTTGTCTAACTTCCAGCTACTGCATTTTATTATGCCTTTGTCAATGAGACTAAAATACACATGGAAAAGATAAGTACCTATATGCAGTGATCAAGTCTCAAACTTCTTTGCTAAACTCAATATGTGGAGCTCCTTAAGCTTTACATCCACCCATCCACCACATTGGGGACCCCTGTTCTAGGGCATAAGCAGGATCCTCAAGGTCAACACTGGGTCCTTAAAAAGATAAGTGCCAAAACTGCATAGTAATGCACCAGGCCCTTAAAATGGGGAATGCACAGCACTGCAAGAGGGTTTACAGGAAATTCTACTTGGAGGCTGCCCCTGCCCCCAGCTGTGTCTGAATAAACTGGATGGGGGTCCTCTCCAGAGTCTCATCAGTCCTTGGAATGTAACACAGAAGCAGGTTTATTTCTATACCCTAAGCAAGTCACAGCTGGGAATTAATTTTCATAGTGGCACTTACTGGTACAAGAAATTCTCTCAGAACAAAAGAATAGGATGGGCCACCCATTGTTGCATTATCTCATCCAGAAAACCCATAGCTGCTGAGAGTTCGATAGGCTACTTGTGAGTAAAAGGCTTGAGATACACCATTGTACAAACTCACTCTGGGAGCCTGATTATGAAAAAATGGAGAAATGCTCCCTGCCACTCTCAGATGACTCACTCAGTAACTGAGGCATAGTTGAACTGCAGGACACATGTGGGACAGCTAATATCTTTGAGGGAATTGCTGTAGCAGAGTTGAGGAAAAATTGGAATTTCTATCCTGGGAGAAACTTCAACATTTTTGACCCACATTTACTCGAAAAGTTGAAATATTAAGTATTTTGTGAAACAAAATATTCTGAAAAGTTTTGTATTTGGAAGTGCTCTGGGTGTCCCGAAATCTCTGACTGCAGAAAGCTCATACTGGATGATGGGGAATGGATCACTCAATAATTACCCTGTTCAATTCATTCCCTCTGAAACATCTGGCACCTCCCACTGTCGGAAGACAGGATACTGAGCTAGATGGACCATTGGTCTGACTCAGTATGGCCATTCTTATGTTCTTATTTAAATAAAGGGTCAGATTCTTGAACGGCCCTAAGATTGACAGAATTTGATCCTATATAAAGGCTTAACATATTTTAATAAATAAAAATTTATGGGATTCTCCAAAATTAATAGTTTGAAGTCTAAGTCAGAGTTGGGGACAATTTTAATGTTATCCTGGCTCATTTATGTGTCCTTAGTCTTCAATAAACTTTTCTTCCCTATCATGTTACATTTTTTTGGTCCTTTATAGTGACAAGATAAGGTAGATTAATTAACACATGAAGAGTGCTAAGGAAGGACGTCTGTGTAGCTCTTCCAGTAGTGCTACTAGGAGTAGAATTGTGGACATGGTATAATACTTGCTTTTACTTTAAAAAAACCTATTGCAAAAGTAGATTAGACAGGCCCACTGGGAGATAATTGATGTTAAAGACTGGACGTTTGCTGACTATGCATGGAAGACTGACTATAAAAATGTAATAAATATTGCAAAAAAATATGCTGGTCTATTGAACTGGTTTATTGTCACATTACATTCTTATGTGGCTAACAGAGAAGTACAATGTAGTATAATGTCATAAATGCTGAAATAAGAAATGTACTCTCCCAAATAGCGTCCTTAGTCCCAAGAGCAATTGAAAACACAGCAGCAGTGACAGGTTTGTTTGTTTTTTAAATGTATCCATAATGGGCTTTATCTACATAGACTGTAGTTCTGATTTGGAAAAATGTCTGTGAAAATTAGAGAGTAAATGAAAATGCCTTCAGGCAATGTAACCATTGTGAAATGTTAGCGATATATACAAAGGGTGTTTACACACATACACAATATTCGTGGCATAAGGGGTTGCAGTACCACTCAGGTTTGGTCCAACAGCCCCTCTGTCATGACAATGGCTGGACCAAATCTGAGTGGCTCTGTGACCCGGTACGCAACACCTGGAGGAAGAAACCAGGAGCCATGTGACAGGAGCTACTGCCGAAGGGTGTGTGCAGTGTAGACTTGCTCCCCGCCCCACGCTAGCTCCTCCTCTCTGCACCTGACTAGGAGAAGCGGATGTTTCCCCTAGGACTGGGCTCAATGATGGGTTAATCTGGCCCCAGACGTGGCAACCCATTTAGAGTCTTATCAAGACGCATCATTTAGGAACACTTGTTCATTTAAATTATAATATATCTTACATATAGGGGCTGCCTTTTACTATGTGTTTGTGCCATGACTAGCACAGTAGGGTTGAGGCCTCTAGTCACTACTATAATACATAAAAATAATATGCTAAAAAAAACCATGGAGCAGGTCCTCAAGAAATCTATTTTGAAGCACCTGGGGGAGAGGAAGGTAATCAGGAACAGTCAACATGGATTCACCAAGGGCAGATCATGCCTGACCAACCTGATTGCCTTCTATGATGAGATAACTGGCTCTGTGGATATGGGGAAAGTAATGGAAGTGATGTATCTAGATTTTAGCAAAGCTTTTGATACTGTCTCCCACAGTATTCTTGCTAACAAGTTAAAAAAGTATGGATTGGATGAATGGACTATAAGGTGGATAGAAAGCTGGCTAGATTGTTGGGCTAAATGGGTAGTGATCAATAGCTCGATGTCTAGTTGGCAGCCAGTATCAAGCAGAGTGCCCCAGCAGTCAGTTCTGGGGCTGGTTTTGTTGAACATCTTCATTAATGATCTGGATGATGGGATAGATTGCACCCTCAGCAAGTTTGCAGATGACACTAAGCTGCGGGGAGAGTTAGATTCACTGGATGGTAGGGATAGGGTCCAGAGTGACCCAGACAAATTGGACGATTGAGCTAAAAGGAAAACGGTGATGAGGTTAAACAGTGACAAGTGCAAAGTCCGGCACTTAGGATGGAAGAATCCCATGCAACTGCTACAGGTCTAGGGACCACTGGCTAATCGTCAGTTCTGCAGAAAAGGACCTGGGGATTACAGTGGACGAGAAGCTGGATCTGAGTCACTGTGCTCTTATTGCCAAGAAGTCTAATGGCATATTGGGCTGCATGAGTAAGAGCATTGCCAGCAGATTGAGGGAAGTGATATTCCCCTCTATTTGGCACGGTGAGACCACATCCAGAGTATTGAGTCCAGTTTTGGGCTCCCCACTACAGAAAGGATGTGGACAAAGTGGAGAGACTCCAATGGAAAGCAACAAAATTTGTTTGAGTGCTTGTTAAACTCATACAGATTTTCATTTTTCATGACCTTTTTTTTTTTTTAAACAACATTTTTCTTGAAGTTTCTTGCTTTTGGCATATTGAGAGTAGTTGCGAGATTTGCATTTGGGGGATGATGGCCAGATGGACTAATCTGCATTTCCCCCAGGAAAATCAAGGTGTTTATTTAGGATTTAGGCCATGAGGCCTAACATGGGCCATAAACACTTTGGGAGGGGGGGAAGGCTCTTCAACCATTCAATTTAAATAGAATGCGTGCGCGCACACACACAAGATCTCTATCAAGCATTCTTACAACTACAATACCCACCTGCTGAAGTGAAGAAACAGATTGACGGAGCCAGAAGAGTATCTAGAAGTCACCTACTATAGGACAGGCCCAACAAAGTAAATAACAGAATGCCACTAGCCATCACCTTCGGCCCCCAACTAAACCTCTCCAACACACCATCAAGGACCTACAACCTATCCTGAAGGATGACCCATCACTCTCACAGATCTTGGGAGAAGGCCAGTCCTTGCTTACAGACAGCCCCTCAACCTGAAGCAAATACTCACACAGCAACGACACACCACACAACAGAACCACTAACCAGGAACTTATCCTTGCAACAAAGCCTGTTGTCAACTGTGTCCACATATCTATTCAGGGGACACCATCATAGGGCCTAATGACATCAGCCACACTATCAGAGGCTTGTTCACCTGCACATCTACCAATGTGATATATGCCATGTGCAAGCAATGCCCCTCTGCCATGTACATTGGCCAAATTAGACAGTCTCTACGTAAAAGAATAATGGACACAATCAGACGTCAAGAATTATAACGTTCAAAGACCAGTCGGGAGAACACTTCAATTTCTTTGGTCACTCGATTACAGACCTAAGAGTGGCTATACTTCAACAAAAAAGCTTCAGAAACAGACTCCAACGAGAGATTGCTGAATTGGAATTAATTTGCAAACTGGATACAATTAACTTAGGCTTGAATAGAGACTGGGAGTGGATGGATCATTACCCAAAGTAAAACTATTTCCGCATGTTTATTCCCC
This sequence comes from Dermochelys coriacea, assembly GCF_009764565.3. Classification (NCBI taxonomy): domain Eukaryota; kingdom Metazoa; phylum Chordata; order Testudines; family Dermochelyidae; genus Dermochelys; species Dermochelys coriacea. The sequence continues at coordinate 118,835,141 of NC_050072.1, forward strand.
CCCCCCCATGTTCCTCAGATGTTCTTGTCAACTGCTGGAAATGGCCCACCTTGATTATCACTACAAAAGGTTCTCCCCCGCCCCGCTCTCCTGCTGCTAATAGCACATCTTACCTGATCACTCTCATTACAGTGTGTATGGTACACACCCACTGTTTCATGTTCTGTGTGTGTGTGTGTGTGTGTGTGTGTGTGTGTAAATCTCCACACTGTATTTTCCACTGAATGCATCTGATGAAGTGAGCTGTAGCTCACAAAAGCTTATGCTCAAATCAATTTGTTAGTCTCTAAGGTGCCACAAGTCCTCCTTTTCTTTTTGCGGATACAGACTAACACGGCTGCTATTCTGAAACAATGGAACCAGATACTCAAAGAGCAGTTTGGGAATGAAGCCTAAGGAATATCTATTTAAGGACCCAGGTCTGGGAGTAGCTAAGCTGCTCATACAATAGCATTTCGGCTCCCATATAAACCAGAGGGAATTAAAGGGATTCTGCACCTCTCAGAAGGGGAGCAAAAACTTGCAGGTTCAGGACCTAAATCAGAGTTATCCAAGAAGCACATCAATAATATAAAATCAAAAGGTTCAATTTTGTATAAATATTAGAGCTACATATGGCTCTCAGACTCCAAGCATGCAAGCAGCTATGTACAAGAGCATCAAGAAAATCTTGTTATTAAAGAACTAAAATTGACAGCAGCAATAACAGCGAGAAAACAGAAGCAGCACAAGGTTTAAAGTGCCAGTTCTGTGATATTGAAATTGATGGATGAGCCGACAGAATCCAGAACACCTACAAAGCGAAGGACATGAATCTCTGAAACACTGCTGAAAGATGAGATACAAGTTCTCATTGGGTGCCTCATTTACACAGGCTCACCTTATGGTTGGAGACTATAACAGAATGATATGGGAGCTCATACAACATGTGCGCTGCATTTTGAAGAGCAACCATTTTTCCATGCCACCAACCTGGAAGATGAATTTGTTAAAATGTTATTATCCCCCAGAAAAAACAAATTCAGAGAATTTAACACAAAAATATTTAAATGAAGAAGATTGAGCACTTGTAAACAAAAGTCTTTAGCAAAGTAACAAAGTAACATTGTATCGTGCTTAAGTTTTATACCTCCTGATGCTCTAGATCAGGGTTTCCCAATCTTTTCGGGTTGGTGATCTTTTATTCAAAGTAAAAAAAAAATCACAATTGCCTTATATTTAATATAAAAGTGTAAAAAATATCAGTGACAATAATGATAAGGCAGCATGAATTAGAATCATAGAACTGGGAGTGACTCCAAGACTCCAGTTCCCTGCACTCAAGGTAGGACTAAGTATTACCTAGACGTATTGGTGTGTGTGTTTCGAGAGACTGACACAATATTTGACCTTGAAGGATAAGGGCGTGCAGGGAGTGGGGGAGTGATGGTTTTCTTGCTTTAGACTGTCATAACATTTTCAATGCTTAACAACTACCCAGATTGCTTTTTGTGACATTCTCCCCCCCCATATTGTCATGACCTTCCAGTTGAGAAACACTAGTCTAGATCATGGGTCTCAAGTGGGGGAGTTGTAGCCATCCTCCCAATCTGTTTTTCTGTTGTAATATGAGATCATATGTGGGAAAGATCAGGACCAATGCAAAATAATTGAATTTATGGTACCATTTTTGATTTTGTGGTTTGCAATCCAGCTTTAATTTGTGAAAACTTTTACTAAAAACAGTCCCTTATAGTAAATTTGAAAGCTACAAGCGTTTACACAGAAGTTGTGATGGCTGACAGTATTATCACCCTAATATGATTGCTTCAACGAACTCTGATTCTCTCACATCACAGAATAAGACCGAATAACCAAGCTTAATAAGATGCCAGTTCTATTAAATTTCAGAGGGGTAGCCGTGTTAGTCTGTATCAGCAAAAACAACGAGGAGTCCTTGTGGCACCTTAGAGACTAACGCATTTCATGGGAAAGCTTATGCCCAAATAAATGTGTTAGTCTCTAAGGTGCCAAAAGTTTTATTAAGATTTACTTGAGCTACATATCACATCCATGTGAGAGTCACTGAGGTAGCCACAGGTATTGAAGCTGCTGTATATGCAATTGTTTTTAGAACACCTTTTAAACAGAGTAAAAATACTGCATTTTCCATGCTCTACAATAGGAAACTATGTCCATAGTGCTTATCTTTAGGCTGTGCCATGTAGGAGACTCCAAAGAGGAGTCTCTAACAGTAAATTTACCTAGTTTAGGTCAAACTTCTGTTTTCATTTACATACAGAAATACACAAAACTCCTGTTTAATTAAATGGGTGCTATGCACATGTATCTGAGGACAAAATTTGACTATTGGGAACTCATCCTCCAACATCCTGACTGACCAACCTTAATGGGAAGCTAATGGGAGTTGAAAGTGATCAGGATATATATGGAGTTACTAGAAAGCGTATGACTAGGTAAATGAGATTATGCAATGTTAATATGGGACTGACTATACCAATTCCTATATTTGGGCATGCCCAGTATTTCGTACATGTTTCTAGATGCTTGAATAGATTCAACCTGACCCAGGATGTTTTTGTGGTTAAGAAGAAGCACTGTGTCTTATCTTCCACCAACTTGTCTAATTTTTTGATTCTGAGGCTTTATCTCCCAAACATTAGAAATATTTGCCTATCAAAAATTGCTATTTCTAAACAAGTTTTAGATAGGAGGGCCAGGATTGTTTTTCATTGATGCGAGTTCCAGCATAGGACTTTCTAGCTTTTGCAAAGCCTCAAAAAAAAAAAGAGATCCCTGCAGTAAAAAGTAAGAAACTTCAGTCAGAAGGGTGACTATGACCATCTTGAAACACAAGCCCACAAAATTTGCCTGTCTTAATCTCCCTAACAATGCTCCCAACTTGGGCTGTATCTATCCCAGCCATTTGCTACTTTCTATTACAAATGGAGGACAGACAAAAAATCATTTCTCATCCTGGTCATTATTGTTCTGGCCTGCCTAGCAAACCCACGGTAGATGATATAGGACATGTAAAATAGCGGACAGGTGCAGGGCCGGATTAAGACCTTTAGAGGCCCTAAGCACTGAAAAGATTATGGTGCCCCCCCCATATGTAATTCAAAATAAAAACCAATAGTATACCATAAAATACATAAAATTTTATTTTTCGAAATGACAGAAAACTTGCATGTATGCTGAAATTAAAATAGCTTCTTTCTATATTTTCTGATTGCAAAATACTGGATAAGTTCATCGAAGCTGACTCAACGAAGCATGTCCGCTTCCATGCACAATAGGGAAAGTGAATCAAGTCTGTCCTGATATGTTGTTCTCTGAGGGTTTTTTATTCTTTTCAGTTGAGGGAAAAAAAAAGGAGCATTCTGCGGAGCAGTTAGTAATCATCAATGTTAGAAAAATATACAAACTCTACATTTAGAAATATACATTGTATTCTGTCTTTCGATGTTGTGTCATGAAGATCAATGTGACTGAATTTCATTTTTCCTGTTTCATTAAACTTTGCGTGCATATAACAGTGGAACTGCCGTACTCCACAGAGATTCATGTTCAAGTCAACAGGGTACGAGTCAACTAGCTTTTGGGAACCTTGTCAATATTGTTCATCAGATAAGTCCATATCATTTAGAAAAGAAAATCTACTTTATACTTCTTTGTACACTTCACCTCTCCTCTTCATATGAGCTTCAAGTGTATCAATTATAGCATAGTATAGATACGTGAAATTTGTCTCTAGGATTCAATGCTGTTTCTGTTGCACTGCTATCATTTGCTTATTTTTTCCAGATTCGCTTGTGGGACTGGGCTTCTTTGTAGTTGGTATCAGACAAGATATCTTTTGATATGTCTTCAAATCTTTCAACATCATTCCTCAAAGTGTGTAAGTGGTCTGCTAATGATTGACAGAGGTCTGCACATGTTTTCAAATCCAATTCTTTTTCTTGGAGAGCTTGACTTGTGTGGTAAAAGTATTGTAAAATTTCATTCCACATGGTCAACATGAATACAAACTCTAGTTCTTGCATCTTGTTTGCAAATGTTTTCTGCCTCTCATATAGTTTCTCCCTTTCGTGATTGGTCTTCAGCTATACTTTCTAATGCATCCACAATCTTTGAGTAGGACTCCAGAATTGCACTTGTTGCCACTGCATGCGTCTCCCAGCGAGTATTAGAAAGAGATTTCAACACACGATCATTGCCCAAATATGTTTTAAGAACTGCCCATCGGTGTGTTGAGGCAGGGAAAAATGTATAAAGTAACTGGATTGTTGAGAAAAAATTTACTGCCACCGGACAACAATCAACAGCACTGTGGCCAACAAGACAGAGTGTGTGCAGCACATAGTTTGAATGTGGCATATTTGTTCTGTTCTAAAAGCTTCTTCTCCATTCCTTGATAACACCCCGACATGCTGGCAGTGTTGTCATAAGATTGACCTCTGCACTTTGAGAAATCTATTTTGCAAACTTGGCACAGATAATGCAGCACTTGATTTGCCATTTCTTCACCAGTGCAGCTTTTCAAATTGAGGAATGTTATAAATCATTCAACTGGTTTTCCATCTGTAAGAGACATATCTTAGTACAATATTCAATTGACCAATATGTGAATGATCAGGTGCAGTGTCGACGGATAAACTGAAGTACCCAGCAGTACTTATTTCATCCGCAATAGCTGAATGAACTTTGTCACTCATTAGATCAATGAGTTCATCACATATTGTTTTGGATAAGTATGATGGGTTACCTTTGCCAGCATTCCCATATTTTGAGATATGGCCTGCTAAAAATGGGTCAAACTGAGCCACAAGCTCCAACAATCCCAAGAAATTTCCATTCCGCAATGATCCATATGTGTCATTTGATCCCCGGAAAGGTAGACCACGTTCAGCTAACGTTTGAATAATAGCTATAACACTCTGCAAGACGTGTTGCCAGTGTTCACGCTCCCCTTTAATTTGTTCTTCCAATTTGTGTGTCAATCCAAAGCCCTGTCTTCGATTTAAATATGTCAACATTGAATCTCTGTGAGTAGTGCTATTTTCATGTTGTTCAATTAAAACAGTATTCTGCCAGTCACTAAATCCATCTGCAACAAACCGGGATGTTGAAGGTTTATATGCAAAAAGTTTGCAAACAAAACAGTACCCAGACCCTGTTGATGGTGAATACAGTAGCCACTCTCGAGTGTATTTCTCACCATTTGCTTTCATGCCGAAAAATATTTTTTGTGGATAATAATCTTGTTTGTTTGCCATTAGTAAAAGTCCGATGTGATTTCTCAAATGGCCCACTGTGCTGTTGACAGTCATTTGGTCCACAATCTATCCAGTAAGGTACATCATCAGTACTGAAATCAACTCACATACCAGGATCTTTTCTCCTATTTACAGCATGAGCAGGTTTCAGTCTCTGACACAGCCACACCTTCTAGAACAATGTCTGTTTTATCACCAGGAGTAGGATGATCAGTTACAGTCTCGGACATATCCACATATTCTGGAATGGTGTTTCTTTCACCAATAGAAGAAGGATCAGTCTCTGGAACACCTACAGGTTTTGGAATGATGTCTGTGCTACAGAGAGAAGATGTTGCTTCTGATGGATTTGCTTTGAAAAATGATGTCAACTTCGGAAGATTTTGGAAAATTTCACTAGGTTTCTTTTCTTCCATCAGTTTATGTTTCCGTGCTCCATTCAGTTGCTTATGTTTTTTCCTGACCCTTATCTCAGTTATCTGAACTTAAAAAAACCAAAACAAATTATACAATGTACACTCTATCTATCTATCTATCTAAAAATGAATCAAGTACGTATCAGAACACTATATCAATAATAAAACAAATTTATTGCAATACATGACAGGATCTGATTTCATCGCATTATTTCGATCTACGTTAGTAGGACCCCCCCCCCCCTGGTTTAGGTGCGGATAAGTAATAAAAATAGAACAGAAAAATGCGGGAAGAGTTGTAGTAGAGTGTAAGGAAGTCTAACAAAGTTCTGATTTTTCCCATGATGACTACTTCAACGCTTTTTTGGAAATATCAAATGTCAATTTTTTTTTTAAAAAAAAAAGTCTCCTTTTTTGGTGCCCCCTGCTCTGCTGGTGCCCTAAGCACATGCTTAGTCTGCCTACTGGGTAATCCAGCCCTGGACAGGTGCCTTCAAGGCATTGACAGGAGCTTGAAGAAGCTGTCCTCTTTTGGGATTTAAACAATAAAATTTGAAAATGTATTTAAAAGGTTGAATTTCATTTGAAATATAGGGATAATCAATTATGGTGGTTGTGCTGCAACCACAACATGAGTGGTAGTACCTTGTCTATATGTTGTCTGAGTTCTATTTAAACTGCCCATATACACTGCTGCACCATCTACATTCAGACCAAGCACTTCTGTTTAGAACTCCTGATGTCCACAACTCCTCAAGCTGCTTGTATTCTCTCCTGCCAGATTTCATGTTGACTAGTCTGTCAGCAAGTAGACTGTGTGTTTTCCTCAACTTTCTCAAAACTGATATCATAGAATCATAGAAGATCAGGGTTGGAAGAGACTTCAGGAGGTCATCTAGTCCAACCCCCTGCTCAATGCAGGATCAATCCCCAACTAAATTCCCAGCCAGGACTTTGTCAAGCTGGGCCTTAAAAACCTCTAAGGCTGGAGATTCCACCACCTCCCTATGTAACCCAGTTCAGTGTTTCACCACCCTGCTAGTGAAATAGTGTTTCCTAATATCCAACCTAGACCTCCCGCACTGCAACTTGAGACCATTGCTCCTTGTTCTGTCATCTGCCACCACTGAGAACAGCTGAGCTCCATCCTCTTTGGGACCCCCCTTGAGGTAGTTGAAGGCTGCTATCAAATCCTCCCCAACTTTTCTCTTCTGCAGACTAAACAAGCTCAGTTCCCGCAGCTTCTCCTCGTAAGTCATATGCCCCAGCCCCCTGATTATTTTTGTTGCCCTCCGCTGGACTCTCTCCAATTTGTTCTTTCTGTAGTGGGGGGGACCAAAACTGGATGCAATACTCCAGATGTAGCCTCACCAGTGCTGAATAGAGGAGAATAATCACTTCCCTCGATCTGCTGGCAATGCTCCTACTAATGCAGCCCAATAGGCCATTAGCCTTCTTGACAACAAGGGCACACTGCTTACTCATATCCAGCTTCTCATCCACTGTAATCCCCAGGTCCTTTTCTGCAGATATACGCAGCCTCTTGCTGATGGATTTACTGATGTGTCTATGGCTGGGCAAGAACAGTAACAAACCCATCATTTATGCATTTGCAATTGCCACTATAAAGTTTTTCACTCTGATCATGTTAATATAGTTTGATCCAAGATTAAGGCCAGTTTTTGCCTGCAAGTTGCAGAGTATTTCAAAGTCCCTGGAACTGAAATCATGTAAATCAAACTCCTACTCAGTTCCAGGAATGGTAGAGTCAAGGGCTCCTTCTCTTCATGCAAGATGTTTTAAACAAGCTGGCAAGCTTTCTGATGTCCTCATATTACATTTTACGGAACAACAATCTATTAACAAGAGCTTCTTGAGGAGAAAGTGAAAAAGCTCACCCATTCTGTGAGTGGCAGAATGATTATGTATGTTTAATAAGATCTGCCTCTTCTAAATAATTTTCATCCATCCAAAACCCTTGTAAAGGAGGCAAGAATTATTTCTATTTTACAGATGGAGAAACAGAGGCACAGAGAGACATGAAGAGACCCAGGTCAACCAGGAGGGAAGTGATAGATCTAGGAATAGAACCAAGGTCTCGAGTCCCAGTCCAGTGCTGTATCCATTAGGCAACACAGCTCCCTAGGGTCACCATTACACCCGTTTATGCTTTTTACAAATTACATAAGAGATTTTATCCTTCTAGAATGAAACACATGGATATTTAATTTTCCATGAATTCCGGAAAGTATATTTTTATCTATATGTCTACACGTTAGTAGAGTCCCAGGGTCTGTGGTATTAACCTTTATTGAGTCACACTGAGGTTTTCCGTTTAAAGGCAACACAACAAGGTGAACTGAGGTGTTCAAGGCCTTTTTCAAATCCATATTTTTAAATCAACCAATCATTCTGTGCGTAAACAGATTTTATGTATGTGTGTGTTTAGAATGGTGTGCAAATCAAAGATTGATTTGCAAATTAAACTGCCTGGCCATGACAGTAAGTGTCAAGTTTGCAATTGTAAAATGCTGTAATAAACTGCTAAGAAGAGGTCATCTTCCTCCTAAAAATCAAATACAAATGCATACTGTAGTAGTAACAAGCAATCTAATGATAGTCTATTTTACTACAAAGCCTACTCTGGCTAGGCTAGAATGTTGTTTTGCTGAAAGGTGCTAATTGCATCCAGCAAGTGGGTCTTACATCCACAGACAATAAGCGCCAAACATTCTCCTTCAAGCTCAATAGAAGGAACAATCAAGTTCCTTTATATAGTAAGGACAACTAGCTGGGGCCTAAGGTGTGCACCAAGGCACTTGGCTGCATGGCAGGTCAGAGTTATGCCTGTGGAGTGTGGGGTTTCCTTGTTGCAAACACAAGGGTTTGGATCTCTCTTGCAGGCTGTGTGTGTGTGTTGGCAAAGAAAGCCAGGAGAAGGAGTTGAGAGTTTGACCCTGAGAGGAAATAGAGGGATAGAACTTCTTGGACACAGAGCATGCTGAAGTTCTCCTCTTAGGGATTTCTGAGCAAGGAAAGTACCTGCTGTTATTTGTCTGTACTGCATTCAGGAAAACAGGACTTTGTGTATATCTTTTGTAATTGAAGATTACACCAAGAATATACCTGCCTCTAATAATTGATTTGTCATCCTAATGGAAACAACTCTGTCAATCCCCTGAATACTGACTAGCCACTCAGGCCAAAGGGGAAACAATATTGAACTGTTGCTTGTCTTTCTGACAAAAATAACTGTCTGATTGCAGCCTACAGCTTGTAAACTTTAATCTTCATCTTAAAACCAAATCAGATTGTGTGCTGCAGGAGTAGCAGCAGAATAAATATTGAGATGAGTTTTTATAAATAATGGGTTTCCTACGACACATTGTGCTAGTCATTCCTGCTTCTTCGCTTCTGAACTCTGCTTGGAGGATGCTGAACCACTATTAGTCAGAGGCACAATCCATATTTGATCTTGTAGCTGTGTCTGAAATCTCCTCAGAGCTGTAACACGAGTTGCATGCAACTCCCAACATACTTACAGTGTTCAGAAATCAGGGTAGTAGTCAGCTGTGAGAAAGAAGAGGTTATTCTGGATCATGGTTTTAGCTATTGTGGCATGGTTAATAACCTCCTGTCACCATCGAACAGAAAACTGAGGCACAAATAAGTTTTAAACATTTGGGGGAAAAAATTGAGTCCCAACAGTCAAACACCTAAATCCATATTGAGCTGCCTAACATGCTGTTGTAACATGGCCACCCCCAATCAATACTAGAGGTATGTGGTGGGGGTAATATTTTTTATTGGACCAACTTCTGTTGATGAGAGACAAGCTTTTGTGCTTACACAGAGCTCTTCAGAAACTGGGCCAATAAAAGATATTACCTCACCTACCTTCTCTCTCTAATATCCTCGGACAGACACTGCTACAACAACACTGCACCTACCAATCAATTGTGACTATCAGGAGACCAGAATAAATGCTTCTATCCTTCTAGAGAAACAGAATGTGTCAGCAATTCGGCACTCATAGGCAACACTCCAATAAACTCGATTGTGCATTCAGACCCTAATCCTGTCTTCTTCCTGTGGCCATGGAGGACCCTGACTTAACAGAACCAGTGTGGAAAGATGCACAGGATCTGTGAATGATGTGGTATCCTGCTCAGTAGTGGGTCCCTTGAACTCTAGTATGCAAAACATTTGGAGGTTGGCTGGGGAAGACCCAGCACAGGTAGATTCAGGATTATATACATCTAATCATTACACTTAAAGACAAATAGACATCCATACAGCTTGAGTTCCAGCCTTCTCTCTCTTGTTTATCGAGGACTATACCATCTGGAACTCTGTACATCACACAAACATCCAGGGGGTGAGTAATATTTTGCAATTAAATCTACCATTTTACACATTTCTGCTTTAATTCTAGGACACACGGCAGTATTCATTCCTTCCCAGATCCTGTGGTGAACCCCAGCTCACAGTCCAGCAAATCAGGCTGTCAACATTTGAGATCCAAAGGACTACAACAAACAGAGATCAAAAGATATTTTAACATACCTTGGCAGTGTCCTTGTAAGCCTAAAGTAACTTAAAAGTGAATTCCTAGAACTTCACATTGCAGCAAGATCACAATTTCAATACATTTGTGTCATGTAGAAATTTGATTGAAAACGCTATATATATATATACACACACACACACACACACACACACACCAAACTGATTGATTTCAGTCCTCAGTTTTAACTTCTGACCTGAATTTTATTGCAGAAATTTCACAGAAAGTAGTCATGCTACCCACAGAGATAAGATAATTATTGATATTCCAGAGAACAAGGTAAATGATCATAGACACTGAATGATTATGCAGACTGTCAAGGTCTCCAAAAGGATACTGTGAAGTAAATATAGGAGAACAATCTCCTTACTGATTGGATTTCCTGAGGCTATTTCTGAAAAGTTGCAGATCTGGCTATATTTAGCCACAAGGATGAAATTAGAATGGAGATAATTAAATACCAAAAATATAGAAGATGGAGAGGTCATGGACACTGTTTTCTATGGCGTCTGATTTATACTATTTTGTATTAACATCAGAGTTAGTTTTCTCTCTCCTTTCAATACATTGTATTAGGTTCTCTGCTATTTCTAATTTTCCTTTTCATCGTCTATCCCTCAGATTGAATGGAGTGGCTTTTCAAAATCAGCTATTTCTCACCACATGCCCAAACTGATATTTTGGGATGGATTGAGTCAGTCACAGATGCATATTGGTGAAGAAGCATTGTTCCAGTGGACCTCCAAGCATGCACAATGGCTCCTGGAGCTTCAGGGAGTACAAGTCGAGAATGGTCACTGCACCACTGTTGAAAAGGGTAAAATCTCCAATCCCTTCAACACCTGGACGCTCAAAAGTGGTCCTTCCAATCTCTCAAAGCTCTTTGCAAAGACTTTTGCTGACAGCAGCATTAGCCCTGCTGGGTCTTTGAATTCTTCAGCAGATGGAAGCATTGAGGTGATTAAAGCAGATCAAAATAGGAAGGGGAGGCTCACCAATTCTGGTGGTTGCAGGTCATCCTGGGTGCATCATCATCATATGGTGAAGTGACGTTGCCTCATTGTGTGTGATGAGATAGGGAAGAGAATGGCAAAAAGGGAGTAAATGTATCTGAAAAGAGTCCACATCCCCAAGCAAACCCACAGGCAGCTCAACAAGAGTGAGTGTGTATAGCAAGTCGCAGAGAGTGGAGTTGTGTAGAGGAAAAGCCCTTAAGCTCCCAAACACTCTGTTTTACCCATTCCTGTTGTTCTACACATCACACATGGATTCTTAATTCAAAGCATATCAGAATTTTGGATTAGTTTACAAAGTAATACTGCTCACGTTAATGGTTTTGTTTCACCATGAACACTTTTTCTGTCTCCTTACTTTGTCTAATATGACCCTGGGTCATAGCGAATCACACTTCACTTCAGTGGAACCAGGTGTAGAGTAAGGTACTATACAACAAGAGTTTGTCAGACTCTGGGTCTATGTTTGCCTGAGTGAGGGTCAGTTTACATTATCCTTAACACTGAATAATATCTTTATGCAGGAATAGTCTCAGTGAAGTCAATGATGGAGTGCTGTTCAAACCATCATGAGGAAGATTACATCTACACTGCAAAATGGGTGTACTCTAAACTTGGGTTAGCTAACTTGGGTTAAAATAGCAGTGAATACATGGCAACATTGCTTTTAACTCAGGTTAGCAGCTTCAGTTCAGCCTCAGGCTCCAACTCCAACTGCTAACCTGTTAACAGCAGAGTTGTTGCGTCTTCACAGCTATTTTAACCCATTAAGAAAACTTTTTCTTTCAGTGTAGACATCCTGAGTGTATCACTACCTGGCCCACAGAATGTTAGCTGTTTAGGACAGGGACTGTGTGTAATAGGGTTAATGAGGGCCTGAAAAGTCAATAAGGTCATCTGGCGTCACATAACAGGAGGAGGACCAGGGCCGATGAAAATGAAGCCCAGCTTGAGAAGGACTGGGCCAGGACTATAAAGCCAAGAAGCTGAGAGTATAAACGGGCTGCAAGGAAAGAAACCTACAGTGTCTCCTTTAGAGGAGAGGTCATCATGAGCCACGAAGAAGGCCATAGGGAAAGTAAGCACTCTGGCTTACTGAATCCTGCAATGGAGAAAGGAATCTGTCATGAGGCTACAAGGGGTATAAACAGCCACAAGAAGTAGAGTAGGGTCCAGTGGCAAACCCAGAATGAGATGGGCAGATAGGGAAGGAGGCCAGGGAAACAGCAATGGAGACTGATGCCATGAACTACTGGTTATAGGGTCCTCTGGCCTAGAACCTGGTGTATTGGGTGGGCCAAGGTTCTACCACCAGCCAAAGAGGCACAAGTCCCAAGCTGAGGCTGAATACCATCTAGAGAAAGCATTTGGATATTTGACTTGTTCGACTTTGTAACCCCAAGTGGACTAAATGGTGACCTGGCCAGAGTGCCAAGTTACCAGATGAAAGACTATAGCACAGTGAGCAACAACATGCAAGGGTGCACCCGACACAGGGACAGCTGAATTCCCAGACCTAGATGTAAGGAGGTGCACTAGCAGTGAGTGTGGAAACCCTGCACTGTTACAGTACAACCCTATTATACTGTGTCTGTCTTAATTCTGTAGAGAATTGTGCAAAGTTATGGTGGTGGTGCTATACACACACACACACACACTTCTTATAAATGGTTATTTTTAAGCTATGTCAGGGTAACCTGCAAAGACGACAAATCATTTTAGATAACTGCCTCTCGTCACATGCTTTGCACTTTATCTTATTAAAAGGAAGCAATTTTATTACCATTATCTGTTTTTGTGAATGTCTTATTTAGAAGACAGTGACTTGGTAGCACTGTTAAACGAAAGGGAGGGAGATTATGGAAAGAAAAGGGAGAAAACAGATTGATATAAAGAGAGAGGTTGTCTTTGAATGAACACACACCACATATCTAGCTATCTGTTTTCGGAAAGGAATATAGGATATATGAAAGGTATCATAGAATCATAGAATATCAGGGTTGGAAGGGACCTCAGGAGGTCATCTAGTCCAACCCCCTGCTCAAAGCAGGACCAACCCCAACTAAACCATCTCAGCCAGGGCTTTTTGTCAAGTCAGGCCTTAAAAACCTCTAAGGAAGGAGATTCCACCACCTTCCTAGGTAACCCATTCCAGTATTTCACCACCCTCCTAGTGAAAAAGTTTTTCCTAATATCCAACCTAAACCTCCCCCACGGCAACTTGAGACCATTACTCCTCATTCTGTCATCTGCTACCACTGAGAACAGTCTAGATCCATCCTCTTTGGAACCCCCTTTCAGGTAGTTGAAAGCAGCTATCAAATCCTCCCTCATTCTTCTCTTCCGCAGACTAAACAATCCCAGTTCCCTCAGCCTCTCCTCATAAGTCATGTGTTCCAGTCCCCTCATCATTTTTGTTGCCCTCCGCTGGACGTTTTCCCAATTTTTCCACATCCTTCTTGTAGTGGGGGGGGGGGCCCAAAACTGGATACAGTACTCCAGATGAGGCCTCACCAATGTTGAATAGAGGAGAACAATCACGTCCTTCAATCTGCTGGCAATGCCCCTACTTATACATCCCAAAATGCCATTGGCCTTCTTGGCAACAAGGGCACACTGTTGGCTCATATCCAGCTTCTCTTCCACTGTAACCCCTAGGTTGTTTTCTGCAGAACTGCTGCCTAGCCATTCTGTCCCTAGTCTGTAGCGGTGCATGGGATTCTTCCATCCTAAGTGCAGGACTCTGCACTTGTCCTTGTTGAACCTCATCAGATTTCTTTTGGCCCAATCCTCCAATTTCTTTAGGGCCCTCTGTATCCTATTCCTACCCTCCAGCATATCTACCTCTCCTCCCAGTTTAGTGTCACCTGCAAACTTGCTGAGGGTGCAAACCATCCTCCAGATCATTTATGAAGATATTGAACAAAACCAGCCCAAGGACCGACCCTTGGGGCACTCCACTTGATACTGGCTGCCAACTAGACATGGAGCCATTGATCACTACCCGTTGAGCCCAACAATCTAGCCAACTTTCTATCCACCTTATAGTGCATTCATCCAGCCCATACTACTTTAACTTGCTGGCAAGAATACGGTGGGAGACCATGTCAAAAGCTTTGCTAAAGTCAAGGAACAACATGTCCACTGCTTTCCTCTCATCCACAGAGCCAGTTATCTTGTCATCGAAGGCAATTAGATTAGTCAGGCATGACTTGCCCTTGGTGAATCCATGCTGACTGTACCTGATCACTTTCCTCTCCTCTAAGTGCTTCAGAATTGATTCCTTGAGGACCTGCTCCATGATTTTTCCAGGGACTGAGGTGAGGCTGACTGGCCTGTAGCTCTCCTACCTCCATTTATACAGCTGTGCAAGGAATAAGACAAGTTAGCACAATAAGTGGTGCTGCTCTTGGTGTGAGGCAAAATGTGGTATTCTCCCACCACATTATATGTAGATTACAAGACAGACTATGCAATCTAACTCTGGCTGTGGAAAGAGGACATGGATCATCATGAAAATTGCAAAATATGAATACAACCATGATGCCAACAACAGACATATGGAAGTTGCTTCTGAGCAAATTTGCAAAAACATGTTTCATATGATGGGCTGGTATGATGGGATTCATCTCAGCTTATGGTGGCAGGTTTTTTCTTAGACTTAATGCACTTCTCTGAGTAGCTGGGTATGCACTTCTGCCCATGTGATGCAGACTTTAATGTCTGTGGACAAGATATGGACTTAAATTAGTAGTATGGCAGTACTCAAGAACACCTATAGTAGGAGAAGGTTGCTTCCCGTAGGAAGTTGCTTGACTCTTCTACTCAGTAAAAGTGCCATGCTAGACTTTCATTTTTTGCTCTACAGGGATGGAAAAAGACAATGGAGATTCTCTGTTGTATTAACAGGCTAGGAATACTTGCCAGAGCCTGAGAAAGATGCTACTGGCTGACAGGAACAACTCTACCTTATACTGGGGAATATCACAGCAGTCACTGCAAATCACTGTATAAAGTGCAGCATTTCATGATGTTTTCAAGTGATGGTGTTAGGCACAAAATAAGACATGAAATGAGATTTCAAAGCAAAAAAAAAAAACCAAACAAACTATAAACCTTCTAACCCTATTCTTTTTTTTGTCTCGAGTCTTCAGGTTTGGGGCCATTCATTTTAATTATTAACTAGAGACACTGTCCTGGTTTAGAAATTGGAAATGTTGCTATGTCTGTCACTTTTGAACATTCAGCAGTATATTTTAAAACAAAGAAAAGGAAAATAAGCAATTGTCAGAGTCAAAAGTCAGATGATTAAGCCTTGATATATTTGGATGATTGCATAGATGCAAAAAACTATATTTGTTTTAAAGGCAAAGTGCCTTTATCATGCAGATGCTTGTTGACATCTGGTTGCCTGGCGATTTCTTATTTCTTGCAAATGTCTAACTCCTCTGCAGGGTGATACTCAAGACTAGATTAACATGAGAACTAGTAAACATGAAAACTGTTTTAACTTGAATTTGTTTTTGTCCTCCTCTTCTACACACTTGTTAGTCATTCTCTCTAACATTAGACAGACCAAGTAAAGCAGCAAATAACTGTTTTGTATCTGTCTTTTGAGAGTAGAAGTTTGCCATCACTTTTTTCAGAGACTTTCTTTGGGTGGGGTCAAAGGCAACACTTCAATTTCTGTTTAATAGCTGGAAATAGGTCAAATATTTCAGTGGGAGAAGGTGAGAGTGAGATGATACCTTTTGTTGGACCAACTGCAGTTGAGGAAAAAGACAAATCTCTCTGTGTATGCTTGTCTTTCTCCAGCAGCAGTTGGTCCAATAAAATATATTACCTCATGCACCTTGTCTCTATAATATCCTGGGACTAACATGGCAACCACAACACTGAAAACAGATATGTCAGTAGTAATTCAGAATCATGGACCTGATTCTCAATTACATTGAGGCCATTTTATAAGTCCCTGGAAGGGTCAGGCCTTTATGTGGGAATAAATCGTGTCTGCAATCTCTAAGGCCCCTTTCAACTACTAGAGTGAGTAAAGGCATCTTATTGTAAACAAGATTCAGGCCCTTTAAATATAGAAATGCTTGCTATCCTTTAATATGACAACAAAATTATTGTCTGTCTTCATCAGCTTAACATTTGTGGACATGTACAGTTCTAATCTATCCAGATTTCCCCCCCCCCCTTTCATAGATGGGGTCATTTAATGTTAAAGAAATTTTTAATGGTAAAATAAAATATTTGCCAAAATGCTCAAACCTGGGTGCCTAAAATTAAGCAGAAGTGGTGGACTTTCAGAGCTGCTGAGCACCCAGAGACATCTCAAAAATCAGGCCACTTTCAATTCAGTGCCTAAATAAAGATTTAGCTGCCTAACTTTAGGCACAGAAGTTTGAGCATGTTCAATGTTTTATTTTACCATAAAAAATAACCACTTTAACATAGAATGGCCCTATCTATGAAAGGGGGGAAAATCTGGATGATCACCATGATTTCTCTAACATGTCAATTGATATGTAATAATGCAGTTTTAATTAAGAATGCTGTAGGGCACCATGAAATTCACCTGGATTGTTTCTCATCTGTGCCATTAATTAGCACATTTTCATTGAATTAGAGCTTCAACTGCCTTTGCAAAAAAGGTCATTGAAGGTCAGAATGTTTAGGTTCACAAACAGCAGTGCCAGAGAAGCTGCTGTCCTCCCAACACAGCTACGGTTGTTTGGTTAAAATTAGAACACTGCCACTGAGTTTATGGTCACAGAGAAAAGTCAGGCCCCAGGGAGAGATTTTCAAGAGATCTCAGTTACCACTGTTCTCTGAGGGAATTACTAGATGCTGCACGCTTCTGAAAATTTGCAGCCTTTTAAATTGAATGAATTCATAGTTCTATTGAAAATTACAATCCATCCAGCTCCTGTGGCTACAGTTAAATAAAAAGAGGGTGGCGGTATGGAGGCTTTAGGAACACATGAAAAATGAGGACAGTAACCAGAAAATACAGACAAGATTATATTACTTGTAACTGTATTATACATTACACTCACATACCCCTTTACACAACCGGAGAGAGTTCATACACTGGTCAATGCCATATCCATACTCACATATCCAAAGATTTTATAGAGTTGGGTGGATTTCATGAGAGAGGAATGGTTCCTGCTGGGATCATCCCAATGAGGCCCTCCCACTTTAGTTTAACCATGAAACTTTTTTCATCCTGTTATGACCATGCCTATACCTTATGCATATACCTCCTTTCCTTATCTGTACTTCTACACCTTATGAATCTTGAGAAAACAACCTATGAAAAGCAGAGCATCTCAGTTCCCCTTATTCCCATTAGCATCTTATTAACATTTACATCCACCTGCTTCCAAGGTAATCTTTGGTCAAAACAGAACTTTGTGACTTTACAATCAGGTGTCTTGTGCTCTTGGTGGGTATACAACATATTTCATGCACCACCACCTACTGGCCCATTCTTTCCAGTAATTTTATGACTGTATTGGCATAGGGTTATTCTTAGATCACCGCCTTACATCAAGCGTCCTTAAGCCTGAAGCCTAGCGTGGCTAAAATTAGAGGCCTGAGCCTGTAGGCCTTACATTACATTCTGGCTTTACTTATAGCTAATACCCACTCATCACTCCTAAATACTTGTCAATCTTATACACCTATCCTACTTATATTTATTCATCATATATTGAGTGTGTGTGTGTGTATATATATATATATATATATATATATATATATATATATAGACATAACACATGACTTCAACATGAGAATAACATTTCAATGATAAGTGAACTAATTGGCTACATTTCCCCCCTTGACGGGGGGAGCATTATGAAAAAATAAGAATGCCATCTCACAGTTTCCCTAGCAAACATTACAATTCAATACAAAATATACATGTATGCTTAAACTTTAATTTTCCTGTACTTATTAGGAACTAGTATCTTCATATGTCCATTCAGGTCATGGATCTAATTCTTTTATGGACTTTGATGACACACAGGAACATATGGTTGTTCTGGTACTTGACGTGGGTTTATACTATGCAAATCCTCAAATACTCATCTTTCCATTTCTGTGATGAGTGCTGCTGGGGGATAACTGTGACTAACTGGTGAATGGAAATAGGTTGGATTGCACAGGGTTGGTTCCTGGGCTTTTCTTAACTTCATCTTTCCTCCCATATAACTATAACAAAGTAAAAATAATGCTCACAGTGAGGATACTGTGGGAAAAAAAAAATCATCCCTTCCATCCAACTTCCATCCCACCATCTAGTAACCACCATCTGCTTGATTCATATCATTACTAATTTCAATTAAATATAACAATAAAAAGGGAAGAATTAGCCCAATTAATATTAACTTTGCAAAGTTAGGCACTCGAAAATTAGGAAATGCCAGATTTCAGGTTGCCAGTGCAACTTTATTTCAGCTTCTATGTGCATATGCATTATGACACAGGTTTTTATTACAAAAATCACAATTTTAAGGTTATGCTTTTTTTTTTTCTGGGGCTGGAGGGGTAAAGGGGCAGGTGGGGAAAAATAAACAGGATTTTTTTTAAAATGGACATTTTTAATGAAAGTTTATGTAACTTTTAGAAAGCCATTTTTGATCTAAAAACGTTGATGAGAAAACTGATCTACTCTACAGCAAAATAATCTCTATGATATCTAGACCATTAGAAATAAAAGAACAAGCCCTTCTACCTCCTTCTTCACCAACAAAATACCAGTCATTTGTCTCCTACATATGTATTTCTTTGTGCTAACTGATCACATTTTAGATCAACCCAACATCTCCTTTTGGAAGAAGGCCACAAAGACGGACTCACTCTAGTCATCTGAATTTCAACTGAAACAAAATGGCAGCCTGCTGCTGAAGCACGCAGAGAGATATGCCAAATTTAAAAGTATAGTATGCAGCAAACAATGACCTCTGTCTAGCTGAACAGCTATATGCATGTCACAATCTTTAAATTCATTTTACTAGCACTTGTAAATAGCCATTGAAGACTAATATGCATGGGTATAAACATAAAACGGTTGAAACTGGTCTGCTGCTGACTTTACATTTCTTTCATTAACTACAGATTACTGAAGACATATTGCACAGTGAATAGGCCATGAGCTTTTTGTTTCATTTTTGTACAACAGGATGATGGGTTCACCCTGAAGTGCCACATGGAGCTAAGCCCTCTGTCTCACTAATTTGGGTTCCCTCTCACACCTGACATTGTGATAAGCTGGAAAGCCCTCCAAGCTTGCACTCACACCAACAACCACAGGCAGGGACCACACGCAGCTGTGTTCATGAATGCTCTGGCCAGCCACTCATGAACCCACGACAGAGAGGCTACAGCCAACATACTCCAAGCTCCCCAGCCTAAGACCACAGAGCTGTACAGTCCTGTCTTAGTAAAGACCTGACCAGTATGAATTTATTGCCTAGTCCGCCGCTTCTACAAAGGAAAGCAGATGGCCAACTCTTGATCATGAGCTGAGATTTACCCCCTTTGCACTTCAAACAAGACACAGTGTTTTGGGTAAAATATAAAATAGATTTATTAACTACAGAAACATAGCTTTAAGTGATTATACATGATAGCAAACAGATCAAAGTAGATTAGAAATAAGAAATAAAACAAAAATGCAAACTGAGCATACAATATTAGATAGTATCTGAATCAGTAATCTCTCACTTTGACTGATGATACAAGCAGGCCACCAAGTTTCCATATACAGGCTAGAAAGCCCTTTAGCCTGGGACCAGCACTTCCCACAGATCAGTCTTTTTCCTTTGGTACTTTTGGGTGTGTTGTTGCAGGGAGAGTTAGGTGCCATCATGTCATTTCCCCCTTTTCTATCTTCTTCCAACTTTCTGGAAAGCGCTTTTGCTGTGACCTGGGTCAAACAGTTCCCATTGTGTAGTGCTATCTCCGAGAGGTTTCTATTGTATGCAGTTCCTGGGGTAATCCTTGTGATTGTGTACATTTCCTCAATAAGCCATTAACATTGTTTGGCCTTTCTGTTGTTGTACCTGAAAGGCTGCTTGTGGGTGTTCTCAATCTCACAACATGTTTCAGTAGCCCATACATAGCCAACCTCCATAACTTCAAATACAATGATAGCACATACAATCCAATGAGATATGACTGTGTAGCAGATCAAGACTTTTAGAACGATACGTCACAAGGCATACTTTGTACAAAACATATCCTAATTATATGACAGTGGTGAATATGGGGGGTCACAAATAGTATCACCCAGACACCCCAATCAGAAGTGAGGCTAGATGCTCTACAAAAAACACTAGACATAGTCCCTCCCCTCAATAGTTTACAAGCTTAGTGGATGGAAAAGACAGCTAGGCTTGCAAAGAATCCATTCAAGTCAACTAGGTTCTATGCAGGCACTATACCAATCTTCATGCAAATACTGTCAATAGTAGGACCTGGGACTAAGGGATGGATCTTGTTGGCTTAAATGGGAGCAGGATCAAGCCCCAGTATGAAAAAGTGACAATTACTTTGACTGGAAACTCTTTGGGGGCAGGGATTATATTTTGGATCTGTGTTTGTACGGCATGAGTCCATGACAGGGACTTCTACATGGTACCATAATACAAATAATAAATAATAATAATAAAAAAGGGTGGCCGAGTGATGAATACTATCAAATATGTAAAACTGTTATATAATGTACTTTTATACATCTGCAATTTTTAAGAGATAAAGTAGTCATCTGCCCCTCAAACCACACAGAGTTGGAAGGAAGCCACCTGTAATTAAGTTGGCTATATCTTACATGACAGCCAAGACTAACATATACATCTTATCATGCACATGCAGTAAACAGAAAAATAAATTCGGTAAGACAGAACTGCAAATCTAGACATACTGGGTAAATACAGTATGTTACTGAGAATTACTGATTCCTAGCATATCCTTCAGTGAAATCATGGATGAAAGTGAAGCAAATGATAAAATGTACCTCTAACTGGTATTCTCTTCCTACGTACCAATACTGCTTTAAGCAGTTTCTCAAATTTTACATGGATAAAATTTCATTTCAGCAATGCACAAGAATATTTCACAAAGTTCTACTGTGTTTCTTGAGATATGACATGTTTTTATTCTCCCTTTTATTCAGAAACAGAATTAAGAGAAACAAAAAGATGCAGAAATAAAACAAATATAGAAGTACACATCAATGCAATATACAAAATTGTACACCTGCTTTTGTCTTTAGACCTCAAAGTACTTTACTGTAAGTATCAATGCCCACATTTTGCAGATGGGGAAACTGAGGCACAGGGGTGACATGACTTGCTAAGTTACCCAGGATCACTCAGCAGGTCAATGGCAGAGCAAGGAACAGAATCCAGGTCTTAGGATTCCAAAGTCCAGTGCTCTTTCCACGAGGCTATGCTGTCGCCCATGAATTGGTTATACAAATTACTAATGTTAGTTGTGTAATATAATCTCTCTCTCTCTCTCTCTCTCTCTCTCTCTCTCTCTCTAGCTCTTTATTTACAGGCAATTCCAATTGCCAAAATGGAAGTGGAATTTTGGCAATTGACAATTGAAGTATTTTCAGAAAACTAGAAAAAAATTTTTTTCGACTGCCAAACTAAAATAATTTGTTTCCCAAAGAAACAATGTTTTTCAAGTTTATAGTATATTGACAAAACCCCACATTTTTAAAGGAAATTGTTTTTTTTTGGTGAAAATTTCTATTAGTCAAAAAGACATTACAGCAGATTTTCAAGCAGCTCTACTCATTCATTTTTCTAATGTTCCTGCTATTAAAGAAGACATTATTCTTTAAGGTGGTGATAGCTTATGCAACCAAACACTTCTGAGTGTACATCTAAGCTAACTGGTCTCATCCCAATCTTTACTAGTTAGATATTGGTTTAAGACCAATGTGGGAGCAGATTATCCCTGCTGTGGGATTCTTGCACCTTTCTCTGAATCATCTAGTACTATGCACTGACAGAGTAGTCCAGGATCCTGGACTGGACAGACTTTGGGTCTGATCCAGCCAATTCCTATGTTCCAAAAGGGCTGTCCAACAGCTGTAGTATGATGCAACCCTGGATTTAGGATAAACAAGAACATTCCTTTATGGGAATGCCTTGTAGATTCTGCTAGAATTTAATCAATCAACTTTCTACTATAGATTTTTAAACTATCTTGTAGGATTGAAGGGAGAATGATCCCTTCTATAAAATGGCTTAAACTATCAAAATTCCTGGCTGGCATTGATTAGTACAGTGATGAGCCACACACTCTGTTTCCCTGGTGCATCCACTTGTTGTATCCTGTTAATAATGAATCTGCATGTTTTAGAATATTGTTAAATACCCATCCACTACTTGGTTTCAAGTGTGCTACAGTTTACAAGATTTTTTCCAGAAAGTTTGCTTAAGAGAGGATTATCTTTGAACAAATCCAGCCGTAGTTACACACAGGTACCACTCTCGGTTAAAGTCAACATGAATTATATGCATGCAAGAGAGGATAGAATTCAGACCCTTATTTTTAACAATCAAAAAAGTGAAAGCTGAGTATTGGCCAGTTGTGCTCCTGTTGCAAGCAATGGGCATTATGCCATTGACTTAAAGGGTACCTATGGGTTTTAGGTGAGAAGTATCATCTTGTGTCTCTTTCTTACATATTTTTATTTGCGTTAGTTTACACAATCTAGTCATTTAATATTTAAAAACATTTTTAACTAAAAGAACCCATACATATAACAGGCCCAATTCTGCTCCATCTCACTACAATGAGAACAAAGTTTTCCTAAAATACATAAAAATAGAATCAGTAAATGGAAATTGCTTATTATCATTAGTTAAATATAAAATGCTAGACAGAACACCCCATGGATTTACTTTTGTATTACCATTGTATTGTTTACTGTAGTGACCAGGATCCAAATCCCTTTGACTTCCATCAGAAGTTTCACCTTAGAAAGACTGAGTAAAGATGAATATAGACACTAAGAATTTGGTCTACGAGTATAGTCCATTTGAAGCTCTAATTGATATCTTTAATCTTTCTAACTACAAATAAATATTAGGAAAGAACCCAGCAGACACAAGAATCACACATACATGCATACACACATGAGGACTATCAATCCAGTTTCTCGCTCTCACACACAATGCTTAATGACTTGTATACACTTTAGAAAGAGGTTTTCACACACACATTAGGATTAGATGCAATTTCTCAGAGATTTACGCATGTTTATGCTTTAACATACATTATGCCACACACCCTTCTAATTTTTAACCACGAAAGGATCCGTGATTTCTTTTAAAAAAAAAAAACAACAAAACAACACAACTAAGTCAAAGCTTCATCTGTTATTGATGCCTGCTAGACTAGACAGCATTGCAAGGAACATTCCTGTACTCAGCAAGACATTTCCAATTCTGTGGTTGTATTTTCAAAAGAACTCAAGCTGAACCCCCATTATTTTTGTTTAATCATTATGCAAGAGGAAAGATTTTCAAAGGCCGATAAAGGGAAAATGGAGCAAAGCATAAGCATGAGGCCGCTAGTGGAAGGTTAGTGGATTTACTTGCTCTTCCTCCTGTTGGAAAAATGCATAGACCTTTCTTTCCTCTTTTAAGACAATGAAGGGAAAAGGTCAGGTGAATCCAGAAAATGCAAATTACTTAGATTTACTGGGCGTCTCTTTCTTAAATAAAGCTTTTCTGGTAACTCAAACACAAGTTCAATCTTTCAACTCTAGTTTGAGTACGAGATGCAGGCACATAATACATTTATGTACATGGACAGCTGTAAAAAAAAAAGTCATTATGAACAGATGCTCCTATCAGACTTCATGGTGGAAAGACAGGTTTTTGTTTTCTTCTTCCTCCTGGTAAAGCTGTATTCACACATAAAATGAAATGGAAAAAGAGAATATCATTCCGAGTTCTTGCTAAGAAGAAGAAGTAGGGATTGAAGACTAGCCTACATACGTTCCATTGTAGAGATTTATTCCATTTGAGTAATAATGTCACTTTCCACACCGGAACTCTATTTCTGTCATCTTGCTTTTTATAAACATTGGAGGAAAAAGAAACTTTAGATGTCATTGTCTGTTGATAAACCTGATTTGTGCAGGAGAAAATGGGAAAGGATATGTGAAATGAATGGATGAGCCCATTTCTAGCTAAAATTGGGGGTTCTTCCACAGCTTTCAAGCAAAGCAAGAGTGATTGTGACATGCTCAGCAAGATTAGAGAGGCTACAAAAACAGAAAACCCAATAACAAAGGGGGATTTCAATTATCCCGTTATTGGCTGGGAAAGGTCACCTCAGGATCAGATGCAGAGAGAAAATTTATAGACACCATTAACAATTGCTTCTTGAGGCAATTGTCCCAGAACCCACAAGGGGAAAGGCAAATCCTGATATAGTGCTAAGTGGCGCATAGAATCTGGTCCAAGAGGTGAATATAGCTGAAACACTTGGTAATGGCAACCATGATGTAATTAAATTTAACAACTTTGGGGAAGGGGGTGGGGAAATACCAAAGAAACCCACCACAGTATCATTTAACATTAGACAGGCCAACAAAAAAATTGAGGTGCACAAAAGACACAAAAATTAAGAGCAATTTTTTAAAGTACATCAGAAGCAAAAAGGCTGCCAGACAATCTGGGGTGGGGGGCGCACTGGACAATCAAGATGCTAAAAGAGCACTAAAAGAAGACAAGGCCATTGCAGAGAAACTAAATTAATTCTTTGCATCGGTCTTCACTGAAGAGGATGTGTGGGGAAGATTCCCACACTGGAGCAATTCATTTTAGGTGACAAATCTGAGGAATTGACCCAGACTGAGGTGTCAATAGAGGAGGTTTTGGAACACATTGATAAAAACAAATAAGAAGTCACCAGGACCAGATGGTATTCAACCAAGTTCTAAAGGAACTCAAATGTGAGACTGCAGAACTACTGACTGTGGAATCTGTAGTCCCTTAAATCAGCTGCTGTACCAGCTGAGTGGTAGATAGCTAATATGATGCAATTTTTTTAAAGGCTCCATAAATGATCCTGGCAATTACAGGCTGGTAAGCCTGGGGTCAGTACCAGGCAAATTAGTTCAAACTATAATAAAGAACAGTATTACCTGACACACAGATGAGCACACCATATTGGGAAACAGTCAACATGGCTTTTGAAAAAGAAAATCATACCTCAATCTATTAGAATTCTTTGAGGGAATCAAACAAGTGGAAAAGGATATAGTACACTTGGACTTTCAGAAAGCCTTGAACAAGGTCCCTATCACAGGCTCTTAAGCAAAGTACAGAGTCATGGGACAAGAAGGTAGGGCCTCTCATGGATAAGTAACTGGTTGAAAGACAGGAAATAGAGTAGAAATAAATGGTCAGTTTTCACAGTGGATAGAGGTAAGTAGCAGGCTCCTTCAAGGATCTGTGCTGTTAAACATATTCATAAATGATCTGGAAAAAAGGGGTAAACAGTTTGGTGGCAAAATTTGCAGATGATACAAAATTACTCAAGAAAATTAAATCCAAAGCTGACAGCAAGATTTACAAAAGGATCTCTATAACTAGAATGCTGGGCAAAAAAGTGGCAGGTGAAATCAATATTGGTAAGTGTAAAGAAAAGCATATTGGAAAACATAATCCCAACTCTACATACAAAATGATGAGGTCTAAATTAGCTGTTGGTACTCAAGAAAGATCTTGGAGTCACTGTGGATAAGTTCTCTGTATACATCAGCTCATTATGCAGAGGGAGTCAAAAAAGCTAACAAAACGTTAGGAACTATTAGAAAAGGGATAGACAATAACAAAAATATCATAATGCCACTATATAAATCCATGGTATGCCCATACCTTGAATACTGTGTGCAGTTCTGGTGATCCCATCTGAAAGATATTTTAGAATTGGAAAAAAAAGGGGGCAACAAATGATTAAGGTTATGAGGAGAGATTAAAAAGACTGGGGTTGTTCATATTCGAAATGACTAAGAAGGGATACAATAAAGGTCTCTAAAATCATGAATGCTGTGGGAAAATGAATAAGGAATTGTTATTTACTCCTTAACATAAATACACAAACCAGGTGTCACCCAATGAAATGAACAGTAAATTTAAAACAAACATAAGAAAGTACTTCCTCACACAACACACTGTCAATCTGTGGAATTTATTGCCAAGGGAAGTTGTGAAGACTGAAAGTTTAACTCGGTTAAAAAAAGAATTAGATCAAGTTCATAGACTCAAACTTTAAAGCCAGGAGGGACCATCATGCTTATCTAGTCCTGATTTCCTGTACATCACAGGCCATAGAACTTCACCAACCCACTCCTGTAATAAGAACCATAACCTCTGTCTCCATTATTAAAGTCCTTAAATCACGATTTAAAGACTTCAAGTTACAGAGGATCCAACATTTACATTAATTTAAACTTGTGACTCATACCCCATGCTGCAAAACCCCTCAGGGTATCTACCTGAAACCAAAAATGGTGATCAGTTATATCCTGAGCATGTGGACAAGACCTACCAGTTAGACACGCAGGAAAGAATTCTCCGTAGTAACACAGAGCTCTACCCATCTAGTGTCCCATCTCTGGCCACTGGAGATATTTGCAGTCACATATCAGCTACATGCAATTGTAGGCAGTTTCATCATATCATCCCCTCCACAAAATTATCAAGCTCAGTCTTGAAGCCAGTTCGGCTTTTTGCCCCTAATGCTCCCCTTGGAAGGCTGTATAAGAACTTTGGTCCATCAGTGGCTATTAGCCAAGATGGTCAAGGATGCAATCCCATGCTCTGGGTGTCCCTAACCCTTTGATGCTGGGACTGGACAACAAGGGATGGATGGACCACTCGATGAATTGTCCTGTTCTGTTTATTCCCTTTGAAGCATCTGGCACTGGTCACTGTTGGAAGACAAGATGCCGGGCTAAATGGGCCATTGTTCTGACCCAGTATGGCCATTCTTATGATTAAAGTGATATTGC
Organism: Dermochelys coriacea; assembly: GCF_009764565.3. Classification (NCBI taxonomy): domain Eukaryota; kingdom Metazoa; phylum Chordata; order Testudines; family Dermochelyidae; genus Dermochelys; species Dermochelys coriacea. The sequence continues at coordinate 118,862,479 of NC_050072.1, forward strand.
CAGTGATAGATAGTTTAGAGGGTGAGCCTCTAAACCTTTAGAGCTGAGACTTCAGTTTGGCTAAGCCTCCAAAATTAAAGTTAACTATCTAAAGCTATTAAGTCAGAAAAAATTGGACTGGAATGTCATGTAAATAGGTGCTCTCGAATTGCCCAGCTAACTGATTCCTGTAACAAATACCTGAAAGTAGAGCTGGGTGATTTTTTTAAAATCAATCAAATTAGTAAAGTCAAAAAACAATGTAGTTTCAGATTAAGTTTTGATTGAATTTGGCAAATAGTTTCAGCCAACTGGAAAAAAAAAAAGACATTTTCTAATGAAACATTTTGACTTTGTTCCAAAACATTTAGTTTAAAAATTTATGTATTTTTAATGTAGATTTTTTTAAAAAATAAAATTAGAAACACACCTACTAATAAAACAAAAATCTAGAAAAAATGTTTCTGGTCAAAATGAAGAGAGTGGCCAAACCAAAATAGCCGTTAAACTGGAAAAATCAATGATTCACTCAGCTCTACTTGGAAGTGCCAAAGTGTATGGAAAAACCTTATAGCTACCTGAACATTTGAGAAACTCAACCTCTTCCCCCTATCCCCAACCTCCTCCGCCCCTGCAACTTAATTTCTAGAAATGTATAAAGGTTCAGAGTTGGAAGTGGGCAGGGGGAGTAGAAAGCAGGAAAGATTTTTTTTGAGGGGCGAGAAGGAGTGCAGGTGTTTTTTCCCCCCAATTTGCTTATAAATCAATTAAACATCAGACTCTGATTATTCTTTTTAGAGAAACCATTTCACAATATAAACACCATATATTGTCAGTCAGGACTGACAGCTTTGCTGGGCTTGTGACATATCTTTACATCTCAGCAAATGGCCTCCTCACTTTTTCTATTGCCCCTTCCTCTCTTTTTTTTTCCTTCAACATCAGCGATTTAGAGAATGTTATTAGCTTCACTGAGAGTTGGATCAGGGCCTTAATACATATATGCCCTGTTCCTAGGCTACCAAATTTTTCCAAATAGTAATAATTGAGCTCCAACCAAAAGTGTGCTGCTGTTTCTCCCTGACCCATCCAACAGGTTTTATGTAATTTCCCTCTTTTATAGAAGATATTACTTCTCCCAGTTTAGCAAATTTAGCAATTCCAAAGGTTTTATTACAATTGGCAACAAGAAATATTAATAAAAATCAGAAAATGCTGTAACTTGAAGTGCATCCAGAATATGTAGAAACCTGTAATTGTAGCTCAGTGATTTGATTACATTGTGTTTATTCAATTACTGTAGCTTACTGTTATTCTCCCACTCCAGCACATTGATAAGCATCACATAATTATAGCAATGCAAGCCGTGCCACTGTTAGTTAATGGTCCTCCAGCATTACAATTACAATTATTTTGCCTCGTTGGGGCTTCTATAATGCACAGAGATGAATGCAAAAATTCCTCTGGGTTGAAATTTGACATACATGCTAATGTCAGCCTAACTGATATTTTTCTGCTTCAATATTTAAAACAATAGGTTGAGAATCGGAAGCCCATTCGAGTCAATGGCAAGACCCTCATTAATTTCAGTGGGATTTGAATCCTGCTCTAAAGTAAGCCCAAGATCTAAACTGGCTTCTAAGAGGAAAGACCCTAATGGAGGATTCCACTCCTTTTTCACTTGGGGGGGGCACTTCAGGAAGCCATCAGGGTCCAAAAAAGCAGGAGAGGCTAGCTAATGAAACTGGGGGATCCACTGATTCCACACATTCCTACAATAGTCTCCACTGGCAGAACTCTTCTGGGACCCTGCTAGATTTTAAAGCTGCCCACTCCTGGCATATGACAGATTGTAGAGAAACAGTCTTCAACCCTAAGGCATATGTGGGAGAAGGAAAGGGGGGAGAGGGTGTAATTTCCCTCTCTTTCTGTGCCAGCTTCAATTTGTCTGGCCCTATACATACAGCAAAAGCTGCACTAAAAACCACCCATCACAAGTGACCATGGTAATGATGCAGAGCTACTCTGTAAAAAGTTATGAGTAGTGTGTATGTCCTGGATGTTGACTGCACAACTGTGTTGGTTTAGTCTGATGGAGTGGTGTGTAAGATAAAGATGCAGAAGCTAAACACCCCTCAGCAAATTTCAGGGTTGAGTGGTACAATGCATAAAACCTTCAGCTCTGAGGATTCTGGCTCAACCTCCTGAACTAGTTTTGAGAAGCAAAGTAAAAGTGCAGGAATCAGAAGGAACAAAGGAACTCTCTCTCTGGGTAAGGACACTGGGGAGCTGTTTAGACTGCCACAGGCACCGCCTGAGCTGTGACACAGGCATGTCAGAGTCACCATCACAGGATGGGCTTTAGGTGAGGTAGATGCGCGTAGACTGTGGTCCTGAAAGTCCTGCCCCGCTCCCAACTGCTTTGTTCCTATTGTTACAATTAAAACAGTGCTTTGGTTCAAGAAGGCTATTCAGTTGCTGTATTCACTACTGGTCACCTACTCCCAAAGGGAAGAAACACAGGCATCAAGACCAGTCAGACCTACTGGGTAAGCAAAATGAATACACAGTGTGCTGTAGCCGAGGGCCTGGTGCAAGATTAGGAGAACTGTGAAACTCCACCCCAGCAGAGGGAGAGGCACAGGGACTGACATGTGAGGAGCATACTCAGAGAAAGCACACAGCTGCCCCTCTGTCCCCTAAGTCTTTAACCTTGCCAGCCACTTTAAAGGATCAGGTAATAGGCTGATCCAAGCAGAGCTGGAACAGCGATACACCCACCAGGAGAGAGACCAAACACAAAAGGGTGGATTTGCTTTGAGTAGGATTATCTTTGACTTTACCCCACTACAGGAGGACAGAAGAGACATCTGCCAGAAGAACTAAGGCATGATGGCTGGATGGCATCAGCGGGTGCCTGTCCCTTGCAGGCATCTTATCCCATGGCGGGCATCATAGGGTCAAATGGCATGTTTACAGGCTTCAATGCAGTGCTTAACAGCATAACAATGTTTTAGGTTTTTTTAGTTAGTTCTTATGCTATTCAGTGTCATTTAGGATTATCAGCTTGCCACAACTATCTCGTTACATCCAGCTAAGTGGCTGAAATGCCTCATAAGGTTAATGCACTAATAAGATGCAATTATAAATTTGTATAATTTAATTTTGCTTTATTGCTTAATTCTCTTTTTTCAGACTTTGAACCTTAAACATCCAATACTTAATGAGCATGCAAACACTATAGTCACTGACTCAGTGTTCTTAATATACCAAGGTTTGTTGAAGAATGAAACCTGTAAGGTATATAGCAACTGTTGCTGTAGAATATATTGACTGCACTCTGGGCCTTTTCAAAATGCTGTGATACAAAATATTGCATGGTGACTGAATCCTCGTCTGTCATGGACAATATAACTGTTTAACTACCGCTCTATTTGTCAGTAGTAATGGGAATGGGAGGTTATTGTGAACTGTAAGGTCAAGAACAACTCCAGTCTGTACAGCTTTTAAAAGTTATGAAAGTCTTTCTATAAAGATTGTAGCTACTGCGTTTTTGGGCAATCTACTCCAAGCTATGAATGTTTCAAAAGGTTTTGCTAGAAGCCGCAAATTATGGCAATATTAGTCTGTGTATGTGAACCCTGAAATTGTACTATTTCTCGCTAGGGCAGCCGTGTCATTTAGACAATTCTACTGTATATTGGGCCTTTTTAGGGCACCATTCCAGATGGCTTCCTGTTTTTTGTTGATACTCGGGTAGTGCTGAAGACTGTGTCAATTCTCTGCTATGCCTAAAAGTAACAAACACAGCAGATAGGGCTTTTTAAAAAAATATTAAAATCTTCTTGTATACTGGCTGAAGGATGTCAGCAATGCAATGGAGGCATTCTGCACTGAGACATTAAGCTTCATTTTGTCAAAGGGCCAATGGGTATATATTTTCATTATGCAAGCTTTAATGAATCAATAACATCCCGATTTATTATTTAACTACCATTTTTAAAATGACCCTAGTGACTATTGCTACTGAGTTTGTATATTTATAGTGAGTGAGCGAGCATCATTGCACAATTCCTCTATTTGTCTGTCTTTTTTTAAAGTATATATACACAGGCCTTGATCCTGCAATCGAATCAGCGCAGGTAGACCCTTGTGCCCACAAGTTCTTTTAACTTCAGTGGGGCTCATGTGGGTGCATGGATCTGCAAATATAGATCTGACTGCAGGATCATATACAAGAGCCACTTCCTTCAGTATTAATTTCCCAAGTCTGTCTGAATGCATTTGTGATTTTTCTCCATTGATTCTGCTGTGGATGGTACAAAAACCCAGCATGTTGTAGATGCGGAATCATGGCTTGATCCTGCAAGGTGCTGAGCAATTCCTAGAACATCAGAATACCTCAACTCCCTTTGACTTCATATGGCCTATACACAACCAAACCTGACATTCTGAATTTGTTGAAAAAGTGAACTTACCTGCTGACCTTAAAACACCCCCACACCTCTCCATGTCTGTTTCTCTGAGCCCAGATGTCCATTTATCACTGTGATGCTTCTCAAGTCTATTCAGGATTATGAAGCATCCTGCTAACACCTGCCCTTAGCTTCAGGAAGCCTCGCCTGTATGTGCCATGAGCCAGCTCCCTGTCAGCCACAGGCAACAAGCGCTTCCCTGTCAGCCCACGCAGGTGCCACTGTCCTTCATACAAGCTAGTAATAGGTACACCCCAACCCCCAAGTGTCCCCCCCATCCACTGGGAAATCAGAGAATTATCAGAGAAAGGAACAATATACCAGAGCGTACTAGTTAGACCTTAGAATAGTCTGCTTAACATGCAGCACTTAGATTTGTTTATAGAGAAAGCTCACATAAATGTATTAGCAGAGATTCAGATGATCACAAACAGAAATATTGGCAACAAATGGTTACATATACAATTGATTACAATGGTTACATATACCATTCTAGAGCCTAAACTCAACAAACAGGATGCCTCTTGTCTAATAAGGTATTGCTTACCCAAGAATCTTTCTCCTATTGTTTGGCAAACAGGATGGCTGAACCCCTCCTTTCATGAGATCAAGCGCACTGGTAAATTGTCTCCTCCCAATTACAGATGCCAGGGCAACTTTCTGCACCCCTAGATATATTAGGCCAGTCTTTTGTTCTCCACAGGGTTCCCTCTCCCCACTATTTACCTCTTCCTATTCGTTTTCCTTCTGATGTCCCCACAATCTCCTCATTGGCATTTGACTCAGTGTGCTAATAGACTTCTATTGTAATGGTCAGTTAGAGAGAGAAGTGTCTCCCACCTCCTGTCTGGAGTTGGCCTCAATGCATGCTATCTCTCGGTGACCTGCCTTTAACTACAAGGCCTTAATTTAAATTTCCAATGTATAGATATTGCCTTACATATTATCGGCACATACATTCCGCAGCAATTATGACCACCTGCGTGACACCAGGACGCTCTGGTGAACTAAAATGTGAACACCAGATCCAGGGGATCCCTGTAACCCTTATGCATCCTTGTACTGTCTATTAGCTCACACCTACTGTTCAGCAGATGATTCACTTCATTTCAACCATTAACATTACAGACGGCAGAAGAACTGGAGGTGAGGGCATGACTGGCTTTTACTTTCGATGTCAATGTCATCACTCTGAACTGAGCAGTTTGAAGCGTAGTAGCAAAGGATAGACAGGATACAAGGGACAGAAAGAAAGACAATTGAGGAGAAATGAGAGGATGGGCTCTCTTCCAGCAAACATGTAGTCTTTATGTGAGATGGTGGTAGGTTAGAAAATGTGATAGAGGGGAGAGACAGAGTAGCAATAACGGAAGAAGTGCTATCGAGCTGATAAGTCTGGCAACTGGCTAGTTTTCTCACGAATGTCTTTAAAAGTTTTCATTCCTAGTGAAAGTTATCCATTGACAATATTTACCATTTTCTGCCCAGCTCTAGTAATTATAGAAGCATTCTAAGATGAACCCTGAACAGCAAAAGTATCAATGGTGCTTTGCATCTGATCCTAGAGCATTAGGAAAGGGAGACCACAGCTCTGAAGTGTTTAAACCGAATACTTTAATTTGTTCAGTTTTCCCCTCAACTTACCACCTTTTCAAGTTTGTCAGCAAAACATATTGTACCTGGACAACTTATTATTCCTGCATATCTCCATTGACTTCATCCAGGCTGCATATGTGTAACTGATGGAAAAAACACATCCCACTGCATTCAGCCAAGTGTTAAATATCTAACAGAGGTCTTTCCAGTCTCAGAACTATTTTCTAGGCATTGGATAGAAAGTTGCCAGTAAGTTTTTTCTGTGGAAGATAAGTTAATGGAAGATCTGGTAGTTTAAGGAGGACCTAGCAGTTAGAACAATTACGTGGGAAGTTTTATTTGAGTCTATTCAAATATCCCATGGGGGGGGATGTTAGTTTCAAGTTGAGACAAAAAACTGAAAAAAGACAGATGAAAGAAGTGTTCCAACTTTATCATACGAGAAGCAAATGGAGTGTTGCTTTTAAAGGATAAAGAAAAATTAAGTCATTAAAATCTCCTCACCATGACAGGTACCTCGCCTTTTAAATCTTGGCTACACCAGTAACTTGCCCATTACTTAAAATCATTACAATTGGATACAAGTTATATTAAATTCCTCTTCAACATTGTGAAAGAGCTGTTAGCTGGATTTCTAATATTCCTCCAGTCTATTAGAAGTGGCTGAAATTTTAGGATATACTTTTTCTGATAGACTAGGTTGGAGTCAACAAAAAGAGTACACAAGTATAGATGCCATGACCATGGAACCCTTGCTAATGTGAAACATCCTTATTCATAAAAAGTGGTCCTACACAATTATTAGTCTGGAATAGATTCATGTGAGTAAAGATTGGGATTTAATTTGAATCATTGATATGAGAAGCATAGTAGATTCTTTTCTTCCTATCTCAAGGCAGTATTTCTCACTGAATAAAATAATAATAATGTTATTGGCTCAAGCCAATAGAGTTGTGTTTTACCCTTAAAAGTATTATTTGTAATTGATTTTGGAATAGCTTGAGCTGCTTGATTTCTATGATTAGCCGAACATTTCAACTCGTGCCATCCAAATGTCTCAACCAGAAAAGCTCTCAGAATAACATTCCTGATTAATAGTCAAATATCCATGAATGAATAAATGGAAGAATGAATTAATAAAACGTCTACTGATTTTGTCTTCTGATAAACTTGGAAATATTTTGGAAACTCTTCGGTTGCCTGAAACTCATTTTATTTCACTCCATATGCCTTAAATTAGATTATTTCTTAAGGCAGCGATTTTCAAGAATGCTTAAGGGACCTAGAGGGTTTAATCTGCTAAATCAGATTTTAAAAGATACCAACAAGACCAACTGCACATCACAAATTCACAACAAATTTCATCCCAAATGTGATTGGAAGTGATATTTCCCTCTTCAGGGATAAGAGTATATGCATTATGCCTGCAACAAAAGTAGTTAGAAAAGAAAGAATTGTCTGAAAAGAAAAGAAAAAACGCTGAATAATATGTAGGTTTGCTGAGAATGGATTAAATATTTATGACAGAATCAGTACATGGAAAAAAACAGTAGTGATTACCTTTGTAGAATGGCATAACTTTTCTGTCACCAGCCATGTTTGATCTGCCTTCAGGCAATTTTAATAGTAATTTAAAAGTACAACTTCCTCATCACTTTATGGCAGGCACTCATTTAAAATCATTACATAAAATGATATGAAGCTCTTAAATCCTCAACCCCAAATACATTAGTGATTTCTGTTAAGCATTTATAGTGGCAGACTTCTCCAATTTGTAAAACATGGGGCTCCAACGTAAACAGCTTATCCAGAGCCCTTTTTTGTGGTGGGTTACTTTCCTATTTACCCTCTTGATACAGAAATATATGCCTCAGTTTATTAAACAGTTTAATCATCATTGTACCCCTTTTCAAGCACCAGCTAAATTGCTGTAATACATAGATAAGCTGACATGTGGAAGTGATGTATCAAATCTTGCACTTTAGGAAACAGTTACAACAAAGCATTCACAAGGGGCCTATTAGGGTTTCTTTTATGAAAATGTATTAATTAATTAATGTCATGATGTTAGCAACCTCTTTTAGGCCAATGTGGTATTCCCTTGATGGCAATGGGTCTTTTTGTGGGTGCAAGGTTCAAGCAAAGTGTATACAAATGCAGGACGTGAGCTTTAGTTATTAAAAAAAAAATATCACTTGGTTCTTCCAAGGTACTTTGGAAAAAGAAAATGAGTACTTGTGGCACCTTAGAGTAACAAATTTGAGCATAAGCTTTCGTGAGCTACAGCTCACTTCAGCGGATACATGCAGTACAAAATACACTGCATGCATCCGATGAAGTGAGCTGTAGCTCACGAAAGCTTATGCTCAAATAAATTTGTTAGTCTCTAAGGTGCCACAAGTACTCATTTTCTTTTTGCGGATACAGACTAACATGGCTGCTACTCTGAAAAAAGATACTTTGGAAGAGTGAATATTATATTTCAGCTGTTTGTACACTTAGCGATACTCTTGGATTTATGTAGATCTTTGATGACTACTGAATTTTCCTCGCAATAACCAATTAGTATGTTACTCTACAAAATTATTGATCATTTGCAGACTTATATTTTGGAGTGGAATAAGGTATATGCTGCAAATCCAAGCCAATTCATGTTTCCACAAGGAAGCACTTTACTGATTCTAAAATATGAATAGTTACATCCAATATTGTTAGCTCAGCCTCATTGCTTAAGATGCTTATGAAGATAATGTGATGACAGTAATTTAATCATAACAAATTCCAAAGTCAGTCATATGTTGGGAGCCTAATAGAGCCATATTTGTTTTCCATAAGCTTTGCTCCTTTTTGTTCTTCATTTCATTCCCTCTCTCTTTTTGACCATTCTCAAACTATTCCATTAATTCAATCAAAACTACATTATATATAATAATCTTAAGAGGGACAATTATGGGAATGGAAATGAAAAAGCCCCAGAAAAGATGTGGATTACTAGAGAAAAGCTATAAAGAGAGAGTAATTTTGGTGATCTATTTAACAGTATCAAAGTGTTTTTCCTCTCACTGAAAGCACTCTCTTTTTCTTTAACTCCCATAAATGCTTTTAAGACTTTCTTTGGAAAACCCGTCATTTTCAAAGTACCCTTAAGAGCATGTAATCCCTACATAAAATTTGAAAAAAAAAATTGCACTTTTCTAAAATAATGGCAATTTTCTAGATAACTAGTTTATACAATAAGGAAATGCCTCAGACTTACTTTGAAAAGGGTAATGCAGTGCAGATGGACATCATATGCCATACTTTGGAGGGAGTATATTATCAGCAAAAATAGAAATACAGAAATTAATGTGCATTAGACAGTAAATCAATACTCATCAGGAAAAGTAGAAGAAAACTTCCTAATATCTGAAGTCTGAATACAATCAGGAAGAAAGTGCAATATCAGACCAAGGCTTTTAAGCCTTCCCAAATAAACAACTGTAGTAATTAGGGTGTCCTGATGCTCTCAAAGATGACATACATTATGTGAAGACAACAAAAGAAGCATGAGCTCCTGATGCAAAGCCCCCTGAAATGAACGGAAAGACTCCCATTTTCTTCAATGTGTTTTGGATCAGGCCCAAATGAAATTTGAACCTGACCTACCACAAGAGCTGGCTGAATAGATTGTACTAAATTAATTGATGAATCCATTCAATTTCTTTTTAAGTTCATGAACCTGAGTAAATTGCAATTCTCTCAGCATGTATTCACTATCCAAAATTAGTTACTGAACAATTGGTGAACATAATTCTTGGGCTGTAGGTGGTTTGCCAAAAAAAGCATCTTGTAGAGGCTGTAGGCCTACAAGTCTGGCTTCTGTCATTTGGAAAAGAGGAAACAGAGCGGGAGGGGGGGGCAGTCCCAGAGAACTCCAAAGAAGATAGGAAACACAGCAAGAAGGGAAAAAATGGAAAGAAGGCAAGTTCTATGGATCTTCAAAAATTGACAATTGTTTCCATAGTGATTAGTACATCACACAACTGTTTAGGTACATCAGAACTGTGGATACCTTTTTTTGATTGGCTAGCCCCATTACACTCCCAGATGACAAGTAGAATAATCCTCCTTATCAAAATCTTAAGCAGGTATACACATGAATTTGGGATAACATTCTATTTGATACTGACAATCAAATAATTTATTTCTCTTGATAAACTCATGCAGAGGACCAACATTTGCATCTGAAGCTTGATTCTTCATTACATTATTCCACTTATCCACCATTGTACCACCACTGTAGTAATATGAAACCTGGTGTAACAAAGTAAAGCATTAGAACCCAGGTGTGAGTACTAACTCTAGCTTTTATAGTTTTACATGCAAAAATGAAATTGGAGAGAGAAGATGTTGAGATGTACAGAATGTTGAGATGAAACCTTCAGGGCATAGTTAGTGACATGCCATCATCTCCTGATTATTTCAATGGACAGATATGATGATACATGTGCCAAAATGCATAATATGCAGACCCCATACATGCAGGTGCAAACAAATTACATCAATACCTAATATGTACCAAAAGAGATTAAAGAGCAAATTAAACAAGTGCTGCGTAGACCCCTAGGCATAACTAAAGCTACAGATCTGAAAAAAAGTACAATATACACTCTTATGTACTCCAGGATAGATTGGATTTTTCAGAATTCTGTTATGGAGTCAGTGAATGGTACCATGAAGTGACTCATTAGAATACTGTAAACATACTGCACATATTTTGAGTACCCAAACATCAATGCATTTGGGAAAAAATATATTTTACGCTACATTTGACTTATTAAAGGAAGAATAAAACTCACTATATTTCAGCAGTGCACAGGCTTCATGAAGCGGATGGGTTACAAAATTACGGGAACTTATAAATTGGAAGTTTTAACATTTAAAATACTTTTCTGCTGAGGCTTTGGAAAAGTAAGGTAAGAAAAATGGAGGAAGATAAGGTTACTGCTCTTGCTGACTGAGTAAAATATTTTATAGGCTGCCAAATAAGAATGGCAACTTGCAAGGCACAGAGGCAAGTTTCTCAGGCACATTACAGGCCACATTTGAAAAGATATGGCCCCTACTCAGATATATCATGGTATTTTACCATGTGATAGAGACTGTGAAATCCTGGCAATACTGGGTATGTCTACATTTAGACACTCATGGCTGGCCAGTGCCATCCGACTCAGGCTCATGGGACACAGGCTAAGGAGTGGTTTAATTGTGGTGTAGATGTTCAGGTTTGGGCTGCAGCCTGAGCTCCGAGACCCCATAACCTTGCAAAGTCCTAAGGCACGGGCTCCCGCGCAAGCCCGAACATCTATACCACAGTTAAGCAGCCCCTTAGCCCGAGATCTGCGAATTCAAGTCAGCTGGTGTGGGCCAACCATGGGTTTTTAATTGCAGTGTAGGCTCACCAATGGAAGTAAATTGAAGTTTTGTTTTGACTTCAACAGAGCTAGGATTTCACCCTTTACACCAAACTTTATTGTTCAAAAAGCTAGCTATCTTGTGCGTTAAAATGACAATGTATTTTCTTAATGTTCATTTGGAAGGTTTTCAAAAACAAACAGTGCCAGGTACTCCCACTAAAAGTCATAGAAAAAGCAACCTTGATTAAGAAAAATTGTGAAAACTTTGTTTAATAAATGCCAATGAGAGTTGGTAAAATATTATATTGTATATAATTACAAATATACAATATATTTCACAGTAAATTTCCAAAACAATTAGGGTTTCTTTCTATTAATATTATTTTAGGTAAATTTTCATTATCATAATGGCAAGGTTATAAATTGAAAAATTTCTGTTTCAAAAAGGAAATATTTAATGAAATATGGCTCAGATGGCCAATCAAAATAGACAATGCAAAAACAGAAAAGGAATTACATGTCAAAAACCAAAAAAAATAATTTTCAATCAGTAGTTTCCATCAAAGTCTAGAAAAATGAAAGCACTTTTTTTAAAATGGCCTTTTTGATTTTCAAATATTTCATTAAAAAATTAGCTGCCTTTTGGGTCCATTTTGGTTTTGCCACAAAGCTTTAGTGTGGAGCTGGGCTGATGTGGGAATAGATCAGGAAGCAAAACTGTGACTCCAAACAATCAGCATAATCTGCCTCCCAGTTTATCACTGCTCCAGAGGGGAGAGACACTGTGCCAGCCTTATACCTTGTGCAGCACGTGTCTCCCAGCAAACTAGCACAGGTCTGCTGACCAGTATGTTGAGGAGGCATAGCCAGCCATTCCTTACCCTTTCTACTGCTGTTCAGATGTGCAGATGTGGAATGAAATAGACCCAAGACAGCTGATATTCCATCATATCTTTCTCCCCTCTCTTTATTTCCTCTTCTTCTATCCAAAAGTGGACTAAGCCTTCAAATAGATAAAGTACTTTTGGGCTTCTAAAATCCACTAGTATTTTGTGACTAGTCTTTTTTTTGTTTTGACCTTACTTCATCTAAACTTTGGGGAATTTGCTATAAAAACATAGAAATGTAAGGCTGGAAAGGTCTTTGAGAGGTCATTTAGTCCATACCCTCCATGCTGAGGCAAATCCAAGTGTACCTACACTATCCCCAGGTGTATGTCTAACCTGTTTGTCCAATCTGTTATTAAAAGTTTCCAGTAATGAGGATTCCACAACCTCCACTGAAAGCCTATTTCAATTTTTAACTATCATTATATTTAGAAAGCTTTATTCCTAATATCCAACATAAATCTCCCGTGGTGCAGATTAAATTGATCATTTCTTGTCCTACTTTTAGCGGACATGAACAACAATTGATCACCACTCTCTTTATAAGGGCCTTTAACATACTTGAAGCCTTATCAGGTCCCCGCTCAATCTTCTTTTTCCAAGACTAACCATGCCCAGGTTTTTAACCTTTCCTCAGAGGTCAGGTTTTCCAAACATCTTGTTGTTGTTGCTTTCCTCAGGACTCTTTCCAATTTGTCCACATGAATCTTAAAGCATGGTGCCCAAAACTGGACACAGCACTCCATCTCAAGCGCCACCAGTGCGGAGTAGAGTGGAACAATTACCTCCCGTGTCTTACATACGACCACCTGTTGTTAATATAGCACAGAATGATATCAACCTGTTTTCACCAGTGTATCATACTGTTGGTTCAAATTCAGTTTGTGATGCACTATAACTCCCAGAGATCCTTTCCTGCAGTCCTACTGCCAAACCAGTTATTCCCTATTTTGTATCTGTGCATTTGACTTTTTTCTTTCCTAAGTATAGTATTTTGCATTTGTCTTTCTTGGCACACTTATTGCAATGTGAAGTTTATATATCAGTCTTTTTTGATTCAGCTGATTCTTGGGCCAACAGTTGGATCTAGTTCTCCTAGGGAACTTGGGGGCCATTTTCCACTTGAACTGTCAGACCTCAGGTCCCCTTTGTTCCCCTTTTTAAAGACAGGCACTACATATACTCTCCTCCAGTCCTCTGGGGCCTCACCCATCCTCCTGAGTTCTCAAAGGATACGTTTACACTGCAATTAGATACCCACAACTAGCCCTGGCCAACTGACTCAGGCTAAGGGGTTGTTTAATAGCAGTGTAGACATTCAGCTTCAGGCTGGAACCAGGCTGAGACCTTGCAAGGTGTGGGAGTCCAAGAGCTGCAGCCCGATCCCCAACATCTCACCACAATTAAACAGCTCCTTAGCCCAAGTCCCACGAGCCTGAGTCGGCTGGCATGGGCCAGCCACAGGTGTCTAATTGAAGTGTAGACATACCCAAAGATAAATTGGTAATGGTGTTATTCTTTTCTAGTCCTCCTTAACAATTTGACCATGTTTCCTCTTTTTTGATCTTCAGGACACTAAAGAACTCTTGATGCAGTCACGTTAGTCTCTTGCTATTCTTCTCGTCTTTTCTTTGCATTGGTATAGTTTTCTATTGTGTCTTTAATATTGTCTCTGAGAGAATGCCAGCTGTGCCAAACTCCTTTCTCTCGATTTTTTCCCCCCATTGGAATTTACCTACCCGTTCTCTGAATTTGTTAAAGTCAGCTTTTGTGAAATCCCTTGTCCTTATTCTGCTGCACTCTTTTCCCCATAGAATCACGAAATCTGCCATTTCCATGATCACTTACACACAAATTGTGTTTCACCTTCAGATTTGTTACCAATTCCTATCTGTTAGTTTGAACTGAATCTAAAATGGCTGCCCCCAAGTTATTTCCATCACCTTCTGAAATGGGAGTTGTCCAAACACATTTCAAGACCGTATTGGAGATTTGGGGTTTTGCCATATTATTTTCAAGACCGTATTGGAGATTTGGGGTTTTGCCATATTATTTTCAATGGATATCTGGGTAGTTAAGGTCTTATTGGTTTTGTAAAAAGGATGTGTTATTTGTCCTAGAAATGCCTCATCCACCTCCTCCTCTTGATTTGGTGGTGTACAGGAGACCCCTAACATGGCATTCCCCCCTATTTTTTTCCACCTTTTATCTTTACCCAGAGACTTAATTGGTCTGCCACTCATCTCCTTCAGCAGCTCAGAACTTCACATCTTTCTTTCAGAAGTCAGCAATAAGCATTGGAGATACCAACATTAGTTAATAATTTCATCACTAGGAGGGAACATGTTGCTATTAACCTGTCTCACTAGAGTGTTCCCATGGAAACAAATGGATAGTAGTGAAACAGTCTAGGACACAGGCTCGACAGAAATTGCATGAGATCTTGTGATGGATATGAAATTCACACAGGTCACTACAATTTAATTTGCAATGTCACCAACCTATTCCTCACCTTCTATATTATTAACCATAGTAATAGGCTCATTCAAATCCCTCCTTAATTTTTTTTCAACTTTTCAACACTGATCATCTCTCTCCACTCTCCCTTATACATCAGATCATTTATTACTTGAATTGCTTTGTCTTATTTTGATGGGAGGGAAGCAATCTCATCTTGTTATTTCACAAACCGCTCTATACAATAAAAAAGTGCAACAGCAACAGTAATCAGATCTCAGAAAATTTTGAGTCCTGCAGAATCTACTGGTTTTATTCTAAATTTGTTACAGCAGTCAGAGAAGGTTTGGGAAAATTCAGCTAAAAGATGAAACAGAAACCTCCCCAGTAAACTAACACACTGAAACACATTTCACAGCCATTGGCCTAAACCTACAGATTATTTAATAGCAGCATTTGCTGCATTTTTATCATAACCTCCGCAAAATGTTCACACTCCCAGAAGTGATGTTAAAGATGTAAAACAACATCCAATAACTGAAGGGTTGCATCATTTTTTCTTCTGTTGATTGTACTAGTAAAAGAATGTTGAAAGTTTCTAATGTGACTGTTCTCTTCCATAATGCCCTATTCCTCCCATTTTAGTATTACAGTAAAACTAGCCATTATAATATATTGGGATGAATAAAGTAACATCAATTCAACACTGAACTGCTGCCAACAGCCTTTATAGGAGATAAGGGGATTTAGAGGCTTCCTCCCCTTTTACTATTTGTGTGTGATCACAGAAATTCAGATAAGGTTACAGTTCACAGCTGGTGAAGGAAGACTGCTGTAGTGGTCAAAACAGGAAGCTTACATTAAGGATTCTTGGGTTCTACTCCTGGCTATGCCACTGACTTGTGCATGACTTTGGATGAAATCAAAAAGGCCAGTTTGTGCTTGGCCCTGGTATATATGTAAAACCCCCTAAGTAAGTGCAAGAGGAATCCTCTGGTGGAATAGAAGTTCCTAGTCACCTGCTACTGGGCTGCTGTTGTAAGGGACATGTCCATAGAAAATCCTGGATGTGCTTTTCTGAGAGGGGAACCGGTCCCACACACAGCAGCTCCAGACTGGGAGAGCACAAAGGTGAATTCAGTGGTACCTTTGCATACATTCCACTCCATCCAATCTGCACTGTATGCAGTTCAGGTGGACCCCCAGGATCTAGCCGGGGATATCCAAATGTTTGCAGGAAATTGAAGTGATCTCCAAGGCAGAAAGGGCTGTTGCAAACGGTCACCTATGAACTACTGGCAAAGTGACAGACCCTTTAAGCTACTATAATATGCAAGACTGGTTCAGACATTTTAACTTTGAAATTTTTGGTCCAGTCAGAAATCAAGAGTGGAGAGCAAGGAGACACCTCCCCCTTCCCTCCCCACCCTGCCCCCCAAAAAAGATCGTTGTAACAGGAATGCATCTGGATGAAACAAGAGGTACAGTATCTTGGATACTTGATGCGGAAAGGAAGGCATCTACCAAGAGTGAATAAGGAAGACCCCACTAATCATTGTCCATGGTCAAGGAGAAGGAACCATGTGAAGTCCTTTCTTGGTCTCAGGTAAATACAGAAATGTTGACCCATGTTTTTTCTTGACTGTACTCTTATTGATCCAACTTACCACTCCTTACTGAAGACTCCTGAGTATTAGGCAGCCTTTCAACATCTGAAATAATGTAGCCATTCACAGCCAGTCCAGTCAAATGAGTGGAAGGATGGTTCAATGATTAAGGCAGCTGTAACACCACCAATGTTCAAGTCCCTACTCCAACACAGATTTACTTTGTGACCTTAGGAAAGTCACTTGGTGCCTGAAAATGCTAATAGGCATTTTGGAAAAATCTCACTGGGTGCCCAACTCCTATTGATATCAATAAGAGTTAGGCATCTAACCTTGTTAGGTGCTTCTGAAAATCCCATCTCCATCTTTATGTTCCCAAGGACCAGATTTTTTTGAAGGTCTTTAGGGGCCTCATGAGACTTAAGATCCTAAGTGCTTTACCTACCTGTGAAAATGAGATATGCTTTTAAAAACTGGGCCTCTATTTCTGTAGTCCTTTTGGTTTAGCATACTTTATTTACTGGAAAGGCAGAATACACAATCTGAATTCCTATCCAGTTGTCTGGTAGACATGTACATTTTAAAAACATACTGAGAGTTTATTTGGATTTCATATTTAAACAAGAAAAAAAAATTTTTGTATGTCCAATATGACCAAGTTAGTGTTCTCAGTTCTGTGGCATTTTCTTATTTAAAACCAGGCAGTTTTAATAGTGCAGTAACATTAATTTGAAAAACAGAACAAAACTTTTTGAAAATTGAGTGCTTACTGATTCCATTTTCCTATAAGAATTACGGTGTATGCACTTGGTTAATTTTATAAAGATCACCTGGGGTTCAATTAGAATTTTATCAATAGGATTTCTGTTGAATGACTGCAAGTTTCTCCAGCTGAATACAACATGATCAGTCACATTATGCTATCAGTTTCATCTGTGTACCACCAAAATTACTCTCCTAAGCCAAAAAAGAGTTACCTCCTGATTTGCACTGGTACAACAAAAGAACAGAATTTGGCCCAACGTGTTTGAAAGGCCCTTTTCCTGGGCAATAGGAGTGATTTGTAGATAATGATTTCCCCAGCTGATGAGGCCAAGTAATTTGAACCTTCCAGCAGCAGCACAAGTATGTACATGAATGTCTTCCTGCCTGACTACCCAACACTAGAATACATCATCTCTTAAAACCTTTGTAGTTGAATTATTCTATATACAATAATTGTGATGGAGCTGTTACTGTAATATAATTTTCCAGCTTGAAATGACCCCACTCCTTGTAACCAAATACAAAAACTGGAACAAGAAAACCTATAGGTAGAAATATTAGGCCAGGTTCTGTTCTCATTTACATGGCTGTCAGTTTGGAGTAAAATGGTGTCATCCCTATTTACACTGGTGATATTAGATTGGAAGCTGGCCCATTGTGTTTCATGACTGTTAAAATTATTAATATTTCTATAGTCAGATAAGTCTGTCTTTCATCACATTACTTCCCCCACCAGTTATGCTATGCTTAAAACCACATATGTCGGCTTCTCCTCAGCTGTTCTGTGAGTTCTTTCATGCCATACCCTATGTAAGGAAAACCCTCCTGACCTGGTCTTTAAAGCCACTACTACCCGCCCCCACCCCACTTAAGTCCTTCCTGATGTCCCATTTCTTCCTTGTTGCCTACAAGGAAATAGTGATTAAGAGCTAGACTGTGGAGAGCTTACTCACCTGAACAGACACATTGACCCCCTTGACATGAATAAGTGCTCTGAAGGGTGAATAAGATAATCAGATGGCAGATCCCCTCATCCACTCAGGGCTAGATTCCGTCTGCCTTACTCAGATTGAGCAGCATTTTAATCTCTACTTAGGATCATTGGTTTCAAGAGGATTACTCATGGAGTAAGGCATTAAAGTAAGGGCAATAAAATTTGGCCCACATTTTATTTTGTACTAGAACTGACTTCAGACACAGCCCTGAGCCTGGCGAGAAGTGGAGGCTGAACCACTCCATGAATCACTGTGGTTCAGACTCTGAGAGTCACTCACTCTCTTTACTCCCTGGAAGTAGCTATCCCTATACTCTACCATCAGTAAGTTATTCTCCTCTCCATCCACATTCAGCTGCACTGACCAGTCAATGGGAGAGGAGGGGCCAAGATCACGCCCACCGGCACTGGGGACAGAGTAAGCATGAATATAGCTTAGTTTTCTACACCCAGATCCAATGTCTAGGGAGCCTATACCGTGCGGTCAGTTGGGTTCCTACTTCCCATTATTCCCTTGCAGGCACATTATCCAAGCCACAGGCTAGTCCTTAACTTGCGTGAACTACTCCCCAATGCTAAGGGAGGGCATGAAATGTGAGGAGGGAGGAGGTAAAAATAATAAAATAGAGGCTAGAAATCGCTGTGGGAGATAAATATGGGGGCTGAATAGCCAAGGAAGAATATGAATTTAGCTGGTGAGTGCCAATGGAAAGTAAGGAAGTTTGGTATGCAAGTCCGATTGCAATTCAATCCCTTCAGTCCCTTGGAAGACTGCAGACCAGATCTTATATTTATCCATATTTCAAAAACTCTTTGAAGCTGTCTTTTTGTTGTGTGTTGCACATCACCTACCACAATGGAGTCTGTGTCTATGACTGAGGTTCTTTGGCCCTATTTCACTACAAATAATAAGTAACTGAACCAGAGATCATTGTGATTTTGAATAATTTAATTGTCATAGTATTTTAATGCAAATAAATAATTTGGATTTTAATTTTTTTTTGCACTCACTCAGTTAGCAATAGGATCTTTCTTGCTTTAGATTTTTTTTAATCTATAGAAAAACACCAAAATAAAAGGGACTGCTCCCTAAAACAACATGCAATAGTTGTGATTGGGAGACTAACAATGGCTCCGTCTTTGATTTTGCAGAGCAGAATACAAAATATTAAATGATTCATTCCTGTGCATGAAAATTTAGCTTATTCCCTTTTTTTGGACTGTGGATAGGGGGATTAATATTCTTTTCCACATTTAAGCAGATGTGTTAGTATCATGCATGCTAAATAAGTTTACACTTGTGTGATATCATAATTGGGATTTAGTGAGCTTTGAACTACCCACGCTTGAATTGAGTTTTGTGAGCCTCAAGCAAAGGTTTCGACAGCTCAAATGTTATAGTGGGAAAAAATGAGAGATAATATTTGGAGACTCCTGGAAAGACGATACCCTTTCCCTCTCCCCCAGAGCATACAGTGGGGATATGCATTATCTCCTGTGTTATCAGCCAGGATGGGAGAATGGGTCACATCACTCTATACTGCAAGCTATTTTCTGTCTGCCACAGTGACTAATCACTCAGTAGCCTAGTGCACTAGCTAGCAATACCCAGCAGTCTGGAATCAGCATGTTACAGCCAATCAGCATATCACAGTGGATGCCCCAAAAATGAAAAAAAAAAAACAAATAAATCCACGATACTCTATGGAACAGCAGCTGATGAACAACAAACAACAACAATTCAAACAAAGGCTAATGAGGGTTGGAATTTGCCTCTCCCAGCCCATGCCTCGCCTCTGCTATAGGTGTTGTGCAGAAGGAAGCAAGGAAGACTGTGTTGGCATTTTGAAGCTGAGACTTTTACAAGGATAGCAAGAATTCTTCCTCCTACTCACTTGGCTGTCTTCCCAAATCTCCTTTGCCCCTTCAGCTTAATGAAAGTCAATAACACTTTATTTCATTTTAATAAATTGAATCCTAATTAAGGAAAACTGCACTGACATACACTCCATGCAACTCTGTTAAAAGCAGGAGGCTATGCACATCAATGCAACCTTTAGACTAATATTTTTCATGCATGCATCTTTGAACTGGAAAGGAAGCATAAAAATCACAGGATAAAGTTATTTCACTTCCAGAAAATAATTTCAAATGAAATTTGTTTCTACATTTCATATTCTAAAAGATCAGATGATAAAAATCTGATGATTGTCAGCTTCACTAAGTAGTGGATAAAACAGTTACATTTGAGAGAGAGAGAGAAACACGAGAACACACCTGACTATTTACTAGAACCGAGTGAAATTCAAAATCTCGGTCCCACAGGCAATTCTGACCTTTCAACATTTGTTTTCATGCCAAATAGACAAAAAGTTGACATTTTTCATGGAATGGAGATTCTGAAAAATTTCTATTTGGAAATGTAGAAATGTTTTATTCTGGTATGCATCATTCTGTAAATTCAAATGTTTCATTTCAGTTTATTAAACTGATCCAAACCATTCTATTTTTAGTCAGTTTGGTAGTCAGCTTCATTTTCCCATAATGGTGTGTTACCTCATAGGAGTTGTAGTTCTGGAGACAGATGTTCCCATTTTCCCTTAACAGCCAGGGTCCCTGTCTAGTCTACATCTCCCATAATGCACTCAGAGTCATGCAATTCCCATAATGCACCACACAGCTCTAAGGGGAATCCACATTGCATTGTGGGAATTCATAGGAAAGACTAGAGGAACAAACAACTCCCATAAGTTAGTGTCCTTGTAGAGTACTACAGTTTAATACTTCGTTGAACTGCTTTGAAATGAAACATTTTTGTATCAGTTCAAATATGAAATATCATGATTCAGGCCAAACTGGCCCAAAATGAAATATTTCATTTCTATTTGCGTCAACAGAAAATCAATTTATTTTGGGGAAAAAAAAATCAAAATTTTCCTATGGAAAAATTACGTAACAGGAGACTTTCACCTCACAAGTGCTAAGCTGAAATTAAGGTTGGTTGGGAATGTTTCGTCAAAATCATTTTCTGATTAAAAATATCCTTTTTGCAGCGCCCGGAGACTCCCTACCTATCCCATAGCTCTAGGTCATTGATGCAGACAGCCGGCATTTTGTGCAAGTTCAACCGATGAAACATATTGATTTCAGGAGTATCAAAAACAGCTGAAACTCAATATTCAAAATCAAAGTTTTTCAGAATATTTTGTTCCATGAATAGTTCCAATATTTCAACTTTTCATTTCAATTTGAAATCAATAAAAACAAAACGTTGAAATTTCCTGCAGGATGGAAATTTATTTTTTTCTGCTCAGCTCTGATATATGTTAGATGCCTTTCAAACTGTAAACCTTTTTTAAAACTGTTACCATAGAGTTATCAAACATAATCATGCCATTTTAAGTATAAGGGAAACTGGTAATTCTCAGATACTGCTGAACAGTAACATTTCAAAAATGAGATCATCTGAAATAGCAAACACTCACATATAATTACTCAATGAACAGGAACGCAACAGAGAAAATGTTTGAGTGATTACTAGTTAAACTCAACCATATAGCATTTTTTTAAAAAAGTGATAAATGCATTACTTCATTTGTCAACTTAAGTGCAAAGCCCAATTTAGTTACAGCTGAAGAGAACTGGGATGAAATATTTTAAAAGTTACAGAACAATGCTGAGTATTACCTATTATAGTGCATCTAATCCAACCCCTTCTGTGTGCAGGTTTTGTTGTGACAGTATGTTTAGAGGGCTTATTCAATTTAATTTTGGAGAAAATGAATTTGAATTTAATTTGAAATGAGCTTCAGTTAAAATTGCTGGTTGAATAAATAATAATCCCTCCCTCCCCAAGTTGGGGATCATTCACAAACTCATTTTGATTACTAAAAAAGTATTAGACTTATAAATATTAAATTGTTTGCACAAAACATTTAACCTATGTGTTGGTCTTCATTTCCACTATTTGCTATTCATTACTCTCAAAGTATGACTGGCCCTTTAAGTCACATGGTACTGTTTCCTCCCTAACTGGATGAAACTTTTTTTTAAAAAAAGGTAAAACACAAATGACAAGTGTGTGACATTACACTCCATATTCTTTATGGAAATATGCTTATGTTATGGATATGACATAACTGAGATGTACTTTATGCCAGATGGCTCAGGTAAGGGGTATCATTAGAAAGGTTATGATTTACTGAATGTGTTTATCCAATTTGTATACATGTATCATTTTTATATCTGAAGCTGGGAATATTGACCATGTCTCTATTTCAAATGTGCTATGTTGGATGAGGCCAAACAATGTTAGTGGCTTATTGAAGAAATGCACATAAGCATACGGGTTACCCCAGAACTGTGTGCAATCAAAAACTCTCCGAGATAGCTCCACATGGTGGGAACTGTTTGACCCACATCACAGCAAAAAAGCTTTCCAGCAAGCGTGGGAGGAAGATATAAAAGAGGGACAATGACAACATTAGGTGTCTTCGCTCTCCCTACAACAATACACCTGAAAACACCTGAGGAACAAAGACTGAATTGTGAGAAGTGATGGTCCCAGGCTAAAATCTTTAGCCTGTGTATGAAAACCTGGGAAAGCCAAAGCAACCTGTGCTTTAAGAGTCTGCCAGCCTGTTTATCACTCAGAGTGAGAATTTGCTAATTTGTATCCTAGCTGTCAAACTTAGTTTGCGGCTTTTGTTTATTTACTAAGGTAATCTGGGGTAATCTTGTTCTGTTTGCTATCCCTTTAACCACTTAAAATCTACCTTTTGTAGTTAAACTTATATTATTAAACCCAGTTTACATAATTTCTAACTTGGGGGTGGGGAGCAAGAAGTTCACATCTCCCTTCACATTGAGGAAGAGGGTGGATTTTTATGAGCTTGCACTGTACAGATTCTTCTATACAGTGCAAGACATTATTATTTTGGGTTTATCTCCCAAAAGGGGTGTGCATGTGAGTGCTAGAGGAGTCCTCTCACACAGAGCTGACTTCAGTCTGTATCTGCAGCAGGGTGTGGCCCTACCTGTGTGTGTGTGTGCTGCAAGAGGCTGGAGAGCCTAATTGAGCAAAGCAGAGAAAGGGAACCCTTTCCTGGTTGAGCAGGAGAGGCTCAGTTAAACCCCAGTACAGCAAGTGGCATCCCAGAATGGGGGGTCCAACCCATTACAAAGTCATCAAAGAATAGTCTGGTTTTTTTACACAAACATACTACTTCATATGCAAATGTGTATTCATCAATCATGAGATTCAACCCTACTCAAGCACAAGAACTTTGCAGTACTCAAGTCCTCAAAATAGAGGAGTAGAACTTCAATGGTGCATACGCCTGGTATTAGCTCTCTGTACAGTGGTGAATTTCATTATCTATGAATACCTGTATTGACATGTGAAGAAGCATATTCTGACATCTATATTAACTGTGCTATCCTCTCTAACAACCTCACTCCTTGTTTCCTCACACTCCTTGTATGCTCTTCTACCTCCCACCCCAAAAAGCTTTCAAAATGGCCACAGGAACCTTTCCAGAGTGAAAAACTCCTGTGAATATTTTTTGCTCAAATATATAGAGATCTTCTATATTCTTCTGAATAAACTTAGCTCAAAGTGTTCAAAAATAGAAATCTGGCAGTTTTATTTAGAAATATTTGCACATCATATTTTGCTGTGTTCTCCAAGCTCTAACAATCGTGTCTTTCTGTGGAACCTCAACCACTAATCTTGTCTTTCACTCTCAGACCCAAATGCTGTCCTCAGCCTATATACTAATGGAAGCTCTGGTACTTTCCATGGCCCATATAGGGGACTGTGGCATCAGAAAAAAAAACAAAAACAAAACAGTTTCAGAGTAGCAGCATCCTAAATTTTCCCTAGACAAACTTGGAGAAATGAAGGATTGTCCTTACAGCGGAATGATAAACTGTATTATACTGTTCAGCCACTAGACATTGTGTGCAAAATACCTTATTTGAAAGAACCTCAGCCATACCTGGCAAAGCATTAAAGGATCTTGTCATGAACACATCTGGTGCATATATAAGCAAGCTCTATAGTCAGTTCATATCTGGTACAGAAGATGATGACGTGGTGTCAGAAGTAAAGAACAGAAACAGAAGGGAAACAGCAATAAAGGTTGCAGATTTCATCAACACGCCACTCTTCAATGTCCTAGAGAACTTCAGCTTTTTGACAAACATTCACAATGGACAGACTGGAAGCAGTTTTGCAAGATTGTGAATTGGTAATAAACTCCACAGAGAAACTGGAAATTTACAGATATTTTCTTTAATTTAGACTACGGGGAAGCAAATAGAGCATATCTTTAAATCCTTTTATTTTAATGAAGACTATCACAATGGTTACTATGAAAGGGTTCTGGGTCTGTATGATGCATTCTTTATACCACAGAGAAATGTGGTTTATTAAAAAGCATGTCAAGAACCAGGGGAAAATGTTGAATGTTTAAGAGCCCCGCATACTTTGGCTAAAAAAAAAAAAAAAAAAAAAAAAAGGTGTGATTTTGGGAATGCAAAACATGAAAACACGAGAGACAGGCTGGTTATTGGTTTAACAGATACAAACATTTCACAGTAGCTACATTTGGAGAGATTTAACCCTGTACATAGAGCCAACCACTCCAACAGAACAAGAGAAAGGAGCATCTCGACAAAAGAACAAAACCTTCCACAAACCTGAAGCAAGCTTGGAAACTGGAAAACAGACACTGAAGTATTAAGTCATTATCATTAGAACTAGGGCTGTTGATTAATCACAGTTAACTCATGTGATTAACTCAAAAAATTAACTGATTAAAAACGTAATCGTGATTAATTACACTGTTAAACAATAGAATACCAATTGAAATTTATTAAATAGTTTTGGATGTTTTTCTACATTTTCAATTACAACACAGAACACAGTGTACAGTGCTCACTTTACATTTTTATTTTTGATTACTAATATTTGCACTGTAAAAATGATAATAGTATTTTCTAGTTCACCTCATACAAATCCTGAAGTGAAATCTCTTTATTATGAAAGTGTAACTGACAAATGTAGATTTTTGTTATATAACTCCACTAAAAAACAAAACAATGTTAAACTTTAGAGCCTACAAGTCTACTCAGTCCTACTTCTTGTTCAGCCAATTGCTAAAACAAACGAGTTTGTTTACATTTACGGGAGATAATGTTGCCCTCTTCTTATTTACAACATCAACAGAAAGTCAGAACAGGCATTCACATGGCACTTTTGTAGTCAGTGTTGCAAGGTATTTACATGCCAGATATGCTCAACATTCATATGCCCCTTCATGCTTCAGCCACCATTCCAGAGGACATGCATCCATGATGATGATGCTCGTTAAAAATATCATATTGGTACCTTCATTGAATTGTGCCAAATTTGCTGTGAAAGTGTTCTTAAAATGAACACGTGCTGGGTCATCATCCAAGACGGCTGTAACATGAAATACATGCAGCACGTGAATAAAATAGAACAGGAGACATGCAATTCTCCCCTAAGGAGTTCAGTCACAAATTTAATTAATGCTTTCTCCTTTTTAAAAAAAAATAAAATAAAAAAAAAAATACAGCACTTGACCCAAGGTTTAAGAATCTGAAGTGCCTTCCAAAATCTGAGACGGACGAGGTGTGGAGAATGCTTTCGGATGTCTTAAAACAGCAACACTGAGGTGGAAACTACAGAACCCGAACCACCAAAAAAGAAAATCAACCTTCTGCTGGTGGCATCTGATGATGAAAACGAACATGCATCGATCTGCTCTCCTTTGGATCATTATCGAGCAGAACCCATCATCAGCATGGACACATGTATTCTGGAATTGTGGTTGAAGCATGAAAGGATGTATGAATCTTCAGCGCATCTGGCATGTAAATATCTTGCAATGCCAGCTACAATAGTACCATCCGAATAGCAGTTCTCACTTTCAGGTGACATTGTAAACAAGACATGGGCAGCATTATCGCTTTTAACTTAACTTGTTTGTCTGAGCGTTTGGCTGAAGAAAGACTGAGTGGACTTGTAGGTTCTACAGTTCTAAATTTTTAGATTGTTTTAGTTTTGAATGCAGTTATTTTTTGTACATAATTGTACATTTCTAAGTTCAACTTTCATTATAAAGGGATTGCACTACAGTACCTGTATTAGGTGAATTGAAATATACTATTTCTTTTGCTTTTTACCATGCAAATATTTGCAATAAAAATATAAAGTGAGCACTATCTGCTTTGTATTCTGTGTTGTAATTTAAATCAATATATTCAAAAATGTAGAAAACCTCAAAAGTACTTAAATAAATGGTATTCTATTATTGTTTAACAATGTGATTAATTGCACAATTAATTTTTTAAAATTTCTTGACAGCCCTAATTCAAACCCATGAGGCAAGGAGAAAGAACTCTCTAGCTAAGAGGGACAAATTCCAGCCTCCCTACATAAGGTGTGGATGCATGTCCAGCCAGAGGCACATGGTGTATTACATATTTGGAATATGGACATTTTGCAGCTGTTTGCCACACCAAAGCAGTCAAGGAGTCAACTCATATTACAGACAATCAAGAGCCATTGTTTCTGAGATCTGTCACTTGTGATGACGGAGCCTGCTTGGAGAATGAAACTGAATATACATGCCAATTCTGTTGAATTTAAAATTGACTCAGAATCTGATGTCATCTCAAAAGGGACTTATCACCTTCAACCCCTCCCAGAGCTGAAGTCACGTGAAACAGCAGTGACTAGCACAGGAGGTATTCTGAATTGCATGGGCCAGCTCATCACAGAAAATCTTACAAAGAAAAAAAAAAAGCTATTCAGAGTGCATGTGATCAAAGGATCAAAGACCAACATCATTCTCAGCTGCAGTGTGGCAGCCAGGATGGGCCTAGTGAGAAAGGTGGAAGAACCTGATGGAGGCTTTGGTGATATTGGACTTTTGAGAAGAAATCTAGTACAAATAAACTTGAAACAATGCTGAACAATATAGTGTACAAACACTTCTACCAGACAGACTTGGGAAGAAACTATCTGCAGATCTATGTGAATTCAGAAGACATTACCTGGTGGCCATAGACTATTTTTTCCAGATGTACAGAAATAATGTACTTGCAAGACATAACATGTTGCAATATTACTGAGAAACCCAAGCGCACTGGTGACTTTACTATTCCAGAATGACTACAATTCACTACAGCCCACATTACCCATCAGCAATTCAAGAAGTTGAGAGAGCTGTACAGACAACCAAAAAATCCTAGAGCAGGAAGATCTATTCCTTGCTCTTCTGAGTTACAGATCAACACCAATAGTGGCTACTAGATATAGTCCAACACAACTCAACTCCTGTTGGGATGACAACGCAGAATTACTGTTCAACTTTGGAAAAGAACCTACTTCCAAAGTTGCCAGACATGAAGAAAGTAGGCAAAACATATAGGAAGGCTCAAAGAGCTTATGAACACTTTTACAACAGATATCACTAAGCAAACTGCCAGGTCTAGAACCCGGTCACCATATTCATGTCAAATTGGATGGTACTAAAGGATGGACAACTCCAACTGTCATAAAAGGATAAGAATTCAGCACCCAGATTGTATGTGATTGAGATCAACTGTTGAGAGTTCAGCAGAAACCATTGGCGTCTACAGTTAGTTCTTCCAAAAGAACAATCAACGGATCAAACTACAGATGGCAGATGCAGAACAAGACGACAACTCCAGAATTTCAGACTGATCACAGCCAGTCATTGCAACTAATGGACAGCCAGATGACCAACTTGTAACGTATTTAGATCGTGTAATTAGAAAACCAGAACAATTCAGAAACACTTAACAGACTGATCTGTTCTGAACTTCAAAGACAGCATGAGAGTGTAAATATCGTAAATGGTAAGAACATAGAACTTAAAGGGAGAGATGTAATGAAATGCTAAAAACTTTAAAATACTATCCATCTACATAGCTGTTTGTAAAATACCTTATTTAAATGCAGCTCAGCCAAAACTAGCAAAGCATTAAAGGATCCTATGATGAACATTACGGGTTTATATAAGCATGCTCTGTAGCCAGTCCATATCTGGCACAGGAACATGACAGTCCCTATGATCTAGAAATGAGGTCAAGCTAATTTGTCTTGATTATGGATGTTGTATACTGCTTCTTTCTCCACTGGACCATAGATATTGAAAATCCTCAGATATCAAATGAGCTGAAAAATAAAAGGTGGAATTAGCAATCAAACCCATGACAAGATCATACTGAAAATATTTTTTCAATAAGCACCTGAAACAATTAGTTACAAGGCAGAAGTTCAGTGATTTGAAGAGAGTTTTAGTCTATCACTT
This sequence comes from Dermochelys coriacea, assembly GCF_009764565.3. Lineage (NCBI taxonomy): Eukaryota > Metazoa > Chordata > Testudines > Dermochelyidae > Dermochelys > Dermochelys coriacea. Next base: position 118,891,005 of record NC_050072.1, read on the forward strand.
TCCCTGTGCCCCAGATCCTAACCTCCTTCTCTGTATCCGTTCTCTTTGTTATATTGCAGCTTTCTTCTTTTGTGAATTTATATGATAGTTACTCAGTGAGGATATATGAAAGCTTATGTTTGCCTCTCGGGCAAAATACTGTGCAGTCAAAGTGCTGATGTTTTTCCAGCTACAGAATTAATTTCGGATACAGACTTACAACTCTGGTATCTTTCTGATTTAAGACAGTCAACAGAATAAGGTGCCCAAACAAATAGCGAAAGCAAAATCTTTCAACATCCTTAATTTTTTTCTTCTCGGGGTGGGAGAGCGTCTCCTGCCGACACAGCACAGTAGAGACACTGCTTTAAGTTGATGGAACTTCCATTGCTGAGGGTTGTGTGTGACTTTTTCATCATACATGGACTTAAGTGGTAGTGTAGACAGGCCCTTAGAAGAAGTTCACATATCTCTCTGAGCTAGCACATTAATGAGTGGATGTAACCAGTAGCTGTTCCCTAAACCCTTTTTCTGTCTTTAGTGCACACTGCTAAGGAGAATTACATCATAACTTCATTTCCTCTGTTTTTCCTGACATTTCAGTTAGGGTTTTACCCTGGTCAGTTATGCCATGAACTTCAATGGGAACAGGATCTGGTAGCTCCCAGGTGCTATTTTCAAGGGCAATACTTCACAGAGCGCACTTTGTTGATTAGCAGGTGATGACTTTGCCCATCTATAATAATTATATTTTTATTTAAATATTTTTAATAAAAAGTTCTTCAGGACAGGGAATGTCTCTTAATGTGTGTCTGCACAGCTCTTAACAAAAAGGGTCTGAACCATGATTAGGACCTTTAAATCCTACTGCAACATAATTAGAAGGAGAAAACAGTCAAGAGATTAAGAGTGGAGAACTGGGAGCATGGTCAGAACAAGGGTCAAGGAAGGTGACTGCACCCACAAAACACAGCCATTGCAATATGGGGCTCATGGAGACCAACCACTGAACAGTCAAACCAAACTGAAAAGACCTGTCTTCACAACAGCTCTACAGCTGCTGTACCGAGACCACTACCTATTATGCTGTTCAGTATAATCTCATTGTTTCTTCCTGTTCCGTCTGTCTATTTGTATTGGTTACTGTCTATTGTTCAGTAATTGCATTGTTAGCAATCTGGGGCAGGGACTGTCCTTTTTGTTCTGTGTTTGTACAGAGTCTAGGATAGCAGGGTCCTAGACTGTGGCTGGCGTTTCTAAGTGCTACTACAATACTACTAATTCAGCATTGTTGCTAACACTGTTTTTAAAACATACCCCAAACTGAGTGTTCATATAATCCATCTCCCACTGGTCAGTTGTGAATCACCATTTAATTCAGATCTAAAAAATTCTGCATCACTGACAAAAGGTTGCATGAAGGTTCAGGCATTCAACCAGTGGAACTACTCAGATGTGTCAGGGTAATTTTGGTCTGGGCTCAAAGCATGAAGTATTACTACTCACCATATTTTTAAACACCAGTCTAGACAGTCATCTAGCATTTCATTGCAACAGTGTTTAATATTTAGGGCAACTGATTAACATTTTAGTGTAAGCTCAGATGGCTTTGGTTGTTTCCGTTCTGTTACAGATTGCAAACAGGGGAGAGGGAACACCTCACCCATAAATGAACACTTCATTTCTTGGCTGAAAATGTAAAGTGATGTTCACATATGAGAGAGGCTGTTAGTTCATATACCGCAAATGCATTCACAGCCGAGATAACATAACAAAATGGAGTGGCACTCAGGGGGCTACGTTTTCATATGACTGAACGAGTCTAGCCCACCTGGATGCAGATTACGAGCCAAATGAGTGACCCACTTATGCTGCCAGTCCTCGGTCTGTTCTTTTTAAATCCCAGAGAGGTTCTTGTCACCATAAATCGATTTCAGCACTTTCATTATATTCCTGTTTTTTCAGGCGTTTCTCTTGTCCCCAGTAAATTTGTGCAATAGGCCATTCATGACTCAAGCTCTTAGGTGGTATTTATTAAAATGAACTAAGTTATGCGAATAAAAAAATGAAAAGGAGGACTTGTGGCACCTTAGAGACTAACAAATTTATTTGAGCATAAGCTTTCATGAGCTACAGCTCACCTCATCGGATGCATTAAGCTTACGCTCAAATAAATTTGTTAGTCTAAGGTGCCACAAGTACTCCTTTTCTTTTTGCGAATACAGACTAACAGCTGCTACTCTGGAATAAAAAATGATGGCTCAACGTCAGAAACTGAATGATTTAGCTCACAAATAATAAAATGTTTGGCTGTTTATTCCAACTTGTTTTTCTTTCAACACAAACCAGGAAGGTAACAAGTGCATAATTTTCTTTTGTTTTAAAAAGCTTTCAAATCTCAAAACCCTTTCAGAAAGGAGATAAAAGGTATTTATCACAGATCTTACAAGTCCCAGTCCAGTTCCCAGCTCTGCCACAGAATCCCTACAGGGCTGTGGGAAAGTCACTTCATCTCAGTTCCCCAGCTGCAAAACAGTGCTATTAATACTTCCTTTCTCCCACCCTTGGTCCCTGCAGATTTAGATTGTCATCTCTTCCTGACAGGGACCATCTTTCGCTAGGTGTACATACAAGACCTAGCACAATGGGACTGCTAGAGACTACTATCTTACACATAAATAACTCTGATGTAGTTTGGTTTGAATTTCAGATGCAAGTTCAGGTAGCAATTTTTATGTAAACCCATCACTAATTAAAATTTTTAGAAAAATATTCAAGATTTTATGTCAATTAGTTTATTCACCTTTGGTGAATAAAAGAGTGGCTTATCCTGACCAAGATTATAAACTCTTTGGGACAGAGAGTGTATTTAGATAGGATACAATATGCATCCTCTTTTACAAACCTGGCTGCAGCCTCTGGTCACTACTGCAATATAAATAAGAATAATCAGATGGGATAATGTAAAAGTTTTGAAAAGGTTAAATTCAGGGCACGTGAATTATATGGTCAATCACCAGATGGCACAATTACAGATAACTCTATAGGTTTTATTTAATTGACTGTATAGGTAAATCTTGAAGTGTGTATTGGTAGTTGTGTAGCAATTCTTCACAGAAGCTACTGTGTATCACAAGCAAGCAAAGCTAGTTCCTCAATATCTCAATTGAATCAAGGTGCATTTATGCTGCCTATAGGCTAAACTGATACGAGCTAATAAATAAAGTGTATGATGTTAGAAGTTCTAAAAAGTGCAGAAGCCACCAAAGAAATGAAAATTGATCAGAATTGTAGAGCAATGTCAATTTACAATAGCTGAGAACCTCTATCCATGTCCTCATATTTCACGGGCTGCATATTTGCTGGTCTTCAAAGATTTTGTGCAGTAAGACTGTGTAATTTTAGTAAAAATAAAAGGAGTACTTGTGGCACCTTATAGACTAACAAATTTATTTGAGCATAAGCTTTCGTGAGCTACAGCTCACTTCATTGGACGCTTTCAGTGGAAAATACAGTGGGGAGATTTATATACATAGAGAACATGAAACAATGGGTGTTACCATACACACTGTAACAGTGATCGCTTAAGGTGAGCTACTACCAACAGGAGAAGGGGGAAGGGGAAGAGGGAAACCTTTTGTAATGATAATCAAGGTGGGCAATTTCCAGCAGTTGACAAGAACGTCTGAGGAACAGTGGGGGGTGGGCAGGGGAATAAACATGGGGAAATAGGCTTGAATAGAGACTGGGAATGGATGAGTCATTACACAAAGTAAAACTAAGTTAATTGTATCCAGTTTGCAAATTAATCCCAATTCAGCAGTCTCTCCTTGGAGTCTGTTTCTGAAGTTTTTTTGTTGTTGAAGAATTGCAACTTTTAAGTCTAAACGAGTGACCAAAGAGATTGAAGTGTTCTCTGACTGGTTTTTGAATGTTATAATTCTTGACATCTGATTTGTGTCCATTCATTCTTTTACGTAGAGACTGTCCAGTTTGGCCAATGTACATGGCAGAGGGGCATTGCTGACACATCACATTGGTAGATGCGCAGGTGAACAAGCCTCTGATAGTGTGGCTGATGTGATTAGGCCCTATGATGGTGTCCCCTGAATAGATATGTGGGCACAGCTGGCAACGGGCTTTGTTCCAAGGATAGGTTCCTGGGTTAGTGGTTTTGTTGTGTGGTTGCTGGTGAGTATTTGCTTCAGGTTGGGGGGCTGTCTGTAAGCAAGGACTGGCCTGTCTCCCAAGATCTGTGAGAGTGATGGGTCGTCCTTCAGGATAGGTTGTAGATCCTTGATGATGCGTTGGAGAGGTTTTAGTTGGGGGCTGAAGGTGATGGCTAGTGGCGTTCTGTTGTTTTCTTTGTTGGGCCTGTCCTGTAGTAGGTGACTTCTGGGTACTCTTCTGGCTCTGTCAATCCATTTCTTCACTTCAGCAGGTGGGTATTTTAGTTGTAAGAATGCTTGATAGACTCCAAGGAGAGACTGCTGAATTGGAATTAATTTGTAAACTGGATACAATTTACTTAGGCTTGAATAGAGACTGGGAGTGGATGGGTCATTACAAAGTAAAACTATTTCCCCATGTTTATTCCCCCGCCCACCCCCCACTGTTCCTGAGACATTCTTGTCAACTGCTGGAAATGGCCCACCTTGATTATCACTACAAAAGGTCCCCCCACCCCGCTGGTAATAGCTCACCTTAAGTGATCACTCTCCTTACAGTGTGTATAGTAACACCCACAGTTTCATGTTCTCTATGTATATAAATCTCCCCACTGTATTTTCCACTGAATGCATCCGATGAAGTGAGCTGTAGCTCACGAAAGCTTATGCTCTAATAAATTTGTTAGTCTCTAAGGTGCCACAAGTACTCCTTTTCTTTTTGCGAATACAGACTAACACGGCTGCTACTCTGAAACCTGTAATTTTAGTGTACTCCTTTGTCTCCATACCTTAGAGATGACAAAAATATAAATTAAACCCCTACAAAAGAATAGGTTACCTTACAACAGCCTTTTGCTAGAGGCATTAAGGTGATTATAATCTTCACAAAGATAGCAATACATTTAGATAATAAGACTTAACATTATCGAAGGTTGTAAAATATCTGGGGCAGCAGGTTAGCTAACCGCAGAAGCTGCTATAAATGTTAAAGAAGATGTTGTGTAAAAAGTGGATGTATTTGAGATTCAAATTGTCTAAGAGTTTGGTACAGTAGACAATGTGGATCTTTAACCTTGGGTTCAGAAAACCTAATTATCTCTGAATATGAACAAAATGTATTGTTCTTGAACTATAAGGGTATGGATTAGAAAGTTAATCTTCTTACAAGGCAAGCCTAGTCACGTTCCTACCTCTATTGCGGTCTATCATAAGGAATTCATTTGTAATACTTATAAAGCAAATCATTTATTTCATTAGAATGGAGTTATACATGTATGTTGGAACAAACAGAATCCTTTTACACTGGATAGAATTTTTGTCTCAGAATGCATCAATAAAGGCACACACACACACACACACACACACACGTGTGTTCAAGTATTTAACAGAGACCCAACTTCTGCCCAAGATGTGCAGGTACATCTCTTGCTGAACTGGGAGCTGGATGTGCATTGTGCTATTAAGTTCTCTCTCAGTGCATGAAGTGTTTGCAAGAGATCACTTTATTCTGTGTTCAATTCCAGCTGGATGTTCATCACAAGAGCTTCACAGTGCTCACTCTCTGCCTAGGAAGCTCAGCCCTTAAAGGCACAGTTGTCAATGCATATCTGATGGCCAAATTTGAACCACTGTAAGTAAAATACAGACAATATATGTGCAGTAACAGACAAGGTGGATGAGCTAATATCTTATTAGATCACCTTCTGTTGGTGAAAGAGGAGCTTTTGAGCTTACACAGAGCTCTTCTTCAGATCTGGGAAACGTATTTAGCATTGACACTCTGAGTATAAGGTGAAACAAATTGCTTAGCATGAGGTAGTTAACACATTTCCAGGGATCATTCAAGGTGAAGTGGCACATTAACACCCCTCCAAGTTAAGGGAAAGCTGCTGGGGAGGTTGTTAGTGCATTACAGAGTGTTATAATAAGCCATCAATCCAGTATCTCTATTCAGTCACTGATTTTTAGTGTCTAGCAAAGTTATGAATTTAAGTTCCCAGGCCCATCTTTTGAAAGTGTTGTGCAGATTTCCTTTGAAGATGAGGACCAATATAGCGTGATCACTTTGTGAAAAGTGTTCACCAAATGGTAATAGAGTGTTTTGTCTTATTTTTCTATGAAAGTTCATTCAAGAGCACACAGTCATGGTCTGGTTTCACCCACATAGTTGTTGGGTAATTTAGAGCACTGGATGAGATACATCACATGTGTAGGTTTCAGAGTAGCAGCCGTGTTAGTCTGTATTCGCAAAAAGAAAAGGAGTACTTGTGGCACCTTAGAGACTAAAATTTATTTGAGCATAAGCTTTCGTGAGCTACAGCTCACTTCATCGGATGCATTCGGTGGAAAATACAGTGGGGAGATTTATATACACACACACAGAACATGAAACAATGGGTTTTATCATACACACTGTAAGGAGAGTGATCACTTAAGATGAGCTATTACCAGCAGAAGGAGCGGGGGAGAGGAAGAAAACCTTTTGTATGATAATCAAGGTGGACCATTTCCAGCAGTTGACAAGAAGGTCTGAGGAACAGTAGGGGGTGGGCAGGGGAATAAACATGGGGCAATAGTTTTACTTTGTGTAATGACCCATCCACTCCCAGTATCTATGCAAGTTTAAAGTTAATTAATTCTAATTCAGCCGTCTCTCGTTGGAGTCTGGTTTTGAAGTTTTTTTTTGTTGAAGAATGGCCACTCTTAGGTCTGTAAATCGAGTGACCAGAGAGATTGAAGTGTTCTCCGACTGGTTTTTGAATGTTATAATTCCTGACGTCTGATTTGTGTCCATTCATTCTTTTACATAGAGACTGTCCAGTTTGACCAATGTACATGGCAGAGGGGCATTGCTGGCACATGATGGCATATATCACATTGGTAGATGCGCAGGTGAAGGAGCCTCTGATAGTGTGGCTGATGTGATTAGGCCCTATGATGGTGTCCCTTGAATAGATATGTGGGCAGAGTTGGTGGTTCTGTTGTGTGGTTGCTGGTGAGTATTTGCTTCAGGTTGGGGGGCTGTCTGCAAGCAAGGACTGGCCTGTCTCCCAAGATCTGTGAGAGTGATGGGTCGTCCTTCAGGATAGGTTGTAGATCCTTGACGATGCATTGGAGAGGTTTTAGTTGGGGGCTGAAGGTGATGGCTAGTGGCATTCTGTTATTTTCTTTGTTGGGCCTGTCCTGTAGTATGTGACTTCTGGGTACTCTTCTGGCTCTGTCATCAGCAGGTGGGTATTGTGGAGTGGGACTGGGAGTGGATGGGTCATTACATAAAGTAAAACTATTTCCCCATGTTATTCCCCCTCCCCCCCCACGGTTCTTCAGATGTTCTTGTCAGCTGCTGGAAATGGCCCACCTTGATTATCATTCAAAAGGTTTTCTTCCTCTTCCCCCTCCCGCACTGGTAATAGCTCATCTTAAGTGATCACTCTCCTTACAGTGTGTATGATAAAGCCCATTGTTTCATGTTCTCTGTGTGTGTGTGTGTATATAAATCTCCCCACTGTATTTTCCACTGAATGCGTCCGATGAAGTGAGCTGTAGCTCACGAAAGCTTATGCTCAAATACATTTGTGCGTCTCTAAGGTGACACAAGTACTCCTTTTCTTATCACATGTGTATTATCTGTTTTGGCAGGGTTTGGTGCAGCTTTGAGTTGGTGTGTCCTGGTCCGTGGGGAGCTTGTGCAAATCATGGGACCAGCCATGGGTACTAGGATGGCTCCCAAATATACCAACCTCTTCATGAGCCACTTTGAAGAAGAATGTATCGACAAATGCACAAGAAAACCAATGATATACCCAAAATACATTGATATTTTCATACTCTGAACAGACAAGTTAAAAACATGCTCCGATTTCAACCACAGCTTCAACCACCAATAACCATCCCTTACACTCTCTGGAACACTCCCACACCAGTATCAGTTTCCTGGACACAACAATCAGCTTCATCAATGAAACCCTACCGACTATATACACAAGAAACACACGGATCACCACACTTAATTCTTAGACCCAGTGACACCTGAAACATACCAGTAAATCTTATCTAGAGCCAGGCACTCATCCCATAGAATATGTTCCAAAGAGAAAGTCCAAGATATACACTTTAATTCACTCAAACAAGGACACTTCACCAGAGAAGTCGATCACACAATGGAATGGGCTACACAAATACCCTAAAAAGAAGAGTACCACCACAAGTACTCCTTTTCTTTTTGTGAATACAGACTAACACAACTGCTTTTCTGAAACCTAACCAATACCCTAAGAGAACCTGTTCAATACCCTAATTTATATTCAATAAATAAACGGAAATAAATGTCCCTCTGACCACACACCCCTAGTTGTCACCTACTACCCCATGCTGGAACCCATAGGGGGTTATCAATAAACAAGCACGAGATCCTGAAAGAAATCTTTCCTGAAGTCCCTCTTCTGGCCTTCAAACAGCTCCCCAAGCTTATCATCAGAAGCAAGTTTCCCACAGACCAGGATAAACTAACCCTGCCAGACATATTTCCACTGCTACAATGATCAACAGCCCCCACAATACACCTTTCAATGTACATGGGTCCTACACAGGCTTATCACAACATGTGATGAAACCTCATCCAGTCCGCTAAATGCCACAACTATATGGGTGAAGCCAGACAAATCACTACCATCTCAAACAAAGTCACATGAGAAAATGATAAAAGATGCCCTATCACTTGTGGGTGAATACTTCACAAATTTCAGAGTAGCAGCAGTGTTAGTCTGTATCCGTAAAAAAGAAAAGGAGTACTTGTGGCACCTTGGAGACTAAAATTTATTAGAGCATAAGCTTTCGTGAGCTACAGTTCACTGCATCCAATGAAGTACTCCTTTTCTTTTTACTTTTCACAAAGCGATCTCTCTATCTGAGCATTCATTCCTCATCCTCAAAGAAAACCTGCACAACACTTTCAAAAGATGAGCCGGGGAGCTTAAATTCATAACTTTGCTAGACACTAAAAATCATAGACTGAATAGTGACAGACTGATGGGTTATTTTAACAGTTTGTAACCTACTAACAACCCTCCTCTCTGAGCTGCTTGCCCCTCCTTTCCTTCCTATGACTGGAGGGGGGTTAATGGACCACTTCACCTTGAAATGTGTTAACTTTCTTATGCTAAACATATATTTTTATAAACATAACATGTATTTAGCAGTGACATTCCAAGTAAGAGCTTGGCTATACTTGCAGATGTAGAGCACTGGGAGTTAAACCAGCCTTCGGAGACCGCAGCAGGGAAAATGCTTTCCTGTGTTTACACTGTCAGCTGCAAGCGCACCGGTGTGGCCACATTAGCAGCTCTTGCAATGCCAGAGAGAGCAATGCATTGTGGTAGCTATCCCAGCATGCAAGTGGCTGCAGCTTGCTTTTCAAAAGGGGGGTGGGGTGGAGTATGACAGAGACTGTGGTGTGTGCGTGCGCGCGCGTTTTGGGGGGCAGAGAGCATGTCAGCACGCTGTCTTGTAAGTTCAGATAGCAGCAGACCGCCCCCCCACTACACGCATCTCTCTCTCTCTCTCTCACACACACACACACACACCCCCCTGCCTCTGCAGCAGCAGCATTCCACGGTAATGGTTTGCTTTGTGTCCCGGAGCAGAGAAGCAGCCAGCTGTCAGAAACGGAGCTTTGGAAGGGGATATCCGCATACCCACAGCCGAGTTCAAAATGACCAGAGTGGCCACTTGACTTGAGGGGATTATGGGACGTTTCCGGAGGCCAATCAGACAGCAGCAATGCAATACATCGTTCATACTGACACCCGGGCTTTTCAGCCAGGGCACAGCAAGCGTTATTCTACTCATGGAGGTGGATTACCAGGAGCGCTCCAGCTGCGGAGTCGAGGCACTCTACGTGCCTTGCCAGTGTGGACACTTCAAGAGTTAGAGCACATTAAATCAGCCCTGGTCACCCTAACTTGTAAGTGTAGCCAAGCCCTTAGTTTCCCAGATCTGAAAAAGCTTGAAAGCTTGTCTCTCTCACTAACAGAAAAGTTGGCCCAATTAAAGATATTACCTCACCCCATTCTCTCATTAATATCCTGGCGCTGACCGGGCTACAGCAAAACTGCATGCAATAACCAGGGCTGCCCTTAGGCATATGCAGCATACCCACCTGCATAGGGCACCTGAAAATTTGGGGCCCCACCAGGCTGCAGGGCCCGCGCCTGTTCCACTTGTGCTTCGCTCTGACTCTGCTGTCCCTACCCATAGGCAGGTTGGCCAGGGTTATGTGCAGTTTGCACCTGGCGTCTTCCTCGCTGCACATGTGCAGAGTGAATCAGAGCAACCAATCAGCAACGGATGTGGGATTTTTTTTTTAAAGGGGGGGAGTGGAAGAAGCCCCCTGGCCCTCCCCCCACTGCTCACTCCCTTCAGCCTGCCCGCTAGCCAGAGGGCTTGTCTCCGCCCCCTGGGAGATCAACAAGGTAGGAGCTGGCGTGGGGCTGTGGGAGGGAGTGAGCTGTGCGTGCTGGAGAGCTGAATCTCTTCTCAAAGCTGGGTGCATGGTTGGCCTCTGGCCAGAGCTTCCATCACCCCCCCATGCAGAGTAACACAGGCCAACAGGGCATGTGACCAGAGGCGCCCCCTCCGCCCCTGGCCAATATGGGACCCCCAGAAAAATGGCCACCCAAGCAGACAGCCCAAGCCACAGGGTGGAAGAAGCCCTGAGCTCGCCTGGGTGCCCCAGCAGAAGCCGTGCTGGGTGGGAGGGATTCTGGGGGTCCACGGGCAGGGGTGGTGGCTGCACCCAGTCAACACACTGGGGTCATGGGTGCTGGCTGGGGACCACCTTCAGTGGAGTCCCCGCCTCCCCCTCCCCTCAATATCCCCCCCTCCAATCAGGAGCCCCTGCCTTCCCTTCCCCTGTGCCTCAATATACCCCCTTAGGTAACTTGCAAGTGCCCCATAAATCCTAAGGACGGTCCTGGCAATAACTTCTTTAATACCACACGGTGGGTGCGAGGCAGTTTCCTCTAACTCAGCTCTTTCCTGTCCCTTAGTCCTGTCACTGCAAACCTCAAGTTCGAGCCACAGAACAGTTTACACATCTGTGCTATGATGAACAGACGCAGGAAGTCAGACACCAATACCATGATTCTGCAAAAATGTGCTTAACCTTAGCCGAGGAGTCCCACTGAAGTCAGTGAGCCTACACATTTTCTTAAAGTTAAGCACACGTTTGCAGGTGTGAAGCCTTACTCCAATACCTACAGGTAGAGCGAGGTGAATAATGAATTTTTTGGGTTCACTGGCAAGACTGAACAACTGAAGAAAACAGTTGCAGATCAAACAAAAAAAGGAAATATTTTGGTGAATCAAAAAAATAAATATTTTGGATTGAACTAAACAGTTTCATTGACCCAAAACACTTCATTTAAAATGGTCAAAATCTAAATGAGTTTTGTTTTGTTTTTTTAAAAAGAAGTTAAATAAAATAATTTTCAGCCCCCTTTCCCCACAAAAGTCAAAGTATTGCATTTAGAAAGTGTCAAAATAAGTTGGTTCAAATTTGGGAGAATTTTATATTTTTAAACTTAAGCAACTTGGCCACATCAACACAAATTCTTAACATGTTTCAGTGTTGCCAAATCCGCATTGCTCACTGAAAAAATGTTTAATGTGAAAAACTGCACCCAACTGTAGCTCCATGATACTACTCATTTCAACACACACACACACACACACACAGAAAAACATCTCTTTTGAAAGTGACATACAAAGCCCACCAGCCTTAACAAAGCCCTGATGCAAGCTTTTCTAGAAGAATCAACTATCTTCCAAAAGAAAGAAAGAAAGAGAGATGTCACTGAACAGGAAAGCAGGAAAAATGGCAGTTGATTTGAAAGAAGGAACCAGCCTCATCTATATGCAGAATAAAAGAACATGATTTCAAGCTACTGAAACAATGATACCTCACCCAAGTCACACTTGAGAAATATGTTTGGAAAAGCCCTAGATACAGCTCTTAGTGACTCAACTTCAGCTTTAAAAGTCATCTGAACTGTTACTCAAGGTTTGCATGTTGTCTTGACATAATTCAGTAGAACCTTCCATTTTAGACAAGCAGATACCAGAGCATCAATTGTAGTTTCATGACGTGCTTTCAGTTGTTTATATTATGGAAAGAACGTTTTCAGTTAAATCCCCCCCATAAGTTACCACTTTCCAAAGTATCCCCCCCCGACCCATCTGCATTTCCCTGCCCAACCCCGTGTTCAGCGGCATACACTCTAGAATGACTCAGTGCAAAGGGATGTAATAGTTTGACACATCAGAGTCCGCTGCTCCCTTTCCAGATCTGCCTGTGTCTGACCTGACAATACTTTTCTTTTTTTCGCTCATGCTGCTCTGCTGCCTTTTTGAATTATAGCTGAATGAAGAGAGAATGTTTCAGTTTAGACTACCATCTTTGAAGTGAGAACCTCTGGAGATGTAGAAAGAAGAGGAGTACTTGTGGCACCTTAGAGACTAATAAATTTGAGCATAAGTATATAATTTGTTAGTCTCTAAGGTGCCACAAGTACTCCTTTTCTTTTTGCGAACACAGACTAACATGGCTGCTACTCTGAAATCTGGAGATGTAGGTAAGCAAAACAGAGTAACCAATTTATCTCCCACTCCATTGTAGAAGGTCCAATGTCTATGAGCCTGATTTTATCTCCCATTCAATATATGGTACCTCCACTGACCTAGTGACCCCAGTACGATTTGCACATTCTGGGTCACATTCTGTCCTTGCTTATACAGGCAGCCCTTGGGCTTACAACACAATTGGTTCCTGAAAATTGAGTCAGAAGTCAAAAGATCATAATGCAGAACCGTAATCCACTCCATTGCAGGACCAAGCATCATAAAGTTTAAACCCATTGTCGTAAGTTGAATCAGGGGGTCAATTCAGAAATGTCATAAGTGCTGTTCGTTGTAAGTCGTAAAGTTGAGTACTGCCTGTGGTGCAAGGTGCTATTTTCTAAATTGTCCAAAGCAAATAAAAAGACTTATAAAATTGTTTATAAAAATAAGCAAGTGTTGGAGAAAGAATTATTCCAACTGGATGTGTTTAAGTTAAATCTGTCCATATATCTGGATAAATGTTTGGAGTTGGTTTTTCATTGTCCTGGCCCCAAAGAGATATCATGTCCAGACAGATATAGTGAATCAGATGATATCACCCCTTACATAAGGTTTGGCTAAATCACTACCACCTCATAAAATGTGAACCTCCTTTCCCCATGTGCTATTTCTGGAGGTCCTTTGTTCTACATTTTTACTGATTTTTATCAAACATTTCCCAAGTTTTACAAAGCCATTATTTGGTCTTTTTTTAAAGAACAAACACAAAAGACAACACAAAAACAAAACAATTTTCACAAGAACTTTGGAAGTACTGGAACTTCCTGAGCGGGGAGCTGGGCCAGGAGTACTGACCCAAATGACTTAAGCACAGGTGTATGTAACTGTTAATCCCATACCCGCCACATACACAATACTAGCATGGCAGATAACTACGCACACTATTAGAGAGACGACACTGCATATCCATGTTATTAACATTCAAAGTAAATACAAGTTAGAGAATTATTTTTCTGGCTAAAACAGGTCTAAAAAACAGAACTGTATCCAGTTACATTTCAAAATAATTATTTTTAAAGTAAAAAAACCAAACAAAACAGAAAATTATATTTACCCCAAAAAACCCTGAATTTTTGCACCAATTTTCACCCATTTTTTTAGATATTCCTGGGAAATTTTAAACCAAATAAAAACTGAAAATGAAGGGCCTTAACTATTTTTCTTCCTCCACCTCTAATATATCCTCTTTTTATTTTTTTTTAATGCCTTCTGTCTAGCCATCTGGCTCAACTAGCCAAGGTTACTTTGACTTTTGCATTGGTATAAGTGATTGCACAAGGAGCAGGACAACAGGGGGAAAAAAAATCAAGCCCAATGTCTTAAAGTTGGTAGTAAAAGTTTGTCATATTTTGGATTCAGAGACAAGTTCCTAACCTGTGCTCATGATTTTCCCAGGAGCTAGGCTGCAAGCCAAAAAGAAGCTTCATTTTCTGTCTGCACTATTGCTTGCTCTTCCATTGCACATACCCATCTTGTTTTGTCTTGAAAAGAGTAAGCTGATTTTAACAGGTTTCAGAGTAGCAGCCGTGTTAGTCTGTATTTGCAATAAGAAAAGGAGTACTTGTGGCACCTTAGAGACTAACAAATTTATTAGAGCATAAGCTTTCGTGAGAGCTGTAGCTCATGAAAGCTTATGCTCAAATAAATTTGTTAGTCTCTAAGGTGCCACAAGTACTCCTTTTCTTTTTGCTGATTTTAACAGCAGCTCAGGACCCTATAAAACTAAATCTCATTCTCCCCCCCTCAAAAACATTGAGTAACATTGAAAATTTTCAATCAGTTTCCCTCCCCCCCACAGAAGACTTTATACAAAGAAGACATAAGAGAAATTGTTCAAATCAAAAGCTGAGTTAGCCTTCTAAGTTTCAAATAATGTAAATGGATGATCTTTTCCTGTAGGTTTTGTTAAATTGGGTTTTTTTTTTTTTAAATGGTATTGGTTACAGTGGCAATTAGCTAGCAAAAAATCTCATTCAAAACCTTGGACACTTAAATGTTTAAAGTTGTAGCAGTTAAACAAGGTTTTTAGAACACAGTTTGGGCCTAAGACTCCCCCTCTCAGGAGCACAACAGTGTTAAGCTATTGAAATCAAGCCAGTAAACAGTTTATAAGCATATGTTTAGAGAGAGATTAGTGTCTCCTTAAATTGTCAATGTCAATGGCTTGGCAGATTTATACAAGACTCTTGTAGAATGATAGTACTTGTGAGATGACTAAGTATGATGGCAAAAAGGCTATGAATGATTCCTTTGATCTCAAATTATATACAGAGGCAACTGAGAAACAAAAATTATTGCATGATACAACTGTCTTGTATTTGAAAGCAAAAACAGGGGATTAATGCTTACCAAATGCCAATCACTACTTTGAAACCCTTACCCTCAGGGCTGACAGCTGGCATAACAGCTGCGGCTGAGTTCTTCCTAAACTGTTTTTTCATAGGGCATTGGTGTAAACCATGACACATTTGGATAGCAAAATAGAGATGGTTGAGAATTATGCACTCTTTCCCACTGTCTGTAAGAAAGTCTGGGTAAAACACTTGATATATAGGCCACTAGAAAAGATAGGAGTTAATCTGACACAACATTGCTTAATTTCAACAAGCTAAACATGATTTCTCACACTGCATCTGTATTCTACATGTACATGTTGTGGTGGATGTGACATACCAGGATACAGTCCAAACCAGTGAGGGGCTGTCTCTCCCCTGCTCTCCAATCTTGGGTACCTTACAATGCCAGGCTGGTAGTATCTCACACCTGGGCCACTCACAAACAGCCTTGCAGCATGCAAGTCTGTGTGTTTCAGCAGCCTTTCAGCTGCACATGGGTTATATTCTGGCTCTCACCAGCCTTGGTTACTGCTGTAGGGTGACCCCAAAACACGCAAAGTCCTGGATTTTTCCCCCAAAAAATATATGTCCCAGCTCTCTCTTGGACAGTCCAAATGCATTTTGTCAGTTATTCCTTTAATACACAGACAGACAGACGTCTTGCCATGCTAAATGGAGTTACCCAGACACTAACTTAAAACAAATTGGATTAGATGAAACAATAAAACAAGTTTATTAACTACAACTAGAGATGTTAAGTGAGCACAAGCAATGATGCATAAAAGTCAGAAATGGTTACAAGAAAAATAAAGATAAAGCAAATTCTAGTGCCTAGCTTAAGAACCTATATCAGATTCAATGACATTTCTCACCACATGCTTCCAACAGCATTAATGACCAAACTTTCAGGTCAGGAGCCCTTCCCCCCCAGAGTCTAACAGCTGTTTCCCCTTGTCTAGTCAGGTGCAGAGAGTAAGATAAGCAGGGAAAGAGAGGGATGTCTTGTGATGTTTTTTAGTCCCTCTTTGAAAAGCATTTCCAGCTGAGAATTAGGAGGCAGGCTGTCTCATGGAGGAAGGAGACTCCATGCTGTTTCTTTGCTAAGGTGCAGATCTTTGTCCCTACCCCACTTCCTTGCCAAAGAATGGTCAGTTGGTAAGTAATGGTCCCTCAGCTTTGATGATACCTGGCTGGGACATCAGCTTGCCCTTTATCTTTGAGAACTAGTTAATCACTCCCCAGACTTATCTGGGAAACACCCTTCAGTCATGATTTCATCTTATGTTCATAACTTTATACAGAATGTTGCTCCATACATTTTACCATGATATTGTTGATCAGCAAGTTATGAGTTTTCAAATGATACCTCAGCAGGCTTGCCTTGTACAAAGATCACACCCTACACACTATGTAGTAAATACAGGGATACTTGCTGCCACAATAGAAAACACTCACGTTTCTCAACAGAAGTCCTTAAATTTGAAAAGTAAAAGTGGGCTAAGAGCAGCCTAGATTGCAGGAAGCAGTAGGAATACACTGACCATGTCAGCAAAACCTGCTCACCGTAATGGAGCAAATGTATTTTTCTTTTATAACATTTCTTTAACTCTGAGATATCTACTGGCAATTTTTTTAAAAAGGATTAATTTAGAAAGGAAGTGGCAGAAGCAATTTTAATTGCTCAAGGTTTACCTAAATTTTCTAAAAAGTCTAAATATAATGCCTGAGAAATTACAGGCCAGGCCCCACCCCATTACACCCCCTTAAATCTCTCTTCCCCATTATGCCCTGTTCCAAACAATTCCATCAGCTTCCACTTCCTGTCACTAAACTTGAACTCACAAAGATTGGGGTTTGGCAATCTCTAATGGGCTTGGTTATGGCAATTTGGGCTTTTCACCTAAAGTGATCACTAAGTCCTATTTCAGGTAGGACTTTTACACATACATTTCCTGCTATCCTCATCAACCACCTCTACCCCTGCATAGAGAAAACTGAAGACTTGAGCAGTCGACAGCATCATAAAATTGTCCATCACTTTGTATGGTTGAATGGTACCAGGTAGACTTATCCATCTGGTTCTTTAAGTGCATATACAGAGACAAAGATTGGGGTGGAGGGTTGGAGAATGATATCATGTTCTCATTCAAGCATAGTGGCTAATTTTCATCTACAGTTAGGATTTGGTGAATGTTTGACTTCATTGCCTGAGCTAACTTCACACCATCAAACTTTCCCTTTCTTGCTCAGATGAGGGAAAAATGAAAAAAGACAGCCAACTCGTCTACATGGCAGCGCCCCAACACTGATCAAATTTAAAGAAATACCATCTGCATCTTAAGTTAGGAGAGCTGTAGTTAGGTCTTGTCCTTTTTTGTTGGGCTGATTTTAAAGTTGCAGTCACCTGAAACACAGAATACCCTGTTAGCAACTGGAAGCAAAAGGCCCCAGGAAGATTGGAGTTATCTGTGAGCTACAATCCCAGATGAGAGCAGTCAGAGGTGATACTCTCAGATACCATCCTCTGAAATGTTTTCAGTTTTTAATAGCACTAAGGCCAGAGAGCACTGTGAAATGCTTCTCTATAACCACACTTCTCCCGATATAAAAGCATGGATAGCCATTGGCCAGGCACCCGGAAAAGCACTAAAAGAGGATACCACCAGACAGTGAAACACTCCATCTGTTAAAGTAGCTTCAAGGGCAACAATTGTCTGTGCATGACTAACTTCTTCTGACCCACAAAAATCCACCATTTCAGATATAATGCTCCTCTTTGCTTAGCACGGCAGGAGCAAGCTAAGATAGAGCTGCTCAAGCCATATTAGGCAATTCCCCCTTTTTGTGTGTGTGGGGGGGGGGGGGGAGAAAGAGCGGGTGTTGAATTTTGCAGTATAAATTCTATAAATATCTTTTCTGCTAGCCACTCAGCATATATACTTTTTCAGCCCTAATTCTGCAGCCTTTTGAAGCATTCACACAAAGTTGGTTTAGAAACTGAGGGCCAGACAAGGACTGGAGATTATGTAGTCACTGACTTCACTGGATCTGCAACACCACCTTTACCTAGACCCAAATTTAGCCTTATTACTATTAAGTATTCCTTGCAGCAGCACTTAGGGACACCTTATGAAACAGGCACTGTACAAACTGAAAGCACAAAGAGATCCCATGTCCTAGGGAAGTCAATCTAAGATTTAGAAAGAACACAGCAGATGAACACACAAACAAATTTATGATGGGAATCATGGTGGCTGGAAGACAAGACATCAAAAAAAATATGTGCATTTGCCAAGTTTGTAATCACAGTGATCTCAATAGTCACATGTGGCCACCGTCTAATGAATGCAGGTTACCCATTTTATAGAGTTAATTGAATAATTTGCATGTCGGGGACAGATTCTGTCTCAGATTGTCTCTCTAGGGAAGATATTTGTACAAATAGAATCGCTTGATACTATAATTTGTTTTGTTTTAAAGTATAAAATCTTTTTTTTTTCAATTTGCTGGGAAAAAACTATTTGCGAACAAACAACTCTTATTTAAAAGACTGTGCACATTGACAAATTAAAACTGTACAATGAAGAATGATGTGTACTTAGTCTAGTATAAATAAGTAAATAATTATACCTTTGCAAAGAATTCTGGCTTATTGTAGAAAACTCTCAAACCTTCAACTCAGTGTATGATTGCAGTAAAGAATATTGTGCATAAGCAAAGATGTGGTGTTTAGTATTATCTGGATAACAACCAAAAGCATCCAAAATTGTGAGGCAGACTGATTAAGTAGTTCCACAGAAATTTTGTATTGTAGTGATTGATTCAAGTGGTCAGGGGAAATCTTGCATCATGGTAGAATGTTTAAACTTTGTAGAACATTGGGGAAGAGATTAGAGGACGGATTGTTTTTTCCTTAAAAATTCTTGAGCATTTTTATTAGCGCTGTCAAGTGATTAAAAAAATCATTGTGATTAATCACATGATTAATCATGCTCTTAAACAATAGTAGAATACCATTTAAATATGTTTGGATTTTTCTACATTTTTTTTACAACGCAAATATATATATAATCAAAAATTAATTGAATACTGTACACTTTGTATTCTGTGTTGTAATTGAAATCAATATATTTGAAAATGTAGAAAAGGATCAAAAATATTTAATAAATTTCAATTGGTATTCTATTGTTTAATAATGTGATTAAAGCTGCAATTAATCGCAATTAATTTTTTAAAAAATTAAACGCATGAGTTAATGGTGATTAATCAACAACCCTAATTTTAATCAAAATTGTACATAAAGTGTCTGTAAGAGTACTGTAGAACTTCCGCATGTTTCTCTCTCTCTCTCCAGGAAGTTCATAGGAAAATTCTAACTTTTTGACTTCCTATTGACTTGAGTGCCTGTCATAAATATAAAGGGAAGGGGTTAAGAAGCTCTGATACAATACTATAAAATCCTCTTACCTGTAAAGGGTTAAGAAACTCAAGTAACCTGGCTGGCACCTGACTAAAATGACCAATAAGGGGACAAGATACTTTCATATCTGGGGGGGCAGGGTGCACAGAAAGGCTTTGTCTTGTGATGCCTCTGCTGGGGACAGATGAAGAAAGCAAGCAATCCAACTCCTATAGAGTTAGTAAGTAATCTAGCAAGAAAATGCATTAAATTTTCTTTTGTTTTTGGCTTGTGAAATTCGCTGTGCTGGAGGGAATGTGTATTCCTGTTTGTGTCTTTTTGTAATTTAAGGTTTTGCCTAGAGGAATTCTCTATGTTTTGAATCGGACTGCCTGTGAGATTATCTTCCACTCTAATCTTACAGAGTGTTTATCTTTTTTTGTTCTTCTAATAGAGTTCTATTTTTTAAGAATCTGATTGGGTTTTTAGGGTCCTAAAAACCCAAGGCTGGTCTGTGCTCATCTTGTTTATTCTAAAGCCTCCCCAGGAAAGGGGGTGTAAAGCTTGGGGGGAGACTTCTCCAAGTGGTCTCTTCCCGGATTCTTTGTTAAATCACCAGGTGGTGGCAGCATACTGAATCCCAGATTCGGGGAATTGTGTGTCTTGGGAAAGTTTTAACATAAGCTGGTAGAAATAAGCTTAGGGGGTCTTTCATGCAGGTCCCCACATCTGTACCCCAGAGTTCAGAGTGGGGAAGAACTATGACAGTTCCCTTGAGATCAGGTTTTAAAGCAAGCGTCTTGAAGCTCAATCCTAATCACTCCAGTAGGACAGCTAGACATTTAGCCCAGTTTCTGAGGACTGGGTCTACACATTATTAGCAGCATAACTATGTTAGTTAGGGATATGTGCTTTTGCTTGACATTTTTCCTGCTAAATGCCAGAGTAGAGAGGTGGGCAAACTACGGCCCATGGGCCACATCTGGCCCACGGGACTGTTCTGCCTAGCCCTTGAGCTCCCAGCCGGGGAGGCTACCCCGGCCCCTCCCCCACTGCCACACTGCTATGCAGGCTGCGCTCTGGTCCATCACTCCTGTCGGACAGCGCGGTGACGTGGCTGGCTCCGGCATAGTAAGGGGGAGGGAGCGGGAGGGTTGGATAGCGGGCAGGGGGTCCCGAGGGACAGTCAGGGGACTGGGAGCAGTTGGATGGGGTGGAGGTTTGGGGGCAGCAGTCAGGGGACGGGGAGCAGGGGGAGTTGGATAGGGGATGGGGACCAGGGAGGGGTGGATAGGCGTGGAGGTTCTGCAGGGGGGGCAGTCAGGGGATGGGGAACAGGGAGGGGTGGATAGGCGTGGGAGTCCCAGGGGGTCTGTCAGGAGGTGGGGGGTGGATAAGGGGTCATGGCAGTCAGGGGACCAGGAGCGGGGGGTCCTGGGAGGGGGCGTCAGGGGCCAAGGAGCAGGGGGTTGGATGGGTCAGGAGTTCTGAGGGGGGAAGTCAGGGGGTGGGGGGCTATGCTGTTTGGGGAGGCATAGCCTTCTCTACCCGGCCCTCCATACAGTTGCGCAACCCTGATGCAGCCCTCGAACCAAAAAGTATGCCCACCCCTGCCCTAGTACAATTGCATGTATACTGGTATAAAGATGCCTTTATACCCATATATCTTATTTCCGTTCCTGAAGCAGAATGAAGAAGCTCCGTTATACCACTATAACTGCATCCATACTAGAGGTAGGGCTGCCATTTAAACTATGCTGGTGTAGTTAAAACAGCAAATCATTTGCTCATAGATAAGGCCTTAAGATTCATTTTCTGTTTCCAAAGGGCCAGTTCCCGAGACTCTCTCAAGTTAAGAGGAGCTATTGGTGCTCAACACCTCTCACTTTGTCCATATGTCTTATGGATGACCTGCCCTTGCCATGCACTGCACTGAAACTAGGTATACACATTGTTGGCTTTCAGTGTTTTTGTAACCGAGGACCCGGTCCTGCTCACATGTACCTATTTAATTTTACATAGTGCGAATAGTCCCATTGACTCCAGTGGAGCTACTCACACTGTGAAAAGCAAGCACATGCATAGGTCTCTGCAGGATCAGGACCCAAGATAATGTGTTGTTATGGACACTAGCATCTCTTAGCACAGTCAGTTTTAGTTTCCAGTATAAACAAGATTCAGTAGCAAAATAAGGAAGGGATCACCACCAAGACACCACCAATACAACTTGTAAAAAGTAACCTCATCAAGAGCCTAAAGAAAAGTAGTCACCCTCTAACATCACAGCAGCCGGCAGTGGCAGATGTTTTTAGCAGCTCAGTGAAAGTAACAATAAAAGGGCTGTAGCTCAATTGAAAGCCTGTGCTTTCTTTCATTGGCTTAACTGCATGCAGATGTATTGAATGGAAATCTTAAAATTTACAGCTAAAAATCAAAACACCAGATGGCCTCGTAATTGGATCTTCCCATTTTCCCAAAGCACACCAGCCCCTTTGACTGATGACATCAGCTGCTATAAATAGATATATACATATCTGTAGTCAGTGTTGGTCCATGAGTGTGATACTTGAGTGAAAACTCCCCAAACTGCTTGAAACATTGGAAACTGTCAAATATGATTGCAAGCGGACCTACATTTTGTCTACGTAAATTTAGGAGAGCTAATGAACTGAGTTAGTATGGCTGAATTATTGCAAGCAATTACAGAAAAAGGGGACTTTACACCTGTAACTATTAATGCTGAGTTGATATGCTTCAGATTGAAAATGTTGGAGAATGTGTGGTTTTGTACGTTTGAATGCCTTTAAGGAAAATTTAGTTTAAAAACAATGGAAAGACTTACTTCTGAAGAGCAAGTATTGTAAATATAGCAGCTTTCTGTTATAAAAATATTTTGTAGAACATGCATTATGTCATCTCATTGACAGACATTTGCCTTTTAGCAATGTAAAAAAAAAAAAAAACTGGTCTTCCTGACAGCTCAATATATTAACATTTTTCATTGCTAGACTTGCTGGTGTCTGACAGATCTCTATGTTCAGCTGAAGTTTATTAATAGACTTAAAAAATGTTGCAAAGCTAGTTATCGTAATGATTAGCCTCTCCATAGGTATTCCACAATTTCTGAAATTGTGATTTAACTCTTCTTAAATAGTCTGTATTCCCCCATGCGGGAAATGCGTGCGTGCTCATATTTACACACACATTTCTTAAATATTATTTTTTCTAGATCCAAAGAGGAGACAATACATACCGTGACATACCAACATTATCTGGGATTCCTTGTTATGAAGTCAGGAAGCTAACATGAGAATTCAACAGGAAATGAGGCTGTAAACTGGTAGCATACCTGTAAGCAGAGACCATGCCAAACAGTAGCACCAGGAATCTTATCCCATATAGCAGAAGTGCGATATCAAAGAAATCAAGATACAAAATAGAAGTGTGGACATTATTCATTGTGAACCAGTTATCCAAAATTTTGGGTCGGATAAGTTAACTTCATGCTTTTGAATACATGGGTGTCTGAAAGAATTTCCCAGATTTTGAATTAAAAAAAGAAAGTGTCCAGTGGGCGTGATATCTCTGGATTTCAGCAAAGTTTTTGACACCGTCTCCCACGAGTATTCTTGCCAGCAAGTTAAAGAAGCATGGGCTGGATGGATTGGTGATAAAGGTGGATAGAAAGCTGGCTAGATCACTGGGCTCAAGCGGAGTGCCCCAGGGATCAGTCCTGGGGCAGGTTTTGTTCAAATCCTCATTAATGATCTTGAGGATGGGATGAATTGGACCCTACCCCTACCCTCCAGCATATCTACCTCTCCCCCCAGCTTAGTGTCCTCCACGAACTTGCTGAGGGTGCAGAGTGGCCTAGACAAATTGGAAGTCTGGGCCAAAAGAAATCTGATGAGTTTCAGTAAGGACAAGTGCAGAGCCCCACCCTTAGGACGGAAGAATCCCATGCACCATTACAGGCTGGGGACTGACTGGATAAGCAGCAGTTCTGCAAAAAAGGACCAGGGGATTAATGGACGAGAAGCTGGATATGAATCAACAGTGTGCCCTTGTTGAAAGGAGGCTAATGGCATGCCGGGCTGCATTAGTAGGAGTTTTGCCAGCCAATTGAAGGAAGTGATTATTCCCCTCTATTCAGCACTGGTGAGCCACATCTGGAGTATTGTATCCAGTTTTGCCCCCCCTCCCCCCCACACACTACAGAAAGGATGTGGACAAATTTGAAAGTCCAGTGGAGGGAAACAAAAATGATCAGGGAGCTGGGGCATATGACTTACAATGATAGGCTGAGGGAACTGGGCTTTTTTAGTCTGCAGAAGAGAAGAGTGAAGGGGTGATTTGATAGCAGCCTTCAATGGTGGATACCAAAGAGGAAGGTGCTAGGCTGTTCTCAGGGGTGGCAAGGAGCAATGGTCTCAAGTTGCAGTGGGGATGTCTAGGATATTAGGACAAAACTATTTCACTAGCAGGGTGGTGAAGCACTGGAATGGGTTACCTAGGGAGGTGGTGGAATCTCCATTCTTAGAGGTTTTTAAGGCCCAGCTTGACAAAGCCCTGGCTGGGATGACTTAGTTGGGGTTGATCCTATATTGAGCAGAGGGTTGGACTTGATGACCTCCTGAGGTCTCTTCCAACCCTAATCTTCTATGCAGTCTGTAGAATGGTCAAACTGTTTGCTTTATTTACTAGTCATCATTCATGGTATCTGACTGCTCACTAAAGTCACCTGATATTGTATCTGCTACCTGATTGAGTAATTGAAACTTTTCCACATAGAACAGTGAATGACAAGTAGCAAAGGACTAATAATTAATTGTCTTGTTCATCCTTGTTTTTATGGAAATGAAAAACCATTCCCCAAACAAATGCATTTGAATACTTGCACAAGTATGTGAATAGCTAGTCAGAACAGTACAGATATGGCTAACATGACCAATTGTTTGATATTTGAACAAAAGTTTGCAAACACTGTTTCAACAGTGCTCAGCAAGTTCTAATAAAACCCAGCCGGGGGGGAAGAGGGAGGCATTAATTAAAAAGTAACATGTACAGTGCTTTTACAGTTAATCAGAGGGGTGTTTTAGTGCACTAAGCATCAGATTTCAACCAATTAGAATTCTTAGAGCCATACATTTAAATCCTGTAGATGTTGATGTACCATTTCATCAGTTCAAGATAGATGCATTGAGTACTATGTGTTTAGTATGTGCAGCTGTCCTTAGGTTGTGACTTTACAAGAACTCCTGTCTGCACTTTGGGGTGCGGTGGGATAAGAGATCCAGTTATACTTCTTGTAAGAGTAAGGATTGCTGTGGTGGCTTTGGGGTCCTTCAAGACAAAAGGCTTTTGTTTGTAAGTGGAGATATTCTACTGAGACTTCCATATAATACTCTTAAGGTTTGTCTACACAGTGGGGTAATGCGCTCTACAGGGATGTGAGTGCTAAAGCACACTAATGTATTATACATTAGTTGGTCTGTGTCGACCAGTGGTGGGCAACCTGTGGCCCCTCAGGGCGATCTGCTGGTGGGCCGCGAGGCAGTTTGTTTATACTGACTGTCCGCAGCTCCCAGTGGCCACAGTTTGTTGTTCCTGGCCAACGGGCGCGGCAGCCAGCACGTCCCTGTGGCCCGCATCATTTCCCGCAGCTCCCATTGGCCGGGAACAGCAAACCGTGGCCACTGCGAGCAGTGGGCAGCCGTGCCTGCGGACGATCAATGTAAACAAACTGTCTCGTGGCCCGCCAGCAGATTACCCTGATGGGCCATGTGCGGCCTGCAGGCCATAGGTTGCCCATCAGTGGTGTAGTGTGTGGGTTTTCACATATTTCTGTTTCAGGCAGCACTTCTTTAAAGCCTTATCTTTCCTCCAAGTCTGGGCTTGTGGCACCAGTCCAGTCCCCTGACATACTACACAATCTGAGAGCTGCTCTACATTATGTCAATTGCCCCACTAACTTTTATTCTGGTAATGGGATTCCTGGGCTGTACAAATGCCCCGGTCATAATCTCTATGCCACGAGTTTGCCCCCGACCCCTGCAAATATTTGTAATATCTGTTTAAGTAAAGTGAAATGGGAGGACATGGGGCCCCAGCAAATGTGATGTAGCAGGACCCCAAATTTCTCGATAGGCCTGAGTGTACAAACTGCTATGGTAGCCCTTAGCTAGCAAATCATTCCTGTACACCAGAGGATTCGCTTGTGACTTTTTAAGATGGGGTTGAGAAAACATTACTATTAAAGCTGTGCGATGATCTGGCCCTCAGTCACATTACAATATTGTCATGGTATATAATAGTCTCTTAAATCTCTACAGTTTGGCTACAAAAAAAAAAAAAGTAGTTTTGTTCTTCTTGCTGATATGACAATTTACAATATTCCAAAATTTAACTATGAGGACATCTCATTTTGGGCCACATTGATGACCTTACTTAAGCTGATTGGCATTTTATTCCACATATAGTCCCATGAACTGAATGCTAATCACTGTTAATAAGGGTACGAGAACCTGCCCCTCCATATTTTGCTTTAAAAAAAAAAGATCAAATTTAAAGAAAAAATTCTAAGAGAAACACATTTAAACTGGTTTTTATAGTATACTCTTTTCAATTTGACTACAGACCCCATTGTAAGAACTCTGGATTAAAATATATCAAAATGAGCTATGCCAAGTAGCTTGGCTTCAGTAACTCAGACAGAGATTAGGGGGTCTATTACAGAAGTGAGTGGGTCAGGTTCTGAGGCATGCACTTTGCAGAAGGTCTGACTAGATGATCATGATGATCCCTTCTGACCTTAAAGTCTAGAAGTGCTAAAAGGTAAAGATTAATCTGAATGTAAAGCAAAATCTGAATGTATGGTTAGTACACAAACGTACTAGGATATTTTTATTTCCATTTGGAACAAACATTATATTGAAAACACCATTATATTAGGTGCATCTTTTAAGTTCATAAGATATTATATGCAGCTCAGTGAACTGAATCAACTCTGAGCTGGATTTTTTTTTTTTTTTAAATAAGTCAGTGGGAGAGAGCAACATTGGTAGGAGTCATTCTGAGTTTCAAAGCAACTAATGTAGTTAACAATCCTGAGAAATAAGAATGTGCATGCCCAGTGGAAGTGCAGAATTCTGTGCATGTGTGCAAGTCTTTGCAGGATCAAAGGTTCAATGAGATCATTAAAAAAGAAAAAGATGATTGGGGGGTTTTGTGAGGACTGATTTTTAACAAATGTATGATATTCTGTGCTGCATCAGTCCTTTTAATAATCACGTTTGTGGATAATTTCTCTGCTATTCCCCCAGATATAGTAAAAATTTCCTTTATGTCTCTGTGCAGTGCTGAGAATGCTGATAGAC
Source organism: Dermochelys coriacea (assembly GCF_009764565.3). NCBI lineage: Eukaryota > Metazoa > Chordata > Testudines > Dermochelyidae > Dermochelys > Dermochelys coriacea. Next base: position 118,917,940 of record NC_050072.1, read on the forward strand.
TTAAAATAGTAAATAATCCCACTTAGCATGAGAAAGGAAGAACAGTGTTGTGGACAGTCTTCCTCTAACTTTGGGCAAACCACATCTTTCTGTAGATTTGCTCCCCAGCTATAAAATGGGGTTTATGCTACTTCCTTTTCCCATTCCTTGTCTTTCTCAATGTTACTAAATAATATATATGAGTTGTAAGGGTCTTAATATTAACCCAAATCCTTTGTGTATAAGCCAGAGTGTATTGTATCTATAAAAATCCAGTGCTCTGTACTCAAACTGAACAGTTCTTCTTACTTTTGGTCACCCACGGTTGAATCAATGACTCAATGTATGTAGTCAATAATGGAACGTGTATAGTCTTTCACTGACCCTGTTGATCTGTGGAGAATTATGTCCACAGATCCAGAGAAGGACCTTTGGAGACTAACCAAGGACGACTGTTACTACAGATGTGTGCTGTAATGAACAAGGCAGTGTGATAGATAAGGGGTATTATAACCAAATATGTTCTGTGATTGATAAGGGATATTTGTTTTTGCCTGTTTTCTGTGGTTTACGAAATAATGACCCACTGAAAAAAATGTTTAACTCATTAGGAATTGCTTATTGCCACAGACATTCTTAGTATTGATGACTGGGTTAGAAATCCATTAAATTTATCCATCAGGTAAACTAGATACCATAAAAGAAGAAGTTCCATGAGTAGTTGGGTAAATTGAGATACTGGAGACAGAACACACAGGGGCCAGTTGCAGGAAAATAGCTAGTCTTCCCCACAAAGCAATTCCTTTGTCCCACATCCAATAAAAGGCAAGAGTTTTGGGGAGTTCAAGTTGGAAGTGGACAAGCTGCCATAGCTTTATCAGAAACGCTATAATTTGGTAAAGTATGGTTTTCTTTCTGTATTGTGCATTGTTCATCTTTTACTAATAATTAGGGCTGTTGATTAATCAGAGTTAACTCATGAGATTAACTCAAAAAAATTATGCATGATTAATCAGTTTTAATCGTACTTTTAAACAATAGAATCCCAATTGAAATTAAATATTTTGAAGATTTTTCTACATTTTCAAATATATTGACTTCAGTTACAACACGGAATACAAAGTGTAGTGTTCACTTTATATTTTTATTACAAATATTTGCACTGTAAAATGATAAACAAAAGAAATAGTATTTTTCAATTCACCTCATACAAGTACAATCGTGCGATCTCTTCATTGTGAAAGTGCAATTTACATAACTGCACTCAAAAACAAAACAGTGTAACCAAAAAAAAAAAAATCTAAAACTGTAGATTTTACATTTGTAAAACTGTAGAACCTAGAAGTCCACTTAGTCTTACTTCTTGTTCAGCTAACTGCTAAGACAAACAAGTTTGTTAACATTTATGGGAGGTAATGCTGCCCACTTCTTACAACATCACCTGAAAGCGAGAACAGACATTCGCATGGCACTTTGTAGCCGGCATTGCAAGAAATGCTAAACATTTGTACGTCCCTTCATGCTTCAGCCTCCATTTTAGAGGACATGCTTCCATGCTGATGCCACTCGTTAAAAATATAACATGTTAATTAAATTTGTGACTGAACTCCTTGGGGGAGAATTGTATGCCTCCTGCTCGGTTTTACCCACATTCTGCCATATATTTCATATTATATGAGTCTTGGATGATGAACCAGCACATGTTGTTCGTTTTAAGAACACTTTCACTGCAGATTTGACAAAATCTGAAGTGCCTTCCAAAATGTGAGAAGGATGAGGTGTGGAGCATGCTTTCAGAAATCTTAAAAGAGCAAGACTCCAATGCAGAAACTACAGAAACCTGAACCACCAAAAAAGAAAATCAATTTTCTGCTGGTCGCATCCAACTGAGATAATAAAAATGAATATGATGCTTTGGATAGTTATTGAGCAGAGCCTGTCATCAGCATGGACGCATGTATTCTGGAATGGTGGTTGAAGCATGAAAGGACATATGAATCTTTAGTGCATCTGGCACGTAAACGTTTTGTAAAGCTGGCTACGACAGTGCCATGCAAACGTCTGTTCTCACTTTCAGGTGACACTGTAAACAAGAAGTGGGAAGCATTATCTCCTGCAAATGTAAACAAATTTATTTGTCTGAGTTATTGGCTGAACAAGAAGTAGGACGGAGTGGACTTGTTGGCTCTGAAATTTTACATTGTTTTGTTTTTGAACGCAGGTTTTTTGGTACATAATTCTACATTTGTAAATTCAACTTTCATGATAAAGAGATTGCCCTACAGTACTTGTAATGGAGAAACTTTAAAACACTTTTTTTTACAGTGCAAATATTTGTAATAAAAATAAATATCAAGTGAGTACTGTGCATTTTGTATTCTGTGTTGTTATTGAAATCAATATATTTGGAAAAGTAGAAAACATCCAAAAGTGTTGAAAAGCTATTGGATAAACGGAGGGCCAAATTTAACTTGGTACCTAAATCTGTAAGGGTGGGAGATTTGGAGAAAATCCTGCCCCATGAAAGTTCTCTCACCTTTCCCCTGTGGAGATTTCCCCCTGCCCCCTCCCATGTCACAGGTTCTTAAGTTTTCGGCTGAAAGACATTCACTTGCCTACATTTTTCTTCCAGTCGAAGTAAAAATACCTAAATCTAGAAGGCACAGAATCTGATTTGATGATACATGGACTTAGATTCATCACCAGATCCCTAATAATCACATGTTCTTCATTTCCTCAAAACTAAATATAACTGCAAGATGTGGGCAATTATAGACTTTAACGCTCTGGTCTGAGCTTCCATATCTCTGTAGGACACACTGCTCCAGCACAAAAGCTTTCTACAGAGTTCAGGGACTGGCTCCCAACTGTAGGGAATGGATCAAAAAGATTTGGTAGCACTCTCTCTCTCTCTCTCACATATGTCATCTTCAGAGCAAGTACCTAGAGAGGCACTGTAGGTCCATAAGTCACTTCAAGGCCTCCTCTGTGACTTTGTGGATACCAGTGTGATGGCCCTGGGGGCTTTAAATCCCTGTGCCTCCAGCTTTAGAGCACTGCAGTCTGAAGCTTGGTCCATTACTGTTTTATATTACATGAATTCCTGATCCTGCAATGCCAACACCTGCACTAATAATGATTATTATTCTTAGTGTTTTTTACATGCTCCATGGAGGAGCTTTTCTATTTGTATTCTGTTAGCCATTACAAGCTAGAGCTAAAATAAATGTGTGGAACTGGAGTAATTATTTGAAATCCTATGTATAATTTATTAAACAAATCCATAATGACTGCTTTCTAAAAATATTAGGGCAAGATGAAATACGTTTTGACAGCTGTCAGTCCAGAATGTCAGAGTGTTAGATTGTCAGCCTAAAAGATTATAATAGTCTTTTCCAAAAGAATAAAATACAATGAGAAATTATTTCCTAATATCTAGTCACATACTAAGGATCACTTAATCAGAGAATCTTCAGGGGCCATGAAGAGGTGAAATTCTGACCCCATTGAAGTTAATAGCTAAGCGCTCATTGACTTCAATGAGACCAGGATTTCACCCTAAGATTCCAGCTATTCATCATGGGGAAAGTTTAAAATAATATATTTGGGGAAAATAATCTGATACACAGATATTCACTCAGAGAAAGAAATGATGAAAAAACTTAGGGGTTGTAGTGAACAACAGATTAGACACAAGTTGGAAAGTAAAGGTGGTTGGAATTTTTCAAATGAAAAATATTGCATTAAAAATGTCCTGTTTTCAAAAATGACAGGTTTCATAAAACTGTTCATTCCCACCCACACAAGTTCTTTTTTCTCTATCTCCTTCTTTCCCCCAAAAAAGGCAAAGGGGAAAACACACAAAAAAAACACATCAATTAAAATGTGGAAGTTTCAATAACAGCTTCGCATCAGTGACAAATTTCTCCTTTTAAAAAAAAAATTGTCATGAAAACTCATTGCCATTTTTCATGAACTCTGTATGCAACATGATATAGCAGCACATAAGTAAGAAGCCAATGTGATTTAGAGATACTTGCAGTAAAGAATCTTGTCCTGCACAATTCCTCTTAATATAGCTTTGGTAGGATGATGCCTACAGTATTATGTTATGTTCTGGCTACACATCATTAGTAAGATATTGAAAAACTGGAGGGGAGTCATGGAATAGCAAAACATTGATGAAGTTGCAGGAAGGAATGACTCAAGGTAACTCAAATGATAGCAGTCTTTGTTCTAATCTTGAAGGTTCAAGCCCTGATGATGCTGCATGATGGGAGGATTCTTGATTACCATGTATAAGTACCTCACTGTGAGAAAATACCAGATATTAAAGGGTTCTTTAATTTAGCAAAGAAAGGTATACCAAGAAGCAATGGCTGGATGTTAAAGACAGACAAATTCAAGTTAGCAATAAGGCATAACTTTTTAACAAAGATGGTGGTCAACCACTGGAACAAACTCCCAAGGCAAGTGGTAGATTCTACACCTAGCAAAAATCTTCACATGAAACCTGGAGGCCTTTATGAAAGACAGTTCTGTCAAACACAAGTTAAGAGGCTCAGTACAGGAGTAACTGGATGAAATTCTAGGACCCATATTATGCAGAATGTCAGACTAGATGGTTGTGGTTTGAAAGTGTGTGAATCTATGGGAAGATGAAAAGACCTAGATCTGTATAGCTTAGCTATGAAAAGGGAACATTAGACTACAAAAATGACAAAGGTGTAAACACCAAGCAGGGACGGAAGCATGTTTCTTCCCCCCCCTTTATTTTTTATTAAGAGAGCAGGATTGGAGCCACACCTAGCTAAGACTTTATATATTTATTGTGTTTTTGTTATATGACCTTTCCAAATTACTAACTGTTGCGAGGCAACTCTTTTGCCATCACTAGATATTTCTGAGCCAGTGAGGTGACTAATCAGCTCAGCACCGCAGAGCCATGCCCTCATGCTTTAGGGCATAAGCCAACCAGTAACTAATGGGGGTTAGCAAGAATTTTTCCCTGGGAGAGAGTTTCTCACACATTGGGTCAATTTTTCCTAATGGAACCGCGATATGAGAAAACGTTGATTCAGTTGAACTGAAATGTTTTAATGGACAACAGGAAAGAAGGCAGGCTGGCCAGTTTGCTTCCCTGCCAACCAGCCAGTCTGGCCTCCCCAAGCTGCCCAGCTGCTTGGAAGCCCACCTGGCAAGCAATTTGGGAGCAGGAACAGGAGCTGGAGCTCCCCAGGCTGCTGGTGAGGATTTTGCTCTCCAGGCATCTGCCTCCCTGACTTTCAAGCAGGGAAGACAGAAATCTTAGTTCTAAAGTATCATTTTTCAAAACATTCTCCCAAGGAATTATTTGTCTTTTTTCGTGAGTGGGATGAAATTCTCTTTTTTATGGGAGGGAACTGACTTTTCCAGCCAACTCCAATTACTTGACTTTCCTCTGAACTACCTGGTGTTGGCTACTTTTGCACTAGAAAGCACACTGGTTGGATTCAGAAGGGCAGAGCCTATATTCTGGTGACTGGCCACTCAGCCAGGAACCCTTGCAAGTTTTTCTTGGGTAACCTCGGCATGTGTGTTCCAGCCTCCTACTGTTGGGGAAAAGGGTGATTATGACAGATTACAGGCCTGGTTTTCAGGCCAGCATAGGCCAAGTCTCCCTTTTTACATCATCATTTATGCAAAGATAAACAACAGTATGTCAAGTTACTTGCAGGCACCCTCTTACGTCATTAAGGGTGCATCTACCCTTGGAGGTAGGATTGCAATTCCCAGTTCATGTCGACATACCAGTACTAGCTCTCATCAAGTTAGTGCACTAAAAATAGTAACAGCAGCAAGCAATGGCATGAACTAGTCACCCTAAGTACAAATGCAGCGCGTCCATGCCCATAGTAGTGATGTACTACCATGGCACTGGCTATTCACCGCGAGTAGGTAGATTAGAATCTTAACTGTCATTTCCTTACCTTTAAATGATTAACCATGCAACTTCATATGCTTTTAATGTAGCTGTTTTGATGGAATTAATAAATACATCATATTAATAGGAGTTTATTAATAAGGGAAATTAAAAAACCCTACTGTGATTTAAGGAGGTGAGAAGCTGCTATTTTAACTTTTATGAAAGTAGTAGATTTGCTTCTTCAGTCAACATTTCATGGGTCTGTAAATTATTTTTAAGACACTAACAAAAATAAAAATACTTATTTTATATACATATAAAAATGATAATATTCCAGAGGGGAAAATTGGTTTCACGGAAATCTTTATCACGTTCCTTTTTCCTTGCAACCTGGTGTTTCTTGGGCTTTTTAAGAGTTGTAAAATGTCATGTGGCTGCTCATTTATCATACGTTACAGCCATAGAGAAGAGGCACATGGGCCAGAATCATATAAGCTTTGCTGAACAAGATTTGGCTTAATATATTTTAAGGTATTTCCACACAGTCTCCTCAGAATCAAGTTACCAATATCAAAAGGCATTTAAATGCTTTCTGATCATTTCATTAGAGCTGATCTAGCTACCATAGTATGATGTTCTATATGTAGCCTTAGTAAAAAAAAAAAAAAAAAAAAAAAAAAAAAAAAAAAAGCGCATTGTGGTATCAGATATTCATTGTAATGGAATTTCGCAGACCTAACTTTGTCTTGAGTGACACCTGTGCCACCCCCATTGTCTTAGATTATACCTTCAGTGATAACTGTACAAGCCTACTAAAGCCAGTGGGGCTGAATAGTTGTCACAGAAGGCTGAATTTGGCCTGGTGATGATCCATGCCAATGCATAGCGTAAGTTTGTATGGTAGCAATTAGAAAATGCTTGGAGTAGGCTGGGTGCAGTAGGGGGAGCTAGCTGCACCCTACAAAGGGTTGTAGTAATGGGCATGCTTCTCCTGTATACCTCCCACAGAAATGTGGAGGAAGGCTCCACCCCACTCCCTGCTTCCCTACACAGAGCTGTGTCAATGGCATACTCTAGCCCTTAGGGTTTCTGCTTTATATCAGACTCATGATGCACCTTCTCACTGCTGATGATTTGGGGGGGATGGAGGGGGGGGTGAATGGGAAAGCTAATATCAAAGCAAGGTCAGAGAGCCTGCTGGTTCAGCAGAGCTTTCCGTGCTGTATGAAGCTGGAAAGGAGGTTTGCAAGCTTCTGTTACTGAAGAGCTTCGGACACTGCAATTTCAGAGGCCTCCGTAGGAAAGCTGAATAGCTATTGTTAACTTTCCTTATGTTGTACAGGGTTTCATTGTTGCAGTAGCCTGAACAAGGCAATACGATACTAAATCTGAAATCCCTGCAGCGACTAATACCCCCTGCCGATTCTATACTGTGAAAATAGCTGAACTGATAATGGTGGAGTCTGCACAACATCATTTTTTTTTAAATGTAAACATGAGCAAAGAATCTGATGCTGCTTAAAATTGGTAGCTGATTTTTAAAAAGCTTCAAGCATTTTAATGTAAAATGGGAGGCTTTTCTGTTTTGATACAAGGGATTCAGATCCTCTAGCAGCAGTTGAACTTTTATCATTACACGGAACAGTCACAATTCGGTATTCAGTAATCAAGACAGAGCATGTGAAAATGGCACAATCCAGTTACGCAAGCTGAAACATGACTATCCTAGAGTAATTTTTCATTCAAGGTTTATCTACATAAATTATTATTCGAACACTGTTGCTTCCCTGTTAAACAAACACCACTTTGTCATAAAGTGTGGGATCAATATACATTTTAAAAATGCTATGTAAACGGGCAATATTCAATACTCCCAAAAGCTTGACTAGTATCGTAACATACAGCGTTATACTTCCTCTTTACACTACCATAACAGCATACCCTGCGAGCCCTTGAAATGCTACAGCTTCTCCCTTTAACTACTGCCACTTCCACTTTTCCCATCTGAGTCTTGTTTAAGATGCTTTCAGCCCTGTGGGTTGTAAAAGAGTGAATACAGTTCCAAAAGAGGACTATATAGTCCTATTAATTTTTTTTTTAAAATGAGGCAGTTACTCATGAGCTATTGCGTATACCTAATGTGTCCGCAGCTACAATGACTGCATGCACCTTAGGGTGGGAAATGTTTTTATATACAAGTCATGATTTTAAAAAATAATCTGATTTTTTTTGTTTACATTGTGCTAGTTCTTTATTTCCTTTTCATTGATAGTCTTAAATTGCCAAAAATGGATGTTTTATACTTGTTTCCTGAGGACCTTGTCCTGCACCACTGAATTCAGTGGGAGTTTAGCCAGTTACCATAATGGGCACAAGATCACACCTTTAGTTTAACTATTAGCAGAATTTCAGTTTTTAATCTAGAGGGATTTTTTTTTCTATTGAGAAGAAAAAAGCCTTTCTAATCTATTCTACTTAACAAATAACATCTATGCTGAAAAAAGACAAGCTTAAGGCCACATTAACATTCTTACTGTGGGAATGGCACACACACACAATATTGATAAGCAACAAGCTGTGCTATATTTGCAACAAATACCACCATCACATACTGAACTTTCACAAATCAAGATAGCCAAAATACTCCAGCCAGGCTATACTCCTCTGTCAAGGTTTGCAATTTGTAGTCAATGAGAATTGCGTTCCTATTTCACTTAAATGGTTTTGCAAATCCCACTGGCATAAATATGAGCTTAATTTACACTAGGCTCCGATTTCTGAAACTTTTGTCCTATGTGTATAAAAAAAAAATACACCATCACTGGTAGGGTGTTGAAAGACTTAATAGCGTCTCATTAAATAATGAAAAAATTGTTTGGAAATGATGAAAACTTTATGCTAAGAGAAAGCATTTAAATAAAAATACAATATTAGCCCCTTGATGCTGTAAATATTTCTGCACAGGCTTGAGTCTAAGCACATGAGTACTGCAATTGAAGTCAATAGGATTAGTCATGTATTTGCTTAAGTGTTCACAAGATGAGGCCTTAGTTTTCAATATTTCAGTTTTTACCTATAGTAGTTTTATAAAATTTTAATAAGATACTCTCCCAGTAGTGGCATTTTAAAAATTTTATTTAAAAAATCCCAGCATTTATAATTTAATTCATTACAAGTTTAAATCCAAAATTTAAAGTAGCAAAATTTTTTAAATTAGTTTTACAATACCTCAGCCTAATTAAATCATTTTTTTCTACCCCAAAGTTATGTGATTGAAGTTGCTCCACTCTGACAAGGAGGAATATACTTGAGTAAATATTCCCGGCATACAGAAATTGGTTGAGCACGATTTGCACACACATCATTGCAATAATATTGGGCCATGTACTTGTAGTCACAAAAGGGTGATGTAATAATGGAATTCTCTTACTTGATGGATATCAAAGTGGAGTCTTGTGTACTTGCTTTTCTGGTAAAAGAAAAAAAAAATCACAAATAAACTTCTGGCCCCATTAAAGTCAATGGGAGTTGTGACACAGACTTTAAGCAAGCCTGGATTTCACCCCAAATTTTACTTCTGTTACTGCAAAACCAGTATGGCTATGAAAGAGCAAACATTTCTTTTCTGCCTCAAGTACCAATTCAAAAGACTATATAAACAAGGACTATAGAAAGTTAGTTATTAATTTTCATACAAGAAAAAAAAAAATACACATCTGGATTCATGACCCGGGCAGTCCTATTCACATAGTATAGGAGAGACTATCATAAACTCACCATGCTATTACAGAACCCTGTCTTCCTGGAGATCTGGTTCTTCCTGAGCCACTGACACTCAGAACTTCTTACCTGTAGTCTCTTCTCTCAGACCTGCTTTAGGAGTTTCCTTGTTTCTCCCCCCACTATCTCTCCCTTCAGGAAAAGTTCAAGAACCTTCCTCCTGCAGACCCTTTGCAATTCCTTTCCCAAAAGGAAAGACTCTACCCTAGCTCTCCTCTCACTATTATCTTACAGCCACCCAGGTTCTTCAAATTGGGTCTAATCTCTAATTACCTGTCTCCTCTTCAGGTGCCACAGAATGGGCTAATCGGGCTCTCCAGTTCCCCTTAACCCTGTCACTGCCAGCATGGGGTATACAGCTGTGATAAATAGAACAACTCAAGGGCAGAGGGCAAGGGACACTCTGATACCTGGCAGTGAGTTTCTGCTGGCCTGACCAGTAGGGTTGCCAGGTGTATGGTCTTTGACTGGAATGCCCTGTTGAAAAGGGATCCTGCCGGCTACGGTCAGCACTGCTGATGTGGCTGTTAAAAGTCTGGTTAGCACCACAGCGGGGCTAAGGTAAGCTCCTTGCCTGCCATGGCTCCATGCAGCTCTCGTAAGCAGCAGCATGTCCCCCAGCTGGCTCTTAGATGTAGGATCAGCCAGGTGGCTCCATGCACTGCCTCTACCCCTGCCCCAAGCATCAGCTCTGCAGACCCCACTGGCCGGGAACCATGGCCAATGGGAGCTGTGGGGGTGGCACCTGCACACCTCCACATAGGAAATGGTTGGGGAACATGTCACTGCTCCTGAAGCTGCCTAAGGTAAGCGCTGCCTGGAGCCTGTACCCTGACCCCCTCCCGTGCCCCATCCCTAATACCCCCTCAATCCCAGCCTGGAGCCCCCTCTTCCACACCCCAGGCCCACCCCAGAGCCCATACCTCCAACTAGAGCCCTCACTTCCCCTCATGCCCCAAACCCCACCTGAGTCCTGATCCCCTTCCTGCCCTCTGAACCCCTTGGTCCCAGCCCAGAGCCCCCTTCTGCACCCCAAATCACTCTTCCCCAGCCCCACACCAGAGCCTGCACCCCTCCCACATCCCAACCCCCTGCCTCATCCCAGAGCCCCCTCCCACATCCTGAACTCCTCATATCTGGCCCCACCCCTGAGCCCACACCCCCAGCTAGAGACCTCATCTCTTCCCACAACCCAACCCCCTGAGCCAGCCCAGTGAAAATGAGTGAGTGAGGGAGGGTGGGATGGAGTGAGCAGAGGCAGGGCCTGGAAGGAGGGGCGGGGCAAGGCCATTCGGTTTTGTGTGTGTAGAAATTTGACAACCCTACGGAACAGCCCAGTGTACCCCAACTCACTATTGTTATAATCCCCATCTAAAAAGGTGCCATGTAATATGTCACTGGAAAACTCATAACACACTGGTTATTAATATCCTTGTGTAATGGAGATGCAAGCAACTGATACAAAGTTATGGGCATCAACTAAAAGTGTAATTCTTAAAATGTGTTTGCCAGTCAAACAGAAATTACCCCACCCTAAACAAAGGCATGTGGTTTCTCGATCGGGCAGATAATTTTTTACCCCCACTTAAGTTAATAAGCTGTGATGTGGTTTTGTCTCTTTACAGGAAGAATAAACCTTATTATTTCTCTGAACTATCCAGGAGAGGATAGACACTGCAGGGTGCACTGTTTGGGGGGGAATTAGGGGCTAGAAGTAGGTTGGGATCATCTTATTTGTTGTAACCAAGGTTGGTGGAGGCCAGAGTGCGATTGGTGGGTTGTTGGCAGGCTGCTGGGGTCAGATCTATAGCTATAAACAGACATGCAGGGTGTGAGCTGGTAGGCTGGTTGTGAGCACCCTAGGTTGGGAGCTATGGCAGCAAACCATTGTGAGGCATCCAGGATTACAGGGCATGCAGCGACAATCCCTCACTGGTCTGGATTTGTACTCCAAGCCCCCACTGGACTGTGGTAACACCCCATCACCACCACATTTAGAGCTGTCTGCCATATTTATTGCTCAAGGTCTTGTTGGAAATTCACATCTGAACTACTGTAGGATTATTAAATAACTCCGGATGAAGGAACCCTGCTACCCCTGTAAAATCTAACCTTTGAAACTATCACACTGAGGAGTATGTCGTAACCAAAGCTGCATGCCTTAAAATAGTTTTTTCTTAGTACAACCTCAGTGACTTAACATTTACTCCAAAGGATAAGCAAACAGATGAGATTCACTTTTTCCATCTTGCATAAAATGCTTCTCGGGGCAGGATTATGCTTGAGCTTTGTACATGGTTTGGGGGCTTTGATAAATCGACAGCATTACAGAAAACGGAAGTGTGAAGATTTACCAGAGGAGCATGGGTCTGTGCGTGTCTTGGCAGCTACTGCAACCCTATGGTAAAACAAGACTGAGGGATACTGAATAGGTCTAATTGGAACCTCAGATTACATTGGCCATCCTACTTCTTTCTCTATTTCAGAGGGAGCATGGTCTAGTGGGTGGGGCAAATAAGTGGGAGACATAACTCCTGGCTCTTTTCTCACTTTTACCATGTTATGCATTGTGAAATCATGCCAGTGAATAGGGTACAATGCCCTCTTTAAGGGGGTTTATGAGATTTTGATCACTGATATTTGTGAAGTGCTTTAAGAACACTGGAGGAAAGAAACTTTTTAGTTTGCAAGTTCAAGATAGCATTCAGCTCCTACTGAGGGAAAGGCACAAACTATACATGAAATTTAAGATCATGTAGGAAATGAAATATCTCATCTTACAGACATGGGGTAAGCTTTTAAGTTCATTAACCCCACATCCACTAACCAATCAGTGACACCATCACTATCACACCTGGATTCTTGAACACAGCACAACCACTCAAGCGGTGACCAGGGGTGAAGGATATGTACCTTCCAATATACTGAAACCTCTACTTCTAACAGGTTTCAGAGTAGCAGCCGTGTTAACTCCAACGAGAGACTGCTGAATTGGAATTAATTTGCAAACTGGATACAATTAATTTAGGCTTGAATAGAGACTGGGAATGCATGAGTCATTACACAAAGTAAAACTATTTCCCCATGAAGAAAAGGAGTACTTGTGGCACCTTAGAGACTAACAAATTTATTAGAGCATAAGCTTTCGTGAGCTACAGCTCACTTCATCGGATGCATTTGGTGGAAAAAACCTTAGGCTTGAATAGAGACTGGGAATGGATGAGTCATTACACAAAGTAAAACTATTTCCCCATGGTATTTCTCCCTCCCACCCCACCCCCCCCCCACTGTTCCTCTGATATTCTTGTTAACTGCTGGAATGAGCCTACCTGCTTGTCACCATGAAAGGTTTTCCTCCTTTCCCCCCCCGTGCTGTTGGTGATGGCTTATCTTAAGTGATCACTCTCCTTACAGTGTGTATGATAAACCCATTGTTTCATGTTCTCTGTGTGTGTGTATATAAATCTCTCCTCTGTTTTTTCCACCAAATGCATCCGATGAAGTGAGCTGTAGCTCACGAAAGCTTATGCTCTAATAAATTTGTTAGTCTCTAAGGTGCCACAAGTACTCCTTTTCTTTTTCCTCTACTTCTAACTTTATCCTTTGGAACTTGATTCCAGAAATAGTTAGCTAGGGAATCATTCACAATCCCTGTTTTGCAACTGCTGCTCTCCAGTCCTACTATTGAGTGTGGTGGAGAAATGGACATAGACATTTTCTAAAGTGTTTAATTTATTCATTTCCTCAGCCACACCAATTTATTCATAACCCAATTGTTAGGATATAGATATTCAGGCCTGTCTGTAAAGGCCTATACGCTAAGAATTTAGGTGTATTCTTATCACTGAGCTAGTTCTAGAGGTATAAAAGAGAGAATCAAAATCACTGTCTGCCGGTGTAAGGGCCTTCTCTTACTGTGACAGTCTGAGGCCCTGTTCTTAGGCTAAGATCTTTGGCTAAGCAGTAGAAGCAGCCATAAGCTGGGAAGCGAATGGTCACATCCTCACATTCTAACCTAGTCACATTGAAATAAGGTGCTATTGGGCTGTTAGAAATGCAGTCCTGTCCTGATAGTGCCTATCACCTCCAGAGAAAGGGAAGTGCCTAGAAGATGTAAAAGTAAACTCAGTTTGATAGCATCCTGTCTGGCAAGAACTCACTTATCAATAGCTGGGATGTGAAATCCTCATTTCTCTGTTTGTTCTATCACTGCAGTCCCCATTTCCCTATTGTTTGTCCGCATAATCTCTGTCTGGTTCTGTGATTTGTTCCTGTCTGCTGTATAATTAATTTTTCTGGGTGTAAACTAATTAAGGTGGTGGGATATAATTGGCTACATAATCATGTTACAATATGTTAGGATTAGTTAGTTAACTTCAGGAAAATGATCGGTTAAGGTATAGCTAAGCGGAACTCAAGTTTTACTATATAGTCTGCAGTCAATCAGGAAGTGGGTGTGTGTGTGTGGGGGGGGAATGGGAGCAGGGAATGGGGTTGGGGAAATTGGAATCATGTTTTGCTAAGCCCAGGAATGGGAACAGGGATACAGGTGTAAGGCTCTGGGGTGTCAGAGCTGGGAAGGGGAACACTAAGGAAGGAAACTGGAATCATGCTTGCTGGAAGTACACCCCGATAAACATTGAATTGTTTGCACCTTTGGACTTTGGGTATTGTTGCTCTCTGTTCACGTGAGAAGGACCAGGGAAATAAGTGGGTGAAGGAATAAGCCCCCTAGCACCAACTTCCCAGCCAAGCTGACCTTCCTCAGGGCTCTGCATTACTGACACAGTTTAATTACTGTTTAAATAGAACAATTGGTGCACATCCATGATTTTTCCTCAGTATTATTGGGTTCCCTGTGTCTGTTAGCGTCAGCCCCCGACTGATTTGTCAGTTCAGTAATGACTTGCCTATCGGACATCAAAGCCCACTTTTGTTTTAAGATCCTCAGCATACAAACAAACATGTTATTCTAACATAGAGCTCTGATAGGGCCTGCTGGCCTTTGGGGACAAAAGGGAGGACCATGCTGAAAAAAAGAGTATCACACGGTGATGGGGTTCACTCAGAGGCATGCTGGCTTCTGCTGGCCATATCGGGGATTAGTTCTCTCAGCCAGCCTCTCCTGGTGGTGCCTCTCCTGCCACCTTCTCCGCCTGCAGACCACCTCTAAGTACCGCAGTGTCCTTTCCATGACTTAGCCCACCAGTCATGCCAACACGCATGGTTTCCCCCTTTGGGGGGTGAGAAAGGAAGCATCTCCCAGTTCTATATAGTTTGGCCACTTCTCTAGTGGTGAGTGGGGGAAACCCAGACCTGTTCACTATTCCAGGTCCCAACCCAGAGACCCTATACATAGCAGCCTCCTGCTGCCTCTCCTCAACTCCTTCACCAGTGCTGCTTCAATTCCCTGGGCCATTTCCTTGAAGCTCCAGCACCTTCTTCACCCTCTTCTCAGGGTCTCCATCCCGTAAGTGCCAGCAGCCAGCATGTCCCTCTTGCTCCCCCAATCCCTGCCAGCAACTGCTCTGGCCAAGGTGCTACCTTCCTACACCCACTAGGAACACAGCCCTCTCTCCTTAGGCTCCCTGCAGCAAGTGACCCTGTTCTTCCCTGCAGCTCCCTTTTATGTCAGCCCATTGGGCCATGATTGACTGCTTCCTGCACAGCCTCCCTAGGCTGCTTGGAAGACTCACCCTCATTGCTCCTCTCAGACAAATGTGGCAGGCCATGAGGCCTCCATTAACCCCTTCCTCTTCAGTGTGGAGTGTACACCCCATCACACATACCTAAAACTTCTTCCTGCAAAGACACCTTACAACATGCACCTGTTCCATGGGATTTTTACCTCTGTATTTGGCCCAGAGTCCTCCCAGTAAGACCTCCAGCTCCAAGAAGGGCAATAGGTTCTAGGATACCTAATTGGTAGAGAAATGAGAACCAGCTTCCAATCACATCCACATATTTAAGCCTTCTCATGTCAGAGATAAGTCCAAATGGGAGAGACTTTCTTGTGTGGGACCAGCTTGGGATGGAGTTCTGTTGGCTCAAAGGGTTTTCCCCCTGAGCATTCAATGCCAGTACACAGAAACCATTTAATGAAGTAATTTTTACAATCAGTAAAATATAGCGAGCCAAATCAAGAGGGCCTTCATCAGTCTTCACACAACTAGCCCAATCCACATTTAGACACCTAAATAAGCACTCTGGTTAGGGGTGCTTAACCACCACAGCTGTCCCTTTTGATAGTTAAGTGTCCAAATAACATTCCCTCCAAATCTCCTCAGGAAAAATGTGTGGTTTGCCTAAACAGATATTGGTCTCTCCCTGGAGCATTTGCCTTCAGCAGCTTGGCATCTTTCTTGGCTAAGCAGGGTAAGGTAAACTGATTCTTAACCACATGAGCGAAGGTAAAAGTACCTGCTACACTAGTATTCACAGTCTCCCTGAAGCTCAGTATCTCAGAATTCCACAGTTACCATTTCTGCTTAAATCATAGTTTGTGATTACATTTGTATGGTGAGTCCCTAGCGCAAATCACAGTGTAAACCATTCACATAGAGCATCTGCAGACTGAAAACCATTCACCAATCATAGAAATACACAAGAGCTTTGTGAATCATGTGAGAACATTTTCTGTTTTTGATCCACATGGGTTAACATCTCCCATCCACCAAAAAAACAAAACAAACCAAAAAAACCCACCTCGAAATTCATCTGGAAAGGAATACTCATTGAAAACCTCTTGGTTTCACATTATTTCAGAATTCAAAATCCATAAGCA
This sequence comes from Dermochelys coriacea, assembly GCF_009764565.3. NCBI lineage: Eukaryota > Metazoa > Chordata > Testudines > Dermochelyidae > Dermochelys > Dermochelys coriacea. The sequence goes on from NC_050072.1 coordinate 118,934,388, forward strand.
CTCCTAGACTCTAAACTGGGTCTGCTACCTCATTCATAAGATCCATGCACCCGAGGGAACCTTTCAAGGAAGAGAACTGGATCTGAAACTGTAGTCCGAGATGAAATTCAAAATCAGCTCAGTTGTGCTGGTATCAAGATTTGTTAGTTACATTTATTAGACTTTTCAGAGGCTAATGTTTATTGAACTGGCTTAATGATGCTTGGAATCTTATCATAATACTATTAACATATAGACAAACCAAAACAAAGTTTGTTCTAAGGCTTGAGATTTTATGTTGGCCTTTTTAAGTCAGCAGGTCACCTGACTCTTTTCTAGAGATCTAAATATCTGAAAACTTACACAATGCATTGGGCAATAGATTCAAAACTTTATTGCCATTTCCTAATTATGCAAAGAACAGAATTTAGCTTGATCAAAAGTTTTATTCAATATACTGTAGAGTTAACCTCCATTCTAAAATGATGCATAAAGAGACAATGAAAAAGCAATTACTCTTAGAAATATTCCTGAGAAAATGATCTGTCACCAGTTGATCCATGGGATTTTAGTACTTAGTACTATTTCTGCAGCCTTTTAGATATGTCACATTCACACCTAGGCATGAGATTTCTCAGGAAGATGAGGTTAAAAGGAGAGCAGCAGAATACGGACCCTAGACTTCAGAAAAGCAGACTTTGACAACCTCAGGGAACTGATGGGCAGAATCCCCTGGGAGAATAACATGTGGGGGGGGGGGAAGGAGTTCAGGAGAGCTGGCTGTATTTTAAAGAATCCTTATTGAGGTTACAGGGACAAACTGCCCCAATGTGTAGAAAGAATAGTAAATATGGCAGGCGACTAGCCTGGCTTAACAGTGAAATCCTTGCTGATCTTAAACACAAAAAAGAAGCTTACAAGAAGTGGAAGATTGGACAAATAATCAGGGAAGAGTATAAAAATATTGCTCAGGCATACAGGAGTGAAGGCCAAATCACACCTGGAGTTGCAGCTAGCAAGAGATCTTAAGAGTAACAAGAAGGGTTTCTTCAGGTATGTTAGCAACAAGAAGAAAGTCAGGGAAAGTGTGGGCCCCTTACTGAATGAGGGAGGCAACCTAGTGACAGAGGATGTGGAAAAAGCTAAATGTACTCAATGCTTTTTTTGCCTGTCTTCATGAACAAGGTCAGCTCCCAGACTGCTGCACGGGGCAGCACAGCATGGAGAGGAGGTGACCAGCCCTCCGTGAAGAAAGAAGTGGTTTGGGACTATTTAGAAAAGCTGGATGAGCACAAGTCCATAGGGCTGGACGCGCTGCATCCGAGAGTACTAAAGGAGATGGTGGATGTGATTGCAGAGCCATTGGCCATTATCTTTGAAAACTCATGGCAATCGGGGGAGGTCCCGGACTACTGGAAAAAGGCTAATGTAGTGCCCATCTTTAAAAAAGGGAAGGAGGAGGATCCTGGGAACTACAGACCAGTCAGCCTCACCTCAGTCCCTGGAAAAATCATGGAGCAGGTCCTCAAGGAATCAATTCTGAAGCACTTAGAGGAGAGGAAAGTGATCAGGTACAGTCAGCATGGATTCACCAAGGGCAAATCATGCCTGACTAATCTAATTGCCTTCTATGATGAGATAACTGTCTCTGTGGATGAGGGGAAAGCAGTGGACGTGTTGTTCCTTGACTTTAGCAAAGCTTTTGACACAGTCTCCCACAGTATTCTTGCCAGTAAGTTAAAGAAGTATGGGCTGGATGAATGGACTATAAGGTAGATAGAAAGCTGGTTAGATTGTCGGGCTCAGTGGGTAGTGATCATTGGCTCCATGTCTAGTTGGCAGCCGATATCAAGTGGAGTGCCCCAAGGGTCAGTCTTCGGGCCAGTTTTGTTCAATATCTTCATTAATGATCTGGAGGATGGTATGGATTGCACCCTCAGAAAGTTTGTAGATGACACTAAACTGGGAGGAGAGGTAGATATGCTGGAGGGTAGGGATAGGATACAGAGGGACCTAGACAAATTAGAGGATTGGGCCAAAAGAAATCTGATGAGGTTCAACAAGGACAAGTGCAGAGTCCTGTACTTAGGACGCAAGAATCCCATTCAGCGTTACAGACTAGGGACCGAATGGCTAGGCAGCAGTTCTGCAGAAAAGGACCTAGGGGTTACAGTGGACAAGATGCTGGATATGAGTCAACAATGTGCCCTTATTGCCAAGAAGGCCAATGGCATTGTGGGATGTATAAGTAGGGGCATTGCCAGCAGATCGAGGGACGTGATCATTCCCCTCTATTCGACATTGGTGAGGCCTCATCTGGAGTACTGTGTCCAGTTTGGGGCCCCCCCACTACAAGAAGGATGTGGAAAAATTGGAAAACGTCCAGCGGAGGGCAACAAAAACGATTAGGGGACTGGAACACATGACTTATGAGGAGAGGCTGAGGGAACTGGGATTGTTTAGTCTGCAGAAAAGAATGAGGGGAGATTTGATAGCTGCTTTCAACTACCTGAAAGGGGGTTCCAAAGAGGATGGATCTAGACTGTTTTCAGTGGTAGCAGATGAGAGAATGAGGAGTAATGGTCTCAAGTTGTAGTGGGGGAGGTTTAGATTGGATATTAGGAAAAACTTTTTCACTAGGAGGGTGGTGAAACACTGGAATGTGCTACCTAGGCAGGTGGTGGAATCTCCTTCCTTAGAAGTTTTTAAGATTAGGCTTGACAAAGCCCTGGCTGGGATGATTTAGTTGGGGATTGGTCCTGCTTTGAGCAAGGGGTTGGACTAGATGACCTCCTCAGGTCCCTTCCAAACCTGATATTCAATGATTCTATGATCACTCACAAAGTAACAAGGCAGATGAGAGGGGCAGATGCCGCCGTGGCATAAACAGACAATTGCATGCCTGCTTTCTCCATACAAGCATAGCTTCATGACATCATTTAATGGTATTGTCTTCATGGAAGGTGGTCCTACTTACACAAGCACACAATTTGGCTCATATGTTTGAGCTCCAGTCTAGTATCTGTACACAGGTATAAACTACATATATACCACAAAGTACCATTTTTAATGGTTTGGAGTCAATGTTTCTTATGGGATGCTGCATGGGGGGTGCTCTGATTCACCACCATATCTTTTGTTAACAGTGTTAACACCTGTCTACACCTGCTGTGTCAGGGATCATATATTGCCTGACCCAACACTAAATTAATGTACTTCACAAGTGCCCTCAGCAAATGTAACAATTTTATAAAACAAAGCAAATGTTAGCATTGCCAAGAGCCTAATGATAGATTACTGCATATATTAACTAACACTATTGTTAAAACGTAGCAAAATTGCAGATCGACCCAACTGCTTTAAACTCAATGGGGCTATGCAAGCCATTAAGCACTTAATGTAATTATAATTTTATTTGACGTTGTCAATACATAAAAGGTAAATGATTGCCTTTTCCTAGTCTAAAATAAAAAATAAATTAAGATATCTTAAATAACCTTAACAAGATGAATTCATTTTAAATTAAGTCCCAGAATTGGAAGTTCTAAACCCTCAGATTTAATCTTACCTCATTAGACAAGAACAATAATCCTTCAACCAAAGATATGCTTTCACCAAAGCCTCATTGAGCTTTGTTAGGTTACATTTCCATTTGTTTAAGAAGAGGCTTAGTGAAATGAAAAATATGCATAACTGTGTATTTACAAGATGAACTCAGCTTGCAAGTAATGGTAATACCAAGATTTGAGCTCTTTGTGCAAAATTACGCAGGCATTTTTCCATGTTAAATACGGATACTGCATTTAATACCTATAAACACACTGATATAAGGAAGGGCAGCTCTCAGTAGCAGAATGGATTAAAACACAGCTTTTCCTCACAAGAGACGCAAATTCTGCTTGTAATTTATGTCACAAGTGAAAGAGTTTGCTTCTTTTCTCCTATTCCTTAACATCACTGCACAATTTTTAGTACAATTTGGCATAATTAGCTTCGTCTCTTAAGCAGGGCAGGACTGGAGTAACAGGGGTAATGCAGGTCAGGATTCAGGTGAATTAGCAGATATGTGCAAAATCTTCCACATAATGCTTAATTTCATAGTTTATACAGCCAGATGAGACCACTGTGATGACTTTAAATACAGCGCTATTACTCAATTTCATGAGCGACATACTCAATTTCATGAGTGACAAATTCGCTCAAATTGTAAAATGGCTTTCTTAATTATTTGTTAAATTATCACTTAACTGGTAGAACTCATTGCAATAAGACACTAATGAGAAAAAAAAAAGATAAGAATTTTAAAAATCAACATTTTTAACATCAACAATCACAAATGCCTATGGAAAAGCCCTATGCAATTTAATAGGAATTAAACCAATAAGGTTCTACAAAATTTAGCAAGATTCTATGAAATTATTCTAAAAAAACCACCAACATAGAATTTATTAGACTATGATCTTGCTATAGATTTAAAAAAAATTTTTTTTGAGCCATCCTATAGAATTTTGTAGCAGGAACATTCTCTACTACATTCTATAGAATAAATCTGAACGGTTACAGGAAAAATTATTTCCTATTCAATTTTACAGGACTTTTTCATAAAGTAAATAAGAATAGTACATGGAGTTACACAGTACAAGACAGAAAAAGTAATGCTGTCTTGGCATATAAAAAGCCATGCTTTCTCAATACATTGCAAAATTTCAAAAGGATCTTTTGGCTATATGACTTGTATTTTAAAGCGCATTTTTAAATAAATATAAGGAATCACAAATTGCATGATGTGCAATTTATACAAAGCCACATCTCAGCACTGGTGAACCAGGCATAGGATCTAGCTGCAACTGTGCCACCCAATATAAAGTCAGAAATCTATTTATAACTTGGTAGCACAGACTACATTCCCGGGATTGTCCACACACACAAGCCAATGCATGCCTTGAAGAACTTGCATTTGAATGAACCTTCACATTGGTCCATGAGGGCAAAGCCCCATTAAAGAGAACATGCTGGATTTGGGCCTCAGAACACAAGGAAGATGAGAAGGATAGAGGAGGGAGATTAAGAAAACTATTTCCAATGGCGCCTCAACCTACCCATTATTTGTTGGCTAATTTCTTGAAAAGGATTGAAGACATAGTAATTGATGGACTTTTTGGATGAGTCCAGGGAGGATGTTTCTGGTGTCTGGGGCAGTGCAGAAGAGGATGTGAAATTTTTTAAGTCCTTTTGTACTTTGAATTTTAGATGTTCCAAAGGATGGTGCTTCTATCCCTACCCTAGAAAGAATATTCCATAACCTACTAGCTCTCCTTATCACTAACATGGTCTTGATTTTCTTAACCGAAAAAGTTTTCTTGTCTTGATTTCATTCCACTATTTCTAGAATGGGTTCATGTACCGGGGTTAATAATTTCACTCCAGCTTTATTTATAATATATTTCTAGACCATTATCATGTCCTTAATTGTTTCTTCGCCAGCACACAAATATTTGGGCCAAAGCTTACATCAGGATTAGACATCATAGCTCCACTGAGTCAAATCCTTAGCTAAGGAGTGGATTATTGGCTCTAATTTCTCTCACTTGTTAGTTCCTTCCGTCCCTACATTTTTATTGCTTTTCCCTGATTTCTGTCCAGTTTGTCTACTGGTTTTTCATAATGATGATGTATAAAGAATGGAATGGAGCATCCTAAACCTGATCACTACAATCCTAAAAACCCTAGTCCTGTTCCCACTGATTACAGGCCCTTAACCACACTATGACAGGATGTCGGTTTATTCAGCTGGAATTGCACAGTTTTTCTCTCACTGATGTATCACAATGCAAACTCAACTTTAATGGATTCTTCCTTATCATCCCTTTGTTTCTTTTGGAATTACTAATCTCCCAGTTTTTCTGTTCCATCAAATAATGTACTAAGTCAACCTAGAGATGTAGTGCATGGCAAGCCAGCTTATAAATCAACAGCGCACTAGCCTGCCACACACTAACGGGCTCTGTGGACACACTGCTACTGTGCATTAAAAGTTCAAAAATTCTTAATGAACCATAGCAGGGTCTGCAGAGCAAATTAGTGCATGACAGCTAGTACACTGTACATTCATGCACTGTCTTGACATACACTATGTCTCCCCATAGACAAGAGTCCTGGGTCTTAGTTGTTCCCCCACCACTATAACATATTGAATTGTATTTTTCCAAGATGACTTTTCTTAGGTTATTTTCTCCATACATGCATTGTCTCTCTAGGTTCTTTTTAGTATTCCCTTATACTATTTGTACTCTCATACCTCCCAATTTAGTACCTGTAATTTGATATACTGCTTAATCCCTCCTTCAAGGAGATTATGGAGATGCTAAATAAGAATGACTGATGCTTGCATTATCATCATCCTTTGATTGTAGTCCTTCAGCCAGTTTTCAGTCCATATGACAGTACTTTCATGCAAGTCAGTGTGATGGGTTGCTCTCCCCTCCTTCCCCCCCCCACAGGGTGTACTGGGGTATCACTGAAACTGCCGGTTCCACCAGTCTTGGTTCCCTTACAGTGCCCTGCCGAGTCAGGCCCTCAAGCCTCCTCCAGCATACATGCAGATAGGGCCACACCCAGCTGCAGAAAGACACAAACACTGAGATCAGCTCAGAAATTGCCTAGTACTCAAGTGCACACCCCTCTGGGATGCAAACCCAAAATTGTATTGTCTTGAACTGCACAGAACTGTACAGCGCAAGTTCATGAAAATTGCCCCCTCCCTCAATGTGGAGGAAGAGATGCCCAGTTTCCCCTCCCCACATTATGAATTGAACAATCTGGTTTAGAGAAAACAAAAACTAGTTTAGTAACTACAAAGGATAGATTTTAAGTGATTATAAGGGAGAGCAAACAGATCAACATAGATTACTGATCAAATAAAGCAAACACGCAAACTAAGCTTAATACACGAAAGAAACTGGCTATAAGTAGTAATTTCTCGCCCTAAATGTTGTTATAAGCAGGTTGCAGAGTGTCTTGAAGACAAACTGCTCTTGCTTGCAGGTTAGAACTCCAGGTATTCCTTTCACAGGTCAGACACCTTCTAGCCTGAGTCCAGTCCTTTCTTCCCCAGATCATTCTTAGGTATTTTCAGCAGTCATCTTGTGCAGGGATTCAGTAAAGAATGAACCCTGATTCATTCACTTCCCTGCCTTAAATAGGATTTACATATGGCAGGAATCCTTTGTTTCCCAGTTTGATCCCCACCTCCTCTTAGTGGAAAAATACTAGTAGTCCAAGATGGAGTCCAATACCAAGTGACATAATCACATGACCCTGCACTGTCAAAGCAGCCATAAGTCCTCAGCAAGACTTCCCAGGAAGATGGGAGATTAGCATCTTCAAAGTCCCATTGTTTTCCCTAATGACCCATTGACTAGCCAGCCAGAATGATTGCATCTTGTCTGGTGGGCATTCCCCAGGTGCAAACACTTTTGTAATTGATACATAGTGCATATTCCTAACTTTATATACAGAAATGATACATGCATTCAAATAGGATAATCATATTCAGTAAATCACAATTTCCAATGATATCTCACAAGATCCATCTTGCATAAAATACATATTAGATATGCCATATTCATATCATAACAATATCTCTATGAAGAATATGGGGCATAGTGTCTCAGTCAGTCTGAATTTTGGTGAACTGTGAAATATACACAGAGACACCAGCCCCACAAGCACTTCCAGGATGCAACATCTGCTGGAAACATATCATAAAGATTAAGACCCTGATCCTGCCAACAGTTACACATCTGTTTTGCATTTATACATGAGGTGCCCTGTCCAACTCAATGGGACTATTCACAGTCATAAAGTTAAGCGTGTGTGTAAGTGCTAGCATGACCAGGGCCTTTGATCTAGATTTATCACTCCCAGGAAACAAGGAAATATACAGTGTGACTATTTAAAGGAAGAGATCTCAAAGAATAACAGGCAAAGATTTACAGGTTTCTAAAAAGGAGTTAAAAGTTTATTCTTAAATATTTTACATAAAGTAGAATAATGCATATGGCTTAAGGAAAGGCCTGTGTTGGCTCACAATGCAGTGGAGATCTTTGAAAGTGATGGAGTAAATCACACGGCTACAATGCCAGGCAACTTTCTGAATATTTACCACTTCTCATCAGGGAAACATCTTTTCCGGAGAAAAACAGAAACAGTGACCTCAAAAAGAAAAGTAGGCTTCAACCTTTTAAAGGGTGAGAGAAACACCTATACTGTTAATGAGACGAAATGCACACTCCAAGCCAAAAACCTGATTCATTTATAGTACAGAAAATATATTTTTTTTAAAAAAAATCAAGCTACATTTCATATGCTAAAAAGAAACTTCTATGATACCTCAGACAAGACAGGCAAATTAAATTACTAGACTATTACGAGGGGGAGGAATATGCATGTTTTATTCCATCCATTAAAACTGAAATGAGTAATAATATTGCTACAAATGAAAAAAAATTAATAATGTTTTTTAAACTGTTACAAGAACTTGTACACCACACAAGTGACTAAAGCTTCCATGGAGGAGATTGATTTGTTTTTACTAAAACAAAAATTGTGATACCTGAGTGAAGTTAGAATTGGTCTTATTAAATTCTGTTTAACAAAAGAAACATAGACAGCTATTATATCATTAAGTACAGGCAATGTGCCAAGGGTTATGGCTTGTGACTGGAGACTTTTAAAGTCTTCCTGTATCACTTCACTGCTTCCTTATTTAACATGTTTAATAACATTTCTTATTGATTTAGGGAGGCCTGTGGCCATAACCAGCTTGGGTTGTGACTGCATCAGTTCTCACCAGCTAAGGTCAGTTGGCGCTGGTCAGTACTTGGGATGGGAGATTTCCATGTGTTGCAGGAAAACGTACTGAGGTACAGGTATGTTCGGTAGCACCATCTTCTCTGAGGCAGTTGTAAAGTAATGACTACATGTGCAGCTCTATGTTTATGCAATGTGGGAAGTATTGGTCTTTCAGACAAAATATAAACTGTAGATCCTGACCCTCCATGGTCCTATTAAAGTCCCACAATATTCTTGTTCTGCAGATGTAGAGGTAACAACTTGGCCAAATCTCAAAATGGGCAATAGTATTCTGCTGACTTAAGTGACACCCCAGTTTCAACGGAGAACTTTGCTCCCTTCCCTCTGCCCCTGACATGTACAGGAATGTTCCTTTGCATAGATAAACAGCTTCTGGGATGACCAAAGAGATTTCCTCCACTTCTGAATTGCAGTAGTCATCTCCATGTATAGTTTTACCTTGTTTTGCTAAGTTTGTAGAATACTTTGGGATAGTTCAGAATGAAGGCTATTTTGTGAATGTAAGAATTATGGACCCATGCGGAAGGAAGGCTCCACTATTTTCTCCAGAGATTACAAACTGCTAAATAGCTGAGGCTGAAGGCATTTAGTTACTGTACTACAGGGAAATAATCCCCGGAAAAAAATATAGGCATTTGTATAGTGAGCATCATGAGTACATATCTGCTTTGCACCACATATCAGATTGGTAATATGAAAGAGATGCACATATACACACACACTCACTGTGAGAGTGGTAGTGTCATCTGTAATAAATATAGTTTCACATAAAGAAAAGGAGTACTTGTGGCACCTTAGAGACTAACAAATTTATTTGAGCATAAACTTTCGTGAGCTACAGCTCACTTCATCGGATGCATTCAGTGGAAAATACAGTGGAGAGATTTATACACACACACACACACACACACACACACACACACACACACACACACACACAGAGAACATGAAACAATGGGTTTTATCATACACACTGTAAGGATAGTGATCACTTAAGATGACCTGTTACCAGCAGGAGGGGATGGGGGGGGGAGGAAGAAAACCTTTTGTGGTGATAATCAAGATGGGCCATTTCCAGCAGTTGACAAGAACGTCTGAGAAACAGTGGGGGATTGGGGGGAAAATAACATGGGGAAATAGTTTTACTTTGTGTAACGACCCATCCACTCCAAGTCTCTATTCAAGCCTAAATTAATTGTATCCAGTTTGCAAATTAATTCCAATTCAGCAGTCTCTCATTGGAGTCTGTTTTTGAAGTTTTTTTGTTGAAGAATAGTCACTTTTAGGTCTGTAATCGAGTGACCAGAGAGATTGAAGTGTTCTCCGACCAGTTTTTGAATGTTATAATTCTTGATGTCTGATTTGTGTCCATTTATTCTTTTACGTAGACTGTCCAGTTTGACCAATGTACATGGCAGAGGGGCACTGCTGGCACATGATGGCATATAACACATTGGTAGATGCGCAGGTGAACGAGCGTCTGATAGTGTGGCTGATGTGATTAGGCCCTGTGATGGTGTCCCCTGAATAGATATATGGACAGAGTTGGCAACGGGCTTTGTTGCAAGGATAGGTTCCTGGGTTAGTGGTTCTGTTGTGTGGTTGCTGGTGAGTATTTGCTTCAGGTTGGGGGGCTGTCTGTAAGCATGGACTGGCCTGTCTCCCAAAATCTGTGAGAGTGATGGGTCGTCCTTCAGGATAGGTTTTAGATCCTTGATGATGTGTTGGAGAGGTTTTACTTGGGGGCTGAGGGTGATGGCTAGTGGTGTTTGTTATTTTCTTTATTGGGCCTGTCCTGTAGGAGGTGACCTTTCAATTTTTTCCACAACCGCTCCCCCACAAAACAAGGAGAGAGAGAGAGAGAGAGAGCATGCACATATCCGAGAATACCCAAGAGTACAATAGATAGGGCACTCACCTGGGAAGTGGGAGACCCAGATTCAAGAGTCCTTGCTCTGAACCAGGAAAAACGGGGACTTGACTCTGGTTTTCCCCACATCCCTGTAGAATGCCCTCGCCACAGAGCTATTGAGTCAGTCTATCTCTCAATCCTTTGAGTTGGAGCTGTTCCACTTTGTATAAGTAATTTTACATATTAATTGGGGAAACAGGAGACTGATTTGGCATGTGGAGAATCAAGTTCAAATCCCTGCATCTTCCATATCCCAGCTGAGTGCCCTAATCCAGCAGGCTAGAGAGTCTCTCTCCTTCTCCCTGACCCAATGTATATTTATTTAAATCAAGTAGAACAGCTTCAGCAAGACAGAGCCTCACCCCAGAATATCCTATAGCTGAGTGGTTAGGGGCACTCACCTGGGAAATGCAGCATCAAGTTTTCACTCTGAAAGAGCTAAAACAAGGACTTGAAGCTGGGTCTCCCGCTTCCAAGGTGAGTGTCTCAACCTGGGTCTCTCTCCTTCTGGCTTTGATCTGAAATCCCATCTTGGCTCAGAGAAGTCCTCCCCAAGCAAAGTTTTGTCAAAACTGATTCGTTCCACACAAAATTTCAAAGAATTGGCATTTTCTGAAACTTTGAAAAACAAACTTTGTCAAAACCACCTGTAATTGATCACATTCTCCCAGCCTCCCCAAACAGCACTCCTATGAAATTGACTTAAAGCTGGTCTATCTCAGCAGAAAACCAGGGAGAGGGCAGCTGGCATCTCATCTCTTACCCTCTATGCAGGTGAGTCCACTCCAGCTGAAGTTGGCATCTCTCTCTAACAAATTCAAAAAGCTGTCCATAGTAGATGTATTGCTACTCACTTCAAAGTGAGCGAGATTGGACCTTCATGGCATTACATGTATTTTTTCCTGTTGTTTTATTCAGGTAGATGAATAAAGGTTTAAGGGTTCGTCCACTCAGATCTCTTTGCAGGATTTGGACCTATGTAAGTGATTTTGCTATGAATCAGGATGTTTTGTTTTGCTGAACCTCAAGGCATCATCTTTGTTCATTTTGGTTTTCATACATCTTCAGTTTCAGAAATAAATTCACTATTGAATCCTTAGAGTTTAAGTCCACAGTGCAAGTTCCAGAGCTCAAAACTGGGAAAGCTTTTGAAGAATAATTAACAGAATCATCACTCTGTTCCATCAATTCAAGCATCTCCGAATAGCTGCTTAAAAATCATCTAGCAACTCATAGAAGCTAAACATTCTCACATGATTGCTTGAGCATTTCTCTCTATGATTTTAATCTACACTCCATCAGAGACCCCCTTCAATTCTCAAATGCAAAAGCTTGCATGGATTTGAAGATAATCTTTTTATTAGCAAATCTCTTTAACAAACATACTCAGCCAATAAGAAAAGAATGGTAAATACGAGGAAGTGATGATATATTGGGAATCAAATTAATTAACACCACAAAAACATAATCCCTTAATCACTAAGACTCCCCTTGCGTTTTATTCACTTATTAAAGTATACAAACTGATTTTAAACCAGATGTGAAATCCATATGCCGAAGAGAAAATACATACAATTAAAAGAAAGCTTTTTTTCCCCAGTAGGTTATGTTAAAAATGAAAACCTTGACTCAAACCTGCAAAACATCCAAGAGGAAACACTAATCACACTTCTCATCACACCTGATTTATTCTGCCTACCTAAACTTAACTTTGCCCCTAACTTTTGTGAAAACATATGCAAAGATCAAAGAAACAAAGTGCCAGGAGATTTTTAAAGTCCTCTTTAGTCCCGCTAAGATTTTAGGCTTTGATTTTCAAAAGTAACCAAAATTTTGGGCCTGCAACTTAGAGGATAATTTTTTTTGAGGGAGGAGGTGTTCACTTTTTGAAAAAAATCAAGCCTTTTATGTCTCAAGTTGGGCACCCAAAAACCTGAGGCACCCAAATCCACTAGTTGCTTTTGAAATCCTTGTTTTTATTGCTTATCACACCATTTTAGGGAAAACCAGTTCTCAATTTCTTCTAGTGATAGGTGAAGTTCTCTAAGGGTTTGGCAAAGCTCAGTTTAGTTCAAACTTCTATCCTAAATTTAAGATTAAGTCAGTTTTTATCTGAAATGTAAACCCCCATTTTATACTTCCTTTTTTTCTTATCCCCTGAATATGGCTCTCAGAGTCAGATCTTAAATCCAAAAGGAACCATGACATTACCTAGTCTAACTTCCAATATAAACACAAGTCAGAGACTCTCACCCAGTTGCACTTACATTAAGTTATTACATTGTGCCTTACTTTTCATTTGAATTAGTCTGGTTTTACCTTTCAGCCAGTGCTTCTTATTATATCTTTCTCTGCTAGAATAAAGAACCCTTTAGAGTACCTGGTATTTTCTCCCCATGAAGGTACTTACACACTGTAATCAAGTAACCTCTCAATCTTGTTTTTGATAAACTGAGCAGATTGAGTTATAAACGTTTACTGTAGGGCATTTTCTCCAGCCTTCAAATAATTTGTGCACCTGTTCTCTGCACTCTCTCCAATTTTTCGACATCTTTTAAAATGCAGACACCGGAACTGGATGCAGTATTTTAATATCAGTCTCATCAATGTCATATACAGAGGTAAAGTCACCTCCCTACTCATACTCACTGCTCCTCTTTTAATGTATCCAAAAATTGCATTGGGTTATTTTCTAGCCAAAATATACTCATGACTACCCCGTCATAATTATTTACCACTCTGCCAATCTTAGATTCACTGCAAATTATAAGGAGTTATTTCATATTTATTTCCAGATATCTGATGAATATATCAAATAGCATCAGGCCCAGTACTGAGCCCTGCAGAACCTCACTAGAAACATCCCCTACCAATGATGACTCCCCACTGACAACTACTTTTTGAGAGAGATCTGTCAGTAAACAGCGCTTAATCTATTTAAGATCTGCTCTATTAATATTGTATGGTGGCATTTTTTTTTTAAATCAAGATGTCATGGAGCACTAAGTCAAATGCCTTACAAAACTCTAAGCCCTAGTCTATGCTACAAACTCACTTTGGTATAACTACATCACTCGGGTGTGGAAAATACACACCCCTGAAGGATAGGTATACCAACCAAACTCCCAGTGTAGACAGTGCTATGTCAATACGTGGGCTTCTCCTGTCAACATAGCTACAGCCTCTCAGGGAGGTGGAGTACCTACACCAATAGAAGACACTCTCCTGTCAGCGTAGGTAACCTCTTCACTAAGCGTCACAGCGCTGTAAGTGTAGACAAGCCATGAGTATATTAAAATCAACTTGTATCAACCAAATACATCATTTCAGCAAAAAATGAAGTGTTTTGTTTCATAAAAAGCTATTCTCAATAATAGTATGTGCTTCCCATTCTTCCTCACTTCCACTGGCAGATCCCTCTAGCTCCATCCCTCTTTTGACAGGTTGTGTTGGTCTTCCGCTCAGGCCCTTCACCACCACCATCCCATCTCCCATCACTTTGAAGTATCCATTATGGAATGACATGGATCTCAATTTGCTCCGATACATAGTTAAAGTTTATACAGATCTATTTTTGGGAAGGGGTGCTCAGATTTGTACATGCTGCAGACCAAATATCAAGGAGAGTTTTGTGGGCCATGTTTCTGCCAATCACACATTTCTGTAGCAACTTATTTTTAAAAAATGTACTATTAGGAATTTTCAAACCTCACTTCCTAAGTTCACCCTCGTGAATATCAGCACAGTTATTTAGGTGCCTAAGTCTGGATTTAGGTGCCAACTTTAGGCATGCAAGTTTAAATGTTTTGGTCCACTCATTATCCCATTTAAAATTTTGCAGTTAAGAACCTGGATGCCTGCAGAACAAAGAGGAGCTGACAGCACCATGTGACATGGCAACTTTCCCTGAACTATCAGTGAATAATCAATGGACCACAGTATAGCTATACTATGTCTCTCTCGTATCTAACTTTAGTCATATATATTCTTGATCAAATAAGGACATTTTCTTCGTAAGTAACAATTGCATTAGCCCTTCATGCAAAATATATTTTTCTGAATTTAAATCTGCCTGTCTGCTATTCCTTTCTTTCCATTTATGAACAAAATCATTGCTCCCGTCATGGACAAAGGGAATTTGATAACGGTTTTCTTCCTATCAGACTCTCATAGAATCTTTGCTGCAGAAATGATGAGCAACTGATTAACAGGCACAACTGCTTCCAGTAATATCAAGAATCTCCACACTCTCCCCCATAGACATTGCTCAGGAAAAACTCAAGAGGGGAAATTAAAATCTCACATGTTCCACAGGGAAATTCACTGCATGTAGCAAGTAAACATACCCTATTCAAAAAAAAAAATCACTTTCCCAGATAAGCCTCTTGAGAGATGATCAATTCATTGTCTCAGTCCTCAGGCAGCAGACTGAGTAGCATAAAAGCAACTTCAAGAACCTCTGATGTTTTAAACTGAGTAAGAAAAATTTGACCCAGAATTTCATAGCATTAGGGGGAAAGAGGGAGAGTCAAGAAGATATTATTTCCCCTATGTGATTTATTAGCTGATTAAATTAAAGTACTATGGGCCCGATGTGTTGGGCCTTCATAGCTTTCATTTACTTCACTTGCAGTTTTAGCTGCTCAGCATTTCTGTAAATCTTACCCATGGTTTTTATAAAGCAAGTCTCTGTAAGCTATGAGTTCTCAGAGTTTTATATGTATGCAGTTTTTCAGGGAATAAACATGAATCAGATACACACTTAAGCAATCTCATTAGGCAGGTCTCTAGTGGTGTGTATTTAAATAACTATAGGATTCATAAAGGGGATTTATCATTAAGACTTCACTCAGGCATAACTCTGAAGTCAGTAGGATTCTGAGTGAGGACGACAGATCAGGCCCCTAACTGCACTGAAAAACACAATAGAGGAAAAAAGTTTGTGTAAACAAAACATTGTTTTATAGTCAATATCTAGGTAGATACCAGAATTGTAATGGAGAACTAACTGATTAAGTCGGAATCCTGCAAAGATATGAGAACTTGAAATAACTTTACTCACGTGAGTAGTCTCTTAGAAGGCAATGGAGCTACTCATCTGAGCCAAGTTACTCGCCTACTTCAGTTTTTCCAGATTCAGGCTCCAAAGCTGTGGGCACAACTTTCAAGACTTGGGTGCCTAAATCCATACTTAGTAGAGCCGAGCTGTTGCAATATACCATGGCAATCCCGTTAGACACCCAACAGCCATGCATCATGGGACATGTAGTCCATCCTGGGAGCAAGCCCATTGGAGAGAATAGGGGCATGAGAGCTGGAACTACAACTCCCATGAAGCAGCCTGGTGATTCAGGCAGACAGATTAATTTGCTGATAAACATCTCTTTTAGGTTTCCGAAATAAAAATAAATAAATAAAACCAATCTTTTCCCACAGGAAAAAAAAAAAAGATTTCTGTGAAACTCCATTTTCCAACAAGCAAATGTTTATTTAAAATATTTTAAATCACCCCAAAATTTAGAAATCAAAGAACCAGACTGAGGCACTTAAAGGTTTTAGGTGCCTGAAATGCATAACTGGCACCCAATCTTGAAAACAGCCTTGTCAGGCTAATTCAATTCATCTTGCTACAAAACCTTGGTAGGAGTGTTTGGATGCGGGCTCAGTAGAAAGGAAGGACTGTGTTACTCTGGATGTGGAGATAGCCTGGGGAACAGGACAGTGGTGGACACTGCTAGACTGGGACTAGTGGTGAGCACTTTGGACTGAAGCTTCCATGTGTCCCAAGGGCAGGTGAAGGCCAAGTATCTGAGGAGGAGCACCCACCAGGCCAGAGGTCCAGACTGAGCAGCCACCAAGCAGCACACCCCACCAGGCTAGCACATCTCAGCTCTATGTGCACCATCAGTGGGATTAGAGAGCTCCGGTAAAGGATTTGGAGGGTAACGGTTTTGGGCATCTCTGGAGGTGGGGGATGGGATTGTGCTATCTTTCCCTGCACACTCTCTCTCTGTTGCATTTGCTTAAGGCCCCCAGTCCCATTTCAGCCCACCGGTCTGTACCCATTCCCTTGGCTAATCTCGTTTGGTATAAATGCTCACAAAATTCCTCAGATGTAATTTGGTTTGCTGTCAGAAACTGTCAGATCCACATAAGCAAAATGTGTTTGTTTGGGGCAGAGGGAGAGGAAAGTGCACATGCCACATAAAGAGAAATAACTGAATAATTGAGATCTTAGGATATTTACCAGCACCTGTGTCTGGAGCAGAGGAGACAGGGGTAGAAATGGTACAATATTTTGTTAATTCATGTACTTCTAAGGTAATAATTCTCCTGCCATCTAGGTTATTAGCCTGTTTTGTTGGTCTGGTTTGGGCATCCTCTTTCAAAGCTTATAATATTGGACATCTTTTAAAGATAATTCTCTCCTCCTCTACACTCCTTCTTTAATTGCAGATTTTCAGTCCTACTTTGTGGATTCCCTTTTTAACACTTTTGATTCCTTGCTTCCATTAGTGGGAGCCCTTTTGACATATTTTCGGAGTTTAAAAATCTGAGTTTGGAAAGGGAATTATATTTCTACAGCCATCTTTCAAAGCTTCTCAGGTTCCCACGAGCCATCCCAGAGGTAAAATATTCAGAGGATAGATGATGATTGTGGTGTCAGAATATATGAATCAATTAACAGATTTTGCGGGTGATTAGACAGCAACATGAAACTGGGGCCTCTGATAACTGCAGAAGCTGTTAATTGTGAGCATATTCGAAGGCCATAAACATTTCTTCCTATCACATGAGGCCATCAAATAGACAAGCTAAGAATTATGTAACCAATGTTAAAACAGAAGCGATAACTAAACTTCCTGGAGCCATCTCCAGGAAGGCAACATACACTCTCTCCACCACAAGACAATCAAAATATAATCTAGTCCTCTCTATCATCACTAACCTCCTGACCGCTGGATCAGCCAATCACACTTAAAACCAAATGATGATCAAATCACTAGAGTATTATCAATATGCACAACTATGGGAAGACCAAATCAAAAACAAGTCAGATAGCTCCAGGTGCTAACAATGTGCAGACTGCAAAGCTAAGGCAGACTCACCAAATGGAGAATTAGTGACCATAAGTTAGAGTCAAACTGGGAGACAAAACACAGTGGAAACCCAGAGAGGGAGGAGTAATCTGTTACGATAGGTATGAGTGTAGACAATGAGAAGGGGAGCAGGATAAACTGAGAATATAGATACATATTGGGGTGAGCATATGAACAAGGTGAGGACAAAGCTTCAATTTGATGCTGTAAGAGAACAGAACCAAGTGAAAGGATTCAGCATGGGAATGACATTGTGTAATGGGGGGTCCTCAATTCTTGAGAATCTCCAAGTGGCTGGGTGTGGCTCTGCAATCCTTTTCTAACCTCTGTTGCCCCTGCAAGCTGCCCTCTGGCCAAGTCACAAAATCCAACAGTACCCCTTCTGGGATAGGAAAAAAATCCAGTAAATGAACCGTCCCACTGCCTCTAAGGTCATCTGCCCTGGCTCTGGGCTCTTTAAATCTAGAAGTTTGTTCATGCTCGCAAATAAGCCCTGTCCCCTTCTTGGGGTTTATGCAGGGGTGAAAGTAACTAGACACTTACTGGTACGGGGCTAGGGTGGCTCTGGCCCCTGGAAGGACAGGGGCCTCTGGCGGAAGGGATGGGGCTGGGGGGTCAGCACCCCCCAGCCAGCCCTTCCAGGCCACCTGGCCCGCGCCACCCAGGGCTCCTGTGTTGATTTAAAGGGCCTGGGGCTGATTTAAAGGGCAGCTGCTCCCTCCCCTCCCGCCCATCGGCGGCTGGGGTCGAGGGGACAAAATGGGCAGGGATGTTAAAGAGCTGCAGGGTCCTTTGCCGTGGCAGCGCTTTAACGTTGCTGCGCCTCCTCCCCGCCATCGGCGGCAGTACGGACCCTACCGGCAGGGGGAAAGGGCAGCGACATTAAAGCGCTTTAAGGACAGTCCTTTGCCGCAGCAGCACTTTGCGGATCGTTTAACGTCGCTGCCCCTTTAATGTGGGCTAGGTATGGGCCGGTGCAGGTTCTTACAGCTTCGCAGTACCGGCCCATACCAGCTCACTTTCACCCCTGGATTTATGCCACTGCAGCCACGCCTGCTCACTATTCCAGGGACCCTATAACTGACAGCTACACAATGCTTGATTTAAGTTAATTACTGTATCTTCCCTGGGCCTATTCCTGGATGGCCTGTTTTAGCTTCAACCTTAGCTCAGCGTTAACACTTGCTCTCCCTGCCAACCCAGCATAAGCAAATGCAGCCAGGAACAAATGCAGGTTATCCCTTGAGCTCCTGTGGCCAGAGTGGAGCACCCTGGGGCCTGAAGAGCAAGGAAGGAACTGACCTGCTAAGTTCCTGCAGATCCTTTATCTGAGCCCCATGGGCTCTGGTTGGCTACTTTTGTAAGGCCTCCACTGGCCTGGAGGACCCACTTTCTCTGTGGCAGAGCCTCTTGTAGGGAGCTGCAAAGGCCAGGTACACCCCATCACACATGGGGGTACGACAGAAATTTCCTCCCTCCCTACCTGGTAGTTTACCCTGGAAGGGGGCAATTCAGGCCAGGAGCTGCAGTTTTTAAAAATTATCACTTGTTTCTAGCTACTAACCTCTTATTTGCTACAAAAAAATTTTCCCCATGACAAAAGGAACAGATGCAGGTTGATTTACATGGCTTGGTTTTGTAGTACATTTTTGTGACTCTAAGCACTTTCTTACATCTTGGGCGAGACCACCTCATGTTTATTCTCTCAGATATATCCCACTGCTTACACCTCAGCGACACCATTCTCATTGTGATCATGCAGGGCCTTCAACACATGCTTTTGCTTTGAAAGAGGTGGACAGCTACTGTATTGGGATGGGGGCGTGTTAGGATGGAACAATTACTCCACATCCCATATGTGTAGGAGAGATAGCCAGATACCAGCTGTGATTAGGTTGGCATGGGAGGTGGCTTAAGGGTAGGTCGGGAAGACACAAGGGCATGTACAACAAGTCTGATGGCACACCCAATGGCCACACAGAACTGTGATGAGACTTGGGGTTGTACACTTCATTCCAGCCTTTGAGCTAGGGAACTAACCACATAGGGCCTACTTGTTGGCTGGCGCGCGCGCGCACACACACACACACACACACACACACACCCCCCACGAGAAAAGGAGGGAATGTTTCCCTCAAACTGCAAAAAAAGCCTTTCGAGTCCCAGTGCTGCTTTATTAAAGAATGAGAATAATATTAGGGATGACTATTGCTGGGTTAGTTTTCCATACAGAGATGATAGATTATAACAACATATTATCTAGAGCAGATGAAATAATAAATGATTTAAGACTTTCAGGAGAGTAGCAGAATGTGTGGGTTATTTATTTCTGATAGTGAATTGATATTGTATCAAAATTAAAGGCACTATCTGGAAGGACTCAAATGTAGAAAATCCCAGGCCTGGTCTACACACAGATTTTATAGCAGTAAAACTGTTTCAGTTAGGGATGTGATTTTTATTTATTTTAAAACTAGAATTAAACACCAGTATGACTTCTACAGTAGATGCAGCTATACCAGTATAAAAGAACCTTCAGCAGTATAGCTTATTCCTTTTCCCCCAGGAAAACCGAGTTCAGATTGGGTGGGATGGGTTGTATCATTTTTACTATAATCGGCATATAATTGAACTAATACAACATTTGAATGTAGACCAATGCCAGAATGCAACACTACTATGAATGTTTTTTCCCCAGTTGCTTTCTATTTTTTTCTCCTTGGCAATGACAATTTAGAATACAAGTAAAAACATCCTAAAAAAATATTTGACAGAGAAAAAGTTGCTTTCCATAGCACTTCGTCCCCCCCCACCCCTTTTTTTCCCCCTGCCAGATTTTTTGGCAGGTAATTAGCAGCTCAGATAACTTAGAGGAAGGCAATTTCCTTGTCTTCACACATGCCAGCGAGCTGTTGTACTTCCAAGCTAACACATCCCTTGAAATCTGGATTTTTTCCACAAGATTTAAAAGATAGACAGGAAGGAAAAGCTCCCAGTTAACAAAAAGCTATATTCCATTTTATTTGAGATTTTTTTTTTGCAAATATGTTTTTTCTCCTCCCACAACTGTATATTTTCATGTTTCAAACTGCATGTTATCAGTTTTCTGGGCAGCTCTTTGTCACTAAACATGAAAAGTGACTCACCAGCTGATAGAAAAGGAGTACTTGTGGCACCTTAGAGACTAACAAAAGCTATCTAAACTACTACATGCCACAAGGGGCCACAACAGTGGTTCCCGTAACTGACCCAGCAATATTGTTAATCTATCCAACTATACTCTTAGCCCAGCAGAAGAATCTGCCCTATCTCGGGGCCTCTCCTTTTGCCCCTCCACCCCCATGAACATGATACAGTTCTGCGGTGACCTAGAATCCTATTTTCGACGTGTCCGACTGAAGGAATATTTCCAACACACCTCTGACCAACATATTAACCCACAGAGACCTTCCTACCAACACTACAAAAAGAAGGATTCTGGATGGTCTCCTCCTGAAGGTCGAAACAGCAGCCTGGACTTCTACATAGAGTGCTTCCGCCGACGTGCACGAGCTGAAATTGTGGAAAAGCAGCATTGCTTGCCCCATAACCTCAGCCATGCAGAACACAATGCCATCCACAGCCTCAGAAACAACTCTGACATCATAATCAAAAAGGCTGACAAAGGAGGTGCTGTCGTCATCATGAATAGGTCGGAGTATGAACAAGAGGCTACGAGGCAGCTCTCCAACACCACTTTCTACAAGCCATTACCCTCTGATCCCACTGAGACTTACCAAAAGAAACTACAGCATTTGCTCAAGAAACTCCCTGAAAAAGCACAAGAACAAATCCGCACAGACACACCCCTAGAACCCCGACCTGGGGTATTCTATCTGCTACCCAAGATCCATAAACCTGGAAATCCTGGATGCCCCATCATCTCAGGCATTGGCATCCTGGCAGCAGGATTGTCTGGCTATGTAGACTCCCTCCTCAGGCCCTACGTTACCAGCACTCCCAGCTATCTTCGAGACACCACTGAGTTCCTGAGGAAACTACAGTCCTTTGGTGATCTTCCTAAAAACACCATCCTAGCCACTATGGATGTAGAAGCCCTCTACACCAACATTCCACACAAAAATGGACTACAAGCCGTCAGGAACAGTATCCCCGATAATGTCACGGCTAACCTGGTGGCTGAACTTTGTGACTTTGTCCTCACCCATAACTATTTCACATTTGGGGACAATGTATACCTTCAAGTCAGCGGCACTGCGATGGGTACCCGCATGGCCCCACAGTATGCCAACATTTTTATGGCTGACTTAGAACAACACTTCCTCAGCTCTCGTCTCCTAATGCCCCTACTCTACTTGCGCTACATTGATGACCTCTTCAATCACTTGGACCCATGGAAAAGAAGCTCTTGAGGAATTCCACCATGATTTCAACAATTTCCATCCCACCATCAACCTCAGCCTGGACCAGTCCACACAAGAGATCCACTTCCTGGACACTACGGTGCTAATAAGCGATGGTCACATAAACACCACCCTATATCGGAAACCTACTGACCGCTATTCCTACCTACATGCCTCTAGCTTTCATCTAGATCATATCACATGATCCATTGTCTACAGCCAAGCTCTACGATATAACCGCATTTGCTCCAACCCCTCAGACAGAGACAAACACCTACAAGATCTCTATCATGCATTCCTACAACTACAACACCCACCTGCTGAAGTGAAGAAACAGACTGACAGAGCCAGAAGAGTACCCAGAAGTCACCTACTACAGGACAGGCCCAACGAAGAAAAGAAAAGAACAGAACGCCACTAGCCATCACCTTCAGCCCCCAACTAAAACCTCTCCAGCGCATCATCAAGGATCTACAACCTATCCTGAAGGACGACCCATCACTCTCACAGATCTTGGGAGACAGGCCAGTCCCTTGCTTACAGACAGCCCCCCAATTTGAAGCAAATACTCACCAGCAACCACACACCACACAACAGAACCACTAACCCAGGAACCTATCCTTGCAACAAAGCCCGTTGCCAACTGTGTCCACATATCTATTCAGGGGACACCATCATAGGGCCTAATCACATCAGCCACACTATCAGAGGCTCATTCACCTGCGCATCTACCAATGTGATCTATGCCATCATTTGCCAGCAATGCGCCTCTGCCATGTACATTGGTCAAACTGGACAGTCTCTACGTAAAAGAATGAATGGACACAAATCAGATGTCAAGAATTATAACATTCAAAAACCAGTTGGAGAACACTTCAATCTCTCTGGTCACTCGATTACAGACCTAAGAGTGGCTATCCTTCAACAAAAAAGCTTCAAAAACAGACTCCAACGAGAGACTGCTGAATTGGAATTAATTTGCAAACTGGATATAATTAACTGAGGCTTGAATAGAGACTGGGAATGGATGAGTCATTACACAAAGTAAAACTATTTCCCCATGTCATTTATCTCCCCCACCCCACCACCCACTGTTCCTCAGATATTCTTGTTAACTGCTGGAATTAGCCTACCTGCTTGTCACCATGAAAGGTTTTCCTCCTTTCCCCCCCCCCTGCTGCTGGTGATGGCTTATCTTAAGTGATCACTCTCCTTACAGTGTGTATGATAAACCCATTGTTTCATGTTCTCTGTGTGTGTACATCAATCTCCCCTCTGTATTTTCCACCAAATGCATCTGATGAAGTGAGCTGTAGCTCACGAAAGCTTATGCTCTAATAAATTTGTTAGTCTCTAAGGTGCCACAAGTACTCATTTCTTATTGCGAATACAGACTAACACGGCTGCTACTCTGAAACCTGTCACCAGCTGATGTATCCCTTGTGGCTAGATTTGGAATTGCAAGGACTTTTCCTCTCTGTAGCCCTGCCAACCAGTCATTCAGGTATGCCAGTGGTCCCCTTTGTCTTGTGATTCAGCCCCCGGCCAGGTCACTTTGAGTCTCCCCCCTTTTGGGGGGAAGCAGTGTTTAGTTCACTAGTCCTCTGACCTCCCATCAGTTCAGTGGCCTACATCCAGGCCCAATAGTTCTTCCAGTCCATTGTTTGGTCTTCATGCTTGTTGCCTTGGTGAGGCTGTAGGGGAAGTCAGTCCCTCTCCCTGCCACGGGTTCCAGCCCAGGGACCCTGTAAACAAACAGTTAAGGTCTGTCTTGTCTGACCTCTTACTTCTTCCCTCAACTACTTCCCATCATGACAGGGATGAGGGCAGTTTGACCTAGTGGTCAGAGCAAGAGTCGGGCATCAGGCCGGGTCAGATACCAGGAGATCAGAGTCTAGGAAAGCCCAAAAAGCAAACCGA
This sequence comes from Dermochelys coriacea, assembly GCF_009764565.3. Classification (NCBI taxonomy): domain Eukaryota; kingdom Metazoa; phylum Chordata; order Testudines; family Dermochelyidae; genus Dermochelys; species Dermochelys coriacea. The sequence continues at coordinate 118,958,576 of NC_050072.1, forward strand.
GAATCAGGCAGGGTCTGGTGGCCAGAGATCAGCGGCAGGAGCAGGTATTGCAGGGGAAGCAGTCATGAACAGGGAGAATCCAGTTTTATGGACAGCTTCCTGTTCCTGTGCTTGGGTTAAATAGAGGCTGAGGACCAATCAAGACCCAGCACTGGAGTCCTGTATTAGCATTCAGCTCCTACTCTAGCGAACGTTAACGAGTCACTGGGTGGCAGGTTGTGATTACCTAGCTCTGAAGAACCCTGTGGACCATGGGTCCCTGACACTTCTTACATCAGCCCTCCTTTTCTTCAAGAAACTTTCAGGGGTAAAGCCCCTGGTTCCAGTTCCCAAAATAACACTGGAATGAAAACTAAAGCAACAGAGTGGCACCTGACCTTCTGTCCCACAAGCTGTCTATAGTACTGGTCTGCATTCACAGGCAGCGTAAGGCAGTTTGGTCATCTACTGTGGCCCTCTCTGGCAGATGAGAATGACTGGTCTGTCCACCCCTCCCCCAAATCAGGGCTTCTCCTTTTTAAGACTGCTCTTCCAAGTCTGGTGTGCTTCATCCATTTGGCAGGATGGGCAATGAGAGCCTATCGCTGCTCTTTAACACCTACTTGTCCAATGCAGGGTTCATCTACCCATTATTAAGGGTAATGTGTTATGTCATGTTTTAGTCTCCATCGTACTATTTACAGCAAAGATATAGATTATGGTTACCAAATGACTAGAGGATAGCTAATGTGATGCCAATTTTTAAAAAGGGCTCCAGAAGTGTTCCTGGCAATTACAGGATGGTAATCCTGACTTCAGTACTGGGCAAACTGGTTGAAATTATAGTAAAAGAACAAAATTGTCAGACACATAGATGAACATAACTTGTTGGGGAAGAGAGTCAACATGGTTTTTGAAATGGGAAATCATGCCTCACCAATCTACTAGAATTCTTTGAGGGGGTCAACAAGCATGTGGACAAGGGGGATCCCGTGGATATAGTATACTCAGATTTTCAGAAAGCCTTTGACAAGTTTCCTGACCAAAGGGTCTTGAGCAAAATAAGCTTCATGGGATAAGAAGGAAGGTCCTGTTATGGATTGGTAACTGGTTAAAAAGATAGGAAACAAAGGGTAGGAATAAATGGTCAGTTTTCAGAATGGAGAGAGCTAAATAATGGTGTCCCCCAATGGTCTGTACTAGGACCAGTCAGATTCAATATATTCATAAATGATCTGGAAAAAGGGGTAAACAGTGAGGTGGCAAAATTTACAAATGATACAAAACTATTCTAGATAATAATGCAGGCAGATCAAGAAGAGCTACAAAAGGATCTCACAAAACTGGGGAACTGGGCAACAAAATGGCAGATGAAACTCAATGTTGATATATGCAAAGTAATACACATTAGAAAACAATCCCAACTATAACTATAAAATGATGGCATCTAAATTAGCTGTAACCCCTCAAGAAAGAGATCTTGGAGTCATTGTGGATAGTTCTCTGAAACATTCACTCAATGTGCAGCGGAAGTCAAAACAGCAAACAGAATGTTGGGAATCATTAAAAAAGGAAAAGATAATAAGACAGAAAATACCATATTCCCTCTATGTAAATCAATGGTATGCCCACATCTTGAATACTGCATGCAGATGTGATCACCCCATCTCAAAAAAGATATATTGGAATTGAATAAGGGTTTGAAAAGAGCAACAAAAATGATTAGGGGTATGGAACGGCTGCCGTACCAGGAGAGACTAATAAAACTGGGACTTTTCAGATTGGAAAAGAGATGACTAAGGACGGATAAGGTAGAGGTCTATAAAATCATGACTGGTGTGCGGAGAAAGTCAATAAGGAAGTGTTATTTACTCCTCCTCATAACACAAGAACACGGGGTCACCAAATGAAATTAATTGGCAGCAGGTTTAAAACAAAGAAAAGGAAGTATTTATGCATAGTCTACCTGTGGAACTCCTTGCCAGAGGAGTTTGTGAAGTCAAAGCCTGTAACAGGGTTAAAAAAAGAACTAGATAAGTTCATGGAGGATAGGTCCATCAATAGCTATTAGCCAGGATGGGCAGGAATGGCCCTAGCCTCTGTTTGCTAGAAGCTGGGTATGGGCGACAGGGAATGGATCACTTGATGATTACCTATTCTGGTCATTCCCTCTGGGGCACCTGGCATTGGAAGGTGTTGGAAGACGGAACACTGGGCTAGATGGACCTTTGTTCTGACCCAATAGGGCAATTCCTAGGGTTTTCAGAGATGACATAAGAAGGAAGAAACACAAAATTTCATTCATTTTTTATGATAGTTGGGTGTCTGTTTCCCTTAGGCCAGTCTAAATCTTTTCAAGCTGGCAAGCCCTTATTCAAAGTAAAAAAATGTTCTGAACCCCCTTAGTCTTACTATAAAAGATTAAAAACATATCCATGATAATGATAATCCAATATACTTTGTGTGTGTTTCGAGAAGTTGACAGAGAATACTTGACCTTGAAGGGCAAGGGTATATGGAGAGTGAGGAAGAAAGATTTTCTTTGCTTTAGATCCATAACACAATTTTCCTCGCCTTGTGACCCCTCTGATTGCCTTCCATGACCCTATTGCGGCAGGGGCGGGGGCGGTGGTTGTCACAACCCACTGGATGCAAACTGCCTTAAGCTCTTTTCAAATTGCAACCATGTCATTTTAAAAATCTAAATTAGGAAACATCATCAAACTGATTCCATTTTTTAATAGGGAGAAGTCCGAAATGTGCTTTGAGTTTCTGATACATTATGCTGGTCAGTGAACATGGTACATGCCAATTTTCCTTAATATTATTAATAGCTATAAAAAGTATGTGTTTCTGTTCCATAAGGGTGTTCAATCCTGACTCCTTCATGGCCACGAATCTTTCCAATATTATAAAAGCAGTAGATCTATTTTTAAATCAATACTAAATTCAACAGTGATATTGTTTTAGAGCTTTTTACACAATTGGAGCTTTCTGGCTGGTGCTAACATTAGAATACCTGTGATATAATGTAGTGTTGTGGTAGCTGTGTCAGTCCAAGGATATTAGAGAGACAAGGTGATTGAGGGAATATCTTTTATTGGATCAACTTTTGTTGGTGAGAGAGAGACACAGATCATGATCCAAACAAGTTAGTTAATTTCCTTACTTTCCTATAAGCCTCCCACTTTAAAATAGAGTATGACCACCTACATCTAGCTACTGTAAAGTTATTGTGTAAAGTCTGTCACTACGCTATCTAAGCCCTGATGCAAGTGGTATATTTGATAGCAATTATGACATTGTTTAGCTGGTAGTATCACCTCCTCATTCCCTACCTGTTCCATAGGCAAAATTCTATGACCTGCGTTAGGCAGATGGTCAGACTAGATTATGACGATGGTCCCTTCTGACCTTAATAAAATTAATCTGTGGTGACAGGGAGCAAGCCTTCTCTCCCCCTAGAGACAATCTCTTGAAAAGCAGGAATTTGAATCTTGCAGAGGTTCCAAGTTTTTAGAAAAAATATTCATACATAAGCCATAATCTAGGTTTTTTCTCTTTGTTTCCACCATCCCTTTTGCCAACCTTCACATTAGGCTGCCATCCTTATTTATTTAATCAGACAATTTCTTTTACAAGGCTAAGCCTGTAATAACAAGATTCATACTTTTCAATAGGGTACTTTTTGCTAATAGATTTTGCAACAGAGTCAACCAAAGGACTACCAAATTGTTCTACAAGGGGTTTCCCCCTATTCAGAATGAATTAGCATATCAACATGTTTTCTTAGATTGTTTATAGCTGAAAAAGAAAATAAAAAGAACACCGAAATAAGGCTTCACAACTGGTGCGTCAAAACCCTCCACACTGAGAAGTCCCTGCTCCAAAGTCGACACGTTAATTTCTACAGACTCTGAGCAAGTTTCCCTAGTTATGGTGGCACATAGGAGGAGGCTGTCAGAGCTAGCCAGGACATAGATCCAAAGCAAATGTTGCTACAATTGTCTTAACAAAACCTTCTCGGAAAAGAAGATTTGAGGCCAAGGGCCAAATGCCCAGCTGGTAGAAATTAGCACAGTTCCATATGCTTCAGGATTCTCCCCAAAATGTGAATTAGAAAGATAGCCCATTTCAAACGATCAGTTCTTGGTCAGGAGCCTAATAACTGCTGGTTTCAGTGATACTGGCATTTTGCTTTCACCGAGCAAACTCAAGCAAAGGTACTGGTATACTCTTAATCTGATTTTGCCAGTCATGAGGGTCTCATGCAGGTCAGCATTCTCCCATCACTTCTAGATTATCAGTAATTGGCACTCAAGCAGATCGAAACAGTCCAAGATGTCATTAGGCATGGATACGATACCACCTTGGTGGCCAATATTATCTGAGAAATGTAAATCACTATTGGTTAGCTCCAAAGCCCACTAAAATCAGCTTCAGTGGGTTCTGGATCAGACCCTATCTACAACAGGTTATTCTAAATATTTTAGTGTAAAATTAATTTACCGACTAAATAAAATCTGTATAAGATGTTTTGTCATTTTGTATCCTATATCACCTATTGCGTATAATGCACGCTTACTAGGTTAGTACATTTGATTCACAGAGAAATAGATGTCCTAGATTTTTGTATGATTTCACGATTCTGCCTGTTAAAAATCACACTACTGAAGTCAAAAAGCTGGCTAAATATCACTAGCTCACAAAACGTTATCTGTCCCCATAGGATTGTCTGCACTAGTTAAGATGAGAGTATTTCAAAGCAGACATCACTTATAATTTAATATCAGAAAGTGAAGGCAGAAAGAGATAGGCAGTATAACAAGAAACAGATTTCAAGGTGATAAATAGTGTTATACTTTTATCACAGGAAATCCAGTCTCTTAATTTGCTTTGGAAATTTAATTTAAAAAAAAAAGTGTATATTTTTTCACTAGCTCCACTCTGAGCTCAGCTGGGGTTACAGATCTAGAATTAACAATGCTCTAAATAGGGTTGTCAATTTCATTTCAATTCTTCTCATGCATCTTAATGCAGTATCAGGTTTCCTGTAGAAGACCACATTTCAATCCTTTTGACAAAACCCTTATAAAGAGATATCATGTTCAGGAAAAAGAGTGTACTTGAATAATTTAAGAGCTACATATAGGCCTATGAAAGAAATATTAAAGGGACCATACTGTACTATGAGGAGTTTCACTAAGATGCTGGCTTGACATCAGTCTCACATTTGCACAACATGCTGTTTGGCATCAACAATAGCAACAGCAATGGATGAAGTCACAGGATGATGGAGTGAATACAATGAAAAGGCAGAAAGGTGCTTTCCTTGATTAGCAGACATCGCCTCATCATCTGACCTATATTGTAACAAACACCTGATTTAATACACTGTACATACTAAAAGATAATTCTTTTGTACTTTCTGTACACCGACAGGTTTCAGAGTAGCAGCCGTGTTAGTCTGTATTCGCAAAAAGAAAAGGAGTACTTGTGGCACCTTAGAGATTAACAAATTTATTAGAGCATAAGCTTTCGTGGCTCACGAAAACTTATGCTCTAATAAATTTGTTAGTCTCTAAGGTGCCACAAGTACTCCTTTTCTTTTTGCATTCTGTACACTGCAGCTGATTAAAGACAAATATCCAGAATCAGCACAATGAGTTGTATGATATCTCTTGCATACAAGGTTATCAAAACATGCTTTTAAATTTATTTATTTTTTAAAGGAAGCAGAAGAAAAAACATCACTGAAATGGAGAACCAATAGAAATGGCAGTGATTTAAGAGAGTTTGATCCTTTATTCCATGGGTATATGCTTGCATAAACAAAAATTATCCAGTACTTATTCGTGACCAAAAGTCTAATTCACACAATAAAAAAAATTAACATCTTAATAATAACGCAGCACCCAAAATGTGCTAGATGTTTTCCAGACATAGAAGGAGTCTCTACCACAAAGAGCTTACAATCTGTACAGATAAAATACAGACAAAGGGTGGGGGAAAATAAGCAAAGTAGTCAAGATCATGCTTTGGACGCATCTTGTTAATGCCACTTTTATTATGGAGTAGGGGTCCATAGACTGGATATTGAATAAGTATATTAGCAAAACAACACTGGTATAGCCTGGACAGAGGACACATGCCTAGACCACCTAGATGTTGCTGATATTATGCTACTAACCAACACTCCTGAAAAGTTACAAATAAAGACAGACAACTTAGCAAAAATACCAAGCCAAGAAGGGCTCAAAATTAATTATGCTAAAACAAATATCCTTGAAACCCAAATGTCAAGTAATAACATCACATTAAAAATTCAATAATATCAAGAAAGTAGAACAGTTCTTCTACCTGGGCAGCACCATATTGGCCAATGGAGAACTCAAGAAGGAAGTAAGGTTAAGGATAAGGACGGTATTCAACAATGTTTATTAAACTCAACAACATGTCAAAATCAAAAATATACAGCACCAGAACAAAAACTAAATTTTCAGTTCAAATGTAATCTCAGTGCTAACATAGAGCTGAGAGAGCTCGAGAGCTACTAAGATGTTATATAGAAAACTAGGAGCCTTTGCAAACAAGTGCCTACAAAAGATTCCAGGCATGGTTTGGAAGGACTTCCCCACCAACAAAGAAATAAGAGAAATCTCCAAACCAGCACCTCATTTCCTCCAGAATCAGAAGGAAGCTCTGGATACATTTGGGGCACATACTCCAGATGCCAACACACAGGCTCCCATGTGAAGCTGTCCAGTGAAAAACAACTGATGCGAGGAAACAAGGGTGCCCAAGAGAAAGTGTAAGAAGAACCCCTAAACCAGTTGGAGAACACTTCAATCTCTCCGGTCATTCGATTACAGACCTGAGAGTGGCTATCCTTCAACAAAAAAAACTTCAAAAAACAGACTCCAGCGAGAGATGGCTGAATTGGAATTAATTTGCAAACTGGATACAATTAATTTAGGCTTGAATAGAGACTGGGAATGGATGAGTCATTACACAAAGTAAAACTATTTCACCATGTTATTTCTCCTCCCCACACTACCCCCCACTGTTCCTCAGATGTTCTTGTTAACTGCTGGAAATGGCCCACATTGCTTGTCACCATGAAAGGTTTTCCTCCTCCCCCCCCTTCCTGCTGGTAATAGCTCATCTTAAGTGATCACTCTCCTTACAGTGTGTATGATAAAACCCATTGTTTCATGTTCTCTGTGGGTGTATATAAATCTCCCCACTGTATTTTCCATTGAATGCATCCGATGAAGTGAGCTTTAGCTCAAGAAAGCTTATGCTTTCAAATAAATAAATTTGTTAGTCTGTAAGGTGCCACAAGTCCTCCTTTTCTTAAAGTAGGAAGGACAGACTAGTCAGTCAGTCTCAACAGCATGGAGAAAAGGGAAGCAGCAGCAGCAAATGGGAGAGGAATGGAAGAGACTGGTTTTCACTGTGCGCGCCAACATGGGAGTGGGATGGATGTGTATTTCAAAAGGAGTGGGAGCAAAGGAAAGAGGGGGTGGCATTAAGAGAAAAGGGCCATTGAAGGGGCGGGCAAGGAGCAGAGGTGGAAAGAGAAGGTTGGAGAAGAAGAACATGGACGGAAGGGGGAGAGAGAACAGGAAAAGGTTGGAGGAAACAACCAGTCAGAAGAGAGATGTACACAATTCAGACTGAAATGTGCAGACTGCTGATGTCAGTGTGCCTCATTCACAACCCATTTTCCACTGATGCAATCAAGCTCCTTAGGTGGAAGGGGAAGGTAGTATCTGCTCCTTGGAGTGGGCTCGATCCTCATCTTTTGCTTTGTCTTCCCCAACAAATAGAAGGACGAGGGCCAGCTGGGTCTGGTACTCTGGAGAGAGAATTTTCAGAGCAGGTTCCCCCCCCCCCAACACTCAGATCTGGATTTGGTGGAGGTGGGAAGAACAGGATGGCTGCTGTCACTGATCAAAGTACCTACCTCTGAGCTTATTTGCTATAGACAGGTATCTTCTTAACCTTTTGAGGAATAACTAGGGGACAAATCAGATCTGCAGAATATTTGTCAATGACAATGATCCATAAGTCTGATAGAACCGGCTTGTCTCCTAGGTAAGAGGCTGAAATTCCAGGGTCGGAGGGGTTCAAAAATACCTTTTCATTTGAAAACCATGCCCCATTGATATGGAAATCAGCAAAAGGCAATAAACATGGAATTCGCCAATGCCATTTTTACACCATCAAATTTCAGAATTAATCACTTTATAGTATTCTCTCCCAGACACCACTATTTAGGGTCACCCAATTACGTGACTTCTCTACAAGTAGCAGCATATTGGCTGCAAAACCTAAATACAGCTTTGATGAGCTTCAGCCCTTTCTCTCAAATGTTTGTCATGTAATTTTATACAGAGGACTCTTGTAATTGCTGTAGCTTTTTTGAAAAGGGCTTCAGTTTTCATCCGTGGCCTGTAAACAAACAGTTTCTTTTGAAGAGTAAAGTAAGAATCACTGAAAGTCAACAGAATTTAAACAAATACAAGTTGAAATAACAAGGGGCCTTTTTCTCCAAAATGAAAGGCACCTACAAATGTTTAGAGTGAGTATAAAATGCTACCAGTTTAGAATAGCTGTGGCTTATACCCACTGTAGACAAAGGGAAATAACTAGCCAGTGTCCTAGGCAGTGGAGAATCAGGCCCAAATTTGATATAATTTTATGTTGTTAGTTAAATAAAGACCAGTGGAGAAGTTAAGATCAGAAGACAAAACAAAGAATGCCTAATCAGTTACCTAGGGAGCTGATGTTTGTTGAAGGATGACATTTTTTTTCTTGGCCTTCTATAAAAAGAGTCTAGGACTGATTCTGCTTTATACTCAAAGCTTCCAAAGACCTCTGTGTTACTAGCCACGTAAGTCAACGGGGATTTTTCATGAGTGCCAAGTGTTTTATTGTAGCGAGAGACATCAGTGTATCAGTTGAATAGCAGATCTATCCTCTATCAGGAAAACATATCATACTGAGACTTAGAAATTGAATAGACATTTTTTATCTCTCTCTGCTATGGAGCATGATCATACAAAGGTCTTTATGGTATTTGGACAGTGCCTTGTTTATTTCAGGCTTAGTTATAAGTGAACAGAACACAAAAGGGGTTAACTCTTCAGACCTATGAGCTGTCATTCACAGGACCTGGGATGGGGAGGGCCACTGTTCTCTCTCAGCATAGTTCTGATCCTGGTAATAAGAAGAGAATTTAAAAGAAAACAAAAATCATCATTCACATGGCACTCTGACAGATCAAGTTGGCTGGCAGCAGATGAATGAGTTACAGAAGAAAGAAACAGTTTGGAAGGGCCTGTTCAGCTTCGTTTATTCATTGGTGAGAAAACTCACTAACGAAAGAAAACAAAGGATTTGCACATTTCATTGCAAGTGCAGGATGTTGTTATGCTGCCTCTGAGACAGACAAAGAGTGTTTGAACTGTTTTCAGAGTAGCAGCTGTGTTAGTCTGTATTCGCAAAAAGAAAAGGAGTACTTGTGGCACCTTAGAGACTAACAAATTTATTAGAGCATAAGCTTTCGTGAGCTACAGCTCACTTCATCGGATGCATTTGGTGGAAAACTGTTCTCTCTGTTGGACCTTTGAACTTGGTTGAACTTTCACGGGCTATTGTCTTGCTTTGTAGGTTTTTTTCTCCTCCTAGAACAATCTATCTCCTATATTTTATACGGTTGTTATAACTACAGACCCTACAATGCCCTATGCCTACAAGGGGACAGACCCTCTGCTGCTGTAAATTGACATCATTCTGTTGCATGCCAATTTTCACCAGCTGCGGATCTGGCAGAGACAGGACGTTTTTTCCTCTGTAAACTTTACAGGGTTTTTTGAAACAGCCTTTGAATAAAAAAATACTAATTTTATACCTACTGATTATATAAACCCCAGTCTGTTCGTCCTTAAGTGTTCATTTTTACTCTAGTTGGAACGTATGTATCACTTTCCAAAGATCTATCTTTGAAGAGATGTACTGAGCATCTTTTGTATTTAGCTCTGCAGTCTAAAGTCCCATTCATCTTAATTGATTTGAATATTCATTTTGCTGTAATCTTAGACCCCTCTATCTTGCTAGCTTGATTTTCTTTCCTTTTCTTCTCCCATCTTTCCTTCCTTTTTTTCATTCTTCATATCTCAGCCTGAACATCTCAGAGCTTATTCATTAAAAGGGTCACAGCCTTGGATCTAGTTATTTCATCACAGTTGTTACTTTCTGAATGTTTCTTCTACTGATTATTTCTGTGCTTCACCATCCTTTAACTCTTCCCTTTGTCAAAAATTCTGTTATCTTCTGAGCTCAGTAGCAGAGTGCTAAATCCTGAATTGAGCATTTACTTGCTTACTTTGGAGGACGAGGCTTCCGATTTTTAAATATACAGTGAGTCACTTCACTAGAGATAAAGAGGCACCTTTTAAAATTCAGGAAACATATAGAGGAAACATCTCTCTTCTGTGCTCAGTCACGACTACTGACTTTTCCAGGAAAACTCTGTGGCTGTTACTCCACAGGGAAAATTATGCATGACCAGAGGCAGGGCTTTTTCATCAAAAAACATCTCTAGAATGTACAAAATAACATGAAAACGGCCATACCTGATCAGACCAATTGTCCATCTAGCCCAGTAGCCTATCTTCTGGCAGGGGCCAATGCCAGGTGCTTGAGAAGAAATGTACACAATAGGCAGTCACTGAGTGGTCTACTCCAGCGGTGCACTCACAGTTCCTGGGAAACAGAGGGCAGGGACACTCAGAGCATGGTGTAGTATCCCCGACCATCCTGGGCTGAAATACAGGCTTGTTCATTCTGTGTCTAAATGTTCCATTTACTATCTTAAGTACATTGCCAGTGTAAAACAAAAAAGTATTGTCACAATGGTAAAATAATGGCTAGGTTGGCAGCCTGATTTAGTTTTGGCATTGATGATGGCTCTTCTGCTTCGCTGCTATGACTAGCTGTTATACAAATCCTCTAGATTTTTGCCTCAAGAAATTTCACAGGAAGGCCTGGCACATGGAAAGAAGTCCAATTTTATGCACGAGTCACCCATTTTGCTGTCTGATATTTTTTTTAAAAGCTAGTGGCAGTATACTTACAAATATACAATCACTGAAGGATCGATATGTGAGATACCATAAATATACACACACAAAAAAAAGATACCATGATCAACATTGGGAATCAAACCCTGACTTCCAGCACCAAAAGCACATCTCCCGATCATCTGAGCCAAAGGAATAACTCCATTAGCTGTTGAATAAGCAGCAGGAACTTATCCTCATTTTGGCCTAACACTAGAGCTCTGAATTGTATCTTCATTCATAACCTTCAAGATCATCAGACTCCGGCCTCCAAACGTATTTCTTGAATTGGATTCACTCCCAGTGCCTTCATACTAATCTCGCAGGGTTCACACTGCCCTTTGAACTGGTTTGGCCAGACTAATAAGCAGAGTGAACTTTTGCCTCCGCCTCCAGTCAAACTGAACTTTGATACCAGGGATTGGCCTGCACACATTCCTGTTTTGATGGTACTATCTTTCTCCACCAGACAATGCTGCTGCTATCTACTTTGGGTCTCCCAACTAGTGGTAATCTGTTTATTATAGAGGGTAGAGTGTGCCTGGATGATTATTGGATGAGATTCTATGGCCTGTGTCATGCAGGAGGTCAAACTACACAATCACAATAGTCCCTTCTAGCCTTATAATTAGGGCTGTCGATTAATTGCAGTTAACTCACACCATTAACTCAAAAAAATTAATTGCGATTAATCACAGTTTTAATGGCTCTGTTAAACAATAGAATACCAATCGGAATTTATTAAATATTTTGGATATTTTTCTACATTTTCATATATATTGTATTCTGTGTTCTAATTGAAATCAAAGCATATATTTTTATTACAAATATTTGCACTGTAAAAATGATAAAAGAATTAGTATTTTTCAATTCACCTCATACGAAGTACTTGGTGCAATCTCTGTCATGAAAGTGCAACTTACAAATGTAGATTTTTTTGTGTTACATAACTGCACTCAAAAACAAAACAATGTAAAACTTTAGAGCCTCCAAGTCCATTCAGTCCTACTTCTTGTTCAGCCAAATGCTAAGACAAACAAGTTTTGTTCAATTTATGGGAGATAATGCTGCCCTCTTCTTATTTACAATGTCACCAGGAAGTGAGAACGGGCATTTGCATGGTACTTTTGAAGTTGGTACTGCAAGGTATTTATGTGCCTGATATACTAAAGATTTGTACGCTCCTTCATACTTCAGACACCATTCCAGAGGACATGCTTCCATGCTGATGATGCTCATTAAAAAAATAATGCATTAATTAAATTTGTGACTGAACTCCTTGGAGGATAATTGTATGTCCCCTGCTCCGTTTTACCTGCATTCTGCCATATATTTCATGTTATAGCAGTCTTTGATGATGACCCAGCACATGTTCCATTTTAACAACACTTTCACTACAGATTTCACAAAATGCAAAGAAGGTACCCATGTGAGATTTCTAAACATAGCTACAGCATTTGACCCAAGGTTTAAGAATCTCAAGGCCTTCCAAAATCTGAGAGGGATGAGGTGTGGAGCATGCTTTCAGAAGTCTTAAGAGAGCAACACCCTGATGCAGACACTACAGAACCTGAACCGCCAAAAAAGAAAATCATCTTTCTCTTGGTGGCATCTGATTCGGATAACGAAAAAGAACATGGGTCAGTCTGCACTGCTTTTGATTGTTATTGAGCAGAACCTGTCATCAGTATGGATGCATGTCCCCTGGAATGGTGGTTGAAGCACGAAGGGACATATGAATCTTTAGCATATTTGGCACGTAAATATCTTGCGACACCAGTTACAACAGTGCCATGCAAATGCCTGTTCTCACTTTCAGCTGACATTGTGAACAAGAAGTGAGCAGCATTATCTCCTGCAAGTTGAACAAAACTTGTTCGTCTGAGCAATTGGTTGAACAAGAAATAGGACTGAGTGAACTTGTAGGCCCTAAAGTTTTACATTGTTTTGTTTTTGAATGCAGAGTTTTTCTGTACATAATTCTATATTTGCAAGTTCAACTTTCATAATCAAGAAACTGCACTATAGTACTTTTATGAGGTGAATTGAAAAATACTATTTCTTTTTCTTTTACAGTACAAGTACTTGTAAATCAAAAATAAATAGGAAGTGAGCACTGTACACTTGGTATTCCGTGTTGTAATTGAAATCAATATATTTGAAAAGGTAGAAAACATCCAAAATATTTATATAAATGATATTCTATTATTAACAGTGTGATGAACAGAGATTAATTTTTTTATTCGCTTGACAGACCTACTTATCTACAAATGCCCAATGGTCTCATGCCTGGAGGCTTCAGAGGCACAATGGGAATTCCTAGAATAGGTTATGTAATGTTTTTAAATGCAACACTAGCGTATAGCACTGCTGGTTGCTGCTACCCATTGCAAGAAGCACTGGAACTTCTGCTATCATAGAGAGTGGACAGGGAGTCTTAGGCACGTTCCTCAAAAATATCTGCAGGGAGGATGGTCACAGTGGAATGATTAATTTATTAACCAGTTTAGTTTTGAGGTCAATAAAAGGAAGAATAGTAGCTGAAGCAAAAAAAACTCAATAGGATTTTGTTATATAGATTAATTGGGGGAAACTCTTCCCCTCCTACCCTCTTGTAGATCATCCCATCTGATTGATCACTACATGAAGATTCATGTAACAGTGAGCTTCCTGAATGAGTCACATGCAGCTTAGCTAAATTCCCCACCATACAAGTTGTTCTCTCTGCAATTTGGTGCCACTGCAGGTCAATGAACTCATAATTGGCTCTAATTAACACTCCCACTAGCTGTGAAGTTCTTTGCATGCTGCTGAGTGGCACTCACAGAGGTGCAAAATTCTTCCCTGCCTTTGAAAGCATCAAAGAAATGAAAATTAAATCATTTCCAATCTAATCAGCCCGCAATCAGGATAATCAAAATAGGGAAGAAACCCACCCACATCCAAGACACACTACAAGCAGTGATCAGTAACACTGAATTCCATTGTAATGGCATCCAGTACATGTACATAATATATTTAACCATTATGTATAACTAGGCTGATGTCTCTAATCCTTACAGTGTTGGAATTTTCTAGTTTGACAATTGCATATGCACTCAGGAAGATATTATCTAATTCACTCTCTCAAGCATATTTTACTTTGCACTTACTTTATTTAAGTGCCTGTCCTCAAAGTAGCCCAAAGCAGTATACAAATATTAACTAAAGTTCATACCACCCCTGGGAGCCAGGTCTAAGCCACAGACTTCTGTGAGCATAGCTATGTCGGTCAAGGATGTAAAGGGGCACAATCTCTGACTGGCATAGCTGTGCTGTCTGAAGTCCCTAGAGTAAATGCAACTATACAGGTAAACCTGCACTTATACCACCACAGCTTTCGTTTTGGGGGGGGGGGGTTGTTATACTAAGTCAAAGTATAGCTTTGCTATTATAGATGTGACCCTACTAGGACTGCTGTGCTAGTATAATATACTGGTATTCCTATTGTGGTAAACACACTCCTAGTGTAGACATGGCCTAAGTGTTTTATACCCATTTTTTACAGATGGGTAAATAGAGGTACAGAGAAAAAGTCAATGGCATTGCAACAGGTCACACAATGATTCAGCACCAGAATGGAGAAAAGAATCCAGGAAACTGGATTTCCAGGTCCCTGTTGTAACCTCTAGATACATGTTCTATGTATACATTATTCTATTAGAAGTCTTTCAACCACAGTTGCAAACTTTCACGTGGTAAATAAGCACCCCGACTTTCACAATAAGCCAAAAATCAAACTAATCCTATTTCAAAACAAGGCCAAAACAATCCCTAAGAACCCCACCACTCTATATGACTAAATCCCCCTGGCGTGTATCTGGGACAGTAGTGGGCCCATTGTGCACCCATGACTCTCTCCACGCCTTGCCCCTGCTTGTCCCCCATTGCTAGAAGCCAATTAAAAAAAAAAAAAAAAAAGAAGCAACAAGCTAAAAGCCAAACAAGCAACAAGCTACAAAAACTAGCCAACAAAGCAACTCACAAGCCAATTAAGCCAAAATCAAGCCCAATTTCTGCATTCTTCCCCCCGCCCATGGGGTTTGGCATGTCTGCTTTCAACATATGAATAAAATACAGGCTTTTCAAAAAACCTTTGATAACGTCTCTCAAGGCAACTGAAGAAACCGAGTAGTTACGGTGAGAGGAAGAGTACTTTCATGGGTCAGGTAAGAGTAAGAAAACAAATACTAACAACAAATGTTGAATTTTCATCATGGTAAAAGTTCAACAGTGAAGTGCCACAGGGATCTGTAATAGGCCTGTAGCTGTTTATTATTTTTTTTAGTGATCTATACAAGGGAATAAACCATGAGGTAGCAAGCTTTGTAGGACACAAAATTTAGGTTAGTCAGGTTGGGAAGGATTTCAGAGGGACTTAACAAAGCTATGTGAATGGGAAACATAACTGCACAGGAAATGTATTCTTGATAAATGCAAAATAGCATATCAATGAAGGGAAAACACTGAACATCGGATACACCTGATTGGGTTCTAAATTCATCATCTTCTCAAGAAAAAGACCTGGGCATCATTGTTGACATCTCTATGAAGATCTCAATGTACAGTGCACTTCAGAATTTTTCTTAGAATAGAAAAGGAATGGGATTGATCATGTATATTTTCATTATATAAATCAGTGCTACCCCTTGTCCTGGAATGCTGTGTTCAATTCTCAGCACCCTATCTCAAAAAGATAACAGAAATAAGGGTTCAGAGTTCAGTAATGTGAATGATGAAGAACAGGGAGAAAAAACTTCACCTGAAGAAAGACTGAGAAAAATAAAAGGAGATGATGAAGGTGTGCAAAAAGACAATTGTTGTAAAGAAAGTGGGTCATCCTCTCTTATAATACAAGAATGAACGGCTAGCCAATGAAATTGGAAACACAGCAAATTTAAAACCAATACCCTTTTCCATATACTGCACAATTAGTCTGTGGAACTCATAGAATAGAATATCAGAGTTGGAAGGGACTGAGTGGACTTGTAGGCTCTAAACTCATTACCACAAGGTATCGTTAATAACAAGAATTTGACAGGATTCAAAAATGGATTGAACATTTGTATGACTAGTGAGAACATTAATGGTAAGAATGGAAGGAATAATAAAAATGCCTCCAGAACAAAGAGGGAGGGGTGTAAATCCTAAAGGACACAAGTGAAACACTAACTGGAGGAGTTAGGAAGAAACCTGCCCTATGGGCTGATTTCCCCTTAACTGCCTATTGCAGAATTTCTTGCAACTTTCTCTGAAGCATCTAGTACTGGTGGGTCACTGGCCTGATCTGGTATGACATTTCCTGTATTCTTATTTGTATTGCCATAAGCTTGGGATGATTGTACTATTTATGATTCTGAGCAGAGCACAAGCAAGAGATGCAGGGACTTCTCAGTTACATTTTATAGTAATAAACATTTTCAAAGCACAACATACTGTTGCATGTTTGTTGATGCCAAGTACAGTTTTGTTTGCGATTTGTCGATCTTTTACTCTCCCCCCCACACCTCTTTTGAAACAACCTGACAAAAAAATATTGCTTTCTTTTGCCTCAAATGTGGAAGGGTTTTTTTGTTTTTGTTTTAAAATTTACCACTAATTTGGGATGATCTTTGCCACATATGAATAATGCAATTTGTACCGGTAAGACCTTTATATCATAGTATTATATCTCACAAATGTATGTCTGTAGAGGCTGGTTTTCAGATGTTCTGGGTGCTCAGTTCCCCCAGTTTCAGTGGGAGATGTCTGTTCTCCCTACTTCTCAAAAGTCAGGTCACTTCTGTGCCCGTTCATTGTTATTGCAATGTTCCATAGCAGATCAAGATACAGCTGTGGCAATGATTCAGATTCATGAAGACAAAAACAAACCAACCAACCAAAAAACAGTCCCAGGAATAAGACAGAATTTGCTATGTCCTCCTGAAAAAAACAAAATCCCTATCGCCTGGTACTCACTGCCATCTTCAAACAAGTGCAAAACAGTTCTGACGTATTCCCAACTCCTGGAAGAAGTCTATCACAGTACTAGCCTACAAAAAAGGCAAGTGAGACGACCCCAGTAACTGAAGAACCATCTCTCTCTGCTCCACCACCTCCAAACTATATACCTGCTGCATTGTGCTTAGGATTACAGAGGATCATTCCTAAAGTGCAATTTTTCCTGAGTAAGGACTGAATAAGTACTTCAAGTTTTGGTCCACTGGAAGTAAATAACCTTAAAACAAAGGGTGTGGAAACAAAGGCTGAAGGAAGTAAATATGTGGACTCTAGAAGACCCTTGCAACCACTGGCAGAGCTGCTTGGTGGGGGTGAGAGTGGAGATTTTCTCTCTCCACCTTTGTATTTCTCTCTCTGATCTTCAGGCAGGTACTCCGAATGAATTTTGCAATGAGAGAAGAGCATCCAAAAATGTACATTTCCTTTTTCATTTCCCATAACTATTACACCCGCTTGTTTCTTGACTTCTTTGAACAGGAAATTGTACACTTTCCAATCTGCACAGACCCACAGCTGTGCTTGTGAAACACCTTTGATAGAGTATTTGTTAAAGGAAGGTATATATTCCACTCAAGGGCTTGGAAATGTTTTGCATGAAAGGCACTTTACTACGTTTTTTGTCTTGACTTTCTGTACCTTCCAAGCTTTTTTTTAAAAAATATATTAATTATTTATTATTATTATTATTATTATTAAATGTCCTGCATCACCAGCCGAATGTCATGAGGATCTCAAGTAGACCTCCATGCTTGAAATGTTCATATTTATTTACCTGTCAGGTATGCAGTTGTTTAGTTTGCTCAGGGTCTGAGTGAGCCCAACGTTAATGGCTCAATTGTCATATAAAAGTGTATAGTTCCCTCGTTCATAAATTTGTTATTTTCACATACAGTAGATCATCCATGATATTAACATATATAGAAACAAATACAGTCACACACACATTATGTAATATATATAATGTGTGTGTATCAAATATATGCATCAAGTGGACTTATTTACTGGACATAATGGTCTGATTCTGTACTGCCATTTACCTCAAATTGTCATCTATACCTGTGCAAAATACTTGTAAAATGCTACTTTTTTTATCTGGCAATGGTTCAAGCCTGCTTTGAACAGGTGCAATGGTGATACACAAAGCAAAAAAGAGAAAGATCAGGCCTGATGTGTCATCCCAATTTGAGAAATTATTAATTACTTGTTTTATTGTAGTGTCAGTAGGTCCCAACCTTTCCTGGAACCACACTGTGTATGTATTGTACATCCATCCACATAGTAAGAGACAGCCCCCCTGTCCTGAAGAGTTTACAGTCTAACAGACAAGACAAATAGAAGACAAAGTATTTTTATCCCTATTTTATAGATGGGGAAATTGAGGCATGGCTAGATTAAGTGGTTTGTTCAAGGTCAAACAAGAAGTCTCGGGCAGAGGCAGGAACTGAATCCACACCTACCTAAGTCACAGAAATGTGCCTTAATCAAAAGGCTATTCCACCTCGCAATCATATTTTTGAAAGGGCAAGAGCCAATATGAAATTGAAGCAATATAACCATCAATGCCAGCAGAAAGAAGATACAAAGTAGTAGAAAGATGAAGGAATAATCCTTAGTGAGTAATTTATCTGGAGCATCTCATCTCTTCACCTCTGTTGGTGACTTGCCAATCACACCCTACAGTTTTCTTTACTGTATTCATTATTTGAAAATATTCACCAGTAGACCCAATCCAATTCTCACTTAATACAATTTGAGTATAGGAGCTGGATTTGGCCCAGATTATTTCTACAAATAATCCTTAATCTATTTGATTGTTCACAGGCCACCTGCAGAGAGGGTTAGAGATTCTATTTTGGAAAAAGTTCCACTTCCCTACCCCGTGTAGTCACATCAGCACCTGCCTGAACTAAAACACATACAATAAAGTGGTCCATTGTATCTCCTTCAGTGCATAGTCTGTGCTCAAGCATTGTGGTTAATGTTGGGGCAAGGGGCAGGGATCATATTACCCCAAATACTCTGATTTTCAAATGATCAAACTCAAGTGTGAAAAGTACCTGAGTGTGAAAATGAACACCCTCATGCTTCATGTCACACGATACAGGTCTTAATAAAATTCAACAGGAACAAATTTATCTCCTCTGCCCCCTTAACAGTAATACTCTGCCCAAAGATTTCAAATTGCTTTACGAAGATTAATGAAATTAAGCCTTACAACACCTTCCCAAGGCAGGCAGGAATAATCCCCTTTTACAGTTGGAGAAACTAAGGTATAGACAAAGCACCATGCTCAAATTCGAAGGAAGTTTGTGACACAGCTGGGAACAGAATACAGAGCTCTGAATTCCTGTCATAGTCTGGGGCCACAATGCCATTCCTTCTACTCTGACAGGAACACTAAGCTCCAGTACATACAAATATGGGGTCAGCAGAACTCTGTGGCAACACTTGTCCCGTTTTTTCAGCATACTCGGATATCTACTGCATAAAATTACATATTCTATAATAAGGGAGGTAGGGAATCACTAATGCCTGCAGTGATGCAGATTTTTGTTTCTGCCTCTGGAGGATTCTGTAGTAGGTCCTGACATTTGCATCTCAGGGCTTGTCTTCACTACTGAGGTAAATCGACCTAAGTTACGCTACTCCAGTTACGTGAATAACGTAGCTGGAGTTGACGTGGTTTAGGTCAATTTACCCTGGTGTCTTCACTGCACTGCATCTACGGGAGACGCTCTCTAGCTGACTTACCTTACTCTTCTCTGGGAGCTGGAGTACTGGAGTCGACCAGAGAGTGCTCTGCCATCGATTTAGTGGATCTGAGAATTCTGGAATGATACGGGCCCGGAGCATAGAATTACTAGGCAGGATTATACACACTAGCAGATGATGCCCTTTCTAAAAAAAGCACTGTTTTTCTATCATTTTGTTTTCCTCCAAGAAACTTTCTAAACCCTTTTCTGTTCTTTTCACTGCTCACTGACTTTCGCTAGAAATTGATTTCCTTATAAAATCATCTTGGGTATAGTCATGGTGCTCCCAAGCAATCACAAACTATGCCAGTACTCCAAGGATATTCTGTATTGCTCTGAATTTACTGTAACTACACCAAGACAACATTATGGTTAAATCAACTTCTGGAAAGGAAAGAGAAACATCATGGACTACTAGTGCCGGTCATCTGGAGAAGGAACACATACTGCTCGCTAGTTACTGAAAAAATACAGAAACTACTCAGTTGAAACAACTTTCTAAACTTCAGTTTTATGGTCAATGAAAGCTCTTAAAAGTAAAGGCCAATTCTGGGTGTTAACTTTAACTCACTTTTGTGTTTTACAGATATCTGTGTTTTGAAGGGAAAGTATATACTTCCTAAAAATAGACACTAAGTTGTAACGTTTGGATCATGTCCCTGCCTGAAGAGGGTTCATACTGCTGGAATGGCCTCCTCTTCTGTACCTATAACAACAGCAATGTCACTATCATAGCAAAGAAACAAAACACTCACCAAGTCAGACCCTTATTCTGCAAACACATATTCGTGTACTTGGCTTCGCACACATGAGGAGGCTGACTGAAGTCAATGGGACTAGTCACATAAATAAAGCCAAACCAATGTGTTCATTTGCAAGATGGGTCTAAATTCTCACTTAAGTGCAAATTTCTGTAAGAGCATCTTCTACGGGCAGCTGGAGAAACACACAAAAAGAATCAACTGAAAGAAACCCTCCCTTGATCACTACTCAGAGAAGGACAACTTATGGGACTTAACACAGAAGACATTCTTTCAAACGGCGGCCCAGGATAGACGGGGCTGCAGAAGCTTGTCCATGCACCAAGAAGTGATGTCTGAGAGTGCGAGAAGACTTCAGATTCACATAAATGTTTCTCATATATTTTAACAGATGAACTGAAATAAGTCACCTCTCCCCCCAAAGGCTTCTGAAAAACAAAGGCCAGCTGGATCCAACAATAATACAGAAAATGAGTCCTGTGGATCCTTCTCAGTTTATTATTCAGCTTTATTTTATTTTATTTTTTTAGTTCCTTGACTGTCTGCCACCTTGGTAGGTAGTAGTTGTTACAAGAGTTATAAATGGAAACAATAAAAAGCCACCAAAAATAGATACAGCCAAAAGTCTACTGCCACCATTGTGGCAAAACATGTTTTCAGGCAAACTGCTCAGATACCGAAAAACAAAACCACAAATTAACTGAAAGCTAAACAATCAAACATGCTGTAAACATGCACTCAAAGCTGCCAAAACCAGGTTCTGGCAACCAGCCAAATGGAATTCATTCTAAATGAAAGACCCTCTTCTCAGAGAAAGTCCTGTCATTGCTTCTGGAAAGTTTAATTTTAGGAATCTGCAAAATGAGCACTACTCTCTTTTGGCCATTGCAATAGAGACCTGGACAAGCAGCTGTGTCAAAGATATCCAATTCTCAGGATAGTCCCGGCTTTAAAAAGATTGTCCCACCATGCCCTCAATTTTCATTCTCAGAAGACAACAGCCAGATTCTATACTCCCTGAAGCCTCCAGTTAATTGCAAGTAGAACATATTCTGTAACTTAGCCTGAAAATGGCTGAAGTTGGGATGATCATTCCAAGATCCACATTGGAAAGGAACAGCCATAAAAATCACTCCCTCCCCTCAAATATACTCAACTGAAACTAAAAGTAAGTACCACAGAGTTTAAAAAAAAACAAAAACAAAAACTGTTCGGTGTTTGCACTAGAACCATTCATGGGCACCTCCCTCCCCAGTAGATGTAGGTACTGCAGGCCAAATTCTGATGTAAACAGCAGTGCGGTAAATCTGGAGTAACTTCACCAGCTATCAGCTATGGGTTTACTCTCTTTCAACTGAGATCAGAATCTGGCACTACAGTACTCTATCCTGTATATGGAATAAACTACCATGTGAGTTGTCACTACAGGACTGAGGACAGTACTGTGTGAAACGTACAAAGTCCTATGTAGGGAACAGTACAGAGCCACCCCAGGGAAAGCCCAAGAGGGGGAGTGGTACGTGCACTCTGCACCATGCACTAGGAGGATATGGATTGTTTCCCTCATGTACCAGCTCCAGTCCATAGGCTGGTCTGGAAGGGGGCAGAACTGGGTCCATGGCCTTGCCTCCTTCTGGGCAAAGAGAGAAAAGCTGTCCCTCCTCAGAGAGACTGTTACAAGTGCTCTGGCCTTACATGAGTGACACAAAAAGGTTGACACTTCTTAAGCCCCTACGCCCTACACAATGGCCAAGCACAATCTAGTTCTGTTTGTGTTGCACTGTAAACTTGCCTGTGTTTTCAGGGAGATTACCACAAATTTCTGTCCTTTAGCCACGTGCTTGGCTAAAGATCTTAAATACTGTACTAAGAAGCTAATATATAACATTTAAAATAGGACTAAGCTATTTACAGATGGTTAACTATAATAGCGATAAGTCATATTATAATGTAGTACATCTGAAATGAAACAGAAGATCTTTTTGTTTGGCTATCCAGGATGTGTTTGCAGTCTTCGCTGTCAACCGTCATTACATGAGCCATCCATTCCTCTGTGGTCTGCCAGAATGCAAAGTAGCTTATTCCTATCATCTGCTGATGACCATGTGAATTCATTTGGATTAATACTGAACAGATACAGAGCACAATATTCATCCCTGGAAGCCAGATAATGCATGAAAATAAGACAAAGGGACAGAGACTAGGTTAAGCGAATCTATCACAGCATTTTGGATACCCTGTTTCTAAGTGTGTAAAACTTTTCCTGGTTTCAAACTGTTACAGATTCAAAAGATAGGTAAAGTTCCCTGAAATATTTAAGTACCTTTGGCTGTTTATGCATGGTTTTAATCCCCAATCTAGGGGGGGAAATAGTTGCTGTTCACCCCCACAAATTTTGTTTTGGGGTTTGTCCAAACCTGAAATGGGGGGTGAAACAGTGCGCACACATGAACACTTTTGTACTCTTCCCGATGCCTTTCACAGAATAGCTTCCGCCTTAGGCTACATGTCAGTATTGCCTACCAGTAGCACCATTTCTTTGGAGCCAGAGAGTTGTGGGATTGATTCATCTTAAGAGACATGGTTCATAGAGCACTAACTATGGTTCTGGGCAGAAAAGTTTTTCTGTTTTTTTTAAATACGCCCTTAAATGGAAGTTGTGTTTTTGCTAGATGAGCTATGTTTTGAGACAATTCAGGATGGAAGATCTCAAAGGGTGAGAGCTACCCTATACTCTCTCTCATGGGTATTTTGTACTGGATGGTTTGTTGTATTCTATATCTACAGTAAAAGTTATATACATTGAAAGTACATGTTTTGCTTTCTATGGATGGAAAACACTACAGTGGCTATTGTCCTCTTGATAATCTGTTAACCAGGAATTCCT
This sequence comes from Dermochelys coriacea, assembly GCF_009764565.3. Classification (NCBI taxonomy): domain Eukaryota; kingdom Metazoa; phylum Chordata; order Testudines; family Dermochelyidae; genus Dermochelys; species Dermochelys coriacea. Next base: position 118,982,124 of record NC_050072.1, read on the forward strand.
TCTCCCTCTATTGAGTGGCCATCTAATTGGAAGTTTAAAATAATTCCGTGGATGGATGGACGATGAAAGAAAGAGTAACTCTACTTTCTGGCCAGCAGCTGTTCTTTTAATAACAGTTTTCTAAATATCCAAAGCTGTGAGCAACGTGTTGCTGAATCCAAGTTAATTGCTCAGTTTGTCTACCCAGGCACTGTACCAGCAGTATCTAATAAAACAACTTTGCAAACTCACTGGTGTCATTCGAATACAATGCAGTTTTACATAGGTTACACCAACAGATATATGTCCAGCTATGAAAGGAATTTGATAAAATGTATCAATTAAAGATCTGACAAGTTGTGAGAGGGGCACTGTCAAGTAATTAGATATAAAGTGCACGTTTTTGTAACTAAATAAATCAATCTAAATGAGAACAGATTGGGGAGGGGAGGCAGGGGCAGCTAAATGTTCCACTGCACTATTGCTAACGTATGTCCTAATCCTCCACTGTGCACCGCATGAACAGATCCCTTCTGCCCCCAGGGAGACTTCTTATCTATTCTGGAGCCCTGTGTAGGTGCAGGGTTCTGCCCAGAAAGAGCTCACTGCAGGATGAGAGCCCTAACTATGACAGTGTTCTACTAGTGCACGAGAATTGCCATGTAGCTTCACTTTCTAAGAAGAGTGAGATGCAGGATGTAAGCAAACAGCAGAAATAGTAAAAGGAAAATAAGATATAATTATTTCAATTATAATCTAAGATGGTATTAGTAACCTTGTTAATATATTATGTGATTTATATCTTGCTATTGTTTTGTTGTTAATTTTCCTTGTAATAAAATAATTTTTAAATGAGGATATTATCTCATTGATAGGGGAATGCCAGTCAATAACTGAAATTATATATAAAGACTAACTGAGGAAAAAGGAGGACTTTTCATTTTAAATTGACAATACAGGGCTCTTCTCAGCAGCTGTGGATAGTCGAACAAGAAGAACAGAGAAAGACATGACAAAAGACTATAAATATGCAATTCCACATCTATGTAGTGTTTTTTTTCCATTCAATTCCTACATTTACTTAAACACAACCTCACAACATGGAGTCGGTTAGTACCAAATTTCTTCAAGTAGCAATGATTAAACATTTCTGAATCACACTGGTTCATTAAAAGATACAATTAAGACAAGAAACACTTTACGACTCCTATTGTTTCAGTTCTCATGTAGGAAAATAAGTTACAATGTTGATTTCCCTTCTCCCATCCCACCCACGGCCAATTCAGATGGCACTTACCCAGACAGTGAACTTGACAGCAATTTCAAATGCCACAAATGGAAATAGAAAGTTGAAGTCACCCACCAAACACTCCACAAAGACACCGCACTGTCCAATTCTCACTCTATGAGGTTTCTTTGATACCTGCAAAGAGATTTGGGTCATGTTCAGATAGGTGAAAATAAGCAGCGCATTTACTTTCCACTTAGTCACAGACAGAATTAATATTGATTTCTGTGTTCTTTTACCAAGTGTTAGGGCTTAGAGCTAAGCTTCTGAAACACAGAAGGCCAGCCTCATTAGATGACTGGGTAAGTACGTCTAATCTCTACATTACAGAGAGCTACTATGCTTATTAAAATATTTATTGTTTAAAACTGTTAGATTCTATCAGTTGATGACTATGTTGTGATTCGGTCATTTCTGAAAGGCAAAGTTAGAGATATGAAAAGAAAAGGAAGAATTATTATTATTACTATACACAAAGAGTTTTAATAGAGTCTACAGGGAAATCTCCCAAAAAGGGAATTCAGTACCCTGAAAAAAAAAAAAAAAAAAAAAAAGCAATGCACTCATTAAACTGATCTCTCACAATTAACAACTCTTGATCTTTACGGTAACATAGGACTGCACCGCTCTGCATAAGCAAATCCACATGGAATTGCCCAGCTATCAGCTCTTGAACTTATTTAGGCAATTTAACAAAAGAAAAAAAGGTTGTCTGTTCATTAAAATAACTTTTGAACTGTTCTTACTATTTTAGTGTCTTTATGGCAGAAGTCTTCAACTCATCTATTTTTCCTTTTGGATGTGAATGCCCAACACTGCATTTTCTAAGTTTTGTGAACAATAAGTAATTTTTAACAGGGTATTTTGTATAATTCACAATCAACTCCAGGTAACTGGAAAATCTGGAGGGTTCATGCTACTTAAAGTGGGTGTGCAAGAGTTAGAATTTAACAAACCAGAGGTGCAAAAACATGTACATGTAATTTTGCAAGTGTACAAGTGAAGAAATGCTGAAATTCTGTCCTTGTATTTTTCTAATCAATTTGTGGACAGATCTAGCAATATTTTTCTTCCTGTAAAGAAGATTTTCTAAGGCCATGGAAACACCAACAAAAATTCGGAGAGAGAGTGTGTGCGTGTGCTAATAAATGGCAGTCTGGCATTAATATGCTGCCAAGTGCCTACTCCCGAGAACAGAGGTTGGTAGCCTTTGGCTGACTCTCTCTTGGAACTGAAATGGCCTCCAGAGGAAACAAAAAACAAAGAAGTCAGTGGGTGCTTTCTGTGTAAATAAGACAGACAATTTCTGGCAGGTTTTTGCTATGGAGTACATAATGAATGAGGTACATATTATTGGTACTCTGGTAGTTCCTCCACATTATCCCTGGCTGTTTGTGCTCCTTCCCCACAATTGGCCACGTACTCTGGAAGACTGCATGGTTAATTTTTTAATGAAAAGCAGTCCTCCCATTCTGTGTGGAGATGCAAGTATGCCTGTTGGTGACTACAGCACCTGCCAATGAGGTGTTCAGAGCAGATGCTGGAGGGAGGATGGTCTAGGTGCACAGCTGCATCAACCAGGGCCAACCAAACATCCCTCTTCAGCTGCCCAGACAACAGAGGTTCTTGCTCGGCAGTGAAATCATTGGGTCCCATAGGTGCAGTTGAGGCTCTGCTAGTGATGCTGCTGATGCATCTGTTGGGCCACCTCAGAAATGGGAACACTTGTTCTGACACATTGGATAATTATGAGAAAAGTGGAGTGGACCCTGAGTCATGCTGCTGCTCACGCAGCCTTTCATGCACACAGATAACACTATGACAGTGCTTACAGAGGCTGTTATATCAACCAATATACCAGACAGACTATATAGTTTGGGATTGTTGGTGTTAATGTAAAAATATGCCCACACTCAATTTTAGCCTTTTTTTAAAATGACCAGGTGTTATAGTCTGTAGCTTTGCTGTTTGCCTATGCAGAGTAATACACACAGCACACCACCAATCTCCAGAAACCATTGTCCATGCAGACTTTCCTATTGCACTAGTATCAGCTCCTTCCCAAACACCAGATGGTATATGGACGTTCTCCGAGGTCATACTGGAAGTATGAAGAGTTCTTCCTCTTTACCCAGTAAGACCACCCATGTTAAGGCACTCTACAGGATGTCCCTTATGTTCTTCCCCTTCTTCAGTCACTGCCAACATGGTATCATTATCATCACGAAGTCTCTCAAAAAATAATTTTAAATATGTGTCATCCACAGATCAACCCCCTCTTTCCCCATGGTTACACTGAACTAATGCACTGTGACAACAGACTATACCACTTCCTCTGTACTCCTAAGGAGTCTCACAGTTTTGATCACCAATTTGCCCAGTCACATTGTGGAAAAAAATGGCTGAAATTTATGTGCATTTGATTACTGAGGCCTCTCCCACTGGCAAACGTGTGAGGAAGTGACAATGAAACCATGCTGGTGCCCATATTAGCATTAACCCCTTGCATTTGCATGGGGCCAACGGGGACAGGCTCCTTTCTCTCTCCCGTGTTGCTATGGCTACCTCTCCTGTTCATACTGTGTGCTAATGACTAGATTAGTAAAAGTGTTTAATGGACACTAGTTCACAGAGACATCAGGAGGACAGACTTGATCCCCCACAGCCTGACAAACAGGCTGTTATAGAGATCTAATTCCACTCTTTGCAGCTGAGATTCAGACATACATGGATGGTGGGGGGGGGGGGGGAGCCAGGAAGGCAGCAAACTCCTTCAGTGCATTTAGTGACCAAGTTACTGCTCCATCTTAGAGTTTTACACCTGCACCCTTAACTGTATTATCTGAATGCAATATACACAACACATGCTTTGTGTGGGGATGAGACACTACCTATTCAAAGTCTTTTCAAGGACATTCCACAATGAGAACAAGAGGCAAAAGTCACAAAATCCATTGTTACAAATAATGCTCCTAGGTCCAGTATTTACTAAAAACAGGCCTGTGCAATGAAACTCATACCCAAATAACTATGGCAAGTTGTAGTGGTGAAAGGGATGAATACACTGACTTGTCAAAGATTAAACAAATGGTTTCTGGTCACTACTGCAATCTGGGATTCCATGAGTAGAGGGGAGAGTCTGGAAGCAGTTGATGCACCGGGCCATAACTTCTTAAAAGCTTTTCATTTGATAAGACAAAAATTTAAGTCCTCATGAGGACATTGTTCAGAAGCTGTGAGAATACCTATTGTAGAGGTGCAGAAGTGCCATTTATCGTATGCCTCTTTTATGCAGAGAAAAAAATGCTTATTTGCTTTGGAAAATAAGGGCTTTTGTTGGCAATTCTGGCTCTAAAGAAACATAGCAGATGATTCCTATAGGGAAAAACTGTGTTGCTAGCCCAGATAAGCAACTGTAAAGAGTAAGAAAAAACAGAGGAGAAATGATGAATGGGGATCAAAGCTCTAAGTCCTTTAAGTGAATCTCCTTTGAGAACTAAAGGGAAGTGAATACAAAGTGACTTTAAAGAAATCTCTACTTCACATTTCAGTTTAATCATTCCTTTTCAGTTTTATTTCTTTTTGATTTTCATGCAAAGACAGGGAAGGAATCTGAGAAATCAGTAATGAAATCATAAGTATCAGAAGGGGAAAGTGGGAGATCTCTTTTGAAGCCTAATGATGAATTTTTAAGGAGTTAAGAAGAAACATACTTTGAGGGAAGTTTGCAAAGTATAATCTTTTGATGGAATTGTCTCTTTTCTTGATTCTGGCAAAAAGTGGCTTTTATTTGAAAGTAAAACTCAAACTGATATTTATCCCTGTGTAGCGAGCTTTCTGAATAAGGCTTGTGATGACGCTCTCTCAGTCAATCTCATTTACACTATTGCAGTTCTGAAAGTTTCACTCATTAATCAAAAGTAGCTTGTCAGTTTCTAGCAAACAGACAATACTACCAAAATCAAGATAAACTATTTCTCCCTCTCTCTTATTTGACCCAAAGGCTGAAGTCACTAGATGTCCACTGCCAGGGCCGGCTCTAGGATTTTTGCTGCCCCAAGCAAAAAATTTTTTTGGCCGCCCCTGCTTTTATTTCCTGCCCCCCTCGCCCCCGGCTCCACCCCAACTCCACCCCTTCCCCAAATCCCCGGCCCCGCCTCCTCCCCCGGGCATGCTGCAATTCCCCCCCCATTGCTTCCTGCAACTCCCTCCCCCTGCAACCCCCAGCCCTAGCTCACCACCGCTCCACCTGCTCCCCTGAACACGCCGCCGCTCCACTTCTACCCCCTCTCTCTCAGGTGAGGGAGAGGCAGCGGGTTCAGGGGAGCAGGCGGAGCGAGGGGGGAGCGCAGGAAGTAATGGGGGTGGGATAGAGAAACCACTTCTCATCCCAGCTTGCCTCCGCTCCACCGCCGCTGCCTCCCCCGAGCGCGCCGCCGCTCCGCTTCTCCTTCCTCCCTCCCGCCCATGCTTGCCGTGCAAAACAACTGTTTCACCCGCACCTGTCGGCGTAGGGTAGACACGCTGAGCCAAGCAGTGAAGCGCGCGTGCAGCCCCGGACATCTGAGGGCAACACAGACCTGTTATTGCTCAATCTTGGGTGGCTGAACGCCACTTGTCCCTCTACATTTTCAAATATATTGATTTCAATTATAACACAGAATACAAAGTGTACAGTGCTCACTTAATATTTATTTTTGATCCCATATATTTGCACTGTAAAAATACTATTTTTCAATTCCCCCCGTTACAAGTACTGTAGTGCAATGCTAAATATATCTGGCACGGAAATACCTTGCAATGCCGGCTATAAAAGTGCCATGCGAACGCTTGTTCTCACTTTCAGGTGACATTGTAAATTAGAAGCCAGCAGCATTATCTCCCATAAATGTAAACAAACTTGTTAGTCTTAGCAATTGGCTGAACAAGTAGGAGTAGACTTGTAGGTGCTGAAGTTTTACATTGTTTTGTTTTTGACTGCAGTTATGTAAAAAACAAAAAAACCCTTCATTTGTAAGTTACACTTTCACAACAAAGATTGCACTTTAGTACTTGTATCAGGTGAATTGAAAAATACTAGAATGCATCCGATGAAGTGAGCTGTAGCTCATGAAAACTTATGCTCAAATAAATTTGTTAGTCTCTATGGTGCCACAAGTACTCCTTTTCTTTTCTTTATCATTTTTGCAGTGTATATATTTGTAATAAAAAATAATAATATAAAGTGAGCACTGTGCATTTTGTATTCTGTGTTGTAATTTAAATCAATATTGAAAATGTAGAAAAGCCATCCAAAAATATTTAATAAATTTCATTACATGGTCAGGGCCCCCAAAAAGTATAACAAAGGAAATGTTATAAATTATATATATATATATATATATATATATATATATATATTATATAAAAAGCAGCGGACAATACTCCTTTAAGGTCATTTAAATTAAAATGTTTATATTCTTAAATGTCTTTGACAGCTCTAGTAATACTATATCTTAATATGTAATAGACTATGAAGTGCACCTTGATGTAAAAGCAGCTTGGACAAAGAGCTGTCATCAAATTTCTCACAATCATTTTTCTTTTCCCCTTGATCATCTGGTGACAAAACAGCAATGTACTCGGCTGCCTATGTGGGAATCTCCTAGGTTCAAAGCCATCCTTGTGCCTCCTTCTTCACCCACATGACCTTATGAGAGTTCTTTCCTCTTAATTTTGCTATGATTCTGTTTGATCTGCTAATCACCACCACCAGGGTACAGAAAACATTCTGCTACTCTTTAAAATTTATTAAATATGCATGCTGAAGTGACATGAGACAAATGCAGGAGGAAAAAACAGAGCCAGATAAAGCAGAAGGCACACAGTGTACATCTCTAACAAAGACTTTAAAGGGTAATAACAGTCCTTTAATGTGTGGCCAATTACACCGTTGATGTGATTATGGTGATTTTTAAGTATTATAGCAAAGGACCTAAGCTGTGGTAGCTGTAGTCACCAATTACCGGTTTTACAATAGAAAGTTTTCTTAGTTAACAAAAGACTTGCCCAAAAAACAACTTGCCCAAGTTTATATGACATTATTTGCAAGTTAATACTTCTCAGAAGGACCATGGACCTGATCTAAAGCCCACTGCACTCAACAGAAACACTCCCAGTGATTTTGATTAGCTCTGATTAGGCCCTATGGTTAGAGGCAGAAAGACACTATTTTAGCACGATAGTGCTTTGTACTGGAAGTCTCATTTACTTTTCAGAACAAAATTTATTTGCATACACACACAAGTGAAAGAGATTACCTGTGGTTGAGATAAGCAGCAAGGGCCTTAGCTAAATGATTATCCAAGTATCAGAACCTTCTACAAACTAGGCCTGGAAATCTCATGGGAACAGGCTCTCTCAGAAAATGTGACATTCTAGTTTCTATTCCTGGTTGGAAAAACTGTGAGGGAAGCCGCTCTTTGTATTTTCTTGCTTCTGATGCCAGTGCCAGACATATCAGGATTGGGGGTTGGGAGGGTGGCAGGAAAACATTTATCTAAATACCTCAGAAAGTCAAGAAAGGTTCAGTTCAAGTTCACATCTAACAAGGGAGGTTCGTTATGTGTGGGGCTCTTAAGTTATATGATCTGCTCCTTTCATACATAAAAGCAATAAAATGTACTAATAATGGTAGAACCAGGCTTCCAGGGGCTACCATGAAAATAGCCATGTGTACTCAGGTAAGGTGGTCTATGCAATGTGGCACTTGGAAAAACTTGAGCTGGCTGAACCGAGTGCTGGATAAATGAACCCCGAATAGGGTTATCAACTTTGAAATGCCAAAAAACCCTGCACCCAGCCCCACCAAAATCAAGTTTGCCGCAACCCCAACCCCTTCCCCAACCAACAGCCATTTATTGCAGTAATGAGTATGTCAGGGGTCCTTCCCCACTCTGAGCTCTAGGGTACAGATGTGGAGACCCGCATAAAAGACCCCCTAAGCTTATTCTTACCAGCTTAGCTTAAAAGCTTCCCCAAGTTACAAAATTTGCCTTGGCCTTGAACCGTATGCTGCCACCACCAAGCATTTTAAACAAAGAACAGGGAAAGAGACCACTTGGAGATGTCTTCCCCCTAAATATCCCCCCAAGCCCTACACACCCCCTTTCCTGGGAGGCTTGAGAATAATATCCTAACCAATTGGTTACAAAATCATCAAAGACCCAAACACCTGCATCTTGGAACAATGGAAAAATCAATCAGGTTCTTAAAAGAAGGATTTTATTTAAAAAAAAAAAAAGTAAAAATCATCTCTCTAAAATCAGGATGGAAAATACTTTACAGAGTATTCAGATTCAAAACACAGAGGATCTCCCTCTGGGCAAAACCTTAAAGTTACAGAAAACAGGAATAAACCTCCCTCTTAACACAGGGAAAATTCACATAAAACAAAAGATAAACTAATCCGCCTTGCCTGGCTTACCTATACTGATTGCAATATTGGAGACTTGAATTAGCATGGGTTGGAGAAGATGGATTTCTGTCTGGCCTCTCTCAGTCCCAAGAGAGAACAACCAGTAAACAAAGAGCACAGAAAAACCCTTCCCCTCACCAAGATTTGAAAGTATCTTGTCTCCTTATTGGTCCTTTGGGTCAGGTGCCAGCCAGGTTAGATGAGCTTCTTAACCCTTCACAGGTAACAGGATGTTGCCTCTGGCCAGCAGGGATTTTATAGCACTGTATACAGAAAGGTGTCTACCCTTCCCTTTATATTTATGTCAGGGTATGTGCACCCATGGCAATACACAGAGGTCTTCTCAGTGGTACATCAACTCATCTAGATACTTGCTTAATTTTACAACAGGCAACATAAAATGCACAAGTGAAGTCAGTTCAAACTGAAATTTCATACAGACAATGACCTCTTTGTATTCTCGTGAGATTCAAACACTCTGTCTCTCACACTTGTGCGCTTGCATGTTGGTGGGTAGACAGCTGCTGTATTTTTCAACAGCTTTGATCTGTTATCACTGAAACTGTTGAAGTGGGAACACTGCAGCATCTTTCGCTGGACACAGGCTTTTAACTTTAGATATCCCATGGTATCCTGATGATAATGCAAATCTTTAGGCCCATGTAAAAAAAAAAAAAACCCAGCAGATTAAATTATTTTTCTGGCAACTGGCAAATCCATTAAAAATAAAAAATGGCCAGGTCGGTCAAATACCAGCTAGGTGGTAACCCTACCCCCAAAACAACCACCTGCAATTTGATCACGAGTTGGCTGATCAATATTCAGCACCACCAGTCTGGCATGAAGGAGAAAGAGCAGAGAAAGAGGACTTTATTTTTAGCTGAAAATAAGGACAAAGTTTATGATATGGCCTGCAGGTCCTTATGTAAAGCATCTTTCTAGGGATTTAAGTCTCCATCCGGTGAAAAAGAAATACAGTGCTGCTTAAATATTTCTAATTCATCAGCAGAAAGTTAATGGGAGATAAAGACGTTTAAGCAGCACATGAGATAGACTAGCGTTCGCCACCATCCTTCATTGCATATGCTCCCATGAGTGCATCACTGTGTGACAGAAGCATAGATAGATTAGCCCCCGCAAATGTATGGCTTTACGTATCTGGCAAGTAAGTTTAGTTCACATTACTCGCTCTGTAGAGTCATTCCGATAGCTCACTGCTGTAAGTTCGAGCTGAATTTTTGTTTTCCCTAGAATTGAAGTAGCTTGTTATGATACAGGGGAATGAAATACTGACTCAATGAGACTAAACCACACTTAAATAGCATCGCTAACATAGTATAGGTTTCCAGGAATGGTAATAATGGAGCAGACTATTTTCTTATCTTATGCTTTAGAGGATATCAAAAACAGAACAAAAAAACCCCAAACCAAACCACACAAAGATATGTGCCTTCCCATTGGTACAAAGCTTTTACTGTTGGCAAAGAGGGTGGGGGAAGAAGAGCAAATTGCTTCTTTATCCCTGTGGATTGTATATCATCATTGAAACCTTCCCCCCAACAACTCCCCCACTTAATTCAACTTCTTTTGTTCTATATTCAGCCCTCTAATTCCACTGCACATTTTGTCTCAGTTACCCAGAAAAGTTGTCTATAGTCTGTACAAAGACTTTTTAAAACTAAGTTGTAAATTTGACACTGTTTAGTTACATTAAGTGTCAGAGTTCTTTTATGATGGGCAGTGCATGAGAAGCATCCTTTTCTACCTATGTCGTGTGACAGGGTCAGGACAGATGGCTATAGGAGAGTATAGGCGAGGCAGATATATTAGCCCCAGGCTAAGCAGGTCCCTTTTCCCTGAGTAAGATAACAGGGAAGGTTCCAGAACAATCAGGAACCATCTGGAGACAATTAAGACAGGCTGATTAGAACACCTGCAGCCAATCAAGAAGCTGCTAGATTCAATTAAGGCAGGCTAATCAGGGCATCTGGGTTTTAAAAAAGGAGCTCACTTCAGTTTGTGGTGTGCGTGTGATGAGCTGGGAGTGAGAATGCGGACTGTTGAAGGACTGAGGTGTACAAGCATCATCAGACACCAGGAGGAAGGTCCTATGGTGAGGATAAAGAAGGTGTTGGGAGGAGGCCATGGGGAAGTAACCCAGGGAGTTGTAGCTGTCGCACAGCTATTCCAGGAGGCACTCTAGACAGCTGCATTCCACAGGGCCCTGGGCTGGAACCCAGAATAGAGGGTGGGCCCGGGTTCCCCCCAAATCCTCCCAACTCCTGGTCAGACACAGGAGTCGTCGATCTGGACTGTGGGTTCAGAAAAACGGCCAAGCTGAGGGCTGCCATGAAGCTCCAAGACAAGCAAATCCGCCAATAAGCGTGAGACCCACCAAGGTAGAGCAGGAACTTTGTCGCAGTTGATAGTCTTAGAATGACACCAGTTCCTACCCGCCCTTCCTTTCTTACAGTCTTAAGATTTCCAGTTATCTGACAATGGTCTTTATGCCAGGCTATTCACATCCCTCACATAGATGGTTTCACAATAAATCTCCCGGGACATTGATTGTATTAATAAAGTTCAAATAAACTGAAATCTTCCACCCTGATTCCTGCTGGGTCCCAAGCATTGGTGAAGAGATCTTAGGCCATATCTTCACTATCACTTATGTCAGCAAAATTTATATCACTCAGAGTTGTGAATATTCCACCCATGAACAACATGAATTATGACAACATAAATGGTAGTGTGCACCAGCACTATGTCAGCAGGAGTCCTTCTCCCACTGACATAGCTACCACTGCTCTTTGAGGGTGGTTTAATTATGTCAACAGTAGAGAGCTCTCCCCCGTCAGCATAGAGCAGCGAGATGAGAGGTTTTACAGCACTGTAGGTGCATTGGTACAGCTGTGGTGCTTTAAGCTTTCTAAAGTCCTGCTCCCCACAGACTTGCATTCCACAGCCCCTCTGTCTCTGGAGAGTGATCATTTTCAGAAGCTGAATTGAGCATCTCCAGAACTGGAAGCAAGAGCCTCCACAGCTTGAGCTAAAGGAATAGGTCTGGTAGCTGGCACTGAGAAGAATGCATAATACACACTGAACAGTGGATTACATTCACACTGTGTCATCTTTTACACCTGCCAGAGTGAGAGTGAAGCAGATACAACATGTGACAATCAGACTGGTAGCATTTTACACCCATTTTGCAGAATGGGTATTTAAGGTGGGTATTTAAGGTGCAAGACACTGGGGGAGGGGGGAAATCAGTGTGTATTTAAGCTGCAAGACTTTGGCGGGGGGGAGGAGGAAATCAGACCCAGAGTCTTTGCTGAGATCTAGTCCAATGAGGGACTATGAAATTTGCTCCCATTCAGAGCATGCCAGAACCTGAGTTTTCTGGCTTTTAGAGCACAGAAAAGTCTTATCTGTTGATCAAGTATGTAAAGCTATGGATCACTACAGAGAGATTAAGATGAGAAGGGTCCACCAGATCATCTGCATACCACAGGCCACCAACATGACCCAGCACCTGCACACTAAACCCAACAACTGAAATTAGATTAAATTATTACAGCCCACAGGAAACTGAACTCTTATGTGCCACATACAGAGGATAGGCGAGACCAAGGGGCATCAAAGCCTGAGGCCCCTGCAATAGCAAGGAGTTGATTAAATGAGAAACTCAAATAATCCTGGTATGTCATCTGCACTCCAGGCTGCGGAGGGAAGTGAAAAACTACACAGTCACTGACAATTACAAAATTCCTTCCCAACCCCAGATATGGTAGTCAGTCAGATCTGAGTATTGGAGTAAGAGCCAAGCAGGTCAAAGAAAGAATTGTCAGTGCTGCCACAGTCCAGTGCCCCATCTCCAGCCATGGCCATCTCTGATGCTTCAGAGGAAGGAGACCCCAAAACTACCCAGAATACATTGGGAGGGCAGGAGGAATTCCTTCCTAGCTGCTGGAGGTGACTAACTGAAGCCCTGAAACATGAGCCTTTGGGAACATAAGATATAACCTAGAAGGAACCGCCAAGGCTTCTGAACTCTCACCTCTCCCTCCTTCTAAATCACAAGCAAGCCCGTCATGCAATCCTACTCATCAATTTGTTCAGCCCTTTCTTAAAACTAATTCTCGCCTATTGTTATGCTGTTCCAGAACCACACTCCTCTGATATATAGATACCTTCTAACTTCCATCCTAAATTTGTTCGTGGCCAGTTTATACTCATTTGACCTTGTTAACATTGTCCTTTATGTTAAATAGCTCTTCACCCTCTTTGGTGTTTACCCACGCTGACATATTTACAGAGAACAATCATATCCCTTCTCAGCTCTCTTTTCACTAGGCTAAATAAGTCAAGCTGTTCCAATCTCCTCTCACAAAGTAGAATCATAGAAGATTAGGGTTGGAAGAGATCGCAGAAGGTCATCTAATCCAGCACCCTGCTCAAAGCAGAACCAACCGAAACTAAATCATCCCAGCCAGGGCTTTGTCAAGCCAGGCCTTAAAAACCTCTAAGGATGGATATAGTCTCTCCATTCCCCTGATCATCTTTGTAGCTCTTCTCTGCATTTGTTCCAATCTCAATTAATCTTTCTTGCACACGGGTGATCAGAATTGTACACAGTATTCAAAATAAAGTTCTACCAGTGCTTTGTACAATGTTATTAATACATCTCGATCTCTACTAGAACCGCCTCATTGAATATATCCTAGGATGTCATGTGCCTTTATCACTGCTGCATCGTATTTGTGGCTCAAACTCATCCAGTTGTCCAGTGATCAATCCACACACGCAGGGCTCTGACCTCCTCTGTTGCTTCCAACTGATGAGCCCCCAGCTTGTAGCAGAAATTATAGTAATTAGACCTTAAGTGCAACCTTGCCCTTTGTACTATTGAATTTCATCCCATTTCTGTCACTCCAGTCTTCAAGGTCATCCCGATCTTCCTGTATAATATTCTGATTCTCCTCTGTATTGATGCTGCCTCCCAACTTTGGATCAGCAGCACGTTTCATTGGCACTCTCCAACTTTGTGTGTCAAGGTCATTAATAGAAATACTGACTAAGACTGGTACCAAGACCATTTCTTGAGGAATTCCACTAGTAACCTCTTTCTAGTCCAACACTTCACCTTTCAGCACAACCTGTTGCCTCCTCTCCTTTAACCGGTTCCCTCTCCACCTTAGGAATTTTTTTTTTTTACTAATTGTCATCTTCTCTAATTTAACTAATAATTTCCCACCTATTACCATGCCAAATGCTTTACTCAAGTCCAATTATATTAGATCTACTGCATTTCCTTTATCTTAACAAAAATCAGTTATTTTCTCAAAGAAAGAAATCAGGTTAGTCTGGTATTATCCACCTTTGGTACACCCATTTTTCATGACACCCTCTTTTCCATTTACCTCCACAAACTGAACTATTCTTTACCTCAAAATTTGTTCTAAAGCCTTGTATAGGACTGAAATCAGACTATGAGGTCTGTAATTGCCTGGATCACTTTTTCCCATCCTTTTTTAAATATACATATGCTGTTATTTATTCTCTAATCATGAGGTATTAACACCAAATAGCAAGGATTTCTAATAAATCTATCTATCAGACTAGCAATTTCCTGTGCCAGTTCTTTCAATCTTCTGGGATGGAAATTAGCTGGTCCCTCTGATTTGAGTACTAAACTGTAAGTTTTTCTTCCACTTCAAATGTGAAAATTTTCATATCTATACACTCATTCCCATCAGCCATCCTGTCTTCATCCCCACATCCCATACTGTCATCCTTATTGAAAACCAAGGCACATGGAATTCATTTAGGTTTTGGGCCATACCTAGATTACCTTTAATCTCCTCCCCATCCACACTGCATGGTTTATTTCCTATCACCAGCTATTCTAGGATGTCCTTACTGCTTACCAAAACCAAGTCTAAAATGCCATCACCTATTATTGGTTCAGTGGTGCGTCAATGAAGAAAATGAATTTATCATATCCAGGAGTAACTGGACTCTACCAGAATTAGTAGCATTTATTTTCAATCTATATCTGAGGTGGTTCAATTCTTCCATTATAAAAAATTCCCAACAGTATTTCTTTCTTTAATATTATTAGAGATTTCTCTGTCCATATGCATGGGAAGTTTTCATGGTACTATGATAACTGGGGTAGAGGATGTTTCAACCAGAGTGATGGGGGCATGGATCAGCGTTCACGTCACACTCTCAGTCAGTACCCGTCCCAAGCCGGGGAAACGAATGATCCAACAAATGGACCAAATTCGCTGATTAATCCTGGTCACATGTCACAGGAGGCATTCTGTACATATGGTAAGAAAACGAGCAGGGGAATGCTTTTCCTCCCTGTACTGTGGACAGTACAACATAAGGTGTTTCTTTATTTTTAATTCATGTCACATGCCCAGATGCTACGGGACAATATTTTTATAATCATCTTCCTAAAAATCATTAAGAACAAAAATGCACATTTTAAAAAAACCCTCCATTGTAGACTATACCTTAGGGTGTACATATTTAAACTGAATGTGTTGTGCATCCTCTCCCTCTTCCCACCTCTTGAGGTATTTTCAATTATTAACACTAAAATACAATTTTCCATCAGAAAGATTTTTATACCTATAGCATAGTTGAAGTATTCAGGGAACTATGACTGCCATTATAGTGTGTCCTGAGGATTATACCAGCATATTACGCAGTCACAAACTCCAATACTAATGCCATTTAACCTTTGGCAATATTAGTCTAGAGAGGAACCATACCACTTTACATGAAGGATGGTACATTGACTTTTAGAAGCGATGGACTGTGATATTAATGTTGGAGTAAATGGTGTAGGTGAGGCTACAGTACAGAGTCAAAAGCTGTAAACCTGTCTATGTACTGTAGCAATGATCCTCATACTTTCAGACTGCGAACTATATCCAAAAAGCAATTCTCTCCCACATCATCATCATAGGACCTCAATGGGAGCTTTGCTTTCTTTAGGAATGGACCCAAAATATGTTACACTGAAGAATTTCATCAAATTTTCACAAAAGAAAACACTTAAGAGCTTTGATTTTTAAGTTAGTGCTGAGACCAGAGTGTGACACAGAGGCTGATTACTCCTTCACTACTCAGTTAACAACTCTTTTCAGGCCTGACATACTCACTACACCTAACACACTGTTGTCACAAACTGTATCATATACAAACTCATAAGATGCTGGCCCCAAAAAATCATTGCATGGTGCATGTACAAGATGTGTACAAAGTTATAAATCTGTGCTAGAATTAAGTCTTAACATGTATTTAGCAAGCAATGCATAAAACCAGTCTGCCCAGCCAAAGCAACGCGTATTTGATTGTCTGACTAATCTGATCAGGCAGAGATAATGGAAATAAAATTTACACAGTTACCACAATTACTTGGTAAACAGTTACCAAGCAGGGGAGAAGATGGCATGGCATCTATACCCCAGCAGGCATGTAGAAGCCAAGTGTCTGGGCTTACATTTCAAAGAATATATTTCAAAAAGATTTACTGAACTGTAAAAAAGAAGGGAGAACCCCATAGCTGTCCATCACTTGGGGAATTCAAGAGGCTGGAGCTCTTGAAATTGCAGTGTTGGGTCTTTCAACAAAGGGGTTTGGCATCTCTGAACTAAGTTTTGGTAAGAAACTTACTTAGGCAAAGATTGTAACTTGCTGAAATTAAGTTTTAGTCTTAGAAGTGCATTTTTACTTTTGTTTGCTTGTAACCATTTTTATCTTTGTTCCTTATACTTAGTATCACTTGAAACCTTTCTTTTTGATTGAATAAACTTGCTTTACATTTTATCTAATCGAGCTCAGTGTGTTTGGTTGAACTGAAGTGATTGTTAACTCCAGTCAAGATAACGAGCTGCTGTTTCTGTTTCTTTAAAGGAGCAGCAAAAACTTAACTTTTGTCATTTTTCCAGGAGAGGGCTGCATGCTTCAGGGAGATAGTTTGGGGAAATTCAGGACTGAGGAAAAGTGTTGGTGCCACTCTGCAAACAATAACTGGTGGTGAAAGCCAGAATGTAACCTACATACCTGTATGCTGGCTGTGGGTGTCCAGGTATGAATCATAACAACACAGCATTTCAGGCACACAGAATTACAGGTCAGGCAGTGACACAATCCTTCACTGGCCTGGGTTCAACCTCAAAATGTCACGCATGGAAGCGGAAGAAAAAGAAGATGGCTGAAGCCTGAAACCAATCCTGGAATATAAATCACAGTTCTCTCTCACACACAGCAACAGAAAGAAGCAAGATAAATTTTGCTTAGGTTGATTTATACCCTCTTCTGCTCCCCAGTGAAAGGAAAGGAAGGGCCAGAGCTGGAACCATGGCCTCTGCCTCACAAAACAATGCAGTGGATGCCATCTTTGCTCAGTGCTGCAGCTGAGCTGGGGCCACAGAGTTGACACCTAAGACCCACAGCTGAAAAACAGAGGAGCAGAGCAACATCTTTTCTAAGGCTTCCCTGCTTCACTCTCTTTCTTGTCCAAAAGGTTCCTTTTCACTCCCAGGGCCCTATCTGAGCTGCAGGAGGTAATTGACAACTTGACACCACCCCTTCTGAGCTGCATCATCACCACTAGCAGACAGACTAGCATTCAGTGCACTCTCTCTGTTCCAGGGCATTACTGAGTGGGGCCAATGGGTGACGAGTGTTGCCTTCTTTGCCCTGCAAAGATACATGATGTCACTTCCACTGGACCCATATCTCCACTAATCTGAAAATCCCACACTGGATTGCCCACCCACTAGTGGAGATTGGTAAATTGATAAGCACTACATTTTTGCTACTTTTAACCCAAAACTCTCATTATATAATCACAGTATATAAAAAAAATCCCTCTCATTATATAATCACTATCTGGGTAAGTACACGTGATCCTAAAAACTAGTATGCAAAATTGTATTTGCTATTTTCTTCATATTAGTTCCATCTTAGAATCATAGAATATCAGGGTTGGAAGGGAACTCAGGAGGTCATCTAGTCCAACCCACTGCTCAAAGCAGGACCAATCCCCAACTAAATCATCCCAGCCAGGGCTTTGTCAAGCCTGACCTTAAAAACTTCTAAGGAAGGAGATTCTACCACCTCCCTAGGTAACGCATTCCAGTGTTTCACCACTGCAAAATTAGTGAAAAAAAGTTTTTCCTAATATCCAACCTAAACCTCCCCCACTGCAACTTGAGACCATTATTCCTCATTCCGTCATCTGCTACCACTGAGAACAGTCTAGATCCATCCTCTTTGGAACCCCCTTTCAGGTAGTTGAAAGCAGCTATCAAATCCCCACTCACTCTTCTCTTCTGCAGACTAAACAGACTAAACTCTTGTTGCTGAACACTACACGAGACAGATTTTGTCTGAAAATACTGAAGAGGAGAGGAGAGAAGAGAAGGTGGGAACCATCTGTATTTATCCCAAGGAGACCTGGGTCTTCTAGGAAGGGAAAAGAGCCGAAGGAGGAGTCGTGACATTCACTGTTCCAATTCCCATTGAAGTCAATGGAAATTTTGCCAGCACAGGCCTCACCATGGAGTTCTAACTTGCAAATTATGGTGATGGGATTGTCTAGACAATCCCAAGATACATTTTATTCAGCTACAGCTGCACAGTAATTTAACCTAATTTTCTTAGTACTGAGAAAGTCCTTTTGTTTCACTGTAATAATGTTCTTTAAGAACTATCTATTTTAATGTTGCAATGTTTGTTTCTGGTGGATCTCCCCCTATTCCCCCTGGACTTACAAAACAAAAACATCACCACTACCACTTAATTTTGTTTTGGCCATCATTACTATTTGTTTCTCCTAGTTATTTCTATTAGAAAACCATAGGATACTAAGCTGAAATTCAGTTCTCCTGAAAACTAAAATTAAACACCCAATTTTTTCATCAATAGAGAAGTCATTTTCTGCAACAAGTCAAGCCACCAGCAAGTTTGTTTCAACAAGTGAAAACAAACGAGTACAAGTTCTATAAAACAACTGTAGAGTGTAGAGGAGTAAAAAAATATGTCCTATGGGCACTGAGCAGTGTTTTCTGAATATTCGTTAGTGCATTTCTCTGCCTGCCTTTGGTTTTTCTACAGAGCCCATCACCAAAGAATCTAAGGGTTAGACACCCTAACAATGGACACACAATAATGCCAGGTTTCAGAGTAGCAGCCATGTTAGTCTGCCAATCTCTCTGGAGTACAGGGCTGTTTATAAATTATGAATTTACAAAAATTACAAGTTTGTGAATGTCAATTTTCTTTACATATGGATACCAAACAAAAAAAAACTGTGTGATTTTGGGCAAATAACTAAGGATTTTTAAACCCAGGAAGGGACATTTATGATCACCTAGGCTTCCTAACACAAGCAATAGAAATTCAGCCACTGATTTCTGCATCAAGCCAAACCACACATGGTTTACCTAGAAGATATCTGAGAAACATTCAATCAAAGGCCTACAGTGACAGAAAATTCAATCATCAGCTTGGTAAACTATTCCAAATGATCAATTGCTCATTAAAAGGACTTTGTTTTATTTTGATGTTGTCAAATTCCAACTTCCAGCCACTGAATTTTGCTTGACCTTTGTCTGCTAGATTAAATAGCCATGAAGTACCAGTTAACGTCTCTCTGTGTCTATAGACTATGATCAGGTCACCTCTTAACCATCTCTTTTGTAAGCTATACAGATGAGCTGCTTAAGGGCTTGTCTACATGGTGAGATGATCAGTTCTTCAAGGGCGTGACTTATAAAGCACACACATATGTTGCACATATTATTACATATTATTGGTCTATGTAAACTCTACTGGTGCACAGTGATTGTTCCCTAGTGTGTTTACAAGTTTAGTACACATGGACTAATTAATGCACAACATAGTAGTGCACTTTAGAAATCACACTCTTGTAGAGCTCATTGCTCCACTATGTAGACATGCCCTAAGTCTCTTGCTGTAAGGTATGTTTTCCATTGTTAATGTAGCTCTTTTTTGAACCATCTCTGATCTTCAACATCCTTTTAAAAGGCGTGGACATCAAATGTGGAAAAAGTGTTCCAATAATGATCTCACAAGTGTCCTGTACAGAGGTAATACCAATTCTTCTTCCTGCTTTCTCAATATTCATGTGTCTGTATATCCAAGGACCATGTTGGCCCTTTTAGCTACAGCATTGCACCGAGAACTTGTGTTCAACTGGTTACCAACCATCTTCCCTATGTCTTTTCAAAATCAGTGCTTTCCAAGACATAGTCCCCCATCTTTAAAGCATGGGATACATTCTTTGATCCTAGATGAAGGTCTTTGCATTTGGCTGTATTATTTGCATGTTTGATTATGTCCAGTTTACCGAGTGACCGATGGCTCTGAATAAAAGTGACCTGTCCTTGTTATTATTTACCTCTCCACCAATCCAAGTTATCTGCAGAACTGTTCAAAAGTGATTTATAATTAATTTCTTCTGAGGTCTCAGCCCAAAGCTATTACACATTTCAGCAATTAACTCATACCCAAAAGTCTCCACTAGAAACCCCCTCTCCTTGTTGATAAAATGTAGTCATTGACAGGAAATTAAGATCTACCATTTAGCCAATTTTTAATCCATTCAGTATGTGCCATGTTGATTTTACATAGTGGTAGTTTAAAAAACAAACAAACAAAAAAACAGAATGCCATATGATACCAAATCAAATGCTTTACAGAAGAGTAAGTAGATCACATAGCATTATAGAAATGAAGGGCTCAAAGGGGCCTCAAGAGGCAGGACTTAGTACACCTAGACCACCCCTGACAGGTGAGGCAGGTCCAAGTAGACCATCCCAAGTACACAGGTGTTGGTCTAATCTGTTTTTAAAAAACTCCAATCATAGGGATTCCACCACCTTTCCTGGAAGCCTATTCAAGTGCTTAACCATCCGTATAGTTAGAAAGCTTTTCCCTAATATTTAACCTAAGTCTCCTTGCTGCATAGTAAGCCAACTACTTCTTGTCCTACCTTCAGTGGACATGGAGAACAACTGATTACCATCATCTTTGAAACCTCCCTTAACATATTTGAAGACTTCTCAGGTCCCCTCAGTTTTCTTTTCTAAGTAATAAAACCTGCCCCATTCTTTTAGCATTTCCTAATTGGTCAGGTTTTTTAGAGCACTTATTTTTGCTCATTTTCCTCTGGACTCTCTCCAATTTGATCACATCTTTCTTCAAGTGCGGCACCCAGGACTCGACAAAGTACTCCTGATGAGTCATCACCAGTGCCAAATAAAGCAGGACCATTACCTCCAGCATCTTACCTAAGACACTTCTGTTAATACCCCCTTGAATGAGATTAGCCTTTTTCACAAGTGCATCATATTGCTGACCCACATTCACTTTGTGATCACTAACCCTTGATCCTATTCAGCAGCACTACCTCATAACCAGTTATTCCCCATTTTTGTAGTTGTGCCTTTTATTATTCCTTTCTACGTATGGTACTTCGCACCTGTGTCTTTATTGAATTTCATACCAATTCTCTAATTAGTCAAGGTCATTTTAAATTTTAAACCTGTCCTCAAAAATGCTTGTAACCCCTTCAGCTTCAAGTCATCTACACATTTTAGAAGTATACAACAGTTACATTTACCAACCAAATTTGTGGTTTCAAAGAACAAAATCAGGTTTGCTTGACATGACCAATTAATGAAAAAGCCTCTGGATACATCCTGTTCACCCTGCTCATCACATCATTGCCTTGTAAAAAGCATAACTAAGAGTAGAGTCAGAAATTTTCCATCCATAGAAGATGTTACTGAACCTCAATTTATATGATCGATTCCAACACACAAAATGTCATGTCAGTAGGACCTTCACTCAGAAGAGCACTTTGGTAGTTCTTAGACACTACATTTATGTTATAGACATTATTGAAGCCTTAAAGTTGCATTTGTCTAGCAGAGGATTTCCTGTCCTCCAAAGAGAACTCCACTGACTAACACCAAGTTTCTGTTTTACAAAATAAACAAACACTCCCTTTTGTGTAGGACATGTAGAATTTTAGGGTTCCATGATGATATACAAGCCCTTTCTTGTGCACCTTGATGGGGCTTCCAGTCCCAAGCCTGGATAAGGTGAGAAGGGTAAAGCTCAAGGCTAACCACCTAGCTTTATTTAAAAAACACCACAATACAATACACCTCACTGGTTATAGAAATGGAACCAGGCTACCAATCCAGTAAAAATGGCTACCAACCCTCCAGCTGCATGAAGGTTTCTGGTGAAAGCCAGGACCTTGTAAGGTCTGATGCTGGCAGTAAAAAAAAAAAACAAAAAAACAAAAAAACAAAAAAACCCAATACACTTCAAAGTTAATTATTGGAAAGTAAGAACATGGTTTCAAACAAAAATTTTGAGGGAAATGGACAATTATGGACTTGAAATTCTGGGTATCAATGTGAGCAGATTGACAGATGTGGATATGAAGTGCCTCAAGCAGGAGAAGAAACATCTCATCTATTCAGGTTGTAGTGACAAACACACACTCAGAGGGAATAGTGCTCATTAGGCCAAACTTTGTGGAAGACTTATTCATCAGTTGGGAACCCATCAACCAACACATCATATATTACGGACTCCAAACCAGATATTCCTAAATAGGTCAATCATACAGTGCTATGTTCCAACAAAAGGAACAGAGCAACAAGGATAAAGATGAGGGTGATTGACAGAATGACAAAACATGACTTACTCCTTGTGATAGGCAATTTTAACACTGCAGTAGGAATTTGACAACCAAGGAATGGAAAGAGCAATGGGGAAGCATGGGTTAGGAAACATCAACCAAAATGGCAAAAGATTTATTGGACTGTCCTTGCTGTACAACCTAGTTGTTTTAAGCGTCCTGATCCCTTAAAGACATATACAAAGAAACATGTAATTTGCCAGATGGTAAAACAAAACACCCAACATCAGCCACATCTACATCAGCTAGAGATTCAGGTCATCTGTCCAAGATGAAAGGGCATAGCAGCCCATCCGCAGTGACTAACCACCATCTTCACGTTGCTAAACTGGAATTAAAACAGGTTTTTTTTTGTTTGTTTGTTTATTTGTTTTTTTGCTGCTTTCTGGTTAATAATGAAAACTGAAAATGAAAGACTATTGTGAGAAATTCTATCTTAACTAAGGAATAGCTTTGAAGCACTGCCAAAACATGAGGAAGGCAAGAGATAGACTGAACCTAAAGAATGCTGCACAGAGGTTAGAGAGAATGTAATTCAAGATGCGGCAGTCACAGTTGGATATCAACATAAACAGAGCAAGAATGAGATAAGCCAAGAGACATGGTGTCTCAGTGAGGAATGGAAAGCACTAAAAGGAAAACTCCTGAATGATAAGACCAACAAAATAGTGCAAAAAGAGAAAGGGTGGGGGATACAAGAAAACAGACAAAGCAGTGAAAAAGATAAATGGAGATATGATGAAGACCTAGCAGATGAAGTTAAAACTACTGCTATGATCGGAAACCCACAGAGTGATTTACCAAATGACTAAAATCCTATGTGAAAATTCCAAAAACCATAACTGGGCCAGCAAAACTGTTTACAATTCAGACAGAACAGATAGGCAGAGCATTCCTTAGCAGACCCACACTCCCAGCACTTGAAGGGGCTTCCCAGTGAATGTGGTTGGGGCTCAGCAGAGGGGTCTGCATGTGGGAGTCTCAGCCGGGGAGTCTGGGTGCAGGGTGAGTGGGGCTTGGTGCGGTGGGGGTCTGGGTGCAACTAGTTGGGGGGTCAGTGGCAGGGGGGTCTGGATGTGGGGGCTCAGTGTGGTGCAGGGGGGAGATGGGGCTTGTCAATGGGGGGGGTAAGTGAAGGGAGCTCGGTGGGGGTGGTCTGGGTGCAGGGGTGGGGATCCTGAGGCAGGGGAGCTCCAGATGCAGGGGTTGAGGTTCAGTGGAGTGGGGTTCGGGTATGGAGGGCTAGGGGGGTTCTTGGTGTATGGGGTGAGGCTTGGCAAGGGTGTCTGGGTATGGGAGGTCCGGGTGCACAGGGATTTGGTGGATGGGGGAGCAGCTCTCCATATAGTGAGCCCTCCCACCACAGCTGAGGAGCGATGGGGGCAGAGGAGGATGCTGAACTTCCTGGAGCTGAGGGAGGTTTCTGGCAGAGGAAGAGGAAGTCCCATCCTTGGCAGGGGAAGAGGAAGTTCCATCCTCTCCTGCCTCCAGCCCAGCTGGGACTAGCAGCTGAACCCAGTTCAGAGTAGGAGCCACTGGTTGGAGTGTCCCCAGCCTCATAGTGATTTACCTCTCTGCTGGCTGCTCTGGATCCCTGAAACAATGTACCTGCACTGCTCGGGGGTGGTGCGTGACTGCTCCTGCAGATTCCCTTTGCTTCCCTATCAGAAAGTCATTTTTCTGTGGGGAAGCAAAGAAATCTGTGGGGGACATGAATTCTGTGCATGCGCAGTGATGCAAATTTCTTCCAGGAGTAACAAGGTTCAGTAAACAGATTATTCCAATAATGATTTTGATGAAAAACTCAATTGGATGTGTTGCAGAAAGTCTTGTTCCTATTCTCACATCTTGACAATGCTGAATTATTTTTCCAAAAAACAGCCAAAAATACTTTTCTTGAGGCAGTTAGGGACTGTGACGTAGGTAATCAGGTGTAGTGGGCAGAGCAGGTTGGGAAACAAAGCCAAAGGTCAGCACTAGAGACAGGGATCAAACCAGACTCAGAACCAGGAATTGAAGTAGAGAGTCAGAGCTGATGTCAAATGCCAGAGCCCAGGGTCAACCCAGAGTCAGATCAGAAATCAGAGGCTGGGGTCAGACCAAGACTGGCCACTGAGGATTGGCAGTGAGGTGTAAGGGCAGGCGAAGAGGCAAGGATCAAAAGCATGGTGGGGACAGGAGCAAAGGGAGGAATAAGGCAGGAGCCAAGAATGGGGTTGGGTGCAGGAGGCAGGCACAAACCGGATGCAAGACTGCTACAAAAGGAAACCACCTTGTTGCTCAGACAAACTTCCTGTTCCTCCACTTGACTTAAATACTGTAGTTGGAACAATCGGTGGAGCTGGGCAATCCTCCAATCAGGAGTTCCCATGTGTGGTGCCTTGGCTGGAGTTAGCCCTAGTAGCTCCTCAACCCAGGTGGTTTCAGTAGCCATTGGGTGGAGGCCAGGCTGTGGCAGCTAGCTAGGGGACTCCCATGCCAGGGTTCAACATCCAGGACATCACAGACAAAAATTTAATAGCCTCTAGCAGCAGTACCAGTGAACTGAATCCTCGGTAATTTCAATAGCTTTCTTAATTACAAAAACTATTTAAATGTGAAGAAAATCTTGGTCTCTTTCTGTTTAATTCTACAGAGTAGCCACTGTAATATGATAAGCAGAACTGGGTAAAAAAAGGTCAGCTTTCAGGAGAGATCCAGTCTGGTATTGCTCTGGGAGATTTGGAATGAAAGCTCGGTACAGACTTGCTTGCACTCAAATTCTAGAGCTTCAGCATGGAGTGCTGGCTGCCAAGAACGCTTAATAATTTTTTTTTTCCTACAATTCTGTCTGCCGCATCACTTATTGCCACTGAAAGTCAATGCTGGACTAGTGCTATCACCAATCACTTCTATAGAAACAAGCAGTGAAATTATAAACACGGAGGGCTAAGCTAGGCTCAGCACAGCCCAGAATACTGAGAGGCATTGTGCTCTAAGCATCCCTCTAAGGTACAATCCTCCCCAGGTGGGAAGGGGGCAAGGAGCATTTTGTGGTAGCTCTTAAGTGATTGCAGCATATTCCTCCCTTCTACAGGCAGAGGCAGAACCCGGTCCATATCCACCTCCTCTCTGGAGTGTAGCATCTGGCACACAACCCCTGCATTTCCCCTAAGCCCTGGCCTGCGATATGGTATCACCCTTAACGTGGCTGTGCAAAATGGCATGGGAGTCCTTACTCCCATGTACTGTTTTGTGTGGTTTCATTAGGACTAGTGACAATTCAGCCCAGAGTTAGAATCTCACCGGAAGAACAAATCAAGAAGTTAAACTGAAGGTTACAAGTCACAAGTAAAACAAACAGTAATAAAATATTTGTATGCAAAATAATGTTCTATTTGTTCAAGTTATTGATTCATTGTGAGAGTTCTCCTTTATTTATAGGCTCAGATTTTAAGGCCAGAAGGAACCACTGTTAATCTATTCTGACCTCCTGTAGGTTTCTTGTATTTCTTTTATACCATTAGAGGAGAAAATACAACTTCCCCAATGCCAAATCATTTCCCAAAATGTTAATTTAGGACTAATATAATAAAGTTCTAACCTCCATATTAACACATGCACCTATTCCATTTCTGCCTGTATGAAAGAGTTATTGATTTTTCCCCCCCTGGGCACTCAGTGTAAGGTTTTATTTAGTTATCTGTAATATTTTACATTATTCCAAGACAAGTACCACAGGACGGGGGGGGGGGGGGGGGGAAAAGATAGCATGCCTCCTTTGAGAGCACACTGACATGCACTAAAATAAAGCTTTGATGTCTTATTTTAGTAACTTCTAAAGTGATATAATCAGGGAGATATCAGTAAACAGTTGGTATGGGAACAAGGATGTCTATATAGACTTATTTCATAAATATACAAAAGATAAACCCTGATCCAAACCTAGGGAAAATTAGTGGAAAAGGGGAAGTTAAAATAACTTTTGCATTTCATAGTTTGTCTGCATATCAATTTATTCATAATAGACTCATCCCCTTAATACATATCTAGTGTCATACATAGAGCTGATAAATTCTATCAAAACATTTTTTCCTAATACAAAAATTCCAGCATTTGGGGTTTTTTCCCTCCCCAGATTTTTTCCCTCATCCCTCCCTCCTCAGCTATAAAGCTGCAGCTGATGGTGGAAGTGTTAAAAGGTAATTTCTACACAAAATGGAAGGGGAGGAAAAAAAATAATGAAATTCCCCTTCCTTTCCCCAATTCTCTAACTAGCTGTAGTCATACACATAATTGAGAGAAGCAGAATGTGATTCAATGGACTAAAGTTCTCCACGCAGGGAGCTAGATCAGGTTCGTATTGAGGAAAGTGCTTGCTGAGGTAGGCCGAGCCATAATAGTGACACGTTTCAAGTGTATTTCTGATCTCTTATGGTAAGTGACAGCCTTCTTTTGGGAACCATCTTTCCACTGCTCTTGTGATTTTCTCTCCAGACTAGGTCTGCCTCACAGCCTTACTTATGAGTAACCACTGTTAGATTATGAAGAGGCAATATTAAGGGTGTGTACTGGCTAGATTAGTAGTTCTCAATCTTTCCCCTACTACTGTACCCCTTTCAGGAGTCTGATTTGTCTTGCATATCCCCAAGTTTCACCTCACTTAAAAACGACTTGCCTACAAATTCAAACATAAAAATACAGAAGTGTCACAGCACACCATTACTGAAAATTGCTTAATATCATTTTTACCATATAGTTATAAAATAAATCAATTGGAATATAAAATATTGTACTTACATTTCTGTGTCTCGTATATAGAGCAGTATAAAGAAATCATTGTCTGTATGAAATTTGTTTGTACTGACTTTGCTAGTGCTTTTTATATAACCTGTTGTAAAACTAGACAAATATAAAAGAAATCACTCAGAATTTGTGATTTCCACCAAAATGCTTCCTTTTTCCAGTTTTTCCAGCTGGGGAACAGGCTCACAATGGAAGTCCGAGTCACTATATTGTGTTATTCTGACAAATAAAATATGCAGAATTTTAAAATATTATGTGCAGAAATTTTAATTTTGTGGTGCACAATTCCCCCAGGAGTAATTGGCATAAATCAGTGGAGTCATGTTGATATAAACAATTGTGGGTTGTGCGTTTAAGAGAACTGGTAGTGGCACACAACAGGGGGCAGCACTGATTGGTCCCAGTTGGCATGCAAGCAAGGTGGTCTCTAAGAGGCTGTAATAAAGCTCTATTTGTTAGAACCTCCTGGGTCTTGTCTCTAAGTATTAACTGTCTTTGTGCCTAGCATCAGACTAGAACATTCCAGTAACAGAATAGAAAATCTCCTATGATAATTACAGTATATATTTGCAAGCTAGGGCTACCAGTCCTATTAGCAACACTGGAAGCTGGATAGCCATCTGTCTTGGATGGTTTCAACACAACAAATCCTGCATCTTGGCAAGGGAATAGACTAGATGATCCTTGCGGTTTCTTCTAGCCCTATGATTCTATGTTAGCAAATGAAGCAAACTTCCATCAACCTTTTATTCTTTGTAGGTGAGCCAAAGTCCTATCATATCTTGTGTTTATAGTTCTTTGTATTAAAGCTGAACTTCACCTGACCCTAATGTGTTATCAATAAGCTTAATTTTAGCTGGACCTTAGCATGTTAATAGAGGATTGTGTGTCCTGTTACTTTAACTCACTGATCCTTAGGAAATGCATCCAAATGGCAAGACAGATAACTGATAAGGAGCAGTTGTTTCCTGTGATCAATAAGATAATGATTTATCAAGAAAGGTTTTTAGCTTATCAGGAACTACTCTAACAGATGGTTTTGTCATAATGACTTGGTTGAAGATATCTTTTGTGATTGATAAAATAATGGATTGCTGAACAGGTGTCTTTAGCTCATCAGTTATGTAAATCAGATACCATGAAATGAGTTCCACAGGTCAAGAGGTGATTTTCTTGGTTTC
Source organism: Dermochelys coriacea (assembly GCF_009764565.3). NCBI lineage: Eukaryota > Metazoa > Chordata > Testudines > Dermochelyidae > Dermochelys > Dermochelys coriacea. The sequence continues at coordinate 119,010,578 of NC_050072.1, forward strand.
TTTTCTGTAAACACACATAGTATATAAAGGGATGCAATCCTATTTGGAACCATCCAATCCTGCTGTCTGCTCCCCAGACTATTTTGGTATGTAAAATGTTTGTCTGTCTTGTGCTGTGTTAATCTTTCATAATAAATTCCAGTTAAGCCTGTTATACCAACAGCACATAATGATTAAAATTCACGGAAGTAGGGACTATTACAATAATACTCAGTTCTACACTTCTCACTTAGGCAAAACTCCTATTGATTTTACTGGGAATTAAACCCGAGTAGAGGGACTCCAGGATTGAGCCCTTTTTTCAATGCTTCTTGTGTACAGAGACAGAGTATTAATGATCTGATCATTGAGAACAGCAACAGGAAGAGTCTGGCTTAAATAGTTCAAGGGCAAGGGGTATCCAAGTTAAGGTTGTTTTCATGCCATCCTTAATTCAGCATTAGAGCTACTTGAAAGGCTCAATTTCACACATGAAGACTGAAGTTTCCACAGGATCACATGAATGGGACATTATTTCTGCTTGGGAAGGGTGTCAGGCTAAAATTCTATCCAAATCACAACGTTTGCCTAGAGTTAGAGTTAAGATTTACCATCTTTGCAAAAAAACTTTTCCATTTCCTGAGTTAAAACCATGTTTGCCAGTGATGAGCATTGCTCTACATTTTTGTGCAAGATAGAAAAACAGTATACATGCTCCCCACCTCAGGGGAAAAAAGTGATTCTCCTTCCCTCTCTATTGCTCTGTCCAATGATGTATGCTTTTTCTACAGAGCTCTGGAGGTGGTGACTCATTATGTAACATATTTTGGCATTCTATTCACAGGTTGACAGCCTGCTCCTGCTTAAGTTAGTGGCAAAACTCACATTGACTCCAGTGCAGAATTGCTCTTAAATCCTAAATGCATAAGCCAAATCTTCCATTGACTTTTAATCTTATCCGCATAGTTAAACATTATTCACAGGTTTTTTTGTGTTTATTTTGTTTCTGTCCACCTCTGCCCAGTTGAGGAGCTGTTCTCTTATCAAAACTGCTCCTTTTCAGGAGCTACATTAGTTCTAAAGTGACCCATGTTTACCCAAGAGTGGCTCTCTGTCCCAATCTGCTGACTGGACCACACAGATCTGAGTCTGCTGCTGGTTTTGAGCTAACAGACCTGAATTATTTCAGGCAGAAGAGATCATTCTTTTGGATTCAGACGTTCTAGGTCCAATCCCCATTACTTACAATCCACCCAGGGAGGTCACATGACAAGTGATGGGCCATCACTTTGTGGAATTTCAGGTTTTAAAAACACACACACACACACACACAAAACAAAACCCATGGCTACAAAAATAATCCTCCCCCCACGCGCATGGCTTGTTCTCCCTTTCCCCTTTTTCTACTGGAAAAGGGAGAGAAAGAGTGGGGAGGAATGTTGGTCCCCCTCCCCCATTTAAAAATAATTGGAAAGTTCCTACCAAACAAACAAACATACATTTCATGAAAAGTTTCAATTTGGTTGAAAAGCAATTTTGGGGGGGGGCCAATAAAATGGTTTGACAACATGATTTTGACCAGTTCTATAGACAAGACAAAGGGCGGAGGAAAGAAAGGAACACCAGTAACCTCTTCTAATAGTTGGGGAACGGAGATGTGAAATGACTTGCTTCAGGTTGTTTCACATCACTGAGAGCCAGGCATAGAACCAAAAGGTCTCCTGACCCCCAATCCCATGCCCTATCCACTGAATCACTGTCTTCTTGAAGGGATGGTTCATTTGATTTACAGTGCAGAAGAGAATCCAAAATACCTCAGTAAGAAAAAAAAACACCACACATTGAGACTGAGCCTTTTAACAGTGACATGTATAAGATGAAATTTTAAGACTAGAATCCTCTGCAAAGAAGTATTTAGAAATACAATTCCTTCCTAAAGCACCTTCAACTTTAATATTTAACTTCCTTGTGACAAGGGTCTGATTTTTTTTCCTTGGTGCAATGGGAAACACTATGACTGTTGCAGAGGAGGAGTTGTTAGTAAAAGGAAAGATTTGTAGATGGCTTATGTCGCCCCTGTGAAACTGCAATTATTTTCCCATAACCAGAGGAGCACAGAATAAAGGACCTGCTTTACTTGTCATGTCAAGGCATGAAATGAAGTTTAAACAGTGGAAAAACCAACTCTTTCTTGATCAAGAATACTTATAGAAAACATTTTTCATGATTCATATTTAATATGGTGTCTCGTTTCAGAAGGTACTGCAATTAAATGTGCATTAATGGCAATGATTCCTAATTCACGCTACAAACCTAACAGAGCATATCCAACTACATTGCAATTGATGGACAATTGTTAACTGTCAGGAGATAACAGTCTCTTCAATGAGATAAGTTTTGTAATGGTACAGCAGAAAATAAATGAATTTAAAGCAGCTTCCAAGTATTATTGAAGCAACTAAAGTTTTATGACTTACTATTTTTTGAGTAGCCTTCTCATGTTGCACGTGTAGAAAACAGGGATTAGGCACTCAAGATGCCATGCAAAGAATTAGAATAATTTATACTGCACTTTTGATATAAAAGAGATAAATATATTTTAAAAGATTAACTTCAGTATTGCCAACCCTAATGATGTGTGTACACTGCCATGAAGATTGTGACACACATGGCAGCATGGGCTAACCACCTGAGTGTAAACCGGCCCTACCCCTTGGGTTTGTATTTGGGTGGCTATTTTTAGTGCACTTACTGGAGTGGAGCTAGTACATATCTGTCTACCCAAGCTGGGAAGCACGTTCCCAACTGTAGTATATATGGACCCTCAAAACTTTGCCACCCCATTAAACCAGTGCAATTCCACAAATTGGCTTGATTAGAACAGCTCCTGATTCACAACGGCGTAAGCAAGAGTAGATTCAGGCCCCACTCCTGTGAAAATGTAATCTTCGTAGAAGCAAACCTGTGCAGCTTCCATCCCCCCAGACTATCATAGACAGGTGAAATCCTTGCCTGAGAAGAGTTAGAGAAAGCTCAGAGGAATGTCTAAATTACAGCAAGGATGCTTCTAAAACTTTGTACTTCTTTCTTGAGAAGAATCCGGACCTTAAAAAAAATTCTTCGTCGCCCCTCCTCTTCAGCTCACTTCAAGTACTCACCATATTATTTCTGTTACCTTGATGAAAGCAGCAAATGAATAATGAACAAAAACTCATGCCTGGCCACAAGAGATTCATGTGATATAAATTTCTCAGATTACAATATCCTTATGTACTAATAATAATTCCTTTGCTCTTCAAAAATAGTTATTAGAAAACCCATTCTATGAACTAATCAATATGTTTTCCTTCTCTACTGGTCACTAATTTGGTGCCAAAAAAAGTGTTCACTTTTCAACTGCTGAATTCTTGCACTTTATGTCCAACATGAGAAACTTTACTTGATTCTTTTTTATATAAATGCGAGACCTCCTATTTTTCTTCTGCAGGCTCACATTAAATTTTAAAAAGAAACATGTGGGTATGAACAAAGGCTCAACCAGGCAGTTTCATTTAAATTAGTACACCAATAATGGCCCTGCAGTGGAAAGAACTGCTACAATACAACTGCAGGTAATTATTCTTTTAAAATATATACATATCAAAGAGAACAAGACCAATTCATTTACAAAGAAAAGGGTGTATTAGTACTGCAGCATAATAAAAGGTCATTACAACTGACATCTCAACACAGTCTTTTAGACTTCACAATAAGCAGAACGTAAAGGGAACAGGACGGGGACAGAATTCTAAAATTGTAATGATGTTTCTTGGTGTCCATGCCCACAGTTAAACTTATGCATAGAACTATTATGCCTATTATACTGCAAGCTTCCAACTCTCTTTCTCCTCCCCTTCTAATGAGGTTTCCTGCTCAGAATGAAAGGATCCTGAGTGTTTATGGGTCAACGTCCTAATTGATAAAGCATAAAATGGGCTATCAGTTAGTGTCTGCTACAGACCACCAAATCACACTAGGGAACAAGATGGTCAGCTCCTTATGCATTTATCTATAATGTATAGGGGAAAAAAGCCAGGTGCTCATGGGAGATTTCAGAGTGAGTGACATATACTGGAGGTCTAATGCTACCAGTGCTAAAACATCATTGGACTTTCCAAATATTATCGAAGACAATTTCCTAACTCCAAAGTATTGCAGTCAGTCAACACAGGGGAATTCTATATTAGCCCTAGACCTGAAAGATAAAGAACTGATCATGGACCTAAAAATTAAATAGTAGCTTAGATACAAGTGATCATGACTTGATCACATTTATAATGTGCAAACAGAATAAAGTCCAGACCATCAATATATGCACTTGGTACTTTAAAAAATGGCCAGTTTCACAAAAGTGAAAACAATTATGAGCCATATCAGCTGGGAGGGAAGAGTTTAACAGAAAAATGTGAATTGTAATAGGGAATTATTTAAGAACACTTCACTAAATACCCCAAAAGCCACAACTGAGGAAGAAAGCTGTATTGATTAAAAACCCCACCCTGGTTTAGAAGGAAAATGAAGATAGCTTTTAAAAGTATTTAAAAAAAGACATTGCAAAGGGGACGTAAGTTAAGAATTGTAGAAAATTGATAAGGGAAGCAGAGAGACACATCTATGGCTACCAGAAATAAGGACAATAAAAAAGTGTTTTTGAAGTATATAGGAACAAAGAGAATCCTAATATGCTATTGGTCCATTACTAGATGGAAAGGGTAGAATTATCAATAATGTAGAGAAGGCAGAAATGTTCAATTAATATTTCTATACTGTATTTGGGAAAAACAAATGATGTAGTCTCATCAGATGATGATGACACTCTTTCCGTTTCACTAATATGTTAAAAAAGCATCTCGTAAAGTTAAATATTTTTAAAGTCAGCAAGTCCAGATGACTTGCATCCAAAATTGTTGATTTTCAGTAAGTATTGGAACACTTAGCATGTTGCAGAAGAAAGCTAATATGGTGCCAATATTTAAAAAGGCTCTCTGTGCCTCAAATCTCCATCTGTAAACTGGGATAATAGTGCTGCCCTTTGTGAGGATAAATAAATCCTAGGTTGTCAGCCACTCATATTACAGTAATGAAGCCATGTAAATACGAGAGAGAGAGAGAGAGAGAGAGATCCAATTAAAAGCATAGCAGAATTTCACTAGTTACAGATCTGTTGTCAGCTACTGACTATTGTGAATGGGCAAGTGAACAAACATCCAAAAGCAAGGACTATGTATCAGAAGGTGCAGTTTGTTCATTTTGACAATGGCAGTGGAGTTTTAATCAATCATATAGGATAATATTTGACCATATGCTGTTAAATTAACTTCAGTATGCTTTTTAGTCTCTCGTGGAAGCTCCCTGCTGCATTCTGCTACTTCTCTTTGCTAAGAGAAAAGGGAAAGATGTGGGGGTGATTAGGGGGGAAAAAAGGTGTGAACTAGTAAAAGATTTTCTACTGTAATCCAAAGGGGATCGTTTCAAATCATTAGCTATCTTAAATATTAAGCTGTTAATATCATTTTTTAGGAATTGTTGGAATATACCATCTTTTCTGGAATAAGGAAGGGAAGCCCTGACAGGAGCTGGGAGTTCTTACCAGAGAGAAGTCAGAAAAATGCAGCAAGCAGCTGCTATCTGTAAAATGGTCACTTTAGGTGTGCAGCTCTATCAAATTTAAAAGGCCAGCCCTAAAAAAAATCACTCTAGGGGGAAATTCCTAGAAGAGGGCAAACCTGCCTAATAGAAAGTTAGTAGGGACCAGAAAGTAGCTCATGGGAAAATGCTTCTACTAGGGCCACTATAACAGATATTACAAACTTATTTCCTGTGTGTGATTCATTGTTCCACTACTTATGTAAAAGGGAGCAAATTTCTCTATTTGTGCAACCTAATGCTATAACTTCCCTGAGTTGGCTGGGCAATGCAATTAGAACATTTGATATGTAGCTGCCTTGGCCAAAGTTCATAGAACCTGCTGTATCATAACTATGTTTTAGATATAAAATACTTCCATGATCAAATCTCTCAACTGTGGTTGTATTACATCTGAACTGATGGCTCTCTCTCCCCGTAATGTAACCTCACCCCAATTCTGTTGTAATAAAAGATCAGTGAATGGGGCTGATGTACAGTGATTTCATCTAGCTATTACTGCTTCTAGCTCTTCAGCAAGAGCAAAATCACTATTCCATGTGGCTGACATAGTCTTCCTAGTTCACAGGTAAGTCCATCTGAGCTTCATGGTCAGGGAAATGCTTTTATTTTTTTTTAAATTAAAAAATCAAAAATTGGAGGGGATTTTCATTTTCTGAACAAACACAATAATCTCTTCTACAATAAAATACACTTTTCACTTCAATTAGGAAAAACTTCTGCCTGTTCCCTATAGGCTTGTATTCTTTCAGCCCACTGAAAGAATACAGGCCTATAATTTAATTGTTCATGAAAAACCTGAGTCTCTCACTGTAGTTTTGCAACAAGCATTTTAATTGCAAATTCACTGAGGAAAAAAAAACCCTACAGATGTGACAAGAAAGCCTACATATAATTAAAACCCAAACAAAAAAAATTTCCTACAAATTTAGCTGTGGGATTCTTCTCTTAATATATACTTTTTAATGTGGAGAAGGGGAACAGTGGACAAAAGTCTTATTTTTTAAGCTTTTTCTTTAAATAGTTGTTATCTTTCTGTTTTCCTATATGTGCTATGATTTACCACTGCCCATAGAACTTGTACATAATACAGTTTTGCATAAAACCTTTTTTTGCAAAAGTACAGGATGCAGCTATAACATTTGCTTATGCACCCACTGCATACTTTTGTATTTATGTTCACAAAGTAAACATGCATGCAGACACTTAGTTGTGCAATTTAAATAGCTGATTAGCATGCACAAAAACAAGCTGTGCGCACAATAGTTAAGTGCAAAAATTTTTTGAATAAAGCTGAGCACTTGAATCTGAACATTTGACCTTTAAGTTTTTTATGAATATCCATGTCACGTCCTGAAACAGCTATGCAAAAGTTCATGTGCCCAACCCTGTAAGCCTTATGTTTACCTTTCCTAACTTTTATTTCTAAACGTAGAATTAACAAGAAGCAGAGACAAAGGCTCCAATAGGCAGCTTTATTTATAATACTACAAGAATGACTCTGCAAGTGTGAGAACTGTTACAACACTTCAGCAGACAATTATTCTTTACCAAATAAAATCAGAGACAACAAGACCAATTAGTTTATGAAGTAAAGGGCATGCAAGCAACACCATAAAAGGTCATCAGAACTGACATTCATCTGCACATCTCTGTACAGACATCACATCATAGCAGTCAAAATTTAATGGGAAAAAACTGACAGGTGTGTACTGCATCTATGAATTACAGTGCTCTCTTACACACCGAACAGCCCAGAGTTGGTGTCCACTCACTAATTCCCCACAAAATATGGGAGCAGAAGTTATTGTGACAATTATATGCCAAGTTTCCTGCCTGCAGTGTTGTTGTAGCCAAGTCAGTCCCAGGATAAGAGAGAGAGAGAGAGAAGATGGGTTAGGAAATATCATTTATTGTGAGAGACAGAATTTTGAACCCACATTGCGCTCTCCTTTAGGTCTGGGAAACTTACTCAGTGTCACAGCTAAATACAAGATGGAACAGATTATTTATCATAAGTAAATGACACACATTTCAGGGGAACATTCCAGCAGGTATTTGCAGTCCAAACTCTGAGATCTGCTTCTCCCAGACAGACTGACCAGTAGGAAGCTGGGCTGCCTTTCCAGGGGCAGTTGTGTAGTGGTGTCAAGATGTGAATGAGATTTCAGACTGTCAAGACACATGAAGAGTAAAGCAGTGCTGTGGCCTCTGCTTTACAGGTTGGAGTCTCCTTTTATTTAAATCACTTTTACAACAGTACTAAACTCCACTACCTTCAGTGCAGATACCCCAGCCTGATTTGCACCAAACACAAGTCAAAGAAGAAATCAGACCCGATATATCTGTAGAAGTAGAATGGTCCAGTGGTTTGAGCACTGGCTGGTGACTGGGGTTCAAGTCCCTGCTCACCACAGACATCCTGTTTGACTTTGGCCATGTCATTTAACCTCTGTGCCTCAGTTCCCCAGTGGTAGGAGTACTTCCCTACCACACAGGGCAGCGTGAGGACAAATGTGTTAATGATTTGGATAATGGGGCCATAGACGTACCTAAGATATATAAATCTCTGTCTCCTACGCTGTCCTTGAGGAAGCCACTAATCATCCTGTTAAATACATTTTAGGGATTCCATTAATATAGAGGAGATGCCGAGATCCTAAATCCTTTATCACCTTTAAATTTATTCCTAGGTGAAGAAAAAAATATGTTTACTTAAATATTGACATGTGGAGAGGAGGCATGTAATGTTTCATAACTTTGGCAGTGCCATCTGATCAGTTAAACAAAATAAGACTGCTAGCCACAGCTTTGCCCTAGTACGAATCCACACCTGTGCTGCTTTTCAGTGATCCTTTTCTGTTAAAACGGTTGATGCTGGATGGTACAGATTTATCACTGGCAGCTTCCTCCTGCTTTAAGGAGTCAAAACTAAAAGCTCCAGGAGCAAAGTAAAATAAAAGAGATTCTGCTTTTTAAAACTCCACTTGCTGTAAGTGTTAACATGCAGCTACACCTGGGCCTTGCGCGGAGTGGATGTGCTTCTTTCAGTGGGTGTCAGCCTGCCTCCTTGGATCCTTGTGAGTGTCTGGTCTGGGGAAGGGATTTTAACATACCCTAGATGCATGGGACCACTTAGGGTCCCATGCATAGACCAGCCGCTATGAATATCCTCAGGGAGATCACAGACCATCATTTCCTGGTGGACATCTGGCATGACAATTCCACCTTCACCTTTGGCTCAGTCGCACCACTCCCTGTTGGACTGCAACTCTCTGCTTTGGTTCCACCTCTTCGGTGCCCACTTCTCGGATATCCAGCCAACCCCATTCACGGACCATCATTTGGTGACCATGATTGCCTCTCTCACCTCGGAGTGCCCGGGGCTGGCCTATTGGCATTTCAGTAACGGCTTGCTGAATGACGTGGACTTCATGGCTTCCCTCTGGGTGTTCTGGCTGGCTTGGTGTGGACAGAGACATGCTTTTCCTTCATTGCATAGGTGGTGGGATGTGGGGAAGGTCCATGCCTGGCTCTTCTACTGTGACCATGCCTGGGAAAGTGGGGGAGCCAGCAGAGGGATGTGGAAATAGAGCAGCTGGAGCAGGAGGTCTTTGAGCTGAAGAGGCATCTGGCCCCCAGCCCTGGAAATCCATCCCTCTGTGGAGCGTGCCAGGAGAAGTGGGAGGAATTCCAGGCCCTCAACAACCAACAAGCTCAGGTACCTCTGTTTGATCCCACATTTGTCTCCTTTGGGAGATGGATCGTGACTCCTGCATCTTCTATACCCAGGAGAAACTGGTTTTTGGGGGTGGAGGGGTGAGAAACACATCACCTGCATCCCGACAGGGGACAGCACCACTCTCACAGATCCAGTGGAGATGCAGGGGAGGGCCAGGACCTTCTACAGCAGCCTCTTCCCCCCCAGCCCCGATCTGACTGATGTCGATTCCCACTGGGTGCTGTGGGCCAGGCTCCTGACGGTCAACATCGGCGGCTGGAGCAGCCTCTCACTCTGGCAGAGTTCTCCAAGCCCTGCGTCTGATGCCCATCAACAAATCCCTGGTCATCAACGGGCTTACTGTGGAGTTCTACCGCACATATTGGGACGTCCTCAGCCCGGACCTCACCATCATCCTATCAGTGGAACTAAACAGACGTAAAACATGGAGCTTAGAATCACTCCCAATATTTTAATCCTGGGTATGGGCCTGTGTGGTGGATATAACTTGTGTAACTATTTTCCCCCTCTTCATTTCACTGTGGGGTGGCCAGAACACACCCAACCACTCCAGTCTGTCCTTCGCTACTGTGCTGATAATCTATCTATGCCAAATTTCAGTGTCATTGACCTTTTTTAACAAAAGTCAGCTCTTACTTATCTGTCTTTGATCAAGGAAAAAAGATTTACTCCTGGCATTCTCTCCCTACTCCACAGGTCCTGTCAGAAAGAGTCATTGATTTATTGTCAACATATCCAACTTCACGCTGATAGCATCTGTAAACATTTTCATCCTTTCCTAACATGTCTATCCAGAAAAGAATGAGCAATTCTTACCAATCTCCAGGAGCCTTAGTGTGGGGTGCAACACTTCTCCTGTGTTGAGTATTTACAACAGTGTTGGGAACTCACTGTTCGAAGAGGTCTTCCCTTATCCGGATTTCCAGGACGAATGATCAGTCCTTTCATTATTGGCAGAGGAGTGGATGATAAGTTCAGTCCCCTTACCTGGGTCCAATGAATTTCTCTCATACACCTACACTGCTGAGCATGACATGCTAAATTATTCTTCCCTTGCCTGATCTAACAAACATTTTTAATTCCACATTAGGGGTACAATTTTCAGATGTGCCTAACTAACTTAGGAACCTAAGACTCAGGTTTCATAGCAGGCACTAACTAGCCTAAATCTCAATGACTTTCAAGGGGATTTAAGTCTTCTAGTATAGATTGGGTCTTTGTGGATCTAATATGGTCAAACCGGCAAAACCTTCGAAGTGTAGATGCAGTTTGACCAGTATAAACATTTTAATACTGATCTAGCTTATGCGGGTTCCCCCAACTGACATATGCTATATTAGTATAACTGCTTCAAAATTTGGGCTTTTACTGGCATATCTATGATGGAAACAAAAACAAACAAAACTCCATAACTGACATAGCTATGCCGGCAATATTTTCTAGTGTAGGCTTGCCCGCAGGCTCCTCAGTGCCTAAGAATAGATTTATAAAGGTATTTAGGTGGCTATTGGGATTTACAGAAATGCCTGAGCAGTTATGGGCCTAAATCCCATCAAAAGTCAGAGATGTTAGGTCCCTAACCTGCTGAGGCATTTATATAAGACCCACAAGGCAACTAAATGCCTTCATAAATCTGTCTTTAAGTCACTTTTGAAAATGGGATCTAGAGTAGCAGAGCAGATCAGTAGTTAAAAATCTCTTCGAACCCTTCCAAAGATTTGTTTTCATGGTCTTTATAGGGAAAAGGTTACAGGTTCTAGTGAACAGTTACTTTCCCATTGACTCCAATAAAACTGTACATGGGAGTAACTATTCCCCAACATGATTACAGGGGTCACAATCTAGTGTACAGATTTAAATAAAGATAACCTTTAATTGAATTTTCAAGCCAACGTCTGGAATTCTTCATCAGGAATATATTGAATTCTTTAGGCTTTCAGGATTGTGGCAAAGGAAATCTGTCAGGGGTTAGGGAAAGGAATATTGCTATTCTTTAGCTTGTCAAAAGACAGACAATGTATGTAGAAGCCATTTTCAATTAGGAAAAAAATATTAAACGAGGGCTACTTACTTGAGAATTTATTGTAGCTGAAACCACATTGTGTGATCCTCAGCAATTTGCATCTCACATCAGTCAAATAAAAGAAACTCATCTTTTCAAAAAGTATGCATATTAGTAAATAAATGGTTGTTTGTAACTACCATAATGTAGAAGTTAATAAGCAAGAACATAATTACTGCAGCAAATAAGCAGTTTGTTAGGGCATTAACACAACAGGTATGATTCACCCATTAATAAACCATTCATTAGCTGCTTGTAATTACTCAAGTCTTGGAAATTAATGCTGTTCATTTCATCTGATTATTCTGAAACAGAATAGAACTTTCACAAATATATAATTGTTAAATGGAATAACCATGTGTAAAAAACTTTAAATATGGTTCAAAAGACTAGCACTATTTAGCTTTGTTCCCATGGGGTGAACATTGAAATGTATGCCTTAAATTGCTCAAACAGGCAGAAAGAAATGGATTGCAGTATTGCATTAGGACACAGGAGTTCTAGGTTTAGTTCTGTGCACCACCATCAACTCCCTGTGTGACCTTGGATAGTGACTTCACTCTCCCTGTGCCTCAGTTCTCCATCTATAAAATGGGACAATACTGCCACCTTTTTCAGTCTCTCTTTAGGCTGCAATCTCCTGGTGCAGGGATTGCCTCTATTTTTTGTAGTACAATAGTGCACAATGGGGTCACAATCTTGTCTAGGCACATAGTGGAAGGTAGTCTGCACCTTAAAACACATATTGAAAGACAGTCCATGTCCAAAACAGCTTGCAATTCAATAAATCATCAGATATATATTTTCTAGTTCATTGAAACAGCATGCAGGAGCCTTACAATTTCAGCTGTCCTGCAAAAAGGATCTTCCTGCACAAACTCATTACTTAGTAGAGGATATCCATGCAGGGCAGATGATACTTCATGAGTCTAGGACAGTGCTGGGCAAGGCCATGCTGACGGTGATATAAATCTATCTACAATTCTTTTTTGAGTGGTAAAATATTTTCCTCCTTGCTTTCCCATCTGCCTTTTCTATTCTGTCACCTACATTTCCTTACTGGAAACACATGTCTGTGTCACAAAGAACAAAAAAATATAAAAAGGGTAAGATTATCTCTAATGGCATTTATAGGCACCGAGCATAGAAACAGCAAAAGGAACGCCATCCTGTCGGCTTTCAAAAAAACTGAGGATATGCTTTCTGATTAACACATTGGTATGCAAACTCAGACTTGCCAGTTCCAGCTGCTTACTCCACTGACAGGCCCTCAATTCCTGGTCTTCCTAGAATTGACATGATCACTTGGAACATGCCTTTTTTTGGAAGTAAGAATCTGAGAGTTCCAAGCAGGGTGGTGTTTAGATGTCTTGTGGACCCAATGTAAATTCTAGTTTCTCTTGCTAAACAAGAATATGGATAAGAGGTAGGAGGGGCTGTAAAATCTAATTCTAATAAGTCTACTTATCTGATTCTAGAGTGCCCATCACCAGAGTAAGTAGCAGTCATAGAATATGTAAAGTTGGCAGAGAGAAAATGTGCATTTTTCAGTGAATTGGGTACAGATTCCAGGCTTGATTTGTTTAAATAAAAAGGCATTTATATGGGCTGAGGTTGACTGAGTTAAAAAAAAATACATAAGAAAAGCTGGCTGAATGTATACTTCTGATGAGTGAATAAAATTGGCAGCATAATGTGAGTCTAGTTATTTCTGGTATTTCAGAGATGTCTCAGAATAAGAGGGACAAGCATAACAGAAACATTAATGACCTTTTAAACCCCCTTCCCCCCTCAAGAATAGTGCATTTTAACTGCTTTTTTTTTTTGCTTGCACCAGAGAAGACTGCAAGGAACTCTGACAGCTGAGAGTTCAAGGCAAGCTTGTATCAGAGACAACATCAAACAGCACTGGCATTACAGCCTAGCAAATAGTTACCTCATTGTCATGCAGAGTTTAATTAAAAGATTAGGCTTAGAAAAAGCCATCCAAGGTGTGTGCACAAAAAGGCCAGCTCTGTGTGAAATTGCCTTTCTTGGCACACGATTCTCTGAGCATGGAGCCAGCGCCATTCTGAATGCCAGCAGGCAGCTGTAGTGGGACTTATTTCAGCTGTGGAACAAAAGATATATTTTCCACCTGCAGTGCCTTTGCTTGATAATATTGCAATTTCATTCTCATTTTGGAGTGATGACTAAATTTAAACTCCCCAACGATAATTAGGATGACTTAGAATAATGATAGCAGCTAGGCACTGTAGCCTGAAGGAGGCGATGTTCCGCACAGAGCTGAAAATGAAGCAGGATATCCCAATGAAAAAGATGAAGGTTTTACAATTCTAACTTATCTTAACACAAGACAGGAAAAAAGGCATTTTGGTCTCAGCCAACCACCAATGATTTTAGGAGGAGGTTAGGGAATGGAACCATCCTTTTTAGCTGGAAATCTTAGGGACAAGTTTTCTAAAGCTTGCATGGGGGACAAGACCTGATGTGTGCAGTCATTGGAGCGGGTCCAAAAATAGGGTTATTTCCCACTCCCACTCCCCCGCCCCAGCCTGAGTCCCCCTCCACTCGGGGGGGGGGGTGTAAAAACCCCTAAAATACGTTAGTGTGGAAATGCTGTCACAGTGGCTCATGAGAGATGTCCTTCAGATGCCTCATGCTGCCATTCTCTTCTGTAGGGCAGGCTCTCAATGCCATAGTCCTTTCCTCTTGGAGAAAGGAGGCTGTGAATCATTGGAGTCCCTGGCCATTATGCATCATGAGAGATCTAGTCTCACCAGGGAGCAGGACCCATAAAGAGAATGACCACTTCTATGACACACTACGCCAGCATCTCCAAATCAAAATATTTGAGTTAGGAGTGTTTCGTTTCATGCCCCTCCCCCCAAAAAAAGTCAAGAATTTTCTGCAGGAAACAAAAAATGTTCCAAAAAATTTGAAAACCTCAGATTTCCATCAAAAACAGATTTGTCAGAAAAATCTTCAACCAGACCTAAGCAATCACCCTTGGATGCAAGGAGGAGGTACATATACAGTATGTAACATTTTCAAATGGGGTGACAGAGCATGTTTCGAAGTGTGCGCATGCTAGAGGATGGGTGGACAGAAGTGGGAAAGGAAGGGCGAGTGGCCCCAGTGGATAGGTGTGCACTGCCTAGCTCGGAACTGCCTAGGTTGCTCTTAACCTGAGGCAGGCAGGTTTTGGCATGATGGCTATAAAGAGGAAGAAGCTAGAGCAAGGAGCATATGGGAGAGGGTGCCAGGTGGGCATTGTCGAAAGGGTGTGAGGAAAGAGGGAAGGGAGAGCAAGCAGACACCTGGAGAGTAGTTATCAATGAACAGACATGTTGGCTCTGAGCAGAGGCAACAAAAGGGAGAGGACCGACCTTTGAGACGCTACTAGAGTTAGCCAGGCAGCTACATCCACGTAGCTTTTGCCAGGTATATTTCATAAGCAATGTTGGGCTCATAGAAGCAATTAGCATATATTAATGTATAATAGCACGAGTTAAATTATGTGCTGCTTGGGGCCACAGGGAAGGGAAGAGAAGGGAATCAGATGGGGGAGCAAACATGTGCACCTCCAGAAGTTTTTCCATAGTACACACCATCTATCCCCGCGGAGCCATCTCCATTGCAGCTGCTGGCTCCAGCATTTCCCTTGCTGAGTCCATGCTAGACTCAGCCCATGCCTTCCAACCCAGTCTACATAGGAGCAGCATCACTCCCCAGCCCTGAGAGGGGACATGGGCTACTGGAAAGGAGCTAGGCTGGGCAGGTCTGCAGGTGAGCCCTGGTGCAGGAGCCAGCCCCCCAGCAATGGTGAGGAGAAGCAGCACTAGCATGATATGGGATGGCAAGGCCAAAACTGAGTGAGTGGCATTGCCACCTGGCACATGTGGGTCACAGTGCCACTCTAGTTGGGCCCTGTGGCCCCCCGTCATGATGCCAAAGGAACCCTGAGCAGTGTTGCGATCCCTGTGCACCAGCTCACAATGCCACTCACTCGGTTTTGGACACTCACCCCATCATAATGGGCAGTCGGCAGGGCCAAAACTGAGTGGTGCTGTGACCCACATGCACTAGGTTGCAACACCAGTCATTCAATTTTGGCCCTGCCATCCCCTTTCATGACAGAGGGCAGTGGGACACCCAGTGCTGCTTCTCCTCACTGCTGCTATCAGGCTGTATCCTCACTGCTGCCAATGGACGCACCAAGCTTAACACGTGTATCGCTGCAGGTGCCACTGGGTGCAGACGCTTTAATAGCTGCTATAATCTTCTCAGACGTGTCAGGACTGATAAGTGCTAAAGCTTGTAAGTGTAGTGATTTTGACCCTGATTTGGCAAAACACTAAAGCACATGCTTAACTTTAAGCACAGTACTATTCCCATTGGCTTTGAGGATATAAATATCCAGATTAAAGTTAACTACTTTTGCTTGTCTACAGCCAAGCTCTACGATATAACTAGCCATCACCTTCAGCCCCCAACGAACACCTCTCCAATGCATCATCAAGGATCTACAACCTATCCTGAAGGACGACCCATCACTCTCACAGATCTTGGGAGACAGGCCAGTCCTTGCTTACAGACAGCCCCCTAACCTGAAGCAAATACTCACACACCACACAACAGAACCACTAACCCAGGAACCTATCCTTGCAACAAAGACCGTTGCCAACTCTGTCCACATATCTATTCAGAGGACACCATCATAGGGCCTAATCACATCAGCCACACTATCAGAGGCTCGTTTTCCTGCGCATCTACCAATGTGATATATGCCATCATGTGCCATCAATGCCCCTCTGCCATGTACATTGGTCAAACTGGACAGTCTCTACGTAAAAGAATAAATGGACACAAATCAGATGTCAAGAATTATAACATTCAAAAACCAGTCAGAGAACACTTCAATCTCTTTGGTCACTCAATTACAGACCTAAGCGTGGCTTTTCTTCAACAAAAAAACTTCAGAAACAGACTCCAATGAGAGACTGCTGAATTGTAATTAATTTGCAAACTGGATACAATTAACTTAGGCTTGAATAGAGACTGGGAGTTGATGGGTCATTACACAAAGTAAAACTATTTCCCCAAGTTTATTCCCCCCCCCCCACCGTTCCTCACACTAAGTTAATATGTAAATACCCACATTTACTACAATGCTGCACAGGCCCTTATTTAATAATATGAATGCCTATATAATGAATATTAATAGCTATATACTGAATATAATTATACCTGCCCCTGCTTTTACTGTTTACAGCATTAAGCATATTATACAGACATTTTTACCTTGAAGATACATTTCTTTGCAGTAATTGTAGCCACAAGTTCCCTTAATCAGCAGTTCACAGGGAAGGGAGGAAGGGACCATGACCCTGAGCTCTAGGGGGGAGATACCCTTTGTGCAAAGAAGTTATCCTTCAGACAACCATATTCCGTACGCAACTACAATGCTTATCTATCCTTAACAAACAGAAAGGAAGGGAAAAGGATGGCAACTTTATCTATCAAGCAAAGAAATAGTGCTTGCCTGAGCCTTACTCCCTATTACCATGATAGCGGTTATCCAGGTCTTTACATACCGCAACCAATATGTGACAAAATAGTTCAACTGGAAGAAGGGTCAGAGCAACCCACCCAACTATCAATAAGGTTTTTTCCTCTGAAGTAGCTAAATGGCAAAATCATCACAGGTGTCCATGGCAGCAGGATTAGGCCCTTAGGCAATCCTGAAATGGGATTCCTGTGGAGCCTCAGTGACTTATTTCAGTGCACACAGGTCCCCTCATACGGAGCTGATTGCAAGATAGGGGCCTTCGTTTGTAACTGTTCTTCTTATTTGGACACTAGAGATCAACGAGCTATCATTTACAGAATCTGGTGCCTACGTCAATGGAAGCTGCTGGCTGCTCAGCCCTTTCGAAAAGTAGAGCACTTATTGATGGGCTTGACCCTGCCCCTTTTGGAGTCAATGGACAAGCACCCCATTGATTTCTGTGGTGCAGGGTTGGGTCATTACATACAATACAGATCCACTGCATTTCCTTTATCTAAAAAATCTGTTACTTTTTCAAAAAAGGAGATTAGGTTGGTTTGGCATGATCTACCTTTTGTAAAGCCATGTTGTATTTTGTCCCATTTACCATTGTCCCAAGTCAATGGTAAATGGGACAAAATACAACATGGTTTTACAAAAGGTAGATAGTGCCAAACCAACCTAATCTCCTTTTTTGAAAAAGTAACAGATTTTTTTTAGATAAAGGAAATGCAGTGGATCTAATTTACCTAGATTTCAGTAAGGCGTTTGATACCGTGCCACATGGGGAATTATTAGTTAAATTGGAGAAGATGGGGATCAATATGAACATCAAAAGGTGGATAAGGAATTGGTTAAAGGGGAGACTGCAACGGGTCCTACTGAAAGGCGAACTGTCAGGTTGGAGGGAGGTTACCAGTGGAGTTCCTCAGGGATCGGTTTTGGGACCAATCTTATTTAATCTTTTTATTACTGACCTTGGCACAAAAAGTGGGAGTGTGCTAATAAAGTTTGCAGATGATACAAAGCTGGGAGGTATTGCCAATTTGGAGAAGGATCGGGATATTATACAGGAGGATCTGGATGACCTTGTAAACTGGAGTAATAGTAATAGGATGAAATTTAATAGTGAGAAGTGTAAGGTTATGCATTTAGGGATTAATAATAAGAATTTTAGTTATAAGTTGGGGACGCATCAATTAGAAGTAACGGAAGAGGAGAAGGACCTTGGAGTATTGGTTGATCATAGGATGACTATGAGCTGCCAATGTGATATGGCTGTGAAAAAAGCTAATGCGGTTTTGGGATGCATCAGGAGAGGTATTTCCAGTAGGGATAAGGAGGTTTTAGTACCATTATACAAGGCACTGGTGAGACCTCACCTAGAATACTGTGTGCAGTTCTGGTCTCCCATGTTTAAAAAGGATGAATTCAAACTGGAGCAGGTACAGAGAAGGGCTACTAGGATGATCCGAGGAATGGAAACCTTGTGTTATGAAAGGAGACTTAAGGAGCTTGGCTTGTTTAGCCTAACTAAAAGAAGGTTGAGGGGAGATATGATTGCTCTCTATAAAGATATCAGAGGGATAAATACAGGAGAGGGAGAGGAATTATTTCAGCTCAGCACCAATGTGGACACAAGAACAAATGGGTATAAACTGGCCACCAGGAAGTTTAGACTTGAAATTAGATGAAGGTTTTTAACCATCAGAGGAGTGAAGTTTTGGAATAGCCTTCCAAGGGAAGCAGTGGGGGCAAAAGATCTATCTGGTTTTAAGATTCTACTCGATAAGTTTATGGAGGAGATGGTATGATGGGAGAATGGGATTTTGGTAAGTAATTGATCTTTAAATATTCAGGGTAAATAGGCCAAATCCCCTGAGATGGGATATTAGATGGATGGGATCTGAGTTACCCAGGAAAGAATTTTCTGTAGTATCTGGCTGGTGAATCTTGCCCATATGCTCAGGGTTTAGCTGATTGCCATATTTGGGGTCGGGAAGGAATTTTCCTCCAAGGCAGATTGGAGAGGCCCTGGAGGTTTTTCACCTTCCTCTGTAGCATGGGGCATGATTGACTTGAGGGAGGCTTCTCTGCTCCTTGAAGTCTTTGAACCATGATTTAAGGACTTCAATAGCTCAGACATGGGTGAGGTTTTTCATAGGATTGGGTGGGTGAGATTCTGTAGCCTGCGCTGTGCAGGAGGTCGGACTAGATGATCAGAATGGTCCCTTCTGACCTTAGTATCTATGAATCTATGAGCCTTAATTTAGGCAACTATTTTTGAAAATCTTAGTATTGCTTTTTTTTTTTTTTAAATAGATTCAGTGGTTCTATCACTGTTCTACTTGCATGTGAAAAAGAGGTGAGATTTAATTCAACAGGACTTAATGCCCCCAAAAGAAAGCTGTAATAGCAAGGAGAAAGGAGCATGTTAACAGTGTTATAATAGCATTAGTTATAACACCATGAATCAACTCTTGTTCCTAGAACTTTTAAAAGGTGAAGTGCCAAGGAAAAAGAACCAATGAGGGAAGAGTTTAAAAAGTTTGGAGAGCATTTTAAATCATCCAGGTAACTTCCACCTTTATACCCAGTCACTTTCAAGAAGCAGATGGTGGATTAGTTTAAGTGTATGACATACCTGTCTTTAAATAGCTAAAAGCCTGGACGAATATTAAATGGCGTTTTCTCTGTTGTTAACATTAAAAAAACCCACAAACATGAAGGCAGACACACACAGTATAAAATTGTTTTAGGTTCTTTCCGAATTTTTGGATTGAAGACACTTCAATTTTTTTCCCTTTAGGTGTAAAAAGGAGAATGAAGTATAGAGACTGGGAGTGGATGGGTCATTACACAAAAGTAAAACTATTTCCCCATGTTTATCTCCCCCTCCCCACACACCGTTCCTCAGATGTTCTTGTCAACTGCTGGAAATGGCCCACCTTGATTATCACTACAAAAGGTACCCTCCCCCCCGCCCCCACTCTCCTGCTGGTAATAGCTCACCTTAAGTGATCACTCTGGTTACAGTGTGTATGGTAATACCCATTGTTTCATGTTCTCTGTGTATATAAATCTCCCCACTGTATTTACCACTGAATGCATCTGATGAAGTGAGCTGCAGCTCACGAAAACTTATGCTCAAATAAATTTGTTAGTCTCTAAGGTGCCACAAGTCCTCCTTTTCTTTTTATGAAAAACTAGTTGAAGTTCATTGCACGCAGAGACATAGGATGCATTTGTAAAACAAGCATTATAAGTTTTGCATCACAATGGCAGGATACATGAAAAATGCAATAGAAATGTTAGTCATGGCTGTTTGTTTCCTTAAAGATACTGGACAGATTGATCACCAGTTAAAACATTTCTTGGAATTAGTCATGATGTGGGGAAGGACCATGCAAGCTCCCTGCATCCTTACTAATACCCTGCAATTTCGATCTGCAATACCTATTTCTTTATATTATGTTCCTGACCTCTGTTCAGAACAGATGGACACCAAAGTGTGGTGTGATGGGCAAAATGTGTAAGCTCATTCTTAAAACAACCTTTATCCATCTAGGTACTTCTATGATCCTCATCACTGTAATATCTGAATGTCTTTCAGGCATTGCTGACTTTATCTTCCAAACACCCCTGTGAAGTAGGGAAGCATTATTGTCCCCAATTTACAGATGGGGAATTGATACATTAACAGCTTAAATGACTTTCTTGAAAGACACTCAAGCTATCTATGACAGAGTTGGGAATTGGACCCACACATTCCAATTTCTAGGTCAATGACCTAATGCAACCACAAGACCTTCCTTTGAGGATAGTTACTAGTACCTATGCCAAGAATCACAAACTCAAGATTCCACTTGTGATCCAAACCAGATCTGAGCTACAGTCACCAAAGGTAAGAGAAGGGTGTGTAGAGCTGCACCTAACCTTTGTTTCATAACCTGAAATTATATAAAACATACTGGTCCAGATCCTGAGCAATTGTGTGGGAGCTGTGGTTTGAAAAAACAGTTTTCCTGAGAGATGCCTGTATGGTCATACATCCTGGGTGATCTTTTGGGGTACGTCTACACTTCAATGACAGTGTCAATGTTCCTTCCCCACTCTGAACTCTAGGGTACAGATGTGGGGACCTGCATGAAAACCTCCTAAGCTTACTTTTACCAGCTTAGGTTAAAACTTCCCCAAGGTACAAACTATTTTACCTTTTGCCCTTGGACTTTTGCTGCCACCACCAAACGTCTAACCGGTATTATTATTAGGAAAGAGTCCGTTTGGAAACATCTTTCCCCCCCCAAAAAATTCTCCCAAACATTACCCCCCACCTTTCTGGGGAAGGTTTGATAAAAATCCTCACCAATTTGCATAGGTGACCATGGACCCAAACCCTTGGATCTTAAGAACAATGAAAATGCATTCAGTTTCTTAAAAGAAGAATTTTAATAGAAGAAACAGTAAAAAAAAATCACCTCTGTAAAATCAGGATGGTAAATACCTTACAGGGTAATTAGATTCAAAACATAGAGAATCCCTCTAGGCAAAACCTTAAGTTACAAACAGACACAAAAACAGGAATATCCATTCCATTCAGCACAGCTTATTTTTCTCAGCCATTTAAAGAAAACATATCTAGCTAGATTACTTACTAAGTTCTGAGACTCCATTCCTGTTCTGTCCCTGGCAAAAGTATCACACAGACAGGGAGAGAGAGGCTTTGTTTCTCCCTCCCCCCAGCTTTTGAAAGTATCTTGTCTCCTCATTGCTCATTTTGGTCAGGTGCCAGCGAGGTTAACCTAGCTTCTTAACCCTTTACAGGTGAAAAGGTTTTTCCTCTGGCCAGGAGGGATTTTAAAGGTGTTTACCCTTCCCTTTATATTTATGACAGATGGGATACCATTGCAGCTCATATGTGAGCCAGTTTTAATGTAGCTAGTTCTGGTACCAGAGAAGTGAAGCCACAGCACCATGGGATGTACAAGCCATTGGAACTCTGGGAAAATTACTTGGGTTGTTAGTGTGCCCCAAAGCCCATGCTGCCACAGCTTTGCTGGTTTGGTACCCAAGCTAGCTAAATTAAAATTACCTCATGTATGTCTACACAGGCTGCAATCACACCTGTCATTGCCGTGTAGGCATAACCTTTGTTCCTCAAGCAAAGGAATTCTCATTGAAATAGTGGTTCCACTAGCATATAGTGTAGTTACAGGACTTGAAAAAGAACTAAGCTGTTTTGCTCCAAACAGGTGTAAGCAGGGTCTAAGTGAATTCTTCCCTGACAGCTAGCTGGGAGCAGGAAGGACTTCAAGAGCAAACTGTATTTACATGAACACACCCACTCTGCTTAGATATCCAGCAGACAGAGCAGTGTTATGGCTGATGTTGGGTTACAAATCACTTTAGTACTGAATGCAGGGGTAGTGAAATGTTGTTACCAATATTGTTGTCATTATTTTATGAATACAGGGAAGTAGGACTGTGCTTAACCCATCCCAAATGAGGGGGTCACCCTCAGCTGAAAGGACCTTGTTAAGTCAGGAGCTTGAATGCCAAAGCCATGTAAAAGTAAGAGGGACAGGTATCCCAATCAGAAGGTGTGAACCCTCCCCTAAGGGCCTTCCCACTGTTCAAAGAAAGAGTAAATTAGCTTAATTAGGAGTCTTTTTGTTACTTTAAATGCTGAATCAGATCTGAAATCAGTTGTGGTGGGGCAATGTTTCTGCCCTGCCTGCAAAGTGCTGAAAATTACTAAGAGACTGATGTGCAGAGGTCACAGTGGAGAGGCAGGTGACAGTTGGCTGGTGAATGAGGGCCTGTGGAGAGGAGCAGCAGCTGGCGGGATGACCAGTGAAGAGGAACAGTGGCTGGCAGGGCAGCCAGCCAAAGCAAGTGCTCAGATGGTGAAGCAAGCCAGGTGCCTTCTTCCCCAGGTGGGAGGTGAACTCACACAGATGCACCTCTGAACCCTGGATCCTCTATAGTCAAGGACAACCACTGTGAGTGGAGTATGGTGAGGGAGCATAGAGGTGCACAGAAAATGAACTTTTGGTTGAAGAACTTAGGAACATGAGGCAGAAGGCACTTCCCCACCCACTCTGGGGGGGGGGTGTCCTGCTCATAGTTTTATGATTATGAATCCCGCTTGTGGTATTTTCCCTAATTAATGTCAGATGACATTAATTCTATCCTTTCATTAAAAGTTTCTTTTCTACACTCAGACTCTGTGCTTGTGAGAGGGGATGTATTGCCTTTCAGAGGCACCCAGGTGTGGTGTGCAGTTTTCCCAGGTTACTGGGTGGAGACTTGGGCTGGTTCTATATTGTATCAATGGAAAGGAACCCCTAGATATTGAACACAGCCCTTGTTCCTGCTGGCTCCACCTGGCAGAAGGGTTACATAGGAAAGTGTTTTTTTCTTTAAAACAGACAAGAGTGTAACCTACAGTCATACACTAACTCATACAAGCAGTTCCTGATCAACCACCTAATGAAAAAATAGTTATTTGTGTGTTGGGGGGGATGGGTTATACTGTAAAATAATGACTAACATTCTTATTTTGCCCAAAATTGTATTACCTTTGTGACAAACTAGGTCTCTATCCAATTGGGCAAAGTATAGCATCTCAAATAAAAAAAATCACTAACCCTTTTCTCTTTATTGAAAATGTACTACAGTATCATGCACACCTATAATATTTCTGAAGGGAACAGTTTCTCATTGCTTCTCTTTACAAACAAATGATTTAAAACTAAACAGAGATCAGTTCAAATAGTTTTGGTAATAACTGAATCATATGAAACATATCTGGATAAGTGGGTGAAACTCAATATCAGCCTCTAGCTCTCCTCTTTGTGTACATTTGGAAGCTTCATTATATAATAAATTAGATAGCTACAAAGAGCAAATGTCCACCCAGAAAATAGGTGTGAAACTGGAAATGTCAGGCATACATGTCAAATCTCTGCTTCTGCAATAACATACAGTGACACATAATTCCACTGAAGTCTCAATGGATCTGACCCTATGTCAGTTAATGCCAGGTGAAGATCTGATCCACAGGCAGGGAATGCTGACAAAGTTGGGCACTCTACTATTTATAAAATGGCAAGAATGAAAAGTGGGAGCTGATTGGTTTAACCCATGAAAATAACATCCAGCACTGGGATTTCTAACACCTCTTTACCAACAAGATCACTGTTAAATATGAAAGAAACACACACAGTTAATATGTTCTTATTGAAATATATGTTATCAAATATTTGCATAAAAATAAAATATCCCTCTGTTTGTAATTTTTAAAATATACTTCTTCATTCCCCTCTCCTTCTCTATGCTAGGATGCTCCACTCTTCTGTATTCTGTAGTGCTTCTCTTTATAGGGAAAAGAAGGGACGCTATTGTAATGACTACAATGTGGATTCTTACTGAGGCTACTAAGCATTTGCCACTAGAAGAAACTTTGATGTTTCCTCTGTCTCAGTAGCTCCTAAACTAGACTGAACATCCTGTGTTACCTAGTGTCATCATAGAGGCTCTCCTCAAAAAAGCTGGCCAGAAAATGGAATTTCCTTCCTTGCTAACAAACCAAAATATAAAGAAATCAAAACTTAGAAATTTTTCATGGGATGAAAAAAACTTGAAAAATTCTATTCCAGGAGCACCATCATGGCGTTTTTTTTTCTTGCTCTTTCCTGCCTGATTTTTGCCCTGGTACCTCCCTGTGCTACCTGACTCCACAGGAAGCTGAAAGCCTCAGAAGTTGGCCAGTCCTGGGAAAGAGCTGCCCACAGAGTTGGAGAGCCCAGGCTGGCCAGCCTGCCAGGTGCCTGTTAAACCTTTCAACAGAATTGGCACATTCTGGCACAACATTTTGATTCTCTTGAAGCAGCTTTTTCTGAAGGAAAATCTTTACCTACTCTGCTCCCTAATTCTTGGCCTATATGAAAATATGTATATTGTGTCTTTAAATCTATAGTGCCGAGAAAGATATTAGGCAGAATCTCTACACTGAGGCAAAGGGAGATACAGATTAGGTTTAGGAATAATGCTGTTTCCTTTTTTTTTCTAATAAAATTCCTGGTTCAGTGTTAGATGAAATTGGCGCTTTCTGAGATTTTGGAGCATCATCACATGAATCCTGAACTAACGAGCCAAGGAAGGATCTGCTGGCTACATTATGTGTTCTATCCTTCTCTGCTCCTCCTGTTCCTTCCTGTCAATTTCTGTAGGGTAGTGACCTGCATAGGTCTTGAAAAAAGTACCCAGCCTAGTGGCTCAGGCAGATAAGCTCTTCACCCGATTGCTAACAGCAGTTTAAGTTGATCTTCAAGAGGAAAGTTTCTACCACTAGTTCCCACTCAGGGAGTTTTGATCCTTTTACTTTTAATTATTATTGTGGGCTAACTTTCAGACAGGACTACCTAACTTAGGGCTCTGAGTTTCACATTAGAGAAAGCTATTACTTAGGTAACCATATACTCATTTTATGCATCTACATAGCAATTGGAAGTATCCAGATGCAGGCTTGGGCATGCTAGCTTAGGTGCACACTTTCGAAAACTTGGCTCTGTAGCAGCTCAAACACCCACCTCCATCATTTTTAAATGTTTAAATATTAACGGCACCTCTGTCTGAAGAGAGATTCTTTAACAAAAATCTCTGCCAACGTGTCTATCATTGCATGGTAAGGCAGTGATATTCCTGGCACTGTAAGAACTTCAAGCAAAAAAAGGGCTTATTCAAGGTTAAGAAGAAGCATGTCTCTTCCCCTGCCCTCTGCTTATTAGTGCAGTTTTTGGTTTTCATTTTAAATAGTCCACCAATACTTTTTTCATGGTTTTAATAATGTCCGCTGCATGAATAAATAATGAATTGCTCCTGCAGACCTATGCTGAACTAGGACAGTGACCATAAACATTGGGTGGCAGCTATTTTACTACAGTCTCCCCACTCCACTCCAGCTGACCAGTGGCTGGTGTGTTCTCAACAGCCTCTCACCAGTCAGGAAGCATTTTGATCCCCAGAAAATTCTGGAAATTATTCTCAGAATAACTCCAGTCTGGGACAGCTGGGGAAAAAATAGGGAGTTAAGAAAAATATGAGAGCAAGCTGGAAATGAACCCATTTCCATAAGTAGCATTTAAGGCCATGTGTCCACTGCCCCACGGTTTGGATTATGGCGATGTGGATAGCCCGGTGCACCAAAAACCTATGCTATCATTCCCCCATGTGAATGCTGTGGACATGCACTCAAAGGTTCTTCATTCATATTAACTTAGTCCTCTTCAAACAGGACTATATTAACTCAAAGCGGAAACCTTTAACATCATGCCTTAGCATCCACATGGAGTCATTACAGTGCAGCACTTCAGTGTGCATTATTATTCACACCCCTGTAGTGCAAACTGTGGGGCAGTGTAGATGTGCTCTAATACTGCCCTTTCTAATCATTAGGCCCATAACGACTCTTAGTAACCCTTCAGGAAGGCAGAGTTACTAAGAAACTCTGGTGCTCCACTTGTAAGGTAACTTCCTTCTCTTCATGTGCCAGTATATTTATGCTTGTATCTGTAATTTTCACTGCATGCACCTGAAGAAGTGGTTTCTACCCACAAAAGCTTATGCCCAAATAAATCTGCTAGTCTTTAAGGTGCCACCGGACTCCTCATTGTTTTTGTGGATACAGACTAATATGGCTACCCCTCTGATATTTAAGAAAGTTAGCTGACCTCAGAAAAGACAGCATCAAGTGCTATGACCACTTTTACAGTGGTAAGAGTAACTTCCTAAAAACTATGGAAGTGTATATAGTTACACACACTGTATAATTCTCCCTTTTAAAAGGCATAAAACACAATATCACAGCCTTTTGGAAAGATGGAGAAGCCTGCCTTACAGGCAATTCTTCTACACATTCTATTTAGGATAACAATACTCAACCCATGCCTCCCTAGATGCTTGCAGCAATTTGAGACCATGTGTTCAAATCTTACAGATTCCTGATGCTATACTTACTTCCACAGGGGGTAAATCAAAAGAGATTCTGTTGAAGTCTGTGGAGTTACCCTGATATGAAACTAGTGAGAGAGGAAATTCAAGCCCCATGTGGTTCTTCAGTGTCCTCTGAGCTCTTCCTTGCCTCAGGCAGTGTGATGAGAACACTGATCACAACAGCACACTACCTGATGCCTGACAGCTGCAAGGAACCACATCGGGGTGCTAATTCAACAGATGGGTTTGGCAGGGTCCTTTCTTGCTTCTCCTAGGCGTCAGAGGTATAGGGAGAGGCTGAATAAGCTCTGTCGAGCTCTAAATGAGTACTATGCAGCCAGAAAGGACGGGGAAGGAGAGAAGGTCAGGCAGAAAAAGGACAAATGGAATCAAAGCACCAAAGTCAGAGTGCAGCATCTTGACAATTGGGTTGATGTTTACATCATGGCATCATCATCTCTATTTCAGTAGCACCAACAAGTCCCAAACACCATGCATCAAGACATGTTTTGCGATGACGTGATAATGTCACAAAATGAACACCACTCTGAAGGCAGAACATCAGGTTGCCGATATTTTGTGGCTCTTTGTGATTTCACTTCATGGAACAAGAGCTCTACAATCTGCAGCCCTGAATGTCACTAATTTTAGACTAATAGCAGGAATGTAACAACTTAATCCCACACCGTATAAGGGAACTCAATAGCATCCTTTGTACATTTCTCAAGTTATTTGTTAAGAAGCAGTAAAACCCCACAAATGTCATTGCTAATGAAATACTAATTTAGAAAGATAAGACTTTTAATTTTAAATATGTCAAATGGATGAAGAAGTGGGGAATTAATTATTTGCATGGAATTCCAGCCACCGGAGTCTGTAATTTGTTTAAAGTCTAAGATCCCTCTACCTTGTGTTGAAACTTTAGCTGAAGATGACAAGCCAGCCCCAAAGCAGTACAGATTTGTCATGTTTAATCAAGTTTGGTGAGATAAGGTGCATAGAGAGCCCATAAAATGCCTTAAATGCAGCAGAATTTTGAAACCAAACCAATATTTTACTGTGGAGACAAGGTAACATCATCAGCACAGGTAAAATATTATAATATATTTTAGTGGGAGTTTAAAAGTCCCACCAGGAGCATTCTGAATCCATCGTAACTGATTAATAGACTGTTGCTGGATGTCTTCCAAATAGAGGGAGAATTATAATAATACACACTAATTGTGACAAAGGTGCGGATAAGCAATTCAACAACCTCCTGAGAAAGGGATAGTAAAGCAATTTAGCAATAGTCTGGAGATGGTATATGTCAGCCTGGGTGACTGAGCTGATATGTTCATTAAAAAGAGAGTGACTCGGCTGGAATCCATGAAACAGTTTGATGTGGTTTACCCCCACAGATTGAACTAACCTAATGCCATATGTCTGGCTCAGTTTTCCTTGCTCACACTTGTTGCTAACTGCTAATCCTTTCTTCCAAGGCAAGTTAATCAAAGGGTTAGTGGTGGGACATATGCATATAGAGATCGATATGAGAGAGAGAGAGAAAGAAAACCTTATTAAAGGAACCACCTAATATAGCATTGGTCAATATTAGAGAAGGGATGAATTACTCTAGTAGAAGTGAAACAGCAAAGAGTATCAGCCTGGACTTGTGATAACAAATGGTAGAAAAGTCAACTAACTGTCAATGAAAGGATCTACCTCTGCCAATCCAGTCTGAAACCTGTTTTAGTTATCCTTAGATCTCATTCACTGACATGGACAGTGGTAATCAGTGACAAGATAGAAAGCTGTAAATAGAGTAAGTCAGAATATTTTCATTTAAATGAAATTTTGTCAAAATATGCTGTTTAATAGAAAGTGAACCATTCTATAGAAATGTATTGGTTTTGATAAAAATTTTGTTGGAAATGCTTTCTGAGAGGGAGAGAGACTCACAGAGAGAGAATACTGATCATAAGAAAAGAATAAAATTTATAGCAGGTTATATGGGCACTGTTGATGGCGATTAGAAAAAAGAAAAACTTTCCATCCCCATCAACAGCAGTCATTGCAAAGTGTGATGTTTCTTTAAATATTACTTTAAATATTAGCAACTCATTTCTATGCATCTGTGTCTCTGTTTACACAGAAGAGATTACTTGTCTTACAACTAGATATCACATTTATTGTATTAGGGTCTTCAAAAAGGTAAAATGAAATTAACTATTTTATTGAATTGATGATTATAAATGGAGCAAGGCGTTTTCCCTTTTAACTAATCAATGAAACTTTCAAAAATAAGCCGGTATCATTTGCTGTATTGTTCTTTTACCCTGAGAGGCACAGAACGCCATAAAGTATAGCGAGCCTCACCCTTCATCTTCACTATTTTTATAATGGCTGTGTCATCTCAGGTATAATACCTCATGACACTGAGTTAACAAGTATATGTTATGCTGCGATGATGCCATGTGATGAAAAGGAGAACCAAGTGCTGTGCAGAGCTATGTGTTGTGAATGTACCCTGTGTGTTTAACTACCTCACCTGTTTTCTCCAACCAATCCATCTCCCTTGGGACTTTTTTCCTAATGTTCCAAACCCTTTCCTCAGCTTCAAGTAGTTGCCATTAAATCAACACTCCAGGAGAATTTTCTTCCTCCCAAATTATCCCAGTGGGGTCAATGACAGCTTTTTTATACTTAACAATGTTATCAATGTAAATGACATGTGGTAACAGTATCCCAACTATGTAGAGCTAGAGCTTTATCCCACTGGTGAGTGCAGATTTCCACCACTCACTTTTAGCCATTGAAAGGCCCCTGAGATAATGTATTTTAATTAGTGGCAATTTTCTGTACAGAAATAAAACAATTTAGGTCACATTTAACTTTGGTTTGTCCCTCTGAATATTCTACATTAGGATTAATAGTAATAGTAAATTAGGCCCAATCACTCAGTCATAACTTTGCCACTGATGAGTAAGGCACCCATTTCAAACTCATGACAAAAAAAAAACCTTAAGGGAGGGGTCTCAATGCACTCAATGTTAGCTTAATTCTTCTCCCATTGAAATCAATACTAAATTTACTGCTTATTTCAGCGGGAGCAGAATTAGGTCAACAACACAGAGTGTTTTTGAAACCTTCAACTTCTTAAACCATACCATTGTGGATTTCTCTCACAAACACATCTATATGTATAAATAACTTAGCTGCAAACTCTGATTCTTTTCTTCTTCCTCCTCCCCCTTCCTTTTTTTAAACTGGAAATGCCTGTTTTAGGGTTGCCAATCCTCCAGGATTGTCCTTGCATCTCCAGGATTAAAGATTAATCTTTAATTAAAGATTATGTCATGTGATAAAACCTCAAAAAAATACATCCAACCAAAATTGGCAACCCTAGCCTATTTACAAAGAAGTTCAACACTTAAGAAGGTTGTAATATTGCCAATGTACATTCATTAGTCTATTAGAAGAGTAGATTTTGCCAGAAGTGCAGTGTAATTGCTTCAAAAATATAATCTTTAATGTAACCCAGTCAATCTACCAGTTGGTCCTAAATTGCCTCATGAATCCCAGTTGCTTCTTCTTTTTCCAACACCTCTATTGATTGTAGTAATGTCTATTATTTTCCTACATGCAAAAATCCCTCATCTGATAACTTTCTTAATCATGAACTAATGAGCTCTTTGATCATGTTTTTTTTTTTCTGGTTGTTGGTTTTGTTCCAGGATGACAGTTCTAGAGTAACATCTATGCAAACTAAAGATGAGGAGCAGGAATTAAAGAATGGAGGAGCATATGGGAGTGCACCTTCCCTTCGTCTTAACAGGAGAGGTTGCATTCCAATTCCTCTCTGCCTGGGTGTGACTGAACTACCTCTCCTCCCACCTCTTTGCGGACTTGTGGAATGAGGACTCACCCGGCAGGAGCAGATTTTGAACCTGTTGCTTGGCTAAGGAGTTTATGAGGCTCCAAGCCTCCCAATCAGTACATGGAGCAGCACTGACACCTGGTGAGAAACGAACGGTGCAAGCCAGGAGTCCTTGATCTGCCTACTTTCTCCTACTAGACGCTCTCTTCTTCTGCTGCTGCCTCCTCTTCTGAGGGATAGTTTGCACCCCCTCCCCGGCTCTCCCTCCCACCCAGTGGAAAAGAGACCTGCCAGAATCCAAGGAGACAGAATGGCCCTGCCATTTACTATACCACTGTGACATGGTGTGAGATAAAGCTGAGGAGTATGAGTGAGAGCACAAAGCAACGTTCCCCTACACAGCTCTATACTCCTATTTGGCTAGTTATGGGCCTGTTTGGACATGTGGAATCCTTTCAGCTACATTTATTTCCTTGTTCCCACTCCCTTTCCTGAGCTGCATCGGATGACACTAAAGAATGAAGTGTCATTTTGCCACTTGGTGCCAACCCCACAACGGCATGCAGCCAGCAGCATGGGTGAGTTCTCACTCCTGTAACTTTAACCACTACCCATAGCTTATTTGGAGAAATTTCCCTGGAACATATTCTTAACTGGGCAAAGTCCTGCATTACCACATAACATCGCTATTCTCCTCTCTCCTGTGTCTACTAAAAGTTTGATTCTCCCTCTCCTGCCAAAGTGGATAGAACAAGACTAGAGGGTTGGGGTGGAGAAAATAAACTCTATTGTAACTACTAAAACTCTTTGTATCACTGAACTCAAGATATTTTGGATGAATGTAGCTTTGAAGGAGGAGTCAAAAGATGCTTCTAACATGCTCCATTTTACATAAAATTACATCACAGCTTTCAGTAGATTAATTCCCTTAGACCTCCATTTTCGGTTGAAGTCACTGTGTTCCCAATCTTCCATAATCTCACCATTTCCCCTTCCCCGCAGTCTATCCTATTAATTTTCTTTTGCAAAGCTTTTCCCTCTAAATAGGAATGCCTTAAATAATTTAAAACCATCTCCTCACCTAGATGATACCTGTGTTACTATTATATTGGCCTAATACATTCTCCAATTTGTCCTTTGGCAGACAGATTCTATGGGCTGGATCACACAATAAAAATATTTTATTTCAAACAGTGAGTTTAATCCTTCAGTCATTTCATGCAATGCTTTTGAGTCAGCTCCTCTATTCTTTTTTTTATTCCCCTCTAGGCATCCTGGCTGGTGTGGTGCATAACATGAGCAGAAACTGCATGAAATTGAAAATCTACAAACTTTATTCAATGTAAATCTAATGCCAAACCCTTAGTAAACAAAGCTTTAAGGGTTAGCTCACCAGCCGGTATTAACTGGTGAAGCTTAACCAAAGTCTATGGAGCTACACTGAACTATACTGGTTGAGGATCTGGCCCTAAATATATTAAATAAGCACAGAAACATGACCTGATTCTCTTCTCAGTTATATGGTGTAAATTACAAATTACTCCTTTGAAGTCAATAGTTACATGAGCATGAAATGGAGGTATGGGAGAAGAAAATCAGGCCCGTATATTTTACATTGGGCTAGGATCACAATTCCTCCCATATTCAGGCAGTATCTTAAAAACTGTAATACAGCCGCATGTATTTATAAAGGTACAATAAAGTATCTAAACACTCCTGACACTGATGTCCATTATAAAATGGAGATACGCTATGCACAATCCTTTGCCCAAGATATCCGTTTTCGATATACCCATCCATATTAAAAAGCAACATGCAGTTCTGCAATAGTGACAGTATTAGTCTAAAACATATCTGCTATGCAACCAATCGGAGCTGCCAAGTAGTAATTTTAAACACACATTAAAGAACAAATTAAGATTGCATTTTAAGTAGCAGCAATTTATTGGAGCCATAAAAAGTGAGTTGCTAGTGGACAGACACCCTTGTAGGTAGCATTAGTAGAGTCCAAGGGGCAATTACAGCTAGGAAGAGAATAACCCCACTGTACTAACTCCCTAGAGTTACTTCATACCCCAGATCAAGGTTGAACAAAATGGAGAAGCTTGCTTTGCCTATGATACACTTAATCCATAGATAAATAGCACAGCAGTCTACTGGGCTCTCAATCCCACACAATTCATCAGCATAATAGTGCACTAAAAGAACATTAGATATGCCTGAGTTGCTTGGGCTGTGGGCTCACAACTGCACTTGTGAATAGAGCTGGGTGAAAATTTTTTGACTAACTTTTTTTCAAGCAA
This sequence comes from Dermochelys coriacea, assembly GCF_009764565.3. Taxonomy (NCBI): domain Eukaryota; kingdom Metazoa; phylum Chordata; order Testudines; family Dermochelyidae; genus Dermochelys; species Dermochelys coriacea. The sequence continues at coordinate 119,043,755 of NC_050072.1, forward strand.
AAAATGCAGATACAGTAACACTGAAAAGTTTCACAAATTCTTGTGGATTTCACCAAATTATTTCAATAAAAAAAATCCCCAAATCTTTCAATGTTTCATTCTGTGTGAAAATGAAACTTTTCAATTTTGTATTAGAAATTACTACTCATTTTGAAATGTCCTTTCATTGTATTTTTAAAACATTAAAAAGGCTCAAAATCAAAATGAAATGTTTTGTTTTGGTTGACCCAAAACTAATTTGTTTTGTCTTTTTAATTAGCCAAAAATTCAAATAAATTTGTTTTCAGGTTGACTTGAAACATGCATTTTTAATGTATATAAGAAGTGGCAGTAAACCAACACAATCTGTTATTCACCTAGCTCTACATATAAATTCTAACATTTTCCATAGATAACACCTAAGAGCATAAAAACTACCATGTAGCTCACCGGGAACCATTAAATATTAGGAACCTGACTTCCTTTTCATTTACACCTCTGAGCATCAAGAGTAACTCCTCCTGGGGAATACGATTAGTGAGAGAGGGAATCAAATCCTTGCAGTCTAACTGAGAGGAGAAAAAATGTGGGTGGGGCTCGAAGATCTAATTGGCCACACTTATTTAAATGTCAAAGTGCACATTCAGAACTAAAGCTCTGATTCAGGGAAACAGTTCAGCACATGCTGTTCAGAACAGCATTTACGAGCACGCACTTAAGTGCGATTGGCTTCAAAGTGTAAGTGCTGTCAGTAGGAACGCTTTCTTGAATCGGGGCCTAAGTTGTTAGGCTAAATTGGCCTTGTTCTGGTTATCCTTTTGCACCTACATATTGGTTCTGGTTACGATCTATAAACCCCTAAGCGGCGTTTGAATTACCTGAGGGATCATCTCTCTACCTATATTCTGTTATGTTATTTGTGATCCTTCGGGTGGCTGTCTTTTGTTTTTTCAATACTTGAAAAGCAATCCAGCATTACTGATGTGTTTTAGACTCAGGAAAGGAACAAAATAAGAAAGGAAAAAAAGTAACCTCCACAAGAGAGCGTAGCAGAGCATGTGTGGCTGTTCTATAACATGCTGCCTCCTCTCTGCCTCACAAAACAGCAACTGTTCCTTCAAAGAGACCCCAGACTGAGGTAAACACAATGGTACAGAGCTCAGAAAATAGAAACACAGGAGTTATATAGCTCCATTTCCACACTTTTCCCATCAGATTCTTGGATTTGAGATCTCTGCGACCGGTGGCAAAGCATTATCAGCAGAGTGGCACCGCAGACGGCATCTGCTGCTTTTGGAAGTCTGTCAGAGACTGGATTTGGTGAGCGTTGGGAACCAGAGCAAGACTTATCTGTCTAGGGATTGCCAGTGAAGCTGGATGAGAGAATATTTTAATTTCTGTGCTTTTTGTATTTTTTTAATCCGTGTGAGGGGCCCAGATGCCAACCCAGTATGTGACATTTACAAATCCTTAAATAAACAAACTTACTTCAGCCATGTATTTACACCTGCATATTGTTATAACTAACTGAAAAGCACTATCGGCCAGATTCTGCGACCAAAGCTAGACGCAAAGGCTCCTACCCACCCAGAAATCTCTGTTCACCTGCACATTCCCCTTCACTCAGAGAATCTGAGAAGGGATCTCCAGCATATCAGGATCTAAAGGGTGGGAAAGGACTGTGCAGGATAAATGGTTGGGGGATGTGTATCATCAACCACACAGAGATTCCCAGGGATAGATCCTACAGTTCCTGGCTTTATTATCTATTCCACAGAGCTCTTCTGTCATGGGGAAAGCTGGCTGTGGCCATAGAAAATCCTGATAGCATGACTCCAACAGAGAATAATTACCACCCATATCCACAAATCTCACATCAAACAGAGCTCTGTCACGGGAGAGACAGAGCTTTATTTTCACTTTATTCTCACAGTCCAAGTAAATAATGAACAATGAAATAACTGCCAAATCAGTCAAACTCTCAGTGATCTTATAGGATTTCATCATATGTACTGTAATAAAGGGCTGATTACTAAGAAATATATTTTAGGCTATTGATTAGGGATAGAAGTAAATTATTTGTTAAAAAAAAGTCTTTCAGAAGAGCAAATACTTCAGAGGAACATGCTGGACTAAACAATAATTAGGAGCTCGCATCAAAAGGGGGTGTGAAGATTTAACCCCCCACACACCATTTTCAGCTAATTAACATTTTAATCTCAGCATCCGTAACAGTAAAGTTGGCCTGCTACTAATTTGGTTTTTGGTTACACGAGTCATGATTTTCTTCAATGAAAGAAGAAAAAGAGCTGGTTCACATTATGTATTAATGAGCCTGGGGGCACTGGATTGGTTTTTAAGTGTGAAAAACAAAAAACCCTCCTATTTTATTTTTTAATCTAACAATATTTTGCACAGATGACTAGTCCTGCCACATCCCTGATCCTCACTTCCATTCAGCATTTAAGTTGTATTCATGAAAATATCCCTGTCTATTAAGAAGCACAACTAATGCACATAGATGCATCTGACTGAATGCTTACAATGCACAGTTTGAAAGTTAGCCTTCTAGTAGTCCCTCGCAATAACCATAACGCTTAACAAGGTTACATCCTCAGAAAGGATCTACTGGCCTCAGAATAGATTCGGCCATAGGAGCTGTATGGGTGCACCCAAGTCTACACAGAGTCCCATTGACTTTACTGGGGTTTTATCCCCAAGGCTCCACATGGGTCTTGTAATTCTAACATATTTTGGAAAGCATTATGTTCTAGTTCAAGATCTAACAGTTACTCCTTCTATGGACCAGAGCAAGTCACTTATCCTTGCCCCCCCCCAACTGTAAAATTGGCATAATTATTTGCCTACCTCACGTATTTACTACCCTTTGTAAAATCTTTTGAAGTTATATAAACACTAATTGTTACAATTTCATATACATTTATAGGTACTTTAAATATATATATTCCAGCTATCCAAGTGTCCTGTAAATAATTAAAAATCCATTATTGCTCAACAGAGTTGGGCAAAAGTGGATAAATAATGTAGCAATTTTTCCAATTAAAAAGGTGTTTTTTTTAAAAGATTTTTTTCTGACCAATTCTATATTCAAAGCCTTGTAAACTAAAGCTTTTTTTAGGACAGTGAGCCAATGTATACCACCGTTACACTGGATCTTGCTAAGTCCAAACCACTCTTGCCTTCATCTAGTCTTTCATATTAAACTAAGAAAACACATTGTTTGATTTCAAACTCCAGCCCCTCTCCGAGTTTAACCAAACAACAGTCTTCATCTCAACACTGTATTCTGTTGACTGTTGGGAGGATGATCAGAAAGCATTACATATATTCAGCACATAATTCTGGACATTGACTTGAAAGTATTTTGCATATTGTATCATTATTAACACACAATGTGTAAACATATCATTACGAGCAGAATGGAATCAGAATGCAGTTTGTTATTTTCCTAAAAGTAAATAGCAGCTGTGGAATTATCTGAGATACATAGTGCACAATGGAGATAAAGAAATGATTGAAAAGTGCTTTTAGGATTTTTTTTAAAATCTGTAATCATTTTTAAATGAATGTTTACAATTTTCCTGAGTTAGAAATGGCTGAACAGGCATTAACAGAAGCTAATTAATCAACTGTTACCTCTATCTGGTAATTTTTGAGGGCCCAATGTTTTGAAAATTGCTCTTAACAAGAATGCCACTGAAAAGCAATAGAACTATAAACTAGTCTCTAAGGTGCCACAAGTACTCCTTTTCTTTTTTGCGAATACAGACTAACATGGCTGCTACTCTGAAACCTATAGAATTTATGTCACACATTATATGCTATTAGGAGATGCTTTTCCTTCTTTTTTCTCGAACCCTCCCCAAAATCCAAACATTTCTTGAGCCAACCTGGTTGTCCCTTTTATTCCCAATAACAATCTCCTGGCTTCTGTTGATTTAGTCTATTGTATAGTATGGTCTGTCATATTAATATGCAATACACTGTTCCACTGGTATCCAGGGTATAATATTGGCCCATTGAATTCAAATGGTAAATCTCCCATTGACTCCAACAGCACCAAGATTCCACCCCAGATTTGCCTAGCTAAATAATCAGACTGCATTGACCGCTATATATGGAGTACTTATCGCTGAATGCCTGGCATTGAGTAACTCTATGGGAGACTAAAAGTCTCCTGGAAACCCAATGTGCACATCAGAATCAAGGCTACTTGTTCCTCTTTTTTCAGGTGCTCAGCTACTATAGTGATGAGCATGATACAAGCACAATGTGAGAGACTAGATTAGACTAGACTAGAAGGAGCCAATAAAAGAAAAATCAAACCCATCTGAACAACAGGACACAAGGGTGAAACTGTTCCCCTGTAAGTGAAGTGGATTTTAAACAGCCTCAGATATAATCCTGATCACATTTTAAGATTTTTATGTTATACTTGGGAAGCGCTCATATACAAATCTTTGCAAAATTTATTGCCTATATATGCCGTGCACAATAGTATTATGAAGGTTGCAAAGTCAAGTGGTCAAAAGTTAGTAAACGCCAGAAGTAAAGTTTCATATGCAACCTTAATTTAGTGTCGTTGTGTGTATGCATTATGATCCACTTCTTAAATACATAACTACATACTATTTTCCTCAGATCTGTTCTGTGCACCAAATGAGGCAGGGGTCCTGTGGAAAAAAAATAGCATGTGATCATGTAATTAAAGACTGCATCATACTGCATACTCACAAGGGAACCAGCCCCACTCTCCCCACTTGGACCCTCATCGGCTCACAGTCCCCCCACTACCTGTTTGGACCCAGTCGGTCTCCATCTTCCATTTCCCTCCTTGTTCCAGTCTCTTTGCCCACCTAGGCCCAGTATCTGCACCCACTCCATCTCCAAGTCCCAGTTTTCTTCTCCCTCTTCACCCTCAATCACCAGCCTCCAGAATCAGTCCCCCTTCTTCCCCACTAGACTACTTGTCCCAATCTACTTCCATGCCCTTGGTCTGGCTCTTTTTCCATCTGCATTTGAATTATGCAGTTTCCTCCTCCATGTTGGCTGGGCCCAGCGAGGTGGTCATTCAGATCCCAAGGGAGTAATCTCTTCTTAGTTCTAGTATCCAGACCCAGCATTGTCCATAGCAGCCACTACAGGAAAAGTCTTGCTCAGCCCTGGGATGGAGCATGCTCAGTGTGCATGGAATCAACAGCAAATGTTAATATCTCGGAAGTCTACTGAGTAGGTGCAAACTCCATTTTTTCAAAGGCTTATAACTTGGCTAAATTTATACTTTTTCAAGGGGATAGAAAATGGCACATCCTTGACAAAAGGCCACCCTCTCTGGCAAATTTCAAGTCTTTAATCCAAAACAGGGTGATGCCAAAGCTTCCCAAAGAAAAAGTCACCAGGATGTAACATGGGCAAAGCAACATTTTCTCCTAGTCTTGTTCTCAGAAATGGTTGAACTGTTATAGCCGAATTTAAAATCAGCCTGAGGCAGACACCCAGCCTGGAAAATTTCAGCCCCACAGTTAGTTATAGTTGGAAAAGTTATAAGCATCTGAAAACAAGCTCTGAAGATAGGAAATGTTAGGCAATCTTAATAGATGGTGCTACCAGTCCGGTCTATGATGCTGCCTGCTAATTCAACAAAATGCTGAGCACAAAATTGCTTTTAAGAAGCAGCTGTTAAAAATGCACACTATCAATATAAATTATGTTACACCTGGCCCTATGATTTTCAAAAATAGGTACTTAAAGGTGGATTCTTAAATTTATACTTTAAGAACTGGTTTAAAAAAAAAATCTTGGCATCTCAGTATAACTAGTTTGGGGATGTTACCTATAAACAATATGATTTAAATTTATCTGATACAACAGATTATAATTGAGACTACCAAACTTTGAACATATAAGAGCATTTCAGGCACAGCATATTTCAATTTATTGAATTTGTTCCTTTACCACAAGTGCTGTCAGAGTACTGCTTTAAAGCAAATGTTAAGAATGCCTATCCTTGAAATAAGAACAGGAGTACTTGTGGCACCTTAGAGACTAACAAATTTATTACAGTATAAACTTTTATGGGCTACAGCCCACTTCATCGGGTGCATAGAATGGAACATATAGTAAGAAGATATAGATAGATAGATATAGATATACATACAGAGAAGGTGGAAGTTGCCATACAAACTGTAAGAGGCTAATTACTTAAGATGAGCTATTATCAGCAGAAGAAAAAAACTTTTGTAGCGATAATCAAGATGGCCCATTTAGACAGTTGACAAGAAGGTGTGAGGATACTAAACACTGGGAAATAGATTCAATGTGTGTAATGACTCAGCCACTCCCAGTCTCTATTCAAACCCAAGTTAATGGTATCTAGTTTGCATATTAATTCAAGCTCAGCAGTTTCTCGCTGGAGTCTGTTTTTGAAGCTTTTCTGTTGCAAAATTGCCACCCTTAAGTCTTTTACTGAATGGCCAAAGAGATTGAAGTGTTCTCCTACCGCTTTTTGAATGTTATGATTCCTGATGTCAGCTTTGTGTCCATTTATTCTTTTGCATAGAGACTGTCCAGTTTGGCCAATGTACATGGCAGAGGGGCATTGCTGGCACATGATGGCATATATCACATTGGTAGATGTGCAGGTGAATGAGCCCCTGATGGCGTGGCTAATGTGATTAGGTGTCACTTGAATAAATATGTGGACAGAGTTGGAATCAGGCTTTGTTCCAAGGGTTAGTGTTTTTGTTGTGTGGTGTGCGGTTGCTAGAGAGTATTTGCTTCAAGTTAGGGGGCTGTCTGTAAGCGAGGACTGGTCTGTCTCCCAAGATCTGTGAGAGTGAGGGATCATTTTTCAAGATAGGTTATAGATCTTTGGTGATGTGCTGGAGAGGTTTTAGTTGGGGGCTGAAGGTGACAGCTAGTGGCGTTCTGTTATTTTCTTTGTTGGGCCTGTCTATTCAAAAGAATAAATGGACACAAATCTGACATCAGGAATCATAACATTCAAAAAGCGGTAGAAGAACACTTCAACCTCTCTGGCCACTCAGTAAAAGACTTAAGGGTGGCAATTTTGCAACAGAAAAGCTTCAAAAACAGACTCCAATGAGAAACTGCTGAGCTTGAATTAATATGCAAACTGGATACCATTAACTTGGGTTTGAATAGAGACTGGGAGTGGCTGGGTCATTACACACATTGAATCTATTTCCCAGTGTTTAGTATCCTCACACCTTCTTGTCAACTGTCTAAATGGGCCATCTTGATTATCCCTACAAAAGTTTTTTTTCTTCTGCTGATAATAGCTCATCTTAAGTAATTAGCCTCTTACAGTTTGTATGGCAACTTCCACCTTCTCTGTATGTATATCTATATCTATCTATCTATCTATATCTTCTTACTATATGTTCCATTCTATGCATCCAATGAAGTGGGCTGTAGCCCACAAAAGCTTAGGCTCAAATAAATTTGTTAGTCGCTAAGGTACCACAAGTACTCCTGTTCTTTTTGCGGATACAGACTAACACAGCTACTCTGAAACCTATCCTTGAAATGTAGCCTGGGTAATAAAAATAAAGAATCTATTACGAAATAGAAAGAAAAATAATTCCGATTATTCCTCTTCAGACAATTTACATTTGCTTTGGCTTTCACAATGAATATAAAGGATTTCGTAGATGTCTTAGCGCTTTTAATATATTGCCTTTGGAAATGTAATAATGTGTAGTGTTAATAAGACATTGAAAAGAGATATGTATGCAGTATAACAAAGAAAAACTGAGTATAAGGCTTTTTTATTATTTAGCATTTTAGCATTATACTGTGCCATGTTCACACTTTAACACTGAATGCCCTTCCTGAGATTGGTAGATGACGATATTGCAATGATGAGTGTCCCTGCATTGCCATTTGGCAAATCTTGGCAGTCATCACAGTAGCCTATGCCAGGGCTTGTATAGTGTAGGATGTAATCTGCTAAAATAGAAACATTTGAAAGTGTGGCAATGTAACTGTTCAACAGAGATGGTAACAGTTATGAACAGCAAACATCTGGTCCCATCTCTTCTTTTGTAGAGTTCCATTTATCCAAAAGAGAAAGTTTATACAATACATGCCTGGTCACACTTGGGACTTGTCAGATAAAAAACACTTGAAAACTCTGCCCAAGCTCATTTGGTCTTACTCTACTCTCTCTTCCTCACAATTTTAACAGATTTTCTTTTAACAGTTTTGGAAACCCCTGAGACTGACAGACTATAACAGCAAACTGGAGTTTTCTCTCAAACTCCACACACATCTAGTCCCAAATCAATAATGCCAAAATGTCCCCAACTTTCTATTTAGTCTCCCATTGTTTTAAATCTCTTTTTTACAGCCACGTGTGTATTTGCAAAGAGTATGTTGTTTTGATAGTCCAATAATGCCCTCCATGGTTTTATCACTTTTCATTTACAGAGTTTAGTCTTAATTGTGTACTGCATTGTCAGAGCAGCATCTGTCTGATGAGGCACCACTACATTTGTAAGACTTACATACAAGAGGTGGGCAATTTAGTTATGAATTCAGTGCACATAATTGTACAGATTTTTCTGAGCATGTAAAAATGAGAGGGAATTGAAAAAATCCCCACTTTTTGTTCTAACAGTCACAATTTCATTTTGGGCATATAACATTTTTTCTTGCAAAGGCACTTTTTAAAACCCAAACCACATTTCACTGTAATTGTATTTTCCCCCAAAGCCTCTGCCTAGCATGTCAGTTCATCGTGCTTCACAATGCGTGAATAATGTATTCAGCTAATTTACTCTCTTTCAGGGCTCGATTCTTGACTCAGTTTGTCTTCCAGCCGAAGGGAGTTAGAATCCCTCATTACATTTTTATGTGGGCTATTTTACCTACTTTCTAGGGGTTAAATCCTGGCTCTGCCAAAGTAAATGACAAAACTCCCAGTGACATTAGTGGAGCCAGGAGTTCACTCTACGAGTGTAGACATAAGTGGGGTACTTGCTGGCTTCCTTCCTTCCTAGAGTAGGTGAGTAGGAAAGAGCAATGAATTTGCAGAGCCTGCACTCCACTCTCAGTACTTACTGGCCAGAGTTGCTAAACCAGGGCAAGGAAGGTAAAAGTCTTCTGTTATTTGGGCCAGTAGTAAATTACAACAAATCTAACACAAACACACCCCATCTTGCAGGAGAGGAACTATGACTCAGAAGTATGCATGTCACAATGCCTCCTGGGGCTACTCCCAGGGTTGGTGCATTTTATGCATCCTACTAACTCCTGGACGTATCTAACATCATATCCCCAAACCTTTAAGCTTGTGGAAATCCCCAAGCAAATAATAATTTCTTGAATGAATTTATCCTTTGAATATATTCAATAATTTTTGGGATGCTAAATCTCATGGAGATTAGCAAACATTTTCACAAGTTCCTGTAAAAGCGGCAAAGAGTCCTGTGGCACCTTCTAGACTAACAGACTTACTGGAGCATAAGCTTTCATACGACGAAGTGGGTATTCAACCATGAAAGCTTATGCTCCAGTAAGTCTGTTAGTCTAGAAGGTGCCACAGGACTCTTTGCCATTTTTACAGATCCAGACTAACACAGCTACCCCTCTGATACTTGTCACAAGTACCTGGTAGCTGTCTGAATGATAAAATCTAACTCTGTGATTCATGGTGAACTGAACTCATCACCTATATTCACCAGAATAATTGCCAGTTGATTTTTTTTTACTATTTGGCTAGCTATGTGCATTGATCACGAACAAGTGTTTAATACTTGACATTGAAACTACTTTGGTTAGTTGTGATTGGTCACGTAATTTTGCTTCTCTTCCCTTAGTGGACAGAAGGAGCAAAACATTGTTGCTAGAGTAATTGGGTTGCTATAAAATCTAGTGGCTGGTGTGCAGGGTTTTACTTTCTCTCATTGAATTCACAAGAAGTAATAATCCACATCAGCAGATCCATAGTTTCAAAGGGTGCCATCACATTCTTACCTGATACGTTTCATTTCTTCTATGCCAGTGTACTGGGAGCCCCATCCTTTGCACTTTGCACCATGCCATATAAAAATATACCACTCCTGATGCAATTGCTTGAGGGTGAAACCTTAAAATATACTAAATAAATCTTGATCGCTTACAATTTTGTAGAAAAAATAAAAAAGGAGAGTTATATATATATATATATATATATATATATATATATATATATATTATGCCACCTTTACATGTCAGGGTTTATGATATTTTGTTCATTTATTTCCAGTGTCTGCTACAATATCCACCTAATAACGATATAATAATAATAATAATGCTTCTTCAAATAGTAGATGTATAGACAGTGGAACTTCTTTGCTCTAGTGTTTCTCTAGAGATGTTCTCAATGACTCAGCAATAACTGAAGCTGTACTCTACCTCTAGTTCACAGAAAGCCACAGATCTTTAGGAACAAGGGTCATACCAATATTTAAACCCAGTAATTCCACAGGCATGACTGATCTGAATCTCTGTGAGACTAACAGGCATATTAATATACACAATACCCAATACTTTAGAAGTCTAAAGGAAAATGTTAATTCAGGATATGAGGAATAAGTTATTTTCCTCTTGCAATGGCCAATTTTCTAAAGAAAAATGAATAATTAATTAAAATACATGTTTAGTATTGAAAGTAAAGCCCTCCAGGAAAACAATATGCCTAGGGACCAACCATGCAAACCATGCTTGGGCAAATTGAATTTGACCCCATGAGAGTTTTGCTTCAATAAGCACTAATTCAAACCCTTTTTCATTTAATAATCTCTGGCAAAATACCAATATGTTTCCTGAAATTATGTTGTCCTTTCTATAATAAAATAACACTTTGAAGTACCAAACAGTGTTTGGTCAGAATATGGTAGGTCATGGACTCATTTAAGACTCATTACTACAAGGTGCAGAGCCCAGCCTCTGCAAAAAACTTAAAATATCTTAATTTGAGTAATTGAGACTGATCACATGCTTAAATGTAGGCCTGTACTTCAGTGCTTTGCTGGATTAGGGCCAGAATACACAGCACCTTGCATTATTGAGCCCCGTTGTTAGAACTGGGCCTATAAATGTACCCTAATAGTGAGCTCAATTGTCAAAAGTACATGAAAGTTCACAAGATGTCACAGTGACCAATAACAAAGGTTGATGTGAAAGGTACGAAAGAGAGACAGAAAGACTGATTTAGTCCAAACAAAAATATCCATTGATAACACTCAAGGACTGTGGTAAGTCCATGCTTGGTAAACAAAAAAAGAGTGGAACCAGAAATCTGTGATTCAAAATAGGTGTGTTGGAAACTAGGGGCATGTCTTTATTAGCAATGTTAAAGCACAGCTGCAGCAGCACTTTAACATGGCTGTGTAGTCGTGGCACCCATGAAGGGAGTAGCTGTCAGCGCTTGGAGTGCAGCTCCAAGTCCTGGTGCACTACCAACCCTGGCACTTTACAGAACTGAAACTTGCAGTGCTCAGGGGTGTGTTTTTTACATCCCAGAGCCAGAAAGTTGTAGTGCTGTAAAATGCCAGTGTAGACAAGCCCTATTCCTAAATGGTGGACAAAATAATGAAGAGATGAGCTATTCTGCCCACTATTCCCTTTGTGGGTCCTTAAAGAAAGACTATGGAGAAAAATTGGCTACTGGAGTGAGCTTCACCATCATAGATGCCACCTCCACTGTCTCCTGGGACCCTGGCCTTTGCCATTCTGATCCCGAGAGATGTTCTGACCACAATGGGTCAGAGAGGGACATAGCTAGCATTGGCATCCCTTCTGGCTCCAGCTGAATCCCAATCCTAACTGGGATGAAATGAGATCAGACTTAACATCAACAAATCCAGCCCTCTGTGATGCTCTGTACCTGAAAATAGCATCTTGGAACCCCCATATTCACCACTGTCATATAAAGATGATTCCTTTTGTACGAAGTATGCCTTGTGAGATATCATTTTAAAAGTCTTGATCGGTTGAATGTACCTGAATGTACAATCCTGTTGAATTGTATGTGCTATCATTATATGTGAAGTTATGAAGTACTGGTCTCTATCTTCCGGGAACATGTTATGAGGTTGGGAACACCCATAATCAGCCTTTCACTTACAACAAAGGAGTAGCCATCCATAGCCAGAAGGTGTTAATGGCTCCTCAACACACAATCCACTATCCCAGAGACTTCTGTGAGAAGGCACATACACCATGGGAGTGGACTAAGCCACGTCACAGCAAACATGGAAGAAAGTACAAAAGAGAGACAGCAATACCACCACTTGGTCTCCCCTGCCCAACCTCTCAACACCTGGAAGCACATCTGGAAGACAAAGAGCTTTGAACTGGGGAAGTTTGGTCCCAGGTTAGAAAGTAGTCCCAGCCTGTGTACAGAGAAACTATGACCTGCTTGCACCATCTGACAGGGTGAAAAAAGCTGTTTGATTCAACTCTGGCTTAGACTAAAATTTAGGATTTAGAATGGGTATTTATTTTTTTATTTTCATAAGGTAACTAGCTCTGACCTTTATGTCTACCACTTATAACCCCTTAAACTCTATCTTTCTGTAGTTAATAAATCTGTTTTATATTTTACCTAAAACATTGATTGGGAAATCTCAGCTTATACAACAAAGGCTAGCGTATCTCCATTCCGGACTGAGTGAGTGGCAAAGTCGGTAATGCATTTACACTGGCCAGGCTTCTGACCAATGCAAGACAGTACAGTTCTGGGGTGCAAGATTGGGGAGTTGCAGAAAAATCGCTGAAGCCTCCCTATTGAGGTTCATGAGTGGCTGGGAGATCATTCATGTAACGGTTGGGTATGTCCCTGCCTGTGGATGTCTGTGTAAGTGCAGTGCCTGTCAGAGGCTTGTAGCTTGACATCAGCATCACCATGTCAGAGGCAGCCCAGGTTGTTGGGTTTGGAGGGCTCAGTGGTCCCACAGTCCAGGTGGCACTGGGGGACCTCGTGACAACATCTCAACTAAATTCTTCTCTTTTCTCCAAAAGGAAAGCATGTTACTTACCTGTAACTGCAGGATCTTTGAGATGTGTGGTCCCTATTTGTATTCCAAAGGTGGGTGCGCATGTGCACCATGCACCAGAGCCAGAAGATTTCAGTAGCAGTATCTATTGACCCACACATGTGTCGTGCGTTGCCTTGTGCTCCAAGTGAGATTATAAGAGGCTGTGTGGGGCAACGGTCCTTCAGTCACTCTCTCACCACTGAGTAGCACAGTCTGCAGCAGAGGGGACAGTGGGCTGGTATTGGAATACAGATAAGGACCACACATCTTGAAGAACCTTCAGTTACAGGTAAGTAGCCTCCTCTTCTTCTTCGAGTGATGGTCCCTATATGTATTTCAAACACAGGTGAATATCACGCAGCGATCAGTTTGGAGGCAGGTGCAAGGATGCAAGAGGTATTGCCGTCTGCAGGACTGCACAGCCCATGACCATGTCTTCTGCCACTCCCTGAGCAATGGCATAGTGAGTGGTGAAGGAATGCATGGAGTGCCAGGTTGCCGCCTGGCATATGTCATGCCAGGGATTGTCCACCAAGGAGGCAGAGGTGGCAGTGTGCCTGCGTGGAGTGGGCCATAATCCTGCCAGGTGATAGGGTGTTAGATTGCTCATAGCACTCTGTGATGCATATAGAGACTCACTTTGATATGTGCTGTGAAGAGAGGGGCTTGGCCCTGAGACCTCTCCGCAATGGTGATGAAAAGGCGTAGAGAAGCACGAAAAGTGCGGGTTCCATCTGGGTAGAATACAAATGCATGGCAGATGTCCAGTAAGTGCAGTGTCCTGTTTGCCAGAGTAGCGTGCATCTTATGATGGAAGACTGGGAGGTAGATGGACTGGTTGAGGTGAAATGCTGCAATACCCACGAGAGCGCTTTCAACCCTCTTGCTTGGACTTGTCCTACGCCAGTGTTACCGTTGGATCTGGGCAGGGGGTGGTGGGTGGGGCACCATCAGTACCGTTGGTCCAGGATCAGACTCCACATGCAGCTGGAGAGCCTTCTCCAGGAGGAAATTCTGGAGTCATAAAAGATGAGCCTTGCAGATCCGTGGGGGAAAGGACTTGAAGATCTCACATTGTGCAGTGAGATGCATCTCCCCCAAGCAGTACAAGCAGCGGCAGTGCTTGTCGCTCACTGAGAACGAGTGAGGGCAGGATGCATGGGCTTTGAACCCTGGAACATGGGGCACAGTCCTCCGACAAAATCATGGCAGACCCCAAGTGGGCAAGACCGACTACTCTAACCAACTCTGAACTAGCTACACAATTAAGAAAATAAAGTAGCTTACTATATACAATGGTGTCGTAGTCAGACTACGAGCACGGAGTAACGAGGATTTCAACGCCAACCATGTGGCGGGAAGAGGGAACTGAAGGAGCATCGCTCCTCACAGCCTCTTATAACCTCACCTGAAGCACGAGACAATGTACCATTCATGTGTGGGTCAACAGACATGCTACTGAAAACTTCTGGCTCTGGTACATGATGCGCATGCACACCCGTGTTTGGAATATATATGGGGAACATCACTCAAAGAACAGTTATTACCATCTTTGATACCATCTAACACACTATCAAGCAAGAGTGTGTTTCCATCTAAAAACTATTTCCAGCTAAAGGGAAATAGAACAAAGGATGCTATTAAAATGAAACCTTATTCAATACATTTTAAATCCTTTAACTGTTTTTCTTTATGTTTAATATAAGGGTAAAAGGATTTCTGGTGTTTGACAGACTGAGGTCTCTGTATACTGAATCCCAGCGCTTGTTTAATGCCATTTAATATTGGACAGTGACTGGGTTATGTTAATATCTTTGAGCCCCCATATTCCATCTAAATTAATACAACAGACCTTAGGGCTTGATCTAAAACCCATTGAAGTAAATGGATCTGGCCCTAGGTTTGTTGCTCTATAACAGATGTGACCTTTAGTTAAAGGATAGGCTGAGATCTTTGTAAATTCATAATATGATTGAAATATGCACTAGGTTTAGCACTATTTAAAAATAGTTTATATTAACATTATACTAAAGTGTTCACTGGCATCTTTTTTTCAGGTTAAATCTTTGGGTGTCATATTTAGCACTGTTTACAATACAGAAACTAATTAGCTTTCTAACTTTTTAATGTAATAAATGTAAAACAATCTAATCTTGTTTGGATGCATTTTCTTCCATTCCATATTACCATCTCCAGTTTATATTTCTTTCTGTCAGTATTGCATTATGAAATAATCTCCTTCAATCCGAGGAGCTGAGCATATTCTTATTTCTTCATATAAATCTAGAGTTGACTCTGTGCTGCAGCTTTTGTGGGAATGCTGCAGGAATCACCTGAGGAGTTAACAAGCATCATAGGAACAAATAACCTGTATCCCAAAGAACCATTATGACCCAGGGTATCCTGTTATCACGTTGCCAAGCAGGAGCAGAACTTGCGGCCTTGCAGGCTGCTTTTGTGTTTGGAGGCAGACATTGGTGATGTGTAGCCATGCATTTTCTTAGTGTACTTTGTTTACTTAGAAAGGGTTTACACATATAGCTTCCTTAACAAACAGCATACAGGCACTCCTTTTGCAAAAATTCAAGTAAGGCACACTTCTGATATCCCCAGAAACAACTGTCTTGTACCTCAGTCCCATTCTAACTAGTCTCCCTGCTTCACAGTGTCCTTTTCCTGACCCAGTCCACAGAAATCCTGAGTCCAAGTCAGCACCCCAAGATCACATGGTCTGGGCATGTACTCTGCGACACAAAAGAAGCCTCAGTGAGTCAAGTGCAAGACAAAGGAAAGTGCTTTAATTCACACTGTATGCATAATAAATCTGGGTGCAATTACTGATTGCAGTAAGAGATGATTTAGTTGATATTGGTCCTGCTTTGAGCAGGGGATTGGACTAGATGACCTCCTGAGGTCTCTTCCAACCCTAATATTCCATGATTCTACTGCATGGCATCTTTATCTCTTTGGCCATTTCATCCTGGGTGCTTATACATGGATAACATACAGTGTACAAACCATTAGCACCTTTTGCCATAACAATACTATGAACTAGAGAAAATGGCTGTGAACCAAATTCTGGATCCAAATGCCCCTGAACTTTAAGATACGTGGAATCAAATGTTTAAATTCTGTTTAGAACACAAAAACAAGAAAATGTTTTATCAACCATGATATAGTGAAACATACATAAAATGAGACTGTGATTACAAAGCTGGCTCTGAAAAAGCAGCACTATCTTCAAAAGATCCTCTCCCTGGTTGTGTGCAGACTTGCTGCTGACCTGAGTGACAGATCTGAGTGTTTACTAATTTATACCCATTAGTTCTTAAGAACCAAACACAGCTAAGAGAGAGGGAGATGGATTCTGTACTGGATTATGCATCAACTGAGTTGTTAGCTATATTCCCTCAGCAGAAACTTTTTTTTTACTTTAAGGATACTATGAGGACAATGTTCTCATTCTTGACTCTCAGATTCCAAGGGTGAAACAAGATGGAATCCCCTAGCTATGATCTGTATCCATCTAAGTCACCATTTCAGGATTGCACTTAATCACACACTTAAGGACCATCCTGAATAGCTTTCCTGAATTGGGGCCAATGCAGCCATAATGGCTGCTAGCGTGCAAGATCTCTCCTCTCCTTGCAGACACTGCTCCTCACTAACAGTCTCTACCCATGGTGCCCAGAACCTCCCATTTAGCTCCTGAAGCCTATGAGAACAAGCAAGTGATGCCAACACATGCAAATATTTGATAAATTAACACCAAGGTTTGTGATAATTGAAATCCTAGGGAAATACATCAATTCAAGTAGCATTCTTCCATCCCCACTGATATCTGGGAGGATTAAAATATTAGAGCTAGAAGACTTTAGCTCTGTCTTATGGATGAATGAGAAGACCCCAGAGTGAGACTGACGTGTGATGAGATCTTCAGAGAAACAGAACTACAGATTAATAATATTCCCTCATCAGTGAGGATGCGAGTTGGAGAGAACCCATCTTCCCTTTCTAATCTCAAGCTGACTTCACAGTGTTGGTAGTTGGGGGAGGAGGAAGAGTTCTTTTGTTTGTCATATTGAATAAATCTGATGTAAGAGACAGTGAGAGACAAAAAGCATGCAATCCCATGCCGACATCTTTCGTTGCTTTTCAGTGCAATTATAAACCACACTTCAAAAGAAAAAAGAAAAAACCTAGCACATAGTTAAAATAATAAATATCCATCTATCACAGTTTTGCACTTAAAATTTGCTTTTTACAGACTTTGGTTTTTATACACTTTATCAGAAAATGAGAAATACAATAGTGAGATAAATGAATTAAGAATCATTACCAGTTTAGACTAGCTCCAAAAATCATGCACATCACAAAAATGTTTTCAGGACATTGTCATTTGCATTAAATAATTTAATGATGCAGTTTCACTGATAACTTGCTTGGCACAGTTAGTGATAGACATAATGTCAGTACAAATCAGTTCTAACAAAGTGCTGTCTAATAAGGCTTGAGAATAAAGGAACATTGTTCCTGGGCTGTTAGTTCTGTGGTGTTTAAACTGCATTAAAACCATCCTTCATATCTTGTGGCACACACTAAAACACTAGCCTTCCATGAAATTCTAGTCATGTCCACAGCATCTTTGTCTAGATTGAGTTGACACCCAAATTCTTCATCATGCAAGTCTGGTTTTAGATACAACCAAAGAAGGTGAAATAAAGCTTATAACTCCCCGTGCCCCCATGAACTTTATCCTTTAGGATAAAAAAATACATATTTAAGTAATCCACTTCTTATTTAAGTATTAATAACTTCTGCAGTTGCTCAAATGATTATTTTGACAAACTGTTTATAACCAGAATATTGCAGAATGGTAGATGCTGTCGCATAAGGATTGGGATTTTGGGGCAGGAGACCACAGGCTCTCTGCCAAGGAAAAATGATGCACAGAACTGCAAAAATGTTTGCCACAAAACCAGAAAACCACATGAAAGTTTTCTGTTTCCGAGTTTTGAGTAAACCTAGGCACAACTGTGCTTTTGAACCACAATCTTTCAATAGTTGCGGTCTCCTTCATAGCCCATAAAATTCTAATAAAAAAAAACAGATGCTGAGTTGCACTTTCCTTGCTGTGTTTCTCCATTGCACAGCACTCAGTTCAGATTACCCATCCAGGAGCATGACTTGGATCACAGCAAGATGGCTGAGACTAAACCCAGACAAGTCCAAGATAACGTAACCTGGCTGGGGGGATAAGAAGGAATAATGCAGATGACACTGGTTTTCTCAATAGGGTGTATTTCCACCTTCGGTTATTCAGGTTCACAAGCTAGTGGGCTTGCTTTTGGATCCCTAAATCACTTCAATCAATTTTGAATGGCTTCCATTTTGTGAGCTTTTATTTTGGATGTAAGACTTCACCCCCAGCTATTTTTGCATTTGTCACCAGAATGGATTGTTGCAGTGTCCTCCACATGGAGTCACCTGAAAAATACGGTTAATACGAAATGCAGCGGCTGTCTTGCTTCTTGGTACTTCTATTAGGGAACATTAAATCTATGCACCATGAGCTTCACTGGTTTCTAATTCATTTGCAGGTACAGTTTAAGGTGTTGTGTTCAGCCTCTGAAGCTCTAAACATGGTTCAGGTCCTGGGTACGTCGGACTGCCGTCCCGCTGAGGCAACCAGCTAAGGCACTTGACCTAACTGTTCCTTGCTTTAACCAGGCAGGGTCTGGAGGCAGGGCTTTCATGGAAGGGACTTCAGCTCTTGTGCTCCACTAAACCATGAGGAGAAGATAGATCCTCCACTGATGTAAATAAGCATTGACGTCAAATTTGCTTCACTGATTTACAGCAACTGATGATCTTGCCTCACCATTGTTGACCTGCAGGTCATGCTACAAAGCTCATCTTTTCTCTCAGGATTATTTTTTGGACTAAGATGTACCGGATGAAGGCATAGAAGTAGTGTGGTAGGGCTGAGAGGATTGAATATTTCAGACATTGATCTTTATCTCTTTGCTCTATGACTTATTTTTGCATATGCCCCAAAAGGGCCCATTGTAGAATACATTACAATGAAGGTGTAGATGCATATTTAAAACAATATAGCACTTAAAACATTAATGTAATAGACTAAGCTCATCTTTAACATACCCCCATTAATTTTAATGGCATTACAGAAGGGACGAATTTGGCCCACTATGTTTAATGTATTTTTAAATGCTGCCAATTTGATACAATGTGTTGAGTGGTATTTAATTAGCTCAATCCTGTGCATGTGTACAGTGAAGAATATTTAATCAAAATATTCCATATTGAAAATATATTTTTGTCTTTATGGGTTCTTCTCACAGTGAAGCATAAGTGGCTTATTAAATGCTTACAATGTCTAGACATTTTTACAGGCTGTTCCCCTGTCACAACGGAAAGTAACCCTGGCTTTACTGGATTTTGGAGTTCACATGACTAAACTCCCACTAAGAACACCAATACTTCTTTACAATCTGTTTTAAATACATTACTTGCCAGTCTCTAGGCTCAGAACTGAATAGACTGGTGGCTAGATGGAATACAGCATTTGCATACTTTGCCTCTTATCTGCAGACACAGTGCAGAGATTACCTGCAATTGGGAAAGGAAGGACAAGAGAAAAAAATGCAATTGCTGTTATGTAGTATTTGAGCAGACAGTTGCAATTACCTTTCTAATGAGTTTGGACAGAGCCTGAGAAGAGATAGTTGGTGTGTACTGTACAGGGTGGAATGGAATTCTCATAGACAGTCATTCTGAACTCCTTTGAGCCTCTTTCATTATTGCAGGAAATCTTTCTTTTTCTATTTGCATCAAAATGCTAACTCTGATGACCTGTTCTTGTTCAGTCTGGATATAATTTAATGCACCTCCTTCCCAAATTCAAAGGTCTGTACAAACTGGCTTGTATTGTCCCCACAGTTTCCCAGTAATTTTATGACAAGAGTGATTAGAATTGCTGGGGTGGGGGGAGGGGGGAGAATATGTTTTGAATATAATTGCATTTTCACAAGAGTATGTTGTCATTCATTGCTCTATTATTCACCACTTTCTGTATGGAAAAAAATGAATAGATATGCTGAGCTTGTTGTGCAGAAGTATGAAGTTGTAGGATAAATCTAGATTTGTGAGTTGCTGTGAGAAATACTTATGGAAACAATAAGATGAAATATGAGCTGTAAATGATTTCTGAATTAGTGCAGAGCTATGAGTAAGTAAAATGTGTTACTAATAATATGATGCTTTATTCAGTACATGCAGGTCACAGCAAAAGTGATACTTATTCACCCCATCATTTGCAAGGTGCTGAATTGAAAATGCTTGGTGAATAGATAACAGTAAGAGAATATTACAAAAATAAGTATTTCTTCTGTCTTTATAAAGAGCTGTATTTCTCATTTGTTTTTTATAATCCACAGCTATTGGCAAGAGCTATAGAAACATCGATAGGCAAATAGGACAGGACAGACTTCAATTTATTTCTACATATATATATATATAAAGATTATGTTATATGTATAAAATCAAGACATATGTCTTTACAGCACTGTGATGTCAGAATGCTACTTATCTTTAGCTTTAAGTTGTTCTAGGTTAGTTTAGACCACATTTCTTTATCATCTTCTAGTCTATAGATACAAAATATCATCAAGATATAGGAGCTTGAGGATGAATATGATTGCCTATACAGAGACTTAAGTCAATATGACCATGTACTTTTGGGTTGAAAGCACCCAACACAATTTCCCCATCAAAGTGAAAAACATACCATAAGCCTTCCAATGGCTGATGGATTTGCAATTCCAGGACTTTTGGGTTTTCATTATAACACAAAACCTAGTTAGAACTTGTAGGTTCTTGGAAGTCGTGTAGTTGAGCAGCTGTTTTTTCTTGGTAACGCTGTCACAAAACATCAGTATTTCTCACTGATCTATTCATTAGGAGCAGATAGGCTTGACCACCCTGATAACCTAGTGCCACAGCCTTAATTAGCCACTGTAAATTGTGTTTATTTTAGTGAGTTTATTATTGGATACAACAGTATTCTGCTAAAATAATGAGGCCATTTAGGGTTAAGAAGAAATTAACATGCTAACGAGATGTTTTCTTATACATGTCTGGTTTGAGAGGGGTGTATGTACCTACATGCAGACAGTTCACAGTGTCAAAGATTTCTGCACTGGTTTTTAAGCATCAAATATAGAAATAGTCCCGATGTCCAATTTCACAGTAGGAGGAGAAATCCCCTTACAGAATCACAGAGGAATTTGTGTTAGGGAACCAGGTAGTGAAAATGTGATGGCATAGGCAATGACACTTTGCATGATTACAGACTGGAAAATCTTGAATAGATTCAGAAATAAGAAACAGATCAACAATGTTTGTGAATATATTAAGATAGTAGAATGTTTCCATAGGCATGGAAGAACCTATTCCAACTTTATTTGGGGTCATCTGCCCAATAGCAGATATAAGATATTCCATTTATGATTATAATTTATATGTTAGTATTATATTAAACAAACACAAGATCCAAAAAAGTAATAATTTTAAATGCATTGTTGCTTCCCTTTAGGTTTCTTTAGCAGTCTTTGCTAAGAAAAGACCACCATTGTGAACAGAACACCATATTCCTGCCCATTATAACTAAATACAAAAGTAATTACTTAATTATATTTTCATATTCATAGTTTATAACAGCAACTCTGGGTCAGGTATTTCCTGTCAATCACTGGGTAAAGAACATAGCAGTGTAAATAATTCACAGCAAATAATTTGCTCAATGATCTTAGTCTCTTGTTCTCCTCATGAATACGTCATTCCAATTTAACTGCAACAGAGCTTTATGCATAGACATTTACGGCTAGATCCAAAGCTCACTGACATCATTAAAAACACTACCAGGGACTTCAATGGGCTTTGGATCAGACTCACACTGTGTATGTAGTCTGGAGAGTCACAGCAGTTAGATGAGTAAATTGGGTGTTATAGGACATCTGGTAATTATTTGGGGCCTTAACAGTTCTAGACTTTAAAAAAAGATGTATCACAAGTTCATAGTTTAAACATTAAGGGTAGTGTGTCTGGCATCATTGGTGCACAAGAAAGTGGGGAAGAGAAGGGACAAGGAGCCTCCATCCCCACTGGTGCACAGGAGTGGAGGCCAGCCACAATGTGACAGCAGAACTCAGGGTTTGGACTAAGTGAATAAAGGCAGTTTAATTACTTTTCTAAACTGGGTGCTGTGGAATAAGGGAAAAGCCATCGTTCACTGCAGAACTGCTGAAATGGAGGGATTTGGGGTGAGTGCACTCTGCACAAAGTTTGCAGATTTCCCACCAAGTCAGCCAAGATTGTCCTTTTGGCTCCTGCTACAGCACTAGGCTTTCATCACCCTGGCACCAGCTGCAAATTCAAGTCATAATCCAACTCAATTACCAAATTCTGGCTGCATGACACAAACCATTGGAATCCTTCCAAGAAGCAGATATACACTAACTTAGACAAGTTAGATGTCTTCAAGTTGCCAGGGCCCGATGAAATGCATCCTAGAATACTCCAGGAGGTGACTGAGGAGATACCTGAGCCATTAGCGATTATCTTTGAAAAGTCACAGAAGATGGGAGAGATTCCAGAGGACTGGAAAAGTGAAAAGATAGTGTCAATCTATAAAAAGGAAAATAAGGACAACCCGGGAAATTATAGACCAGTCATCTTAACTTCAGTACCCAGAAAGATAATGGAGTAAATAATTAAGCAATCAATTTGCAAAGACCTAGGAGAATAATATAAGGTGATAAGAAAAAATCATATCAAACCAACCTAGCAGCTTTCTTTGACAGGGTAACAAGCCTTGTAGATGGGGGATGGGGAAGCAGTAGATGTGGTATATCTTGACTCTAGTAAGGCTTTTGATTCTGTCTTGCATGACTGTCTCATAAACAAGCTAGGGAAATACAACCTAAATGGAGCTACTGTAACGTGGATACATAACCGGTTGGAAAACCATTCCCAGAGAGTAATCATTAGTGGTTCATAGTTAAACTCAAAGGGCATATTAAGTGGGGTCCCGCAGGGATCAGTTCTGGGTCTGGTTCTGTTCAATATCTTCATCAATGATTTACATAATGGAAAAAACACAGGGAGTACACTTATAAAATTTGCAGATGATACCAAGATGGGAGGGGTTGCAAATGCTTTGGAGGATAGGATTAAAATTCAAAATGATCTGGACAAACTGGAAAATAGTCTGAAGTATATAAGATGAAATTCAATAAGAACAAATACAAAGTACTCCACTTAGGAAGAAATAATCAGTTGCACACACACAAAATTGAAAATGATTGACTAGGAAGAAGTACCACAGAAAAGGATCTGAGGGTCATAGTGGATCACAAGCTAACTATAAGTCAACAATGTAACACTGTTGAAAAAAAAAAGCAAACATCATTCTGGGATGCATTAGCAGGAATATTTTAAGCAAGACACAAGAAGAAGTTTTTCCACACTGATTAGGCCTCAGCTGGAGTATTGTGTCTAGTTCTGGGTGCTGCATTTCAGGAAAGAGGTGGACAAATTGGAGAAAACCCCAAGAAAAGCAACAAAAGTGATCAAAGGGAGTGGAAGATGGGAAGGATCAGCAAGGAAAGCTCCCTTATTGAGGTCAGAACATGTAGGGATAAAGTGAGACAGGCTAAAAGTCGAGTAGAGTTGGACCTTGCAAAGGGAATTAAAACCAATAGTAAAAGGTTCTATAGCCATATAAATAAGAAGAAAACTAAGAAAGAAGAAGTGGGGCCGCTAAACACTGAGGATGGAGTGGAGGTTAAAGATAATCTAGGCATGGCGCAATATCTAAACAAATACTTTGCCTCAGTCTTTAATAAGGCTAAAGAGGATCTTAGGGATAATGGTAGCATGAAAAATGGGAATGAGGCTATGGAGGTAGATATTACCATATCTGAGGTAGAAGCGAAACTCAAATAGCTTAATGGGACTAAATCAGGGGGCCTAGATAATCTTCATCCAAGAGTATTAAAGGAATTGGCACCTGAAATTGCAAGTCCATTAGCAAGAATTTTTAATGAATCTGTAAACTCAGGAGTTGTACCGAATGATTGGAGAATTGCTAATTTAGTTCCTATTTTTAAGAAAGGAAAAAAAAGTGTTCCGGGTAACTACAGGCCAGTTAGTTTGACATCTGTAGTATGCAAGGTCCTGGAAAAAATTTTGAAGGAGAAATTAGTTAAGGACATTGAAGTCAATGGTAAACGGGACAAAATACAACATGGTTTTACAAAAGGTAGATCATGCCAAACCAACCTGATCTCTTTCTTTGAGAAAGTAACAGATTTTTTAGACAAAGGAAACACAGTGGATCTAATTTACCTAGATTTCAGTAAGGCGTTTGATACCGTGCCACATGGGGAATTATTAGTTAAATTGGAAAAGATGGGGATCAATATGAACATCAAAAGGTGGATAAGGAATTGGTTAAAGGGGAGACTACAACGGGTCCTACTGAAAGACGAACTGTCAGGCTGGAGGGAGGTTACCAGTGGAGTTCCTCAGGGATCAGTTTTGGGACCAATCTTATTTAATCTTTTTATTACTGACCTCGGCACAAAAAGTGGGAGCGTGCTAATAAAGTTTGCAGATGATACAAAGCTGGGAGGTATTGCCAATTCAGAGAAGGATCGGGATATTATACAGGAGGATCTGGATGACCTTGTAAACTGGAGTAATAGTAATAGGATGAAATTTAATAGTGAGAAGTGTAAGGTTATGCATTTAGGGATTAACAACAAGAATTTTAGTTATAAGCTGGGGACGCATCAATTAGAAGTAACGGAAGAGGAGAAGGACCTTGGAGTATTGATTGATCATAGGATGACTATGAGCTGCCAACTGAGAGCTGATATGGCTGTGAAAAAAGCTAATGCGGTTTTGGGATGCATCAGGAGAGGTATTTCCAGTAGGGATAAGGAGGTTTTAATACCATTATACAAGGCACTAGTGAGACTTCACCTAGAATACTGTGTGCAGTTCTGGTCTCCCATGTTTAAAAAGGATGAATTCAAACTGGAGCAGGTACAGAGAAGGGCTACTAGGATGATCCAAGGAATGGAAAACTTGTCTTATGAAAGGAGACTCAAGGAGCTTGGCTTGTTTAGCCTAACTAAAAGAAGGTTGAGGGGAGATATGATTGTTCTCTATAAATATATAGGAGGGATAAATGCAGGAGAGGGAGAGGAATTATTTCAGCTCAGCACCAACGTGGTGAACACAAGAACAAATGGGTATAAACTGGCCGCCAGGATGTTTAGACTTGAAATTAGACAAAGGTTTCTAACCATCAGAGGAGTGAAGTTTTGGAATAGCCTTCCAAGGGAAGCAGTGGGGGCAAAAGATCTATCTGGTTTTAAGATTCTACTTGATAAGTTTATGGAAGAGATGGTATGATGGGATAATGGGATTTTGGTAATTAATTGATCTTTAAATATTCAGGGTAAATAGGCCGAATCCCCTGAGATGGGATATTAGATGGATGGAATCCGAGTTACCCAGGAAAGAATTTTCTGTAGTATCTGGCTGGTGA
This sequence comes from Dermochelys coriacea, assembly GCF_009764565.3. Classification (NCBI taxonomy): domain Eukaryota; kingdom Metazoa; phylum Chordata; order Testudines; family Dermochelyidae; genus Dermochelys; species Dermochelys coriacea. The sequence goes on from NC_050072.1 coordinate 119,069,438, forward strand.
ATCTTGCCCATATGCTCAGGGTTTAGCTGATTGCCATATTTGGGGTTGGGAAGGAATTTTCCTCCAGGGCAGATTGGAAGAGGCCCTGGAGGTTTTTTGCCTTCCTCTGTAGCATGGGGCACGGGTCACTTGAAGGAGGATTCTCTGCTCCTTGAAGTCTTTAAACCATGATTTGAGGACTTCAATAGCTCAGACATAGGTGAGGTTTTTCGTAGGAGTGGGTGGGTCAGATTCTGTGGCCTGCGTTGTGCAGGAGGTCATACTAGATCATCAGAATGGTCCCTTCTGACCTTAGTATCTGTGAATCTAAGGTCTGGAGAACATGACCTATGAGGGAAGACTTAAAAATTGGCTGTAGAAAAGAAGACTGAGAGAGGACATGATAACTGTTTTCAAGTACGTAAAAGTTTGTTATAAGGAGCAGGGAGAAAAATTGTTCTTCTTAATCTCTGAGGATAGGACAAGAAGCAATGGACTTAAATTGCAGGAAGGGCATGTTAGGTTGGACATTAGGAAAAACTTCCTAACTGTCAGAGTGGTTAAACGCTGGAATAAATTGCCTAAGGAAATTGTGGAATCTCCATCACTAGAGGTTTTTAAGAGCAGGTTAGACAAACACCTGTCAGGGATGGTCTAGATAATACTTAGTCCTGCCATGAGTGCAGGGGACTGGACTAGATGACCTTTTGACATCCCTAGTCCTACAATTCTATTATTAATAAGTGTCTTTGTATCACTAATGTCAGCTGAAACAGGGCTGGGTCTTGGGCCCCGCTCAATCCTCCCCCCCCAGTTCAATCAGACTTTCAGCACAACAAATCTTAGCTAAGAAGGAAGAATAGGTTTCAACAGTGAAATATGGCTATGAATAAATTTTCCATACGTGCTGCCTACCAAGTCCTACCAGAGTAACCCTCTATTGCACAGGTGATGGAGGACCTGTAATGATATAGACCCACTGAGGTGGAAGGTAGCCATATCAGACAAATCTCACCCATTGCATCCCCTCCTACTCATGGATTTTAGAGCATACATCTACGCACAGCCTCACCAGAATTTGCCCCATATGTATTTTTATACTCCGACAGAGTAAGTATATTAAACGCTCCAGAGAAGTCTGACCATTTGTAAGCAAGTATTTCCTGTGCAAACTATTGCTCCTCCAGATTTCCACTGAAAAGCAAATGAATAAATAAAGAGGCTTGCTATGAAGTATATTTTTTCCAGTATTTACTCTCTTCTTGGCTATTTATCCTTGCTCAGTAACATAACCTAACTTTCTGGAGTGATAGGGACAGGCATTCCCAATGGGTCTTAAAAAACAAACAAAAACAAAAAAGTCCAGAAATGTCCTTTGCATGGGTCATATGTCAGACACATCAATTTACACAGAGGAAGGGGTAAATGAAGGGATTGTTCCTCCAGGAGGTGTTTGTAATTTTTGAAAAATGGTATAATGGGATTCAAAAATGAAAGAACAAACAGGTGTCTATGTTCATAATGATAGTACTCTATTCTGAAATTAAACCCAGCAGGTAGAAAAATCTTGCTTAGTTTTCAAATGATAGCACAAAATTCTGTGCACTACACAGTTTCTTATGCTCTTTTGCTGATAAACATGTTGTATCAGTAGTGAAAAAATGAACCAGAGGGGGATTAGTATTGGACTATAATACATAACCTTATTTTGAACAACTTCTGAGATCTAATGACTTAACACCCCTTCCCACTTCTTTCCCCAAATCTTCAGCATCTGCTACTACAAAAGTCTTTTAGATGGTAACATTGCATCAAATGACCATTTACCTCCTCTGAAATCCTAAAATAATGATTTGGCAAGTGTTTTATGATTATTGAAACTGTCCTATTATCCACAAGTTATATGCTCATTATTACAAGTGTTCATATATGACACACACAAGTGTAGTATGTGGACACACACTGTGTCACTTATAGTAAGGCACTAACATTTCAGAAGCTAATAACTCATGACTCAGAGGAGGAAGAGCTGGTCAATGAACGAAATAATAGAGAAATGGAGAGAATTGTTACCATAGATCGTAAAAAAAAAATCTTACCTGCTTTCTAAATGTATTCAGGCTAGGGGATTAGGTGATTATATTTAGTGATAGTAAATTCCCGAGACAAGGGCCTGCTACAAGCAATGTCTTGCCCTGCTGTTTCTTAAGCCTCGCCATTTGGAGGACTAATGTAGGCATTCTGGATGAATACCATTTCTACAGGAAATCTGACAGAGACAGTTGATTAGGATGTAAGGCCTCTTCAGGGTATGTGAAAAGTAAGTAGGAGATGGATGTCACCCAGCTGGCAGACAATGCATAGCATAGCTGCAATATACTCTCATCTGGTTCTTTTGTAGTTAGTCTGAGTTGCAGCTCATTTCATGAGCTGCAACTCAAGATATACTCAGTCATGGCAAGATATGCAACACAGAGGAAGGAAGCATTGCCTTACGACCAGTCAAGGATGAAAGACGTCACTCCCTACTGTTGCTATCAGGGAATCCAGAAGCACAAATTAATCTAGAAGGATGCAGAGATTGTGGACTCCTCTGACAAGGAATGATGGACAACCTTGATAAAGTGGATGGCCAAAGAGTTCATTAGCTCCTCCCTATCCTTCCCCTGATCAGTCATCATCACCTCTATCATGAGTTTATCATGACTTTAAGCCAAACGGCCTTCATCTATGTAAGATGATGAAGAGCAAAGAAAGAAGAGTTACAGAAGATAGTGTAATTAATCAGTGATAAAACAATACGAGGTAAATTGTTCATAATTAATTAATTGTTCAATTTTGTCTCTTAATGAATTGTTTGAAAACAAAGAAATTCTCAAATTCATTATCTGAATGTTTGTCACAAAAGCCATAATGGAATGCATTTCCCTATGTGAATCATTTACAAATGGGCTGTGGGGAATATTTGAATTTCAAAATGCATGCTGTGTTGATAAATCATGCTATTGTTTCTTTTCCTTGACTGGGATATTTATTTGTATTATGGTAGTATCTAGAGGCCACAATTCAGAGAGAAGCCCCTCTGTGTTAACAATGGGTTCCTCTTCCAGAAAGCTTGCAATCTATATAGACATGATAAAGGATGGGAATGGAAAGAGAAGCATTCAGAGGTATAGTGACTTGCCCATCGTTGCAGAAAAGGTCAGTGGCAGAAACAAGACTAGATCACAGGTCTCCTGTCTCCTACTCCAGGACCTACTTACTTGACCTTGATGTCTATCAAATCACACATATTGAATATACAATTCAATATTTGCTTTTAGCAAGTAAGAGAGCGTTTGTGCTTAATTCACTTTTCATGAGTATTCATATTAGTAAAGTTTAAATAAAATTTCAAAGGTTAGGGCAGAACTAACTTGAAAAGGTCATGAGCATACATTCCATTTGGAATTTGAACAAATATTTTTTGAAAAATGTTTTCCTCTTTGTTTGCTCAACTCCATAAATCACCATGTCTGGAACAGATGACTGATACAATCATAAAATACAGAATGCTTTTTTACTTTAATCATTGAAAAAAAAGGGAAAGGAGTTGTTCTAAAAGGTTTGAAGTGTATTTGAATTTTTCTTACTGCTCCAAAATTTTAAGCAGTCAGCTAATAGCACTAACTAGAAGTATGAAATTGACATTAAAATTATGCTAAGATCTACATTTAAAGAAGAGAGAAATGAGATGAAGAAAAGTGAAACACAGGGCCAGATTCTCAGCTAGTGTAAATTGCTCCATTCACTTGAATTGAGCAATGCTGATTTACACCAGCTGAGAATCTGGCCCAAAGTTTAAAAAGTTGGAACTAAGGAAGGTAAACAAAGAAGTTGGTATTTTTGTTAGTTGGGCAAATTGCAGCTAGCTAGCAACATTGCTATGTGTAAATTTGTCATAATTGTCCCCTAAGTGCTGAGGAAATAGAGAAAGAATCCACATGCTTTTTTATGCCTCCTTTTTCCATGTCCATCTGGCATCCTCCTTCCAACTCCATGCTTATTTGGAAGCCATGTAAAACAAGGAGAAACCAGCAGGGAGAAAAGTATTAGGGTATCAGTAATTATTTCAGTGATTTTATGTTCAGTTCACTCTGCTACTTTGATTGCTTCTGTGCTAAGCTGCTGTTCTTAAAACTTTTATGTACATTACCAGTTGAGGTGGAGATGACAGATGGTGCTTCCACCTGCTCCCTATTCCCATAGTAACATTAACCACATTAAGCAACTCCAAAAAAACCAGCTTATACTAGAGGAGCATTGTGTTGGCCATTCAGCATTCACAGGGCAAGGATAATTATGAAGACTCGCAGTATAGTAGTTCCAACACTCTCAGGGAGTTTGCAATGATAAAGACATCACACCTAAAAATAAAGGAACTTCAGGGAATAAGAAGATAAAAATGTATCCATGTCTTCTGTCTTGTAATGCCACAGGAGTGTAATTTAAACCATATAATGCACACAGTTAACAATCAGATCCCTTTTACTTAATAATTTACCAGACATATTGTGCAAAAATGTATTTGATGTGCATGATTAGTATTCAGAGTAGCCGCTGTGTTAGTCTGTATCTGCAAAAAGAAAAGGAGTACTTGTGGCACCTTAGAGACTAACAAATTTATTTGAGCATAAGCTTTTGTGAGCTACAGCTCACTTCATCGGATGCATGTAGTGGAAAATACAGTGGGGAGATTTTATATACACAGAGAACATGAAACAATGGGTGTTACCAGACAGGCTGTAACAAGAGTGATCAGGTAAGGTGAGCTATTACCAGTAGGAGAGCCAGGGGAAACTTTTGTAGTGATAATCAAGGTGGACCATTTCCAGCAGTTGACAAGAATGTGTGAGGAACAGTGGGTGGGTGGGAAATCAACTTGGGGAAATAGTTTTACTTTGTGTAATGACCCATCAACTCCCAGTCTCTATTCAAGCCTAAGTTAATTGTATCCAGTTTGCAAATTAATTCCAATTCAGCAGTCTCTTGTTGGAGTCTGTTTTTGAAGTTTTTTTGTTGAAGAATAGCCACTCTTAGGTCTGTAATTGAGTGACCAAAGAGATTGAAGTGTTCTCCAACTGGTTTTTGAATGCTATAATTCTTGACATCTGATTTGTGTCCATTTATTCTTTTACATAGAGACTGTCCAGTTTGGCCAATGTACATGGCAGTGGGGCATTGCTAGCATATGATGGCATAGATCTCATTGGTAGATGTGCAGGTGAACGAGCCTCTGATAGTGTGGCTGATGTGATTAGGCCCTATGATGGTGTCCCCTGAATAGATATGTGGACAGAGTTGGCAACGGGCTTTGTTGCAAGGACAGGTTCCTGGGTTAGTGTTTTTTGTTGTGTGGTGTATGGTTGCTGGTGAGTATTTGCTTCAGGTTAGGGGGCTGTCTGTAAGCAAGGACTGGCCTGTCTCCCAATATCTATGAGAGTGATGGGTCATCCTTGAGGATAGGTTTTAGATCCTTGATGATGCGTTGGAGAGGTTTTAGTTGGGGGCTGAAGGTGATGGCTAGTGGCGTTCTGTTATTTTCTTTGTTGGGCCTATCCTGTAGTAGTTTTGTAATCTAGATTTCCTGTTTTAAGTGTGTTTATATTTTTTGATGTGTAGTGTAAGCTAAATACAGTTAATTTTGGAGGGGAGGGGGAGTAAAAATCAGTTTTTCAAATATTGTCTTCCTTGAAGCCCCTGAGGATGAGGTACAAGTGAACAAATTATCTTTCCATTCTTCTGGCCCTCTCCACAATTCTCAAGACAGCAGTTAAATTTGGGACATTTTTGGTATGTTTTATAACAACTTTTTCTGACCATCACAAACCTCTCTGTACTTCTTCAAGTGAAAGGTGCACTTTTTTTCGACCTTTCCTTCTCTAACAAATATAGCAGAATGGACATTTAAGAAACTAACCAACCAACCAACCAACCAAAAACAAGATACTACATTGCACTACGCAGTTCTCCCCCTGAGAAGACAGATGTTAGTAACATCCCTTAATTCACTACTGGTAGGTATTTTGATCCTACAGCGATGAGGGTAGTATAAGAACTTATATAGAATACTCAATTGTTTTTTGCTTTATTGTTGTTTTGTCACTTTTAAATCTTTAACAAGACACTCTGTGTACAATACAGAAACAAGCTCTGAAAGAAAAATCTGCCCAGATCTTTTGCTGTTTACACTGTCTATGAATGAGCTGTTACACAATGAAAGAGAAATGGTATCAGATTCTCTTTTTAATGTAATAATAATATAGGTAAGGTACATAGGACTGAATTCATTTTTCCAAACACAACACTGTATTGATATTCAAATCATAATGTCTTCCATTGAAAAGCCAGCATTTGCCACAGTAGACTATCACCGCCTTAAAAAGTTTACTTTTACCATTGAATAAGGTATGCCAGAACAAACAAGTAACCACGCTATGTATAATGTGCCATATCATTAATACTTGCAATACTTTTTCTTTCAGTAAATAATTAAGGACATACATTATATTGAAGTAGCATCAGAGGTACTTCAGTATATCCCTATGCATAGAACACCAGATAACTGTAGTAATTATTGGTAAATGTTGACTTTTTGAATAGGGACTATTGTAAATAGATGTGGTCAATGTCTTGGAACTTTAGATCATTCGTGAACTGTGATTGCCAAACCCTAATTTAGAGACATGGCATGTGAGGGAATATATTTTATTGAATCAGCTTCTGCTGATGAGAGAGAAAAACTTTCAAGCCTACATAGAGCTTTTCTTCAGGTATGGGAAAGGTATGATGAGTGTCATACTTAAATACAAGACTGATTTTTAGTATATAGCAAAGTTATGAATTTAAGCTCCCAAGCTCATTTTTTTATTGGTGTTGTGCAGGTTTCCTTTGAGGATAAGGACTGATAAGTGAGATATAGCGTGATCGCTTTGTGAAAAGTGTTCACCCACAGATGATGAGGTGATTTTGTCTTTTATTTTCCTGTGTGAGTTCATTCAAGTGTGTAATGACTGTCTGGTTTCACCCACACAGTTGTTATTGTGGCATTTACTGCACTGGATGAAGTACACTACATTATGATAGGCATGTGTAGGATCCATTGGATCTTGAAAGATGTGTTGATTATGTTGTGGAGGTGTTGCTTTCCGTAGTACTGAGTGGATATATGTCTGTCATGAAGATATGTCTGCATCTATTGTTCTGGCACTGTTTGGTGCTGCTTTGAGTTCATAGATCTATGAATCTATGAATCTATGAGTTGGTGTGTCCTGGTCTGGGAGCTTGCTTCTGATGATGAACTTGGAGAGGTTGTGGGATTGTTTGAATGCCAGAAAAGGGCCTTCAGGAAATGTTTCTTTCAGGATGGGGTACCCATCAAGTATGAGTTGTACTTGTTTGATGCTACCCTGTGTGGGGTGATAGGTGAAAAATAGAGGTGTGTGGTCAGAGGTGGTTTATTTCTTTATTGAAGCAGGTTCTCTTGGGGTTTTGGGATGGCTCGTTCCATGATGCGATCTACTTCTCTGGTGGAGTGGTCCATGTTTGGTGAAGGTGGTTTTGGGTGTGTTAAGTGCATAACCTGGATATTCTCCTTGGAACTTTTTCTGTGGTATCTGAGTGCCTGGCTATAGATAACTGATTTCTTGGTGTGTTTAGGATGGTTAGTGACACTATGAAGGTAGGTGTAGTGATCCATGGGTTTCTTGTGTATAGTTGTCTGTAGGTTTCCATTATTGAATCTGATCATGGTGTTCAAGAAGTTGATGTCAGTGTGGGAGTATTCCAGAGAGAGTTTAATAGACAGATGGTTAGTGTTGAACTTGTGATGAAAATCTATGAGGGAATTTAAGTTGTCTGTCCAGAGGATGAAAATATCATTGTCGTATCTCAGGTATATCATTAGTTTTGTGGTGAATTTGTCAAGAAATTCTTCTATAAGATGACCCATGAGAAGGTTGGCATATTGGGGAGCCATCCTAGTACCCATGGTAGTTCTCATGGTTTGGCCAAAGTGTTTGTTGTTGAATGTAAAATAGCTTTAGGGGAAGATGAAATGGATGAGTTTGGTGATGTGTTTGGGGTGCATATCTGAGGGTTGCCCATTGTTTTATAAATATTTGAGGCAGGCAGCTATGTTGGTGTATAGGGAAGTGACATGCATGCTAGTAAGGATGGTATTCTGAGGGAGGTTGTTAATGTTGCAGAATATGGGGAGGAAATCGGTTGTGTCCTGGAGGAAGCTAGCCCTTTGTGTAGTGAGTGGTTTGACCATGGTTCCTAGGAATCCTGATATTCCTCCAATAAATGCTGTGGCCAGATTGGGTCTGCCTGGGTTCCCTTCGGTATTTTGTGCATAGTTGTGTGTATTGGGAAGCATGTATTGTCTCTCTAATATCCTGGGACCAACACAGCTGCAACAACACTGCATACAAACTCTAGGTGACCCCAGTAGGAGTCAGCCAGAATATGATTTACAGCGTTTGCCCTACAGTGGTAGGAACTTTGTCATCTGATAAATCCTGTACTATTCACAGATTCCAGGGCCAGAAGAGATCATTGAGATAATCTAGTCTGACCTCCTGCATAATATAGGCCAGAGAACCTCCCACAAAGAATTCCTAGCCCAGATTTTTTTTTAGAACCCTCCTTCCCCCCCCGCAACAATTTTTGATTTAAAAATTGCCAGTGACTGAGAATCTACCATTACCCTTGGAAAATTGTTCCAATGATTAGTTACTCTCACAGTTCAAAATTTACACTTTATTTCCAGTCTGAATTTGTCTAGCTTCAACTTCCAGCCAGTCAGTTGTGTTATACCTTTTTCTACTAGATTGAGGAGTCCATTATCAAATATGTTCCCCACGTAGGTACGTATAGACCAATCAAGTCACCCCTTTTCTCTGTGTTAAACTGAAAAGATCAAGCTCCCTGAGTCTATCTTTATAAGACAGGTTTTCAAATCCTTTAAATCACTCTTGTGGTCTTCTTTGAAACCCTTTCAATTTATCATAATTCTTCTTGAAATGAGGACACCAGAACTGGAAACAGTATTCCAGCAGCAGTCACACCAGTGCCCAATATAGAGGTAAAATAACCTCTCTACTCCTTTTTGAGATTCCCCTGTTTATGCATCCAAGGATCACATTAGCCCTTTTGGCCACAGAATTACACTAGGACTTCATGTTCAGCTGATTGGCCTTCATGACCCCCAAATCTTTTTCAGAGTCATTACTTCTTCAGATAGAGTCCCTTGTCCTGTATGTATGGCATACATTCTTTGTTCCTAGATGTATACATTTACATTTAGCCATATTAAAACACAAATTGTTTTCTTGTACTCAGTTTACCAAGTCATCCAGATCACTCTGTATCAGTGACCTATCCTCTTCATTATTTACCACTCCAATTTCTGTCATATGCAAACTATCAGTGATTATTTTATCCTACAGTCTAAAACACAAATCCCAGCTGTATGATCTCTGTAATACAGCTGGTCTGGAATTTTCTATTGGAATAGTTTTGGTGGAAAACGCATTTTCTTCAAATTCTTCCTGAAGTTTTTCCAGTTTTCCACTGGGGAAAATAGACCCAAATGAGATTATTTTAGTTTGTTGGACTCACCTGAAACTTTTCATCCCAATCTGGGAAAACACAAAAAAACCTCTTGAAATATTGGAATGTCCTACAGGATGGAAATTCTAATTTTCACTCAGTTCTATTCATGCCTCTTGGGCAAGAAAAAAGATGGTGACATTAGGGAATCAGTGTGCACACCCAGTGCCTCTGTGTAGTCTTGGGTGGAAACTTTAGCTGATGGCCATTAGTTCATAGACTACCACCCTCCATTACCAACAAGAGATGGAGATGGAAAGTGAGCCAAAGACACAGCAACCTCACTTCCTCTAAAAGATCCTTTTTTGGTTTTTCATTGCAAAAGATTCAGCCTGCACCTAATTTTTATATCCTGCAGGTACTTCACAGGAAGTTTACACTACAGAACTTCTCTTGTAACCTCTTCTCAATGCAGGGGGACCATGACCAATAGTGCAGCACTCAAGGGAAGGAGGTGGAGAACTCATTTGCATACCTCTACCCAAATCCTAAATAGAACTGACCAAGGGAAATGTGTGTATCTAATTCTACTATGGCATCACAACATATATGGATTGTTTTTAAAAAAACCAGAACGGCAAAGAAAACCTCATTAAAAAGGGCCCCTCTTCAGCAAAGCACATGCCTAAGTGTGTTGGTAAAATGGGGCCTAAATATGCGAAAGCATGGCATACAGAAGGTTCTCCTTTGAAGTTCCATCCTCTGTTCCTCCAAATACTGCCTATAAATTAAATTTAATTAGCAAAATATTTTAGCTTGCCAGTTATGAGCTGCCTGAAAAGTTAGCTTCTTCTCTTTGTCAGTCTCTCAACTTTCTTCCGAGTGAACAAACCTCTTCCAAAGCTATCTTTGGGAACCTTTTGTTTTGGTGCATAGGAAAAAACACCATGAAATGATTTGGAAATTCTCTCTTCAGGAATTTCCCTAGAAGTAAGGATGTCCCCAAAATAAGTCATAGTAATTGTTTACAAGTGTTTGTCAGCCTTCAAGCTTTATTTTCATGTGATGGATTTGGGGGAGTGGGGGTCATCAATTCCTCTTGCCCCCTTTTTCTGCCTACCAGTATCATAATACTCTTAAGTAGTAAGAGATTAAGGTAATAAAGGATTTCTTTTGTACACCAAGCAGGTTATAAGAAATGGTGTAAGTACAGGTATTTTGGCATTTCTTAAGGTTATTTAAGAGATGAAACATAGTAAAATTACATCAGTCACCAGAGAGCAGAAAATGTTTTATGACCCAGACATTGCAAGATTCTTTTATAAGGTTAAGCACAGCTTGCTGTCATTAAAGAGGTTTTTTTCCCCTAAGTTCAGAGTTGCAGCTTAGTTGTTTTCTATAAAGAGATGGCAAGATGACAGGGAGAATATGATTTGCTGGAAAGAGATTTTTATCTTCCAGGATCTAATACCTCTGAGAAGAGAGGCCATGACAGTGAGTAAGAGGGACAATGAAACTCTGGGAAGGTTTGTTCTTTTATATAATTGACAGTGGAAGAATCAAACCCATCATTCCCTTCAAAAAGATGGTTCATTTCTTATATAATGGGTTTTGCTTTAATAAAACTCCATTGTCAGCTCCTGATCACAACTTTACTACCACCACCTCCGAGTGCTATTATATCACAAGACATCATAGGTATATAATACTTACTTGATTCTTAGTCTAACAAGCATATTGGCTAGAGTTGGTTGGATTTTTCTGCCCAGAAAAAAAAGTCAACTTTTGTCAAATGGAAACCAAAAAAATTTCAGTTTTCAGCAACTGAGACATTCAGGCTTTGCCAGTTTTTGGCCTTCTGGGAAAAAAACCCAAACGTTTTCAAGGAGAACAGACACTTTCTGTGAAAGATAATGTTCATTGAACAAAAAAAAGTGTTCATACATAATCAGTGTATGCTAAATAGATTTAAATTGTAGGGTTATAGAAGTACAAGACTGACAAGTAATTAGGATTCAGAGTAGCAGCCGTGTTAGTCTGTATTCATAAAAATAAAAGGAGTACTTGTGGCACCTTAGAGACTAACAAATTTGATTATTTTCCACTCCATATGGCTAAATTCAGTGCCTTGCATAATGACAGGTTTCAGAGGAGTAGCCGAGTGATCAGTGTGTATTAAGTATGTAAGTAAAGCATGGTTGAAATGCAAGGTCTACAGGCTGAGGCCCGTAAGATATTAGCTTAGCCATGCTTGACATGTGCTTTAGAATGCTTGACATGAGTGGGTGACCTAGGAATAATCCTATGCCAGTAAAATTACAAGATTACTGTAAAAGATGTGCCAATAGGTGATGTTACAGGAAATACGTTGTAATGTACCCATCTAGGTTGCAAGCCACCTGATTATAATACCATGGGATGTCCTGTTCTGACTGCAGGTTACTGTGGACACATGCTGTTCATCGATGCTAATGAGAAAAAGGGGAACTAAGAAAACAACCTATGACAAATGGGGCCAGAGAAATACAAATAAGGAATGGAAGATTGAAACCCCCATGCATAAGGTGTGAGGTATGGTCAGAACAACAACATATAAGAGGTTCCCTGATTAGATAGAAGTGGGAAGACCTCACTGGATGATCCCAGCAGGAACCACTGTTCTCTCAATGACCACCTGTTGAGAGATCAACCCAACTCTTTGACATCTTTGGGTATGAGAGTATGGATATGCCAGTGCATGGATTTTCTCATGGGAGTAGGGAAGAACAGGCAAATTTAGAGTTTTAATTTGTTTTGGAACAAGGTGAAATAGTTCTACTCTCACCTACAGAACGTAGTTGCAGATCTTTCCTTAGAAAGCATGTTTTATTAACTCTTTAAAGTGGGAAGTAGGAGATAAAGGTCAAAGAATTACTTATGTTTGCAGTCTAGTGACCCCAATAAAACATTCCAATGCTTTGCTATATTTTTCAAAATGTTAAGAAAATGTCATGAGTAATTCTTCAAAATCCTTCCAATCAGATCATTAATTTAAGTTTGTCATGCTGACAGGCCAGTAGGCCTATGGACATCGAGTGGCTCTTAAAGGCCAGATGGTGAGTGACAGTTATTAACTAGCCAATAAGGAAAATGAAGAATTGGTATTTAAGACAAGTTTACTGATATGTAAGTTGTAGGTAAGGGATAACTCATTTTGCTAAGTTCAGAACCTACCTAAAAATGAGGGTGCAAACTCTGGTATGCCTGGCATTAGACCATCCATTGCCTCAGTTTCTATTCAACAGCTGGAGAACATAAAACAAAAGACAACACAATTTGGCCAAACCAACAAATACCTTTCCCTTATGAGATAAACAAAAATACAGCCAAACAAAAATTTCAATAAACTTCACCCACTAAAAATGGAAGCTCCCTATCTGGGTTTAGGATTCCAAGCAGCCCTGCACCATAGAGACCCACATCCTTCATACAGTCCACCTCCAGACCTTCTCCCTAGTCCTTTGCAGACTTCCTGGGGCAGCATTCCATGACCTTTGCTTGGAGAGACCACAATAGCCACTATTGTTCCAAACTGTTCTTGTCTCACCAGAGACCAGGTGATATCTCTTCCCTGTTTTTTTCCCTACTGAAGGGAAAGCTGCTTCTTATATATCCTGCCCCCTTTCCTAGCATTCCTTCATCAATAGTTCCCTGACACCTGGGAACCACATGTCCCAGAATATATTAATGCTCTGGGCCAGAACTCAGAACAGGGCTGGCCAATGAGACTTGGCTGAGGGGTTTCAGCTGGTTGCATGTGCTACGATAGTGGTTGAAGGTGGTGGGCAGTTAGAGGCAGAGAGCCAGCATCAGGAGTAATGAACATGACTCAGAAGGTGCAGAGAGAGAAAGTTCCTGCTGGAGTGGCAGACATGGGAATTTTTGAGCAAGGAAGCTATCTGCTATTGTGTGTTTCTACTGTGATCAGGGAAACAGGACTTTGCATACCTTTTTGGGCGGGGGGTAACTAAACAGAATAAAAAAGAATATCAGACTCTCATCAATTGTTCATCCTAATGGAATCAAGCGTGCACCCTGCAAGGCCCCAATGATTGGCAGATAGCTTGAGCCAAAGGGGGGAAAAATATGGGGCACAAATATAAAAAAAAATATGTAGCCTCTACCACCATTCCATTGAAAGTGTAGCATGTTTTGTGATATTCCCTTGCAAATTTGAAGATGAATTCATCTTTCACCGTTGTTTTGAAGTCCATATGTCCCTTATGGAATTACCCCCATTCCTATTTTATTTAAGGGAGGTCCCATTGCATCCTAACAAACAGCGTCTGGCTGGAGGATGGCTGCAATTTACCCTGACAAAGATCTCTAAACACACCCAACGTATCTAGGGATAGAACTCTCAAATGTAAATGTATGGCTGATTCATTTCACTTTCTCACAGTATCCCCTGAATCTCCCAAGGTAGGCATGCCATCATACACATGGGTGTTAGAGAGAGATCTCACAGTGCTTAACAGCTTAACAGCTGTGCTGCAGCAGACCATACTGCCATTACTCTGAGAGTTCTTGCCCCCATGCTACTGGTTCATGAGGTTGCAAAGAAGCTGTTAATGAAAGGCCAGATAAAGAACAAAAATCTTGCCAGCAGCAAAGCAAATGTTGCCTTTAGAAAAGTCAGAAGCTCTTGAGTTCAGTCATATCATTTTGAGTTGGCCTACAAACCAGCCTTTCAGCCAAACTTAACTAACCTCTGTCCATTTGTGATCACACCTCCATGCAAAAAAAAAAAAAGGGTCTTAAATTTAGGGAAGGCCTAATAGCTGATTCTTTGCCCCCTTAACTTCACTGACTCTAGATAGTTACATACACAACTCCTCTTCCCCTTAAAAAAAGTTATTTAGTTTGGAAAGTCAAATACTGAAAAGTTAGAAATACAAGATTTACAGTTGCCTATGCAACCTTACTTCTGTCTCCTTTTTGCATTCTTCCTGAGCACTGACTGATACAGTGGTCCTGTGGAAGAAGTACTATGTGCAGATATAATGAAACACTTGATCATAATACATGTACCCAAGAAGGCCAAATTAAGGTTGCCTGAGCAACCAAAACCTGGCATTTCCTAACTTTTGAGATCCAACTCTCATTGCAGAATCACAGAAGGAGCAGGAAGGATGGTCTCATGGACAGAGTGCTGGACTGGGTCTCAAGAAGTGCTTGATGCAGTCCCTTGCTTGGCCACAAACTTTCTCTCTGACTTTGAGCAAGTTACTTAAATTTATACTGTTCTTCAGTCCCCCCTACCTGTGCAATAAAGTAATACTGTCCTACCTCCCAGAGGGTTTGTGAGGATAAACCACATTAATGATTGGGAGATGCTGCGGGCCATACCGGTAGTTAGGTAACAGAAATTGCAGATTCCTTTCTCACCGATATGAAAATGTTCTGTTAAGCATAAAATAATAGTTCTTCATTTGATGTTTTGACTTTGCAGTGCAGAATAAATGCCATCATGTTAAACTGAACAACGCTTTGGATATTTTGCCAGTATTCAGACCTTTCTCTCTACCCTGGTTGGGGCAGAACAGAGTGAATTAAGAGAACGACAGCAGTATGAATCTTAACTCAGTAGCCAGGGGAAAATCGATATGTGCCAAAGGGAAAATGCCATCATTTATATTGTTTATTATGAATAGGATGGCACTGTTGCACATGCTTAATCTCATATACTACCTCCTCTAAGTACTTTTTGAATGCAATAGCAAGCCAGGATGGATTGAAAATGTCATTAAATCAGTATGTTTTCAGTATACACACACACACAAATCAGAAAGTGTTTGGTAAAAGGAATATTCCTTTCTCCTGTCTGAAAAATTGGTGTAAAATAGCAATACATCAGCTATTTGGCTAGTTATACATGTTTTTGATATAAAATATGACTGCAATAAATGGCAAACTGAAAAGATTCATGGACATCTCTGTGTGCAGAAGACAGATCATTTAGAGAGGAAAATGCAAGTCTTTCAGCAACTATAAAAACACAGAATTGATTGCTATACGGTGTGGCATTTTTGTTTAATACAATTTCTGAAGCATTCATTTCTTGGTCGTTCTGATAGAAACAGATCAATGGGTATATTGAAGTTCTGTGGCAGTTAAAAAGGGTGTCATGAACTGCATTTTCAGCAGCAATTTGGAACCATAAGTTAGGAATAAAAAAGCCACCACATTTTATATAAACATATGCAAATATATATGCAAACTGCCATGAGCTTCAAGAAAAATATTTTCAGAGATTTAGTCAGATAATGGAACAAAATTTCCATACATTTTCTGTGTAGAACAAGTGAATGAATTTAATTTCAAATAAAAGAAATCATTTTATGCCAAATACGGATTGCTTTTTTCCAAAATGTTACTTATTGTACGTCAGGTCTTATCCTGTCAAGTGCTGAAAACCCTCTGCTCCCATTAAATACCAATAGAAAGAAGGGTTATCAGAACATTGCAGAAGGCACTCAGCACCTTGTAGGATTAAGGCTACCGCCTCTTTTCTTTTGCAGCTATTGTGAAAAGACATACCGTTACATTAGACATTATTGGTGTAATGCTTTGCTGAATAACAGCTTGAACATGGGAGGTGCTGAACACCCTCACCTGCTGTGGACTTCACTGGGACTTTAAGGCACTCAGAACCTCTCAGGGGGTTTAGTGTTTTGCAGGATCAAGATCTAAAGTTAAGGCAGAGCATGTAATGTATATCACAATGCTCAATCGCCATATAAATCACCCACCTTGGTAAGACAATGGCATGGTGCTGATGCAATATTTCTGGGAAGATGTTTACATTAGAAACTGTGATGAAGATTTGTGCATCAGCTTGTGATACTGTTATGTGTGCTGGGGACTTTGTAGAAAGTGGAATACTAGTAAAGTTAAATGTGGACTCTAATTGGGATCTCATGTGCCAGCTCAGAAACCCAGAGCTAAATGGACAGGGCAAGTGATCTGTCAAATACAGTGGCCTTTTCTTTTTAATAAGAACAATGAGCCAGATTAATCAACTGGCAAATCAAGGGAAGCTTCTCAGATATGAATGATGAGACGCAAGTTTTCAGTTACCTACTTTCTAATTTAAATAAAGAGTAACAATGGGTGAAATTCATCCCATTCAGAGGGCCAGAACAAGGCCTATCTACTAATTATTTTTTCTAAAGTATTGCCTCAGAGGCCTCAACCAAGAATGGGACCCCATTGTGTTAGACACTGTATAAACACTTAGTAAGAGACTATGACCTTCCCCAGAGAATTTATAAAATAAACAGGCAAGACGGGCAGGGGAAATAAAACCAAGAGAGATGAAGTGACTTGCCCAAGATCACACAGCAGAGAAATAGATCTGGGAATAGAACTCAGGTCTCCAGGCTAGCTCCCAAGCCAGTAGACCATACTGCCTACCATCTAGAGGACTTAAGTAGTGTGTAGGCCTTCTGTTGACCCGCTGTACAAGTGTGACTTTTACACAGTGAGAATTGCCAAAAGGCCATCTTTCGAGATGGCAGAACTTGCCAGAGCAGTCTGGTTGGTATTATTGTATAGATCAGCTCTGATGGCTATCAGGTGTAGTAAGATGAGGTCCTGAAACATAAATCCTGGTATCAGAGGCCCAGTGTGAGACCTAAGGCCTGAGCTAAAGTAATAGTCAAGACTTTGCTAACATAAAGCAAAGTTAAGCTGTGAGCCAGAGGCAGGAAAGGAAAAGGAAGGAAGGCTGATGTTGCACAAACATATATCTAAAGTGTATTGGATACCAGAACTATATACAAATGGTACAAGAACATTCTTATACCATCCACATAGATAACATGGACAGGGGCAAAAGGCCAGTATGATGGATAGAGTTGTTTTGTTTGAACCAACATGTACAAGGTCAGAGGCAGCACCTCACTGCGTAGAAGGGTGGTGCATAGTTACGTAAAGGGGTTGCACCTCAATACGTCAGGAGCATTATGTAACTTGTTTGTAACTTGTTTGTACCTGTGTATAAGAATGCATCCCTGGGATGGTGTCTTTGTCTGGCCTAGGGGGCTGTGGAAAATCCCACCACTGACTGAGCTGAGTCCATTGCCAGGGAGCACAAATTCATAGTATGCCCTGTAGAGTCTATGGGGAACTATCACTGTGCTTCATTTGAGCAATAAACCTGGCCGACATGCCTTCGTACCTTACTCTAGTCTGTTGTCATTGGGGGTTCCCTCGGGGTCTGCTGTGTTAGCAATCTGCGCAGAGCTGGGACAGCACACAGAGGGAACACGCACGCAGCCAATTGTTATCATCACTGAACACGAGCAGAGCACCACACCGGTAGCATCTGACAACATCAGATAACCAATGCATCAACTGTTTAATGAAAGGAAGCACTGCACGGCTCCTCTTGCTGCATTTCTTCTCCATTTCTTATAATGGGGATGTAGGTCTACTCAAAGGGCCAATGGGAGACTAGAACCATCCCATACAGGCCTTGTGCTGGCTCTGTGCTCCTTGTGGGTACATACACCCTGCACCCTCACAACACAGCTTAAATGGATCCATGATGCCAAAGATTCTCTAGCTGGCTTCAGCAGCCCCTGAAACCATCTTTAAAGGGGAATACTACCGATAAGGTAGAATACAGCCTCTGGCTCTATTTCATTTTCTCCCCTTAGCTCTGCAGGGCCGCTGCATTCCCTGAGTGCCCACTCTTCACTAGCCTGGTCCACATGAAAATAAGAACAGCCAGACTGGGTCAGACCAAAGGTCCATCTAGCCCCATATCCTGTCTTCCAAAAGTGGCCAGTGCCAGGTGCCCCAGAGGGAATGAACAGAACAGGTAATCACCAAGTGATTACCCTGTCATTCATTCCCAGCTTCTGGCAAACAGAGGCTAGGGACACCATCCCTGCCCAGCTTGGCTAATACCCATTGATGAACTTAGCTAGTTCTTTTTTGAACCCTGTTACAGTCTTGGCCTAGAACCCCTTAGTGAGGGGCTCAGGCCAGGCTGCTGGAGAGGTGGCTGAACCCCTTCTATGTGGGATGAGAAATCTACAGGTGGAGTGTCCCAGCATGGGGAGAAATACAAATAGGTTAGCATGGGAGAAGTTTCCTTTTGTTTTTTTAGCATGTGGGGAAGCGGCCATGGAGTTTGTTATTATTGTGTGGGGGTGTTTTTGTTTGCTTATTTTTGTTTTTGAAATCTAAAAGTACCAGAAGCAGATCATATAATTGAGATGATTGAGTTCTTCATGTTGCTATTAGAAACTACGACACTGCCTCCATGTTCTTACGCTGAATACCGGACAGGCAGCAAAACAATTTCCAGAGATGATCTAGATAAATCTGTTAAGAACTGCTTGAGGAGCTACTTTTCAAAAGTGAGAAACTTCAGTCTGACTTAACTCTTCAGAAGAGAGGTTTGAGGTAGCTGTACTGAAGCTTAGCATTCTATATGGGACTGGGAAGAACAGAAAAAAGACTAGACTGTGTGGAGGAAAGATCACAAGTTGTTCTTCCAAAGCCTGTGGGAACAATTCTCATCATACACAAAAACTGAAAATCGGCTCAAAAAGAGGAGTTTGTGATTCAGGTTCAAATCCAAATCAAGACTAGAGTTCCGGGTTTGGGTTCACATTCAATTACAGATTGTTATTGTAAGGTTTTGTGATACAGAATGCACTGTAGTAGTTTTAGCACAGGGCTAAACAGAGAGAGCCAGGAATTCCTGTGTTCTAATCATGGCTCTGATGCTAGCTTCTGGCTTTGGATAAATCACTTAGCATCAATTATGGACGCCCTGAACAAGTATATTACAGGAAGAAAAAATTGTGAGTCCCCATCCATTCACACCACCATCATTTGGCTACAGAGTGCTGGGGAACTCAGGATGGTGGGACCAGCTAAAGCTTCTAGCAGCCCCAGAGTGTGGTGTATCTGGGCAGATTGGAGCCACAGTCCATCTCACCTTTGTGCCCATAAAGCTGTCCGGTGTAAATAGCTACACCTTTTCAAAAACAGCAAGATCTGACTTTCAGTGTGTTCCCCTCACCCTCGTGGAGATATTAAAGGCATAATGTGCCTCTAGTAATGGATACCACAATTGCAGTTCTTTCCCTTCTCCCAGAGCACCACTACCTTTTAGCAGGCAAACTTTTTATATTTGTATCTCTG
This sequence comes from Dermochelys coriacea, assembly GCF_009764565.3. Taxonomy (NCBI): domain Eukaryota; kingdom Metazoa; phylum Chordata; order Testudines; family Dermochelyidae; genus Dermochelys; species Dermochelys coriacea. Next base: position 119,089,214 of record NC_050072.1, read on the forward strand.
CCTCAGTCTCCCTACAATGTTAGAGGGAAATAATATTTACCTACCTCACAGAGTTGGTGTGGGCCTTAGCTAGTTAACATCTGTAAGATGCTTTGCAGTGATGTACCAAGTATATTTATTTTGCAGCTTTAATCAAGGGTGGCATTTCCTGTGAGAATATTTTTTCAATCACTTGAACCATAAAAAATATTTAAGTCCATAATTTCTTCTGACTTGCATCACCACTGAAGGTGCTACAATAATTTATACATTAAAAACCTCTATTGAAATGACAGCTACAGGATCCGAAACCAGTTACCACAACAATACCTGAAACATTCAAAGGCTTGGAAGCATGGGGTATATTTTATCATGTCCACAAGGCAGAATGGATTATCATGTGGTGTTTTGCAGATGTACATGAATAACATAGACAATAACAATCCCAATGTGCCATTTTCATTGCACCAAAGCCTCATTAAAGAAACTCACAACATTTTAAAATGTGGAAAAGGGGATCTTTCAGCAGCCTTTTCTATTTAAGCTTTTATTTCCCTCCACAACCCCCCACCACCTTTACTAAGGCAGCTCATTGAAAAATTTAGAGAGAAAAGGAAATTATATGTATTCACGGATCTGTAAAAGGCCTTTGATCCAGTTCCAACAGAAATCATCTGGGTAGATGAGGGAGAAAATGGTACCAGAATTTTATGTGAGGCTTGTTTAAGCCACATATATAGGCGGAACGTCAATAGTCAGAAAATCTAGTGGTGAAACAGATGAATTGTTGGTGAATGTGAGAGTGCATCATGGATCACCATGGAGCCATTTCTCATTTATCCTCACCCTGGATAGCCTTGAAAGGAACACACAGAAGGCAGCAGCTCAGCTCAGACTGTTTGCAGATAATAGTCTGCAAGAGGATCTTGATAAATGGGGAGATGCATTGGAGGGATGGGCTCAAAATTAGCCAATGAAAATCAGACTATATGGTATGTAATTTCAATAATGTGAACAGTGAAGAGTTACCTTTGAAAAGAGATGGGCAGAAAATACCAAAAAACACAAAGTTTCAAATATCCGAGTTCCAGAATATGGGGAAACGGAGGATGAAATTAGGTCTAGGATAATAAACGCCTGGCTCAAATGGAGAGAGATAAGTAGTGTAGTATGTGACAGGAAGGCACCAGTAAGATTAAGAGGAAAGGTTGATAAAATGGTATTCTGTCTAGTTTTAATGTCTGGCACTGAATTTTGGGCAGCAAAGAAGAAACATGTGCAAATGATCTGTTCCATAGAAACGTAAACGTTGAGATGTCTGAAAGGTGTAAGCCGGAAAGACCAGGTGAGGAATGTGTATGTTGGGGTGTGCTCAAAGTATCACCCATAAAGATACAAAATGACACTGTGCAGGCTCAGATGGTCTGGCCATGTAAAGCACAGTCCTGACAACTGTATGTGTAATAAAGTCCCAACAGATCAAAATTCAAGGAAAGACAGAGGCTGACACAAGTAGAAGTGGTGGGAGGTCATAAAGGAAGAAGTATTAGCATGTGATATGATAGAGGATATGGCATTGAAAGAAGTCTTTGGAGGGAGAGGACTCATAGAGCAGACTTTTCCTTATGGGATCAATACAAGGAAGAAGACGGCAACTCCCCCCCAACCCCCCGCCAAACTGCCTCTTTTCCACTGAGCTTTGCTTTCTTACTTTATGACAGTTCATAATCATAGAGGCAAAACAGAATGGAAGCCCATAAAATGAAAGAATATCAACATCGTGTAGAAAGTATCATAGAACACTATCATTTATAATGGCATCCAACTCAATGAGATGTGAACAATGTCTTTCTGGTTTAAGATTTTTTTTAAAGTGGATTTGAATCAATACTGTGTACCGTTTTTTTTGTTTGTTTTTAAATTTTTTTATAGCAACACACAAAATGAAATACCTAGGCCTCTCTTTTAAAGTCTCTAGCTTCAAAATATGTTCAGAAAATATTGACCCATAGCAGAGTGGTGGAACACCTTTTCACACCAGCAGTGCAAGGAGGGCGCTCCGGTCTGCCATACCAGCAAGGTATGTATAGCTGGTATGGCGTACCGGAAAGAGGAGCAGCGCAATGTGGGGCCGCTGGGGCTCCACGCTGGCAGCTCCCCTGGTGCAGTTGTACCATCCTCAGCCCTTCCACGCAGGGTCTCCTCTCCGCTATCTGTACAGCAGCCCCGCCAGAGGACAGGGCTGTGGGGGGCAGGGCTGGGGACAGTCCTGTGGCCCCACATTCTGCTCCTTTCGCTGCTGAGGTTCCCAGGAGAGCCTTTGTGGTTCAAGGCTCTCCCAGGAACTGCAGCGGGGAAAGGAGCAAAACCCCCAACCCTGTCCCCTGGGTTGGGGGTGGGGAGGAGTCATGTGGAGGGTCACGTGAGGAGGTCACATGCCTCCCGTGCTCCCTCCATCCCCATACCAGAAAGAAATGGATTCCACTTGCACCACTGTTTCACACTGTAGGAGAATAGCAGTATGGACGCTCTGTCAGTCTACAATACATTTCCAACCAGTTCTCCCACACCAAACAATTACTTCACCATGACTGACTGCATTGGCTATGTGCAGCAGACAACTCTTTTCCATATTGTTAAATATAGTGGATCCAATCTGCTTATTGTTTACAATGAGATGTCCCTGGAAAGCCGCACTTTGAGGGACTGTGTTAGGATATAGCTATTCAGGCCTGTCTGTAAAGGCCTATACGCTAAGAATTTAGGTGTATTCTTATCACTTAGCTAGTTCTAGAGGTATAAAAGAGAGAGAATAAAAATCACTGTCTGCCGGTGCAAAGGCCTTCTCTTCCTGTGACAGTCTGAGGCCCTGTGCTTAGGCTAAGGCCTTTGGCTAAGAAGCAGAGGCAGCCATAAGCTGGGAAGCGAACGGTCACATCCTCACACTCCAAACTAGTCACATTGAAAGAAGGTGCTATTGGGCCGTTAGGATACAGCCCTGTCCTGATAATGCCTATCGCCTCCAGAGAAAGGGAAGTGCCTAGAAAAGGCAACAGGAAACTTAGTCTGATAGCATCCTGTCTGGCAAGAACTCACTTATCAATAGCTGGGATGTGAAATCCTCATTTCACTGTTTGTTCGATCCCTGTAGTCCCCATTTCCCTATTGTTTGTTTGTATAATCTCTGTCTGGTTCTGTGATTGTTCCTGTCTGCTGTATAATTAATTTTTCTGGGTGTAAACTAATTAAGGTGGTGGGATATAATCGGTTACATAATCATGTTACAATATGTTAGGATTGGTTAGTTAACTTGCAGGAAAATGATTGGTTAAGGTATAGCTAAGCGGAACTCAGGTTTTACTATATAGCCTGCAGTCAATCAGGAAGTGGGTGGGTGTGTGCGGGGGGGGGGAATTGGAATCATGTTTTGCTAAGGGGGAAATGGGAACAGGGAATGGGGGTGGGGAAATTGGAATCATGTTTTGCTAAGGGCAGGAATGGGAACAAGGACACAGGTGTAAGGCTCTGGGGTGTCAGAGCTGGGAAGGGGGACACTAAGGAAGGAAACTGGAATCATGCTTGCTGAAAGTTCACCCCAATAAACATCGAATTGTTTGCACCTTTGGACTTTGGGTATTGTTGCTCTCTGTTCATGCGAGAAGGACCAGGGAAGTAAGTGGGTGAAGGAATAAGTCCCCTAACAGACTGAACACCCTCCAGCTTCACTAACTTCATTGGAATTGAGTTCTTAGCAGCACCTTGAAGGACTGGGTGGCATGTCAATAGACAGGCCTTCAATAGCAGAGTTTGCAAAGCCAAAAGGTTCTAAACTACAGAACAACATTCAGTAACGGTTTCAAATGACAAATAAGGAAGCACACCAAGATTCTCCCTCAGTAAATGATAGAGATTAACTAACCCAAGGAGGTAAGAGACAGATCTCAAAGACAGTGTAGGGCGGGTAGGAGGGAGAGCATCAAACACTTGAAAAATGTTACCATGAGAGCCAAGCCTAAAATATCAGTTAACACTTAAGCACTTGGAAGAGAGCCACAGGGAGCAAGCATCAGACAGCTACAAAATAACAGCTTTAGGCCTGCAGCTGCTGGTCTCTGCCAACTTTAAAGGGCCAGCACCTTGAAAGGCATGATGGGAAAAAGCCAACCCTATCGTGGGGATGTTTTAGGAGTAGGGAGTCACGAAGAACTAGGTTGTGAAAATCTTACCTCCACTATCAAGCAATTGTATGAATAGTTGCATTGAAGTCAATGGATTTTTGGCTTAAGTAGCAGTGCAGAGGGACATCTGATTCCTTCTGAGCTTACGGGGTCCCTCCCTTTGTTCCTATGGCCTACCCAGGGGAATTACTTAGGCTGAGATTCTGTGCTGCATGGCTAGGAGCCATCAGTCCTAGCAGAGGAAGGGCAAAAGCAGCTTTACCTTTGTACCTTCCTTATTATGCTGTTCTGGGGGATGATGAGGCAGCTCCTTGCATAACTTAAGAAGTCCCAATGGCTGTCCTAAATTACAGCAGCATCCCCAGACTCCCTTCTGGGGAGCAGCAATGCCAAGAAAGCTCATAATAAATGCTACTGCCAGCACTGTTCCCAGCCCCACCTCCTATGCTGCAGTATGGTATTTCCATACCAGCTAAATTTCACCTACAGATGACTGTTTTTTTCTTACAAAGTAACATACTTGTAATGTAGATTATTGTCTATGTTGACATTTCATTCTCAGGTACCTCTGCAAGTAATTAATGGAACCAGGCTCCAGTACTACAGTGATGCTTTGTCTGTAGCTACATCCCTCACCCTGCTACGTGAGCACTCTTGCTTTCTGCTTGAAAAGCACTATTACAAAAGGTTTCAATTACAGCAGAAGGAAACATTCCCATTTGTGAAAACTTTGGAAAATTTGACATTTTGAATTTTCAAAATGAACATGAAAAGACAGGGGAAAATATCCAAACACAACGTCAACCCTCTTTGGAGGTGCTCAACATTTCACAAAACCGTTTGATAAAGTTTCAGAATTAAATAGCTCCATCTCCAGTGTTGCAATTCTTCCCCCTCCCACCCTGATTTTAAAACCAGCCCTAGTTTCAGTGGCTATCAGGCATTGGCAGAAAACTGGAGCATCTCGATTTTGCTCCTTGCTTTTATTACGTATAAAACTTTTAAGGGTAGAATCCCTCTGAGGAATAATGTTGGGCTAACATGAGAGAAGATTAGGTTTCAAGGCATATTTGCACTCTTTCTAGATTCACCAATGCTCCTCCAGTTAGTAAGGGCTGTTTCTTGGACGAGCAGATGGTATAGATATTTTACACTAATTACAAATGGAAAGGCATCAGTTTTTATTAGCAATTGCAACTAAAATAAACTGTTCATTTATGTTGACTTTATCTATTGACTTTCCTGGTTTCTCAGGGTACAAGGTTAATTAGATAATTACAAAAGGCCCAATCCTGCAAATAGGTATGCTAACATGCAGACGTGTGTCCCCATGGGGTCTATGCTACAGCAGCAGGTATTTGCAGGATAGGCATTGTAGTTACATGGCTGTGGATGAGCAGAAGCAAGCAGCAAGTCATTGATAGCTGGATTCAGTGAGAATGAGCATGGTTTGATTTTCTCTTCTCATTGTTGTCATTACTTTGTCATTTTCTTTCATTGACTTCTTGAGCAGAATTTTCAGACGCACGCCAACAGAAATAAATGTGAACCATAGCTAGTGTATGGCCAAACTGAAGAGTGGAAACCTCCTGATCCCATAGGTTCTGATGTTAATGGTTAAAAGGACCAGAATTGCTTTCAGATTGTTATAAAAAAATGTTGAACAGAAAGTGCTTTAAAATAATCCCCAGTGGAATCCAGAGAAGCATTTTTGCAGAATCAGTGGAGTATGTACAAAGGCAGGAACGTCTCATAAAACCACTCCTATGATAACTCCCTCTTACTGGATATACTGGGGTGAAATCCTGGCCCTACTACAGTCAATGGTTAGACTCTCATTGAATTCAAGTGGGCTGGGATTCCACCTCTGGGCTTTTAGGCCTGATCAAGTTTCCAATAAAGTCAAAGATAGCCTTTCAATTGATTTCAGTGGGAGCTGGATCGGATACTTAGAGATCAAAAATGCAACAGTCGAAAAGAGTTGGGACATGACACACTGTCCACTGCAGTTCATGTAAAGACGTCCATGGACTTTTGATGAATGCTGGATTCAGCCTTTCATCTACAAAAGATTAGACATTTGGTATACCACTCTGAGGACAAACAACTCATGCACTAATAACAAAACCAACTCTCACAGATGGAAAGGGCCAGAAGCAATATGAAAACATAGCAAGTTTTAACAGCTGTGAAATGGGGGGCCCACTAGGTTCAATATACTGTACCCTGCAAGATTGAGGGCTTGCTGCTGCTGCACCAGAGAAGTCAATGGAAGCTTTGTCAATGACTTCAGAGGGCTCAGGATTGAGGGTCAGAGATGCCAATCGTTCATTTTCTTTCTTTCTTTCTTTCTTTCTTTCTTTCTTTCTTTCTTTCTTTCTTTCTTTCAAAACATGGGTGCACCACGGACTTTCATTCAGCACATTAATGAAATGAGAAGTGACCAACATGTATCCTGCTGTAGACCCTAACTGGAACTGAGCAGTGGCTAAAATTTATGCAGAGGATTAGCACAAGTTCTATGTACCTTTTACATCCCACTTAAACCCTCAATATAGGATATGAATAAATCCAAATATAAAAACTGTGATAAGATTTCTCCAGTACACCCTTCAAAAACAAACAGTTTTCTCTGTAATGGAACAAACAGGATTATTTCTTCCTTCTCTTTTTAAAGAGTCCTTTATTAAAATGAGTAAAAAGACCAACCCCAGGCCTGGTTTGAGGGTGTAAGAACTGAGTGGTGCATAGTCCTTATAATAGCCCACTTTGTAGGTTTGAATGCCACACATACAGGGCCATACCTTCAGCTAGTGTAAATATCAGCATGGCTCCACTCCAGTCAATAGAGGTATGCTGATTTACAGCTGTTGACGCTCTGGCCCAAAGAATATAAGGAAAGGAAAGGAAAGGAAATCTCTATTCCGTGCCATTGTACCTAATAACGGATTTTAAGTCTTGCTATTTTTTTTTAATCTATACACCAAATCCATGCATGTACCATTAGGGGTCTTCTGATTTCCTTTTCCTTATGATTTATAACATAGCCCAAGAAAAAGACTATGAAGAAATTCCTCCTCAAGAGAAGCAGCAGAATCACTTTCAAAAGAGATATCCAAGAGACCCACCTTAGCATTCAGTGGAGAATTTTCACTCTGATCCAACTTGTTGCTTTTAAACAGGAGATCTTCACAGTGTTCTTAAAGATTTCTCAGTATGAAACTGTGACTTTAACATTTGGATTTCTACTGTATTAAGAATTCTCTACTTAATATAAAATTTAAACTGCTTGGTAATTTACAGACAACAAAAGGGCACAAAGTCCCTACTCCAGACCTCTGAAGGCAATGACAAACAAATTGAATATGGTATAAAAAGCAGGAGAAAACCAGTGAATGGATATAGAGCCTGATCTAACTTCCACTGAAGACAATAGGAGTATTTCCATTATTATTGGTATTACAGTAGCATCTAGGAGCCCTTGACATGCACCAGGACCTCAGTGTGCTGTACAAATCCAGAACAACACACAATCCCTCCCTGCCCCAAAGAGCTTACTGCCTTTGGATGAGTAAAAGGGGCCAGACATAGACTACCAGGAAAAAAAGCTAATTTTTGCAGCACCCTTTGGAGCCCATTGAAGAATGAGGGAACAATCTGAACCCAAAGAGAAAGGATGCAGTAGTTTCTGAGAGACACGATCAGGGCCTGGACAAAACAGGTTTGGCAATGGGAATGAAGAGAAGCTAATGGTTAATGGTGATACTGCAGAGAGAAGAAGTGTCAATATTGAGGCAAGGTGCTAGGGGTGGGGAGGAAAGACAAGCCAAAGATTATTAGTAATGATTTAGGCCAGGCCTACACTCAAAAATTAAGATGGACCAGCTTCATCGCTCAGGCTGATGCAACACATCCACCTCTTGAGCAACACAGTAAAGCCAACTTAATCCCCAGTTTAGGCAGCACTAGGTGGATGGACGAACTCTTCTGTCGACTTAGCTATGACCTCTTGGGGAGGTGGATTAATTTCACCCCTCCCATTGTTGTAGTGAGTGTCTACACTGAAGCCCTAAGCCAGACAGCTGCAGCTGTAGCATTTTAAGTTAGACAAGCCCTTAGGGCCAGATGCTGCCACTGAGGCTCATCTGACCCTCAATAAAAATCTCTAGTTCCACAACATCTGCAGGGCAGTTGTTTTATTGATATATTTGCTGTTGAGCTAAGCAATTGTCAATTTTACGCATTGTTTGATACAAGCCCTGGATGATCTGCACTCACCTCATTGTTACATAGTTACATCCTTTCTCAGGAGGTGGAGTCCTTTGATTACCTTCTTCCTCATAGCAGGCAAGCGTTTGCTTAGCCATATGCAGGATGGAGAGGAAGCCCATAGTGCATCAGGAATTTGAACTAACCAAATAAAAATGATAGTTAAAGGATTGATAAGTGTCAGAGACATGGACATGGGCAGTCATTCCTAGTGGCTGGAGCAAGAATTGGCAAGGAGGGTCAGAACTGGAGTCAGAGGCCAGATACCAGAGCCACAGCTCTGAGGCAAAGTTACAAATCAGAGCAGAGGGTCACTTGGAATGGGGAAAAGGTAGGTGAAGAGCTGGAACAAGGCTAGGAACAAGCAGACACAAGAACTATTACAGCCATTGACAAATGCTTTGAGCAATCAGCACCCACTGCTACTGCGGGGTGTAATAGTAGGTCTGCCGATCCCAACAGCCAGTTGGGCAGTTTCGCCAATCAGGCAGCTTATTGGGGGCCCAGCTGTGCTCGGTAGATTGTCTGGGGGTTAAGCTACCAGCTAAGAAAGCTAGCTGACAATAAGAAACAAACCTCTGCTAATTTATCATTACTTTTCCTTTAAGGATTCTGAAATGGGTGGGTTATCACACCAATCCATGTATGCCTAGCAGTGCCTGATTTGGTAGCATCCTGTTCTCTCTTTCTTTTATTCCCCCATTAATTATATCAGGATTAATTTTAATCCCGAGGCACTAATGAGACTTGATTACTTTTCTCTAATACAGCATTTCTCCTTCTTTAATTGCAAGAAAATGTAAGCAGCATGTCTGTCCTCATTACTTTAGCTTCTGATATATTAAATGCCCCCAAATTTCATTGATACAAAGTTCAGGTTGTCCAGTGGTGCCTCATGCTCCACCATAATATGAAGTGGGGCTAAACTTAAAACTCAGAAAACCAGACAGTACAATGTTAAGGTACACACCTGCCTCACTCCCTAAGGCGGGGGCGGGGGAGGGGTCACTGCTGCCCCATTTCTCCCTTTTGTGAGATGCATCTCTCTCCAGCAGCTGGCAGCTGCCAACAGATGGGGCTGTGAGTGGGAGGCCCAGCCAGGACAAGGGGAGCAGGAGACAGGAAGGGGCAGCTGCTTTAAACAGGAAGGGAGAATGGTGATCGTACTAATCCATCTCTAATCCTCTTCCACACCTCCTGCCACCCACCCCCATATCCTCCCTCAGACCTTTTCCCTGGAACCCCTTCAACCTCTCTTCCTTCCTCTATCTCCATTTATCCCCTCCCCCAACCTCTTCCCCTCGCTGCTGCTTCACATCAGTCCCAATCTCCCTCTCCAAATTGTTTCAACCCCCATAGCCCCAGCATTGCCCCATTATCCCTCTACATCCCCTTTTACAGCTCCAACCACTCCCCCCATTTTCCCTAGGTCTACACCAAAGAAATCTGTTTAAGACTCTGAAATTGTTAGGAGCAGTTTATGTTCGGGAGACTGTGTACGGGGAATTGCTTGGCCAAATGACGCAGCAACTTCCTTTCCTTCCTTCCTTTCCAGCAACTTAGTTCCATTGCTTAGGAAATAAGATTACACTATCCAAATTGCTTACTAGAGGCCTTCATCTTCTCCCTTATTAAGCAACACTAATTTCCTTGGCAATACTAAAGCATCATTATGGTGTATGTGGATTTTAGAGCACTTTAACATACTGCTCGTAAACCAGAAATTTTAGTTTCAAGGGGCAAAATCTCCTAAAAGGAGCCCCTGCAGAATGTAAGGACCATACACAAGATGTGGTATCTGAAAACTGCCAAAGGTAGAGCACCGAATTTATAGTGCATGGGTGATACTCAGATGTAATGGGCAAACATGTCACCTCGAGCTACCCAGTTACCAGGACAACAGACTGCCCAGAAACCTCTACTGTTGTTTCAATAGAGCATATGCACATTTCACTCTTTTAGGAATGTCACTTTGGCATGTGCGGACCTGGAGTTACAAACTTTCCCCTTAATAACTTCATCAATGTAACCTCCCAACCGAAAAAAAGGGGCAGCGGGTGACATGCATTAGCTGAGACTAATGCAGAGCAGCAGAGATTACTTTCGGGTACATCAAAGCCATAGTTTGAGCCCCTGGTGTGCTCCAAAATGTTAGAATGTGTGATTTTGTAAATTGCTGGGTTGTGTGTTGAGTGGCTGGGGGGGGGGGGGAAGATATGTGCAGAGATTGTATTTCAGGAACCATTGCTCAAATAACTCCAAATTTGGTCCATTAACCCTAACCCGCAACTCAGGCCACACAGCGAATCTCAAGACAACCCAAGCCACCACGTGGATGGTAGAGCACTCGGAATAGTCATCCTGTAATCTGAACCGTCACTACAGCGGAGGTGCTGCTTCACTCTAATGATACTGATAAAACTGTTGAAGAGTTTCTTGGCTGTTGCTAATGTTGAACTGCACAAAATACAAGTTTTGGAGGGGATGGCGGAATCCTATGAGCAAATAGTTCCTAAGCCCTTGCCTAAGCATGAGCACCTTTGCATACATTTTTTTACCTGTAACAGGTCTTGTGATCAGAAACTGATGTGCAAGCTATTCCAGAGACAGGACACAATCACTTTGGGCTTGTCTATGCCATGCTGCAAAGCGCATGAGAAAGTTGCAATTTGTAAAGCTCTCTAACAGGTTATGCTCTAACTGATCCATGTAGACCCTGCTGGCATGATCTAAAAGGTACCCCATTTGCGTTAATGTAGCCTTGTCTGAGGAAATAATTTCCCTAGCATATAGCCTTTCCTTCCATTACATCAGGAATTCATGTCATCCTGTTTTACCTCATGTCTTGATAAACAAACATATTGAATGTGGCCAGAGGAAGCTCAAACTTCAATTTTGTCTGAGTTCTCCTGTATTTTTTTCCCCTATGGCATCCCAAGATTGATAGGAGGGCAGCATCACATTTCACTCTTCTGTAATATTTTTTTCAGTAGAATCCAAATTAAACAATAGACTGCCATGTGTACTATTTTTCATTCTGAATCCCAAAAGATCAGTAACAAATGTAACCAACACAAAATACACCACATCAGGTAAGAGTCACTCTAAAAGCTTTCTTATCAGGTAAACCAGGAGTGGGCAAACTATGGCCCAGGGGTCGCATCCGGGCCCTTCAGACATTTTAATCTGGTCCTTGAGCTCCCACGAGGGAGCAGGGTCTGGGGCTTGCCCTGCTCTGGCACTCCAGTCAGGGAGTGGGGTTGGGGGCCTGCTCTGCTCCGCGTGGCTATTGGAAGCAGCAGCATGTCCCTCCTCCGGCTCCAACACTTAGGGGCAGCTAAGAGGCTCCACACACTGCCTCTACCCCAAGTGCCTCCCCCGAAGCTCCCATTGGCCAGGAAACATGGCCAATGGGAGCTGCAGGGGTGGCAACTGCGGACAGGGCAGCACGCAGAGCTGCCTGGCCACACTGCTGCATAGGAGCCTGCACCCCTGACCCCCTTCCACACTCCAACTCCCTGCCCCAGCCCTGATCCCTCTCCTGTTCTCCAAACGCCTTGATGCCAGCCTGGAGTGCCCTCCTACACCCCAAACCCTCATCCCCAGCCCCACCCCAGGCCCCTCACCCTCCCCCCTGCACCCAACACCCTGTTCTAGCCCAGAGCCCCTTCCCGCATACTGAACTCCTTATTTTGGGACACACAACAGAGCCCGCAGCCCCAGCTGGAGCCCTCCCGCACCCCAATCCCCAATTTTGTGAGTATTCATGGTCTGCCATACAATTTCCATACCCAGATGTGGCCCTTGGGCCAAAAACTTTGCCCACCCCTGAAGTAAACCTTTTCTTCCAACATTCTTTGCCTTCATTTTTTTTGGAGGTTTTCTTCCAGCTGATGTGCCCATCCTAAGAAACATTTTATATTGCAAAAGAACCTGGAGCGTTCCCAGACTCTGGGATTTCTTAGGGCTTACCTGCATGCAGGGGTAAAGTGCTCGACAGGGGTGTAATTTCTCAAGTGCATTAATGGGTTGCCCATTAATTGGTCCATGTAGACTGCTGGTGTACTTTAGTGTAGTGCTGTTTGAAACAGTATTATGTTAAAGTACACAAGAGAACCTTTAGTACACACCAGCAGGGTCTACAAAGACTAATTAATGTGCAACATGTTACTGTGTTTTGGCAATCACACCCTATCAAGCATATTATCCCGCCATGTAGAGAGATCAGAAGACACTTTAGAGAGAATAAACCGGACTTGTTTTCATTTTAAAATCAGGGCTCAGAGAGTATCTGGAAGAGACGGCAGCAGAAGTTGTGTGTGCAAGGGCAGATGGGACAGATCCTCAGCTGGTGTCAATAGCCAATGTTCCACTGACTTCTATGAAGCTATGATCATTTACACCAAGTGAGGATCTGCCCCTATGCGTGTATCTTTCTTTGTGATTGGGACAGAGGTGATTTTTTTTTTTAGTTTAGCATATGAAAGTCCACTTGCTTCACTGGCCAAAAATTATTCATTGACACCAGCTGTAGATGATATGGAGACATTAGATGGTCAGGATTCAAAAGTGGCATTATTAGGAATACTGGCCTGAGCCAATTGTGTTAGTTTCAAGTCTTTTGTAGACTTGAAACTAAGCACTGGTACTAATCCATAGAGGGAAGCTACTTCTTTAATATTCATGAATAAAATTCTGAACTGGAATAATCAGGTGCAGCTCTACTGAAGCCCATGGAAGGCCCACATGAGATATTCAAATGGATGCAACTTATGCCAATTTACACTAGCTGATGATCTTGTCCTCAATTTCTAAATCTGTATAAAACTAGAGGAGCAAATGAAAATTTGTATGTAAAATAAATGTTTGTATGCACAATTTTATTTCTTTGGGTTTCTTAAATATAATTACTATTATAACGAGTTTGACAAAGAGAAGTATAAAAACAAATCCGATAAATAAAGCTGTGCCTTAAGGTTTGAAATTTTGTTCTGACAACTATCAGATTTTGTACAGAAACATGCAACATTTAAAAATGTTCCAGGCTTTAATCCAAAAGTGACCATTTAGCAAAACGGGAGGGAACATGAACAAAGATTCACTATTTCCCCACAGCTCTAACAGCCCCTAACCTCACTGCATTCAGAACTAAATGAAAATCTCCTCTCTTCAATTTAGCTTTCCCATTATAAATTATTTCCCCCACACACACACACACACACTTAAAATTGTGAGAGTGTTGTACAAACTTACTAGTTACTCAAGCTTACCCTTTGGGTAGGGAAGGAAGGAAGAGAGGGAGAGAAATTATTTTGTTACTTCTTTTTTAAATGTGTGCGTGCATTCAGGTACATGGATGGCTGTGCTAAATAGATTTCAGTTGTTTTAAAATTCCCTCCTCAACTTCTAGTTTATAATTCCTTCCAAAAATCCAGCATATTTTATTTCATTACCACCCTCTATTCTAATTTATTGCATCCAAGACTTGCATTACATGGTTAAAAAGGGAAACCCGGTAGGGCCATTTTTAATGTGTGTGTTCCCACATTTCATATCCAGATCAACCAATCCTTGCCAAATACTTGTGGAACTCTATATATTGGATTTCCTTTTGGCAGAATGTCACAGCCAACATGCTTGTTTTCTGGTCAGAGAAACAAGATGAGAAATCACAAACACACACACACACATACACACCTGTATCATCAAGAAGTCACAGTAGATATTATTATAAGGAAGATGAATTCTTTCTTGACAGATGTGGCCCTTGATACAATTTCTTATGCATTTGTCATGTGAAAACTGCATTGCTTCTTTGGGGTACACCTAAAAACCCCTCTGAAATATTAGATAATGGGGAACATGGCTACCTGCTTCCTCAGCGATATCTCTTTGAGAGCTCAGACTTGGCAGTGACTTCCAATTCATTTAAAGGTGTTGATTTTGATTTATAAAGCCTTTCATCGCTTGGGTTCTGGCAGCTTGAGATTGCCTCTCTCTCTGTTCCTTATCCATGGCAGTTTGAGGTCAATTGAGGCTCTCCAGGTGACACACTTTACTGTAGATATTTTATGTCTGGGGACAAGTGTCCTGACTGGAGGGACTTCAACTGTGGAAGTTAGCGTCATCGTGGAATATTGTCAGATATTGTCCGTTTTACAGAGCCTGTGTTTGTTTTCCATCAGAGCTTATATCTTTATGAAACTGTTGAATAGATAAGGAGTACTTGTGGCACCTTAGAGACTAACAAATTTATTAGAGCATAAGCTTTCGTGAGCTACAGCTCACTTCATCGGATGCATTTGGTGGAAATTTTTTTTTTCCACCAAATGCATCCGATGAAGTGAGCTGTAGCTCACGAAAGCTTATGCTCTAATAAATTTGTTAGTCTCTAAGGTGCCACAAGTACTCCTTTTCTTTTTGCGAATACAGACTAACACGGCTGCTACTCTGAAACCTGTTGAATAGATAGCATCATTATTTGCTGAGTTGGGAGGGTCTTAGTTCTGACATGGGCTTAATGGTAATTATTCAAAAACTTTTTAAATAACGAATTGCAGCGTGCACCGGACTGACACTCAGGAAGCCTGGGTTCTGTTTCTGGCTCTGCCACTAGTTTGCTGGCCAGCCTTGGGCATGTCACATAATTTCTCTATACCTCAGTTTCCCCATCGGTAAATTGGGGATAATGGCACCTCTGTCCTTTGGTAAAGATCTTTGAGATCCACTCACGAGTAAGTCTACAATTTTGGCACAGGACACACGGACAGGAAATGTGGGCAATAAACAATCAATCAATCAATCATGGATTTATTGATGCCGATGCCAGGCCCAAGCCCCACTGCCCAGGGCTGAATTATTGGTATTTTCAAGAAGTCATGGAGGTCTCATAAAATCAGTGTCCTCTGTGACAGATTCATAGCCTTACTCATGAGAAATGATATACAAGAGCTAGATACTATTATTATTAGAGCTCTCGGAAAGCCCACTTTATGCTTTAAAAGAACCTTTTGCAGACGACCAGCATGAGGCTCATGCAGTACCATGCAAGATATGCCATCAAAACATGTCTTAACATAAGTGGTGCAAATGCTTTGTGCTGGCCTTCACTCTAACTCACTCGCTTTTGTGTGCGCACATACGGCCCCGCTCAATCTGTCAATAATATCAATCTTCAAGGCAAATGAAGAAACTGATACTCAAACACAATCTGTTAAATTCAGTAAAAGGAGGAGTGGCACAATGGGCTAGAGGAAGAAGCTACAATGAAGACAGAAGATCAGTTAATTATTATTCATAAAGCAATATTGCAGAGGACAAAAATCTAATGCAACCATTTAAATCCTTTATTGGAAAATAAAGCTAAACGTGCGTGTGTGCAATGAAATCCACTTAACATACATGGGAGCTATCTATTGTGCACTTTATAACATTCACCTCACATCACTCTGCCTGAAAAGCCACATTAAACAAGAGGTGAGATGTGCCTTGAAATTCAGTCTGACTTTGCTTAAAATGGGGCAAAATATACAGAGCACTGGAAAAAAAAAGTGGAGAATTGCATAGATCAATAAACTACAGGAATGCATTTTCCAGAGGATTTATAGGAGATTATATACCTGAAGTTTTGGATCTCTTTGCTACTATTCTGACTTCTACACAACTTTAAAAATGCATGCCCAGAATAACAAGATTAGGTACAAATAAAGGTACAGTATTGCTGTAGTCTATTTCCTTATCAGTAAAGTTATTTCCGCAGCCATTAAAAATCAATGGCATGGTGAAACTGATGAAGAAGTGATTATTTTCGTGAACTATGTACACTTATTCATCTCCTTCCTCTGTCATGTTGTTCTTTAGCTAATACGTATAGAATACTCAATACTTCAGTGACTTAAAATTTGACTGGACTCTGTCCCATTATTAGTTACTATTATTTGTCGTAATACTAGTACAATACCTGGGAGACCTAGTCCTGGATCAGGACCTTATTGTGCTAGGGGCATTCTTCATACAGGGAACAAAAAGAGCATCCCTGCCCCAAAGATCTTACAGTCTCGATATTAAGTCCCAAGGTACTTACTGTCTAAGGGCCTGATGCCAACCCCAACAGAGTCAGTGGGAAGACTCCCTTGGACTTCACCAGGCTTTGGATCTGGCCCTATGGCCCCAATCATGCAATAAGGTCCACCAGCACAGATCCTGCTATGCTGAGCCCTACCAAAGTTAATGGGACTGGTTCCAAGGGTCGGCACAAGCAGATTACAGTGCAAAATTAGGGTGTAAATTAACAACACATGTTTCTCCTTTGAATTAATTCTTGAGTTCCAACCTAAGTATAGCTACTTAATCTATGCTACCTGCCCTGACATGATATACCATATACATTTAAATTAGAAGTATTTGCAATGGCTTAACACCCTTCTTATCCCATCCCATGCCAATTTTCTCACTAGCTCACTCCATCACATACCCATTCAAATTCCTACTGTAATTTACAGAATGCAAATATCATATCCAGCAATAGTGCAAGAAACCTACAGGCCCAACCCTGTAATATTCAGCTCGAGCAGTTATCATATGGCTTTAGGCCTACATGCCTTGGTATAAGTAAGTTAACAGGTAGTAACCCTAATTTATAAGGAATGTAAGATAAGATGTTTGATTTAGAGTTGTAATTTTTCAAATAATGTATGAAATGACTAACAGGTAGTGACCAGGAATATGAGCTTAATAATTTTGGGATAAGAACAGCCACAAATATGTAACTAATAATAGGCCCAACCACCATGTAAGCGGAAGCACTCGAGACAGCGATCTTCAGACTCCGTTGGCATTCCAGAGACAGGATAGGACCCTTGTAGATCACTACCTGCTTCCCCACCTCTAGGTCTCGGTAACATTTGTGTGAATATGAGTGTAGAATAATGTGGGAAGTTAACATCACAAGTGGAATATGAGGTTACACTCTATATCCTTTATGGAAATATGCTTATGATATGGATATGACACAACTGAGATATACTTTATGCAAGATAGCTCATGTAAGATATCATTGGAAAGGTTATTATGTACTGAAAGTGATTATCAAATGTGTATGTGTGTATCATTTCTGTATCTGAAGTTAGGAATATTGACCATGTATCTGTATTTCAACTGTGCTACTTTGGGTGACACCCACAACTAGCCCTTCAGATACAAAAATGAAAAAGCCAGACAGGGCTGATGGCCCATCAGCAAAGACAATGGACTGTGAAAGAGCTTAGTCTTGCTGTGGATACTCTAGACAACCTGTGAATAATGGCTGCTATGACCCTGCCGAGACATGTGACTGAGTCATGGACTCCCCCTCCCCTCTCTTGGAATGCCAGTGTTTTTCCGCTGGAAGACAAAGGGTTCCTGCCATACACAAAATCTATATAAGACAGGGGAGTGACCTCATCAGGGATCTCCTCTGCCTCCCCTCCCAAAGAGACAGGGTAAACACCTGAAAACAAGAACTGAACTTGGGGGAGAAGAATTGAGCCCAGGCCGGAAGGGTGTCTAGCCTGTGAATAATAATACCTGAAGTTTCAAGCTGCAGGCCTGTGCAGCGGGCTTTCAAGAATCTCTGTAATCTGCCTGAAACAACTTTTAGGATGAGAAATTATTATTTGTAGCCAATTTCTTTAGTGAATCAAGCTTAGTTTGCATGTTTTGTTTTATTTGCTTAGTAATTCATCTTGTTCTGGTTGCTATCCCTTATAACAGCTTAAAATCTGCCTTTTATAGTTAATATTTTTGTTTGTTTATTATTAAACCCAATTTATGCAATTTCTAACTAGGGCAGAGGGAGCAAGAAGGGGTGCATATCTCTCTTCACATTGAGGAAGAGGGAAAAATTTTTATGAGCTTGAGCTGTGCAGATTCTTCTATACAGCACAAGACAATATACCTTTGGGTCTGCACTCCAAGGGAGGTAAGCACCTGAGAGCTGAGGCAAGTCCCTTAAGCTGAGTCTTCCCAGAGATGATCTCAGTGTCTGTGTCTTTCTGCAGCTGGGTATGGCCCTGTCTGTGTGGGCACTAGAGGAAGCTTAAGAGCCTGGCTCTGCAAGACAGATTAAAGGGGGCCCAGGCTGGCAAAACAGCGGGCTCAGAGGTATCCCAGCACATCAGGTGGTACCTTGAAAGGGGGTAATCCATTACAACACTATAGTTGCATTCTCATTTGGTTTGGAACATTGGTGTTTTTACTCATTGTATAAATATAAATTATTAAAATCTCAGCTCTGCCCCAGTGTGAGTGTCACCTGTGCACTCATCAGGGCTCCCAACCAGAAACTGAATTTGAGATTGGGCCTGAGTCTGGGGAGGGGAACCTGGCAAACCTCAGAAGTATAACTGTTTTATCAACTGAGGAGCTAACTGGCAAATGTTAAGCAAACCATGGTAATCAGTACACCAATATTCAATCAGGCAACACTATATTCAGTCCCTATCGTCTAACTAATGCTCTGCATTACATGTTACTTGGTGAATCACCTCCACCCAGTCACATCCCTTGTCCCCCATCCCAGCTACTCTCAGGCAATAACCCTCAAACCCACCTCCCTCCCTATACTCCATGTCCCATCCCTATGCCAAATAATTGCTCACTGAACCACGGTGCCCAGTATGTTGTCAGAAGGGCTGTCAAGGCCATAATCATGGTTCTTGCTCCTGCAACCACCACAGGTAGAGTCCTTCCACAGGAGACCTTTCTAGTCTACTGTTGAGAGATTCTGCCCCTATGGTGGTGCTGTCTGACAGAGAACAGTAAAGTCCTAGTATCCTGAATTTTCAGCATCTGCTTAGTATGAGGTGGGAGAACCACACACTCACCTTTATCCCCTGTTGCTGCTTCTGTAGCAATTGCTCTTTGAGCATGTCTTTCCTCCTAAGTGTGTGAGGACCTTATTTTATCCATTGCTTTAGCAAAAGGGCATAGTATCCAAATACAGAGGAAATGGGAATGAACAATACATTGTTTCCTACCTTCAATGCCCTGAAGTGAAAAGTGTTCGATCGTACTGAAGCACTTTGGATTTTCCAGAACTTGATTGTAGGTCTGCTCAAAACTCACTACAAAGGTAAATGGTGCCCTTGTTCTCAGCTGGTCATTTGGATGCCAGCTCCTATGGCAGTGAGTGAGAGAGAGAGAGAGAATGAAACAGAGAGATGGAAAGAGCATGGCATAAAATCTGTTGACAAAAAATCATGCACTATTACAAATCACTGCTTTTTCACATTCACATTTCAGGGAAGCCTGTATGCAATAACTATCATTCTTTTAGTAGTAGGAGGAAAGATAGCTTTGTTTAAACCACAAGACCAAAAGTCAGGAGATCTGGGCTCTGCTCCCAGCTCTGCCAGAGACCCTAGGTCTCTACATCACCAACTCTGTGCCTCAGTTTCCCTATCTGCAAAATTGAGATAATACTGATCTACTCCCCTCACAAAAGCTAAAGCAAACACCCTATCCAGCAGCTGCAGGTATGAAAGGTGCCTTTGTATAAGGCAAGCCCCTCCACCAACATTTGAGTGCAGGGGGCAAACATCATTAGTAGGGAACAGGAGCTTCACAGATGCTCTTTTAAACAATAACAGGAATATTTTCCTACCACTTACCACAGGTATGGTTTTAGTTTAGTTTAACCTTTTTCATCTCCTCACTTGCCTCTGCACTGGAGCTGCACAAGGGAAGTTAAAGGCTGTAATAATAGTTGCTCTCTACATAATCCTACTGGGAAGTCGTGCGGGGCACCAAGAACATGGAGTAGGGCTGCTGAAAGGGCCAAAAGCAGCTACTTGAGCCTGAGGGTGAGGCGATTTCCCCCCTACCCCACTTCCTTCTACTGCTGGGCCCTCTGCCAACGTTTCTTATGATGAGGTCAGCCCCGCACAGAGCTGTCATATATCATTGGCAGGGAAGAACACAGAGTTGCTCTCCTCAGAAACAACAAGGAGGGTTACTGTTACTAGGAACTGTACCTATGGCACAGCTCAGTCCCCCCTCCCTCCCCCCCGAACTGCTTCTCTGCACAGCTTCCCTAGCCAGTCCTCTATATTTCTGCCCGGCTTCCTGCTATACACTTGCATGAGTAGTGCACACCAACCTCCACTTGACTCATATCAAGCAATAGTATCCATATACTATCTACAGCACCGATTACCGTAGTATCTTAAAAGTGCTCAATACAGAAGTTTAGATTTGTGTGGCGTAATCCAAAAAGGACATCAAAGTGGATTCTGCTTTTAACCTCTCCCGGATTCTATTCAGCTTTGATTTCTTTATATTACCCTTGCAATACCTCCTCACAGCAACCAAATTACATAGCATTCTGTCCCCCAGAAGGCCAGCTTAATTTTTAGCCAAGTTGATTCAAAATAAAAATGAATATCTTTGCTTAACTCTGCATTTCAAGCTTCATTTAGAGGAATATCCTCTCTTGTAGCTCGGTAGGAATATATTTGTGAATGGAAAAAGACACTACAAATGAAACTATATTTGTTTTTGTGACGCAAGTGCCTTAAGTTCCTATGCACATACAGTAGCATAGTAACATTTGTTACCCAAATTCTCGGAAAGACAGAAGCTACTATTGTAGGCAAAGATTTTCAAAAATAGGTCTGTAAATTAGGCCTTTAAATTGACACTTAGAATTAAAGCGTTCCAGTTTTCAAAAGTGCTGAGCGTGCAGCAGCTCCCATTGACTTTGACCCAGCTTTCGGCATCTATTTTTGGGCATTCTTGCTATAATGCACTGGGGTGTCTGTGTCTCCTACTGGTTGACACACACAGAGGATGAGGAACCCATTACACATATGTAAAGGGCCTCTGCTATAACTAGGGCCTTACCAAATTCACCATCCATTTTTTGGTCAATTTCATGGTCATAGGATTTTTAAATAATAAATGTCATGATTTCAGCTATTTAAATCTGAAATCTCAGTGTTGTGATTGTAGGAGTCCTGACCCAAAAAGGAGTTGTTTGGGGGGGGGAGGGAGGGGAAGGGAGGTGTCACAAGGTTATTGTAAGGGGGGGTGTGGTACTGCTACCTTTACTTCTGTGCTGCTGTTGGCAATGGCACTGCCTTCAGAGCTGGTTGGCTCGAGAGCAGCTGCTGGCTGGGAGCCCATCTCTGAAGGCAGAGCTGCTGCCAGCAGCAGTGCAGAAGTAAGGATGGCATGGTACGGTATTTGCCACCCTTACTTCTGCGCTGCTGTTTGCAGAGCTGGGCCCTCAGTCAGCAGCCACCACTGTCCAGCCACCCAGCTCTCTATGCAGCAGTGCAGTAGTAAGGATGGAATGGTATGGTATTGCCACCCTTACTTCTGCACTGCTGCTGGGGGTCGTTGCCTTCAGGGTTGGGTGCCTAGCCAACAGCCACTGCTCTCTGACTGTCCAGCTCTGAAGGCAGTGCAGAAGTGAGGGTGGCAATATTATGATCTCCCAAAAAATAACCTTGTGATGCCCCCACAACTCCCTTTTGGGTCAGGACCCCCAATTTCAGAAACACTGGTCTCCCCCCCATGAAATCTGTATAGTATACACAAAAGACCAGATTTCATGGTCCGTGATGTGTTGTTCATGGTCATGAATTTGGTAGGGCCCTAACTATAACCTAAAGAGCAAAAGCTTTTTAGATCTCAAGAACCAGTGCTCTAGTCCTAATTACCCACATTTGTGTGTGAGATTGACATTATTGTGTCTGCAGTCTGAAGCCAGGGGTCTGGCCACAGAATATTAATGTGTGCGCGCCACATGGTTTTTTTAGATTAGTGAATTCAGTGCTAGTGAAAGCAGTAGAATAAATTAAAAAACCCAACCCCCCTAATACAACCTTGTGTGTTTCACATAGCATGGTCTATGACAACCAGCTTCTTCAATTCTGATCTTTTTCTCCCCGGTTGTTGTCAGCTCCTGGATTTGCCTCACTATGTATATTATATTTATATATATTTGAGTATAGTAAGAAGCAAAAAATACCATGCACCAATTGCATTTCAAGAAGGATCAAGGAATCACAGAAGAGAAAGCCTGTAAGTGACAGGCATAGGAAACCATTAGTGCCATTTGAAGTGTGGAAGAGAAGGTTACTCACCTTGTGCAGTAACTGAAGTTCTTCAAAATAGTTGTCCCTGTGGGTGCTCCACTTTAGGCGTCTTGGCACTCTATGCTCGTAATTGAAGATTTGTAGTAGCAGTGCCCAGTTGGCCATGCCGCTCTATGCGGACACTTAGCACATGCAGCCAACCATCCCCTAGTTCCTTCTCCATCCCAGAGGATCAGCATGAAACTCTGAAGTAGAGGGGATGAAGGAGGTAGTGGAACACCCACAGGGACAACCATCTCAAAGAACCTTAGTTACTGCACAAGGTGAATAACCATTTCTTTTTCTTCGAGGAGTGTCCCTGTGGGTGCTCCATTTTAGGTTACTGTTGAGTAGTGCCCCTCAGTGGAGGGGAGGGGCTTCAGTGTCATTTTATTGATGGTGGATAGCACCGTGAGTCCAAACTGAGCATCTGCAGCTGATTGTTGTTCTAAAGCATAGTGTTTAGTAAAAGTATGGGCAGATGTCCAGGAGCTGCTTTGCAAATGTCCATGATGGGTACATTATTGAGAAAGGCTACAGATGTAGATAATGTTCTGGTGGAGCGTGTGCGAACTCCCGATGAATCTGGCAGACTGCTGTTTTGGTAACACAAATGGATACAGCCAGATATCCATTTAGATAGTCTCTGTTTCGAGATCATTTGACCCTTCAAACGTTCTGTTGTGGAAACAGAGGCGAGATGATTTTCTGAATGTAGATAAAAAGCTAGTGCTCTGTGAACGTCTAGCATGCGAAGGGAGGCCTCCCTGCTGTTGGCATTCAGCTTCAGGAAAAATACAGATAAATAGATGGGCTGATTTAAATGAAAGGGCAGGGGCAACCTTGGGTATGAACTTAGGGTGCGGTCATAGGACTACTTTATCCTTAAAGAATGTAGTATAAGGTGAGTGTGCCATTAGGGCACCTAATTCTCCTACCCGTCTTACTGACATGATGGAAATGAGGAAGACTACCTTCATCGACAAGTGCAACAAAGAACAAGTTATGAGAGGTTCAAACGGTTTGCCCATGAGACTGCGGAGAACAAGGTTGAGATTTCACATGGGGGTAGAGTCTCTTAGTGCGGGAAAAGTGTTTTCTATATCATTAAGGAAGCGTTTAGTCATCAGATGAGCAAAGATAGTGACTCCATCCATCTTGTCAAGGAAGGAGGTGATGGCAGAGAGATGTACTCTGACTGAGCAAGTGGTTAGCCCTGATTTTTTTTTAAGTGTTAGTATATTATCGAGGATTCTGGGTAATAGGGCCAACTTTGGAACGATCCGTTTATTCTGGCAACAAGTGCAGAATCATTTCCACTTATGTATATGTGTCTTTCTTGTACTCAGTCTTCGGCCATTCAGTGGTATGTCTCTCACTTCCTTGGAACAGTCCTTCTCAACCTCCATTAGCAACTAACCAGGCCTTGAGACAAAGTACTGCAAGGTTGGGATGGCAGATGCATACCGCGTCCTATGTCAGCAGGTGAGGTACTGAAGGAAGGATTTGAGATGGTTTCACTGCCATCTGTCTCAGGTATGGGAACCACGTTTGTCTAGGCCATGAGAGTGCAAATAAAATGATCCTGGATTTGTTCGGTCTGATCTTGTGAATGACCTGGACCAGCAGTGGGACTGGAGGAAATGCATACAATAGTGGGGCTTCCCATTTCACAAGGAGAGCGTAGCCCAGGGAGTGGTGTCCCAACCTGACTAGGGAGCAGTATTGTGGGCATTTGGTAGTAGGGAATATAGTAGGGAACACCCATAGTTTGAATATGGCTGTGAGGGTTCTGGTGTCTATTTCCCACTCAGGGACCCACCGGGGTAGTGGGGTGGAAGGGAATGGGGGGAAAACTATAATTTTTTAAAGAGAATATTGAAGCAAAACTATAAAATATAGGCTCTATAAAGAATGAAAGGATAGGCTATCACTATGGGGAAAAACAGAAAAATATTGAGCTATCTAAAGTTAGAGAGGTGCTGCTGTCACTCTGACTCAAGCCAAAAGGCGGTAGAGAAGGACCTGGGGAATGGCTGGCTGTGCACGCTAGAGTGGCAGCTTGGAGTGGCGCAAGATGGCTGCCACACATGTGCAGCCAACCGGGCACTGCTATTACAATTAGAAGCACGGGGCACCAAGACACCTAAAGTGGATCACCCACAGGGTGATCGAAGAAGCAGCAGCAGTTAATCACTAACTCATCATTTGAGGATAAGTGTCTATTCAGTCCCTAACCTCTGCCAGAAAACCTGCTAATTAGCGGCAGTGATGTTCCTTTCGCGAGGTAGATACCTGTCCACTAAGAACTGGCCAAAAGTATGAAAATTTTATCCATTAGTCAGCCATTTGGTGGTAAATACATTTGGTCACAACTGATCTAAATTGGATTTGAACCAGGAGCCTAGAAATGAAAGAGAATCCATGTCCCAAAGCCAATAACCAAAGCCATCCAGTCCCCCAAACTAAAAACTATGCAACACAACTATTCTCAAGATTAGGCAGTAACACCAATTGCATACAGAACAATTTTTCTACAATTTCAGAGTAAGGGCTTAATCCTGCAAGCCTTTCATTCTTGCAATCCCCATTTGAAACCAGACAAAACTCAAAGTGCTTAGCACTGTCCAGAGTCAAATCCTAAATGAGACAGAGTTCAGCTGACAGAGAAGGATATTGATGGTGGGAATTATCTACTGTTCAACTCGTGGTTTTGTTTAAATTTAGCAGTCCTATTTCTTGACTTTTTTATATGTATGTATATTACAGTTTGCCATTTGCTTTTTACATTATGGCCCAGATCTTCAATTGTAAATTGGCCTGGTGAAGCTAATGGAAGAACACCCATTTACACTAGCTGAGGATCTGGCCCAATATCTTTATGTTGCAATGTGAGTGAAGTTGTGCAATTTTGAGATGAAGAATGAGAGTAGCAGTGATGGTTCACGGAGAAAGGCTTGTTGAAAGAAATTAGGCCATTTTAGATATTAGACCATTGCATTCAAATACACTCCCACAGAAAATCCTTTGTTCAAACAAATACTACTTTCAAGAAGGGACAATTAGTACATTCTTCGGCCCAAATCCTGCTTAACATACTCACATTAGGAATCTCATTAAAGTCAACAGGACTGCTCGTGTAAGATATGCAAGATTTGCTTTTAATAGCTATCTTTAATTTCTGCTGTATTTCTGATACGTTTGTGCATTTAGTTATTAACAAAAAGAAGGGGGGGCACAAATGAACATGAAGAAATAGAACTTACTTTTTAATAGTTATTTACAAAGTGGTTGATGGATTTTAATGCAAAGTCTAACCCAAATCATTAACTATTCCACATGAAACAGTGAGATTTCAAGGCACATGCTTTCAGGAGACTACTTCAAGCAAAGTGTCAGATTTCATTGTAATGCAACAGTAACAACCTTACAGTACTTGGTGGGTGGAAGTTTTTAATTCACTGCATTACTTTTTAGTTATCACAGCATTTTATTTTGTGTTTTTGCTGGCTCTTCAGTGGAACAAAAAAGAATCTCATGCCCCATTATCCTTCTAAGGCCTTTGGTATGGTTCCCACAAGGGTCAAGAAAACAATTTTTCAGCTGCTATCATGAAAATCAAGCAAGTGCTGATTACAAACCATAAGAGAGTATCTTCTAAATTCCTTTCATCATTATTTTAATAGCAGAGCAAAAGAACATTGTTTCAGAAGAAGCAGAGTAGAGCTATCGTCTGAAATAAGTAGGTTATATAAGGATCTTTTTGCAAGGTTCAAGGAGTCTTTGAGAAGGTTTTATTTGATTTTCTGTTCTCTTAGATGATTTTCTATTTTCTTCAGTCTAAAAGGTTCAGTGCAATTTACATTTAACTCTAGATTCCTAGAACATCCATTTTGTGATACTTTATTTCTGATAAGCATAAGACCTAAATAATTTTCAATTGTAAAAGTGAGGAAATGCCATATTTGTTTGGGGCGTAGATTAGCGTGGTACTAAAATGAGTTGCATCCCTCCATTTGAGGGGTATGTTCTGAGTGCAGAGACTCCACAGACAGCAGAATTGGTGCAGTTTCCCTGTGCAGAAGGGAAGGGAGGGCTAGATTGGGCAAGTTATGTGCAAGGTACAAACTTGAGACTTGATCCTGCAAGGTGCAGAACACCCTCCATTCTCTTTGAATTCAGCAAGTGGTGCGGGTGCCCAGCAGCCTGCAGGCCTGAGCTGTTCTTTCAAAGGCTTATGCTCATCAGTAACAGGTTGGTGTCTTACCTTTTTTATTAATACCTAAAACAAAATGTGATCTACAAGTATTAATGAGCAAAACAAGCCAAGTTTGAAGGTTCTTGCTTTGGCCATTGTTGAATCATCCAACCATGCAATATGTAATTAGACACAGCTGTATTGGCAAGATGCATGTCCTTTATCTTTGCAGTACTCAAAAATGGCTGAATCTATTTCTCTCAAAAGGTTCTACATGTACAAAAAGAAGAAAAGTGACCTTTGGGCTGAAACAAGTTATGGAAAATTTCACCCATGAAGGCCTTTTCTCAGAAAGCCATGAGCAACTGAAAAGGCATGGTTAGAAGAGAAGATGGTCCTCAACCTGAACTATGGCATGTGCAATCTGTAGCAATATAATGATGAGTGTACATCTGTAGGTATATTGCAAACACCATGTTTATCTTTTCTTTTAAATAATTGCCAAGCAAGGTGAATCACTGGTTTACATGCTATCTGAAAGCTGTTCAGCATTTTGTTAATCAGTTAGGGAACCTCAACAATGGCCTTTCACCTTCTCTAGTATGGAGCAACTGCACAAACTCTCCACATCACTTGACCACAGATAAGAGTTTTCTGGGAAGAATATGCGCGGAGTGACCTCATAGGAGATCCTCACAAAGCCATGTTCATTGCAGAAAGGATCTATGTATCTACTCCACATACTCTAGGTCCACACAGAGGTCCACCTAAAAAGTGAGCGAGGACAATGGGATTCAGTTGACCCAATGCCCTAGGCAATTAGTTTTGGTGTGGCAATGATGTGCCCAGGCCACAAATTGGAGGGATGGATTTCACCACCTGAAACCCTATACAATTCCTCCATACACAACCTGATCACTAACCCTCAAGGCTGGTGGTGTGAATTTCATCCACTCATATTTCCTGAAACATAAAGTTAGGCATATAGCTAGAGTTTGAAAATCTTAGGCACCTAAATACCTTTAAAAAAATCTGCCTTAGTCCTTTCACTCAAGCAGTAGAGGCTCAAGATTTTAGTGAGAGAGGTTTCTGATTCAGGCATTCACTAGGGATGTCATTTCATACTTGTATATTTTTCCTATTTCCAAGACTAAGACATCACCCTCCCACCTTACAGTCTATGGTAATACAAGTAGCCATCACAATGACCATACATAATCTAAATTATCACCAATACGTCCAACTCTATGGCTACTGTCAAGGATCCTTCCTCACTCTGAATTCTAGGGTACAAATGTGGGGACCTGCATGAAAGACCCCCTAAGCTTATTCTTACCAGTTTAGGTTAAAAACTTCCCCAAGGTACAAACTTTGTCTTGACCTTGAACCGTATGCTGCCACCACCAAGAGTGTTAAACAAAGAACAGGGAAAGAGACCACTTGGAGACATCTTCCCCCAAAATATCCCCCCCCAAGCGCTACCCCCCATTTCCTGGGGAAAGCTTGATAAGAATCCTCACCAATTTTTACAGGTGAACACAGACCCAAACCCATGGATCTTAAGAACAATGAAAAATCAATCAGGTTCTTAAAAGAAGAATTTTAATTAAGAAAAGGTAAAAGAATCACCTCTGTAAAATCGGGATGGTAAATAACTAACAGGGTAATCAGATTCAAAACATAGAGAATCCCTCTAGGTAAAACCTTAAGTTACAAAAAGACACAAAAACAGGAATATACATTCCATCCAGCACAACTTATTTTACCAGCCATGTAACAAAAGGAAATCTAACGCATTTCTAGCTAGATTACTTACTAACTTAACAGGCTGCATTCCTGATCTGTTCCCAGCAAAAGCATCACACACACAGACAAAACCCTTTGTGTCTCATCCCCCCTCCAGATTTGAAAGCATCTTGTCCCCTCATTGGTCATTTTGGGTCATGTGCTAGCGAGGTTATCTTAGCTTCTTAACCCTTTACGGGTGAAAGGATTTTGTCTCTGGCCAGGAGGGATTTTATAGCACTGTATACAGAAAGGTGGTTACACTTCCCTTTATATTTATGACAGCTACATATTTCATAACATTGCCAAATGAGGCCAATAGTATCTAGGTAGAAGTCTGCATTGCAAACTTATCAATATTTTTTTCCAAACACTGAGCTCAATTTTTTATTTATTTATCTTCTTCATTCTCTTTATATTCTGCTAAGTGCCACTTAATAATCTGTGAAGCAGGAGGCGTTACACTTTGGGTCCTGTTAGGATTCAGATCTTTAACTGTGACGAATCAAAAGAATACAAATGTAACCACAGAAAAAGCATTGCCATTCAAAATCCCTTTCTAAAAGTCAAACCCCAAGTTTATAATGAAAAATAAGAAGTAATCCATGAAAAACCAAACCTGTGTTTAGGTATGGCATAGATAGATAGGGTTTATTAATGCTTCAAAATATATGATTTCAAAAGATTCCTCTGAGGCAGTTATAGGATACGCAGTAACTGGAGGAAACTGACATTTTGGAGAAGCAATGCATTTTACTGGTTTAAGCAGGATAGCTGGACTCTACAGACCAAGAGTCTAGTCCCAATGCCGCCACCCACTTGATCTTTGCCCTTTAGGAAGTCATTTGTTCTGTGTTTGTGCAGCATTGTGCACAACAGGGCCCAATCCTGATGTAGTAACAGAAATGCATAGGATAGAGTGCAATATTTAACAACAAAACAGCATCATAGGGTGGGATTGTTTTTCCAAAACCTCAAGTCAGAACCCTGACGCTAGTGCTGGTAAATGAATTAGCATCTTTTGGAGCTAGGACCAGACAAACCCCTTTGGTAGATCCCTGGCGTAGAAGCGATGTAATAGGACAAAGAAGGCTCAGTCTACTATAATGCATGTGTGTAACACATGTAATCACTTAGTGTGAATGTGACAAGAGGGAAATTATAAAATCTGACTTCAGCCTATAATACCACCCGCAGCATTGCTATCTCAGACAACGCCTGATAAATGGCCTGGAAAAAAAGAACCTTAAAATCCATTCTAAAAATCCCCTAATACTACTGGTATAGCAGCTCCAACTTCCCCAAGCATCTCACCCTCTCCCTGAAAGAATTAGATATTCTGTAACTTGTTCAAACCCCTTCCCCTTACTACAGTTATTCATCCAATCAAGGAACAGAAATATCATCATGTGACTAATATCACATAATATTATTAATGAATAGCAAATCTACATATAATGAATCTATGGCTTGCAATTTGCTCACATGTGGCTAGATTTTTAGAAGAACTCAGCACCTATTTAGGCACTTAAATAAAGGCCATGTTTTCACAGCTTCTCAGCCTCCAGCAGTTCCTATGAGGTTATGTTAGCCAAATTCTAGGATACATATTTATGGCCAGAGAACTTTATTGGAAAATATGACCTATTTTAATGCTTAAATGGGAGCTGAGGTTTTCTGAAAATTTGGCCCATAAAGTGTTTGTCAAACAGAGAAATTAGCTTTCATCCAGATCATACCACACGATCCATTGTCTTCAGCCGAGCTCTACGATATAACCGCATTTGCTCCAACCCCTCAGACAGAGACAAACACCTACAAGATCTCTATCATGCATTCCTTCAACTACAATACCCACCTGCTGAAGTGAAGAAACAGATTGACAGAGCCAGAAGAGTACCCAGAAGTCACCTACTACAGGACAGGCCCAACAAAGAAAATAACAGAACGCCACTAGCCATCACCTTCAGCCCCCAACTAAAACCTCTCCAACGCATCATCAAGGATCTACAACCTATCCTGAAGGATGACCCATCACTCTCGCAGACCTTGGGAGACAGGCCAGTCCTTGCTTACAGACAGCCCCCCAACCTGAAGCAAATACTCACCAGCAACCACACACCACACAACAGAACCACTAACCCAGGAACCTATCCTTGCAACAAACCCGTTGCCAACTCTGTCCACATATCTATTCAGGGGACACCATCATAGGGCCTAATCACATCAGCCACACTATCAGAGGCTCATTCACCTGCACATCTACCAATGTGATATATGCCATCATGTGCCAGCAATGCCCCTCTGCCATGTACATTGGTCAAACTGGACAGTCTCTACGTAAAAGAATAAATGGACACAAATCAGACGTCAAGAATTATAACGTTCAAAAACCAGTAGGAGAACACTTCAATCTCTCCGGTCACTCGATTACAGACCTGAGGGTGGCTATCCTTCAACAAAAAAACTTCAAAAACAGACTCCAACGAGAGACTGCTGAATTGGAATTAATTTGCAAACTGGATACAATTAACTTAGGCTTGAATAGAGACTGGGAATGGATGAGTCATTACACAAAGTAAAACTATTTCCCCATGTTATTTCTCCCCCCCACCCCCCACTGTTCCTCAGATATTCTTGTTAACTGCTGGAAATGGCCTACCTTGCTTGTCACCATGAAAGGTTTTCCTCCTTTCCCCCCGCTGCTGCTGGTGATGGCTCATCTTAAGTGATCACTCTCCTTACAGTAAGAAAAGGAGTACTTGTGGCACCTTAGAGACTAACAAATTTATTAGAGCATAAGCTTTCGTGAGCTACAGCTCACTTCATCGGATGCATTGATGATTGCTGTAGCTCACGAAAGCTTATGCTCTAATAAATTTGTTAGTCTCTAAGGTGCCACAAGTCCTCCTTTTCTTTTTGCGAATACAGACTAACACGGCTGCTACTCTGAAACCTCTCCTTACAGTGTGTATGATAAAACCCATTGTTTCATGTTCTCTGTGTGTGTATATAAATCTCCCCACTGTATTTTCCACCGAATGCATCCGATGAAGTGAGCTGTAGCTCACGAAAGCTTATGCTCAAATACATTTGTTAGTCTCTAAGATGCCACAAGTACTCCTTTTCTTTTTGCGAATACAGACTAACATGGCTGCTACTCTGAAACCGGTCAACAGATAGGAGTCAAGAGTTGGTGGAGTCAGAATACCAGGAGGTCAGAGGCAGAAGACAAACTGGAGATTAGAACCATGAGTAGGGAACCAATGTCAGGCCAGGTCAGAAGCAGAAGACAAACTGGAGAACAGGAACGACAAGTCAAATGCCAGGAGTCAAGCTGGGTCAGAATGCCAGAAGAGCAAAGTGGGGTAGCTGGAGCAGAAAACACAAGGCACACAGGTGTTCAGACAGCTGCCTGTTGCTGCTGCTGACTTAAGTAGGGCCAGTGGCCAATCAGCTACTCTGGGACTCCACTAATTGGATCTTAGGGGTTGAGCTTTACACTGGGGCTGCACTTCATAGGTTTCAGACTACCAGGCAGAGAGTCAGAGTATCGCTGCTCCCACGAACCTTGAAGGTCTGGGTTTAATACCTGTGGGTCAACACACATTCTCTCTCTCTCTCTCTCTCTCTCCTCACTTGGTCTTTCTTGCTCATACCACTGACCCATCTCAATGTTTGCATTTCTGTGGAACAAATCATTTGTTTGTGTTTCTTCTTTGTTGCCCAACACTCAACGCCATGCATAAAAATGGATGGACAACCATTTTTTGGACTTTCCCTTTTCATCCTACTGGTATCTTCTGTCACATGCTACATTATTTATCTCTACTCATTTAAGCCTGGCATTTATTATCCTCGCTCTAATATTCTCCTCTTTCCCCATTTTTCTGGATTCTGGAATCCAGATACTTATTTAAAAATACAGTACCATGTATAAATTATCCCTCCACATATTTGTATAATAAACCTAAGGTAAGTAAGTGCCTTATGAACTGATCATTTGGCTCAGTTTGGTGAAGAAATGGCCCCTATGGAATTCAATAAATAAGTAACTTTTTAGATTTTAGTCCTGTACATAGGCTAGAAATACATACTGTATCTATTAGCTTCCTATCTCCAACATCCTCTTTACTTTTTATCAGCATAAATTTAGCCTCTGAAACATTTTTTTTTAAAAGAGCAGTTTCTTGTCTGGTTATTCTCATGGTACATCTCAATGTGTAATAGCTGACACACTACACTATGCATTAACCGACTAGAGATACTTCTAAATCAAAGATCTAATTACTCATTCCTGATGTATAATTAATATCTCCTTATTGCTAGAGCTTTATGGCACTGAAGCACAATGTTCCCTACAGAGGAAAGCTATTTACTGTAAACAGTGTCAAACAGCAACTGTTCTAAATTTTACTGTTATTTCAATACTACATTTTATATTAATTGCCCCTTCCAATTAGCACTTTAACAGCTTTGGGGCACATTTTTCATCTAGAGGGGGTGATGTTGCACACACCCCACATCTAGATCTGCAAAATGTATTTTGCATTTCTAAGATTGGTAATTGTGTGCAAAATGTGGGCACTTATGTATCTGAGGGCCAGTATGCATGCACAACTGCATATTTTGCACATGTGTGGTTTGCATGTATAATTGCCTGTTTGAACATGAATACTTTTGTACAGCAGACCTCTGCACGGAGCTAACTACAGGATCACAGCCTTAGGTGACAACTTAAGCACCTATGTTTGAAAACACTGCCTACTAAAAAAGAAAAGGAGTACTTGTGGCACCTTAGAGACTAACAAATTTATTAGAGCATAAGCTTTCGATGCATCCGATGAAGTGAGCTGTAGCTCACGAAAGCTTATGCTCTAATAAATTTGTTAGTCTCTAAGGTGCCACAAGTACTCCTTTTCTTTTTGCGAATACAGATTAACACGGCTGCTACTCTGAAAACTGCCTACTAAGTATATGTGGGCCACCCAGTTCATTGGGAACCTATATATTTTAGGTTACATTTCCCCACTGGCATATTATTTATAATTGCATGTGACAGGTGGCAAGAAAGGGACAAAAGCATTAGACTGGCCAGTGGCTCCAAATTCTATTCTAACTTAAAAGCTACAAAGCAACAATCCTGCATCTTGGCAGGGGATTACACTAGATGACTCTTGTGGTCCCTTCTAATCCTATGATTCTAATACAACACCAAAAAGCAATTTCTATTGGTAGTATGAAAGCCGGGAGGCAACTGACACTGCAAGCAGTATGGTCTCTGTCCACATGGCTCCAAATGGGGATAAAACATTCCCTGAAGTATATTTTCAACATTTGTCTACTGCCACAGCCAGACTGTGCCAAACAACTGATTCAATGCATTGCTAACAAGAACATTACTTTAATGTCATTCTTGTTCAGTGTGCCACAGACAATTCAAAGCTCAAATTGTCCTGATCGGTCACTTGCATGGTCAAAGAAACCAAGCCAACCAGTGATGTGAAGGTCATCTTTGAACCCAAAGGATGAACAACATTATTTTAATGTCACAGTTTGTGGATGGGAAATACAGATCCCAATGTAAGCTGTCTAATATTACAGAAGAGAGCTTCCTTGATTATCAGTATAGGTAATTCAGATACTTTCTTAAGAAAAAATATTCAGGAAACTAAATTTAGTAGGCCTGTACAAGAAATAGAAAAGATTATTCTTTAGAGACTAAAATAGACAGATTGGATGGCTCAAATATACAGTCTCATTAGTCTCTGTACTAAATGAAGTCAGAAACAGATTCAGTCATGGAAAAGGAATCTACAGTTTGAATTAAATGAAAAAGTATGGCATTATTTTAGGTGTTTAAATACTTCCACAACCCTCATCATTGTAGTCTCTGAGCACTTCACAATCATGAAATGGATTTTATCCTTAAATACCCCTGTGGGACAGGGAAATACTATCCTCATTTTACAGACTTCGAACTGAAAAACAGGGTTGGATTAAGTGACTGGCCCAATGTCACACAAAAATCTATCGCCTAGCTAGGAATTGAGCCCAGGTTTCCCTAGCCCAGTGGCTGAGTGGTTAAGGTACTCAACCACAGTCCTGAAGGTTGTGGGTTTGCATTTCACTTGATCTCACGTTGAAAGGCCACCTCTAGTTCAGCCAATTACAAGATGGGTACCCAATCCATTGTGTCAGGGCAC
Source organism: Dermochelys coriacea (assembly GCF_009764565.3). NCBI lineage: Eukaryota > Metazoa > Chordata > Testudines > Dermochelyidae > Dermochelys > Dermochelys coriacea. The sequence goes on from NC_050072.1 coordinate 119,123,946, forward strand.
TCAAAGACAGTTAGTTAGATGTGATGCTGGCCACATCACTCCCTTGTGTGCCACTGGATGGGAAACTGACATCCTTAACCGGGAGACAAGGTGGGTGATGTAATGTCTTTTACTGGACCAACTTCTTTTGGTGAGAGAGACAAGCTTTAAGGCCACACAGAATTCTTTTTACAGAAGTTGGTCCAATAATATCCAGTATATATCCTCTAATACCCTGGGACAGCCATGTCTAACTACATTGTATGCCTTAACTAGGTCAGCCCAATGAGCCATTAACTTTAACCTCTGACTCCTTAGTCCCAGTGATTGTGTGGTGATAGTGGGTTGTTGTTTTTTTTTTTAAATCTATGCTAGACATGTCTTATCAAGCAATTTAGAGCTGTTGTCAAAGAGGGAATATATGTATTATGGACGTGGACTTGATTTGATCTCCAAAAATATTTCTGTACCTGGGATGAGTTTTTTTTAAAGATTCGGATAATCCTCAAATACTAACTGCCAAATAATTGAAGAAAATAATCCAACCACAATTGGTCCAGATCCTCAGATGGTATAAACCAGCATAGCTCCACTGACCATTATTTAATTACCTGCTGTTTTCATACAAGTATGAGATTTTCCAAAATTCTCTCTGTTAGGTATTTATATGGCCCCCAACCATCAGAACAGCTCACAATATTTCATGAATGTATCCACAGTACCTCACTGTGAAGTAGGGAAGTGCTTATGCCCATTTCACAGATGGACACCAGCAGCACAGAAAGATTAAGTGACTTGGCTAAGGTCACACAGGGAATGTGGGGTAGAGCCTGGAATTGGACCCAGATCTCCCAAGTCCCAGTCAAGCACCCTAACCACTGGACCACATTTCCTAGCTGGTTAGCTGCCATATTCTGTTATTCATGGAAATACATGGTAGTGAAAACAGCAGAGTACTTTGCCTGATTCAAAGTGCTAAGAAATCAACAGGACTTTTCACTCTGACATCACTGGACTTTTCCTCAGATTGAACTCCATGTGACAAGAAAAAGTGGGTCATTTCAAGGTAAGCTATACTGACAACTGTGTTAATAGTTGCCACCTTAACAAGGCCTTTGAGTAAGACACAAATGACACTTTTAATTGCTTGTTACTTTTTGGAAAGGGGAAAAAAGATATAAATATTAAAGGTTTCAGAGTAGCAGTCATTTTAGTCTGTATCTGCAAAAAGAAAAGGAGGACTTGTGGCACCTTAGAGACTAACAAATTTATTTGAGCATAAGCTTATGCTCAAATAAATTTGTTAATAAATATTAAAGTGATCATTCAACCACACTTTTATAGATCCATAAATAGCATGAAGATTGTGTCTCGGTGTTCCCCACATGGTGAGCACCCACACACTTAAAAAAGCTTGTTTCATATTTGCTTGCCTCTCCATTATCTAGAATTAGGCTTCCTATTGCTTTTTTTGCTCTCAGCTGCCTCTTGTCTCTCACTAGATGTACAAGACACTGAATTTTCTCTGAAAGCTAAGTAAACAAAAAATTTAGAAGGTACTTTTATTTAGCATAGTGGGTGGAGTTCTCTTAGATACTCTTCTGTGAGATGAATGAACTCTGAGATAAATAGCTACACTTCACAATAGCAATTAAAGCCAGAGTTAGTCTAAAACAACTGTATGAAGTTAATTTTGCTAAGAAGTAACAATCAAGTTGTTCTCCCTCCACAAAGTACCAGGAACAAGACATGAGTATTTTAAATATAAATCATTGCTACTTCATGCTTGTCTCATGGGTCTTTTGGCAATATTAATCATTCTTATGGGGAAAAAATTCTTAGAGTAACATAAAATGAAAATCAATTTAGGATAAATACCACTACAGATTTATTTCCTTAGGGCCTGATCCAAAGTCCACTGAAGTCAATGAATGGTATTTGGATCACTCCCTTAAAATGCCAGTGTTTTCTGCATGAAGGATTAAGAAGCATTAGGATAGATTCGGTGTTTTTGTAAGTAAGTGCAACTCCACTAATTTCAGTGGAGTTACACCTGCTTACATCATTGCTGAATTTGACCCTTCAAACTTAATGCTTCATAGATGGTGACTGAATAGGTCAGCTTAACTATTTTCACCCCCAGTCCAGCTAAATTCAAAAGGCATCTCTGCAATTCCTAAAGATTGAATTTCACAATATCATATGTAAAAAGTGGTGCAAACTAACCAATCCTAAATTGGATGCCAGTAAGGAAGTAGAAGAGAGGTCAGTGCAATGAGATATTCAAATTTAAGGGGAAACATAAAAGTTATTTATGGTTCGGTTGAGTTCATTAAATATGTTAATACGATTCTTTTCCCTATTGTTTTCCATTCTTGTATATGTGGTTTTAATATCACTGCCACACTTTCTACCTTGTCCTCTGTTATTTTTATCTCAGAGGCCTGTCAGGGTTATAAATGTTTCTGGTAATAATTATGCTAGTTCTGATCACAACTCCACCATTTAAATGAAAAACTCAAGTCATCATTAGGAGATTGAATCTCTGCTTTACATATGAAAGATGCAGCGTAACTACCCCGAAATGACAGGATTTACTCTGAGTACTGAATAACTGTGCTTAGAATATACAAGTCAATTGGTTAATTAGTTCATGAATTGAAATCAGTTTAAAATGGCCACTGTAAGAAACCCAGCACTCCTTTTCTGACTTTCTTTGCCTTGAAAAACCCTTAACAGAAGAAGAACAGGAGGACTTGTGGCACCTTAGAGACTAACCAATGTATTTGAGCATAAGCTACAGCCCACTTCATTGGATACATGCAGTGAAGTAGCTTACAGAAGCTTATGTTCAAATGAATTGGTTAGTCTCTAAAGTGCCTCAAGTCCTCCTGTTCTTTTTGCGGATACAGACTAACACAGTGGCTACTCTGAAGCTTAACAGAACACTGATCCTTCACACAGTTGCACATAATTCAAGTCTTGTGTGTAGGCTATACTTGGATAAGCTGCCATTAAGATAAGTTATTAATAACAGTTGTAATTAATTTTTACTATTATAGATTATCTGTATTGTCATCTGTTTGTGCTGAGTGCAATATTATAATTATTTGTACTGTAGTAGTGTCGAAGATCCCCAGACATGTGTTAGGTGCTGTATGAACACAGAACAAAAATAATGGCTGCTGCTTACATTGGCACTGTGATCATCCCTTGGGCCTTGGGTTTCTACCATAACAAATATTTAATACCACAGATCAATAGCTCTGCTTACTCTTAAATGGAGCCATTTTGAGATAACTCAGCCAGTCATCTGTCTTCCTCACTATCTAATCTGCATACTGCAATTTTATTGACTGAAAAAAGAGTCAGTGGTGTGAGGAGGACTACACTCATTTTTATTTTATTTATTAATGAAAATAATATTGCATTTTGGGCAAAAAAGAGCAATGTTCCTTTAAATTTGGACATGACCATTTAGTGGTCAGCCACAAAGCACAATGAAGGTTTGATTCCACCAGGCCCAATCCCACCTTCTGATAAATGTAGACTCAGTTATACATTGGCCACGATCTTGGGCTATATTGCAGTCACTTTTGTGCCTCCGTATCAACAACAACAACAAAAAATGGCAGCTACAAGAAAATGATCTCTGCATAGAACATATCCAGTCGTGAAGAGCAGACATAGCACCTCCTATGCCCCACAGTTCCTCCATCAAATCAGATGGGGCATAGCTAGGGCATGATATGGGGCACCTCTACATGTCCCAGCAGCCATATATGGACACTTCAGGCAGTTAGGGTGAGGTTGAGGAGGGCAGATGAGCTGCCTATATTTTGGACTACCTAAAAAACAGTATAGGGTTCCCCTCTTTATTTTGTGCTGTGTGATGTTTTTATGACACACAGTGGGGTTTTTTTGCTATTGGGTCTGTAAGCTATTTAGCAATACACAGCCTACAGTCCAGCCAGTCTTGAGATTGCACATGACACAGTGAATAGATGTACACTGGAAAGGTGCCAGATCGCATATTGCACATCTGGCTGTTAGAGGTTTATAGCCAAAGATAAAGAGGAGTTTGTCACAAAGACATCAGTCCAGCCTGACACAAATCTATGAACGGGCATGGATTTAGCCCCTTTGAATGCTCAGCTCTCACATCCTGAATTACAAACGCTCTCTCCTGATCAGTGCAGAAGGGGAGGTAGTGTCTAAGCCCTGATGCCTGTGACTTTTTCCAAGACAAAGACTCCTTTTGGAGATGGAACAGAGCCAGATCTTTTAATTGGGATCAACAAATCAAATCAGACAGTAACACGAATAATTAAACATAAATTGAATACCCCAAATTTCAGGGTTGTTTTCATCAAGTCTCTCAGTTCAGACACATCTCTATTTGTAATTTATAGGGCTTCTCAGGTGATTTCACTGCTTATGACTGCTGGTCTCCAGAGTACAATATAAAGCATGCCCATTTTATCAGGTTTTTGCCTGGGGTAGGACTGAGTGCAGGGTGGAGAAAAAAAACCTCCTTTTGCTGATAGTGGTAAGCAGAAATGCAGATCACACATGCACCCTGATGCACTATATGTGCACACGGTCTCAATTATAAAACAAATGATGTAACACAGATGGGGGAAATCCTATATGGCCTTATGTTGCCTCCCAAGATTCAGTACGCAGCAGAGATTATGCATGTCCATTGCATAGGAACAAGGCACTAAAGAGGCCCTGTGAGAAGACAGCACACCACACTGGCTCTCTACACTGGAACAGTGGGAGAGGGGGGCAGGACTGATGGGAAAATAGTGTGTGGGTCTGTGTGTAGTACAAAACCCCCATATGTAGCATGGGAGCAATGGACTTCCTCTACATCATGCAGTAACCAACCACCATGGTCAGCTAATGCATGCTAGGACTACAGAGTCTGTCCCTCAGCACCAGGCCCTTTATATGCAGTTTCCTGACTCACAGCCTGTTTGCCTCAAGAAGTAAGAGTTAAACTGAAAAGCAATTTAGATTTGCCCCACAAATAATTAGATTTGCCCCGCAAAGCTACAAATAATGTTCTTAGCTTTCTCTGAGTATGGGAGAGATGTTGCACAGCCTCTGTGGCTGACAATCCCACAAACCTATTTGGATCTATCTTTCCCAGTGTCCTCCACCAGTTCAGTTGATAACTACAGTAATTTTAAGCCCTGATTCAGCACTAACTAAAAATTATCTATATGAGAACATGCAGTAAAAGTTCATCTGGATCAGCTAAAGGTATGAATTTACAGTGGATTAATTGAACTACATTGAACCCCTGTGTGGACACTATTACTCAGAAATCAAATGGCCTTAAATCAGTTTAGTTTAATTCAAAGTGAATTAATGTTAGTTTAGATACTCCACAAAGGTTTGTTTCATGATACAAAGATCATGTCTACTCTAGTAAAAGAGATGTGTTCTTAACATGTTAAATCCTAGTGTAGAGAAGGCAGTTATAGTTAATGTGTGTTAGATGGTGGAGGTAAACCCTAGAGTTATCTTCAAACTGAATTAAACTACACCAAGTTGAGGTCACTTGAATTTTGAATAAAAGTGTCCTCACGGGCGTTTAATGCAGTTTAACTAATCTGCATTAAAATTAATTTGGATTAATTTTCCTGAGCATCCCTATGTAGATAAGCCCCATGCATGTTGTAGTCTCGCTCATGCCACTGGGACCACTTAGATGCTTAATGTTAAAAACCTGCTAAATTCCTTCATTGAACTAGGGTCATCATAGTCAAGTAGAATTAACCGCAGGAGCCAGGCCCATCATGACAAACTGTATGACAACTTTGCCTTCACCAAGCTACACACTTTTTCAACATTTTAACTTTTTAAATGCAAAGTCTTCTACTATTTGCCATGTCACCTCTAATGACACCTCGAGCTCATCATATGACGCCCCCCCCAAGACACAACAGAGAAAAACGAACAGAAAGTGTTAAATTATCTCTCACCACTTCAGTGTCTCCATCTAATAAATTAATTTTAACAACAACAAAAATCAAACATAAGCTTAAATCATGCCACTTTTACTCAGAGTGATTAGTACTTATCTCTTCAAATAGTCCTATTGAAGTGAATGGAAGCACTTGTGTAGGTATTGTTCAATGGACCTCATAAAATAAACTCAGACAAGAAGTTGGACCATTTTCACGTACTCCCTTATAGTTATAAACTGAAACAACAACAACAAACAATGTTTTCTTACCAAAGGTAAGACTCTGTTAAATTTGTAGATGCCAAATGGTTATTTTATGACTCTGTACATTTTTAGGTTTCTTTGCCCTTTTTTCTCCAGATTTTACAAACAATCTAATTGCAATCAATGAACCACACAGTAGCAAAACAGGATAAGAGAACAATCTGCCAGAAGAGAAATTTTAGCTGTCACCATAGCCTGGGGCAATTTTGATTCATCCCATTTTTACTTCTGTTTTGGAAACAAATTTCAAAATTTCAGCAATATCAAAGCAGCTCAGCCCAGGAGCTGAGTTGAAGAGACTCAGGAGTTAAGAAATAATGACATTCCCTAAACTATGTCAAACTGTTGGATTAAAGGGTATCAACAATAGGTCCTTCACTTGAAGAATGAGAAGGCTTGGTTATGCAACAATTGATGCCATTTCAGCATCTGCAATCCAGCCATGTCTACTGATACCTTTGCAGCAGGTAAGAGCGTTATATTCTATGACACTGTCAATCATTCTCTCTCAGACATGCACATAAACGTTCAGACTGCCAGATCTAGCAGAAATGTCAGAGCAGGACCAAAAAGGAGACAATCTACTGACACTGGAGTGACTTAGCTCCTCTGCTCCCTCAGGCCACAAAGCACCTTGTTATTGCTTCCATTGAGTATGGAGGACTGAAAGGGCAGACAAGCCCAAACCTTTCCCCATTTAGGTCCAATCCTGCATTGCTGCTCCTTTTGACATCAGTAGATAACAAGGGAACAGTTTTCAGAATCCAAGACATTAGAGCTCATGAAAAGGGACTTTGGTTCTATTTTGTCTCAGGCATTAAAACTAGAACCCCCAAACTTGGGATAAATTGGGATCTAGATTCTGACTTCACAATTAAGATGTGTCTCTCCTGCAAATGTGACACCTCTCTACTGCATTCCTTCTCTTTTCATGTTGGTTAATAGTTTACTAAGAAAAAATGTTTTTACCTCTTTTAGAAATCCACTGTCAATAGAACTTCTGAAAAGGGAAGGTACAGTTTTCTATTCGGCCTCATGCATTAGCAAAACTACCAGCCAAATTCTGATTGTGGAATTGTGATAATTGGCAATGATTTATGAAGCAGAACGAATACAATTCAGTTGTCAGATAGTAGGTGCACCTGCATTGTTAGCAGCCATAAATAATATTAAAAACTAATTACATTTGGTAGATGGGGGAATAAATGTGTGACACCATGGTCTAGTAACCCATGCTTACACAGGGCTTGCCTATGAAGGACATCCAGAAAAATTAATCCAAATTAACTAAAGTGTGAATTGAAAGTAAAATTTAAACCCCTTTGTGAACACCCTCAATCAGAAAGCAAGCAAATTAAGCTAAACTGCAATAAGGCCACTTTATTTCTGAATAACAGCATCCACAAAGATTTTTAATGAGGTTTATCTAATCCACTGATCCTGCTGTGGATGACCCACCCATGGGCGTCATGTTCAGTGTCATTTCTGCACAGTCACTTTTCTAGTGGGCCTCTTTAATAATGTTTTTGTTGGTTAATTGAGCAAAGAGAGGTTCTATAGAACACAGGGTTTGTGTGCCTGGATCAGAACATTGGTCATTAAATCCCATCTCCTGCCCTGCTTCTACTTCATAAGAAATTGAAAAGTCACCCATGTTGTATTTTCTGTTACCCTACACTTCAGCCCCATAACCAACATAGTTATGCTAATACAAAAACCTGTGCTTATGCCAGGCCTTAGTGTCTGACTGTTCCTGCCAAAATTCCTTCAACTCTGGATATCTTGTTTTTAGTACAGAAACCCTCCTAAACCCTAGTCTCTTGCAGGGTTCCTTTCCTGTATACTATAGGCACCATTTCTGCACCAGATTATTATTTATATTATGATAGCACTTAAAAGTCCAATTAAAATGGGATCACGCCATTGCATTATTTCTTAATATGGATGTACATAACCTAATACCTGCCCCAAGAGTTTATAAACTTAAATACATAAAACAGACAAAGATAAAGTGACTTGCTCAAGGTCAGCATCAGGAATAGAATCAGGGGTCGGCAACATGTATGTACACAGACACAAGTGCCCATGGTAAAAATGTTGAGGTCCGTGGGGGGCGCTCACGGACACCTCCCTGTAAGTGGCTCCCCATCCCTGCTGTAGCTGGTGGAGGCGTGACCAGGCAACTCTGCCTTCTGCTTCTGACCATGCTGACTCTGCGGCTCCCAGGAATCATGGCCAATGGGAGCGGCAGGGGGCAGCGCCTGTAGACAGAGGTAACGTGCCTGCAGAGGTGCCTTGGCTGCACTTCCACCAGCAACAGCAGGGATGGGGAGTCACTCACAGGGAGCAGACAGAGGTGAGCCTCCCCACAAGCATCTCCCCCGTCTCTGTTGTTGCTGGCTGGCGGAGGAGTGGCCAGGCGCCTCTGCATGCTGCCTCCATCCCCCCTCCCTGAGCGCAGACTTTGCAGTTCCCAGCCCATTGGCCGGGAACTGTGTCCAATGGGAGGTTTGGGAGCCACACCTGAGGATGAGGCAACATGCAGAACCATTGTGCCATGCCTAGGAGCTGGAAGGGGGACATGCCTCTACTTCCTGGAGCTGCTTGAAGAAAGCACTGCATGGAGCCTGCCCACCCCACTCCCCCGCACTCCACCCTCTGCCCAGCCCTAATCCCCCTCCCACCCTCTGAACCCAGCCCGGAGTTCCCCTCCTGCACTCTGAACCTTTCAAACCCCCTCCTTCAGCCCAAATCCCTCATCCTCAGCCCCACACCAGAGTCTGCACCCCCAGCTGGAGCCCTCTTCCCCACCCACATCCTGAACCCCTCATTTCTGGCCCCACCCAAGAACCTGCAGCCCCAGCCCAGAGCCCACACCCCAACCCCCTGACCCAGCTCAGAGACACCCCCTACCCCGCCGCCAATGTCCATCACTAAGTCCGGTAATTTTTTCAAGTGTCAGTTTGCAACATGGTGGTGCTGACCTCTGAATAAAACTCAGGTCTCCTGACTCCCCATCCAGTATCCTATTCACTAGACAATCCTTTTTATCATCAGATTGTGGAATATAATAGTTTGATTCTGCAAACTACCGAGCATTTCCTATGAGATACCAAGTTCCTTCTGCCTCTTTTCAAGTCAACTTGCATCATTACTGACTCTGACATATCTATGGTGGGATGCTTAGCACCCTGCATCATTGTATAAACTTGCATGGAATTTGGGAGGTAGGAGCTCAGTATACAGGAGAGAAGAATTTACAGGATGCACCAGGAAGTCAGTCTGTGTGCTCATGGCTAGAATGCTAGCTGCAGTTCTCTGTACACTGTTCTCCTTATAAATAACCAGCTTCATTTACAAACTTAAAGTCCTTTTGTGTTTTTTCCACCACATGGTGCATTAAACTAGCCGCAGGTCCCCAAAATGCCAGACACAGCATGTAAGAAAAGAAACAATAAAAAAAATTCTGGTAAACAAATGGCATTCTATTTCCCTCAAAGCCAATAAAGATCCTATTCCGTTCAAATATCCTCTCCTTAGAGTATTTGAGAAGACTCAAAACTGTCTCCTGAACAGTTTGCTCAGCCTTAACTCAAAGTGAGTCTAAATCAGTTTGTCTCCCCTCAGACTTTTGTTCCAAAATACTCTGGAGACATTTTTGCTCTTAATGTTATTATATTTCTGACTCAGAAGCAGAATTTGTCAAATAGGAAAATTTCCTGCCCTATAGGTCTCGGCGGAGTTCCATTTTTCTAGATTTAGTGCAGGTAGTCATATCAGGCACCTTCTCAGAGGTCAGAATTTATGTGGATTAAACCTAATGAAGATTTTGTTACATCTTGTTTAAACTTCAAGCCATTTTAGTGGAAAGGAAACATTTATTTTCTTTATTGATGATGCAGACAAAAAAAGAATTGCTTTAAAGCAGCCACAAAGGAAGATCAACACAGAAGTCAGAAATAGGATAGAGAGACCATCATTAAAATCCTGTGGATCTAAATATGATAATAGAATTGAATGATTAAAATAAGGAAAAATAATGAGAAAAATGATTGGTTAAGAGGTGTTTTCTTTCTTGATTGCTTGTTATAGTCTTTGGAAAACTTGTACAGAAACCACATTTTGCTCTAGGGTGTCATTCTACAGTCCTTCAGACTAAGTTCCCATTGAGTTCAGGAAGTCCTTCTATTACCAGAAGGAGTTTTTCTTGTCTAAGGACTATAATAACTGTTATGCTAGTGCATAGGGACTCCAAACAGTGACCACTAGAAGCCTGTTATGCTTGATTCTGTACAAAAAGAAAGCTTCTGCCCCAAACAACTCCCAGTCTAGGATTTAGACAATAAGCAGTAGATGAATAAACAGGCAAATGAAATGACTGGCAGGAGGTCAAGATAACTGTAGAGACAGCTGTGATTGAATACATTAGTCAAAATAACAGTTGCAATAGTCACAAATGATTGCCACCTGAGCTAATGGCGAACAGATCAGGCCCTAATTGTCACACTATAGACAGGACCTGGCTGACATTTCTATTGTTCTGACTCCCTCTTCTTCACCCACTATGCATATTATGAGTTGTCATTTTTCCTCTAAATAACTTTTTGCAAACTCTCCTCTACCAACTAGAAAAGGAGTACTTGTGGCACCTTAGAGACTAACAAATTTATTAGAGCATAAGCTTTCGTGAGCTACAGCTCACTTCATCGGATGCATTTGGTGGAAAAAAAAAACCAAAACGTTTTTTTTGTTTTTTTTTTGTTTGTTTTTTTGTTTTGTTTTCCCACCAAATGCATCCGATGAAGTGAGCTGTAGCTCACGAAAGCTTATGCTCTAATAAATTTGTTAGTCTCTAAGGTGCCACAAGTACTCCTTTTCTTTTTGCGAATACAGACTAACACGGCTGCTACTCTGAAATCTACCAGCTAGATACTTCATGAAAGGCAGATCTGTAAATATATTCTATTAGAATGATGTGGTATGATTTACAACAGTCATTTTGTCACAGTTATCACCAGGAGCGCAGAATCCATCTGCAGCAAGAGGCTTTTAAGTGTGTCAATAATTTATGCTGCGGCTATCTACTCTTCCTGTTTGTTGCTGTTCTGGCAGAATGGCTACTCCCTTATCCCTCATAGTTGAAATGGAACATGGGTTTGAGGACGGATCAGATTTGTTCTCCTTTATGTATTCTCTTGTACTCTAAGTAATAGTTCAGAAGGGTCGGCTGAAGGAAAATAATTTGTGTGTTGATAAACAAAGACTGAAGAACAAATTAAACTTATTGGACATTCAGGAACACTGCAGGTACACCTGAAAACAAAGAGCCACAAATACAGGGCACAAGTGAAGTATTAGTTGCAAGAAAATACTCAAACACAATCCAAGTAATAGTGTGAAGCAATATAATCATTCCTCACATGTTTAGGACAAGAGCGTCACCCATCCAACAGGTCCTTGCAAAGAAATAAGGGGTCATAAGACATTCAACTACTTCTCTATGAGAGCAATCTGTATTGTGGTTATAGTGCAGAGAGACCAGCCTCTATCTATAGGCTATTATAGAGGCAGGGTTGCCTTGTGGACAGATGACCAGACTGGCAATTGGCAGACTGGAATTCTATTTCTGACTCTGCCACTGGCTTGCTGAGTGACCTTGGGCAAGTCACTTAGTCTCTTTGTGCCTCCGTTTCCACATCTATAAAATGGGAATAATGGACTCCTTTGGGAAAAAACATAAATTTGTGGATGAAAAGCACTATTCAAGAGAGAAGTGTCATTAATATAGGGCTGTTATTCACTAAACCATGCAGGGAATGGCTCTAGCCTTGACTCTGCCCCCTCAATGCGCCAGCCAGTGCAGCTGAGCCCAGGAGGAGGGGAAAGTAAATTACAATCAGACCAGTGCTTGAGTCATGCCAAAATACTATTTCAGCTCTTTTTAGGAGCCAGAATGACATTTCAGCAATTCTGCTGTCCCAGGCCTTTTCCTTCCCAGCTGCTAAAGCATCCTGAACCAAAGATGCCAGTTCTAGGCTCATCTGGGGGATGTTCAGTGGTGGTCAGCATAGAAGGAGCCAGGGATGTGGCTGCCAGGGCTAAGCAAGGGAATGTGGAGCTGCCAGGAGCCCAGGGTGGAGCTGAAGCTGGACAATCACTGGAGCCATACAGCAGAGCCACACAGATGGTGAGTCCTCTGTGAGGAGCAGGAGCTTTGCATCAAGATATCCCTACTTCCTTGAGTCTCCCCCTGCTCCTCTACTATCCTTCTCTTCCTCCCAGCTCCCCTCCTCAGTGACCCATTTCCTACTACTGCCTTCCAGGGCCTCCCTCTGCCCTGCATTCCAGCACTTCATTTTTAACCCCAGAACTGCACCAAACAATGGTCTGGCACAGATTACCACCTCCAAGAGCAGGGGTGGGGGGGTCAGAGTCCAAATTGTCACAATTTGGTCTGTGTTATGAGAAAACTGGACTTGACATAAACCGCAGGTATCTTGTGCAGTTAGCCACCATAAACTGGAAGCATGGACACCACACAGTGAGAAAGAATTTGGCCTTTCTTAGGCAGACACAAACATCTGCACAGCTGCAATGTTGTTAACAAGGATAGCTGACCTTGATCTGGGTGCCTGTGTCTGTCAGTTTCTTGTTAGAGCTGCTTTGCAGATCAGTAGAAATTATGAGTTCTTTGCTGTTGCTAGAGAAATGGTCAGCCCATTAGGGATTACTTTGTGTTATGCTTTGTTTTGAGTTACCTATTAAAAGATTAGTTTAAAAACATACTTTGGAGAAGTTTGGATTTTCTATGAGTAAGAAGACACTGACAATCTCTCCAGCAGCTAGGAGGAAGGCTGGCCACTGGAAACTTTCTACTGCCACTTGACACCACCTCAGACTTTGGGTAACTATATTCTGGAGTGCTCTAGACTATTGCTATTATATGTGTGCGCTTTGTACTAAAAAGAAATATATAAGGAACTGAGTGGAAGCACTCTTGGGTGTGCCAATCACTTAGCAGATTATTTATTTCCTGACACCACCTGGAAAACAGATTAGTTACCTTAGTGCTGGGTTCATATAACCCCGGGTAACACCTGCTCTGCTTCTGCCGCAGCACATCCAGCATTTATTAGCACTCATGATAAACCTACAGTCCAGTCATGAATCAATAATTTATAGATGCAAAGTGCTGGATGCCCATTAAGGAGGTTGGTGGGATTTCACAAAGAGCCTTGATGTTACAGGAATCTCTTCTAAGGGCAAGAGGGTTGTAGGCTTCCTGTAGGACGCTGGAAGGATCATGGTGCCAGGAACCTGTTAGAACTCAGAAAGGACCATTATGACCATCTAGTCTGACCTGCTGCACAATACAGGCCACAGAATCTCACCCACCCACTCCTGCAATAAACCTCTTACCTATGTCTGAGATATTGAAGTCCTCAAATCGCGGTTTAAAGACTTCCAGGTGGAGAGAATCCTCCAGCAAGTGACCTGTGCCCCATGCTACAGAGGAAAGTGAAAAACCTCCAGGGCCTCTTCCAATCTGCCCTGGAGGAAAATTCCTTACGACCCCAAATATGGCAATCAGCTGACCCCTGAGCATATGGGCAAGATTCACCAGCCAGATACCCAGGAAAGAATTCTCTGTAGTAACTCAGATCCCACCCCATCTAACATCCCATCAAAAGCCATTGGGCCTATTTACCATGAATAGTTCAAGATTCTTCCTCCCTCTGCTTGGGATTCTCAGATCCTCTCTGCAAACCCTCTCTTGTTGTTAAGTACCTATGGGTTGTTGTTTTTTTGTTTGTTTTTCCAAGTCTGTGGGGGGGTTGCGGGGTGGTGGTGAAGGATGGTATTCCCTAATAACTTGTAGCCCAGTGGATAGGACACTCATCCAGGATGTAGGAGACCCCCTCATCAGAATATCCTATAGCTTTGTTGTTATAGCACTCACCTGAGAGGTGGAAGATCCCTCTTCAAACCCCTTTGGCCCGTCAGACGGTGGTGGGTTAACCCAGGGGTCTCCCACATCCCAGGTTTGTACTCTAACCATTGGTCCAAAAGTTATGCGTTTACTGTGATGCCATAATGTGTTTTGATACAGACACACATTTAAAATTAGATTTTTTTAAAAATCAACTGAAATGAACACTAGCCAAAAAGGTAAAATAATTATAATAAACAAAGCCCCTCTTTTCCATGGTAAGTTGGATCTTTTCAGCAAATTCTCCCTTTCTTTGCTGCTCCAATTTCCTCCTGACTGTGTGTAATCAGGATCAATTATATTTCTTTTTCTGAAACCTCGCAATATCACTTCAGGAGAACCGAAACAGAATGCCCAAGCAAATTTAATTGTTCAGTATGATGTCACTACAAGCAATATATATTCAGACCAATGCCTCACCAACCCCTACAGCACAAGCTTAAACTATTAAAACACCATGATAGTTTAAAATGAACAGTTATAGTGGCACTAAATCATGGTCTTATTGTATTTGGCTGATTCTCCTGAATTCAAAGCAACTTTGATCTTACGCTTCAAACTGTGTTCATCTCTAACATCCATTCTACTCCAAGAATTCCTGTCTCAAAATAAAGCGGCACATCCATTAGTAAAGAAATCAATTTTCTATATTGTGATGATCCCTCTGAAACAATCAGAATAGTCCAAAAGGATACATAAGAATATAAAAATAAAAGAGCACATGCATTTAATTACTGAATGGTCAAGGAAATTGCTCAAGGAAATGGCTTTCCTTCACCCCCTCCCTTTTCTTGTTATGCAGACAGAAAGTAGAAGACCAGAAGTCCGAAGTGCAGGCAATGCGATGTTTATTGGG
Source organism: Dermochelys coriacea (assembly GCF_009764565.3). Lineage (NCBI taxonomy): Eukaryota > Metazoa > Chordata > Testudines > Dermochelyidae > Dermochelys > Dermochelys coriacea. The sequence continues at coordinate 119,139,015 of NC_050072.1, forward strand.
GTTAGTTCCAAGCAAACATATCCATCTCTCTACACGCCGGAAGAGTCCATTTCCCAGTGTCCCCCTTCCCAGCTCTGATGCCACAGAGCCTTGCCTGTGTCCCTGTTCCTCATTCTCCCTTCCCTATTCCTACCTCCTCCTCCTCCTTAGCAGGACCAAATATACCTACCGTGCATGCCCCTAGTCACACTTCTTACAACTTACGGTCATGTTCCATTTTGGAGGGTCATGAGTCGAGGGTCTTCATCCTACCTCTTTTGTAACCCATGGCAGGGATAAGGAGTGAGGTTGTGTTCTGGCCAAGGCCAGTTTTTTTTTTTTTTTGCTTTTAGTGTTTCTTATGCCTCTCCACCCATCAGCCCCCTTGCCTCTCCTAACTGGTTTCTAAACCTTGGCTTGAGAGAGAAGCCAGGCAGCCTTTCAGCGTATGCTCATATATTACACTCCCACCATGCCCTGTAACACTAACTACTCTATCCCTTATCTCTTCCCATTGTACTAAAAGCCCCATCTGGTTACGGGAAATGCAACACACAGTGTCTTTGTTCTTCATGCATATTAGTATAAGATATAAGAGTATCAAAAAGTGAAACCCAAAATTCTATCTCAGGCTGACAAACAAGCCTATATACTAATATATATTATTGACAGTTCAATATTCATTGTGGATAACAAAGATGAACTTTTAAAAAAAAAGAAAAACAATGATCAGATGTAAAAAACAAAACTCAGAAAAACAAAGAAGAGGTTTTCATGCCTTCCCCTCATTCAAATACAGTGACAAGAGTATCCAAGAGACTTCTTTAGGGCTGGGAACATATCTACATTATAATTTTAAATCAACCTATGTTATGTCCACACTACCCTCCTTCTGTTCTTGGTGCACATCCTCACCAGGAGCACTTCCATTGGCTGGAGAGAGGCAGTGTAGGGGGCTGAAAGCCAGGGCTCTCAGCTCCCTGCCAAGAGCCCAGCTGACCCCCAGGGCTTCGCACCTCCCTGCTCCTAGCCAGGGAGATCTGCTCCTGGGGTCCAGTGGGCTGCCATGGTCCCAGCAGAGAGTGGGGAACCGGGACCCCAAAGGACAGCAAGGCTCCCAGTGGAGAGCCCAGGTGGCAGCCCAAGCTGGGAGCCTGGATGGCAGCCTGGCTTGGAGTGGAGACCCGCAGCAGCCTGGCTGGGGATCCAGGAGCTGGCTTTCTTCCAAGACAGCCAACAACTGATCTAAGTAAGGCAGTGTGTATACAGATGCTGTGTCACCCTAAGTACACCAATATAAGCTCTACACCTCTCGTGTCGGTGTAGTAGGGCACTTATATCAGCAGGAGCAAGGCTGTAGTGTAGACACTGACATAGTTAGGTCGACATAAGCTGCCTGGGAAAATAATTTCTGCAGAATGACAACTTTTCCTGCAGTAGTTATAGTCAAGCATGGTAAACCAAGCATTATGAGTTTGGTTCAGCATACAATGGGTTACCATCTTTAGTGTCTGAATTGCAGAGACATAATGCTGTGATACCATGTTATAAGACAAATATTGTCATAAACAAAGGAAAGGAGGGATTATTTACTGATGGCCTACCCATAATCCAAAACTCGTTGAAGTCAATGGAAAGACTTCCATTGACTACAATGGACTTTGGGTCAGGTCCTAAATACTTATTACTGGATCATGAAGTGCCAAGGGACCAGACACACAGAGAATTGACTAGTTAAGAAATCCAGGTTAATTTTGAAGATTAAGTTTGTCCCAGGATGAACTCCTGGAAGCAGGGGTGCACTCCACCAGTTCTGCCCACCAAATACTTGTGTGACTGCACCTCTGAGTAGGAGGAGGGTTCAGATTTGAGTTTAATCATACTTTTCATTAGCACTAGAAGCTGCAGATCAAGCTTTACACAGCCCTAGATCTCCCTTACTCCATCAACCCCTTTTAGGGTAAATGGAATTGTACTTTCAATAAGTCACAATTTTTTATACAGGTGCACAATTTGGGTGTGACGCTAGATCTCAGACTGCCCTTGGATGTCAGGAGATAGTAGTTGTTTTTCATGCAGGCCTGGTTACAAGAGTGTGACCTTTCCTCACCAACGTGGATTTTGGCAGCATTACCCAGGCCTTTCCAAGATTTCATTAATGGAATGCTGTAGGAGCTACATATTGAGACAATTCAGTAACAAGCCAGTGGAGAATGTGGTGGCCTAGTGGAGTTTCACACCAAGAGGAAATAACACCAGTGCTCAGGGAAAAGCACAGGCTATCAATGATTTCTGGGTGTAATTCTACGTATTGGTTTCAATCTATATAGCCTGAAATAGTTTGAGACCTGGTTACCTGCGTTACCTCTTTGCTCAAGCCATACTGTTGCAGTTATGGTGCATCAGTTCTCCTGAGTATTACAGCTAGCTCTTTCATGCCTTGATTCAGCAAACCATTCCTGTTAAGCAAATTACTTATGCATAGGCTTAACTTTAAGCATGTGCTTAAATTACATGGACTTTAATAGGGCCTAAGCACATGCTTATGTCTTTTGCAGAACCAGGGCCTCAGGATTGAAAAAAAAAAGCCGCTCTGGAAATACACTTCTGTATGATTTCTTCTATTGCCAGGTAATATCACTACTTGATTGTTTTATCTACAGTCTTGGTACCTTAGCGTTCTTCCTGAGAATATATGTATGTGTGTATGGAGACAGAGACAGAGAGATAGCTATAGATATAAAAACAGGAACTCATTGCTATTCAATGAAATTCGCCCTACAGGATTAAAGGAATTTTAATACTTCAGTATTAGAAGTAGTAGCAGCCTCTGAGGCACATTGCCAATAATATCTCCAAGAATATACCACCATCATTTTTCCTGTAAACTATAAACCTCCAAAATCTTCCACAATTTTATTTTCAACTGTTAACTTCCCTATTTGTAGAAAGTCTAGAGAATATCAAGGATTCTTGATGTCAAAGGATTTACTGAAAGTTACTATTGCTGCATATGGCAATGGTGAAAAATCATCATCAGAGATAATTTACACTTTTTAAAAATTGTAAAGGTTACGTGGATATTACATACAAAAGCTCAGAAATTTAAAAGATAATCATAAACATGTGCTCTTCAAATATTAGCTGCACAAAAGGGCAACTTCAGTTCCAAGGCCAATCTCATTAGCAAGAAAAAAAAAATCAGCAGTAAGATGAAGAGTTTTTCCTAGTGTTGTAACAAGAGGTCAATGAGGGGCCAGCTTCAACATTTTCCTCATCTACAATGTAAAGGCAGTGCTAAGTGAAATCAGACCTTGTCTCAGTTTAAATTCTATTATCTCTAACATTAACATATTTATTTGACGTTAGAGACAGCAGACCCATGGGAGAGCATGCAAAGTGTTTTATTTCCACTTGACTATTTCAGTAATACATTTATATGGCCTCTATTATCATAGTATTTAAGCACCTCACAAGCTTAAATGTATTTATCTTCACAATAACCTTGTGAGGTAGGGAAGAATTATCCCCATGAAGATCTGAGACACACAGAGAATAAGTGAATTGCCAAAAGGTCATTCAGAATATATGCGGCAAGATAGGAAATTGAACCTGGGTCTCCAGAATCTCCAGAGTAGCATCCTAACCAAAGTAACATCCTGCCTTTCTCTTCCTTTGGCTAAGCCTTGTCTGTCCTCTTGGACTTACTGCAGAAAGGGTCCGGTTAGACTAGAAGGATGTGTGTGTGTGTGTGTGTCTGTGTCTGAGTAGGAATTGGAGGAAGTACAGATTAATCTGAAACATAAAAGCAAAAGTGGTCCATTACAGCAGCCCTGGTATGGTATTATCAGAGTTAAGGTTTGGTTGATTTTTTCCATTACAAACCTCTTTCCTTCAAACCTTGTAATAATGTTGCTCTCCAATTATGGCTGAAAATTTGGTCTATACATTACCAAATCAACCCCAGATTTTTCTTTAAAAAAAAAAACACTGGAAAAATTCTTATTTTTTGAAATAAGAAGATGGCAAAGGACTTGATTTAGAAACAGTCTAAGGCAGGGGTGGACAAACTTTTTGGCCTGAGGGCGACATATGGGAATAGAAATTGTATGGTGGGCCATGAATGCTCACAGAATTGGGATTGGGGTGTGGGAGGGGGTGAGGGTGAGGGCTCTGGTTGGGGCTGCGTGACTGGGGACAGAAATTAGGAGTTCAGGGTGCGGGAGGGGGCTCTGGGCTGGGGCTGGGGATGAGGAGTTTGGGTATAGGCGGGTGCTCTGAGCTGGGACAAAGGCAGATCAGGGCTGGGGCAGGAGGTTGGAGCACAGGGGGAGGCTCAGATGTGCAGGCTCCAGAGGGTGCTTACCTCAAGCGGCTCCCGGAAGCAGTGACTTGTCCCTTCTCTGGCTCCTATGTGTAGGCCTGGCCAGGCAGCTCTGCATGCTGTCCCATCTGCAGGCACTGCACCTGAAGCTCCCATTGGCTGCAGTTCCCAGCCAATGGGAGGTGCAGGGGCGGCACTTGGGGTGAGGGTAGCATGCAGAGTGGAGTCCCCAGGTGCCCCTGTGCGTAGGAGCTGGAAGGGGGCCATGCCACTGCTTCTGGGAGCCATGTGGAGCAGCCCCCTACCGGCTCTCCAGCAGGAGCTTGAGAGCCAGATGAAAATGGCTGGTGGGCCAGATGCGGCCCACAGGCCATAGTTTGCCCACCAATGGTCTAAGAGGCAAAATATAAAGATCACTGAATACAAACAAAAATGAAACACTATTCAATGTCTAAATCATCTACATCAAATTCCTCCACTTTTTTCCAACTGTAATACAACATTTACGTACTTCAAGTGTGGGAGCGAGAAACCACGTTGCTGAAAATATGAGGTTGAGAATTCCAAACAGGGGAATCAGACATGCAATTTTAAATGGAAGACTTGTTTGTAAATCCGCAAGACTGCTTGGAAAAACCCATCTTACCTGCTCCTATGCTAGTTAGAGTGCACACTTTAGTTCTACAGGATGCTAGAGGGAAGCCAGCCAAAATGAATATCCATGAGGGAGCATAAAGGGAGAAGCAGAGAGGAAAGCTGTTGAAGGACAAGGAAGAACTGTAAAGATTTAGACCAAGATAATGGATATAACAAAATGAGAAAGAGAAGAAAAATACAAAGATAAGGAGTGAGAAGTATAAAGGAGAGGGTAAGAATAGAAAGAGGATAACAGAGATAGCCAGAGAAATATCATGAAAAAGACAAAGAGCATTAAGCATAATCAAAGCCTATAGAACCAAACCTGAGGGCTTGTCTTTGCTATCGGTGTAAGTTCATCAAAGTTACACTACTCCAGCTATGTTTTTCATGTAGCGTACTCGACGTAGCTTAGGTCGACTTAGCACCGTGCCTTCGCTGAGCCACGTCGATGGGAGAGGCTCTCCAGTCGACTTCCCTTACTCTTTTCGGAGAGCTGGAATACCGTGGTTCACCGGAGAACGCTCTGCGGTCTTCACTAGATCCACTAAATTGACCCCTACTGCATCGATTGCAACAGCGTCCATCTCCCCATAGTGAACACAAGCTCTGAGTAACAAAAGTATGAGAAAGGAAGGTGAAAAAACTGGATGAACTATAACAATGAGGATCACCACTAAACTCAAGCATCACCAAACAAACTGGAGTCATTGTGATCCAGGTTCAAGCGAGGATTTCTGCTAGCTGCACCCTCCTCTTCAAAAAGACCTTTCCACCATAAACATGGCACTCCCAGCACTGACCCCTCCCTCTACTCAAACACACCAACCAAGCAGTTTTTACCCCAAAAGGGAAAAGTGCCATAGAATCCATAAAATCCCACTAGGGACATCATGATTGTTATGATTTGACACAACAGAAACACAGATGGTAGGAGGATGGACAGCAGTATAACACCCTAAGGCAGGTAGGTAGTGAAGGCTGTGGCAGGGGCCTTCTGTGTTGGAAGGTCTACCCAGGAGGAAGATTGCAATGATGGTGGAAAGCAGACATAGCCTTCCCTTCACCAGGAGTGCTGCAGAGAGCCAGAGCTCCATGAGATGCAAGTGTGCTGGCTGTGAGGAGCGTGTGAACAAGGCATGGTGATATAGCTAGACTTCACAGCATCTTCTGCCATCAGGGATCCTAATAAACTTGGCTTTCCCCAGAAGAAATCCCCACTTTTTTTAGGATTATGGAGACAGAATGTTTTTTAGATTAAAGCACTGGAGTGAAATTCAGGGGCTGTGAATTCAGTTTCCAGCTGTGACTCCTTGGCACCCCATATTCACCACTGTCACGTAATTAGAATATGTTTTGCATAAAGTATGCTTTGTAAGGTATCATTCTAAAAGTCTTGATCTTCTAGACATTAATATCTTGTTAGATTGTATGTGCTACTATTGTATATGAAATTATGAAATTTGGCTATGATGTATGTGCGACTGAAACATGTTCTGAGGTTGAAAACACCCACAAGCAGCCTTTCAGGTACAACAATAAAAAGGCCAAACAATGTCAATGGCTTACTGAGGACATGCACACAAGCACAAAGATTACCCCAGGAACTGGGTACAACAGAAACCTCTCAGAGATAGCACCACACAATGGGAAATGTTTGTCCCAGGTCACAGAAAAAGAGCTTTCCAGAAAGTGGGAAGGAGATATAAAAGGGGGAAATGACATCATGATGGTACCTCACCCTCCTAACTACAACACACCTGAAAACCTTTGAGGAACAAAGAGTGAATTGTGGGAAGTGATGGTCCCAGGCTAGAGGGATTTCTAGTCTGTGTATGAAAACCTGGGAAATTAAAGCAAAGGCAGCTTGTGCCTTAAGAATCTGCCAGTCTGTTTGTCACTCAGGGTGAGAATTTGTGAATTCATATCCTACCTATCTAGTATGTTAAGGTCAGTTTGCATTTTTGTTTATTTACTAGGTAATCTGCTTTGATCTGTTTGCTATCACTTAGAATCACTTTAAAATATCTTTTTGCTGTTAATAAACTTATTTTATGTTTTAATGCAAATCTATGTGTGTTTGACTAAGGTGTTTGAGGAAAATCTCAGCTTGGTTGACACAAGTGTGCATGGTCCTCTTCACATTGAGGGAGAGGCGGACCGGGGGTTAAACCCGTATACTGAGCAGATTTGACCAGGGCAGGATGGTACTGCTCTGAGGTCCTAGGCTGGTGGTTAGAGAGCCTGCATGTAACTGCAGCAGGGTGTGAATGCTGGGGAAACTGCAAGCTTGGAAGGCTTTCAGCTTGTCACAGCAGCACAGTGTGAGAGGGAGCCCAGGCTGGTGGGTCAGAGGGCTCAGTGGTACCCCAGTTCTAGGTGGCAACCCGAGGGAACCCATTACACTGGCTTTGCCATAGACTTCTTGTGTCACCTTAGCACAGTCACAAACTCTCTTTGCCTCAATTCCTAATATCTACAATGAGATAACAGTGTGCCTTATTCTCCTGTTTTTGTCTGTCTTTCCTATGTAGATTCTGATGTGTTTGGAGCAGGTATCCTCTTCCTGTGTGTCTGTCCAGCACCCAACACAGGAGGGTCCTCAGTCAGAGCCTCTAGGTACTACTGTAATACAAACAATTAATTTTATACCACAGCAGTCACTGTAGTATCCAAGAATGAATGGTGTTAGCACCACCATTTGTCTTGCCTGACGGTGATTTTCCTCTGAAGCAATACCAGTTTGCGTGCCTCTAGCCCACAACAACCAATCAATACAATATCCACTAAAACAAGGACGTTCTGAATCATGCATCACAGACTTTTTAATATAGCAGAATTACTTTTCAGAGACACAAAGTTTTCCAACCAAAGCCCTCCAAACTTTCCATTGGTTTTCCCTAATACACCCACAAGGTATTATCAACCTTAAAAAAGTACCATGTCCCAATTAGATCTAAAATGAGAAGCAACTGGGGAAGGGGGGAAAATCACCACCCTATCATATTCCTTAGCTTGTATAAATTATGAAGTGCTCCAAGCCAAGAAACAACTCAGCTGCTCTAGGCATAGGATAAGTGTGTGAGAGAAGAATATTGCAAGGTTCTTTTGAAAGTGTTGGTTTCTTTTAAGAAGCATGGAGAGACTTGTGAGGAAATTGAGGTGAGGACGAAACATAAAAAAGAATAACAATGTACTGAAGGATACACTCACATGTGCACATAACAGAGTTTTCACATATGCTCACCTACATCTATCTAACATCCTTAAATCATCAAAAGGTTTGCTTGATGAAGCATTTAAGTTCTGCAAGGTTTGGCCCTTTTGTCATTCTTCCTGTTTCACTTCTTAATAAAAAGAGGAATTACCAGGCATGTCTTGTGATAAAAGGGAACAACTACACAGGTTATAATTCTAATTCTAATTAAGGAGGAATATCAATAGGGTGGGAGCTTGTCATAGCATAATAGCAGTTACATACAAAAAAATGGTAAATGACTTTGCATTTAAAAACTGTGTGTCAATTAAATGCTCGGGAAAGTTACTCATGAAAGGAAAGGCGCAACGGCCTGGGAGAGACTGAAATAAGTATATTTTTACTGCCACACCAAAACTGGAATTTGCTAATTCAATATCTGTTTATATTCCATATATGGATGCTGTTCCCTTGCACCATCAGGTGGTCTTCCCCTCACAACAAAGTCATCCTCATGCCACCAAGACACATTGCAATGGACCACTTAGTAAAAGCTGCTTCTCAGTCCTCAGAGAAACAGGAAGCTTCCTCAAGGCCAAGCATCTAAGATGTGTGTGGTGGGGGTGATGCTCAAAGGCATCACAGTGGAAACTAAGGACCATTCTGTGGCTGGTCCCAGTGTGGAGACAAAAGCGGTTGGGGCTGGGGGGCAGAAGGATTGAAGGAGCCTTTCCTCATTGGTACTTCAGTCTCCAGAAGGTAGCCAAGCCATAGCCCCATCCCTTCCACACACTGGTGATCAGATAATGCTCAGACCCCTCCTCTTAAATAGTACCACATCCATTGCACTTTGTCACAGTTTCAGGGCAACTGCACCTGTATTACCCCTCAGGGGCACACACTTAAGGCTCCCAGCTGTTCCCTCTTGAGTGAAGCATCTCACTTCCTCCTGACCGGTGTTAAGGCTCCCTGGATTATATTGTCATATTGTCAGCAAGCCAAATTGCCTAAACAGGCCAGTGCCTGCACTTTGCTTTCTCTCCAAAGGCCATGTATGAGCAATGTATTGCCCACTGTCAAAAGGAGCCATGTGGTAATTTATAAGCGAGCATCTTTATTCTTAAGGTAAAAGCACTACAGAGAAAATATTAAAACAATTAACCTTCTATAATCATGGTAACAGCTTACCAGAGTTAACCCATCAGTCTTGTGGTTAAATCCTTCCAACTCTTCAGAGCTGGGCTCTCAAGGCAGAAGCCACAGAGCTTCCTGCAGTGGGGGGAGGTTTCTGGAGGTGGAAGTGGGTCTGATCTCCCTGAGAGCAGCCATACAGGGGAAGAGCAAGTCATATCCCTCCCCAGCCTAGCCACTAGCAGCTGGAGCCTGGTGAATGGTAGGAGCACCTGGTTGGGGTACCCCCAACCCTGTCCTCTTCCCTCCAATAGCTAGATTTCATGGGGGAGGTCTGATTTCACAGTCCGTAATGTGTTTTTCACAGCCATAGATTTGATATGGCCCTATACATAACCATTCATTTAAAATAATGGAACCCAAAGACACTGCATGGTATTGCGATATCTGTCACATCTCCCCCACTAGAGAGGTTACATATAGTCCTGGCCCACAATACACAAAAACCACTTAGCAACATCAGGTCTTTCAAGGATATTGCAGGAAATTGCCATATATGTCACACACTTATCAGAAACTCTGGAGGGAAGCTTCATGGAGTTTTCTCTAGGGCACTGCAACTCTGTATCAACCTCTACTTAGGCTGGACTATACCTTAATGGTACAATTTCACTCCAATTATTGAGATAAAGTACTGATCCTTTGACAATGACCTATAATATGGATTTTATTTCTGTGGTATCAAATGATAGAGTAGATGTAATCTTTTTATCTGATGGATATTTTATAGGTTATAGTGACATTTGCTCACCCTACCATTACTGATTTTGCTACTGTCTAAAATAATGTATTTTGAGTTATACCTAGATTTTATGTTTAAATGATAGAGTCCTTGCAATAAGATATAGGCAAATAACTTGGAATGAATCATTTATATTACAAAATTTCATCTCTCTTTTAAAGAATTGTCTGCCAGCAGATTGAATAACGAGTAAATTTCAGAAAGCTGCAGTTATTTTCCAGATAACTTCTGCTACTAATCCTGGATCTGTAGGTTACTTTCTATTAGTTCATTGTGAGCATTTGCTAATTGACATTTGAGTTCATCAGGTAGTTCCGATTAGACAACTAGATCATATGGAACTCTCTCAATGTACTATTAATCAATTTTAAACAAATTTTGAATTAATAGTCAAGTATTTACAGTAAACATTAGATTTTTTTCCCCTGGACATCTTCAGAAAGCCTCCAACTCAGCAAATGCTTAAGTGCCTTGCTGAATTAGCAGCTAGAGTGAACACAAAATGGCACCATTTTTTTTTAAAAAAGATAAACAGTTTTCCACAAACGTTATCGCCACTTGCCCAGTTCAAGTTCAAATCCAATCTAATTCGTTGGGTGGAGATTTGTGTTCTGCAAATAGAAATAACCCTTGAGAATGTGTGTAATATTATTGTGGTGTTTACAATAGATGGGCCTGCTGCCACACATAGATTCATAGATATTAAGGTCAGAAGGGACCATTATGATCATCTAGTCCGACCCCCTGCACAATGCAGGCCACACACTCTCACCCATCCAGTCCTGCGAAAAAACCTCTCACCTATGGGATGAGATAACATGTGTGGGTAATTAGGAATCAGAAATTATGGGGTAGGTGCTCTTCCTCCATTTTCTGCAGGAAACACCAGCTATTTTCCTTGTCTTGCCAGTGAGCCCTCACATAGCACAGAAATGTTTCAGTGACGTGGAGTGTTACTTGCACTACAAGGAGGAAGTTCATATGCATTGTGCTGAGTTCATATGCATTGCTTTCCCTTTCCCTAAAGGTGGTGCTGTTTCCAAGAGAGTCACATGAAGGCATTGGAGTGAGAGAGAGGAGAGCAACAAAAGGAATCAGGAGAAGGGGAAACACTGAAGATAAGGGAGGCAAGGAAAGATAAGGGAGAAGAAGAAAGCAAGCGCAGGGAAAAGAGGAGAGACAGAGGAATTAGGACGACTATTTTAGTGTAAGTGTCATGGCTACTCACTGTTGTGGTACACCAAGCCTTTGAAGGTATTCCATGCAGAGCCAGGTGTAGTATGCCTTGGAGTTAAAACACTGAATATGCTTCATTTGCCAAGCCCTATAGGTGCTAGGATGGAGGGGTCCTGATATTCCTTCAGTTTAGCCATATGTGTGATTTTTTTTTTATTTAGGACTTGCAGGAAAGCTGCCTGTTGCAAATATACTAGTTAATCAGTAACAATTCTAGCTAACGCATAATGATTCCTAGCTCGATCTCAGGGTCCAGTCCCCTTTAGCTATTGTCTGGGGTAGTCACTCGCTGTTTTCCTGGGCATGGTGCGTCTGTATGAGGGCCCCTCTGCATTGTTCCCTTGCTCCGGCCCGCTTTACAATTTAGTCTCCAAAGTTCTAGGTCACTTTGTCTGCTATAGCCTTCTTCAGGTATCTGTAGGGTTGCCAATTTTGTAATATTTAAAAACCAGCAGGACTACCAGAACCCTCCCCTCCCTTCCCCGCCCCTCTCCCTGAGGAATCACCTCTGGCCTTTCCCCCAAGGCCACACTCCTGCCCTGCCCCTTCCCCAAGTCACCGCCCCCTCGTTTGCTCCTCTTTCCCCCCTCTCCCTGCATGGGTCAGGAGGGACTTGCCTGCAGGGCTGGGACCTGCAGCTGTTCAATGCAGGTAAGAGATGTCCCTGTCTGAGTAGGGGCTCTCTGCCTCCCCTGCCCCCAGTTGCTTTAAGAACTTGAGTTATCTCCTGGTTCTGTGTTCCGAGAGTCTTTCACACCCTTCTTTGTTCAGCCCTGTGGGTGTAGGGCCTAGTCTCTAGTGCTTCCCCACAAGTTTGGCACAGACCCGAATCCGGTTGCAATGCCTGTTCCCCTGTGTGGCTTGCCCCAGGGTTCCTCAACCATTTCCCCTGCAATCCTCTTCCTTGTGTTGCTCCCAGGGCCTTCCCCCAGAGAGAGTTACTTCCTGGACCATGATCTTTCATAGATGTTCCATTCCCTCCCCATTAGCTAGGGGAGAACAATACCCCCTCATGTCCCCCCATAAGTCCACAGGTCAGTGGGGAGAGGGTTAATGGAAAGGGTGGCTTTCCTCTGATCAGACTCACCACTCTAGGCCCCAGTTCAGTGAAGCACTTTGGCACATACTTAATTTTAAAACCCGTGAGTAGTTCTTCTGAAGTCCATGAGCTTCAAGTTGGACATGCACTTAAGTGCTTTGCTAAACCGGAGCCTTAGCTCTGGAAGCATAGAACTACTCACATAAGTAAGAGCTCATCAGAATGAGCAAGGGTTGTACAATCTAGTCCCTTGTGTCATTTTATAAAAGAGTACTGTCTTCTTAAATACATGAACTCGCCTCCAGCTGGCTAGAATGGATTAGGTTTTTTAGGCTCTTACCAGTGAATAATGGACAGCCGTACAAACTCCCGATTCTCTGGCACACATTCCATAGGGTATGCTAGACAATGCCATTACATCAGGGTCAAAGTAAGCATCCTGCTTTGTGCTGTGCTGAGAATTATTACTACTGTTCACTTGTAATTTAGACTCTGGTCATCAGTCGTAGCTAGCTCACTATTATCCATTGTCACACTCAGATCTGAGAGTTTCTCTCAGGCAACTTTTGCTTATTTTGAACACACCGTTTCAAGCCCTAACAGTGGATGAGCTTTGTTATTTTGTATTAATTAATCAATGTCACAGGAGGACTAAAGTGATACATCCTTAAATGTTAATACATATTACATTCATCAATCACTGTTCCCTTCTGTGTATACAGAGGAGTTCTGCCTGTTGTGTGCTTTCCCCACAGCATCTCCTGGGTCCCTGGGGAAGTCCCTTCACAAAGATGCCATAGGTTCGAGCTTTGTGCAAATTAAAAGGAGAGCTGGGGACAGGAGAGTGGGAGATGGGGCACCAGCTTAGTTCCTCTGGGTCCTTCCTTCTTCACCTTTAGGAAAACACAGCAGACGTTATGGCAGCCTCAGACAGTATTTATTGTGTGTCACCTTCCCCATGCTACAGAATTCTCCCTTGAGGCTCTATTTTTAGCGTCAGCTGAGGTTGAAGTATGGTTTTTGCAGGAGCTATGCTTGGAAGGGCTGTCAAGAACTGGCAGAGCATGGCAGCAGAGCAGAGAAAAGAGCCATCTCCGAGGAAGTCCCTTGCACGCTGCAGGTTTCAGGAGATGCAAGTATTAAAAGGGGAAGAACACCTGGCTTGTGTAAGGAGCAAACTACTCCCATTCCCCTCTCTCCCAGCCCCCAAGGTAAATTTAGATAAAACTCCATGAGTTAAACTGGTGGAGTTTCTCTCTCCTACACAGAAATAGGAGAATAGGGCAACATGGGTCCCAAAATTACAAAAACAGAACCTGTAAATTACAATGTAGCATACAGAAAATATTCTGGATCACTAGGGCCTTTTCTTATAGCACTTAGTTTCCATTAACTCTCAATTGTTTCGTTATCTCACTGTCATTTTTTAAAACCTCTAAATATTATAATATTCAAGCTGCTTTTCTGGACCTCATTTTCAATGTTTATTTGTGCAGAACGTACTGGAATTTTCAGCTGAAAAATATCACAAAGCTCCCTCAACAGAGGGCTTTTAAAGGGAGACAGAAAATTGACTAGTCCCCACTAACCACACCTATAAAGAGAGACTGGCCAGTGAAGTACATCACTCTCTTCTTTTACAAAGAGGGAGAAAATTTGATAATGTACAGGACTCCAAAATGTATTACAACATTTCAGAGAAATGTTGGGGGAAAACTTAATAGGGTTTGGTTTCTTTATACACGTGTCATGCCTTTTTTGACTACTGTTTATTTTCTAGTCCAAGGTGATGGTGATATACAACTGAGTGTCATTTGTGTTCTGTGACATTTCAGACCATGCTGGTCCAACAGGTCCCTCTAGTGGTTTCATAGACATGTTGAACAGGATAGGGGAGACAACGGGACTCCACACTTAAATCCTCACTTGAGGTCTGCTAGAAATGAGAATTATATCATACACTTATGCTCTTCCATCTCTGGACCTCTCCATGACCCTCTGGATAGTCCCCAAGATGAATGGTTGAAGCCATCCTAGAGAGACCCCACTGATCACCTCCCCCCTCAGAATCTGAGACATAATGCATATGTTCTGTATACTAGATCACACAAAATTGAGACATTTATCCTCAGTGTAATTCCACTGCATTAGTTACTGAATTTTGGACCCTTATGTATATTGTTGCTGAGGTCGCTTCAAACAATTGGTGATGGGGGAGATATATTGGTCATCTTGTCCATTCCCTTGCTCATGGGAGGCTGCTGGTGAGAATTCCAAAAGTGCCTAAGTGATTTATGAGCACAACTCCCATTGACTTCCAAGGGAGAGTTGTGCTCCTAAGTCACCTAGGTGCATTTGAAAATTCCTTTCATCTATGTTGTCTTAAAGCATTGGTTCCCATGTCATGGTCTAGGGACCACCAGTAGATCACAGAGCACTTGCTGATGGTCCATGGAGAGCTAGCTGGTCAGATTGTGCAAACTATCCTCACAGTTTCCAGCACCTAAATTATGTCAGAAAAAGGTAAAGTTACATAAAATACTTCCCTAACATTAGTCTCCAGGAAAGCACATCATCATCACAGGGTTATCTGACCATAAGTGTGAGTGAGTGTCCATAATATAATCTATATATTAAGATGTGCTCCAGGCCATTAATTTTTTTTTCAGAATTTATATTTTGCTGAAGCCACTTCATGTTATCCTTTCAAATATATGTTAAAAAATCTAATATTTTCAAGATTAGAGAGGTTCAAGTCCCCAAGTCCATGCTACTTCTGAGCACCTGACTTTACACCAGTTCAGGTAAATGTCCTCACTTGAGGGCCAGACATACGGGGCTGCTAGAAATGAGAATCACATCGTGTGTTCAAAAGCATTGTGTTGCTGTCAAGATTCCTTCCCACTCTGAACTCTAGGGTACAGATGTGGGGACCTGCATGAAAACCTCCTAAGCTTACTTTTACCAGCTTAGGTTAAAACTTCCCCAAGGTACAAACTATGTTACCCTTTCTCCTTGGACTTCCACTGCCACCACCAAACGTTTGACTGGTTACTGGGAAAGCATTGTCTGGAAACGTTTTTCCCCCCAAAATCATCACCAAAACCTTGCACCCCCCCCCGCCTGGGAAAGGCTTGATAAAAATCCTCACCAATTTGCATAGGTGACCATCGACCCAAACCCTTGGATCTTAAGAACAATGAAAAAACATTCAATTTCTTACAAGAAGAATTTTAAAATAAGAAAAGGTAAAAAGAATCACCTCTGTAAAATCAGGATGGTAAATACCTTACAGGGTAATTAGATTCAAATTAGGCAAAATCTTAAGTTACAAAAAGACACAAAGACAGGAATATCCATTCTATTCAGCACAGCTTATTTCCTCAGCCATTTAAAGAAATCATAATCTAACGCATATTTAGTTAGATTACTTACTAAATTCTAAGACTCCATTCCTATTTTGTCCCTGGCAAAAGCATTACACAGACAGACCCAGACCCTTTGTTTCTCCTCCCCTCCAGCTTTGAAAGTATCTTGTCTCCTCATTGGTCATTGTAGTCAGGTGCCAGCGAGGTTATCCTAGTTTCTTGACCCTTTACAGGTGCAAGAATTTTTCCTCTGGCCAGGAGGGATTTTGAAGGTGTTTACCCTTCCCTTTATATTTATGACAGTTGCTTACAGCTCCAGTTCAAAAAAGTATTTAAGCACAAGCTAAAGTAGCTTTGACTTCAATGGGACATACATATATGTTTAAATAGTTGCTGAGCAGGTACTCAAGAAGGTACTACCTATAATACACTTAAATAGAAACATTTTAAAAATGTATATTATAACATGTTTGCCATAGAAATAGAATATATAGAGTACCTGCTTACACCAATTGGCATGAACAGAATATAGTACCTCAAAAAACATGCATGCTCAGATGACCCCATGTATCATGGAATCTTCTCACCTTTACTTAGTTATTTGATTTAAAAAAAAAAACCAAAGATCTTTCTGCTTCTCATTTGGAAGTCTTCCTCCCCACTCCTGCTGCTTTACAGGATATAGAAGCCAACAGCAAATATCAAGGAGTACCAAAATGATTATTTCAAAATAATTAGGTTTGCAGTCAATACCTGTGATAGATTTTCACACCAATTTTTAAATCTTAAGTAATGCAGTTTCTAAATTATTTCAAGGCACTTAGCTATTTTAGCTGATCTCTGACAGCATATAAAATAATAAGTAAAGACAAAATTCTGAATATGTGCATTTGCTCCACAATGGTTCCTCCCCTTGATCTTACATGTATATGGAAAAAAGCCCAATAACGAAGCAAAATATAACTAGGTGATTAGCATTTTGCTGACATTTTATATAAGCAACAAGGAGTTGGCTGTGCAACAGCATAGGGAAAAATTAGACTTAAAAATGTTCATATTTTAACATTTCTCAGAGATGACATATTTCAGAAGCCGATTGCTTTTTAAACGGTACAACATTTTTCTGAATGTGTCTCCTCCATATGTTGTTTTACTGACAACATATTAGAAATAAGAGGCTGAAATTGTGTGTGCTCTTTGGACAAATAGCAATGAGTATATATTTATTCAGCTTTTAACATATAAACACCATCTATGCTGGATTTTAGGTATCCATCACATATAATTAAGAATACTATGCAATCCAATTAAGACAAAAAAGACCAGTAGCAAGCCAGTAACTTTCCTCCACACAAAAGAAGCCAGTTCACAAACCTAAAACTTGTCCACTTCATCTCCTGCAAAACACTGATCCACTTAAAGTGGAAGAACATCTCTACCGAAACCCCACAAATGTCAACACTTCCAAAATGACTGCACAAATAAAATAGGCTTTTTGGTGTCTTATAGATAAGGTTGCAATTTAGTCACGGATGTCACAGATTGTGATTTCCAAAGACCTCCATGACATCAGCTAGCCCCAGCTGGGAGCTGTAGGGTCCCCTACTACAGGCGGCAGCAGGCAGACCTCCCGCTGCTCCCCACCACTGTGGGTGGCGGGGGAGGAGCTCCGGAGCTCTCCGCCATCGCGGGCAGCAGGGGGTACCCGCGGCATTCGGATACCCCAGTGGAGGGGGACCCGGGAGCTCCCAGCCCATCCACAGCTGCCCCCAGGGTCCTTATTTTATCATAGATATTTTTAGTCAAAGTCAGGAACAGGTCACGGCTTCCATGAATTTTTCACTATTGCCCAGGACCTGTCCATGACTTTGACTAAAAATATCTGTGACAAAATCTTCGCATTACTTATCGGTCAATCTGGGGTCCGATCCTGCAAACATTCAGGCATTTGTGTATCTTTACTTGTGATTAGACTGCAATTGTACTACTGATATAAGTAAAGCTATATGCATCGCTAATTATTTGCAGGATTGAGGACTAGGCCAATTGTGGACCAAAGGAAGGAGCAAGTTCCAGAGGAAGGGGCCTTCATGAACTATGTTCTGCTAACAGCTCATTCCCTACAGGATTCCAGTTTGAGTGCCTTCTTCCCTGATTGCAGCAATGTCACAGATGCAGATCTCATGAAGCACACAGTAAACATACCAAAAAAAAAAAAAGCACTATAGAATACTGTAGTTGCAATTACTCTTGTGAAGGCTGTGATTGTCTTAAGACATACAATAGATATGCTAGGATTCTGCTACTAGGCATCACTACATCTATACCTATGGAAATAATACCATGTTATTCACTGCAGTATCTTTTTAGAAGTAGTGTCTCCATTCATCATGGATTGATTTTTGTTTTGGATGGTGGCTGTTTTGTGGATCGGTGAAGAGAAATTAGTATTTTATTTCTGGGTTGGATACATTCTACTACCACCATACATTGCAGTGAGCTAGAGGAAGTCTATAAGAGAAATGTGTCCTGCTTGCTGACCTATTGTTATTTGTCACAATGACAGTGGTAACATTTTTATTTTGAAGATTCCAATTGGTACTGACATTCTAAGTGGCATTACAATAAGCCTAACTATAATATGCACTCACTTTAAAAAAGTTATACTTTTAAAAAAAATGCAATTCAGCCAGGCCTGGATGTTTGATTTGGCTCCTTCTGTGGGATCTTGATTGTAAAAGCAGAAGCTGGAGTACTTCAAAGTGATAAAAGGAAAAAGAATAATGTTATGAAGTTGCAGGCAGGTAAGAGCATCCGTGTTTGGCTTTAAATGTATTTGTCAATTACATTCTGAGACAGCCATCCCTTATGCTAGGCTTTGCACATTTATCAGAGTCATTCTTATGCTGTCAGTATGGGAATCACCTTTCGTACACAACCCAACACAATTCAAGTACATTGTAGTCAATACAAAAAAAACCTCCTGTGTGAGTTAGATTGTGCCATAGGCTTGTAATAATCAAACTGCATTAAGATTTATTTATTTATTAAGATTTATTATTGCTCACATTCTGAAGGTGGTTAAGCCAGATATCAGGAAGAACAATTAAGGGGAAAAATATGAAATAGGGATTGAACTTCTATTCGGAAGGGCCATGCAAGAATTATAATAGCTCCACAACAAAAGCTTGGAATATAGTTGTGTTCTTTTCACACTCTTTCAGTTATTTTCAAAGGGTATGTCTACACTATCCACCGGATTGGCGGGCAGCGATCGATCCAGCAGGGGTCAATTTGTCATGTCTAGTCTAGTTGCGATAAATCGACCCCCGAGCGCTCTCCCATCGACTCCTGTACTCCATCGCCATGAGAGGCGCATGCAGAGTCAACAGGGGAGTGGCAGCAGTTGACTGACCGTGGTGAAGACACCACGGTAAGTCGATCTAAATACGTCGACTTCAGCTACGTTATTCATGTAGCTGAAGCTGCACAATTTAGATCAATCCTCCCCCCCCACACACACACCAGTGTAGACCAGAGCAAAGTCTAGTTTCAACAGTCATTTTTTCTTCCCATTGAAAGGTGGTATTTTTCTTAGCTTGACTTCCTGGGACAGAATATAAGTGCCTTCTTATTGAATTCCTTTTCTTATACTTTATTTGTCTGCCAGCTGACCATTAGAGATTATAGATATACATTATTTTTCCCTACATTATTGCTGAACAAACAAAAGCTTTTTTGACACTTGTTCAAATGAATACAGGATGACAATTGATTAGGTTTTTGTTGTTCCTTTCGAAGCACAGTTAATTTTCAGTCTGGAATGTTCCCCCCCCCACCTTGGGTAGAGGTGCCATTGTTGATTGAACATATTCCTGGAGGTTTCATCACATGGCAATCTTTAATTAACAATCGGGCTTTAATTCCAGGAATGTCCAGGACAATCCTGGAGGATTGGCAAACCTGCCTTTGGGAGACAATTTCCTTCATTATGCTAAAACGCTGTAATTCTCAACAAATTAAATCAATCCAATGGCATGGTCACATCAGCGCATATGCTGACAAACAAAAACTACATGTATGTCATGTAGGTCACAGAAAGTCATAGAATCTGTGACTTTCCATGACATCTGTGACTTCTGCAGTGGCTGGTGTGGCTGACCCCTGGCTGACCCAGCAGCTGCTCAGGTGCCTCCGGGGACAGCTGGGGCGGCTCTGCAGCTGGCCACACTGGTTGCTGCTGGAGCATCTCCGGGGCCATCCACACCAGCCGCTGCACTGGCAGCCCCGGGGACTACCTGAGCAGCTGCCAATGCGGCTAGCCCCCCAGACTGCCCGAGCAGTGGTTCCAAGGGTAGCCACTGCACCCTCTGGCCCCAGCAGAAGCTCCCAGCCTGCCCCCCACAGTACTACCCACCCCTCAAGATTTAGTCACAGGTATTTTTAGGAAAAGTCATGGACAGATTATGGGCTGTGAATTTTTGTTATTGCCCATAACCCGTCCATGACTTTTACTAAAAATACCCGTGACTAAATTGTAGCCTTGCTTAATAGCAAAGTGCGACAATTAGGATTCATATTAATGTACACACACTTCTGTACTTTTACAAGATGCATCACACCACTGTAACAATGCCTCATGTGATCCAGCAACAGGAAACATCCATTGCCTCAATTTCCAATGCAACTAAGCCACTGTGGCACTTTTGACCTGTTCAAAAGCTGAAGTCCTCTCTTTCTGGAGATAAAACAAAAGTCCAGTTCAACAGTCTTCCAACCCCTTTCCAGGCTCAGTAGCTCCCATCTAGGCCTTTGCATGCACTAAGATCCACTTACTTAGCCCTCCTGACTTGGGTTCTAAACATTTCTTTTCCCATTGTTTCAGGCATTTCTGTATCGACTCACTAGGTGGTGATACAAGGCTCAGGTATCTTGCACAATCTGGCAGGCCCTTTGTGCATTCTCACATCTCACCTAGATGGTCACAGGTCCTGCTGAGTTACAGGAAGGCTGCATGCATTCTGCCTACAGTTTTGTCTTTTAACTATTGTGGCACTTGCTGAGCAGGCAGCCATGTGCACTCTCTCTCTCTCTCTCTCTCTCTCGCTCCAGTCCCTGCCATGGCCCCAAACAAGTTGTCAGGTGGTGGCACTAGCAAGGGAGGAAGAGGAGGAAGAAGTTGAGCTGCACCACCGCAAGGTAACAATATCAGTTCCAGGCTCCCTCATCCCCACTGGTCTGCCTAAGCCAGCTGTATCCAACACCACAAATCTTCTGTGCTACAATATTTATTTTAAGTGGATCCTTATGTGTAGATTTCCAGGCTTTCCAAAATTGAATTAAAACACAAAAAACACTCTCTCCATTGCTTTTCTGAGGCATGTCTCAAAAATGTTACAGTTATGTCTTCAGTCCAGGTCAACAAAGTTCCCCCAGCCTCATCTCCTGGGAATGAAATGTTAATGCTAATATAAAAGCTGATGCAAGGAAGTTATTATTGTCATTTTCTGTGGGCCACTAAACTAATTATGATTCTGAAGATCTAATGCAATGTAATTGGCACAATAGATATTTTTTGTTTCCCAAATGTTTTGCCAGTCTTATGTGAGCACATTCACCTAATGATACCTTATAAGAAAACAAATGTTTCATGTTGAGATGAATTAGATTGGTTTGACCCAAAGTACATATTGCTAACATAAAACCACTGATCATCTGAGCTTTCTTAGCCCTAGTCTACACTACAGGGGGGATCGATCTAAGTTACACAACTTCAGGTACGTGAATAATGTAGCTGAAGTCGACGTACTTAGATCGACTTACCGTGGTGTCTTCACCGTGGTGAGTCGACTGCTGCCGCTCCCCCGTTGACTCTGCCTACGCCTCTCGCGGCGGTAGAGTACAGGAGTAGACGGGAGACCGCTTGGGGGTCAATTTATCGCATCTAGACTAAATGAGATAAATCAGTCCCCTCTGGATCGATCACTGCCTGCCAATCCGGCGGGTAGTGAAGACATACCCTTAGAGAACTTGCAAAGAATGGAAGAGAGATGGTAAAATGGGTTAGCTATTTGCACATACCCAATGGGATCTATAAATATTGCTCCATTTTAAGAATTTCTGTTCAGCTTTTATTACAAATTCTGCTTCGGAAAGTTAATGAACTAATCTAGCTCAACTCTTACTTTTGCCTCTTGTGTACAGTATAAGCTATATCATGCTTTTCACAAAACATTGCCGCATAGAGAGATTTGCTAGACAAAAAGCAAGATACACAGTGCTTCCAATTTCCATTCTGTTTATTGAATGAAATCTGTTCTATTTAGAACAAGGATATTTTTTAAATATAAAACCAACAAAACTTGAGAGGCTTTTTTCTCCCTATTTAGATTATTTCTTGGATGCTGTGATATTGTACAGTGCCATCTACCTCCGAGAATACCCTGAACAACTGTAGTGACAATCTTACATTTCCCCAAATCACATTTACTGCAATATTTAAGAAGTTTTCATCTAACTGAACACATGCTGGAGCAAATTTAATAAAACCGTTCTTGTAAATGCTTCAGTGGGTAGATGGAAAACAAATAAGACATCCAGGGATGATAACATCATTCTGGAAGGGTTCTCGAGGCTAGGGAGACGTTTGCAAGATGTTTTGACTGCCAAGGAGTACAGCCATAATCATTTTAAGGAAAGCTATAGTTAAAGCAACACCATTCGCAAAGGCTCAATGGTGACCCAAGTCAAGTGATATTGATAAGTCTGCTCCTCCCCATTCTCAGTGGCCATCATACTAGCTTCTCCTAAGGCATACTGGCTGGGATACAGCTTTTATAATGTGTTATGCTGATCACTAATGCATATTCAGGAGGGGTTTCCTCCTCTTTTCCTCACCCTACTAATGTTATTCACAACTAGCTTCTAAGGACAGCAGGCCAAATCATCCTCACACTGCACTGACATCTTGTCCACGTTGGCAGTAATGTCATTTAAAACCCCCTCACTGAGGCTCAGTTGAAGATACCAAAGCCTACGTTACCAAGCATGAACTGTAGCATGACTGAGACACAATTAAGGGAGTTGTGTTTAGATGCATGGCATTTTAGTCATGCTAGGGTGAACAACTCAAGTTGCACAGGACGGCTTGACTGCCAAGAGCAGAGAGGGGCAGAGGAGAGATACAGACTGCATATACCCACCAAAGATGGCCATGGAATGGGATGGCACTGCTTATGATGCACCTTCCCCTCCTCCTCCACCCCCCATCCTCCCTGTCTGATGCCTCTCTGTGACAATGCCATATTCTTGAAGCTTCAATGGTTTTGGAGGGCAAGTGACCGGAGACCTGGAGCATGGGAATCAGGGTTCAAGTACTAAATGTGACTTCATCCCCTGCAGATTTTCCTGTGAAAGTTAAAGTGGATGCTGCTCTTTTCACCATTAAACTCCTGTTCTGCACCTTTTAGTTTCCTTCTGACAGGGAAGTAGAGCACAGATGCAGGCAGCCAATCAGTGGCAGAATATCATGTGAAGGAGCCACTTTTCCCAGGTAGGGTCTGGTTGGGAGAAGAGGAAAATCTTCAGAGAGATAAGACCTCTGCATGGGAAACTCAAGATCCTTTCCCAACAGGTCAAGATAGTTGTGGGATTGGAGCCTGACCCCCCTATACAAGCCCCCAAAACATGCCTTTTCCATGAGATGTCACCTCAGGAATTCCATTCACTGAATCACATGGTATTTCCAAGCAGGTTGCTGCCCTACTGTGGATTTTTCCACAAGGGGTTGAAATGCAATGTAGATTAAATTTTAAATGCTAGAATGTATCCACAAAATTATTCATTTTAATTTATAAAATATTATAGCCAGCATACCTCTGAATTTATCCTTGATGGGTTTTGCATTGCTCCTTTGAAGCTTGATACAGCTTTCAGAGTCCTGCTGTGAAGAAGCAGCTTTGATTTTGCTATAAAAACAACATCCTTTACTGTCTCATCTGAGGACAATTCAGGGGCAAAATCTTCACCCACATTCCCACCACCCCCGTCTTTCCCTTCTGTCACTGTGCCACAAGTACTCCTTTTCTTTTTGTGATACTTGTGAGACTCATGGTCATCACAACGAGATGGTAGGTCATAAAGGTTTGGAGCAGTACTTGATCACATGCCTTCATGCACTTACAGCAGTTCCACAGCTTTCAGAAATCAGAGAGAAAAGATGGATTAGGCTGTGGTTGGTAGGTTTTTGTTTGTTTGTTTTTAAATCTGAGCCTTTAAAGCTGTTTTACTAGACTTTGGTTCTCTCAGAGAATGCACACTTCAGCTTTACAACTGTAAAATGCAGTTGGAACTGTAGAAACTTTCCACACCTCCTGCTTCTTTCCTGAACTCTCCTGTGCCCCTCCCGCCCCGGTCAATGTGTCTTGGCATCTCCCTTGCCATCTTTGTCATTGAGTGATAGCTTCTTGATGGGAGCAGAGCTGCACTGGGAGCCCTTACATCTCAGGAAGTCCGTTTCTGAACTTGTCAGGTGCTGTCAGATTGCTAAGACCTATCCTTTTGCAAAATCCAGTTAATTCTTGTCTTTATTTTGGAAAAAAAAAAATCATACAGTCAGCACTTCCCCCACCCCCTTACTGAGGGGAAAATCCTGCCCTTCCCAGCTACTGCTTATCGCCCTGCCAACAGCATAACTGGTACAATTCTACTGCCCAAGATGCTGGGATTCTATTGAAAAGTTGCCACTGGGATGGAGGGCAGACCCCATCACATTGAATGACAATGGGGAAAGGAAATAACTGGCTAAAGATGCCAGATCAAACCCCCTCTCTTACAAAAAGTAGCATGGAATTTTCAATGTCCATATGGAGCATATGAAGCAAATTCACCCAACCTCCAGGCATTCAACTCAATTATATCTTACCACAATTTGTAAACAAAAACAAAGAACTTCATATAGCCCCCCTCAAAAAAAGATGCTTTCACAATTACCACTATTGACAACATATTTGTCAGTTTTCCCACCTCATTTTTTATGTCAAGGCCTCTCAATTTGTCTAATTCATTTTGACCAGAATTTTAAAAAACATTGTACCCTGTTATATTATGTCATATACACTCTGAGATGCTTTAACAATAAAATGAGCATTAAGAGCAGTTAAGGCCACATCTATGATAGCAGCGCTGGTCAATGTATGGAAGGTTGGTGCAAAGCTGCTGCCATTAGTATATTGTGTTTGTGCGCGTGCATGCTTGGCTGTTTGCATTGGTACTGCACGTATTCACCAGGAGTGAATATGTAGATGCAAAGTGCAATGAAACATTAGTGTCAGGTATTCTGCAGCTGTGAGGGGGGCCCTCAAGAAAACAGCAGCAGCTACAGATAAAACAAACAGATGTATCATATTTGTAGTCACAACAGACAACAAGAGAAGTTTCAGAACTTCCTCCCCTTACTACCGTTTTGGCTTGTATATAAAATATTAATGTTATTCCATTATGTTATAATTTAACATCTTATATTAATGTTTCATCATCAAACAAGACATTTTGATGTTTGCAAAATCTAAGTTTTGCCAAATTTCTGCTAAAAATAATAAATAAAAATAAAGTCAACATTTTGTTCCAATTTGGAACAGACAAACTTTGGAATTTCCATCAGAAAAGAGTCCATTCTTCCACCACTGCTTGTTGAGAACCAGCACTCTACAGCACAGCCAGTCCTCTCTATGCAGCCATGAGCTAGACAGCAAGTTGCCTTCTCAGGGTGTGTTATGCCTAATAAATATGTTCATATTATTACATAACACTTCATCTGCAGTACAGTAGAACCTCAGAGTTACAAACACCAGAGTTACAAACCGACTGATCAACCAGACATCTCATTTGGAACTGGAAGTATGCAATCAAGCAAAGCAGCAGAGACAAAAAAGCAAATACAGTACAGTACTGCATTAAATGTGAACTAATAGAAAAAATAAAGGGAAAGCAGCATTCTTCTTCTGCATAGTAAAGTTTCAAAGCTATATTAAGTCAATGTGCAGTTGTAAACTTTTGAAAGAACTATAACATTTTGTTCAGAGTTACGAACATTTCAGAATTATGAACAATGCCCATTCCCGAGGTGTTTGTAAGTCTGAGGTTCTACTGTATGTTTATTTACATTACTGACGCAACATTCAACAGTCAGTAGTTTTGCCTGAAATCAAGGGACTTGTTAAGAAGGGCTGAGTGTCACTTTGGACTTCTGGGCTTGTCCCAAATGCATAAATAATAGAGTCTGCACACGTGGATGAACCAAAACCTAAATTCAATAATTCACATAAATCCTCTGAACTAAATTGCCAAGTTTCAAACAGCTCTATTTGCATGAACTGAACAGAAACAGGCTGTATTCTATGGTCCACTCTAAATCGTTCCAAGAAATGAACAAAAAAACATTTATGAGTTGAGCCTTCAAGATAAAACAGGATTTTGCAGCTATTAATTCTCTTGGGTGGGGCAGAATCTACATCATGCTTTAGTACTAAATTAAAAAAATGCATTCAAATTTGATATTTGCAGTGTGATGCTAAATGAAGAGTGTGAACACTTGCACATCTGAAAGGTTGCTTTTTTTTTTTGTATCCCAGAAGCAGAGAGTAACCGGAGGACTTGTTTGAATCTTTTTAGTAAGCTTTTTTTTAAAACTGATGCATGAAGATAGACAAGCATGGGTCCAGTGCCACTCATCACATTATAAATGTTCAGGTACAGTAAGTGTTAACTGAAGTCTCACAGGGAGATGGAAGGGAGTTGGGGAAATTCTGCCTCTTCAGGACACCCAGTGAGGGTGAAATTAGTTTTCCCTGGTTTCTGGATGTGGCAAAAATGGGTTTAATTGTTAATAAGAGGCACCCAGCCTGTATCGCTGCAATTAGCCACCTGGCAGAAGGGTTACAGAACATCACAAGCACTCCAGCCTAGGGCAGGAAGTCCTGGTAGTTATCATAAGGGGGAGTTGCTCACCCCTCTTGTTCCTCCCTTCTTTGAGTATTAGACTAGCTGATCTCCCTGATGAGTCTGTGAACTGGGCAGATACACTTAAGTCCCAGCTGAGCATGGTACTTAAGTACATGTCCAACAAAGGATCTGTGTAGTCCCATTGATGTCAAGTCCATAAAAATCAATCAAATATTGGGCTCATAATCACAGTTTTATTGCCCAGCCCTTTGCTCCATATATACATCAACCTGCAACGGTCTGCCTGGACTTGGAGAAAAGATATTCTTTGAAACTGTGCTGTTAAAATGTGTTAGCTAATAGGGGTGTGTGTGTGTGTGTGTGTGTGTGTGTGTGTGTGTGTGTGTGTGTGTGTGTGTGTGTGTGTGTGTGTGTGTGTGTGTGTGTGTGTGTGTTTAAAAACACCTTTTATCCTAGTCTAAACAAATCCCTTTTGAGTTCAATAGGAATTTTGGATATATGACTGAACACTTCAAGAGAGAAATTTATGTTGGATCCAGTGAGAATATATACAAAGTAAAATGTATTTGGCCAGTATTTCTCTTTTACCTTTGGACCCAATTCTGCCACAAGAAGTCTCATTGAAATTTTGTGGAGGGAGATAAAGATCATCATCATTCAAGGTAACAGAATGTGGCAGTTTGATATTAAAATCATATCCTGCTGCTATTGACTTCCATGGGACAGGAATGGGGGCCAATCCTGCTATGTTTGAAACCAGTGACCAAACTCCCATTAATTTCAGTAGTGAAGGAGCAGGTTCTGAACACCTTTCTGTTTCAGCCCTGGTCTACACTAAAAGTTGAGGTCGAATTTAGCAGCGTTAAATCGATTTAACTCTGCACCTGTCCACACAACAAAGCCCTTTTTTCCAACTTAAAGGGCTCTTAAAATCGATTTCCTTACTCCACCCCCGACAAGGGGATTAGTGCTGAAATCAGCCTTGCTGGGTCAAATTTGGGATACTGTGGATGCAATTAGACGGTATTGCCCTCTGGGAGCTATCCCAGAGTGCTCCATTGTGACCGCTCTGCACTGCACTTTCAACTCAGATGCACTGGCCAGGTAGACAGGAAAAGGCCCGCGAACTTTTGAATTTCAATTTCCTGTTTGGCCAGCGTGGCAAGCTGCAGAGCTCATCAGCAGAGGTGTCCCAGAATGCAGTCCCACAATCTCCCAAGAGCTCTAGCATGGACCGAACAGGATGTATGGGATCTGATCGCAGTATAGGGAGAGGAATCTGTGCTATCAGAACTCCATTGCAGTTTTTGAAATGCCAAAACATTTGTCAGTGTCTCCCAGGGCATGAAGGACAGAGGCCATAACAGGGACCCAAAGCAGTGCCGCATGAAACTTAAGGAGCTGAGGCAAGCCTACCAGAAAACCAGAGAGGCAAATGGCTGCTCTGGGTTAGAGCCCCAAACATGCTGCTTCTGTGATGAGCTACATGCCATTTTAGGGGGTTCAGCCACCACTACCCCAGCCATGTTGTTTGACTCCTTCAATGGAGATGGAGGCAACACGGAAGCAGGTTTTGGGGATGAGGAAGATGATGATGCTGAGGTCACAAGCAAGCAGAGAAACCGGTTTTCCCAACAGCCAGAAACAGTTTTTCACCCTGGACCTGGAGCCAATACCCCCGAACCCACCCAAGGCTGCCTCCTGGACCCGCCAGGTGGAGAAGGGACCTCTGGTGAGTAACTTTTAAAATAGTATAAATGGTTTAAAAACAAACATGTTTAATGATTAATTTGCCCTGGCATTTGTGGCTCTCCTGGATATACTCCCAAAGCCTTTGCAAAAGGTTTCTGGGGAGGGCAGCCTTATTCCATCCACCATGGTAGGACACTCTACCACTCCAGGCCAGTAGCACACACTCGGGAATCATTGTAGAACAAAGCATTGCAGTGTATGTTTGCAGGCGTTCAAACAACATCTGTTCTTTATCTCTCTGTATTATCCTCAGGAGAGTGATATCATTCATGGTCACCTGGTTGAAACAGGGTGCTTTTCTTAAGGGGACATTCAGAGGTGCCCCTTCCTCCTGGGCTATTTGCCTGTGGCTGAACATGTTCCCCGCTATGAGCCACGGGGAGGGGTGAGGAGCTAGACACATGGTGGGGGGAGGCAAAATGCATCCTTGAAACGAAAGCACATGTGCTATGTTTGTAATGTTAACAGCAAGGTTTACTGTGAAAGAGTGTACACATTGTTCTATAAAATGTGTCCTTTTAAATATCACTGTCCCTTTTTTTCCCTCCACCAGCTGCATGTGTTTCAAGGATCACAGTATCTTCTCCTTCCCAGAGGCTAGTGAAGTTTAGAAGGCAGAAAAAAATGGACTTGCGATGAAATGTTCTCTGAGCTCATGCTGTCCTCCCACACTGACAGAGCACAGATGAATGTGTGGAGGCAGACAATGTCAGAGTGCAGGAAAGCACAAAATGACTGGGAGGAGAGGTGGCGGGCTGAAGAGAGTAAGTGGCGGGCTGAAGAGAGGGCTGAAGCTGAAAGCTGGCAGCAGCGTGATGAGAGGAGGCAGAATTTAATGCTGAGGCTGCTGGAGGATCAAACTTATATGCTCCAGCATATGGTTAAGCTGCAGGAAAGGCAGCTGGAGCATAGACAGCCACTACAGCCCGTGTAACCAACTATCCTCCTCAAGTTCCATAGCCTCCTCACCTAGATGCCCAAGAACGTGGGGGGGGGGGGCCTCCGGACACCCAGCCACTCCACCCCAGAGGATTGCCCAAGCAACAGAAGGTTGGCATTCAATAAGTTTTAAAGTTTTAAACTTTTAAAGTGCTGTGTGGCCTTGTCCTTCCCTCCTCCACCACCCCTCCCAGGCTACCTTGGCAGTTATCCCCCTATTTGTGTGACGAATTAATAAAGAATGCATGAATGTGAAGCAACAATGACTTTATTGCCTCTGCAAGCAGTGATCGAAGGGAGGTGGGGAGGGTGGTTAGCTTACAGGGAAGTAGAGTGAACCAAGGGTGGGGGGTTTCATCAAGGAGAAACAAAACAGAACTTTCACACCGTAGCCTGGTCAGTCATGAAACTTGTTTTCAAAGTTTCTCTGATGCGCTCCGCACCCTCCTGTGCTCTTCTAACCGCCCTGGTATCTGGCTGCGCGTAACCAGTGGCTAGGGGATTTGCCTCAACCTCCCACCCTGCCATAAACATCTCCCCCTTACTCTCACAGATATTGTGGAGCACATAGCAAGCAGTAATAACAGTGGGAATATTGGTTTCACTGAGATCTAACCGAGTCAGTAAACTGTGCCAGCGCGCTTTTAAACGTCCAGATGCACATGCTACCACCATTCTGTACTTGCTCAGCCTGTAGTTGAACAGCTCCTGACTACTCTCCAGGCTGCCTATGTATGGCTTCATGAGCCATGGCATTAAGGAGTAGGCTGGGTCCCCAAGGATAACTATAGACATTTCAACATCCCCAATGGTTATTTTCTGGTCTGGGAAGAAAGTCCTTTCCTGCAGCTTTTGAAACAGACCAGAGTTCCTGAAGATGCGAGCATCATGTACCTTTCCCGGCCATCCCACGTTGATGTTGGTGAAATGTCCCTTGTTGTCCACCAGTGCTTGCAGCACTTTTGAAAAGTACCACGTGTGGTTTATGTACTCGCCAGCTTGGTGCTCCGGTGCCAAGATGGGGATATAGGTTCCGTCTATGGCCCCACCACAGTTAGGGAATCCCATTTCAGCAAAGCCATCCATTATGATCTGCACATTTCCCAGGGTATGTGACCCTTGATATCAGCAGATCTTTGATTGCGTTGGCTATTTGCATCACAGCAGCCCCCACAGTAGATTTGCCCACTCCAAATTGATTCCCGACTGACCGGTAGCTGTCTGGCGTTGCAAGTTTCCACAGGGCTATTGCCACTCACTTCTCAACTGTGAGGGCTGCTCTCATCTTGGTATTCTTGCTCTTCAGGGCAGGAGAAAGCAAGTCACAAAGTTCCATGAAAGTGCCCTTACACATGCAAAAGTTTCGCAGCCACTGGGAATCATTCCAGACCTGCAACACTATACGGTCCCATCAGTCTGTACTTGTTTCCTGGTCCCGAATCGGCATTCCACCTCATAAACCTGCCCCATTAGCACCAGGAAGAAGTCTGTGTCCACGTCCTCATCACTCTCGTCACTGCGCTGACGTTGCCTACTCGCCCGGTTTCGCTTTGCCAGGTTCTGGTGCTGTATATACGACTGGATAATGCGTGTGGTGTTTAATGTGCTCCTAATTGCCAAAGTGATCTGAGCAGGCTCCATGCTTACCATAATATGGCGTCTGCACAGAAAAAAGGCGCAGAACGATTGTCTGACAATCTGTTGCTCTGACAGAAGGAGGGGCGACTGATGACATGGCTTAAAGGGAATTATAATCAACAAAGGGGGTGGCTTTACATCAAGGAGAAACAAAAACAACTGTCACACAGAATGGTCCCCTCAACGATTGAACACAAGATCCTGGGGTTAGCAGGCCAATGCTCAACCGACTAAGGTAGCCCTCCCTCTGGTATTTCAGGCAGGACTGAATCTCCATTAAAGTTTTCAAGGTACGCTTGACAGACCTCACCAAAACGATTGTTCGCTGTTGATTTCACGAAGGGGGGGGGGAGCAAATGAATACAAAACAAATCTGGTCTATTTCTTGTTTTGATCCACTCCATCTATCTTTTACATCTTTGGCTGCCAGCAGACGGTGCAATAGGTCTGCTAGCCATCCTCATCTCCTGCCTGCTCACCATCAGATGGT
Source organism: Dermochelys coriacea (assembly GCF_009764565.3). Classification (NCBI taxonomy): domain Eukaryota; kingdom Metazoa; phylum Chordata; order Testudines; family Dermochelyidae; genus Dermochelys; species Dermochelys coriacea. Next base: position 119,170,507 of record NC_050072.1, read on the forward strand.
ACAATAGGACTGACTACAGGACTAAAGAGAATGACTTGGTCAGGTCACTCCTAATTTAGTCCCTGCGCTCATGTCTGCCCAGGCGCTCCTGACCGACCTTACCAAGGCGGCCAGGAGCACCTCAGACATGATGATGATGCCTTTTCAAACCTATTGCACCGTCTGCTGCCACAAGGCAATGGGTTGCTGCTGCTGTGTAGCAATGCAGTACCGTGTTTGCCAGCACCCAGGAGACATACGGTGACAGTGAGCTGAGCAGGCTCCATGCTTCCCGTAGTGTGGCGTCTACACAGGTAACTCAGGAAAAAAGGTGTGAAACGATTGTCTGCCGTTGCTTTCACAGAGGGAGAGACTGATGACATACACCCGGAACCACCCGCGACAATGTTTTTTTCCCCCTCAGGCATTGGGATCTCAACCCAGAATTCCAATGGGCAGCGGAGACTGCGGGAACTGTGGGATAGCTACCCACGGTGCAACACTCCAGAAGTCAACGCTAGCCTTGGTACCGTGGAAGCACTTTGCTGAGTTAATGCACTTAATGCACTTAGAGCATTTTGTGTGGGGACACACACAATCGACTATATAAAAATGATTTCTAAAAAAACTGACTTCTATAAATTCGACCTAATTTCGTAGTGTAGACATACCTTTAGTCTCCATCCCTCAGCTTTTTCTTCTTGATCCTGAAACAAAATCTAATCTAGTGTTTATGTAACAACAGAATCTGACATCTGGGACATCAGAGTCTGGTACTGTGGCAGTGCACATATGGAAACAGCACATTTCCTGTAAGTTGAAATATGGTAAGAGAGGATAGTGGTGAGGGGAACTTGTTTAATCAGAAATAAGTCTGTAATTTGCTAATAAAAGTAAAAATCATGAACACAAATTAAATGTAAATGAATTCATATTTAAATCCTTTGTGTGGTGAAACTTGTGTTAAACAAGCACACAGACAAAATGTGTTGTTTAACAGAAGCGGTTTCCTAGTACTGGGGAGAATATAGTACTTGATACCATTGATAAAATGCTGTAGCAGCCTCTTAAAACAGGAGGTTTCTTATTAAAGATGATCTCTTGTACATCTTGCATCGTATTTGAATTTTTTCCTCAGTTTGAAGTACCTCTTTATGAAACAGAGTGGTTTATTTTCAGAATCTGAGGTATTTTAGCAGGAGGGACACAAGGCAGTTCTTGTACAGAATATAAGGTATACATGATTTAATAAATTACAGATCCAGTAGGCCAACTTTTTCCATTTACAGACCACTTATGAGCAAGCTGCAACTGCTAACCATCTCCCTTCCCAACTTCCCCTTCCCTTCTACTTAATTGTCCAAATGTTTCATTTTGCAGACCTGCAGAAACACTCTATGGGCCACTGGTGATGCATGTGACATAGTTTGAGAACCATGGCAGTAAACTGCAAGCTTTTCTGAGAGCTTTGATTTCCTTTTATTTTTAAAGCTGGAACACTGTACTGCTTCAAATAGCTCACCGCTTTCTGCCTGGAGGCAAGCAGCAGCAACAGAAAATGAAAGTAAACTTTTGACCCTCCCAAGCTGTTTCCCACAGCCAATATACAGCAAAAGCCACAACATTTATACATTATTTCTCAGTGTCACATACGTCACATTTTTAACCCTTGTTTGGTACTCAGGTTCTGGGGTGAATGGTGCCATGCATAAACGTCTGATGAAATACTGTGCTCGATAAATTGTGGTCTTTGTATTCAGATGGCTGCATTTCACTGAAGTAAAAATGTATTTTGCAAGACACAGTTATGCTCAGAAAAGGTGCACAGGCCATAGTGGGGTTTCAGAAGGCATTATGCCTTCATATGGCATTATCAGTGCCCTATGCATTGTATGATTTCAGCACCTACAACAGAAATGCGCCTCATTTAACTGCCCCCCACCCCCCAAAAAACCAAACATTTCTAGCCATTATGTTTATGCAGATAACAGTGAATGTGAAAAAAGTCAACTAATGCACTATTATGTCCCTGACTCTGCATATAGCTTGAAGTTATAGCTCCGAGAAGTGTGAATTGCTCCATCCATCTCAATTGGATATTAAGTATGGCTCTTTAAATATCAGCATTGTTAACTACTCCAGTGATAATGATTTTAGCATTAAAAACTGGCTAATGTTCTTATGCTAGAACCCAAACTACCCTCATAGCAATGAAGAACCCTAACTTTCCCCTACCTAGCGGTCAAAGCCACAGGTTTTACTAGTATGAATGCTGAAGGCCATTATAATTTCGATCTCAACTTGCTTAATTTACACTGCAGACAGTCAAGCCAGTTTTAAGTCACATTTTAAGCCAAGGATCCTGCTTCATCAGCCGGTTTATATTATTTAAATTGCCTTTCCTTTTCTATTTTAATTTTTAGATCTCTTTTCCTTTTGTGTCTTAATCTCTGCCAAAATTATTCCTTAGGGGCAGTGAAATAAGTTGGTAGGCAAATATCTGATCTGACTCTCCTTTGTAAATAATAAATGAATGCTAAGTCTGTGGGCAAGAGAGTCTATGGGTTTGCCCCTCTCCTTCTGTATATTGATTCTTATATTCCTCCCCTGCACTGTCTTACATTGCTACGTCCCATCTATTTACATCAGCAGCTCAAACATTCAATTTTTTTGTATACATCTAATGCAGTTTCTGCACCACTGTCTCATGATTAAGGTTGTCCTCATCATTTCCTAATTACCAACTCCTTCCCATACATTTGTCTTTGGAATATACATGTTTACCCACAGGACACACATACCCCTTCCATCTTGACCAAGTGCCTTTTCAATCTGCACTCCACTTCAAAGCTCTCTGTGGCAATTTTTGCTTTCATTTCCTCCACGTTTCTACCATGCAGAATTTAGGTCTGGCACCTAAACACTTATTTATGCCACCAAAAATTTTTGCCATTAAAGCAATTGATTGTGCAAATGGCACCAAATACGCACCCTCCCTTGATCTGCGTAGCTGTACCATTGTACAACTCTGCAAAATGGAGTCCATACGGTAGTACGGGTGTGATTTTCAGAAGTGCTGAAAAATCGAAGCCACTGTCTTTGATTTCTGCTGGAGTAGTGAGTACACAGCACTTCTTGGGCAGGAGTGGCGGGGCAACAGAAATCAGGCCATAGGTATCTAATTCTTTGCACAGTTGTCTGTGGATACATATGGGCAGTCTTTTCCTTCTCTCTGCATGCAGGTGTTGTAAGTAACACTTTGACAGGTTAGCTCTGAATATTTTAATTTTTCAGAAAGAGCTGTTGGCAGCATATCACTTGAGATTAAGCTAAAGATTTTACAGTTTTGGAAGAATATATTGTCACATGAAAACAAAAATCTTGTTGTAATACCTAAATGCGTATGGTATGATTCATTAGGGAACCAGAACTTGGTATACTAGAAACACCTGTTATTTAATACACAATGATGTCAATTAAATGAGATTATTATTCTTAAAAAGAACAAGGCAGGAGCGGTTAGGATTCCTTTGGCGTTGCACTGTAGCTAGATAAACGAACATTCTCACAGCGTTTCCACTAGAGTTGGGCAAACCGTTTGTAGTGAAAAATTAATTGATTGGATTCTACCTTATTTATGTGCATGAATTGTTTTTGAACAGATGTGCTGTGATTGTCAATGGAACCAAAAGGAGTTAGATGGCCAGTTTCAACTGACTTTCAATGAGAGATGAGAACCTCACTCCCTTTGAAATTCACAGCGTAAGCTATATCAATGAGTTATTTTAATTATTTCCATTAATATTACATCCAAATGAATTTCATTCTATGGCTTGTTTGCATCATATATAACTATAGGCCGGATCTCTATGTGATCCTTAGTCACATAGTATTACTTATGTTCTCTGACCGGATGTTGAAGCTGTCCAGGGTGGCGGTCTGAGCACATCAGTGGGCCTTTGATTCTTTTGGGGGAAGTTATTTAAGAGTTAAGAAAAACCACCTGCCAACTTTACAAACTATTCCTTCTCCCCTGCATAATAAGGAATTTCTGGACTACTTCTAGTCATTCTTGCCTAAAACAGCACTTTGCCTAAAACAAAAAGAATTATGCTATTGTAATCTTAGAGGTCGTCACCACATAAATCAGCTTTCTCTGATCACATTATCACAAAATAATTGTGCGCGCTCCACTTGTGCGCAATCCCAGCTGTAAAGGTCACAGAGAAATACTTCTCTAGATTATTTAATTGTTTTTGTGACAGACTTTTGGCCAGAGGAGTTCTGAGGTCCTCGATGAAAATGATGTAGTCAGAGTATTGTCCATCTCATTTCAATGGTTAATGTGAGGCCTGGAGTCTGGTGTAGGTGGATGCAGACCAACCTTGTTAATATTGTTTTTAGCATTATGTCTCAGCTTACGTTTAGCAATAAAGGTGCTGCATTGAAATTATTGGTCTCCAATTTTTAGAGCCCTGAGAAGATACATAATTTGTATCTGCATCCAATCCGCAAACATGGTCCATAGATATCAAGTGGATGGGCGCTACCAATTTCTCACTTATGTCCATTCAATTAGTCAATAGAACAAATTAGTGATGCTGTTCATCTTTGTGTTCATGACTCTAGTTGAGAAGTATGTGGTCAAATCCCCCAAAACAGCCTCTTTGCTCACCACAGCTCTGGCTAAAAGAAGGCTGCATGTTGTCTGGTCATTAAGCTCTCTCTCAGGACCCAACATATTTCCTATAAAAAGGAATTTTATTAATTTACTAGGATTCAGTTTTTGGTCAATAAATAATTATGGTATGCATATATGTAAGTAGTCTTACATGAGAAGGGTGGGTTTGTATTCTTCATGTCATGTCTCAGGGGAACTATTTATGAGGTGCTGATGAAGCATTGTTTTATATGTCGTTGCTTTTTTATTAGTCATCTCACAAAGAACAAGAGGTGCTTGTGGTGGTAGAGGGAGAACATGTTTCATTATCTGAACTTGACACTTCTGCTCGTTAAAGACCATGTTGATCTGCAATGCGGAAGTGTTGTTTTGAGACAAATTTTTAGGAAAAGAATGTTAGCTCCAGTGTTAGGATATAGCTATTCAGGCCTGTCTATAAAGGCCTCTACTCTAAGAATTTAGGTGTATTCTTATCACTTAGCTAGTTCTAGAGGTATAAAAGAGAGAGAATAAAAATCACTATCTGCCGGTGTAAGATCCTTCTCTTACTGTGATAGTCTGATGCCTCGTTCTTAGGCTAAGGCCTTTAGCTAAGCAGCAGAGGTAGCCATAAACTGGGAAGCGAATGGTTACATCCTCATATTCCAAACTAGTCACATTGAAATAAGGTGCTATTGGGCTGTTAGGAATACAATCCTGTCCTGATAATGCCTATCGCCTCCAGAGAAAGGGACGTGCCTAGAAAATGCAACAGGAAACTTAGTTTGATAGCATCCTGTCTGACAAGAACTCACTTATCAATAGCTGGGATGTGAAATCCTCATTTCTGTGATGTTCCATCATTGTAGTCCCCATTCCTATTGTTTGTCTGTATAGTTCTGTCTGGTTCTCTGATAGTTTACACCCAGCAAAATTAATTATACAGCCGACAAACAAATTAAGATGGTGGGATATAACTGGTTACATAATCATGTTACAGTATGTTAGGATTGGTTAGTTAAATTTCAGTAAAATGATTGGTTAAGGTATAGCTAAGCAGAACTCAAGTTTTACAATATGGCCTGCAGTCAATCAGGAAGTAAGGGTGGGGAGAGAATGGGAACGGGGTGGGGAAATTGGAATCATGTTTTGCTAAGTGGGGGGAATGGGAACAGGGACACAGGTAAGGCTGGGGGAAGGGGGACACTAAGGAAGGAAACTGGAATCATGCTTGCTGGAAGTTCACCGCAATAAACATCAAATTGTTTGCACCTTTGGACTTCGGGTATTTTTGCTTTCTGTTCATGCGAGAAGGACCAAGGAAGTAAGTGCGTGAAGGAATAAGTCCCTTAACATCTAGTATTTTTCTCTCTTTTTTACAATAGACAAATATTTGTGTGAAGCTCGTAAAAATGGCATGTGAAAATGGCAAATCGACGTGTAGTTTCTATCTATGGTATTTATATGGCCCCATTACCATAGTATCTGAGCACTTCAGTCTTTTAATGCTTTATCCTCCCAACACCCGTGTGGTAGGGATTATCCCCATTTTACATATGAGGAACTGAGGTACAGAGAGCTAAGTAACATGGCCAAGGTAACATAGGAAGTCTGTGGTGGAGATGGGACTTGAATCCAGCTATCCCGTCCTAGGCTAGTGTCCTAACCCTAGAAATTTCTAATTCATCCAAACATTCGCAAATAACTTTTCCAACTATTTACCAGTTCCAATTCATATTTCGTGCCAATACCATATCCCCCTTCCTTCCAGGGAATGAGCCTCACATGTCTTACCTCCCTGTTAGAGAAAGGATTGAAATGCTGATAAGGCAATGATGAGCCACCTGTACGTGTGAGTAGTGCACTTCCAATGACAGGGAAAGAAAATGGGGAGAGACAGTTCTAAGAGTTCAATGTTTCTGTGTGATGCAGAGACACATTTCTATTGCTATAGGATTAAGTAGTATTCTGGCTGCTGCGGGACACACAAGAGCATTTTGGTGACTGAGTTGCATGATGAGTCATGCATGAGTAGATACCATCAAGATAATAAAAAGAGCCAAGTGAGAAAAGGATTGAATATGATGACCTTGTATTCAGTTTTATTGTTTCCTTTCATCAGTTTAAAGCACATTAGCTTAAAAAGGGGCAGCAACAGATATTGTAGCAATAAAATACAAGCAAAGAAGCGCTTTAGCATTTAAGAAGAGATTACGTATAGCAGAGGCCAATGAGGACAGATAGGAGGTTCAACATTTCAGACTTTATATATTGTGACAAAGCTCTGTCCTTGCCTCCATGGGTCCTGCATTTCTGGCGGATTTCACTAGCTTCAGAGGCTCACTGTGACCCTCCACGCAACCCTTCTTTCTCTAGAGACAAGGATCACAGTCTACTGAGCCATTTTCATCATAAGCCAGCGAGGGAGGTGAGGAGAAGTTCTCCTTCCTTGCACAGTCTCTGTTGTCTCCCAGTCTCAGTGACAAAGGTGTGGGGGGGAGACCGGGCCCACCCTCTACTCCGGGCTCCAGCCCAGGGACCCTAATAGTATCAGCTATGGTAGCTGACCTTTTAGAAACATGACACGTACAATTCCCTGGGCTACTTCCCCCACAGCAGCCCTCACTTCCTCAAGCTCCACTTCACCCTTACCTCAGGGCGTCCTTCCTTGTGCCTGATATGGTGTGTACTACTCAGCCTCTCCAACCGCGCAACTTCTTCCCACAGCTCCTGACATGCACACCCACCTGACTGGCTGGGAAGCTTTTAACTAGTTTTAGCCAGCCCCTGATTGGCTTCAGGTGTCCCAATCAACCTACCATTCTCCCTGCCTTCTGGAAAGTTCTTAACTGGCCCCAGGTGTCTTAATTGACCTGGAGCAGCTTCCATTTCACTTAACCTGGTACCAGGAATTTGTTTAGCCTGGAGCTAATATATCTATCTCCCACTACTTTTCTATAGCCATCTGGCCTTGCCCCGTCACAATATTTTAAAATAAAGATGTTGACTCTTATAGACAACCAGTTATGGCAGCCATGAAAGAGGAAGACAGCTTCCCTGTATTGTCTCCAGCCTCCGGTCTGTTGATACTTCCAGCCAGAGCATCCTTGTAATTGAAGGTTTAACCAGCCCCATTTAAACCAAAGGTCTTAGTAGGTGTGTATTATTCTGAGAAAAAGCCAAGGCTCCACCTCGCCTTGAAGACTTTTCTATGGAGCCCATTACCTTCATATCAGAGTGCCTTGCAAACATTTACCACCTACAACACACAACTGTACTATGATCCCCATTTGATGGGCAGGGGGGGAAGCACTAAGGCACAAAGGTAAAGGAGCAGTTTGAATAGTACCTGGCTCCACAAATAGGCCCATTAAAGTCAACAGGACCGATCACAGAGTAAGGTGGTACTGAACCAGGGCAAGGATATCAGAATCTAGCCCACTGTCACATACAAAGTCTGGGACCCAGGCAAGGATAGAACCATGGTCTCCTAAGTCCTAGTGAGTGCCATACCTGCAAAATCATTTTAACTCTTAACTAGGAAAGAGGAAAAAGCTTTCAGTGAGCTGCAGCTCAAAGCTTATGCTCAAATAAATTTGTTAGTCTCTAAGGTGCCACAAGTACTCTTTTTCTTTTTGCGAGCGCTTAGGACAATCCTCATTACTACTCCCATGTTTGCTTTGCTACTTAATATTGTCAACACCTGTTTGAAGTATCATCCATGAAGTGGATGGGTAAGGTGACATCAGAGACTCCACCTCCTGCTAAGTATTTCCCCTATGTCTCCCTTTCCTTTCTTCTTCTTCTGAAGGGCATGATTCTACATCTTCACATAAACAGAAAGAGTTCCTACTTGCTTTGTTCTCCATCTGAAGTTCATGCACAAAGTCACTCCTTTGAACTAAATTCCTATAATGTAACCTCAAGACAACTGCACTCTCTCATATTTATGTTTATATATTGAAGCCTTCCAGAGTGTGTGTGTTGGTTTCTTTTGAAAGGAAGCAGGATTGTTGGCATCTCCTAGGAGGGAAGGCAGTGAGAGCCTGAAAGGTAAAAGGTGTGGGAACAATTCCCTGGGAATAGCAGCCCAGGGTGAACTGAAGAATTCTTTTGTTTTGCTTAACTTTGAGACAGTAAAATAGCTTGAGAGAGAGACTGTGCATGTGGCAGTGTGTTTGGGAGCTGGGGAAAGCTCTGCCTGGTTACAGCACCCAGAGCGCTATCACACGGTGTATATGTAATTTCAGAACCAATTTTACAATATCAGAATTGTGTGAATATATGTTTTGCACCTGTGCTCTTTCCTGCACTCAAACCAGCAATCCTGGTTGTCAGGAGACGAAAAGCCCCTACAGGGACTACATATCTGGGTCTGCCTTGTGTGTTTTGTTTTACAGTAGGTGCAGTTTATCTCAGCCGTGATTTGTTCCTTTACGGGGCATTTTTCAGAATGTGTGGCTGACTCCTCACTAACTCATCTTAGAGGCGGATAATCTGGCCAGAAGGGTCGAAAGTTCACTGAGGTTTTTTGCCTCTCTACGAGTTTGAAAACTCTCCACAGGCCTCTCCTAAAGTCAATGGAAAGATTCATATTGATTTAAATGGGCTTTGGATCATGCCCTACATGATCTATGCTCAGCACTAGACCTGGATACATGCTAAAAATAGTGTCTGAACATCATTTGAATTTACAAGGAAACTTGCTTCATATGTCCTTGTTTATCTAACTGACTGTTCAGTTCATCTTAGGATATGCCTACACTGCAATAGAAATCCATGGCATGGCATGCCATGTCTGACCTGGGTCAGCTGACTCTCAAAAGGGGTACAAAACAGTGTCGACACTTTTATGCTCAGGCTGCATCCTGGGCTATGAAACACTGCAAGGGGTGGGTCTCAGAGCCCAAGTTCCAGACCTAGCCTGAACATCTACACTGCTCTTTTTAGCCCAGGAGCCAGAGCCAACGGACCCAGGCTCTAAGATTCAGTGCTGCAGGATTTGTTTTTGAAATATAGATGTAACCTTACATTTCCCACCCCCACACGCCCCCAGTCTCCCATCCGGGTCTGATCTATGAAGATTGAGTCTGCTTCAGCTACGAGTGATGCAAGGTCAATATTTATCCAACTCTGTAGATGCTTCCGCTTTTGACAATGATGTTGGAGTTCAATCCTGTTGACCACCAAGAGGTCAGTAGTTACATTTCACTTTCCACAAACATTGGAGCAAGTGAGCTTAATTGACACTAATGTTAATAGAAACTGGTTGTCTAATTTTTGCATGCACAAGGCTTTGAGCCAGAGGTGTTTACACATGCATGCTCAAGAAATCACTTTGTAGGTTTATGGACTTAGGCTTGAATAGAGACTGGGAATGGATGAGTCATTACACAAAGTAAAACTATTTCCCCATGGTATTTCTCCCTCCCACCCCACCCCCCACTGTTCCTCTGATATTCTTGTTAACTGCTGGAATTAGCCTACCTTGCTTGTCACCATGAAAGGTTTTCCTCCTTTCCCCCCCCTGCTGCTGGTGATGGCTTATCTTAAGTGATCACTCTCCTTACAGTGTGTATGATAAACCCATTGTTTCATGTTCTCTGTGTGTGTGTGTGTGTATATATAAATCTCTCTGTTTTTTCCACCAAATGCATCCGATGAAGTGAGCTGTAGCTCACGAAAGCTTATGCTCTAATAAATTTGTTAGTCTCTAAGGTGCCACAAGTACTCCTTTTCTTTTTGCGAACACAGACTAACACGGCTGCTACTCTGAAACCTAGGTTTATGGAGAGAGGGAGGAATGTAGATAATTATTCTGGGACAAAATGTGAATAAAAAACATTACATATAAGCAATTGCTGATGTTGGGCAGAGCCGGGTGAAAACTCCTGCACTAGCTTTTTTTGTGAAAGATGCAGCTCCACTGACATTGAAACTTCTCAAATTTGTTTCAATTCTAATTTTTTTCAGCCAAAAAACTAAAAGATTGTCAAACTTTCATTTTTATATTTTCAGACTAAAAGTTTAATCTTATTTACTTTGAACTAAAAAAAATGTAAAATAAATTGACTTAAAAACAAAAACATTTTACAATGGCTGAAACTGAAACAAAATGATTTGGTTCAATCCAAAACACAATTTTACTGTTTGAGTCACACTTTAAATAATCTTTTTCAGTTTAACCTACAATGCCTTCCACCCCACACGCACACCCATAATTACCAGTGAACTGAAAAATCCTTTACTCACACAGCTCTAGCTGGGGGTGCTCAAGTCTATGTCTGGTAGAACCACCAGTTTGGAAATGCCAGAAAGGCCAAGCACTTTCCTAGATTGTGATCAGATCAGATCAGATCTATGAGAGAGATGCAAGATCTGCTCCTGACAAATGCAAGGGTGAAGAGGGAATATCATCCCTGGAACTGAAGACATTGCCTGGAAAAGGGAAAAAAATAAAAAGCAGGTGGAAGGGGTAGAGAAGAACCTTAATGCTCTATTTGAGTTTGCTGTTGCTGAAGCTAGCCACTGAGTTGCGTCCAATTAATATCACTGACTACTGAAGAGCAGAGTGCTGGCAGTGGGATCTTTCTTAGCAGCAGGGGGAGATCAAGCCTCATGATCTCATCGGTTTCCAGAGGCAGATCCTGCTTCTACGCCGGCTGCAAAAAAACCACCACAACCTAATATGGCACATCATAGCAAGCAGTACCAATGGCAGACACAGCCCCTTGGCTAGTTCAACTTTCAAAAGAAAGCCGTGTACGAAGCTTAGTTATTTTTGTGAAACTGACTAATTTTAAATTGACAGTGTCACTTGAAATACATCTAGTATTTGAGTCACGATTAGGAATTTTCACTTGTTTTTAAACACATGGTCAAATCATTTGTACAGGAGCCAAATTGTTTCCATCAATAATACAGAAACTGCTATATTAATGTTGCTTCATAGGGTAAACACCACTTCATTTTCAGATGCAGTGGGTCATTTACCTAAGGAGAATCCAACTCCACAAGGAACTATTTAAAAAGCTGATTGGTCAACAGATTGACTAAAGAAATTATAAAGGTGCTGCCAAGCTCACTCTTTCAGGATCCCCTGCAGCAGAATTTCCAAATTAGTACTAGGAAGGCAGTTCCACAAAATATATTTTCAGTTTTCCATCTTTAATTAGTGGGTGTAGTGCATCTCCTAAAGGAAAGACAGAGATTTGCTCTGCATACAGTAAGAGAAGATTATATTAACACCTACACGATATTCTAGGTGTTCTGCAAATAAAGACACTACAGTTCCAGGCTCTGTGGAATTCAAATCTTTATATAAAAGCTACCTGGTCCACAGCTTGCTAAAGTAACTAAAGAGACCGCCATTAATGGCAGTGGGATTTGGATCATGCCCAGATGGTACACTTAAAACTGCATGCAGATGGAATCCTTCATATGTAATCATCTACAACCCCACATAAAGTGAGATCAACTACCTCCAGAGCATCATCCACCCACCCCCTTTCCCTGGAGCTCAGAGCCGTTTCTCCCTAAGTCTGAGAATCTACGAGAGAGGAAGTGGCAGTGAAGGTTGGGCTGAGAGAACATGCATTATCCCACGCTGCAACCAGCCCCACAACTGAGTAAAGTTAATATTGCAGAGCCTTTTCTATACTGGGGATCCCTCTTAAAAGGTCCAAGCACTGTCAGAGACATGGCTGATATGGCAGGTCCAACTGAGATACACTGCCAGAGAGCAAGGACAGAGCTGAAGGGATCTGATATGGATCCATCCTCTCCATGGATGGATTTCCCCCATGGAAAAATTCTATGGGCATCAAAGTAATATTTTCCATTTTTATTATTATTCCCCTCTCGCCATCCTACAGAATTTAACTGCAACACTGCTATGGGATTCTGTAAGATGGTTCAAAGATCTTGTGTTCCATTGAATCCTATAGATGTTTAGAAGGATTTCTATAGAAACCTCTTACTTTCTCTATAGGACTTTTTTTCTCCCATAATGACTTCCACCAGTGTATTCAAGGATTGCGGTATGGGGACTTCAAATAAATTCCGGCTACAGCCTACAGAAAGGGAAAAAAAAACAATCCTTCCCCTCCTGGGAGACTTGAGAGGAAGATCAGACAAGAATCTCAGTTTCCAGGCCCCTTGGTGGGATGATATGGCTTGTTCAGAAGAATTATAAGGTGCCTGTTTTAATTCACAGCAAAATCCTTAGGACCAAAACCAATGTCCATGTACATAGCACTCATTGATGGATGAATAGCAAGAAAATACTATTTACAGCACCTTTCAAGCTGACCTCTTGGTTAGTGTTTCTGACAGATACTCACAAATACACAGATTTACAAACACTTTCCCCATGAATAGACCTGACAAATGAAAACATTTGTGGCTTTTTTTGGACCAATGTTCACAAACCTCTTTGTATTACTCTGACACCCCCACCCACCCCCCTTTAACAGGAGTCCAAATGCACAGAACTTATTTCAGAATTAGAGCCAATATGGAGAATTTGAGCATCACCTGGGAACATGGTTTTTCTCTTGGTAAAGTAAGTAGATTTAACAGACGTGGAATGATGCAATATTGCATGATCAAAATACGCTCATTCTTTCTATGTTAGCATGAATATTGTACTGATTAGTGCAATTGCATTTAATAAAAAAACCCTACATCTTTGCAGCATATTCACTAATCAGATCTCAAACTTCACTGAAATAATTACATGCTTGATGTAACATAAATAAAGATGAGTCCTGACCTTCTGTATTTAATATGCTAAAAATAAGAAAGGCTCATAATAATCACTATTTAAATGCAGCTATGCCATAGAAAATTAACATTTGCTACATACTGGGATCTTGATTCGTGGGGGTTTTCTGGGCTTTCAACCTTTGTGTGTCTCCGCTAGTGCCTTTATTGCTGGAGAAGAATTGGAACATCTAGGGAAGAAAGCAACTGGTAAGGTCCGGATGGGCAAGTCTGAGCCCTCCAGAAGCAATAATGAGAACTAAGCCTTCTTATTTTATTGAGCATATCTCTGCATTTATGATCATTTAACATTCGCATTGAGTTAGTGTATAGAGCCAGCCAAGTCAAAGCCTCATTGTACACATATATAGTAAATGACACTCCCTGCCCCACAGAATGCACCAGTATGCCTACAAGGCAAACTTACTACTTGCTTATGTTTGTATCAATAAAGGATAAATCAAACAACGAAGCACACTTTAGGAAATGTGAGAGTCCCGAGGAGAGCAACAAAAAGGATACAGGTTTTAGAAAACCTGACACATGAGGGAAAGTTAAAACAAAACAAAAAACTGGGCATATTTATTCTTGAGAAAATATGACAGAGGAGACCTGATAATTTTCAAATATGTTAAGGGCTACTATAAAGAGGACTGGGATAAATCATTTTCAGTGTCCTCTGAAAGTAGCACAAGTAGTAATAAAGTTAATCTGCAGCAAGGAAGATTTAGGTTAGATATTAAGAAAAGCTTTCTAACAATAAGGTAGTTAAGCACTGGAATAGGCTTCCATAGGGTGCTGTGGAATCCCCATCACTGGAGATTTTTAAGAACCGGTTAGACAAACCGGTCAGGGATGGTCTTGGTACACTTGGACCTGCCTCAGCACGGCGGGCTGGAATTGATGACCTCTTGAGTTCCCTTCCAGCCCTCCATTTCTAGAATTCCATATTAGTCTCTTGAGAAACTACAGGCTTGACTCTGCAAACCCTTATTCCCATGAGTAGTCCTAGCTCACAAGTAGGATTGCGGATTTCATTCCGACTGCTCACAGGAATAAGAACTGCCTACATAAGATTGTAATGTATGCATCCGATGAAGTGAGCTGTAGCTCACGAAAGCTTATGCTCTAATAAATTTGTTAGTCTCTAAGGTGCCACAAGTACTCCTTTTCTTTTTGCCTACATAAGAGAGGCCCACATACATTGTAATGTCTATACCACTGCCAACTAATGGAGAGCATCACAACTGCTTTGCTATGCATCATAGGGACTATATTTCTCACAGTTAAAGGAGATTCTCCATTAATCCAAGTGGTAAGGATACTTTTTAGATCAAGATGATGTTGATTCCCTCTCTATTGCCAGCGTTAAGTTACAAATGGACAGAATGTGTATGCAGCATAGGAATAACCATATTGTCCTAGGTGGCCACTGATATTGCAATATTTTGTTTGAAAAAAACAATTCAATTTCAATTCTTAATTGAATAAAACATAGGGCACTGTATGGAAGGTAGTCTATGCCAAATGATGCCAAAAATAAATAAATCAGTTTTGCAGTGGAAAGCTATTGTTTGGCCAACAATGCACAGCATTCTGAACCCGACACAGATTTGCCATGTGCTTTTGTTTTAAGATAATGCTCATTTTGTTTATTCATAGAATTTTTCGTGAAGGACACGATGTAAATTCTAACTACTATAAACCCTCCAAATGAAGCATGGATCTAATTCATTCTTAGAGAAAAAAAATACCCGCTCTATATAGTATGGACTCAAGCACTCTGTCTGGCATTTTCCATGAACCCTAAAGACACCCTTATGTTTTTTGGTTTTATAAAAGCTCATGACCAAATACTAACTCTTTACCTTCAGTTTTCCACTAAAATTTAGTTGTTTCCCCAACATCTCTCAACCAGTTTCAAAAAGTCCTCTCTTTTTAAGGAGCCAGGAACAATTAAGTCAGTCAATAACAATCATTTCAGTGACCAGTGACCCCTAGAGACAGAAGGGCAAAATTAAACAAAAAGCTCCACATTTGCTTCCACACAGACTGTATTGCAGACATACTCCATAATGTAAGTTCAGGGAATCAGCAGACACACATCATGGCCTATATTTCAAGGAGTGACAAGTTACTCCAAGGGGCTCAATTTTGCCTACCCAACTTCGGACACCTTTAAAGAAGCCTGATTTTTAAGAAGTCAGCGTTCAACTTTTTCAGAAAGTCATGTCCCCTTAAGAGGTCTCAGGTTGAGCACTCATTAGTAATTGTGGGTGTCTCAGTTACTTCTGAAAATGTAGTCTTATGGAATATACACTGCATGTTCTTCAGTTACGGTCACCTCATTTGAAAAAAGGCCAATAATCAAATGACAGGCTTGACCATCTTCGGGTGAAGGCTGACACTGCAGGGCTCAATCCAAAATCAGTTTTAAGCAAGTGTTCTTGTTGTTTTGTGCATTATCCAATGCCACCTTCTTGGATTTCTAGCACTGAAATGGTTACCTGAAATGGAGATCCTTTTTCACTCCCCACCCCCTTCCTCCCTTCTGTTATTTCTTCTAACTGTTGTAGGGATGCCTCAGAACAAAGAATTTCAGGTGTTTTTCCCCTACAGCTGAAGTTTGATTTTTGTTGTTGTTGGCAAGTTACAGCTGCAGCCAATCAACATGCAACACATTCTCCTTTTCTGAAGCGAATCACATTAATATTCTCTCTCTCATTGCTCAGAGCCTCCTAAGGACAAACATACCATAAAATGTTCTCATAAATCAAATTTAAGTGTACTGCAGAAGTAATGAGGATAGTAAAAATGTCATGCTTTGGCAGTGGTTTAGTGGAGAATGACCCATTTTCATATTAAAGTGATAAAATCTGTATGATAAAAACATAAAAATTGTAACATTTTTGCTGCCGAGAAACCAGGGGAATGTTAGATCAAAGTTTCAGCACCAAATCCAGTCTGGGTAATTTGGAAATGAATAGAATCCATGAAGAAACAGGTAAAATTAGAGTGTTTACTTTTTCACCCTAGGGACTGGAACTGTAATGGGGTTCACTCACCACAATGGCACCCCTCAAGGCTGGGGGATTAGATTTCATCCAAAGTCTAGCATACCGTTCCATCAGTCACTCACCCCACAGCCCCTCTTGCTCTCCAAGACTGAGGGTGCTCTCTTCATGACACAGTCCTCCAGCTAGGTTACTTTATAGTCTTCCCCTTCCAGGGTATCAAAGTCCCCCTCCACAAGCTGTTGACATGTCATGTCAGGCAGTCTTCAGGTCCACTTCAGTGCCACTTTCCCAGTGGCTGGTAGGGGAACACAGGCTTGCCCACCTACTATTCTGGGTTCCAGCTCAAGGGACTTTATCATCAGCATCCAAGGTTGACACACTTTCAATCCCCATCACTCTTCCCCTGTTCTTCTTCCTACTCAGTTTTCCACATCCTTCCTTCCCACTCCTCTGGCTAAAGCCTTCCCGCAGGGCTAGGCTTGGCTCCCAGAACTTACTCCTCCTCTGGGTTTCCTTCTATCCACTTCTCTGTGCTCTCCATTTCCTGGCTTTAAACTAGCCCAGCCTGCTCCTGTGCAGCTGAGCTTCATCTGCAATTAGGCTCTTCAATCAAGCCTGACTATCCCCCCGAATTGTGGCCTATAAGTTTAATTGGCCCCTTCTGTGCCACCTTAACCCCTTCCAGACTGAACAGCCCCATCACATAAAGAGACTTTATATTCACAGCAGATTGAAAATAATTTGAATGGGGCAACTCACATATGACCTATTGTAAACTGAATCCCACTTCATAATGGAAAGCGCACAGGGAAAAAAGGATCTCATTGAATAGACAGTCTCTGAAGTCTACAAAAACTGACAGATGACAAACATGATCATCTTCTCTTTTTAATAGTAGGTGTCTCCCAGGCAATGTGGATGGGTCAGTTGACACTGTCACAGTGGAAGAGGAGTGAGGGAGGGGGGGAACCCCTCCAACCCCCCCCCCCCCCAAAACACACACCAAACAAACTAGCAGCCAGCCTCAAAGAATCTTCTACCCTTCATATAGTGCTGTGATATCCATCATTGTCCAATTATATGGATCTTTGGGTCACCAAAATGACAGCAGTTACATTGTTGACCAAAATCTGGCTTCATAAAAACAATACTTTTGAGAGCCCCTAATTAAATGGTATGCATACTCTCCATTACCAAATCAATAGTAAATTACCATATGCACACAGACAAGAAAACTAGTAGCTTTCTCAAAAATTTAATTGGATACAAATTGTAGTTGATTGATAATAGACAGAATGAGAACTGTAACAACATTACAGTTTATAATTGCAACTCTGAACCCATAGCCAGCAGTTCCATTTTAAAATCTCTAAAATTACATATTATTTTATCAAAACACTGACTTGCAAGTTAAAACTTTTTGAAAGTGCCTGACAAATTGGCATAGCTACTCTGGTTCTGCCAGTTTACAGAAGTGGAGGATCTGGCCCAATTTATCCATTTTACATGCTCAGAGATGATTTTTGGGTTTTAGGTAGTTTGTTGGAGCAGGAATTATTTGTTTTCAGCCATTAAGAATATTATTCAAGTACTTTTTCCTCCCCTTAGAGAGCTAAAAAAATATTGATGCAGCCAGATGAGCTTGGCGGTTTTTTAGAGGAATTTGGTTTTGAAACAAAGCAGTAAACAATTTAAAATGATGTGTTGAGCATGCTGTACTTATCGCTTTTCTTATTAAGTTAAGCATATACCAAAATACTAGGTTCAAAGAAGTGGTTTTCTGAGACATACTTTTTAAAGCTGCCAGTGGTTTGGGGAAAGGTAAAAAGGAAGATTGAACTTGGAGAGCTTTCAAAGTATCTTACATCAAAATTACTTGTAATGTTTAAAATTGTAGGCCTAAAAAGATACGCATAACGTATAGGAAGTCTGGTTTATTTTTCATTGACTGCTCTGTTTTCTGCTTGTGAATGATTCTGCTCCAAGGTGAATCCAGATCTCCAGTTTGGCATCCTCATCCTAGGACAGATTTTAGAATGATTTTAATAATCTTAATTAAATATGAAGCAAGCTCTTGAATAAGTGTCAGCTTTGGAAAAAAAATGCATACTGCTTTTCAGTGGCTGGGAATGTTCAAAGTTGAGGTAATTGCGTGAAAAATAACTCATCCCAGGGTAATAGTGTGTAAAGGGCATTGATCAGGATGGTCACATGAACAATAACTTTGATTTGCCAACATCAACAAAAAACACTTCCAATTCTCATCCTTTACTCTTTTATTTACAAAATGTTTAGGGCTAGTTCAGACAGTGCTGTCAGATTTCCACACTGTCAGGCCCCCATATCCTGGGGAGCCCTATCAATGCTACTGTCACCTTTACTGCTTGTGCTCTTGCACCTTATGTAATACAGAAGCTACTTCATGGAGGAAGAGCAGTAAGGTGGTATTGAGCTGAGCCCCTTACGGTACAGCCACACTGCAATAAAACACTCATGGCTGGCCCATGTCAGCTGACTTGGTCTTGTGGGGCTACAAAATTACAGTGTAGCTGTTTGGGCTAGGGTTAGAGCTCAAGGTTCGAGACTTTGGGAGGAGAGAGTCTCTGAGCTCAGGCTCCAGCCCAAGCTGGAGCATCTATGCTGCAATTTTGTAGTCCTGCAGCCTGAGCCTAACTCAGCAGACGTGGGCCAGCTGCTGGTGTTTTGCGGCAGTATAGCATTACCCTTTGGGAACCAACATCTGTCCCCTCTATCCTGGCTCTGCCTGAGGTATATGCAAGTTCTTTTTCTCTTGTTAAACACTAAACACTCTTCCTCTAATTCCATTGGCAGAATCTTATACCTATCAGAAATGAGTCTAAAAGAAAAGGAGTACTTGTGGCACCTTAGAGACTAACAAATTTATTAGAGCATAAGCTTTCGTGAGCTACAGCTCACTAGAAATGAGTCTGTTTCAACATCTCTCTAATAACTACCTTGTTCTTCTCCATGCCCCAGCTTTGGCTTCCCTTTGACTGAAGCAATTCCATAGCAGATCCAAAGGAGGCAGATTATGTAATAAAAGAAAACGTGACTCCTCTATTATAGCTAAGTATCTGCCCAGATCCCTCCCACCAACTTACCTCCTCAGTGAGCCTATGTCTAAAGCAAAACTACTGCAATTCGGTGGAATGCATTTAATGGAGGTATGCCAATTTACTCCCTCTGAGAATCTGGCCCATAATTTTAAAGTAAACCATAAAATTCCCTGTCATAGTGATTGTTGTTTAAATGTGTAGAGTAATGGAGCATTCCAACCTTAAACCTCACAAATAATCATGCTGGCTTTGAGGAGCGCAGCCTGACAAACCTGCCACAAAATCTTGCTCAGATGACACAGACAATGTCTGCAGATTTACCCACCCACCTGTGCTGGAACAGGTACTTCTTGACTATGCAATCTACTACGTTATTTTTTGCAGAACTTAGTGTTTTCCAACAGATCAAGACCTACTTGAGATCTCCAATGACTCATGACACCCTCAAGACTTGTGGTGATGTCACTACAACATGAACCGTGAAAAAGTCTCAAGTACAAGTGCATGATGGTGATTTTGTATTTAAAAAAAAATGAAAGTTGGTTTCTGAATACATTTACAGTAATCTTTAATGTAGTAGTCTGAGAAAATGCTTATTTAAACAAAAAAAGTATAAAAATTGTGTCTGTTCTTTATGTATATTAATGTACGGTACTATGAAAATGTGGTAGAAAAGACTCAGTTCTGGGTACATGGGAGGAAACAAATTTTTATGTATGTATGTATGTATGTACGTACGTACTTGGCAGGGGTGAAAGGATGGTGGATTGGTGTCACAGGCTTGACAAAAAAATAAAATACTAAAGCTGCCCCTAAAAGAAAAAAAACAAAACAAAAACATGCACGCACACCCTTCTCCCAACTCCTGGATGAGTATACAGCTGCTCTCGTTCAACAGTTTTCTCTGACTGGACCAGAGAGAGAATGAGGGTGCTCCTATACAATACAGCCACTTCCTATGAGAAAAGGAGTACATCCAATGGCTGCTGCCCTGTGGGATAGATTCTATCAGTCAGAGAAACAGAACCTAGACACAGTTTCCAACTTTCATGTCAAAAATAAGCACTCCGACTTTCAGAGTAAACCAAAAATCAAGATAATCCCATTTCAAAAACAAGACCAAACAAAGCCAATCCCTAAGAACCCCCAACACTATGTGACTAGATCCCCCTGGCGTGCAGTACGGGAGTGTGGTGGGCCCGCTGTGCACCCTTGATTCTCTTCCCACCTTTACCCACCCTTGCCAGAAGCTGAGCAAAAAAAGCAACAAGCCAAAAATTAGCCAACAAGAAACTCACAAGCCAATTAAGCCAAAAACATGTATTCTGTATTTTTTGTGTGTGGGTTTGACATGTCTGAACCTAGACTTGTGGCTTATGTGACCAATCAAAACCAAAACACATTTAAATAGAAATTTAATTGCAATAACATTTCATTCAAAATTTTATTTCTTGTTCCATTTTTATGTTGTATGTGAAAACAGGCATATTCAGTCAAAAATCCTTCCATCATAAATATGGAACAAGAAATAAAATTTTGAATGAAATGTTATTGCAATTAAATTTCTATTTCTATTTAAAATAAAATATTCCTCCCACATGCAATGATATTTACATAACCCACACTATAAGTGTGGGTCTTTGTCCATTGCCCACTCTCTAAAGTGGCTAGACCACAGCTTTGAGCTACACAGAGGTAGGTCTTCTATCTTAAGCAATAGAGATTCTGTAGGTCTGAAGTTAGATCCCTGCTACTAAACACCCACCCAGGGGTACAGCATTACATTTGTTGGGGGAGAGTGGAGTTTTGTGCTCTCTCTCACGTGAATGGTCTAGCGTGGTTTCTCATTCTAGCTCATTCACAGAAATTACCAGGCTCATTGGCACTTTTTTTTGGAAGTCTTAGCAGAAAGACCCTGGATTTAATCAGCATTCAAACTCAAGTACCCACTTAGAGCTATAAGCTCTACTGACAAATCTGTCATAGTATATAGAAGCTTGTTTTCTGCTGCATGTGGCAATATCTATTCTGTGGATAATGGCCATCAGTCTCTAGAGTCTAGCACCTATCACACACTAAATTCACTTATAGTTCATTGGCTCCAAAGCAAGTGGGAGTTTTGGTATTTACTTTAATGGGAGCAGAAGTAGCATCTTAAAAACCCCCAAACTAATCATTTTTAGCACATCTACAGTGGACTTAACTCACTTCATGTCTCACATTACTAACCAGGCTAGTAAAGAGTATTTCTTAACCTTCTTTAGTCAAGATCATGGGAGATTAAGGAAAGCTATGAGTGAAATAGAATTTAAAAGTTTCTCGTGATTGATAATTGTAATTATATTTCTATTTGCCATGTTTCCTATTTTATAACATTTAAAATGAGAATTCTTGTACACCACAGATGTGGCACAAACTGAATGAAATGAAATGTCATAGTACATTGAAATATTCCCAATCTGCATAGGAAAAAAAAAAAAAAAGGAAAACTGGATCCTATCCTTCACCAATTCAAGATGGCTCCTTCCCCAGCAATTATCTTTCAAGATCACGGTCATCCTATGAGAGCTGAGAACTTGCCAGGTTCATGCATACTTGAGGGGTATGGGCAGATATTCTTCTTTGATTGATGTGACACACCTGTTGCTAGCAAATATTAGCATTCAATGTTTGTTTTTCTGCCAGGGAGACAAAGGTAAAATTTTCATAGTCAAAAACAGACAGGGAAGGTTACACAAGCATGCTTTTAAAAGCAGGAAAAAGTTTGCCACTGGGTTTGTGCACAGAAGGCACTGTAGCAAGCTGATGGCTACAAACTGACACTCAATGCAAAACAAATATACACACACTGAACATTCATTCTCTTCTCCCCAGATCAAGCGATTTATGTATTTCCATAGCTCTCTCAGAATACTGTTTCTCATTACCATGCACATCCTTTCCATCATCCCTCTTTTTACTTAGCTATCTTAAGTAGAATAAATCTTGTTTTTCCTCCAGAGGAAATGTTGGTCGGTCATCTTGGGGTTACCACTAATGACCGACAGCTGAAGCAAGTCAATGAGCCTTGTATTATCCCCAAAAGTTGGTTTATATTGATCTGCAGCAGGAATTCCACAGCCTACGTTCTTCTCAGAATACCCTGGCCCTGGGTATTCATTAGGGGAATGCAATATTTCTGGTGGGGACTTAAAAAAAGTGGCAGCCTCTGAGTTAACTAGGCACCAGCCCACTGGGAGCTGTAAGTATTTGAGTTAGGACCTGGATATAGATCCACAATGGGATAGGCAGCTAGTATAGAGCTTACAACCCATATGTACTGTACTTACTCATTAGTCTGCCTTGCCTAGTAGGTACGCCAATTGCCAGTTGAAACAGCTATACCTTTGGTGTGCTCTTCACAGTTAATCTCAAGTAGAACGTATCATTAATCTATTCTGGAGGTGACAAGAGCACAGATCACTTTGGCTAGGCCTACATTCGAAAAGGGAAAGTCAGTCTATCAGAAGAAGGTCCTCCCTTCTCTCAGGGAGGGACTTTGAGATAGTTAATTGGAGAGATCCTGCCTTTCTTCAGAAGATGCTACATCAAAGTCCTCTCTCTTCCCTGGCTTGCCCACAAATGAGCTGTTCTGCTCCCTTTTAACTCCTCTGCCAGTTACTGCATCTCTTGCAGGTGGATCAGGGAAGAGCTGGGTGAACGCAGAGCAGCTCCTGAAGCCCTTGTTACCCATTATGGAGTTTGTACCTCATCACACCAATGCACTTAACCTTTTGATTCACCAAAATTTTTGAAACATTTTGTTTTCAGTTTGACCCAAAATAGTTTCTAATCATTCAGAATTCCCAGCAAACCAAAAGCGTCCATTATTCACACTGCTCTACATAAAATTAATATGATGTAAAATTTGTGAAAGAGAGTAGAATGAGATAGACGTTCTTAATTTCAAACTTCACCAAGACTTGATATGCTGCTATCAGTATATACACACCACATATCCAGGTAATGATTTAAGAATAATATAGCACATGCTGCTGGAAAACTATTTATTTTATCCCAAAATGTGTTACTTGTTGTAATCTAGCTTTAAAAGCGTACAGGATCCAAATTTTGCTGACCCTGGTGGTTTTCCAGAACCTGATTGCTAATTTTGTTTTAAGTGTTGCAAATAAATGTGTACTCCTATGCCTATATTTCATATTTAATGAGCTGCCACACTAGAAATCTGAGCTGACTACAGATGTCTTTACAAGACCAAGATGCTTCTCTTGGGACAATTTCTTTTTAAGTATTATTTCTAAACTATTGTACAAAGCAGCTGATGCCCCATTCAAAATCTTAAAAAAAAAATCTGTAAAGGTCTGCAATTAAAGTGTTGAGTTCATCATGAAAAAGAGTAACTGTGGAGTTATTTAAATAAATTAAACAGGGAGTACAGGTTTTTCAGTGCTTAAAATAAATTTAGCTTTCCTAGGTGAAATGGTTACTCCAGGTTTTATGAAATGAGACACCTATTTTGGAAGGCATTTCAGCACATGCATAACTTTTAGATAGGAGGCCCAATTAGTAATTTCTTGTGTACAACATGGTTTGTTGGTCAACTGGGTTGCAGAGGCCCTAGTTCAGAAAAACTCTGATGAGATGCACTGGATTAAGGACCAGATTCTGATATTTTTATTCATCCTAATAATGGTATTGGTCCATTACTAGATGGAAATAGTAGAAACAACCATACAAGAGCTCCACAAATATTTATGTATTTGGGAAAGACAGGATGTAATATCATAATATGATAACTTTCTATTCCAATAGTATCCTCAGGAGACTAGTGAACAGCTGCTATTAGAGACAAGGTGGCTGATGTAATCTTTTATTGGGATCAATTTCCGTTGGTGACAGACATGCTCTCAGGCTTCCACAGAGCTTTTCAAGTTAGACATTTTTAAATCAGCAGGTCCAGATAATTTGCACCCAAGAGTTTTAGAAGAGCTGGCTCACTTGAACCATTAATTTTCATTTTCAGTAAGTCTTGGGACACCGTGGATGTTGCAGAAGACTGAAAGAAAGCTAATGTGCCAATATATATATTTTTTAAAATGTGTAAATGGAACGACTGAAGTAATTATAGGCCTGTCAGTCTTAAACCAATCCTGGGCATGATTTGATTAATGGATAATTAAAGGAGGGTAACAATTAATGCCAGTCAATGTGGGTTTATGGAAAATAGATTCTAACAAACTATTTTTTTTTGGATGAGATTACAAGTTTGGTTGATGAAGCCAATAATGTTGATGTAACATACAGAAATTAAAGAGACATTTGAGTTAGTACAGCATGACATTTTGATGAACATAGCACACATTAAATGGATTCAAAGCCAGCTCACTGACAGGTCTCAAAGTGCAACTGTAAATAGGGAATCATCATCAAGTAGATGTGTTATTAGTGGGATCCTGCGGGGATTGGTTTGAAGCCCTATGCTATTTAACATACTTATTACTTGGGAATAAAACAAATAATTGATAAAGTCTGCAGATGACAAAAATTGGGGCAGTGGTAAATAATGAAGAGGACAAGTCATTAACAGAAGGATCTAGCTCATTTGGTAAGCTGGGTACAACCAAACAAACAATGCGTTTTAACATGGTTCAATGTAAATTTATTCATGTAGGCACAAAGAATGTAGGCCATACTTAGAGGATGGGGAACTCTATCTTGGGAAGCAGAGACTCTGATTTGGGGGTCATGGTGGATAATCAGCTGAATGTGAGCTCAGTGCGATGCTGTGGCCAAAAGAACAAATGTGGTCCTGGGATGCATAAACAGGGGAAACTCTGGAGTAGGAGTAGAGAGGTTATTTTATGTCTGTACCGGGCACTGGTGTGGCCACTGCTGGAAGCCTGTGTCCAGTTAAATTGAAGGGGCTCCAGAGAAAAGCCAGGAGAATGATTAAAGGATGGAAAACCTGCCTCATAAATGACAGATTTGAGCTCCTGGAGTCTCTAGCTTAACAAAGAGAAAGAAGGGGAGACTTGATTACAGTCTATAAAGTACCTACATGAAGAACAAATATTTGATAATGGGCGACTCTTCAATCTATCAGAGAAAGGTCTAATATGATCCAATGGCTGGACGTTGAAACTAGACAAATTCAGACTGGAACTAAGGCACACACACATTTTTAACAGGGAGAATAAATTAACCATTGGAGCAATTTACCAAGAGCTTTGGATTCTCCATCACTGAGGAGTTTTAAATCAAGACAATTTTTTTCCTAAGAGTTCTGCTCTAGGAATTATTTGAACAGGGATGTCCCACCCTTTCAGGAGATTTCTCTCATCATTATTCTGTAACTAAATAATGAACAAGTGGTTGGAGTAGGGGGACTGGACCCTGGGTCTTCCACCTCTGGTCCAGCAACTGCTCCACTGTGGATAATTACATAAATATGCTCATTAGACCAGTGAGAATGACTCTGTGGGAGACCCAGGTTGAATTTCCCCCCCCCCCCCGCCCGCTACCAGAGGGGAAGAAAGAGCCCTGAACAAAGCCTGCCACCTCTCAGGATCATACTATAACCAATGAGCTATGGGACATTCTGAAGTGGGCGCTCCTTCACTCGCTCCAGCTGAAGCTCTTCTACTGTGAAATAATTTGAGAGTAATTGGAGCAGGAGGATTTGACTGCTCTAACCACTAGGCTAAATGTTTTAATGTAGGTACTTCCACTTCCTCCCTGTGTGTGGAGTGGGCACCTAACTTATTCCTGCACAAAACACTTCAGGTGCCTTGTCACCTGCCTCCAGTTGGTGGGATCACTAAGCAGATATAGATGTCTAAATCTAGGCTGCAGGGAGGCCTCTCTCTCTGTGAATGGTCAGGGACTAGCAAACACCTCTGTAGTTGGCAACTCCTGGCTTACTATGCAAATTTTTGTGGATTGTGTTCTAAGGCACTCTCTCCCCTCACTCATTGTTCAGAGAGTCTAGGAAGCTAAGTCAGGCTTTGTGGATTGCAGTGTTTTCTCTGTGATTTTCTAGGTGCCCAAGGCCATGTCTACACTACAGCCTATGCCAGCAAAACTTATGTCGCTCAGGGGTATGAATATTCCACCCTCCTGAGCAACAGTTACACTGATATAAGTGTCCGTGCGCACAGTGCTATGGCAGTGCGAGAGCGGCTCCTGCTTACAGATAGTTTTTTTATGCTGATAAGAGAGCAGTCTCCTCTTGGCATAGAGCATCTTCACCAGATGCACTGCAGCAGTACAGCTGCAGCGCTGTACTTCTAGACATAACCCAGATATTAGGCATTGCAGCACACAAGTCCATTTGTAGATCTGGGCCATGTGGATTAGAACCTTACTCTGAGAAGCCCTGATGGATTCAGGGGGCCTGACTCAATGACTTCAGTGGGCTTTGAGAGTCTTTTCACTGGAGCTTCAGTTCAGGAACCAAGTCCTTTCTATAAGGGAATTTGTTCTGTATTTCTCGTCCTTTAGTTTCATCAAGATCCCCCTGGTTTGTGTACGCTATTGGTGTGAGAAAAGGAGAAGTTGATGCATTTTCACTGTCCTCTTCATCATCATCTTGAAAAAAAAACTTAAATTAAGAGTAAGGGCCAAGCTGTTTGTAAAAGCTCAGTTGCCATAAATGTATGAAGCCTTTAGTTATAAGGGGGTAAATCCTAAACTTCCTTGCAAGCTGTAAGGCTATAAAATGGAATTTCACTCCATTCCAAAAGTCAGTTTAAAGCTTTAGTATATAGAGAGGGATCATGGAATTTCAATTCAGCCCTGAACAGCTACAAACCAGAAGAGTTGTTGATAAAGGAATTGTCCATGCTGCTAAGCAAAGTCTTTTAGTAGATGCAGTCTTCTCTGGGGGAATACGTGTTCACTAGTGAAGACCCCTGGCATCCCCAGTAAGTAGGTAGGAGTTCATCGGGCTCTTGATCAAATGTTTTCATCTGTGTTTTGTTTATTATTAATACACATGTCTAAGTTACCAGTCAAGACAGAACCTAGTGCACATAACAATTCAGCAATACACAGACATCCCCTACTTACAAGATCGCATTCTCTCCCATGACTTTCCAAAAGAAACAATTACATTGGTTAAGTAATTGTTAAAGATATGTACATACACAAGTTTATAGTGTCTGCATTAAAGGCCAAAATGGTAGATTTTTATAGCTAAAGATACATCACTTAAAAAAAAAAGGCCACATTGCATGGTATTTAACTTATTCCACTTATTCCCTCTGAGGTAGTATTATCTGAGAAAGTGACTGGATCTGTGTTTCGTCCACCCCAGATTTTAAAATTTCAAAACAGCATACCAGCAAGTTGTTTAAACAGTCATATAATGAGCATAGATAATAGTTTAAATGTAATTTTCTATTCCTTCTGGTGTTGTTTATTTATACAACTCCCAGGACCTCTCAGTGATGGGAATAAAATGGGTTATTTTCACAGCTGTAACTTACATGGATAAATTCTCCCTTCTGTTGGAACACATGATGCATTCTTCCTTTCCAGCCACAATTCATTTTTAAATTGCCTCATGTTGTAGTCAAATGTAGATATACTAAATTAAAAATAGCAGGTTCAACAATTGCAGCAGTTCAGATTGGTTACGGAGAGAAGGTTCTGTCTTTTTGGACTCTTCCAGTTTCTATTCCTATACAAAAACACCCACAACTTAGAGTTAACATTGTTCAGCTATTTCTCTAATCAGTGCTTAACTCTCAGTGCACCGGTGGCCCAAATGAAATATGAAGTAGTCAGGATATCCCTAGCTGGAGATCCCATTCCTATACAATCACTGCTGTAGCCCCATCTTAAGGGAAGTATCGGTGGTGGGGCAAGGCTGTTTCTGGAGAACGCTATACTCCAGCATTCTCTGGCTAGAGGGCAAGAGCTGCTTTAATGTATGCTAGAGCTGGGGCTAGTGGTTCTCTTGCATCTGAGCTTCACCCAGCAGCAGCTCATCATAGGGCTTGTCTTCACTTTGGCTGCAATTGATGCAGTGGTGTTGATTTAGCGGGTCTAGTGAAGATGTGATAAATCAATGAGAGAGCACTCTCCCCTCAAATGTAATCTACCGCAATGGAGAGGCAGACGCTATGTCGATGGAATAGCATCTCCCACCAACATACCATGGTGTAGACACTGCATTAAGTCCATGTAAGTTACATTGCTCAGGGGAGTGGTTTTTTGTTTAAAACCCCAGGCAACGTAATTTATGTCAACTTACACACAGGTAGTGTACACAAGGCCTCAGCAGCTAAGAATTTGAGCCACAGGCTCTCCTGCTCAACAACCTCATTCCCTTTCAATCACTACATTTAACCAGTCAAAAAATGGTCAGTGGGACCATCAAGGTTCCTTCCCCATTCTGAACTCTAGGGTACAGATGAGGGGACCTGCATGAAAGACCCCCTAAGCTTATTCTTACCAGCTCAGGTTAAAAACTTCAAGGTACAAACTTTGTCTTCTCCTTGAACCCTATGCTGCCACCACCAAGCGTGTTAAACAAAGAACAGGGAAAGAGCCCACTTGGAGACATCTTCCCCCCAAAATATCCCCCCCCCCCCAAGCCCTACACCTCTTTTCCTGGGTAAGGCTTGTTAAAAATCCTCACCAATTTGCATAGGTGAACAGACCTAAACCCTTGGATCTTAATGAAAAAGCAAATCAGGATCTTAAAAGAAGAATTGTAATTTAAAGAAAAAGTAAAAGAATCACCTCTAAAATCAGGATGGTAAATACCTTACAGGGTAATCAGATTCTAAATAGAGAATCCCTCTAGGCAAAACCTTAAGTTACAAAAAGACACAAACAGGAATATACATTCCATTCAGCACAACCTTTTTTACCAGCCATTTAACAAAAGGAAATCTAACACATTTCTAGCTAGCTTACTTACTAATTTGAAGTTTTGAAGAGCATTCCTGATCTGTTCTCAGCAAAAGCATCCCACCGACAGACCCTTTGTCCTCCCCCACCCCACCTGCACCCTTCCCTTTATATTTATGACAAGGACTATTTAGAGAGTAGGATTCTAATGAATGAGTAAGGAAGCAATCTGAACCTCCAACCCCAGTCAAAGTAAAATAAATTTAATGTAGACATACATGTAATGGTAAAACTTTCCAGTGTGTTATTTATAATAAAAAAAAAGTTGGAAATATTTTTCTTTAAAAAAATGCAATGGCTCTCAGGAGTAACTGACAAATTTGGAAAAAAAAATCTCTCATTGAATGATAGAGTTTATTTTGTGTTCTGAATGTAAATCTTAACTATGGAGTTCGTACAGATCCTCTCTTAATACAGAGAGAGGACATTGGCAGAACCATAAATATTTATAGAAAAATTGTACTGCGAGTCTGAGCCTTGCTAATGTAGGATTGTGTACATTCCCAGTAAGTTCCTAGTGTACATTTACCAGCATTTATTCCAGTATTGTTTTAATTGTCTAGAGCCAGAGGTCTCTACCTCTGTCTTTTGGAGATTTTAAAGTCTAAGAGATCAAGTCATCAGGAAGTTTCAATGATGCCAAAAATCTCTCTTCCTAATTTCACACCATGTATCATACTAAATCTCTTTGCATAGTGTTTCCACCCTTCCAATAGTTGCAGGCTTATGTTCCTATTTAGTTGTCTCTTGCCAAGCTGTACATATTTCATTATTTTTCTTACTTCAATCTTCTCTGAACCCCCTCTAGTTTGTCAGTATCTCTCAGATAATGAGATGCTGAGAAATGAACTCCATATTCCAGACATGCTCAGACCAGTGGCAGATAGAGCAGGACTATCATCACTTTCCTGTTTTTACTTGTTACATACAGCCATCCGATGAAGTGAGCTGTAGCTCACGAAAGCTTATGCTCTAATAAATTTGTTAGTCTCTAAGGTGCCACAAGTACTCCTTTTCTTTTTGCGAATACAGACTAACACGGCTGCTACTCTGAAACATTTACATTGTCTTTTTTGCTGCTTTACCTCACTGCAGATTCATGATTTGGTATCTTTCACATTATTCACACCAACCCAAGCTGAGATGTATTAACTTACCTTTTCCCAGGGTGATCTCATTGTCATTTTTGCTCAAGCTTCTAATCTCCCATGGGTCCTCAGACAAAGCATACTATAGTCAATGGAAAAACTCCCATCAGTGGGGTTTGGATCAGCCCAAAGCACCTTTGTATTATTCCTCTTTGCTCACAATTTGACACCCATTGAGCAGGGTTAATGCAAAGTCAGTCACGAGTATTCAAGTCCCAGTTGGGAGCATGCTTTCTATAAGAGGAGCAGCTGTATGAGCACTGTCAAGCGTCTGGAGGGTTCTAGGCTCCCTTAAACATGGAAGGTGTTTTCAGGCTTCACATGATATCTAGGCCTCATTCCCCATTCCTAATCCCTTCTACTTCCAAGGAATTTCCACAATCTGAATCTCAATGTGCTCTCTTCTCCCCCAGGCTTTTATTTTCCATAATGTGTTAGTTTGCGAGGGTCTATTTTCTGCTAACAATGTCCATTTTGAACCTTGATGAATGCTCTCATTGGGTGTTAGAGGAGCTTCAGAAAAAAGACTTTACACTGAAGTGTATTCTTCAAAACAGGAAGAAAATATTCAGCAGCTGACCAAACTTTTTTTGGAATTGATTGAGTGATAAGTGTATATTGCCCCTCCCCTGCCTTCTCCAGAACCATAACATCTCCATTCCTCAGTTCCTCTTTCTGTACTAGTGTTTCCCTTGCCTGTTGGTCCCTCCAAAATAGTCTATCTTCCTCAAGCAATGGTTAGATGTTGAATGACCCCATTTATCTTAAATAAATGGTTAATAATGATGTGCAGCATTCATTTCTGGTGTGGAAGACCCACATAAAGCAACTCTGTAACCCTACAGCCTTGCTCATGTGTGGAGAGCTGCAGGTGGAATGGCTATGTATATTCCTTATGGGCCATGGAAAGGCAAAGAAGAGGTGAACCAAAGGGAAACAGGGAGCATGGGATCCACATTTAAACAGGGTCAATCTCTTTCACACCTACTAAACTGGAATGCCCCATATCTTGGGCCAATAGCCACCACAAATGATCTTTCCAGCAGTCCTGGGCATTGACCCTGCTGTGTGGGGAGTTTACTGGGGGGGAGGAAAGGGGTATTTCACTTCCCCAACCCTCTCATTCCAATTACACAGCACTTCATTTGAGCACTCTCATCTTGAGAAGACCAAGACATCTACGGATGCTTAAGAAGAAAGGGTCATTCCTGAATGGCACTACTGCTGATTCAGGGCCAGATTTTCAATGTTCAGCACCCACCAATGGGACAAAAATTTCTAGAAGAATTCAGTGCTTAACAACTCCCATTCTTCTCACTGGGTGCTGCTGAACTCTTGGAAGAAAATCTGTAAGTGAGGTGAGATTTAGTCTTCTGATGTTATACTTCTGTGCAATAGCACAACATTAGGACACAATGATTAATATTACTGTAATTGTAAGTGCAATGTGTCACAAAAGCATTTCCCTTCAGTGCATCTAAGTATCATGTTAATAAATCATCAACTTGATACTGTAATGCCATTAATAATGCAACAGATGGATGTAGTATAATGTAAAAGTATTTGCCTTTTGTAGCCTAGGCTCCTGCACTGCATTAGTCTGTTTGAAAATGACAACTACAAGTAGTGCTAAAGATTAGCTATTAACACTAATGGACATCTCAACAGTTTAATATTTTATTAGTCATTTAAGAGTTCCTTTATGTATGTGTTATTGCAATTATTGCTATAACCAAAATATGCTGATTTAGTTCTGAAAGGTGAGAGTATGATATAATCTAGCTGTCAGTTTTCAGAGTAGCAGCCGTGTTAGTCTGTATTCGCAAAAAGAAAAGGAGTACTTGTGGCACCTTAGAGACTAACAAATTTATTAGAGCATAAGCTTTCGTGAGCTACAGCTCACTTCATCGGATGCATTTGGTGGAAAAAACAGAGGAGAGATTTATATACACACACACAGAGAACACGAAACAATGGGTTTATCATACACACTGTAAGGAGAGTGATCACTTAAGATAAGCCATCACCAGCAGCAGGGGGGGGGAAAGGAGGAAAACCTTTCATGGTGACAAGCAAGGTAGGCTAATTCCAGCAGTTAACAAGAATATCAGAGGAACAGTGGGGGGTGGGGTGGGAGGGAGAAATACCATGGGGAAATAGTTTTACTTTGTGTAATGACCCATCCATTCCCAGTCTCTATTCAAGCCTAAATTAATTGTATCCAGTTTGCAAATTAATTCCAATTCAGCAGTCTCTCGTTGGAGTCTGTTTTTGAAGCTTTTTTGTTGAAGGATAGCCACTCTTAGGTCTGTGATCGAGTGACCAGAGAGATTGAAGTGTTCTCCAACTGGTTTTTGAATGTTATAATTCTTGACGTCTGATTTGTGTCCATTCATTCTTTTACATACAGACTGTCCAGTTTGGCCAATGTACATGGCAGAGGGGCATTGCTGGCACATATCACATTGGTAGATGCGCAGGTGAACGAGCCTCTGATAGTGTGGCTGATGTGATTAGGCCCTATGATGGTATCCCCTGAATAGATATGTGGACAGAGTTGGCAACGGGCTTTGTTGCAAGGATAGGTTCCTGGGTTAGTGCTTCTGTTGTGTGGTGTGTGGTTGCTGGTGAGTATTTGCTTCAGATTGGGGGGCTGTCTGTAAGCAAGGACTGGTCTGTCTCCCAAGATCTGTGAGAGTGATGGGTCGTCCTTCAGGATAGGTTGTAGATCCTTGATGATGCGTTGGAGAGGTTTTAGTTGGGGGCTGAAGGTGATGGTTATGTGAAATAGTGAAATGTGAAATAGTTATGGGTCAGGCCACACAGACACACCCCTGGAGCCCCGAAAGCTTATGCTCTAATAAATTTGTTAGTCTCTAAGGTGCTACAAGTACTCCTTTTCTTCTAGCTGTCAGTGTGGGTCACTGAGACAACTCTGAGCCAGAAGAGCACTATGAGTTCAGTACCCACAGGGAGGGTTGGGGTCCAGATCTCTGCTTCTTAACTCCATTGACAAAGTGAAGTTTCATCAGCAGAGATCACTGGGTGTTTAACTATAATCCGACACATGATGTAGTACCAACAGTGCTATTTAAAAAAGTGGTTGAGACAGGGTTCTCAAGGTACAAGTGAAAAGGTCCATCTGTAATGGACTGTCTACATGTGGGTGCACAAATGCCCTCAAATATGGGATTTTCAATAGTGCCCAAGGAACACAAGTCTCACTGACCCATGATTAAATTGCCATATCTTTATAAAGGAGTACTCAACATGCATGCACAAGCCTGTGTAAATATACTTTCCCCATATCCTAACAAGAATGAGGTATTAGAAATGAGTCCATTAAAAGATATCTAGTTTTGAAGCTTACATTTGTCCATGATGAGCAGCTCTTCACATGGAAGCTTACATTTCCATAGCACGAAATACAAGTGGCCTGATTTTCATAGATCCATGACACCCGTAGGTCTTGTATTCCCTCCTCCCAGTCCCCCATATGTGTCCATTACTTTTCTCCTTGGACCAGGATTGTTTTAGTTTTCTGCTTGTATATCATCTAATACAAGGAGGTCCTGGTCCATGACTCAGGCTCCTAGTTGCTGTGATAATATAATTAAAGGAAACAAATGAGGTGGGGGCATTCAGCCCCTCTGAAAAAAATCAAGTTTCTTTGTCTAATTTCAGGGGCCCAAGTTTTGGCGGGGGGAGGGGGGGAAGGGGGAGAGCCTTAACTTCTGTGCCTCATTTTCCTTACTTGTCAAAAGTTTAACAAGTATCTTCCTCACAGGGGAGCTGTGAAGAATGCCACCACCTTCCTCCCTCCCTAATCCTGTCTACAGGAGCAGTGCACAGAGCTGCCTGGGAGCACCTCTGCCTAGGAGCTGGACAGATCAGCTGCTTCTGGGAGCTGCCTGAGGTGAGTACTGCCCAGAGCCTGCACCCCAAACCCACTCCTGCACCAGGTTGGAACCCCCATCTTGTGCCTTAACTCCCTCCCAGAGCCTGTGCCCCTCACTCCCTCCTCCACCACAACCCCCTGCCCCAAACCCTGAACCCCTCATTTCTGTCCCCACCCCAACCCTAGCCCCCTGCCCCAGCCCAGAGCCTCCTCCCACGCTCCAAACCTGTGCCAAACCCTGTGAACAACGTGCGAGGGTTGGGGAGAGCGAGCGAGCAATAGAGGGATGGGGTATGGAGTGAGCAGCGGCGGGGTAGGGATGTTTGGTTTTCTGCAATTGGAAAACTGGCAACCCTAGGTGTGGGTCTAGACATGATGCAGATATGGCTCATTTAAAAGAAAAAAAAAGTTTCGTAAAAGAACATTGTCTATGTAAACAATCAGTGAGTCCAGGATGTAGTATTGTACTCCTGCTAGAACGCCAAAATGTTAGTGAGTTTGAATTACTTTGGAAATAAATAAAAACTATACTGCATCTACCTGCAGCTCTTTATCTCTAAATGATGTTACCTGCAGCTTTAGCCTTGCACAATGCTGAACAATCTTGTGTTGCATTTTGTTGCCTTTTAAAATCAAGTATCATTGTTCAGAAATCTAAATCAACTCTGCACTTGCCTAGGCACCTAGGTCAGTCATTCCAGTGCAGATAATAATGGGTGTCTGACAATGCTTTCTTCTCTCACCATATGCACACACACAGCTTTGTTATGTATACCATTTAAAGTTAGAGACAAAGCTATTTTAACATCAGCATTCATATAGTTCTTAACATAATCTAGAGAAGCTATTTAACTTGCCTAGTTATTATGTTTCAATCTAAAAACAAAAAAGCAGTAAATAAGATTTGATTTAAACCAACAAAAACCAAGATTACTCCATGAACCAGAAGTAATGGAAACAATTAAATTGTATATCATTGTACACAGCAAATATTGGCTTATGTACTGCATCCAAAACTCGGTTAAAGAACATTAAGGTTGTGAAGTGTAGCATAGAACTCAAAAGTTAAGAAATGCCAAAATTATGGTTGTGCTAAGTCTTATGAAAAAGTCCTTAATCACATCACATACTGTTTTTGCATATGACCCCTGCCTTGTTCAGAGCACATAATGGATGGTGCTCAAACCGTTTCTTACTCAATATTTTTCACCCTCAGCATTCATTGTGTAGCAGCATGAATCCAAGACTGCACTGAATACATAAACTATTCATTTCATTAAAGGCTTTTTTGCAGTGCTGTGGAAGTATCTTAGTTCTTTACAAATATTAATGAATTAGTTTCACAACACCCTTGTGAGGCAAGGTGGTGGTATTATCTCCATTTTACGTATGTGGAAGAGAGACACAGAGAGTTTAAGAAATCAAGTACCCACTAATTTTTGGTGTTCAGTTTGATACACATACCCAGATCTTCAGCAGGAATTAGGCACTAAAACCTTTGAGGATCTGGCTCAGTACCAATGTGGACACAAGAACAAATGGATATAAACTGGCCATCGGGAAGTTTAGACTTGAAATTAGACGAAGATTTCCAACCATCAGAAGAGTGAAGTTCTGGAACAGCCTTCCAAGGGAAGCAGTGGGGGCAAATGACATATCTGGCTTCAAGACAAAGCTTGATAAGTTTATGGAGAAGATGATATGATAGGATAGCCTAATTTTGGCAATTAATTGATCTTTGACTACTAGCGGTAGATATGCCCAATGGCCTGTGATGGATGTTAGATGGGGTGGGATCTGAGTTATTACAGAGAATTCTTTCCTGGGTGTCTGGCTGGTGAGTCTTGCCCACATGCTTAGAGTTTAGCTGTGCTGCCATATTTGGGGTCAGGAAGGAATTTTCCCCCAGGGCAGATTGGCGGAGGCCCTGGGGGTTTTTCGCCTTCCTCTGCAGCGTGGGGCATGGGCCACTTGCTGAAGGATTCTCTGCACCTTGAAGTCTTTAAACCTCGATTTGAGGACTTCAGTAGCTCAGACATAAGTTAGGGGTTTGTTACAGGAGTTGGTGGGTGAGATTCCATGACCTGCATTGAGCAGGAGGTCAGACTAGATGATCATAATGGTCCCTTCTGACATTAAAGTCTATGATTATAGGGCATTCAATATGTTCAACGCACAGCTCCCAACAATTACAGCTGTGAGTGCTTTGCACTTCTGTAAGTCAGATGGCAGGTGTCGGAAGCTGAACCTCCAAAGAAGGAAAAAACAAAAACAAAAAAAACAACAAACAAAAGCAAAGGCCACCTGTGAAAAGTTGGATTTCAGTGACTTGTCCAGAGTCACACAGGAAATTGTTGGCAGAGGCAGGGTTAGAATCCAAGTCTGCAGAGCAGCATTTAACTGCCTTAACCATGAGACCATCCTTTCTCATCACACCCCTTCCAACTTCCGCAACAAAGGAGACAGTTGTACAGACAATAGCTTCCTTTCATGACACAGTTGGTTTCATTCTGTAAGCTTAGTTCTTCCTGTGAACTGCGGGTGTAAAAATAGTACCATGTCAGAATTGTACCATTTTAAACTCTCCTTTTTGCACAAGCATAAATGACTGCCTGGTGCAACACAGTGGAGAATCAGCCCCAGTGTTTCTAGTGTTGCAGGGAGACTGCTATTAGCCTTCAAGGCCCCGATCGTTCAATGAGTTCCATGCAGATGGGCCCCTGCACTTGCATAAAGCCCTGCTGAAGTCAGTGGTGTGTCACGAGGGTGCAGGGATCCACCCATATGAAGCCCATTCCAGGTACCAGCCATAAAGTTGTGACTTTTCATTTATAAAGTTAGCCAATAGTGGTACAGGACTGATAATTGCCTTCTCTGGGCCTCAGGCAAGTGTAGTTTTGTGGCGTAATTCATTTGATGGGGAAAGGAAATGTTTCTCTGGCAAGTTGCTTTAGAAGCCAAGGGAATCGGTTAGAATTGTTCAAATGTTTGGAATGTTTGTTTATTGCCTTCGCGGGCATTAATTCTATGACAACTCCAAAAATCTCTTTTAGTGGCATCAACTAATTTAGATCTCTTTGTTTTGTATGCCTATTTGGCATTATGTTTTCCAAGGTACACACATTACTTCAACTCTGAATTTCATCTGCCATTTTGTTGCCCACTCACCCAGTTTTGTGAGTTCCCATTGTAATGCTTCCCAGTCTGCTTTGAACA
This sequence comes from Dermochelys coriacea, assembly GCF_009764565.3. Taxonomy (NCBI): domain Eukaryota; kingdom Metazoa; phylum Chordata; order Testudines; family Dermochelyidae; genus Dermochelys; species Dermochelys coriacea. The sequence goes on from NC_050072.1 coordinate 119,208,183, forward strand.
TTAAGTAGGATTTGTATTAACTATCTTGAGTAAATGTGATAGTCTCTCATATACTGCTCATCATTTTAAGATTGTGAGATCTTTGGATCAAGGACAGATAGTATAGAACATAGCACAAAGAAGCCTTATCAGACACTCTGGTATAACCATAATTAATATGAGAGAGAATGAGAATGTGGTGCTTGTGAAAAAAGGCCAGATTAACTCTTCTGCCTATCCACAGCAAATGTACAGTATGAGCTTCAGTAGCGTGAGCTACCCTACCCTCCCTCACAAACCTGGGTCTTCAGAGACTGTTTCTAAGGGAAAGGGAAAAAGACTTCTTTGTGAAAGGATCTTGAATAGGTGAGAAGCATTAGAGAACAATCCTTCAAAGAGAAGCATATGAATAGAATTATGTTTCACTTTTCAAGATCAGGGCCCAACTCATGTGAGTAGTTCCATTGAATTAAATAGGACTACTCACCTTTTAACATTTGCAGAATTGGGACCTCTTTTGCCTATGAACCTAAACTAAGCAGCAGGCACTAACAAGAGATTCAGACATTTACATTCACATATTCCCAAAGGATATCCCCTTGGATGATCCAGAAAAGAACAAGATACTTTTAATTAACAAGATTAATAGCCTCGAGTCAACACAGGAAAGCTCTTCCAATGGAAAAGCTTTTCATTTTAGTCACCTCATGCAACCATAAACACATTAGGGAAATGAAAGAAGTCATTTGACTCCATTGCCAATAAATAAAGCGTTTCCACCCATATGATTGACTTAAAAGGAAATTTTTCCTTTAAAGTAACAGAACAGCAGAATGTAGCAGTTATGCTTGCATAAAGTTAGCGGCTCCATTGGGTAACAGACATGGTACACATGTATTGAATATGCTCAATTAGGTAGACCGAAGAAGCCACACTCCTTTTAAAAAAAAAAAAAAAAAAAAGCAGCAGCACATCTGCTTAGCAAAACAGGCTTGCCATGGACACATCACCCAGTGCCGCACTTCTCTCCACATTAGCCCCCAGTTCAATTTAAAGGTTTGTCCTCATACTCAAAGCCCTCCAGGGAATGGATCCTAGCTATTGGAGTGACTACCTCTTCCTTCACAACCTTGGCTCCCCAGGACAGCTACATTGAGATTATAGGAATACCTATGGGGGTGGGAGACAGACATTTCTCAGGAAGTGGATCATTCATTGAAGAGAATGACCACCAGAACTCACTGCTTTCAGAATTAAATTGAAAGTCATTTTTGGCTTTCCTTCAATTAGATCTTCACTCATATACACTAAGCTTGCTCACGAACATAAAAATTCATATAAAAACCACTCCAGTTACTCAGACTGTACGAGAAGAAATAAGTGATTGTTATTCCTACTTTTAAATATTTGGGAGGAGTTATACAAGTACCCAGAAGGATAACTGGCAAAGTCAGCAACAAATAGTAACGGGTGAACCTCTATAGGTTTGGAATTCTGCTCTCTGGTAAGGTTGTTTCACTACAAGACAGACACAGTCATTAGAAATCTGTCTGTAGATTTAGATTTAGTAGACTTTTCCTAACAGGAATTGATTTATTGAACTATTGATAAGCTAGTTAGAATGATTATTAATCAATTAACAAAGAAGGAAATATCCGATAATGGTTTCCTCAGTCTAGCCGACAAAAAAAGGTACAAGATCCAATGGCTGGACATTCAAGCTAGAATAAGGGCTCGTCTACACTAAAAGTTCTGCAGCTGCACCACTGTAGCACATCTGATGAAGACTTTATGATGACAGGAGACAGCTCTCCTATCAACAGGATAAGAGAGAGAGACAATAGCAGTGCACAGAATTTGTAACATCATGTCACTCCTTTTCAGTTTAGGACATCTTATAAGATGTAATGGCTTCCAATTAGCATTTTCTAAATACAACTTAAGATATTAAAAACACACATAACTTGCCTGCTTCTCACTCTATCAATAGAGATGACAATGTTCTGTAACAATGCTTACAAACGCCACAGTAATGCTCCTAACCTTTTAGGCAATTACAGCAGAACATTCAAGTATTGATTACAGGGGCTATTCACTCTATCTTCTCCCTATTTTCCCCTCAGTGTCCTTTTCATCATGCTGATTGAAAGCTGGGTGACTAAACATGTATGCCCAAGGCTGAAGATCCTGAACAGCCACAACCTTAATTAAGTCAACGGTAGTTCTGGGTACTGAGCAATTAAACTGAGTGAAGCCACTTGCTTAGATGCCTAAATCTGGGCAACCCAATTTGAAGATTTGGGCTGATGTATATTCTTATGAGACACACAAAAATACAACCATCCCACTCACTCTACTCACAGTCCCATTGACTTCAAGGAGTAATGTGAGCACTGGAGCGATGCAGAGGATGAAAATTCTGTTTAATGAAGGATCAAGATTCCAAAAAAATTGGATTTGTTCCAAATCAGGGAAGACCAAAAATTCTGAATTTCTCCACGACAGAGTTTGATTTTTTCCCTTTAGTTTTGGGTCAAAATGTTTTGTTTTTATTTTGAAATTTTCCCCTCTATTATAATTAGCCACAAAGACACCCATAAAAAGACATGAAAAAAATCAAAAAGTTTTGTTCTGTGTCAAAAGAGGAGGTTTCAGAACCGTCATCATCTTGCCTATTTATAGCTTTCCAATCTACTCTTGTCAAGTGAGTCTCTGATAAACCTCCTCAGGTGATCAGGTGACTTCACTGCTAGGCAGCCTCCCCCCCCCACAACAAACTAGTTCTCAGCTCGGAGCCAGATATTGTCCAGGATGCTTATATTTGAAGAGAGCATTTAACAACCTTCCATGGTCAGTCTTCCCTCATTACTTTGTTGGAATTTCAGTCCAACATGGAAGTAAGAGGACAAAGATGGCAAAGGGCTACATGTTCAAATGAAGTTTTCAGCTTGATAGGTTCCCCAAATTGTCACTAGTTATGCCAGCCTTATTCACGTTACTCCATATTTGCACCTATGTGAACTGATAGCAAAGTTTGTACTTCCTATAATACCTAATCTTATCTCTATAGGATTTCTGTGTGCATTAATACTTTAGGGAAATTGCAGGCTTCAGTATTTAAATTTGTTTTTCTTTCCTCCTTTGGGTCAGATCTTTAGCTGATATAAACCAACAACTTCACTGAAATGAATGGAGCTACAGCAGTGGAGAATCTGACCCCAAATACCTAAAAGTGAGGCTCCTAAATCTCCATCCAGGCGTCTAACTATGGCCCCAATTCAGGAATGCACTTCAGCAGGCAATTAAGTGAATTCCTGAAGCAGGTCCTCAGTTACCTGATTTTTCAGAGGCATTGAACACCTTCAGCTCCCATTTATTTCAGTGAGAATTCAGAGGTGCTCAGTATTTCTGAAAGTGAGACTGCTTCCTCTGAATGTTAGAAGTTCTTGCATATTAGTTTCCTGTATATTTAGTTAGGAGGCAGAAATAATTCTCACCATAATGTTGCAGAATAAGAATGAAAACAGTCATCCAAAATGTATCATCCTGTCTGTTTTTGAATATACTTAATTACTGCAACTAGCTATCTGCAGCAAATATACTTCCTTACAAAGTGTATTTGGGCATGCAATGAAATAGAAAAGGCATGCTGAGCATTCTGGGACTTGTGTAAAACATACACTTTCAGAATATAGTTAACTGCTGAAATCAAAGTTCAATGAACCAGTAAATAGTATTCACCAAGCATGTTAATAAAATGGAAATTTTAATAGGCTGAAAATATATTAAAATTACACAAAAGAAAAATAAGGTTGGGTTACTGAAATTCACTGATAATCCTTTGGAAATACAGCTTACAACATGTTTTGTTTCATCCTTGTTTTAATTTTTCCTTTTTGGTTTTAATGAGCTCCAACCTTAGCTATCAGCCTCAATAGTTTGTTTCTAGGATGATTTCCCCTCTCTCTCTCTCTACAGAAATTCCATCAGGGGAAGGGGGAAACTTCTAGTCAGGGTGTGGAGGTGGGTGGGGAGGAGAAACAAAACAAAAAAAACCACACACTTCCTCTTGGTCACATACCCCACAGCAAGAATAAGGGTTAAGATCCATACCAGTGGAGCTAACTGGTTTTCTTTGATGCACCTCACTTATACAGTGTAGTAGAATATACTCTGTGTATGTTCTATTACTACACAGGTAGATTTTTATTTAAGGTGTAAAATATGTAAACTTTACACTTTTGGCTGTGCCAATAGTAATCCTCAAATGGCTCAAGTTAACAGATTCCTCTTCAGATACAAATGAGCTATGCTGTAAGCCATTCTCCTAGTTTATCAAAAACACTCGATTGCATGTTTTGTATAGCAACTAGGGCTACATTTGCTGGAAGAGATAATTGATAAAACATTCAGCAAACAATCCAACCCTATGGTATATTTTCAGATTCAGGGACCCGTAGTTAGCTTCCTGCAGCATGAAGCATGGGTCTCAAAGAAAAGCAGCATGGTACTTTGGGATTTTGCTCTGTGATTTTTAAATCTTCTTGACCGATTTCCTTTCTAAGGCACAGAAAATTTAAAGCTTACTCTCAGCTCTAGCCTTGGCTGTCGGCTCCTACTGATTGAACCTCTTGAAGTTCAAAGATTGATTTAAAGAAGCACCCTAATGTGTGGATATTTGCCCAAATCTGTTTTCCTGCTCTCCAAAGCATCTTGAATTTTGCAGAGTTAGGCTGGAAACCTACTAAGATTTCTGGTGCCATTGCACCCAACCATATTGGAAATGAGCCAAGGACAGTTCCATTCCCATTTGGGTACAAAAAGGACTGAAAACTTGAGATTTCATGTGGTCTGTTGGGCAGGGTGCCAGATTGGGAATCAGGAAAGGTGGGCTCTATTCTCAGCTTGGCCACTTGCCTGCTGTGAACCTGGGGCAAGTTACTTCACCTTGACATTTTTATACATCTTGTCTATGTAGATTGTAAGCTCCTTGGGGCAGCAACAATCTCTTCTGTTTGTACACCACAATGAGACTTGAATCTTAGTTGGGGTTTGGAGTCCCTAATGTACTACAAATACTACTACATGCTATACTTATACAGGAGGTATACTCTCGAATATATGAATTAGTGGTGATTACACAGAAAAGTTCATTACAAAGAATTAAGAACAAGTGTGAATACAGTGGTGTAAATATATAGCTAGATAACAATGCGTGTTAAAAACAGTGAAGGAGTAAGAATAAGTAGTTTAGTCCTGTAGTTAGCCTTCCTGCTACATGCATTTATAATAATTACATCCTGGAAGACAAAGGAAAAGGTAAACATTTTTCTTTAGGTTCTGTTGAGTTTTTTGGATTCAGAGCAAAGATTAGGCATAATTTTATTTTATTTTTCTCTGAATAGCTAGCCCATCCAGACACAGGATAGTAAAGCTTTTCTGGTCTCTTGGCAAAGATTTCCTTTAAGTTTCCAGGGTCTTGCTTTTTAGCCAAATTAGTTATGTTGATTTGCTCTCTTCAGTTCTCCAGGTGAGGATTTTGTTTATTGGCTTGCAATTTTTTTTCCTTCCCAAACTATCAGTATGCTAGCCCCAATTCTTTTACAGGGTATCTGGACACAGCAGTTAAGAAGGTCAAATGTGCTCTATTGACAAGGCAAGGCATAGAACTTCAGGTCCCTAACAAGACGTTCCCCGGTTTTATACCTAGGTTTAAAAAAAGGGCGGGGGTGGACTTTTAAATTCACCTACTCAAAGAAAGGCCAAGTAGACAGCAGTTTTCATATGGTAGGGCAAGTTTTATAACAATAAGAAAGTATTTTACATAAGACTTGAAGTAGCTTAGCTCTCAAAACACGCACACACACACAAAACAAAACAGAAAACAAGAGGGTATACAGGACACTTGTTCCTCCTGCTCGCATGGGCTTAAAGCAACAGGCAGATATTCTCCAGTCATAGATAATTTAACTATCCCAGCAAAGGCTCAAGGAAAACAAGAGAAATCAGAGTAACAGGATTGCTTACACTTGATCTAATATATAAATTGAAGGTGTTTGTTTGTACTGAAGTTTAACCTAGGAGAGCACACTGTACAGCATTTATGAAATAAATGCCTGGGAGTGTCACTTCAGTTACTTTAAAAAAAAAAGCGTGAAGTTTAGAACACAAGGGACAAGTTATCTTTTTTGGGATAAAAAGGTCATGCCAAAGAAAGTGCATATTTGGGAAGGTAGGAGTAAGAAGAATCAGGGCCCACACATTCAAAAGCAGCCACTCACTGATTTGGGGAATCTCTTGAAAATTTAGGTCTAGGGAGTCTTTTAATCTGTTCTTGAAACACTGCATATATTCAAGCAACCCATAAATAATAAAACCAGCTCAGCAGCACTCACAGCAAAATAGGTTGGTAGATGTTAGCTCATATTGTCATACCATGGAAAGAAAGAATTGTATTCTTCATGTTTAGTGTAGTGACCACAAGTCTGACCTGAAGGAACAATCTCCCCAAAAGGTCAGAGGTAGTATTCAGTGGAGCCAACTGCCCTTGAATATTACTAAACTGAAAAATATCTGAGCGATGCCCTTCAACTCTGGAGACGAGAGAGACCTCCAACCTAATGTTACTTAGGATTAAGAGTTGGATCCAACACCCTCTGAAGCTGGCAGTAAAAGTTACTCAAAGCCTGGAATTACAAAGTCCTTATTAGATTAGGGGTTTTATTCTTTTCTCACGTACCTGCGTTTTAAGTGACTAACTCCACTGGTAGTTGTAGAATTACTCCTAATTTATACTAGGGTTAATAGTTGGAGAAGATAAGGCCTAAATTGTCTCCTTTTTGCCACAAAAGACAATAAAACCTTTGTTAAGCCAACAGCACAGTCACTGCTGGCATGATGCCAGTTTTACTGACACTAAATGCACCGAAAAGTAATCTGATTATAGCTTTAGACACTTACTGCAACTACTGGCACAGAGAAAAATAAATGTAAAATTATTAGCTTCACAATTTCAAGTCGAAGCTGATGAACCGACATTCTGGAAAATGACCGTTATGTCCAATTTCTCACATTCACTAGGTACACTGTCCCCTTCCCAAATATTCAAATTTGCCACTAAATATTTATCTTGAAAGCACCAACCAATGCCACAGGCTCCTCCTTCAGCTTAGTCCTGTATTTTCAGAGAATTCCAATTAGGTCAGTCAGCTAGAGAAGACAGAAGGTTTTAGAGTAGTAAAATGACAGTTGGAACATGTATCGGACATCCTTTCATCTAAAACTGATGACTTACAGGAGCTTTTTGGTTTAGTACTGACAGGCATTTTAAAAATACCACAAATGTAGTTTCATACAGCAGTAATCAAGCAATATTAATGGACTTAGGGCATCAGTAGGTATGCTGGAGTTCTCTAGCAAGCTCCATACATCAGGCAACAAGAGCAAGTTCTCTTTAATCAACCAAAACAAATAATAGTAAGCTTTACAAACAAGTTTCAGAGTAATAGCCGTGTTAGTCTGTATCTACAAAAAGAAAGAGGACTTGTGGCACCTTGGAGACTAATTTATGCTCAAATAAATTTGTTAGTCTCTAAGGTGCCACAAGTCCTCCTTTTCTCTGTAGAGAAAAAAAAGAGAGTCTGATCAAATGCGGTTCTCCTGATCACACCAAGGAGAAGGGGAGCAGTGCTATTATTCCCATTTGATGGGAAACTGAGGCACAGACACACTAAGGGTCTTTTCCCACTGTCATACAAGCAGCCTGTAGCAAAGCAGGGATCTGAACGTGGGTCTTTCAAGTGCCAAGCAAGCATCCTAAACACTGAACCGGCTTTCCTCTTCAATGACATTAACTTTCTGCTGCTAGAAGGTGTATGAAAAAAGCATGGGTCACTGCTCCAGTCTACTGGCTAGTCTGTAGGGAGGCCAACAGCCCACCAGTGCTTCTACATAGTGGAGGGACGCTAAGCTCAAGTAGTAGCCACGTGCGCTTTGGTGTTCAAAGTCACAAGTTTGAAGCCTCCTGACAATTTGTGGGGGGCTATTCCATTGGGTGGATAGTAGGGTTGCCAGGCATCTGGTTTTTGACCAGAGTGCCTGGTCAAAAAGGGACCCTGGTGGCTCTGGTCAGCGCTGCTGCCCAGGCTATTAAAAATCCAGTTGGTGGCACAGCAGGACTAAGGCAGGCTCTCTGTCGGCTGTAGCTCCGTGTGGTTCCTGGAAGCAGCAGCATGTCCCACCTCCAGCTCCTATGCATAGGGGCAGCAAGGGGGCTCTGTGTGCTGCTCCAGCTCTGCAGCCCTTGTTGGCCAGGAACAATGGCCAATGGGAGCTAGGAGGTGGTGCCTGCAGATTGCGGGAGCACATGGACCCCCCCCCCCTCCGGCTGCATAGGAGCCAGAGAGGGGAGATGCCACTTCTTCCAGGAGCTGCTTGAAGTAAGTACTGCCCAGAGCCTGCACCCCTGACCCCTTCCAGCATCCCAGCCTTAATCCTCCTCCTGCCCACTGAACCCCTTGATCACATCCTGGACCCTCTTCCTGCACCCCAAATCCCTCATCCCCAACCCTGTGCCAGAGCCCACTCCCCCAGTCCAGAGCCCACACCCCTTCCCACACCCCACCTCCTATACTCAGGAGCTCCCTCCTATACTCTGAGCCACTCTCTTCTACCCCCGCCCCCAATCCTGGAGCACCCTCCTGCACCACAAACTCCCAATTTCTGGCTCCACCCCAGAGCCTGCACCCCCACTCCCTGAGCCAGCCTGGTGCAAATGAGCATGCGAGGGTGGAGAGAGCAAGCCATGCGGGGGGAGGGGGGGAGAAGAGAGAAAGAAGTAGAGTGAGTGGGGCCCCAGAGAAGGGGCAAGGGTGTTCAGTTTTGTGCGAGTAGAAAGTTGCTGCGTACTGTGCACTAGGGCTACCAATGGAAAGCCTGGAAGAATGGCTGCTGCCATGGAATAAAGTGGCTGGAACCTTTGTTATTCCAGGGAAGCTACAACAGGCAAGGACATCTATAAAAAGGGGCAGCTCTGCCTGGAAGAAGACATAGCCAGGGAGGCTACATGAATTCAGCACATCTGCTGTCAGCCTCCCCAGTAGATGACCTGACTGGCAGAAAGAACAGCAACAGCAATGTTGCCTTCCTTCTATTGTGTGAATCCTGTGAGTGTGCCACAGGCATCCTATGTGAAACGGTGTAGCAGGGTTGCTTGCAAGCAGGGCTGTCCCTAGGGGGTGGTGCAGGGTCCGGGGTGGAAGTGATGACTGTCACTTCCAGGACCAACCATGCCAGCCTGTAGGGCCTCCTCAAAAGCATGGATCCTGGAGAAGTTGCCCCGATTCAGCATAACCTAGGCTCGGCTCCACTTGCTGGAGCCTCTTGCCTCCTGCCCCTGCTGTGCCAACAAAGTCACTCAGACCTTGGGGTTCAGTAACCACTTGTGCTGTTCCTTTACAGGTTGTGTGCCCACCACTTTTTCCACCACACACCCCTATCTAGGGTTCTAGTGTCTATATACAGGAGGGAAGAGCTATCTCTCTGCTTCCACCCACTGGGGTCCTTCCTCCCAGCCTTTTATATAACCCTAGGCTAATTGGGTGGGCATCTCTCTCCCATTAGGCACAGGTTTTCTCTAGTCAGCTCCAATTTATTTCCCTTAATGGGAACTGGTGTGACAAAGGGCTGAGTCAGCAGTTCTTGCTGGTTAGGGTGATCAGACAGCAAATGTGAAAAATCAGGACAGGGAGTGTGTGTGTTGGGGGGGAGGGGGGGTAATAGGAGCCTATATAAGAAAAAGGCCCCCAAAATCGGGACTGTCCCTATTAAAAAAACAAAACAAACAAACAAACCAAAACAGGACATCTGATCACCCTATTGCTGGTTACGAGAGAGTGCTGGGCAAGAGGCAATCTTGCCTCCTGCATACAGCCTATGGCCAAATGATACAATGCCAGGCTTGTGTGTCTGCTAGAGTATTCCTATGATTTAGTGATGCTGCGTAAAAGTGGACCACTACAGTATGTAAATGTCTGCCACCATAGTCTCCGCAAACTGTGGCTAGCCTGCCTTCTAGTGGTTAGTACCACACATACACACTCCTGGAAGTTAATGCTGATTCCCTCTGAGGCCAAATGTTGGTTCCTTTCACATGAAAAAGAGTGCCTGGTTCAAAGCCCAGGAGGTGTAGATTGGCCATGGCCTAGTAGTGACTTAGCATTAGACTGTAGAGAAAAATTAATACTGTAATCACACTACAGTAAAAGCTAATACTGCCATGATAATTCATATAAAATGCTTTTTCCCCAGAGACTGCAATTCTGCTGCAGAGCTCTGCACAGAAACTAGACTTTTCTGTAACGGCTTCTACAGGCACATTTCCGCTTGCCACTTCATTAAAGTAATTGAGAGCAGGACTTACTTAGCACCACCCAAATTGTTTTTAATAGGGGCTGATTATGTACTGTTCCCCCGCTTTATCTTGGTTCTGTGAAGGGACTTATGTGGGGGATTTAGCAGCAATGCAACTTGGTTCCTGTTGTACTCCTTTGGGGGGGTGGGGGGTAGGGGAGAAACAAGGGTGTTAAAATTATGATTATGCTTTAAAGTAAATGTCTAGAGACCAGAATGGCATGACAGACTCAATCATTGTTAAGCCTTTATTGCTAAATCCCATGCCTTTCATTGTGAATGCAAGTTTATTATTACTTTTTAAATATTATTTGACATTTTATCAGTTGTTCCCCTACATTCCACAGTTAATAAAATTCATTTATCATTTCTGATTTTTCTCCTGTCCTTCTGCCTCAGTGGATTAACACATTCCAAATATGTCCTTGCTCTTGTGACGTATTGACAACTGTGAAGTGAGCTGTAACTCACAAAAGCTTATGCTCTAATAAATTTGTTAGTCTCTAAGGTGCCACAAGTACTCCTTTTCTTTCTGTATTTTAAGCTGTCACTTCAATTTTGTAAGGCGTTTCCTGATCCATCTTATGGTGGAGGGGCTCTGTAGGGAAGTATGCAACCAGTCAGATTCTGCAGAGAACCAGCCTACAATGAGGTGGGAGGAGTTGTGCCTTTGTTTTAGGGTTCCTGTATATTAGAGTTCTTAATTTTAAGAGATACAGTTATGTCACATTTGACACAAGATTGCATTGCAATCTTCCAGCAACAACTTTTGCTTGAATGCTGTAAACATAAAAGTTCTCTGAACGACAGATCTACCTCCAGGCTCTTTCCACCCCCAAACTTAAGGGAAATGTTGACTACAGATCTCAGTTTGGCTCACTGAGAAGACGGGCAAGAAGCAAAATCACACATGCAGGTTCTAAGCATTACTGAACTTGCAAAGGTTTCAGAGTAGCAGTTGTAGCATCCATAATTTAAAAGCGGGATCTTGAAATTGGAGAGGGTTCAGAGAAGAGTGATTTGAAGCCTTGAAAACCTGTCTGCTGAAGATCTTTAGTTTGCCAAGTAGCAATAGACACACAATCGGCTAGGCTCTTACATGGGGAAAAGTGGAGTGGAACTAGCTAGAACCAGCCAGTGGAGCATTCCCCTGTTCATGGACTTCTATGCTGGAAGAAATCCCCCCCCCCATTCTTCTTCTTCTTCCGCAGACTAAACAATCCCAGTTCCCTCAGCCTCTCCTCACAAGTCATGTGTTCCAGTCCTCTAATAAATTTTTGTTGCCCTCTACTGGACGCTTTCCAATTTTTCCACATCATTTAAGGCTACATGTTTAAAACACTCAAAAGTTTGAAAATAACAAACTGAAGGGGGCCTGTTCAGCCTTAACTCTGCCCCCTTGTATCACTTCATCACTATTCAAGTTTTAACGGCATAGGACATTAGTGAGGAACGTATGTCATTGTGCAGTGTTTTTCATAACCTTGCATCTTGTAACATCTAGTACTACTGTGTTCTATTTGTCCTCCAAACAGACTAGAATGCAGTCTAGTCACTTCTGTGGAAAGTACATAGTATATAATTTTTTTTTAATTAAATACAATGTACTATAGATTATGTATAAAAACAGAGATATAAGGGGAGGAGTAACAAACAACTTGTGTCCTGATTGGCTTCCTTTCACCTTAGGTCTACCTGTGGAGGGGTAAACCAGCACTGTGGCCCCCTCTACTCCCTTTCCCCAGTAGGTGGGCAAGAAGTGGGCTCAGCAGCTGAGCAGCCACTGAAGGTTAGTTAGTTGTTTGCTTTTGGTATGAGCAAGTAGCAAACCACCACCCATTCCAGTGGAAGTTGGAAGTAGAGAAGAAACTGTGGCATTTAAGACTGTCGCATTTAAGACATTATTCCTTCACTATGATTTTGAAGGCACATCTACATGACACCCAACACACAGGGCTTGTGGTAGAACAGTCATACAAAAACAATCAGTTCAATGAAGCTATACTGGACCGTTATGATAAAGGAAACAAAACTAATGAGGTGCTCAGTGTGCATCTAAGGACATACCATGGACAATTTTTCTATTACATGAGAAGCAATAGTGACCAAGTAGAGAATATAATGCATATGCCCAAGGGGCTACAGTTAAGGTTGGAGATGGAACCAAATTAGCCACAGGTGCATATTTTATTATATGAATTTATTATATATATGCGCCGCCTGCCTTCACTCCTAAACTTTCCTAAAATACATCAATTGTAATGTGCATGCAATACAATTTCCAGAGGTTCATAACCAAGTGAAATCAAAACTAAATGTCATCAGAACACTCAAAAGCCAAAACAAACTTTCTAACCCCCCAATTTATTTTAGCATTGAGGTATTCTGAAATATACATTTAAAAATAGGAAGTGATTAAAGCGTCAACCTCTTCTTGCTTCCAAATGGTTAAACCATTTTTGTTCAAGTTTTCCAGAAAGTGTTTCATTCGGGCACAGACCAAGCCTGGAAGATTCCAGTCTCAGGAGGTGAAGTTTTCAGAAAGGTATGAGGGGGAAAAAGGGTTTAGAATGGAAGCCTTTCTGCAGCCCTGAACTACATGGGTTGTTGATGGTCCCAGACATCTGTTGACTTCTTGTTCTTTTAGTTTGTTTAGCATATTGGCGGTAACATTTACGATCTCCTACATTACATTGTTGCATTGTGTTGTTTTAGATAACATAATACTAGTTTGTTCAAAACCAACTGAAAGTTATCGGACTACTGAGATTCTTGTACACTTTTCCTCCTGCAATCCTTAAGGCAAACTCTTAAGGCATTCAAATGAGCATTTTAGCTGATTAAAGGACTAAGTAAAAATTGAGCAAGTATTTCAGGATTGGTTCCATTGTATCTAAATCATTTTTAAAAGCTGTTTGCTATAATATTAAACATTTTCATAGGCTGTCATAAGGTCAAAGCACTGTGAAAACATTACATTAATCCTAACACAACTTCACCTGTCTATGACACTGAAAGGAACTGGTCCAGAGCCACACAGGAATCAGTGAAAAAGCCAGGATTAAAACTCACAACTGCCCGACTCCTAATTCTCTGCTTGTTCCTGTGGATGACAGTTTCTCCAAGCTAGTTTCCATTGCATAGGTTGCTGTACATTATGCTTGGAGTCTAACCTTGATATTATTAAATCCTTCTACAATAGAGTGAGTGTTCAGTGCTGTTTGATTATTTCACAATCAATTTTGTATATCAAGTGTTGTATGCATATTGTTTCTTGGATGCATTTGTTTTCTGGACTCCAGAGTTGCTTTGCTATTCTTCAAGAAAAAGGACAAAATAAAGATGCAAAAAAGCAAGCAATATTTAGGTACAATATGTTTTTTAATTCTATCTCCTTAACTCTGCTAGGTTTGCCCACATCTCCATCTGTACCTCTTATGGCCAAAGGCAATAGCTGCATGATAATCTGGATACTCTAGATACTTTAGAGATGTTTCTTTTGGTTTTACTATAGCTAAAACTAAATAAATCATTCTTCCTGTCAAACAGTGTGAAAAAATCCTGACAGTATGGGAATCAACTATATAAACATAAAGGGTCACATATATCCCTGGTACAATTCGGATTTCAATGGAACTGGATCAGGCCCTAACAAGCTGAGTTCTTGCCTATTCCAAAATTAAGTAGTTTAATTAGCACTTGATTCACTCACAGCTCCTAAGAGAAGGACTGTTAATCAATTTCAGACTAGGATGATTTTTTTTTAATCTCTATGATGTCAGCTGGGTTTGACACTAGTTCCTCTTCCATAATAAAGATGCTTAAGCACTACTCCCAATCACTAAATACTAACTGATGGCCCATCTTTTAAATATTATAATCTAGTTACATGCCTATTTCCCGCAAACCCATTTAAAGAACATACAAGGGGAACAGAATATGGAGTATCCAATGAAAAAAAAATTAAAAAAAAAATAAAAATCTACAAATGCCACTGGGATGCAAAGATTGACATGTTCTTGGGTCAGTCTTGCTTCATATGTTTATTTAGCATTACTGCTCTCCATATTGGGAATCCTGTTGCCCTGTTTCATGCTATTTTATGTAATCTTGTTTCATACGGTCATACGAGTAGTCATGTCAGCTTGATCTCTGACCCTGATTTATAGCTGATCTATTCAGGTGTTATGCAGCTGCCTGACAACAAGTTCTGTTCAGGCTTGCCAGCTAGCTGGCTTGGTATTGATGCCTTTGATTTTTGCCTCAGTGGTGAGCTCCTAATATACAGTTCAGATATTGACAGGAACATCTCACAAGACTTGATTTAGCACATAATGGAAACAGCATCATCTGCAGTAGTAAGTGGATTTGAAATCAAATGACACTTCACCTTTAAAAACATGAGGATTTACATTACCCATCAAACATGTAATTTAAAGGCATATTCAGAATGCCTACATATGCAAGTGTCCATCATAACTCATAGGTGCTTAGTGTATGAGAAAATATTGATACTATCCTTTGAGAAGGCTTATTTATTTTAATAGGAAATGATAGCCTCTCGAGGTTAAAAAAATTCTATGTACATTAAGTCACAACTCTGCTGTAAAAATTTTATGAGCCTTCCAAAAAAAAATGAAGCCTATAGAGAGTCTGTCATTTTCTATGAAATGTTATGTCAATACTAGCTATAGAACCCTCTCTATAAAATGCTTTTCCCCAAAGGGTGGGTTACCCTAACAAATCCGAAGGACAAACAGCTATTTTAAATAGGACATTCACTTCCATATCCATTGTAATGTGTAATTTAAGGCTTTGGAAATTAGCAAGAAAAAAAAATAGGACCAGTGGTAAAAATAGTGACTATTTCTGTGAAAACATTTGAAATGAAAACCCATGTTCAAAATTTCTTTGGTTTTAAAAGCCAAAAAGAAAAGTGTTCAGCTTTCACTCCCTCTCCTGCACCCCAGAAAGAGGGTGTAAAGAGGTAGGGGAAATAGAAAGAAGAATACACGGGACAGGTGGGAGACTTCTTAAATTTAAAAACTGAATTTTGGTTGAAAATCCATTTTCCACTGAAAATATTTCAATGAAAAAAAGTTTTCAGCCAGCTGAAATTTGATTCTGATAAGAGCTTTACAACTTGTAGTGAAGATAGCAAAACAAGGGGGAAAGAAAGAAAGAATTTTTTGCCATGTTTAGTGCTGGTGAAGTATAACAGACTATTGATAATTATGATTTATTTGGAGCCCACCAAAGGAACACAAAGCCTCCCTTGTCAGTTCAGGGACAGACCGCAGGATTCATAACTCCACAAATTATGGTGCAGGCAAAAACACTGAAATACAGGGAGTGACAGCCCTAGATTCTGAACTCCTCCCTTGTAGGTCATTTTTTTTTAAATAAACACAAAGTATTCTGTCATGAAGTTAAGTCACGGTGAGATGGCACAGATATTTAAACTATTTTATTGATTATAGAATGTTTGCACAACCGTTAAGTGATTAGCACCTTTTTCTATTTTTGATAGACATAATCTGTATGGTTGCTAGCCAGTGTATGCTGATAAATGCTTGGAATGGATATTGCAGGTAGAATTAAGTATACATATTATTAAGCATAAGTATAGCAGTTCTATAGCCCAAATTGGCCTGTGCTTTTGTTATAAGCCTGTACACTTATGGGCTACTTAGCATAACACTTTGTATTAGCTTCAGTAAGCCTTGGGTTGAATAAATAGGAAAACTATTATTTCCTCATGGCACCAGAAATGGAATGACCCTCACAAACTTAAGGGGCACAAACATGCCTCCTATTACCTGGAATGCATGTGCTCAGAAGATAAGGGTGTATCATGACCTGGAACACATGGGTTCAAACCAAAAGATAAAGGGGTACACCATGGTGACAGAAAATGGAAAGCTGGTTCATTAAATTCAGTTTCAGATGATTTATGTAGTACCTTGTACTGGTAAACAAGTTGGTTATAAAAAGAGGGTTTAGGGATGCACCTTTGGGGAGCACACCTTCTGTGTAAGGTGAATGTAACAACACTGCCTGGGACTGCTCTTTAGAGACTAGTATTGTACAGAACAGTGGCTCTCAACCTTTTCAGACTACTATACGCCTTTCAGGAATCTTATTTGTCTAGCGTATCCAAGTTTCACCTCACTTAAAAACTATTTGCTTACAAAAATATCAGACATAAAATACAGAAGTGTCACAGCACATTACTGAAATTGCTTACTTTCTCATTTTTTACCATATTATATTCCCATTGATTTATTTTATAAATATTGCACTTGCATTTCAGTGTACAGTAGATAAAGCAGTATAAACAAGTCATAGTCTGTATGACATTTTAATTTGAACAGGCTATTAAAAAAAATAAAAACCACCAGTACCACTATGCAAGTATCAAAATGATTTGATGTACCCCCTGGAATACTGCCACATATGCCTAGTTGAGAACCTCTGAGGTAGAACCATTTTTTCCCCTGTACCACATTAACAAACCTGGGTCATGGGTTATTTGGTCTCTTGAGTATATTTCATACCAAACCGAAAAAGTTGTGGTCAACCAATTGACTATACAATTTATCAACACTATTTTTAAACAGAGATTCATGGAAATCATATTTGGTAGCACTTTAAAACATAATAAGTGTATTTATTAAATAATTGTTAAGGTAGTTCTAAACTACTAGAACAAATTTAGAGCTGGAACACAGTTAACTGGAGGAGATATAGCGACAGTATCAAAGCTAGTCATCAAGGGCCCATTCCTACATCATAGAGACTCCAGGGGGGTTTGCTAGTGACCTCAGTGAGAGCAGAATCAAGCACTAAACCTTGCTTCAGCAAAGCTCTTAACACGATTGAGACCAATGGGTGGGATTTTCAAAACCACCTAAGGGAGCTAGACATCAATTGACTTTAGTGTTCCATGGCATTACTGGATTGAGGCCAAATTGAGCCAGTGGATTAGGAGTCAAAATGGAGTTTAGCCACTATCTTAACTTTTAGTTCTATGGTCAATGTGAACCATCATTTTACTATTAATAAAAAACATTTCAAATTAAATATTTACTAGACTAGGTGATGGAACTATATTAACCGTCACTGAAAAAAAAAAAGCACACAGAGGCCACTGCTATAGATCCAATATAGGTGACCTCTATGTCCTGCAGGTAATCTCCATTTCAGTGGAATATTCTACCCTTCATGAATCTTTAGTGCTATGGCACTTGAGACCTCTGTGCAGACATGCTCTGTACTTTCCAGTAATGGATGTTTGTAGTAGTGTTTCTGAAAACCATATCTTTGAGTTTGCCATTACAAATGGTCTGTGGATTTGTTACCACAAGATGCAAAAAGCCCTGGATTCTTTGTGAAAAGAAAGAACACTTTACATTTTGTAGACAATGAGCACAGTTCAGCTATAGAGCCTGGCCGCATAGATATACACAAAAGGATCCAGAAAAGGAAATGCAAGAAAGCTAACATAATAACCAGTGTTTTCTTTGCACGTATTAGCTCACTGTGCAATGTATTAAGCCTGTAAATATTTCTTTACTTGAAATAGGTGTTTTTTTAAAGTACAAGAACAAGACACCACCATATATCAATTTTGCAGCCATATCACAATTACTACTATCAAAACTTGGTTGAGAGTTGTTTTTTTTCCATGCAACACTAACATTCATAAAAATAAAAATTCATATGCTTTATATACATGCCATACACCATCAATAGAGACACGAGTCAGGATCTATAACAACTTTGACACTATGAGTAATCCACAACACATACATGATGTTTGAGACATTTGAAGTGCTGGTTATGCTACAGATTTTCTATTTGGCATCAGCCATCTCTGTCTAGCTAGTGACTTGCATGAGAGGACGACAGGAAAAAGATTACCACCAACCAACTAACTTCCTTTCCAATGCAGACTGTGTCACCACTCATGCCAAACATTATTCTTATCTGATACAAAAGACAAAAACATCACTTATATCATATGTATTATCAGCTGCTCTCCGGCCTCCACTAACCACAAATGAAATTAATGGGCAGCAGGTTTAAAACAAATTAAAGGAAGTTCTTCTTCACTCAGCGCACAGTCAACCTGTGGAACTCCTTGCCTGAGGAGGTTGTGAAGGCTAGGACTATAACAGGGTTTAAAAGAGAACTGGCTAAATTCATGGAGGTAAAGTCCATTAATGGCTATTAGCCAGGATGGGTACGGAATAGTGTCCCTTGCCTCTGTTTGTCAGAGGGTGGAGATGGATGGCAGGAGAGAAATCACTTGATCATTACCTGTTAGGTTTACTCCCTCTAGGGCACCTGGCATTGGTCACTGTTGATAGACAGGATACTGGGCTAGCTGGACTTTGGTCTGGCCCCGTATAGCCTTTCTTGTGTTCTAAGCCTACCTGCTCTACAATATCACCAGCTATGCAAACAGGCCTTCCCTACCTCAGCTTCCCCTCACACAGCTTTTCTATCTTTCTTAAGGTTTGACAACCCTTCAGCTAGATCATTCTCAGAGTTCAGTCCCTTTCGGGGGTAACAAAGGTCCCCAAACAAACAAAAGGTTCTACCACTCTATTTAGTCTCTTCTTCAGACCCCACCTTCTGTTCCTCTGAGTAGTTCCTTCTTGTTTACCTTTCAGTCTCTCCCCTCTCAGTCCCAGCCCTTTCAGGTTATGCTTCAATCATCCATACTCTGGAAGAGAGCCCCAACTCCCAGGCTGCATCCCTGGAGTCCTTCTAGACCCTATTTCAGGGCATTTTATGGGAACCCACATTGCCCCCCGTGTTTCTTCCACTAAACTGCCTTCCCAGATCTTTTATGAGGTCCAGCTGTTTCAGGCAGCCCCCTGAGGCTGGGAGGCAGCTAATTCTGGCACAGATGCAGCTGATTGATCAGGACTGGCTAGTCTCAGACCTCCTAGCCTTTAAAAGGACACCCTGTCACACAGTGAATTGTGCAGATCTGTGACCACCCTTCTACTTTCTTAAATGAGCAATTAAATAGTTAATAATATTGGCATTAAACCATTATCAGGCATGCAAGTTAACATCTCACCACAATGAACAGGACAATCTATACCTCTCAGATCTATTGTTCCAGGCTCCTTTCAGATTCTCATATAGATCCCTGCATTGGTTATCCTCAAAAGGCAAGATAAGTGTTTCTTCATAGCCATAACAGCTCAAGACTAGGAATGATCCACTCTCCATTTTGGGACCAATTTAGCAATTCTGCTTCAGGAATGATTTTATACCAATACAGATTAATCAGTACAACCCATTCTGCAGATGCAACCATACCAGTATAAAATGCTTACACTGATATAGAGCTTCAAGTAATAAACTATGCCAATATATAAAGAGAGCTGATATTCGCAAAAAAAAAAATGCAATTTGAGGTCAATTTTGTACGTAACACAAGTTTGCTAAATCATTTCAGCCAGGTTTTTTTCAGGCTAAATTCACAAGGGGACTTAGGTACCATTCACAAAACTACAGGTACTGCCCCTCCTCCCACCAATGCCCTACAGCACTCTCCTGAAATATGGGAGACACCAGTTTGTGTCCCCACTCTGCCTAAGTCAGAACAGGGACTGGAAACTGGATCTCCCTAATTGCAAGTGAGTGCCCTAACTATTGGACTATACCTTATTTTAAGGTAGATTTCTCAATCTTCCATTGAAGCTATTCCACATTATAGACATACTTATTCAATCAAAGATTGTGTGTCCATCCCCCTTCCCTGGTGAGTCCCCTAACCACCAGGCTATAGTGTCATTCTCATTCTCTCTTGCCCAATGAATATTTAATCATTTTACAATGTGGAAGAGATTCAACAGGAGATGGAGAGAATAATGGAATACCCTGTACCTCTGATAACTTTGTGAATTGCATTTCCAAATTGTC
The DNA here is from genome assembly GCF_009764565.3 of Dermochelys coriacea. Taxonomy (NCBI): domain Eukaryota; kingdom Metazoa; phylum Chordata; order Testudines; family Dermochelyidae; genus Dermochelys; species Dermochelys coriacea. The sequence goes on from NC_050072.1 coordinate 119,228,517, forward strand.
TTTGCTTTTAATAAAAGCAGAGTGAAGCCTCTATGGCCAGATTTCTAATGGTATTGAAGCATCAAAAAATGCAGATAGGTATCCAATGGGACTTTCAAAAGCCTCTAGGCACTTTGGAAAATCCCATTAGGTGCCTAGCTGCATGTGAGGTACCTAAAATAACTTTACAAACTTCGCCCTTAGTTCCCTTTCAGCAGGTCTCCTTTCCCTTACACCCCACTATCTCCTGCTGTTCTCAGCAGCAGCTTCCATGTTTTCTTTTCCGCTAATGCTGTATCAGCTAAAGTTTTAAACTGTTACAGAATTCCTCCCACTGGCTTTGGCTGCTGGCTTTGTTCAAAGTTTTATGGACACCTAGCTGGGCAATTTTGGATTACTTTCTCTTAGAAAAGCTTATATCAAGAGTATTTGAAAGCTTCCAATGTTGCTTTACTATGTCATTATTTATATTAAAATAGCACTGATGTGCCCTGTTTGGCTAGGTGCTCTATAAACACTTTAGAAGAGAGAGTCCCAGCAGCTGCCCCAAAGAGCTTAGAATCTAAACAGACAAATGTTGGGAGAGGCACAGAGAAGCAAAGTGACTTGCCCAGGTTATGCAGCTAGTCAGTGGCAGAGGTGCTAGAAGCCAGGACTCCTCACTCCCAGGCCAACAACCTATCCACTAGACTACATTACTTCTCCATTTTACTGCAAGAAAATTACACTTGAAAGAGTCTTGAGACCTCCTGAACCCCTGCTCAGTTGATCAGATAGGCCATCACAAGAAGGGAAATTCTGTCATCAGCAAGAGGAAAAAAAGAAGAGCGAATGATGAAAACTCTTTAAAATTACCTTAACCCTCTCTAATCACAAGCATAAAAATACTTTCTACTTGTTTTTTTATATTTCCACTAAGAATATTTGTTTCTTAAATGGAAGAACAAAAAATAAAACCAAAATATACATGTTTTAAAAAAGATAGTTAGAACTGAATGATATCTGAAACCGAAAAGGACATCTTCTAATAGGTGAAAAATAGACTCTCTAGAATTTTTATGGGGCCATTAATAAATGTCTCAGACAACTGAACACAATGGGCTTCAGTCTTCTGCCTCCATATAGAACTGAAATATTCTTTAATGACTCCATAAAGCAGTGGTTTTCAAACTTTTTTCTGGTGACCCAGTTGAAGAAAATTGTTAATGCCCAAGACCCAATGGAGCTGGGGATGAGGGGTTTGAGGTGCAGGAAAGGGCACTGGGTTTGAGGGGGGGGCTCAGGATTGGGGCAGAGGATTGGGGCACGGGGTTGGGGTGCAGACTTACCTCGGGCGGCTCCCAGTCAGTCGCACAGGGGTGCTAAGGCAGGCTTCCTGTCTGTCTTGGGACTGCTGACAGTGCTGCGCCTAGAAGTGGCCAGTGATAGGTCTGGCTCCTAGACAGAGGTACACAAGCGGCTCCGCACAGCTCTCGCCCACAGGCACCGACCCCTCCAGCACACATTGGCTGGTTCCCGGCCAATGGGAGTGCGGAGCCGGTGCTAGGGGCGAAGGCAGCACGCAGAGCCCCGTCACCGCCCCGCCTAGGAGCCAGACCTGCTGGTGGTCACTTCCGGGGCACAGCATGGTGTCAGAACAGGTAGGAACTAGCCTGCCTTAGCTGGGCAGCACCACTGATGGGACTTTTAATGGCCTAGTCATTGGTGCGGACCAGAACCTCTGCAACCTAGTACCTTACATTCCATGACCCAGTACTGGGTCGTGACCTGCAGTTTGAAAACCACTTCCATAAAGCATGACCAATCGTATCCTATTGCTTAATTAATTGAGATTGTGATTCTCTGCACTGAAATATATGAGATAAAGAGAAAACATGAATCCTGGGTCTGAAAGGAGCTGTTCAGGTTTTGGTGAGTAACTTCATTTAGACTTGTAAGCAAATGTTCATAAAAAAACAAAAACAGACAAACAAACAATCAAAAAACAACAACCCTTGTGGTGCCTACTACCTCCCTTTCCCCAGGGTTTTTGGTGGCCAAGCACCTTCAGAACTGGCTTGTGTATTTCCTAAAAACCTCAAAGGGGCCAGATGGGCAAAGACCTCCCCAAGCATTGTTACTTTATGTTCAGGTTCATCTAGGTTTTGCTAACTAGGTTGATGTAAGCTATAGTTTCTAGGCAAATACTTTTCCCCAACTGGGCAGACTTGTCCAGCACACAGCAAAAGCAGAATGAATACTTCCCTGTAATGTGTTCTACGTGGCAGGAGCATCACCATACATTATTCCCTGATATTAGTACATGTAATATTGCATAGAGGGGTAGGGCATAAGTGTTGTTGCCAGGTCAGGGACATGTACATACACAGACTTTGGCCCAGAGTCTACATCATCTACATGGAGCTCCTCTTGTAGACAATTCTGTTGGATATTTTTGGACCTGATTCTGGCTAGATTCATAGCAAGATTTAAGGCACATCTTTGTTCAGGTTTCCAGCCAATGAGAGACCTTGAAACACCTAAGCCTTAGTAAACTGGCTATTGTTTTCAATCATGGATCCTCCTCTCAAGGAATCTGGTGTGCTGGTCTTGCAGAGTCACAAAGTATATCCTCACTCTTTCGGGAAACAATGTTGCTGGAAGCCACCTTGACAAAAGTAAATGGTACTCAAATGCCACCATGAGGGTACTTTATAAATACATGTAAATCAATACAAGCAACTTAATAAATTAAGCTTATGGGAGTTAGGGACTCAATGGGAATTGGGTGTGGTAGCAGCGTTAGCTATGGAAAATCTCAGCCTTCATCTTTAATTGCTTCTTGCGCTTTCCTTGAAATATGTCGATACGATTTTCTTCTGGTCCTCAGGACACATTTTTTTAAGTGAAAGCAGGTTTGCCAAGTCAGATTTGCCAAGGATTTAGCTAAACCTAAGACATTTTTGTTGTTCAAGTAGGCCATAAGAAACAATTTTCAAACAATGTAAAATGCCTACTGTTCTTTCATGTTCATCATGCATATTGAATAAAATAACTTTCCCATATATTACAAAACAAGTAGACAGTAAACCCATGAAGACAATATCACTTCAAGTGAGGCCACGTACTCTCATAGTAAATGAAACATGCTAGGTAAGGGGAGCTCCTTCTGATAGTGTAGTGCTGTTTGATGCCATCTACAGCAATGGGTCACGGGGGGGACTTTTTTAAGTTTGACTAGGTTAAGTGTGAAATAGTACTACATGTTTCCATGGAACTGTTCCATTTCTTATTTCATGTAGCATCTGTAGACGGGACAAGCCACAGTCCAAGATACTGCAATCATTTATGTATGTAGAACAGTTACAGCATGAACAACAGAACTGCAACCAGGTCCAAAAGTACCCCACCACTATGCCTGGAGACAACACATCTAGCAGTGAGTGTAACAGATCCATAGATCTCTAGATCTACTCAGACTTTGGCTTCTCTGCTAGAACCCCAAGTAAGGGTGGCATTTGTGGGGTGGTTGGTGTGCTGTGGCCAACAGACAGCTATCTGCTAAGAAATGAAACAAGACTTTACCCAGACTAAGTAATGTGACACTCACCCACTCTTGGGCAATATGCATTTTTTGCCTGAATACCCTATATATTTTGTTGTTGCTAAAGGGCTATATCCAAAACAGATATAAATCAGCACCGCACCATTTACTACTATGGAGCTATGCTGATTTACAGTAACTTAGGATATGGCTCTTAAATATTTTCTTTACCAAAAAAAAATCATTTCTTTTCAACTGCACATAATATCTTCATACATGCTGGCCTGCAAGAGATTAAGCTCCATACGGTAACCTCAGACAATCAGCAGTCTTGTGTCCTAGAGTTTAAATAACATGTAGTAATAGAAGCATAATTATAAAACAGATTTCTAATATTATCTCAGGAATTAGGAACATGTTAAATGGGTCATTAAATTAGATGCAGAGAGAGAGAGAGAGAGGTCTAAATACTAAAGCAATAATTTATTATGCAGAGTTGTCAAATGTCCGAACAGACTTCTATCAATTATGCAGAGGAAATGCTACTGTCTCCTTGAAGGTTATATAACTTGCCTGACATTTGCTTTCCCACTCTGGTTTTTTTTATTGTTATGATTATTCTGTTGACTGCAGCTAGTGGTATCCACAGGCAAAAACCTATTTTTAAGTTAAGGTTGTGATACAGGTCAACAAGGACAAGGAAATTTAAAAGGAAAGTCATGGTTCCATAGATAATATACAATGTATAATGGAGGGCTATGATTGTGGCTCCAGACACAGCATTGAGCAAGCCGTGTGGAATAAGCTACACCAGCCCACAAGTAGCTTTGGGAGGCACTGTGACTCAGAAATACATCTCATTTCCTCTTTATTCCCAGAGAGGGCATGGGCAGAAAATGAACTGCTATGTTGTGCCAGCAGCAAGTTACAATATACCCTACCCTGGTTCAGGGCTTGTCTACACTGTGCATTGTTTGCACCACAGAGGTGTGAATTCTCATGCACACCAACTGGACCACCAACATTATTGTCATGCACTAAAAGTTCCCTGATGCACATTAATGTAGTGCTCAGAGTGCTACATTAATGCATGCTAGGGAGTTTTTAGTGTGCCCCAGACAGGTCCACATGGGCCAGCTGGTGTGCAACATGTGAGTGAACATTAGAATTCACACCCTGAGTAACCCTCAACTACTCCGGCCAGTGAGCATGGGGCAGGACAAACTAAACTAGAATAATTCATGTTTCCTCTCACCCTCCAAAAAAGGCCATAACCAGCCTCACTGTGCTATCTCAGTACAGTAATATTTGGCATAAGGTTGACAAAAAGGATTCATATCGTGGATTAAATATTGCTCTTCGGGGCAGGGATTATCCAAGAGAAGTGTTTGGAACATGGATCCCCCCGAAAAGCAGAAACTGAAATATTTCAGTCTAGAAATGTTGCTGTGGTGCCCCATGCTCCCGTGTTCCTCTGCAGGGCTGGCTCCCTGGTCAAGACTGCCCCTCCCCAAAAGAACCAGGGTCTCCGTTCTTGGGAAGGAGAGGCAGTTGCATCACAGGAGTCCCAAGGCTGCAGTGCACCACAGGAGATTTAATCCTGCTGGGGAGTGCAGCCCCCGAGGAAAAAGGGGACAGGAAGCAACAGAACTACACCTCCCACAAGGCACAGGGACAGCATTTCCAAATCAAACTAACATGTTGAAAACCCAGTTTGCCCCTCAAAAACAGCTTTATCAGAATATTTTCAACCAGCCCATCTCTTAAATGTATCAACTTTCATGGTTTTAAGACACTCATCACACACATTTATAACCCTTAAGTCTAACTGCTGAATTAGGTTTTAGAAAAGCAGAAAAATGGGTTATCCCTAGTGCTTAATTTGTAATGAAAGAGGTGCGGGGCTCGAGCCATTTTTTTTTACATTCATAACCTATGTAGCAAGCCCAGAAGTGCCCGGGCTCTGAACCCCCAAACCTAGAGGTGCTGGGGCTCAGCCATTAAGCACTGGTTATCCCCAAAGTGCTTTGTTAAAATTGATATTTATAACGCCAAATAGAGCTCCAAAAATTTTGAAGCAGTATATGATGCAGCTGGACTTAACTCCAGTTGTCTTCTTTTATTTTTCAGTACTTCATTATGACAGGTCTCTGATATAGTCGAGACTATAACCTTTGAAGCAATAGTTTTAATTATGTACTCACACGTTTATTCAAACTTGTCATTTGCAGATTGACTTCCTTCCAAGGTTATTTTTGGAGATCGAATTAAATCAGAGTCCAGACACACAAACTACCTTGGTATTTCATGCTGATATGAATTAATGAACCTTCAACAAGGGAGATTTAATATGTTCAGAGTTGGAATGCAAATGCTCAGTGGCCACCTAGTAAAATACTAACATACTTCTCCCCCTCCCCTTGTATTTTGCTAGGTAATATGGTCACTTCCAGAGTTTTGTGGAAATTTGTTTTGGGTTTATGGATCTATAATTAAGGATTATACTGGGCTGGATTAAGAGATAATACTGTTGTTCTCATTAATGAGTGTACCAGCCTTTAAAACACAGTACAAAAAGATGTATCTGCAGTGAAATATCCTAAGTAACATGAATATACATAATGGAAAAACTACTCTTTTTCCCTACATATTTAAATTATAGTTTTATTTTTTTTCTCCTTGATAGATTGTGCCGTCCTAACATGGTGGCTACTTTCTCATGCAAATAGTGCTAGTGACTTTAGTGAGACTCCTCATGTATGTAAGTACTCATCAAAAGGAGTAAGGATTGCACAATCTAGACCAGGGCTCAGCAACCTTTCAGAAGTGGTGTGCCGAGTCTTCATTTATTCACTTTAATTTAAGGTTTCGCGCGCCAGTAATACATTTTAAGGTTTTTAGAAGGTCTCCCTCTATAAGTCTATATATTATATAACGAAACTATTGTCGTATGTAAAATAAACAAGGTTTTCAAAATGTTTAAGAAGCTTCATTTAAAATTAAATTAAAATGCAGATCTTACGCCACCGGCCCGCTGGGCCCGCTGCCAGCCTGGGGTTCCATTCACCTAGGCCGGCAGCAGGCTAAGCGGGACCGGCGGCCAGGACCTAGACTGGCAGTGGGCTGATCGGCTCAGCCTGCTGCTGGTCTGGGGTTCTGTCCGCCGCTCCTGCCAGCCAGGGTCCTGGCCCCACTCAGCCCGCTTCCGGTCTGGGATCCCGGCCCTGCTCACATAGAGTGGATACCTACCTTCTCCCTGGTTCTAGCCCATTCCCTTCCACTCTCTCTGCACTGAGCTGACGGTGGGAGTGCCCTGAGCACAGGGCTGGGGGTGAAGGAGCAGGCTGGGGGTTGGGGTGTAGGGTCTGGCCAGGACTAGAATGAGGGAGGGGGCTCAGGGTTGGGGCAGAGGTTTGGGTGTGGAGTGCTTACCTGAGCAGCTCTCATTTGGTGCGAGGGGTGCAGGAGGGAATGTGCGGGGGATGCAGGAGCTCCTGTTTGGTGCTCAGGGTGGGGGTGGGAATGTGGGGGGTCTACGAGTCAGGTCATGGAGTGTGGGAGGGCTGGGTATGTGTGGGGGGTGCTGGAATCAGGGCTGGGATCGCGGGGGGGTACAGGAGTCAGGGCATGGGGTGTGGAGGCGGCTGGGTATGTGTGTGGGGGAGTGCTGGAGTCAGGGCAGGGTGCTGAGAGCATGTGCGGGGGGTGCAGGAGTCAGGGTATGGGGTGTGGAAGGGCTGGGTATGTGTGGGGGTGCTGGAATCAGGGCTGGGGTCGTGGGGGGTGCAGGGGTCAGGGCAGAGGGCTGGGAGCACCCTCACGACCCTAGCCCACACCCTCAGCACCCTGCCCAGAGCGACTCATGGCAGGGGGCTGGAGGGGATATGCCCTGATTCCACCCCCCCGTTCCCACAGCCCCGTCCCCACCTCTTCTCCGCCTGCTCCCCGGAGCAGCGAGTGCACTGCGGCTCCGCTTCTCCCCCTCCCTCGCAAGGGCCATCAGCTGGTGGGTGGCAGGGAGGGAGAGGAGGAGGGGCGGGGACCCCGCACGCTGGGGGAGGAGGCGGGGAGGGGAGAACTCACCTGCCCAGCAGCAGCAGCTGCCAGCAGGACCAAGCTTCTTCACCCTGCCCCCATGGGGGGGCCGGAGAAGAGCGGGTCGGAGCGAGCAGGATTTTTAATGGCACGCTGCTGCCTGCCGGGCCACAGCCTGGGTTCGGCAGCGGGCTGAGCGGAGCCGGTGGCTGGGACCCGGCAGACAGCAGTGTGTAATTAAAAATCAGCACGCGTGCCAGAGGTTGCCGACTCCTGCGCTATACCTATGACACACATCTCTGACACAACTGCCCTAATTTGGTCTCTCTCCATGTTATAACTCTGATGGGGAGGAGAGGGATGGGTTTATGGAACATACTAGTCTCTTTAATCAATGTGAGATTATTATAGAGAGGAATAGTGAGTTCCCTTTTCGCTATTCAAGCCCTGCAGCCTTGGCATTTTCCAAGACACAAGCCTTCAGTTCCTTCTGATTTTCTATCTGACCTTCCTAAATGCAGATTGTCTCAAAAAGCCTGATTCTGCTTAGTTTGAAATATATGGGAGTTTTTCCATTGATTTCAGAAGCAAGTAGGTTTAGACTCTGCTCCCTCAATTATTCTTACTATTCTAGTATTGGTTGCTGTTTTTGTCCATTTCCACTCCTGTCTGATATGTTCTCATTGATATGTAAGACACTCCGGAAGCTATCAAATACAGTTTACGTTTATTTCTAGTAGAAATTACTCATAGCAATGGGTTACAGCTAAAAAGCTCAATCTCCAGTTACAAAGGTTCTGTTTTAACTTGAGTGCAAAGCACCTCTTTCGTTTTTCAGAAGCTGAGTTGAAGTGGGAGCAGGCCAGCAAAATATTCTCTGATAGCCTGTGAAATTAGTTTTCCTAGTGTGATATCTTGGTATTCCCACAACTGATTTAGATTCAAAAATTCAATTTCTGAAGCCTTCAGATCTGAACCAAATCTGACTGCAGCTGGTTTTGTCCATCACAGGGTCCAGTCAGTCTCTTTGCCTGGCAGGTTTAGCGGCTCATAAATCTGAAGCCTGTTAACACTGTGATTGACCTTGTTCTAATCCACTATCATTTTTTGCATGTCTTTAATCCCTTATGTTTTTTAGCTCTATCTTCTCCAGAATCTGACTCACTCAGGAAAGTAGTTATAGAAGATTCTTTTAAATTAACTGCACAAGTACAATTTATTACAATTCTAACTGAGGGCTTGACTTTCCCATTTTAAGGGAGATTACCTTGACTTCAGGGCTGTCACTGGAGATGATCTAACTGAAGAGCATTATTTACCTTTTAGCCCCTCAACCACTGATGGAGAAAGCTACATGATGGGAAAATGGGCTGTGGGCAATGTCAGAATCAAGAAGGGGACATTGCATGTCACATTCTTCGTGAAAGAGCTATTCCAAAAATCCATTGTTGGTTAATTAGCAAACCATTAAAAAAAATTCAGTGGCATGTCCAGAACTGAACATTGATATGTCCAAAGCTGAACAAAGTGTTCCAGTGCCATCTCACCAGAGCACGAAAAGATTACCTATTAACTGATTTCTCCAATGCACCAAACAAAATAATGCTTTTTTCAGGACACCAAAACTATTTGTGAATTCAGGTTGACTTCAGTGAACAGCTTATTTCATCTAAACGGAAAGAAAAAAATTGGAAAGTGTCAAAACAGTTCATTTTTGAAAACCATCATTACAAATAGTTGTTTCGCTTATAAAATGCTGTTTCAAAGTGACATTCAAAGTGTTTCATTTGAGCGGGGGGGAGTGCTTGGGCACCAAACTGACCAAAAAATTGCTTAGCTTTACTTATATCTTTTAAGTGTTACTTCTTACTAGACTTCCTGCCTGCTGAATATCTGTATTTCAGGTTGATTTTCTCCCAAAAATCTTAACTGGGCAAGGCCACTATCATTTTCTACCCTCCGTCTTATCTTTCTGGGCCTCTTAATAGGGTCTCTTTGTCCTCACTGACTTTTGTTACTAATCTCAGTTTAATTTCATCTTCACATTTCTTTGAACATACAGACTAAGACTGGACCTGACACAGATCACTGAAGTATCACAGCAGCTATCTCCCCTCAACTCAGCATTTTGCAGTGCATTGTTTCAACACACAAGAGCCCATCCTGCACTCCTTACACGAGCAAACATTCCTGCCTGCAAGTAAGTGGTCATGCTGATTTCAGTGAGACTCCATCTGTAACTACTCGCAGACATTAATAATGTGATGTAGACTCAGGCGCTTTGCTTGGTTCCTTCAGCTATTTTACAGACTATATAACAGTGTTTGTTGCCAAGACAATTGGAAAATACATCACTCCATAGAGTATAGAAAGGAGAGAAGCCAAGGGCACTACAGAGACTAAACAAAGATGCAGCCTGTGTGCTCCATCTGCGTGCCAGGGAGCCCAATGCTTTCTCAAGCTACCCCATAGCACTCCATTGCCCCCCTACTGAGGCTGTGGCTTATAGGCAATAGGCACAAGGTAGCCCTCTATGGTGAGAATATGTGTGACATTAATAGTTAACAAGTATTATGTCATCTAGCTCTGGCACTTCCTGGCAACTGTTAGGTGTATGGGTTATGGGCCTGAGGAATAATTCCATCAGTTAAGAAACTAGGAATCCTGTCTGTCATCATTGTTTCAATAATTCACTCACCATATATTAAGGGCATACTTTAATCATGACCATTAGTTCGCTGCTGGTGAGAAGACAGGAAAGACATTGTTACATACAGCCTCTGCTGTGCTTTGTGGTTGTTGTGGAAAATGGTGCAGTGGCTAGACATCATAAGAAAATAGTCCTACCTTTTCAAGGCTGGCAAGTGATTTTGGGGGCCTCTGTTTTTGGCTGCCCAACTCAAAACACTGTAAAGTAGCCTTATTTTTAGGAAGGGCTGAGTGCCTCTCCTCTGAAAATCAGGCTCCATTAAAAGGTCTCAAGTTGGACAGCCAAAAAATAGAGTTGCCCAAAATCACTAGTACTTTTGAAAATGTAGCAGGATAGGGCCAATTAGGCAATTGTAGGAAATTGGGTACTGGGCACAACCAGAAACGCATCACAGGGATAGCATGTATAGACTATGAACAGGATGGAAAGAAAAATATATTGAGGGTCAAATTCACCTGTGCTGTGAAGATCTAATCTAAGGATTTCCACACCATTTTGATTCTGCAATTGGGTGTATGCAGGTGGGGCTGCAGAGGTCTAGATGTCTCTATCTTCCTTGCATGCAGCAGAAGGAGTCTTTATAAAAACACTGAGCACAATAATGGGACCTAACTAGGGAGAAGACTGGAGAGTAGCCCCTGGCTCTACATTGGCATGAGTGCAGTGCCACGAACACAGCATGTAATTAGCACTAAATAGCTGCAATTGTTACTCCAGCCCAAGAGCAGAGAAGACATAAGGGCCCATGCTGTAATCCTGTTCTCTGGTCCCAGATTAGGGGTAGCTTTTGTCTCCCTGTAATTCACTCTCCTAGAGGCAGCTTATTCAGGTTTCCTGGGGATGAAAGCAACTTTGCTCTTTTCATATATGGAACTTTAAGAACAGTGGTGACTGTGTCAAGTTCCTGTATCCTTGGGTACATCTATACAGTCTGCAGCAACGAGCCTCCTGGCTGGCATTGCCAGACTTGGGCTTGTGCTAGCACTCTGACAATACCTACACACATAGTGCTCTGAAGTTGTAGCTCAGACTGAAGCCAATCCCCCTCCCTATGCTTCAGCACCTAAGCTCCAGCCTGATCCTCACCATCTCCAGGGCTATTTTTAGCTTAGTAGCATGAGCCCAGCAAGCCCGTGTTAGGATATAGATATTCAGGCCTGTCTGTAAAGGCCTATACTCTAAGAATTTAGGTGTATTCTTATCACTTAGCTAGTTATAGAGGTATAAAGAAAGAATCAAAATCACCGTCTGCCGGTGTAAGGGCCTTCTCTTACTGTGACAGTCTGAGTCCCTGTTCTTAGGCTAAGATCTTTGGCTAAGAAGCAGAGGTAGCCATAAGCTGGGAAGCGAACGGTCACATCCTTACATTCCAAACTAGTCACATTGAAAGAAGGTGCTATTGGGCTGTTAGGAATACAATCCTGTCCTGATAATGCCTATCACCTCTAGAGAAAGGGAAGTGCCTAGAAGTTGTAAAAGGAAACTTAGTTTGATAGCATCCTGTCTGGCAAGAACTCACTTATCAATAGCTGGGATGTGAAATCCTCATTTCTGTGTTTTTCTATCATTGTAGCCCCCATTACCCTATTGTTTGTTTGTATAATTTCTGTCTGGTTCTGTGATTGTTTCTGTCTGCTGTATAATTAATTTTGCTGGGTGTAAACTAATTAAGGTGGTGGGATATAATTGGTTAAATAATCATGTTACAGTATGTTAGGATTGGTTAGTTAAATTTCAGGAAAATGATTGGTTAAGGTATAGCTAAACAGAACTCAAGTTTTACTATATAGTCTGCAGTCAATCAGGAAGTAAGGGGGGGAATGGGAACGGGAACGGGGGTGGGGAAATTGGAATCATGTTTTGCTAACGGGGGGAATGGGAACAGGTACACAGGTAAAGCTCTGTGGTGTCAGAGCTGGGAAGGGGACACTAAGGAAGGAAACTGTAATCATGTTTGCTGGAAGTTCACCCCAATAAACATTGAATTGTTTGCACATTTGGACTTCGGGTATTGTTGCTCTGTTCATATGAGAAGGACCAAGGAAGTAAGTGCGTGAAGGAATAAGCTCCCTAACAGCCTGCATCTGCTGACCCATGGCAGGAGCCTCACTCTGCAGGCTGTGTGGAAATACCCTTTAAGATCTCTGGATCATTTGCATGGCAGAGGTAAAAATATTTGTCAGATCAAAGCAGCTGGAGATGGGTTGGAGACTGAAGTGTGGCTAAATTCAGCTTGTAAAATAAGGACTTCTCACTGCACATTCTCTCTCATTTGTTTGTCTTGTTATTCTGCTTTAGTTAAAGTCATTGAGTAAAATCTTGACCCCATTGAAGTCAACAGCAAAACTCTCATTGAATTCCATCTGACCAAGATTTTACCCATTTTAGTTTATTTAAAAGGTAAGTTTAGTTTATTGGATTTGTGGAATCCTGGAATATTCAGTAGAGAGGATTCAGAGATTATTCAGTAAATCAAAATTCTGGATAAGCACACCTTTGAATTATGGGGAGGTGTGGATTCATATAATGGCCAAATTTGCATCTAAACTCTTTCTAGCTAGCTCTGGATATACATGCTCCTGAATTTGGTGTGAGTTTGTGGCTGGAATCTGTAGCTAAGTACATTGCTAACTAGAACGTATGGCCTCAGTGTCTTACTATTGATGTAACTCTTACAATGTACTATTAACCAGTGTTCCATCCTTTTCCAAGATGTGCTTAAAAAATCATTCCTCACACTGAAGAGTACTTTAAAGCAATCTAATTAATATTTACCACACTATTTTACTTGATGGGTAGATAGAAAATTGCCATCAGTTTTTCTTTCCCCTCATTAAATACACCCTTATTCATATATTTTTATATTTTTATTCTGAATATATGGCTTTCTGCATAATTCAGTAAGAAGGAACTCTTAATGTTCACAGGAATTTACATCCATTGATTTAATCTACTGTATAATTCTATTCATTGTCTTCCTCTGATGCTTTCTTGGGAATAAATAAAACAAAAATATCAACAAGCACCACAAAGCAGCAACATTGTGTCTAGTGTATCTTTAGTTTCACTTTATGAACAGGATCTTAAAAAATAGTCAAATTGACTCAAGTTAGATACTTACAATTTGAATAAAAACAGAAGGACTTAGGGCTTGGTTCAGTAAAATACTTAAGTACATGCTACACTTTAAGCACAAGAGGTTCCATTGGAAGTCAACGAGGCTACCATGTACTTAAAGTTGTCATATCCTTAAGTATCATGCTGAATCAGGGCCTAAAAATGTACTCTGTCACAGGAAAAAAATGCCACTTTTATCAGACAATAGATCTAACCCATGATGGAGAGGAAAATGGGTTTGGCCAAGGGAATCTTTCCATTGACCTGATACACAGCAAATGCCAGTCAATGTCCTCTTCCTTCCTAGTAAGCCGTGTCCCTGGAAAGCTTTTTAATGACATCGGATGTATCTACAAATTGAGTGAGTTTGTTTTTTAAATTACCTAGAGAATTTATTGCAATTTAAAAACAAAAGTTATTCTGCTCTCATACTTTTTGCATTTCCATTTTATATGCTGTGGATTTGGAGGTTCTCTAGAATGGACATAGCATTTAAGATGTGGTAGAACATTCTGAGAGAAGCATAATATTAAAAAAGTTTTCTCCTGCATCACAGATTACACTAACCGAAGAAACTTAAACTACTCTCTATTCCTCAAATGGTGGTGAAAGAAGTAGGGCTTAAAAAAATGGAAGTCTTTCCTTGAAACAAAAGGACCCTTCATTTAATTGGTCCATAGACAGTTTGGAAATCTGTATTTTTGTCCTGGGTGGAGCCAGGCAAAATGGCTCCTCCCATTTCAGTGAGCTTTCAGTTGATGTAGAAGTAAGATCTCAGAAATGTCACTATTACCTTCCTCTGAATAATTTTGATTCTTTTTAGCTGATAGAGTATGGATCCAATTTGTATAGAGAACTGGGGCAGTTTCAAGCAGAGGGGGATGAGGTGGTTTCAAATATTAAAAGAAGCAATGTAAAACTACTGACTTGTACATACTGATGGGTTCTGAATTAGTTGTAACCTCTCAGGAAAGTGAGATGGCAACATAGGGACATTTAAAGATGATATTGGCAAACCACCCATCAGTAGTAAGAGAGGCAATGTGCTGTATTAAAAAGTTATTAGAAAATATGAAAAATATAGGGTCATTATATGGACTGACGGTGTCACAACCTTCAATGTTGCACTCAGTTTTGGTTAACTCATCTCGGAGAACATATCACAGTCCACAGAAGGGGACAAAGTTTATGAGGTATCAGTAGGGAATTCTATGTAGGGAGATAATAAGTTATTTAATTTGAAGTGGAATAGAGACAGACAATAGAGGTATAAAAAGAGACGTTATGTTGAAGGCTCATTGGACATTCCTATTTATTTTGATTCATAATATAAGAGATTCAATCAAATTAAAATATATACAAAGAAATTTTAACACACACAGCGATGAACCGTGGAACTACCTGCACAAAGTATTGAGCTTAATAAAAGTTCATAGAGGATGAGATATTTAAGGCCATTTTCATAGTGGACTCCACCAAACCTCCATGTACATATGCATGTGCATCTTTTGTCATGCAATCACACAGCCTGCACAAAAAATGATAGAGTTTGAATGTGCAAAATCCATTGTCACTTGATTAGATATAAGACTTCTGCATACAAATTCTGTTTTGTGTCCATGCAGTTGGCACAATTTTGTACCAAAAACTACGCACAAGGGTAACTGCTCAATCAGAAATATATGTACACAGAGAGAGAGACTATGTATTGGAAAATTGAAATGTATTGAAAAACTGTATAAGGAGAGCACTTTTCATTAAACTAGTTAGGATAAGAGTTACTAAATTTATAAGATTTACCAGTCTTCTTGTTTCAGGTCATAAAAAACACAGTTGGAATTTAAGAAATAAGGCCCTCAAGATCAGGCCCTAAGTATTTCCTCTTGCTATTTTAGTATTGCACATTCAAGTAGGTGCATTAATGAAGTGGGGTAGCAGGGGAAGAAATGCCACCTTTCTCTGATGCATTCAGTACAGGTCATTACCACATACAGGGTACACAGCTAATGCATATGAACCAGTCTTTTCTGGTATGGCAATAATTATGTTCCTTTATTCACACCTTCACTGCTCCCTGGAGTTCACTCTTTACCTCTTCTAACCTGGCATTTTAGCCACTACACTCTGGTAGGTTTCTTTAAAAACCTTTTAATTCCTCTGATGACTTTTACTTTCTATAAAACTAATATTGCATCAGGAATAATTTCCTCAATGCAGCTTCCATAACCATGGCTGTACAGTTTTATAATATACAATATTTTAATGCTACTAAAAATGCATTCTTTTCCAAGCTCAGGAAGTGGCATAAATCAAAAAAAATACATGGCCCATTCCTGCATAATTGAAGTCAATAGCCATAAATAAATAAATATAAACAAACTAAACCACGAATGACTTCAGTGGCACCGAGTAAGACCCATATTCAGTAATATTCTTAACCTTTAATGTTCTTTGCAACTCCCAATGAATTTTTCACATTTGGAAGTGGATTGTTCTTGCTATTCCTACCTCAATTAAAAGGGCTAGATTGCTTATGCACTTAAGGCTGTGCCTTAAGTCCAAGTGCAGTCAACCCTGTGATTGCAGCGTAGGCATACCCCTAGTGCAACCCCCTCTCCTGGCCACTCACAGCTTCCGTTCATAGTTGGGCTGCAGTGCCACAACCTTGTGCATGCTGCTGAAGGACATGGAGTTTATGTCCTAGTGTTGAAGCACATTAGAAATACAAGGCTTTCCGTAATAATATGTCCTATCAGTTCATACTAACTTCCAGTGTAAGAGTCTTACTGACACTAACAAATACACAGACAGTCTGTCATGGTCAGTGGTTCAGGAGATATTGTGAAAGCAAGCAAATGAGATTAATGCAAATGACTGTACCATATTCTATTACCAACATGAGGTCATTGAGAGAGAGAGAGAAGGCAGGGGAGGCCCTTTGGTACCAAAGAGTTAAAGGGAGCCTAGGATGCTTTGCAAAGATGATGGATGGGGAAGAATACAGTTGACCCCTTATTCAAAATGTTTCAGTCTTAAAAATTTTCATGCCTGACAAAGTACTGAGGTGGGGCTATTTATAAAGCATTTTGAGAGCCATAATTAGTACCCAGAATAGTAATAAACACAACTCTACCTGAGTCTAAGTGAGAGTGCATCAAGTGTATAGCTCATAACCTTGGAAAGGACAATACATTTAACAAAACAATAGCTATTGCAGATTAATATGCACAAGCAGATTTGTAAATATGTTTTTACAGCTAAAAAAGAAGTTAAAGATCTGATTACCAGGGAGATGCCTTAAGCATGTGCAAAAACATACTGCGACTAATAGTGATTAAGGAGGATGTGTTGTGACATATACTATTTTTTTGCCACATTGTTGATGCTTCCTTCCAAATGCTGAAGCAAACATGATATCCTTCAGGCAGCGGGTATGACCTAATGCATCTTCTGTCAGTGTTTTGAGACCCAATTTTACTTCTTGAGACTTTATCTGCTGAATTCATTGCCTCATACACTTTTAGCTAACAGAGAACACACATCATTTCCCATACTTTCAGTCTACAGGCATGGAATTGGCAGAGCTCATCCAACATCCCAAAGTCTATCCAGCATAAACTCTGGTTTGCTAAGAATGCTTTTTCACGTCTGTTGGATGGGCAATGATGCACAAGTTCATGATCTAAATCAAACAAACACACAAGGGAAGGCTAGTTGGTGTAATCAGGCAAAAAATTGGTCAGTTCTCACTTGGTTCTTGTCTCTCTTGCCTGAACAAGTGTTTCATACACCACATATTTTGAAAATTTATGGCCCACCAGAATACTCAGGGCTTTGCCAAGAGGATCTTCATCTTGGCCAGGTGTTTTGTTAAACAGTGAATCATAAAGGTCATTTACCACCTCAGCCATATAAAGTGCAAATTGTCTTTTTGGATTCTCAGCGCCTCAAACAGATTTCTGGATCTGCTTGTTCTTTTGGCATCACTAAGCAACAGCTGCATCTGCAAGGATAAAAAATGCTGGGACTGAACATAATGTAAATACCATGCTGCACTGTTGGCTATTTAACTCCTCATTATTCTCCCACTTGTGTTTTATGGTTTTCTTTCACGCTTACTGCATTTCCCTTTTAGTTATATGTCCCTGTTTTACCAAGGCTTTTGAGATTTCCCCCTTGAATTACTTCCAATAGTTAGTTAATAATCACAGATGGTTGCCACACAATTATCCGCAGCAGGGAAGGCTCCCCCACATATGCAGCTCTGCAGTTGCAGTATGCGGCGAGATATTTTAATTGTGAGCATAAGGAAATGGAATACCCTACTAGTGGGGGGAGGCAACTTTTTCCTGTATGATATGGTGCTGCCTGACTGCAGATTTGTTGCACTTCTTAATGGCGGTTTGTTTCTCCTTAATATTTTATTCCATGCTCTTATGTTGTCTTTCAGTTTTTCCCTTTTCTCAGCACAGGTTGGATACTCTCACCACCAGGTACTGTGTCTCTGTGGAAGTAAATCTTGGCAAGCTTAAGGTGCAAGCTTAACACCATTTAAAAAAAATGAGAACTGAAGAGCCTACTCCACATCAACATCCAGCAGTGCAATTGTTCTCAGAGTACAATACTAGGGTAGACTTCAAATGACGATATTACAGTGCAACAGTACCCCATCCTTCTGTCTGACTCAAGGAGGAGAGGAAGATGTGCCAGTGGTTAGGGCACTAGCTTGTGACACCGGAGAACACAAAGTCTATTTCCTGCTCTGCCAGGCTTCCTGTGAGACCTTGGGCAAGTTGCTCAGTCTCTCTGTGAGACATTACTCTTCTTGCCAGGTGTTTAGATAGAATACTAATAGGGGTCATATCAGTAATTAGGATGGATACAGTGAATCAAACACCAAACTTCCTTGGCTGCTGAAGTTTGGATGATAAAGCTAATAAGATTTTTAAAAATAAAAAGAAGCAACTCTTGTGCCTTTCCTGCTTCTGGTTTCTCTGATGCAACAGTTTGGATTCAGCTTTTTCCACTAGCAAGTGTACAAATGTCACAGGGTTCCTTCCATTTGGAAAGATTCCAGCAATTAGAGATATTGTCTAAATTGGGAGCTGGCAGGAACCCATATAAAGACTTTCTAAAACTGTTTTTATTTTTTGTTTAAGTGCTAGAGCTGTGTACAAACATATTGACAATCACTGCACTAAAACGGAGTGTAATGGGAGGTTCTAACATCATGTGCACCTGCTGGTGCTGTGTGTGTTACTGAAGTCCTTTCCCCACTCTTGGCATCTCCTGTAGGTTGTTAACCTTGGTCAGGGTGAGGTGGGGGGAGAAGTCTTCATGAGCATGGCTTTCTGGCCAGGTCACAATCAAAACAAATGCCTTCATCAGGGTCTTCAGGCTTGGCTGTGGGCTCTTTAAAGTAAGCTTTTTTCCTTGGGCTTCCAAACGAACCTTGTCCTCTTCTTCTTGGGGTTTACACCATTTCACTGGTGGGAGAACACAGGCCCACGAACTACTCCAGATCCCAACCCGGGAACCCTAAAAACAGCCGCCATGTACTGCTCAACTTCATTCTTCTGCAGGTATTTCCCTGGGCCTCCTCCCACCTGGCCCCTTTTATCTTCACTCCCTACTTCAGAGTTCAAGTTCTCAGTGCTATCACACTTGCACTCTCCCCCTCCCCAGCTCCAGCCAGAAGCAAACTCTGGTTATCCCTCAAGCTCCTGTGGCCATAGGGGAGCACCATTCCTTGACCCTCTGGGCCCAGCCAGGAACTGATCTGCTAAGGCCCTGCAGCTCCTTTTATCTGAGCCTGCTGGGCTCTTGATTGGTTGCTTCCATGCAGCCTCACATTAGTAGCTTTCCTGGGGCTGTAGGTAGAAGTATAGAGCCTCCAAAAGGAGGCCATGAAGGGTTGGGCACATCCCATTCACAATGAGACGTTAGAAGGGTGTTTATATGCAAATGAGCTACTGTAGGGGTCATTTACCTTCGGTGCCTGATCTGAAGATAATCTCACATATTTGGGTAGAATAATTTGCATTAGTTAGGTGGTGTGTTCAAACAGTCCCCATTTTGGCCAATTTTTTCCTTAAAGCCACCCGTTACTGGAGCATTTCCATACGAAGACAGATACATGGAGTGCACCTAAGGTGGGAGCAGCACCCAGATTTATTGTGCATAAGTGTTTCACTCTCTGATCTCGGGTATCCAAAATTAGTTCCAATGTTAAAAAGAAACTGAGCTTGCCAATGCAGCAAAGTATTTCCCCTACTGTTGAAATCCTACATTTCTTTTTAACTTCCTGGAAACCATACCTGCATACACTCCTCTGGATAATGGAAAATAATAAATAAAGTCGCAAATCTCAAGTGAGTACTACTTTTCTATGCTTCTAATTAGCTTTCGAAGAGGAACAGAAAGACAAAGTCCAAGGTGTGAATCTTTACATTTGCTGTAAGTTGAGTATGCCTCTCAAAGTGGCTTTCCCAGTTCATAATCTTCACAGTGTTGCACAGATGCCATACTTCTGAACAAATAAATGATACCGATGTTATTCTTAACCTAACATACATGCCCTTATTGTCATAATATGCCATTCTGAAACTATACATTGGCGTTTGAAATATTTTACATTTCATGACTCAGCTTCAATATGTATCTGCAATTTTCTAGTTAAGAAGAGTTTCCTTGAAAAAAGGAATAGGTAAGATTGTGAGGAGTCATTTACTTTATTTTTACTAATCATTCATTAGTATTTTGTGCTGTATACTCATCAAAATGTATTTTTCCCCTTTGCATATCCATGCAGTTGATTCATAAGTTCTTCCTTTTTAAAAATTCTTTAGATGTTTTACTAACATTTTTTCACTCACTGTGTTAGGGAAAATTGGTTCTTTTGTTGCAAATATGCTTGCTTCCAGTGAAAGCTTTTCTGATTCTTTTATTCTTACTGTGGCAGAAGTGTTCCTCATAATAAATTAATTTTTCATTTAGTTATTAGAGTTAATAATTCATTTTGTGAAAGTAAAAGTTGGAACTCGATAAGAAACCAAAGTCTGCCTTCAATAATATAATAAGAGAATGTGTTATGAATACAAATGCTTGTTTAAAAAAAAAGTGAACAAGGATCCTTTGCATTTTGTAAATCATAAGAAAAAGGTTGCATAGTGATTGGTGATAAAAGACCAATATTTTAGAGAAATATACCCATGTGCACAAACAATGGTGGGATAGAATTAATCAGACCATAGGGAGTTACAAGGACAGTATGCAGTAGGACACTTTAGTTACTGATTGACCTTGAACATCAAGCAGATATAAAGCCAACTGTTCACTTCACTCATGGACTCCGGTGGGAAAAAAAGAAATCCAAACACCGAACATCAAGCTCACAAACTTATTGCTGTGTGGAAGAACTACGGCCTAATGTTTTGCCTGAATGCATCCTGCATTTGCAACCGACGAGCAAATGCTATTGTTCCTTGAAGTTTTATTCAGCTTCTTAATAGATCCAAACCAGACAGAAGAACAGAAAGTAATTTGAGAATAAAACTCACCAGGCCAAATCCTGCTGTGTTACATTCACGCACGTCTGAAGTTGCTCCGCCAGAGTCAAATCTAGCTGAGTGCACTAGTGAAACTAAGAATTTGGCTCACATGGAAGACTACAAGCAACAGTTCTGTGCAGGAACCACCATTATTTATAGTAGAGGCAGAATTATGAGATGAAAGAGGAATATTAGGTCACCTAGTCCCATTGCCCTGCCAATACAAAAGGTTTCCTACAGTACATATTCCAGGATTTTGTCCAGCCTCGTATTAAAAATCCAAAGGAACAGGACTTCCATTCATTCACATGCAATCTTAGAGTGGTATGTTCCTGCTGCTGTTGAAATTCTGTCCCTGAAAGTAACATTGACAGAAAACTAGCACACCATGAGTTCTGCCTGACAACAGGAGAAAGCTGGTAAGGCAATGAACACCACATAATTTAAGACCAAAGAGAACTATTTCATGACATGATGCAAAAAGGTACATCCTTGGTCCTATATTAGATTTATTGTTATGTCATTAGACAGATCCAACCTAATTTCACCACTCTCTTATTCTTGTGACATTTGAGTGTTTTGTTGTTCTTTGTTCATTACTTGCTGAGTAGGCTTTGTATCATACTGTACTAAGATGAGACAAGGACCTTACTTCCCTCAAGGATTTTGTAACCAAAAGGTTGCATACTTCACATTGTATAGAGCCCAGAGAAAGGGAGCTCCATTCCCTTTGAGGCAGTAAAATGCCTCTCTGATGTATAGGGGAAGCATGCCCACAGCTACATCCTTCAGCAGCTGCAGAATACTGCCCCTATGCATTGATCCTATTCAGCTGGCTAGTGACTCAATAACCTATATCTTCAAGACCCTGCGGATTCAACCCTGCAATCTCTTGGACATTCTTTTCTTAAATTTGTAGCTGGTCCCTTGTCAAACCAAGCATTCTATTTTTTCTATCCCTGAACAACCTTCAAATACTGTTTATTGAACCGTTTTGTTATTTCTTAAAATCTCTGATGTCCCTTATCCCCTATGAGAAGCTGCAGCGTTTTCTGTTATTAACTTGAGTCTTCACATTTACTCTGCATTCATTCTTCTCACCCAGCTTCTGAGAAAAAGCTTTAGATATTGAAAGCTGTTATTCTACAGATTCCCAGCTTCCAGTAATGCCACAGGAGTATCCCAGAATATTGTAATAGCAATTCCCGGGGCTTGGGTTAAGAGTTTATAAAATATGTTACATTTTAATGTTGATAAACTTGTTTATTGTATATCCAAACCCATTCTTTTTGCCACAGTTATTCTTTCTGTAAGTATGAATAGAAAATATAACCCATTTTCTATTATGTTTGACTTTTACTTTTGCAACTTTGTAAGTTCTTCGTTCATGCAAATGTTTTTAGATTTATGTTTGAAATATGTAATTCTTGTACATCAGTTGCTGGCAATTCCTGTTTGCCAAACACAAACCCCAGATTCTGGGACAAAGTGGAGTGTTATGCATTTTGAAAAAGTTAACATGCTTGCGTTTGCGGAGATGGTGTTATCGAGAGGTCAGTGCAGAGGGGTTGGAAGTCAAAACTCCTGCGATCATTAAGAATGCTACTTTTCCATTGTGTGACCTTGGTCAAATCACATTGTCATCTACCAGCCTGAGAATATGCTTCCTCTCTCATATAGTATTGCGAGGTTAAATTAGCATCAATAAAGAGCTTTGAGATTTTTTTCAGATCTCTACATTTTATTTCCTCCAGGGAAAAGTGCTTTAGAATAGATGGGATTTTGGCTATATCACACTTGGACGTGAGCAACCAATGAAATTTCAAGACCCTGCAGTGGACTGGAGACCTACAAGATAGGAAACGTAGAGTTGGTGAGTGTACACCATGTGCAGAAGATTATGTTTGGGCTTACATTTAAAAAAAACAAACCAGAGAAAAGGCCCACAATAAGCAAAGTTTTATCACTGAGTAGGAACATTGGGGTGATCGCAGGGCCAACATTTTGCCTTTTTTACTTGTGCAAAGTTCGCATATGGTTCCCTACTGTACATGTATAGTTTAGAAAGCAAAATAGTATATTTTGCGTCACTAAGAATTCTGTTCCAGCGGAAGCCCAGTTAGACTGGAACATCAGGGGTGATAGAGTCATGACTGAAATGTATTAGGTGAGTTTAGTGGGAAAAATTCTGTAACATGTGTCTGGCTTACATCAATGCTATGATCATTGATTAATCCCTCATTCTTATGAGCATTACATTCACTCGAGAAGCATAAAGGCAGATTATAAACTCTTCATAGTTGGGAGTGCAAGTTGTGTAGTGCCTAACACAATTGGCCTTTAATCCTGATTGAGCTCTACAATAAGAAACAATTGCTAATAGAACTAAACCTGTCTTGATTTTATTTTTATGGGGCACCAAAATGCTGAAACTGGCTGAGCATTTTTGTTGCTTCTATCTCAAAGCTAGTGTCAATAAAATATAAATAAAGCTAGAAACCAAAAGCAGTTTTCACTCCAGAGAAATCATATTACAAGTCTCTTCCTAAAGTAAAATTTAATGGGTAGGTTATAACAACTCCCTCAAAAGGCATTTACAGGAGACATATTGACAGAGCCTTCGCTATATAGAAAGTGACAGGCAGAAGCAATGTGAGACTTTCCATCAGCTATATTTTGAGATGTTACGGACAGAGTGCTAGGAAGTTACTTCACCAATGCAGTATGTGAAAGAATTCTCAAATTAAGTCCAGTGAGAAGGGTTTCTTCATCTGTGTTTTTGTTTTTAAACTCACATATAATTGTCCATTTACTGCCATTATTCTATCTGTCTGGTCTCAGTAGAGAACTGATGGTCATCAGAAAGAAATCTTCCCCAATTACCAGTGAATAATATCTTTAGTGTTAATAAATTCACTCCCTGATTAGAGAGGGAGTAGTTCTTTCATGAAGCATGTGTTTCAATTGAATTTAATTTTAATCTAGAAACTACCATACGTAATGTATCTTAACAGCTCACTATTACAGGCTTGACAGATATAAGAATCCCCCTATCTTAAAATGCAAGACAGCTATGTTAATACAAAGAGAAACTAAATTGGGGGAGCTGGGTGGGGGGGGGATAAGAGGGGGGAGGAAATGCAGAGTCTAGGAGCCAAATCCTCAGCTTATGTAAACTGGTGTAGCTTCATGTTAGTAAATATTAACTCTTTTAATCTTTTTCTTTCTGTGTATTTGCTACTTACATATCATTTACATATTAGCTATTCCTTAGAATCTTTATGATATTAACATAGAGCATGTTCAATTCTAAGGGTCAGAACACTTGACTGATAAATTGACTCCTATTCAGGAGTTCTGCATGTAAGACTATCTATCTAATCATCAGTGGCATCTCTGTCTATTAATTCCAGATAGTCTGAGAAACCATCCCCTTTATATAATGCTTACATAAGCATATATAAGCCTGGGAAAGTGATAAGGGATGATTGTTACAGCAGATAGAAGAAATTGTTTTGTGGGAAGAAAGACCCACTGAAAGACATTCTCTTGAAGAATTGTTAGACCTCTCAGCAGTAAATAATTATGCCTTCACACATAATTCAGGGAACCTGAGAATGTATAGACATGACATCAGAACATGTTTCTTTTGACAAAGAGGGTTTTCTTTGTTTAAAACCCCACTCTTGTTGGAACTTAGGGAATCAAACTGGGCATCCCTCCAGTTACACTGAAGAGACACAGACCTTCAATCTTACAAAAGGGTTGTAATGTATCTATTCTTTCTGTATAGTGCTATACTATTCTGATTGATAATCTGATTAATAATTCCAATTGAGCCTGCTATTCGACAACCTTGAGTAGTCATTAACTCAGACACACAACATCCACTAACTACAAAGCTTCACTGACTTACAGCAGCTGATGATCAGTCTCAAGAGTAAAATAGAAATGAAAACTCAGCCATATTACACATCCTGCATGTTTCCAAAGAATAAAATTCTGTGCTGTGTCTGAGACAGCACAGAACTCATAGCCCTGGGAGAGGAGGGGTACCTTAACCCCTTAGGTCACCATAGGCCTTTTCAGCCTCTTGATCTCAGGCTGCTCCAGGGGCTAGAGCAGCCCCCAGCATAACTAAGGCTCTCTCTATATATTGAGCTGGGGTGTGATTCCCAGCTCAGACATACCCAGGCTAGCTCTGCTAGAGGTAGCACGCTAAAAACAGCAGTGTAGCCAGGGTAGCATCTTGGGCTAGCCATCTGCTTATGTACCTAGAGCGTCCGTATAGGTACATACTCCTGGAGGCTAGCCACCCATGCTATCCTGGCTACGTTGCTATTTTTAGCCTGTTAGCTCAAGCAGAGCTAGAGTGGGTATGTCTATGTGAGGTGGGAATCACACCTGGAGCTCCAAGTGTAGACATAGCCTATTTCAGTTACAGGCTGACCTATGGCAGCAGAGCTGCTCAGAATCTTTAGAGCGCTGTGAGCTGTGGCCCTGTGCCCAGTGCCTATGTCAGGGCTTGAGAGGGGGTGTCTTCTGGAGGCAGTCTTATGGAGGTCATCCACAGAACCTGCTCCAGGAAAAGCCTCCCTCAGGCAGAACCACTACCCTTTACCCTGTTTGAGCCCTGTTGCATGATATATAAAAGCCAGAGCTGAGATACCCTCCTTTCAGATAACTTACAGATTTTAAGTCCAGAACGGACCCCTGAAGTTTGACCTCAATAATACAGCCCTAGGATCGGGGTAGTCAATTATTTTTTGTCAATGTCCAAATTTCTTGGTTAAGGTATAGTTAATGTCCAGACTCCAAAGGAACATTTTCCCACTGCAATAACAATAATGATAATAATTAGGGTTGCCCTACTCTACTCTACTCTACTCACACAAAACTGAACACCCTTGTCCCATCCCTCCTCTGAGGCCCCGCCCCTTCCCCCCACTCACTCCTCCCCCCGTCACTCGCTTTCCCCTCCCTCACTCGTTTGTTCATTTAAACTGGCCTAGATCGGGGGTTGCAGTGTGGCGGTGGGGGGGAGGGTTCCGGCTGCAGGAGTGGGCTCTGGGGTGGGGCTAGGGATGAGCAGTTTGGAGTGCATGAGGGGGCTTCAGGCTGGGAGGTGCATCCGAGGGGTTCAGAATATGGGAGGGGGCTCCGGCTGAAGCAAGGGGTTGGGGTGAGGGGTGTGTGAGGGCTCTGGCTGGGGGTGCAGACTCTGGTGTGGGGCTGGGGATGAGGGGTTTGGGGTGCAGGAGGGTGCTCTGGACTGGTAATGAGAGGTTCGGATGGCGGGGGTGGGGATCAGGGCTGGGCAGGGGGGTTGGGCATGGAAGGGGGTCGGGGTGCAGGCTCCTGGCAGCACTTACTTCAGGCAGCTCCTGGAAGCAGTGGCTCCTACGGATAGAGTTGGCCAGGTGGCTCCATGTGCTTGCATGTCCACTGGTGCCACCCCCGCAGCTTCTATTGGCCGTGCTTCCTGGCCAATGGGAGCTGCAGAGCACAGTGCCCCCTGGCTGCCCCTACACATAGGAGCCAGAGGGGGGACATGCTGCTGCTTCCAGGAGCTGTGCAACGTGTGGAGTCACAGTCGGCAGGGAGCCTGCTATAGCCCCACTGCGCCGCCAACCAGACTTTTAATGGCCCAGTCAGCGATGCTGAGCAGAGCTGTCAGGGTCCCTTTTTGACCAGGTGTTCCAGTCGAAAACTGGACACCTGGCAAGCTTAATAATAATAAGTAAATAAAAAAAGATTTTTACGGTCTCTTCAAAAGCATCTGGTGGCCCCTATTTGGCCTGCGGTCCATCTATTGACTATCCCTTTCCTAATTCTTCACCCACTAATTACTGCAGTCGATGGTATTATTCTCCCCTACTACTTTAGTAAAAATAGAGCTAGAAAGAACAGTCTTGAAGAAAAAAATTCTTCTAAAAAGTTTCTAAATTGTGAAGTTGTTTTCATTTCACAGGGTTCAAAACAGAAGATTTTGGCTTTTCCAAATTCCTCCTCCTCACTCTTCCCCCCCCCCACCACCGGGTGCAAGACAATTATTTTCCTTTCGCCACCAACTCTTACAAAGTTGAAGTCTAAGAAGTTACAGAGCAGGAAATGAAGCGAAGTGAAAAAAGTCCAAGGCATTATTCATTCTATTGCACTGAGTGGCAAAAGAGGAACAGAGGAAAATGGGGAAGAAAAGGAAGAGATGACAAAATCCTTCTTATCTCATAAAAAATAATAATTTAGAAATGTAGAATTTGGGGGGCTGGACAATAGTTATTTTTAAATATAAAAACAGCTTTATTCTAAAATATTTAATTTTGAAAAAAAAAACATTTTTGATCGAAAAATTTTTGAACCCCCACCCCCGAAACTTAGCCGTAGTAATCATGAACTGAGTGCAGTATGCTCTGGCTAAAATACAATATATCTTTTAGAAAGGCAGCCTATCTTCATTTAAAAACTTCAAGTGATGGAAAATCCACCACATCTCATTAAACTATGCCAGCAATTAATTTCCCTTATACTTAATAAGCAGCATCTTCATTCCACTTTGAATTTTTCAAACTTTATCTTCCAACAATTGAGCTTGTTGTGCTATTGTCTGCTAGATTAAAGAGCCCTTAAATATCAGATATCTTCTTGTATTAGTACTTAGGCCATGATCAAGTTGCTCTTAACCTTTTCCTTGATAAGCTAAATACTTTTATGGGCATGCACTTTACAATATAAATTATGTAATTTTATTTCATTTCTTTTAGATTCACTTTGCTTGCTTTCTGGAACAGGGAGGACATACTGCTAAAATGCCCTACTACCTTCGTTCACAAGATTGGAGGA
Source organism: Dermochelys coriacea (assembly GCF_009764565.3). NCBI lineage: Eukaryota > Metazoa > Chordata > Testudines > Dermochelyidae > Dermochelys > Dermochelys coriacea. The sequence goes on from NC_050072.1 coordinate 119,256,271, forward strand.
GGAAAGAGAAATAGCTTTCTCCCCCTGCTTGTAGTTCTGCCCTACTGAATAATTTGCATTTTAATCATTTTAAAGATTACAACCAGTGGCATTTAAACATCTTTAACAGTATGAGCACTTCTGCTGTATTTGTGCTAGCAGATTTCTGAATAACAGTATATTTTATTTTCCTCAGAGCCCACGGGTTCCTTTCTTCAAAGAACGAGGCTACAAATAACATTTAATCTGTGTCATAGTGGCTTGGGTAGGAATTGAACCAGGTGAAAAAGTGGTATGTTCTAAGCTTCACTTACAATGTAAGTACCACTCACTTAACACAAAAGCTAGAGAGAAATGCAATACACAGTATCATAGCATATTAACTGAATTCAAGCCTTTCTTGGGGGCGACAACTACAGTTGTGTCAAACTTGGCAAGTTCCATCCTTGCAGGTTCTTTTCAGTTAAGATGAGTTTCTATCGTTGGTATTTTTGGATTGAGTACATCTAGTGAAACCTATCCAGAATTGCCAAGTTTTTCATGGTGGTGGCAACATGTAATCATGCAAAACTACCAAATGTCATAGGTTTTCCACTTATATATCAGCCCAGGCTTCCTTGAAATTGGACCTGTGCTCACACAAATCATGAACATGACTCATATTTTGGGTTTCTAAGAAGCCCAGAAACCAAGGAAATTTCACCTATTTGGGACTATTATGAAACTTAAAACACAGCTCTGGCTATCACCTCCACATTGAAAGTTAGAATCAGAATCACAGCTATCAGACTGATTGCTGCCATAAGTCAAGGGCAATACACTTCCATTTACTTCAATAGCCAGATCCTTTGGTCTAGCAGAGTTGCTCACACACCTCCTAGAATTGGCTGGGAACTGAACAACTCCCCTGTTCCCCTATTCCAGTCCAATCAGATTTTTATTTAGCAAACACATTACTATAGTAATTAAGTACCTCACAATACCTAACATAATGGGAGTGCCACTGAAAAAATGAATACAAATCTCAAGGTACACTATTTCTTCCTTCATGTTCTCCACTCAGCCACGTGTTCTGGTCCACCACCACATGCTCCATTACTATGTATTGATCCCAGATCAGTGGTTTGCGTTTTTCAGGCCCAGGCATGTGGATGATCGTAAAATCCAGGCAGAAGGAGTGAAACACATGTGTGGAGGGACCCCTACACACACACACTCACACACACTTCAGCAAGATGATAAATACTTGTGGCACCATAGAGACTAACAAATATATTTGAGCATAAGCTTTCGTGAGCTACAGCTCACTTCAGCTTATGCTCAAATAAATTTGTTAGTCTCTAAGATGCCACAAGTACTCCTTTTCTTTTTGTGGATACAGACTAACACGGCTGCTACTCTGAAACCTAGCAAGATGAGAAAGTCCTTAGATATTTCTCAGCTGCACAGGTAAGATCTGCTTCTAACATTTCAGGTGGTCTTACTCTAACACTTAAAGCTTAGAGTGTGCCACTCTTGCTCATGTCGATCAGTACCTGGCTCCACAAAAAGTCTTGTTATGAAAAAGTCCTTTGGACTACTTGTACAGTATGGCACTATGACCAATTCTAGCCCAGTTTTAGCAGTTTAAGGGCTGGAAAATAAGTAGATTTCACTTTTTAAAGATGGCCTCAGAGGCAACCAGGAATATTGTCACCTTGACACATTTTATGCAATTATACCTGGAATATCCTGAGGCATTACTCACAACTTAAAGTTGGGGTAAACTTAAAGTTGACATGGGAGCCTGGACTCTGAACATCTTATCTTTGATGTGTTTCAAGTCAGACCAACATAGGTCTTTGCTTTGTTTAGGAGCTGCTTTGCTTCTAAATATTGTTGTTTCTATTTGGCAACCGCTGCTCTTCAAGGGTACTTGAGTTCCTTCCTTTATGTCATCCACTGCAATTGTTAAAAGAGACTTTTGTGTATTTTAATCAGTCTTGGCAGAGCTGGAGGTGAAAATTCTCATTGAGTACCCTGATATTTACTGTGTAATATACAGTATTTTCTTATCTAGGTATCATTGAACAGATGTAGAATAAGCATTCAGGACTTTCTGAAGAAGCATCCTTTGTAGCAAAGGGAGTTAGCTTTTGATGAAAGGCTAATAGGACAATATTCTCTCTTATTTTGCTTTGTTCTCATTCTTGTATTCAGTGACATTTTCCCTCACTGAACACTCCTTTTGCTTTCTCTAGGAGATGTGGAGAAGATCAAGAAAAGCACTCTAAAATCCTAAAAATGAAAGCAAAGAAATTTCAAGAGAGGATCAAAACTGGCTGAAAAAGAAGGCCTGTTTAAAAGAAAAGCAAACACCATATCGAACTGGAAAGCAAGCATTTTATAGTGAAGAAAGATCCCACAAGAAAGCCACCAATAAAAACTATCATAAGAGACTGAGAAGACATGAATTCTTGCAACAAGAAAGGTAAACAAAAAGAAAAGAAAAACAAAATAATGAAACGCTTCTTAGGAGAAATACAAATATTGTACCCCTCTTTGAGTGCAGCACAGAAAACTCAAGCCTTTCATCTCTTCCTTTTTAAGCAGACATTTCTCCATTAAGGATTATGGTAGGAAAAAGAAAGTCTTATAAAGCTTGAAGGAATTTAAGCCTAGACTTTCAAATATGAGTGCATAAAGTTAGGTCCTGATCATGCAATTGGCTTCATGTAACCCCTGTCCCTGATCAAAACCCCACTGACCTCAAGGGGTCTCCCCACAGGCACATAGGTCCCCCTGTATGGACACTGACCAAAGCACAATATTGCTTGCAGTTGCTTAGCACATACGAAGGGTGCAAACTCCAGACCATCCATTAGGGTAGGGTTGCTTTCCCTGCTTTGGGAGAGTGGGGAGCTGCTACACAGGCCAGGCAGAGGGCAGTGAGGAGAGATGCACAACCCTTGTCCCTTTCCAACTGATTTGCTGGCAACTGGCAACAAGGGATGAGCAGTTCTATTGAGCACAGACTGACGTTGTAACCAGCCCTTGATTGACCAGACATGGTAGGTGGAGGAGGCTCTTTCCAACAGCCCCTGTCCTTCCCAGTCAGTCTGTCTTAAATGTACCAGCAATACAGAGACATGTATCTAAGATTACAAAAGATGTAGTTTAGATATAAGGGACGAAATGGACCAAGAATTTCACCAAAGACAAGTTCATATAAGTTTATGTACATAGGTCCAAATCTTGTTCCTATTTAATAAAAATCAACCAATGGGAGTTTTGCTATTACCTTCAGCAGGGGCAAGACTGGGCCCAGAGTCACGCTGTACAGTCAGAGGAGTATGGGGAAGGGGGGAAGAGCAGATTTTCATTCCTTTATGTTACTTTGTAGAGCTGATTAGAAATGTTTCCTGACAAATATCTTTGGCTAGCTCTAGTATATTCCACTGTTTGCATTACTAACACATAACATTAGGCATTATGACACATTTGGCAATGTAATACCCTATTGACATCTATTTCCACAAGGGATCAGAGTTAATCTCAATTTCTTGACTCTTTACAAATAAATTCACAGCCTTGACATTTCACTAATGTAAATTTCCCTTTAAAATGTCTAGGTATTAAAACTGAAACAAATTATTTTAGATATTGCATCAAAAACACATCTGAATTTACTGGATTTCCAACAGCCCTCCAAAAAACAGCTGAATAGATTTTTCTCTCCAAGTTTTTGGAATATTTTTTCCCTATGGGCTGGCAACAAGCAAGAGACTTTTCCAGTCCCCCAGGTAATTGTAAGCCACTGGAAATAGAAACAAAGAATCAAAAAATTATCTCAAGGTTTTAATAAAAAAAGCTAATGAATAAGCATGTTCTGGCATTAACATATAAAAACTGAAAAGCCCAGCGTGAACAGTGAGGAATACAGAAAGGTATCTAAGTTATGTTTACTATTATGAAGAATTGATTCCTGCAAGAAATTGAACCAGAGACCACCAAATCTAAAAGCAATGGTTCTAGGAAGTTAAAGGACTTTTTTTCGTTGTCCTTATCAGTTCTATTTGGAGGCCATAAGCTCTGGAAACCATTCCAAATCAGGTACTGTCAGACCGATGTAGCCCCGCTCTTCCCATAATCCAGTTACTTCCTATAACTCAAACAATGTATTCAACCCAGGTTAAACATTCATATTTGCTGTATTATTTTAGAGATGGGCTTGGGTTGAAAAATATGGAAACAATATTTATAAGGGTCCAAACTTCCTAAAAGTTCAAGGAGTTATTATTATGGAGCTGGGGGGAGTCACATCAAAAATTTCAGATAATCTAATGCCAGACTCCCCAGCGTTCAAGCAGTGTTTCAGTTCCGGCATATTTATATGGTGCTTGGTTTTGTTACACATTAGCAGAAATTACTGTGAATGAGTTTGATAAAAGTGAAGAGCTGCTGAAAGTAGATTTAGACTGGAAGTGGACATGTTTAGAGATTCACACATTGACATTCACTTTTAAAAACCAGAGGACAGAATGGATGTATTTCATTTTCAGATGCCCCAGGAAAACAAAGCTCACGTGAATTATTTAACGTACATAGGCCTCATGGTCTAGTGGCTAGAACAGGGGTGGGCAAACTTTTTGGCCCGAGGGCCACATATGGATATGGAAATTGTATGGCGGGCCATGAATGCTCACAAAATTGGGGGTTGGGTTGCAGGAGGGTGGGAGGGCTCCAGCTGGGGGTGTGGGCTCTGGGGTGCGACTGGAGATGAGGGGTTGGGAGTTCAGGAGGGTGCTCCGGGCTGGGACTGAGGGGTTCAGAGGGTGGGAGGGGGATCAGGACTGGATCACAAGCATTTTCATGTAACTAATTCTATCAAATTATTCTCTTTCAAATTTAAAAGGACTGAAGGTAAAAAAAACAAAAATTATAAATACATTTTAACACCCCTTCAACTGCCCATGAAATAAATCTTGGACTCTCCAACTTTCTTCTTGTGTCACGTGAGAGAAGGCAGGTGGGAAGAATGGCACATGAGGGAAAATGACAAGGGGATTTGAGTAAGGGAAATGAGAAGAGTAGAGATGGGTTCTCTTGTCCAGACAGGCCACAAATAAGAAAAATCCTGATTCTAGGGTGACCAAATAGCAAGTGTGAAAAATCAGGATGACGGGGGGTGGGGGGGAGTAATAGGCACCTTTATAAGGAAAAGCCCTGAATATCAGGACTGTCCCTATAAAATTGGGACATCTGGTCACCTTACCTGAATCCCACCACTATCCAAATTTAATAAAGTAGATAATACTTACAGATTTAACTGAACTTTTACAGCACATATTTACAGCACACTTTTACATTGGGAGGCCCCATGAGGCGGTGCAATGGCAGCTCCAAAAGGCATTGTGCCTAAAGGAGACAGAGTGATACTGAGCACTCTGAAAAGTACCATCTTTGAAGAGGGTGCAATGTCTGCTTCTTTGCTCACCTATCATTGCACACAGTGGAGATGCTAGTATCACCAATAATGCTTGCCTGGCATAGCCTGGGACTATATATGCTGGAGCATGTGGAGCAGGGAAGAAGAGGTTGACCCCTTGGAATCCTCCCCACCTCTTCCCTGGCACTGACAAATCTCAGGATCCTAGTCCTGTTTTCAGATCATTAGACCAGTAGCTCTTACTCTCCTTACACATAATGAAAGGATAGAATTTTGGTCTTAACTGGCTTTCAGTAAGTAATGTAGCTAAAACAATTTGTACGATATACTTTTCGTTTGAGCTTTAAGCAATTTAAACTCTAACAGAGACTCCTACTTCTAATGAAACAAAATATTTAAAAGATCCATACTAGCCTTGGGAGCAGAGGGTTTGGTCACAGGAAGAGGTCAGGGGGGCAGGCTCTGGGTGGTGCTTACATCAAGTAGATACCAGAAACAGCAGCATGTTGTCTCTCAACACAGGAAGGGGCAAGGAATGGAGCAGAGAATTGGCTCCGACCTTCCCAATGCACCAGGTGGCATACCCATAGTGATGGGTCAGAGGTGCACATTGTGCCAGCTATACACATGGCATAATTTACTCCCTCTCCAGAGCAGAAGGGGAATCAGGAAGGAGGCTGACGAACAATATCCCTTCTATACTGCTCCAAGGACAGCAGAGCAGCAGGCTACCCCTTATTCCTCAAGGAGAGTTCTTCCATCTAGCCCCATGAGTGTAAACATTCTCTGCTCTACACAGTCTTAGATTTGGACTTTAAGGACAGAAGGAACCATCATGATCATCTAGTCTGACCTCCTTCACATGGCAGATCATAGAACCTCATGCACACAATCCTGTAATGGACCCATAAACTCTGGCTGAGTTACTGATGTCCTCAATTTGTGATTTAAAGACTTCAGGTTATAGAGAATCCACAATTTACTCTAGTTTAAACCTGCAAGTGACCCTTACCCCATGTTGCAGATGTAAAAGTTTAAATGTGAGTTTGTATTGAGTTATAACAATGTAGGGGACTGCGAAAAACTTTGTTACAGCCTAGCTAGGAAACTTCCACTTTCTCGTGCTAATAGGTTATTATAAAACATAAAAACACAGCTAGAACCGGCCATTGGCCGGTTACAACTGCTTCGCATGGCCCTTTGCCAGGTAGCAAAAAACCCCTTTTAAAAAGTACGTAATTCTGTATTCATGAGCTGTTTTTGTGTAGTGCTTATTAATGCTGGCCGTCTGCCCCTCCGTCAGACTCCGTCCCAGGCAGAGCTCCGGTGTGCTGGGTTCCCTGCCTCCGTGACTGCAACGCTTAAAGTCCCCATTGCGGGTGTGTCACTAACTTTCAGTAAAGCCAATAACTCACAGCTCTGTATAAGCCTCGTTTTTTCAGAGTACTCCTGCCAGGCCTGTGGTGCTTCGAACACCTTGGCCCAGAACACTTAAGATTTAGTTCTTTATATCCATGTTTAAAAAACTGGAACTGAATGTTTGTTTTGAGCATTCTGAAGATTAAAGCAGAAATACTTAGGAGCCACAGAATCATCCTGACCGGAGTGAACCCTTTTATAGTATCAGAGGGGCCTTAATTAGAGTCAGGTGTTCACATTAGCTTAACGGCCTCACCTGACTCTTTGCAGGTTAATTGGAGTCTGGTGTTCTGATTAGCCCAGCAGCCCCGGCTCTGGTCAGTCAGGGAACAGAAAACTGCTTATCCAGTGACCATTATATCTGCCTTTTACTACTCTGCTGTACCCAACTGGCCTGGGTCTATCACAATACATATTGCCTACATATCTCCCATAGCGAATTAAAAACTTTCTGCAATGTTGGCAAAAATATCTTTCTACTGGAGAATGTATCACTTTCTCCTGAGCGGAATATTATTTCTCAGTTTGTTATTGAAGTAGCCAAAGGTTGCAAGTGATAATCTCAGAGTAATCAATACAATTATTTGTACTATCCATGGTATTGATAAATGCTTAATCAGTACAGAGTGACTTTATGCCTTTGTGACATAATAAATAGCAATTCTCATAGTGTTTACAGGAGCACTTTTCACCTGTAGCTCTCAAAGTCTGTTTACAGAAATTTGCAAGTATCAACCTCTCCATTTTACCAGAGAGGAAACTGAGATGCAGAGAAATAGGGTCTAAACTCCAGAAATGCTGAGTTCCTAGTAGTCCATCTGAAGTCAATGGGCACTGAAGGTAATCAACACCTTTAAAAAGAAGAAATCGTTAGTGTTCTCAAGGTCACATTTAAGGCAAGGGCAGAACAGAAACAGAGCCTATGGCTTCAGCTACAGACCATGCTAAAGCTCGTTCTTGGAAATACATTGCCAGTTCAACATTTAATAATGATCCTTGAAAAGTGTCATAACTGTCCACAATTGGAAAATTCCATAAGTCTTTCACACAATTTCCACCAAATATAGATCCACTTGAAAAATATTCAAAATGTCAATTTTGGTTTTTGATGGAAAAACAAATCAGGAATTTTTTTTTAAAAAAAGCATGTGAGATTCTGTCCCCCTATTTTTTTCCCAACCAGTTCCATTCTTTAAAGATACAGATGTGTTCTATGCCCACAATCTGTCAGGCATTCAGGCTGTACCTTTCACACTGATTGGGTCACAACTGTAATCCTCAGTCAGTAAAAATTCTTCTCTCTCCAAACCATAAATTATCATTTCTGCTATCAACAGAGCTGTGTGAAGCTTGGTTTCATTTCAAAAAGATTTGTACTATGTATATATTTTTGTCTTACAATCAGCACAGTGTGTTCCAATCCCACTCTCCTGTCATATTTTGCTTAGAGTTTAGTGAATGAACAGCACAGAACATAAAAACGCAGTGAAATTACGCTCAAGCTGCCCAGTTTTCATCTATTTTGTGTCAAACCTAGAATCACTCAATGACTGCAATGCAAAGCCACAAAACAGCCAGATTTGCTGAAAGACTTTCCAATCATAAATGTTGTTAACTTGCATAAATATACCTCGTCGGCAGTAGATCAGAACTTAAGAATTGATTTTAATTAAAGACACTCAGGCAAAGAATAAACTTTACTGGTGATATGTACAATTTCTAAGTACTGTATCACTGCTAACATCATAGTGTTCTCCCCGCAATCTAGCTGCCTATATTTAAATAATGACAGGTTTCAGAGTAGCAGCCGTGTTAGTCTGTATTCGTAAAAAGAAAAGGAGTACTTGTGGCACCTTAGAGACTAACAAATTTATTAGAGCATAAGCTTTCGTGAGCTACAGCTCACTTCATCGGATGCATCCGATGAAGTGAGCTGTAGCTCACGAAAGCTTATGCTCTAATAAATTTGTTAGTCTCTAAGGTGCCACAAGTACTCCTTTTATATTTAAATAGAAATTGTGAGACTATTTCTATTACTGCCTTCTGGTAACACACCCTAACATTTCACTACCTTTCGCAAGACTTTCAGGAAATTGCTCTTGACAGTAGTAGCAAAGGAAAGTTAAGGCAAGGACACAAGGGCAAATACCAAGTCTTATAAAAAAGCATCATGTGTTTTTTAGCATCCTCACAGGACAGACAGGACTCAATTCTTTCAAACCTGCCCAAAATGTGCTATTGGCAACACTTGCAACTTTACCTCAAGTCTTGCAGGCCTTGGTGCTTTTATTGAAAGCCCCTGTTCCTGCAGTAATGTGATTACATGACAAGTTTAGTTTTCATTAAAAAGATAGTAAGTTTCTAGTCCTTATGGTTGCAGAAAGAATACTTGGAAAAAGATGAACGCTTAAAGATTTGAAAACCAGAAGATAATTGAAAAACATACACCATTTGTAAAACCTCACGATTTCATTAGGGACCTAATGATGCGAGTGCTTGGCAATACCAATTTTTGTAGTACAAATAAAGTACACACACACACATACATGGACACACAACATGGAACTCTTTCAGCTCAGAAACGATGTAAAATCCCCACAACCAAGGGAGCTATAATTAACGAAGTGAAAAGCGGTGCAACAAGGTTTATCGTTGTGAAGGCAGAGTTCTCTCTCATTATGCCCATTGCCAAGGGAGTAATTCTTGCTGTGTCATTCTTGTTAGTATATTTGTCACAAACACGAGGCTCTGGGATTGCATTTCTTGTTTGCAAGATGTGTTTGTGCACAGTCAGTACTTGACCTTTTCCTAATAGTCTGAATTTCACTTCTCTCCCTATCCTGCATTTATTTTCTTCCAAACATGTAAAACTTGCCCTTTAAAAAGAAACTTATTGATAGCTTACTTGCATGATCTTTAAACACCAGTTAAATGAAAGACAAAACAGAGTCTCTGTCCTTCAGAAAGCATGTTACATGTTCCGTCAGTTGCTGCTTCACCAATAAATTCATTTTGAAGAAATCCAGCACAAGATGGGTTGTCACTTGGTCTCTATTGTTTTCATGTTTAGGAATAACTTCTGGGTATAAGTGTGCAGAGTTCAGACCTTAGCTTTACTAGATGAGAGTCAGTCTTCCTCCAGCTATCCTTCTCCTTTTGTCTGTCATTACTTAATTTACTCAATCTAGTTTTATTGTCAACTATAGGAAGAAGCCCCAATATAACCAGAGCAATGTGTGGTACTTAATAACAAGCCTCCTAAAGGATCTTATTTTTACTTAGAAATCTTCTAACTTCCACAGAATATTCAGCACTGAACTCCCTACTCACATGAATGGCCTTCCTCTACAGTGTAGTCAAGCATGAAGTAAAAGGAAAGATCACCCGGCTATGGAGCATATATGGAGCACTTAAACAATAATTTCCTTCAAAACCAGACATTCACTGGTTTGTTAGTTAATTCTCCTCAGCTGCAGTTCAAAGAGGTTCAATATTCTCCAGCAAACTGGTTATTGACTGTGGTAACGATGATGACTCGTGTCAAAGAGACCACCATGGCCAGTTGTGGGGACAACAGCACCTTCCTACTACTTTGAAACAGTGACAACTTTAACAGGAAAAACTTTTTTCCCCCACTGGAAGAAAAAATGGTGTAGCATATCTGACTGACATCCTGATTTAATTAGAAGACAACTGTGATGGAAAATTGGTCATTTATTCTTAGTTAATGGTTTATTTTATACCAATAAGAATGAAGACCACACTCCATTTGTTTTGTAATAAAAAATTAAGCAATGAAGTGACTTACCTTAAGAAGAATATGTGCAAAGCCAAGGTTAACTAGTTTTGGCATAACATTGCTGTTTCTAATCCCAGCTCCCAAACCTGGCTCATTTCAGTACTGAACAGTTACTATTTTGAAATGCTTAGATCACTTGGTTCCAGAAGTCCCATAAATATTGGGATTTGCAAAGAGGACTAAGAGAATTAAGCACCTAATTTCCATAGCCTATGGGGGAGATTTTCAAAAGTATTTAAGGGATTGAAAACCAATGGAATTCTTGCTCCTAATTGTTAAATCCTTTCAAAACTCTCCCTCTTTTACTGGGAGTTACATGGCTAATTCACCTTTGAAAATCTCAGCCCTAAAGTGAATATTTGTCTTCAGTGAAAGACAATTACACATCTCACCAACCAGTCTCTTTTCTGACTAGTAAAAACCCCTTCTTCCTCTCTGCTTTTGTAGATTTTATGCTTTCCCATATAGACCAAAATATGTTTGCATCCAATTGGACACTGAAAAATATAAAGTTCACCTTTAAAAAGAAACTTACAAAAGGAGTTTTTTACATTTAATCCTGATCCAATCAATTTCAGACAAACATTTAATCTGGCAAGGGGTTAGGGAATTTCAAACAGTGGTAGATAAATTACATGCCATAAAACATTATCTGTGTGTCAGACATGGGAATATCAGGATTCCCCTCTTTGAACACATGATTATGTTCAAACAAAATGAATCTAGGGATTCATTTAATTTCCAGCTCCATGTGTATTGACTTTTGGATAGTGTACTAGAGATAATTAGATATGATTCCTTATAGTACAGTAGTTTAGAAGAGAATGGGATTGCTTGATATAAAGAAGACCAAAGGAAGGTATCATGTTGAAGCTTTGTGCATATGTTTCACAACTCACTAGGTGATCAAGTTACAAAGAAATTTTTTCCTATCCACATATCTAATTAGCAGCACATAAAGATGAATGTCAGTCATTCCTGCATGTTTAAGATCATTTGTTTGCTGTCCAACTTGGTCCAATCACTTTATTTTTTACTGTCAACATGGTTATACTTTTAAATCCCTCTGTCTTAAAATATATATTGATAAACAGAAAAAGAGAAGGAACCAGTGTATTAAGGGGCTTAAGGGGTGGGTACCAGGAGAGTTTGACTGGTATCAGAGCGCCTTCTCTTGGTCAACTCCAGAGTTGGGGACGTGACACCCTAGTTTTTTTGCTGCCTTCTTGGCAGGTTGGTCAGGAATCCTTTCCATGGAAGAGGGGCCCTTTTCTGAGGCTGCAGTCGATGATTTCTGGCCAGGAGGGGTGCATACCTCAGGCTCAGATGCTGTGTGAAGTGATTTCTCCATGAAGAGTAGTTTTAGCTGGAGATCTCTTGCCTTTCTGGTGCGGGCTTTCAAGTCATGACAGTGCGAGCACTTCTGAGGTATACGTGCTTCACTGGATGCACTCACAGTGCCCGTCCGAAAGGGATATTCAGAGCCTGCAGGTAGTGCAGCCTTTGAACCCTGGGGAGCCAGGCATTCCCCTCAGGGAGCGTACTCTCTCTCTAAGATGAAGAGAGGTAGGGATATCGTGCTGCTGCAATAGGGCAGAACGGACACTTAGCCTTATTAGCCTAAGACACTTAGCCTAAATATTTTTTTAAAGGGACAGGAATAAGTAGGAAGGTTAAATATTCTAATCTATTCTAACTGAAAACTATAAACTAAGACCAATGGAAGAAAGGGTATTTCTAAGCTGTGAAGTGCTGCTGAGTGCTCCAACTCAAGCCAACGGCAGTAGAGAAGGAACTGAGAGAGAGTTGGTCGCACAGTACACGTTAACCGCCTGAAGTGGCACGAGACGGGGACGTGCATGTGTGACCCAACCGGGCACGGCTATCATAAATCTCCGGCTACGAGCGCAGGTGTACATCGACACCCAAAGGGAAGCACCCACAGGGACATCTTTCGAAGAACCACCTTAGGTTCACTGACATCAGAGCTATAAATTAGCCTGGCTAAAGGATCTGGCTCCCAGGTATTTTGTGTTAAACTGAAATGCATTCCATGTTCTATAATGTGAACTAATGCTATTCCAGGCCTATTGTTATATTAAACAAATCCTAATACAGATGTAACATTTTTGGGGTGTTTTTATCCAGATTGAAGACTAGAGAATAAACTCATGAGAAAAGGGGAATAATTATGTTAGCAATTTTAATCTGTTCCCTAATATTTTTGAAGTTTGAACTTAATCAATTTGATGACCAGGAAGTCATAGGGCCAAATATTTTTGCTGATTTAAAATGTGCCATTGACTTGAGTGGAGTTTTTGCCCATTTACCAGAAGAGAATTTAGCCTAAAATTTGAATAGTGAGGCAGAACTGAATATATGAGCAGTTACTGATTTTAAAAGTATCATCCCATCCTTTTATTGAAGTATGTGTTTAGGTCAATAGGTTATTCTTTAATGACTTTCAGCACTGACTATAGGGAATAGTCCAAGTTTAGATTAAAATTCTAGTCTGACATAATAGAGAAAACATTAATATGATTAAGCAAATATGAAATCCAGGTTGCACCAAAAGCGCTAGTGGTTTTTATAAACATAGGGCAGCATGACATTTTGCTATACAATAGACAATCCTTGGTGAGCTAGGATGCTTATATTTTCCTCAGAAGTTATACCCTGGTTTTACTTTTTTGGCTTGTAATTAATTCCTACTTAGCAGAATGGTTGAAACATGGCTTTGAAGAACTAAAACCTGCTATGTAGACATCTTTAAGAACTTCATATTTTATTTAAATATACACTGCATATTAAACTAGAGTTTTTTGGATGTTTTTCCTGTTAACATGCTTTTTCCAATCCAGAAACAGCGGAATGCAGCACATCAACCAGGAACAACATTTGTATCAGTCTTCCACTAAACAACATTTGTATCTATTCATCAGCTAAAACTTGAAGCAGATTTTTTCTCCTCAAATAGGTATATACAATACATCTGCAACATGGTCTGGGACAATAATGTACTGAGGCCTCTGAGAACAGCTGTAGGATAGCACTGCATGATAGACCAACATAAATAAATGATCACATTCAGTTGCTATTTAAATATGTAACTGCATCCAACTGTATATCCTCTAGCAAAGCAGGCTGGTGCCTGCTCTGTTTACATATGGTAGTTGCTTTATAGCTTAAAGAAAACTTTTGAACATCTGTGGAATACTTAGGCCTCACCACACTGAACCTGGTTTCTTATTTTACTGCTACTAGTACTGCCACTGGTGGAACTAAACAGAAAATTGCATTGTGGCAGGAATAGACCATCAGTCTATTTACATATAGTCTATAATCAAAACTTGCCAAATGTCAAGTTAACACAGAGTCAAATGTACGTGTGATGCAGGGACGGAATCAATAGATGTGTTGTTGATAGGTAAGTGCTCTAATAGATTTGGGTACTGTTATGTCACCACATCACTTCAAGACGACAAGGTTGGAGGAATGGGGACACTGAACATTTAAATGGGACTCGGGAAAACTAGAGACTCAGGACATGAAGTGAACATGCTCCATGCAATGGAAAATATCAATCGTATGGGCAAGTCCTGTTTGCCTTTTTCTTAATAATTGTGTAAGAGAAATCAAGGGCACTGCTTAGGTGCTATGCTGGATCAGGCCCAGACTGTTCAAGTACCTTGCAGGAACTAGCCCGCAGTGATTTTGACCAGTCACACAGGATGGAAGTTTGTTGTAGAGCTGGAAAATTGAACCCAAATATCTGAAGTCCCAGTCCAGTGTCTTTGCCGTAAGATCGTTCTCCCTTTTCTGGGTTCATGATTTTCCTCCTTCATTTACAATGCCACAGATCATCAGTTTTGCCAAAGATTTACCACAGTGATATGCATCTGTCACAACACTAAAGCTGCTTCACTGAAGAGACTGAACAGTTTAGTGGCCTGCAACATGATGGATAATGATTACGATGGAGTATGTATGGTACATTCAGACTGCTGTGCTATTTGCTAATTGGATGCTAATATAGCTTTAAAAAAAACCTCATTCAAAAATGCATTAATATTTTTGCTCTTCCAGTTCACTTGCATCAGATCCTATCAGCATAAAGGACTATTTGTGTGAATAAATTTCCTTATGGTTCCACTTAAGATGAGTTCCCTCCTGCCCCCACCCCACACAGATGTTTTCTATGTAGCTATTTGCTTAAGCCTTACAGCCCTGTGTGTGATATGTGGTCAAGCAGCAGACTGAGGTTAGGCACATGCATATGACTGCCTTCTAGCTCAAAAGACAGCATCACTTAATTTAATCCAGTCAACTTGCAAAATCTTGTCTTTAAAAATATATGGTTTCAAAAAAGATAATATTCTTCTCTTTAAAGTATATAGTTATTAGATTTTATTAGTACATGTACATAACTTCCTTCTGTGAAATAAAAATATATAGTGAAAATACTGTGGGTACTTACTATTTATTTAACATATACACCCATTCTTGTTATAGCCCATTACACTATTCAGCCCGAGGAACATAGGAACTGCCATAACAGATCAGCTGTCTGTCTAACCGAGTACTCGGACAGTGCCCAGTTGTAAAGGTCTCAGGGGAAGATGCCACAGTTCACAATTATGGTATAACTAGCCCATATGGGAAGATTCCTTCCAACCATCATCGAGACATTGGCTTATACCCTAAAGTATAAAACACCAACAATAAGACTTTTCAAAGGTATTTAGGTGCCTAAAGATGCAGCTTATCACTCTTGAAAGTCACAGTAAGTGTCTGTATCTTTTAGGCACCTAAAATAGCTTTGAAAATCTGGCCAAGAGCCTGATTCCTGAGCTGTTGAGTAAAAAGGTGCACAGACAAAAAGTTACAAATAGCTTCTCTACATTATTAATGCATCATCCAGGAGAATCACACTCACTTATGCTGGGGTGCTAGAAGGCAGGAACAGCAGGTATGTGCCATTAGATGCCTTATCTTCTCATTTCCTTGCTTGTGTGGGTGTGTTAGGCATGTCATGTATGCAACCTTGCCTCCCATGGAAGATTTTATCATTATTATTTTCCAGGGGTTTATAATATTAAAGAATGATCTCCAACATAGCAATGGCTACTCTCAAAAACAGGATCTTTGTGTGAGCAGTCGACTCAAGAACTATTTCACAAACAAGAGGAGCTTTGTGAGAACAGCTACTGCTTTGTTAAAGCTTTTGCTCTGCAAGACATCATGAGTGGTTCTGGACTAGAAAAAACACACTATTAGGCCCCAATTTTAGATGGAAGGTACATTAGTGGGGGGGGGCACAAGACAATAAGCAGTATTATACCGCTTTCCAACGAGCAAGATTGCGCAACAACTAACTTCCCACCCCCAGGTTCTCCATTAGATGGCCATTGGGCATACTAAGGGCTGAGTCATAACACAATACTAATAAAAATTGAGAGAGTCCCCCTCATAAAGGCTCCTGTTTGTGAAGAACTGCGTCCAGTCAGCTAGGGGACTTAATCAAGACCATGATATTAGTCAAAATAGCCCTTGCTTTGCTGCAGACCCTATTCTTCACAAATCTCTTTAACTGGTTCAACTGTGCTGCTCCTGAACTGACTACGCAATCAGAGACCACGAGCTCCTGAGGTGATTGGAAGCTTTCACAAAGAATAGGATGCTTCTAACACTGTAGTTGTTGCTTTGTTGAAGATGTTGTTCTCTGTGAGATTGTTTAATAGCAAAGCTTCATGAAGTTCCTGGTCTTTGACAAACCAGCAGCTACTTCTTTGTAGGGGACTCTGCTTGTTATACGTCTTGTTCTTCTTTGGCTCAGTGTAGTAATATTTAAAAATAGAAACTTTACATAAACTCAGGTAGCCCCTATTTCTCACTACATTCTCATTGGTTACTCTTGTTTTTAGTTTAAGCTAGAGGACCCTGAAAAAAAGTCATAAGAATAATAGTGAACTTTTTGGTGCCAATTTTTAAGAGAGTCAAACTAATTAAACAGTTATCTTCAGACTCACTACCCCCCCCCCCCACCAATCAACCTTACTAGGATTATGTAATGCAAATTTGGAGCTGAAACACTATGGCTTTCCTATTAAAAAACAGGTTGAACTCCAACTTTAAGTGCAAAATAGTACACAACCTACATTATGACATTGCACATTTCCACCAGCTCTGCCATTACTTAGAGTGACTGGTATCCAATGGCAAAGGTTGACATTTTAATGTCTGTTTCTTATTAATGGCCAGATGCTACAAGGCACAACCAAAATTAGGTTCCAAAAGAAGAAAGAGCAGCAATGAGATCACATGAATGTCAGTGTAATGAAAGGAATGCCATAGCCAGCAATGCTATGCTACACCAGTTAAAAGTGCATATGCAAATATCTTCCTCTTCATTAACACTCATGCTCCAGGCAGAATGCTCCTGCAATTCTCTCCCCCATTTCATGTAAACAATTGCCAAGGTGTTGTGTTCCCCAACCCTCTCTGGTTTGTAGTGAAATGGTCAAATGAAGAATGTTTTAAAAATACACCCTTAACAGATTCTGATTATATTCACAGTTCTCATGGAAAACATCTTGCATTAGAACCATCAAAGACTAATCCATGCACTAGCTCAACATCCCTCTGTGAGGGCTAGAAATCCACATGGCCATCAGTACTAGATTTTGCTGCTGCTTTTGGATTTCTGATGTAGCTGAAAGGCATGTAGAAACTCATGCAGCCAGGCACCAGTAAAGACTCAAGGGCAGTGTTCACCCCCACTATGTGTATGGAATATTTTTTCTCAAGAAATGAATGTATGAGGCATAAGTTTGAGCCTACACCCTATTTGGCAGACATTCAGTTATTGATGCACCAAACACTGTTTTTAGGATGATAGGATTTTACAGATTATATATATTGTGCCCTCACACTGTTGCTTGCTCCTCAAATGCATGCAATTCCAGTTTCTGATGATTCACTGTATTACTTGCATTATAGTAGCACCTGGATGTCCCAAGCAAGACGGGTGTCCTATTGTGCTAGGCGCTACCCTCAAGAAGCTGAGAATATAAATAAAGGAGAGACAACAGGTGGGAGGGGAAGCCGAGGCACTGAGCGGTAACGTGATTCACCTAAGATCTCGCAGCAGGTGAGTGGCAGAGCTGGCAATAGAACAGCTCTCAAGTCCCAGTCTAGCGCCTTAACCTGTGAACCACACTGTTCACCTAGTGCATAGTCAAACTCATGATCAGGCACATAGCACTAGGATTCATAAAATGGGTGGACGTCTTGGAGCAAATACTCAGGTTGGCTAGCAGATGTTCAAGCTATTCATGAATCTACTATAACTGCATATGTTTGGGGGCTTGCATGATTATTTCAGATATCACTTATTATAGAAACAACATGCCTAGAATTTCCTCTGTAACTGAAAGCTCACTTATCAGATCCTTGAAGACCTCTTGAATTGCCAATGGGAAACAAAAGGAAAGAGGAGAAAATAAGCAAATAAAGAGAATGGGAAAGTCTTTAGAACACCTGGGAAAGCTGTGGCAAATGCTAAGACATACAGTGTGAGGGGCTATGATCTCCCCAATACAGATCCATCACAGAGTTTAGAAACCACTTGGATAATACTTTGTTCTATCTAAACTTTCAATGCACAAGAGGATGGAGCAGCTGACCTAGCTCATAAAACTTGGGAGACAAGTTTGTGACCTCAAAAAAAATCAGAGAATAAATGAAGAAAGTTTCTGAATCTCAGTTAATTTTCTGCATGCCTATATGAAACCCAATTGCTAATTATGCACATCAGCTGCTAGAAGTAAGTATACCTCAGGGTTTCATGCTGTATTATTGCAATGTGAACCAAGCTCAGTGATTAATCACAGTGCTGGTAGCCATATGTGGAACATAGAAATTTCCATGGAGTCTCACATATAAAAGCTTTCCACCTGTCTGGATATTTATACTTAGAATAATCTTCCATCCAGATTTGCTGCTGCTGGGAGATTAAGCGCCTCATTAGTATTCCCTTATGATAAAAAGAATTACTGTGATATAAACCTGCCCTCTGCAATGCTTGGAAATTTAGCCCCCAGTGCTGGATACAGGATAATCTAATGTTAATAGCTCCATGGATAGAATCGGGCTTCATCTTCACTGTGAACTAGGGGTGTGATTCTCCTCCTTGTGTACACATACTTGCACTCACATTCAGCGGGCTAACACAAGTATAAATAGAATCATAGAAGTGTAGGACTGGAAGGTACTTCGAGAGTTCATCTAATCCACACCCCTGCACTCACGGCAGGGCTATGTAATAACTAGACCATAGCTATAGTAGTAGAGTTCTTGGCAGCAGGGGCATGGCTGAGCTGGGCAGAGTACAAACCCTCCTGAAACTGGGAGAATTGACTGGTTAGGCTGTATTGTGCTTCTCCTTGTAGTGAACAGTTCTTTATTCCGCAAATAGTGCCAGCCCCTTTGCAGAGTACGGTACTACCCAATAGGAATAATGATGGAACCGTCTGCCCCTTTGTTTCGTTGTCCTGGTGAAATAATCTGGGGTCCATCAGTAACTATACAACTTTAATCTTTGTTATGGGGAAGGCACCAGGCAGTGCTGTTCTACAGAGTCTTACATGTTCTTTTTCTTAGACTGCGGTGCTCAGCCTGAAGAAATGCCACATTGCTACTCTTGTGGTGTCTTCTATTTTGGGGAGATATGTGGTGGGAAACAGGAGAATTTGTTCACTGCTTTAATATCTCTAAATAGTATTAATTCTTGAAGCAGGGTGTCTTCTTTGGAACCAGACATTGCTGTTCTGGCAGAGATTCCTGAAAAGGGGATTGATTGCTTCTGTGCTATTTGTAACCACCTATGTTCTAGGATTAGGAGGTGGATGTAAAATTAGTTAGACTAATATACTCTGACTCTGCACTGCTCATTTTTCTCCAACAGATCTACCTCTAAGGCTCCCAAACACCTACTCCAGTTGAGCATGGGGCAACTATACACAGACAACATACACCCCCCCCATACTCTGTACATGTATACATGAAGAGCTCTTCTTTAAAAAAAATCCTAAAAGTGTAGCAGAGTAATATTTACATCTTCTTACCATGTGATACGCAACTGTTACTACAGTAATATTTATTTAAATGCATTTAAGTACTGAAATGTATTTATGGTAAGTAGGCTGTCCATTTACCCCATATTATTGATGATCCATAGTGCACAGCAGAATAGCTGCAGCAATGAAAGCTCCCACTTGTGGGAGTGTGTTTTATCAAGTACTCCTTGTGGCATGATAAAGGAAAGTCTGATTGGCCCACGGATTGAAGGAGAGCCAGTTGAAAGTTTTCAGAAAATGTCACTTTGTTGAAATTGAAATGTTTCACAGAATAAAATTTTGTTTAAGAATTAATTCAAATGGAGTATTCCAAGAAGACTTGAAACCTTGACTTCTTTGGAACAGAATGCTTCATTTTTTAAAATTTAGATATGACTTTTGCTTTCACTTTTATTTTAAACTATACTAAAGTTAAAACTGGAAAAACATTTTGATTGACCCAAAATTATTTTTTTCAGGATTTTCTTTCACAGGAAATTTTTGTTTGTTTGGGAAAGTGTTTCAGAATTCCCCATGAAATGGAAACAAACCCAGTTCCCACAAAACTCTAGAGGGATGCTCATGGCCCTTAACTGGCAATGCTAATCTCTGAAAATAAGGAGTTTGCTGGGCATTGCATAAAGACACCAAATGACTGTTGTTTAAGAAGACTACACTCTTTCACCAGCAGCCAGAGTTCCTCCCTTCCAGCATTCCCTTTAGGCAAGCATCTGGGAAACAGCTGCTTTGCCCTGGTGGTGTAGGGAAAAAATGGGCTTTGCAATCTAGTGGTTAGCCCATTTCACTTTGGCACACGTTTCATCTTAACATTTGGCTAGATTGCCCCTTGCTCAGTGGTAAAGGGTAAAACTGATGACTATTTTCTGGGGTCAGGAAAGATGTATTTTCATGATGCAACAAAGTAGTCATGCCATGGTTTCAGGGCACAGAAAATGGCTTTGTCTGGGCACTGTCAATACCAGTACACAACAGGGGGATGGTTATGTCAGGTGGCCATTTCTCTTGACCCAAAGGACTACATGATGGTATCCACAGATTCAACTGTTTGTTATCCATGCAGCTTAGAGTTTCTGGTTAGTTCGTATGCAGCAGCTTTCTGGGGGTGGGCCCTGAAGGGCCCATTTCTATTCCCCCTCCAATATCTAGGCTTCATCATGATGCAACTTGCTCTAGAAAAAATTATAAAACTTAAAACAATTGTTATACAAATAAAATGAAAGAAAATGTATTCACTTGCCTCACTAGTGTTTTAAGTAGGGTCATTTGCATCATCGTTCCCAGAACCCCCTACAATTGGTGAGTGAATGTTGCAAGAAAAGTCACAATTCAATTATAATTGCAGATCAACAAATTAGGTCCTCCAATGAAAAACCAGACTGAGGTCAGAATGATTGATTGTGACTCACTCCCAGCTTCAGTGTGCCTGACAAAATCACCATGACGTGTGTGTTTATATGGCAAGAGTGGTACTAGGGTTTGCTTTTTTATTAGTCCTTTACTGGTATTTCACAAGCCCTCTGATGTTATTGCTGTACACAGGATTGCATGTGTGAACAAAGCAGTCAAATAACCAGAAATCTCTGGTGTAAAATAATTTCTAACATGTACAGGGAAAAACCTATTCAATTGTTCAGGAGTTGCAAATGAGCAAAAACCACTGAACAAATACAGCCCAAATACAGCATAGATAGAAGGGGATGAGGGGAGAGAGAAAAAGACTATGAAATCCTGCTTAACTGCATAGGAAAAAAACATTCAGACCTGCTTCACTAACATATTATAAGAAAAACCTTGGTCTACCTTGAAGCAATGGCAGCCTGTACTATAGCAGTGTTTCACTTCTGCAGTATAATTTTAATGTTTTCTTCTGATGTGAAATCACTTGGCAGAGGGTTGTAGAAAGAAATAGAAGAGAGGCTCTAGAGACAAGAGAACAAATGAAAAAGATCTGATGACTCAGTGAGAGCTATTGCTTTCATGTTAATTTGTACGGTAGCATGAAGGTTCTTTGCAAGGACAGAAACTTTACTTTTCTTTCTTCACACCCCCTCGATGCTCCTTTGGAAAAAAGCTAAATATCCCCCTCTTTTGTGTTTGAACACTGCTGCATGAGTGGGTGAAGCAGGTTCGAATGAGTTCAGGGACTCCAAAAGACAGGCATATTTGCTGACTTGCAGATACCACAGGTAATTGTACTTCTCCCATGCCACCTTAATTTATGATGACAGCTGAATGGTTTGGAGTACCAGTTTGAACTTCAGGGAAGGGTTTAGTTTATCTGAAAGACTGCCTATGGTCTGGAAACCACCCCATACGAGTGCTCATTGACTCTTCAGTACTTCTAGCAGACCCCACATATAGGTAAGTAGATAAGATTATTTACAGAGAATTGTTAAGACCAAGTAGTTTCTGGTAGCTGACATAGGTAGAATCACACATCTGAGAAACGGTGCATAAATCCTCATGTTTAAGGACAAAGGGATGATATCAATGTGAGACTAACGCATTAAAAAACCTAACTAGATTTATGAGGGCAGAATTTGGTCTATACCGAGACTTAGATGGCTGATACTCCACTTAAGAATGCTGTATTTTCTCTAAAAATACCTACCTCTTGGGTGTTTAACTTCTGGGTCATAGCATTGTATTTAGTAAAGTAAATTTAAAATAAGAGGGTTTGTCCCCACAGCCCCAAGCAAGGAGAAGCAGGAGCTATAGAGGAGCTTTTCTTGCCCAAGCCAAAAAGAAGGGTGTGGAGAACTCTCCTTCTGCTTTTAGCAGACAGTACACCTGACCCAATCCCTATAAAGAGCAACCAGCAATGAGAAGATGGAGTAAAGCATGACCAAATACATGTTTGATTAGAACTAAGTGATGTACACTTTCACTCTTACAACCTTGCTTTCTGGACAAATAATGCGTTAATGAACCTAATGCAGTAATATAAACTGAGGAGATGGACAAATAATTAAGTCTCTGAAATGAGGGGATTGAAATAACAAGAAGCTTCTTCTAAATAATGAGTTTGCACAAATTCCAGATCGAGCAAACATGTAAATGATCAAAATTTAATAAGCAAGGATTGGACACTTTGATTTGCATCAGAAAAGTTAAATAAATACAAAGTAGTAAATGAATTAAATGTAATGAGGATCACATATATAGAAAGCCTCTGCCTTTAGAGTTTTATATGTAGAAGTATATTATATATTACAGGCAGCAATAGATTCAGCCATGTTGGAGCCAGATAACTCAACAACTGCAAGATTAAGTCTTCTTGGTTAAGGGACTAATGTGCAGTGGATTAATTTTGGACTACTGCCACCTAAATGCATTCTTTTCTTACTTTAAGACAAATTACTTTAAAGACCATTTTGAGGGACTGCTCTTGACTTATCTACAGCAGATCAAATTTCTTTCAGTTCCTTGGCAGTGTACAGAGAGCAGATCTGGGAGCTGTAACCTGTGCTTTTTTTCAGAGATATCATTGAAGGTAATATTTAATAAGAGACCAGTATACTACTTGGTAGCAGGTAACACTGTTTTTTGTTTGTTTTTCATCCTTTATCACACATTCTTGTCCTCAGCTTAATCATGGCAGGCCTAATTCAAGGCACAATGATGTCAATAGCAGCCTTTCCCAGTAATTTGAAATGGCAATGCATCAAGCCCCAACTAAGCATGATCTTTCTTTAACATCACATCTTTTCTTTCATTTACAGCAGCCACCACACTTTGTTGCTCCACTTTTCATAGGGTCTCAGACCAGAAAAGCTGCCAAGATGTCCAGTTGCTGCTACCCATCCAAAATACAAATATACCTGATGAGAGCCAATCCTGGGGTCTCTGTACTCCTCTAGCATGTCCGATGCTGGCATCTTCCCCTGCTCCCCACCCCACACCTTTTGGGGTTGGGTACAACAACTCTTCATTAATATGTTGCATTGCTGAACACTGACTATAGTCTGTATCCTTCCTGTTGCTTTCTTTGGTAATTCATTCTTTAACAAATTGTTTCAAGATTAAACCTTAATTTTAGAAAAAAGTCATATTGTCTTTATAAATATTTTACTGTAGGTGCCACTTTGTCTTAATCAGAGAAAAGACTGTAAATTAAATACTACAAAGTTCAAATATAGAAAAGCATAAATCTTTGTTGTACCATGACCTTAGTGCAATATTTATTGTGTAGTGGGCAAACTGTGATCAATAACCTTAGACTTTATCTGACTTGCTATTTTTGCATAAGTGATCTAGATGGAACTGAGCAGCATAAATGATCCCTGATGCCAATCATTTATCTTTGTGTCACTATGTGGCACATTCAGAGTTGATCAAAGTGCAGGTTTGTTACAGAGTCTTGCAAAAATTCCTCTCCCCCTCTCTATCCCACAAGCCTTCTATGTTTATAAGAACAAGGGGCCCGTTCTCTACTGCCTTGCACAGTCATTTATTTATGCCTGTGCCAAGTGGGTATAAAGTGCTATTGTTTTGATTTGGCAGCATTTTGCAGAGGTTCAAATGACTGTGCAAGGTGCAAGTAAGCCGGGGGGAGAAAAACAAAATCAGGCCTAAAGGGTTCATTGTTGCACTGTATTTAGTCTTTGCTTAAACACAGTCCAGATGTCACAGGATGGCCTGACCTTTGAAGCACTGAGGAGCAGCCAAGGGAGCTGACAACTTGATCAGACACCACAGTGACCACATGGAAAGAGATGGGGGTACTTAATCCTGGTATGCCCATTTATATTTTAAGAAATAAAAAAAAATCTTCAAGCTTCCAATATTTGCTTATTTATTCTTCCATCAATAGACCAATGCCAGTTCAATATCTGAATTATCCACATCTCATGTATTACAGAACTAAGATCTCCTGGTGACTGACCCTCTGTGGTCACTAGAAGACTTTGTATCCTGTTAGAAGACCAAAGGAAATAAACTGGATGAAGAGCTTTGCAAGGTGAATTGGTACCTAACTCCCATAGACTCTCTGTAGGAATAAGCTGCTTCACTTCTCTTTGGGCTTTTGATTGTCTCCCCCAAGATGACCTTCATCCTAGTGTTACTTATCACCAGGCACACCAGTGGCACTTTATAAATCATAAAGAAAGGAAAAGGGAAGAAATCTGAAAAGGTTGAACAAGATGTGAAAGAGAGGAAAACTGGTTGTTCTGGGCCAAGGTGCTCGAAGCACCAAAGGCCTGGCAGGAGTACTCTGAGAAAAACGAGACTTACACACAGCTGTGAGTTATTGGCTTTATTGAAGATTAGTGACCCACCCGCAACGGGGACTCCAAGCATTGCAGTCACGGAGGCAGGGAACCCAGCACACCAGAGCTTTGCCTGGGACGGAGTCCGACGGAGGGGCAGACAGTCAGCATTAATAAGCATTACACAAAAACAGCTCATGAATATAAAGTTAGGTGCTTCTTAAAGGGGGGCTTTCTACTACCTGGCGAAGGGTCATGCAAAGCAGTTGTGTCCTTCAAGAACTATCTCCTACAATAACAAAGCAGCTGTGTCCTTCAAAAACTCTCTCTATCCCACAATAACGAAGCAGCTATCTATGTCCCACAGTAACCTCTCAGCTCGAGAAAGCGGAAGTTCCCTGGCTAGGCCATAACAAAGTCTTACGCAGTCCCTTACACTGGTTTTAAAGCAGCAAAGCATTCGTGATTGGGGCAATCACGTTCTTAGACTAACTCATGTTCATTCAGTGACAGCTATGGAGAAAGACAGCATCCATTTGTAACAGGGTCAACACCCACCTCTCGTGAGCACCCTCTTTTCTCTGGCCGATATTCCTGCAATCACAGTTTTTTGAGGGGGCGACACCCATCTCTCATGGGTAGCCCCCTTTGATTGACCCTGCTTTTGGTTTTAGTTCTTATATCGTGGTGGCACCCGCTTCTCGCAAGCCCTCCCCCCGGTTGATGGTTCTCTTGGTGGGTCTTCAGTGACTCAGCCCTCCAGCCAAGCCCCACATACTGTCCCCCCTTTTGGGGCATACAGTCCAAGTTCTTATCTCAGTCTCCAACCAGACCAGCTGGGCCCATCTCGGTACCCTTGCTGGCCTGGCCAGATTCTGAGCTCAGTCCCACTGGGCTAGTCCACCCCGCCACAATTATATTCAAAGAATGGGTAAAAGTGACATTGAAAATTTAGGGCCTCATCCAAAGTCCACTGAAGTCAATAGGATTCTTTTCATTGAATTCAATGCAGAGTGAGTTGATTTGAATCTTTGACTGAAATCAATTTTAATCATGATTTGAATCAGCAAAGGGGAAAAAACTTGATTTTAATCTTGTTTTGCATTTGTTCATTTTAGTTATTTTCTGAAAGAGAGGATCATTCTCATTGGTTGGTATAACTATTAAACATGGTTTCTTTGTAACTAAATATAGACTTTACTCTAAATTTGGTACTTCTTTTTGCTAGTAAGGAGGATGCACTATATCATTACATGCATATTTAAGCAATTACAATACCAATATAAAACTAAAAGTCCTAATCAGTGTTACTTTATATTAGAAAATGGAGAGTGACTTATTTACTAGATTCGTTTTTTTTTTGCTTCTAATTTGTGTCAAGATGCTTTTGAAATGGAATTCAATTAGAAATGCACAAAGCTCAGCATTTATTAATTAAACTAAACTACCTTAAATGTGCTGGATAGATAAGAAAAGTGGTATGTTTATCAAAACATGCTTTGCACTTAAAACTGGATTTAAAAACTCACAGGAAGTAGTAACTGTAGTGAATTGAGGGATTATTTCTGGTCACCATGGACCAGAGTTTCAAAGGTCTTTAGGCATCCAAACATGCAAATAGTCACTTTTGAAAATCCTTCTGTGGTCATATGTGCACCCTTTAGATGCACAAGGCTCTTAGAAAATTTGTCGCCTTGTCCTTCAAGCTTTTAAAGTTTGTAGATCTCATCCTCTCTTACAGTGTTTATTAATATATTGGAAAAGGCAAATGAGCTTTCCTGCTTTTTCAATTCTCAGTTGGTTTCTCAACTTTGAGTGAATATATCCCTTTCTGTGCCTGCAAAATAATCTTAAATCAAAAGTAATTAAGGCAAAAGATTTATGGCACAAAATCTGAAAGTACTGACATTTGGACAGATGAAAATACCAGAATTTGCTGTATTGTAAAGATTTAAAAGGGTACTTAATGTTTATAAATCTTGGGTTGATCTCAAATGTTAATGTTTTCTCCCTATTCGATACGCAACTAAAAAAACAGCACTCTTTAATTCTTTAAAACTTGGAAGGCTCAGTGATGCTACATATTTTTTAAGCTTATTTACATGATTTTAGGTCTTATCCATAGATTGAGCATTTCAAATTGCATTTGAAACAGGTGGATTTTTAAAAAAAAAATAATTTAAATAGTAAAAAATTCAAATTTAGTTGTGGGGTGATTTTAACTCTGATTTTTATTTATTGTGCTTCAAAGTACTTTGCATCCGACCCACAGTGAGAAAAAGATATAGAAGAGTGAACAATTATATCCCAAAGTAGATGGGATGAGTATTTTATTGACTAGGCTGGCCGTGCACATACACGCGCACTTAACAGAAAAGGAGAACAAGTTAAGAGAAACTTCATAAGATAGCAAGTGGGACAAAATCAAACCAGAAGAAGGGGATAACTGAAGAACCTTCAAGCACAACGTGGCTTTTATTAGCTCACTCGCTCTACCCGCCTCCCTCAGTGAGGACCTTGTCACATTTCCCCAGAGGCCTGCTTCTCAATTCACATAATATATGGGTAAATGGGGGAGAGGGGGTCAGAGAGAGGGACTCAGGCACACTGGGGCTTGAGCACCTTACAACTCAACCTTAGCTTGTGGCAAACCTTTATCACAAGATCATGTATCACATCTGATATTTGTTAGTTTCTTACAAAAGATTTTGCTGTAGAACATGTAAGATGGCGGAAAGTACTGCAAGTCATGGATATTCTCACTTCTGTGTTGCCAACCCTTGCAATTTTATCATGAGTCTTGTGTCAATTGGTGGTTCTCTTAATGCTCCAGCTCCTGGATTCATGTGATTACAGGGGACTCTCAGCTTTACTTTTTTAAAGCAAGTTTCTAGCTCTCATGGTTTCAGAGAAAAGCTTGAAAACAAAACCCAAATACACCCAAAAACGTACAAAGCAAATGAAGAGCACCCCCAAATCATTATTTTAAAATATTATTTTAAAGCCAATATTATGATTTGTGATTGCTTGGGGTTGGCAATACTATCACTTCAAATGAAAAAAAAAAAAAAAGCTCTCTGCTCCTTGTAGGCTTCATCTTCATTTAGTTGCTATTGTTATATAATAGTGTGATAGAATAATTGCATATAGTGACATGGAATAGGCTCAGATAATCAGAGTGCAGTTTGCCGAAATAAATGATAGACTTCCTCTATCAGTAGACTTCTGAACCGAGATTGGTTTTGGCATCTGGTGTGCATAATCATTGCACACTTATTTCTCAGTAACTATACAACATGCATATCCTAGTGCTGTCATATGTCAGAAGCAATTGTTAGCTAAAGAAAGTAGAGAGATTTGTATACCCCAGGGTTTTTTTTTTAAAAAAAACAATCATATGGGGAGTATCCAGTTTTATTTACTGTGGCTGCTATGATCTCCCTACACTGATTGGTCCATGCACTCAATGTTGCAGCTGTGCACCACTGAAAAATGAACTCCTTTATGCTTTCAAGAGAGAACGGAAAAAACTCCCAAGTGCATACAAGAGCCAAGGAGGAAAACACTAAAAAGCAAAGAAAATGTGACTTCGGACTTCCAAATATAAAATTCTTTACAAAAATGTATACACACACTTTTGACTCATTTCCCTTCTCCTCTTATAGACCATTCCCTGATAGGCCCCATCCTGCAACTGTTTCCATGAAAGTATTCTGTTGTGTCTGCCTGGAGGCCCATTCACTTTACTGCAAGTCTGCGTAGCTAAAAGGGTCTAATCAAGGGATCCAGGTCTGTACCTCCTTCCTCCCCTAACACTCAGCAAGTTCTTTGCCCCAGAATAATCGTCATACATTGATACTAAAGTGATTTGTTCACAGGTGAAGCATTCCAGCCCTTGCAACTCCTTCAATAAGTAAACACAATGGAAGTAAAATTCCATGGGAAGAAGAGATTTGCTGACCTGTGCTGATGAACGACAGAAGAGCGATGAAAGGAAGAGGAAGGGATAGGAAGGGCTAAATGAGGTAGGGAGATGGAGGGGTGTATGTGGGTTGGGGGGACAGGGGGTTGTTTACTTTTAAAAACACTTATCTTTCAGGAGTCTGACAGTCCAATTTTTTTTGTCCAAAGAGGGAGGATGGTCTTGTGGTTAGGATGTTATTAGACAGGGACTCATGACATCTGGGTTCAGTTCTTCATTCTGCTATAGACTCCTTGTGTGGCCGTGGCTAAGTCTGGCACACAAGTTAGTAGAACACGGAGCTGGCTGCTGCAGCTTTTTTCTAATAAAGAACTCAGCCCCTGCACTCTGGACTCACTTCTCCCAGACATTTCACGAAGTATTCGGACCCTATAAATTGTGATGGAAAATCAAAACAGAGAGAAAGAGAAATTAAATTAAAGTCTGAAACCGAAGGAAAGAATCAGTTGTCTTTGGATCAGGTCCTTAAATGCTTTGCTGGATCAGAGCCTGAGCATTGGGGTAGTTCCAATATTTTCAATGGGCCCACTCACATGCTTACAGTTAAGCACACGCTAAAGTGCTTTGCTGGACCAGGGCCACAAGAAGGTCACACTGGACTGACTTTTGGAAATTGGATGAGCAGCAGATTCACAGACTCTGAGCATGGGCACAGAAAACAATGTACAACTTGTGCGGGGGCTAAAGGCATGCAGGTGAAGTCTCAAGGTGTAAGAACTGGTCTCAAAACACTTGCAGAGATGGGGTGGGGCATACCCCGACTCTGCAGGATACTTAGCTTGGCCAGCTTTAGAAAGGAACATTGTAACTTTCGCAAGGGGAAAGCAAAACCACTTCATACCACAGTGAAAAAGGAGAGAGTTCAAGCTCTGGGATGAGGATCATGGTCAACAACTCCACTCCTCGGTACAGTGGAACTCTCTACCCTCAAGGAAGAAGCTTGTCTGTGCAGGAGACAGAGCTTTCTTGAAGGGCTGGTTAGAAACTGTCCAATGAACTCCCTCTTGAATTAAGGACTATCATCAACCTTACCACCTTCCACTCCAAGTGCGGAGTGTACTACTTTGACCTCACCCTCTTTAACACAAACACAGTTAAAAAACAAACAAACAAGCCAACAACAAAAACCCTACCATAACAAACCACTATACTGAACACAGAGCTCACCTAGGGAGCAGACGAGTGACAGAATGAACCCCACGTGACAAGTGCTAGCCATGTTGCTTAATGCACGATTGGAAGGGGCTCAGATACTATGGTGATGAGGGCAGTGTAAGAACCTATATTGAACAGAACAGAACCCAATTCAGAACAATGGACAGCCACCTGGTATGAACAAGACAGATGTCCAGTTGGGGTTCAAGAACTCCAAGTTGGTCAAGCAATCGCAATGAAAGAAGATAAATCAGTGCTGAATCAGAGGAAGATAGGATGACTGTTTGATCTTGCCAGATGATGACTGTTTGACTACATGATAGGATGACTGTTTGATCTTGCCAGACTTTATTGTTCTGAAAGCCATGCTGGAAGATTCAAAAAGATGCTTCTCCAGCATACCAATTGCATTTATCTGAAATAAGCAAATATGAAGGAAGAATGCACATGAACTTATGCTAGAAAAAAAAAGAAACTTGAATCTGGAGTGAAGTAGATGCTTCAACATAGTAGATTCAAGACCTCACGCAGTTGCACACTAAAAGGGAAGTTCTTGAAAATGGACTCAAGCTAGCAAATGAAAGAACAAGTGAATTTATGTAAAAAAAAGATGGAAAAGGTGTTAAAATATGTGCAGCTGACTTTCCAGTAGCAAACATAGGCAAAGGGAATGCTGTTGAAGGAACACTGGATGCAAATAGACGGTAAAAAAGAGAAAAGGCAGAACTGGAAAGACAGGTACACTCCGCCTTGCATTCCAGGTCATTCAGAGATATCAACAAAGAAATCAAGCCAGTTCTTAATGGAGGAAACAGATACACAACATCACTAAAGAACCAGGCGAAGTATTGATTATAAAATGTCCCCAAAACAGAGCAGTCCAAAAGACATATTTGAAAATTAGACCTCCTTAAAACCTTCACAAATAAGAGCAGACAAGATGCCACCTTAAGAATATAAAGACAAGTGAAGAAGGTTTACATGATTGAAATAGCATCAAGCTATATGTAGCTCTCAGCAAAATTTTATGAAAATGTATTTGCTCTATTGTAGCATACATACAAAAGGTAATAGACATATCCTCTGTTAAGATTTGGGATGATTATGTTTCAGTGTGATTTGTTTTGTTGAAAAAAAGATTTAAAATGGTGGGTGGAATGTGATAAGAAACTCATTCTGTCATTATTACTATCAACCCCTCATGTTCCCTGACCCCAGCTTATCAGATGTGTCGCCCCACCTTGATATTGCACAACTTGTATCGCTCCTAACTATATCAACCCTGCTATCAAACTCACTCAGTAACCCACTGTCAGTTTTTGCCTGAAAACTCCAACCAGTTAACAGGTGATGGAAAATGCTATATGAATTTTGCTGACTCACTGAAAGACATGGCTTTTTATGCCATAGGATTAGATGGAAAGTAGGAGCATCTCTCCTAGGTGGGACATAAGAGGAGGTGGGACATAAGATGTGGATTTAGAAGAACAAATTGCAGCAGCAAAGCCTGGAGGAAAGTCTGCACTCAATTTTGTTTCATTTTGGGGTCTTTTTGTCAAGAAAACCAAATACCAGGAAGAGGTTAAGTTTTAAATCTCCTACAGCTTGTATAGACTCAGTGTAACCCAGGGCGGGGAGGTCATCTGTTTACATCCGCGTTTTAATTCTTGCATATTGATTAAACATGCTACACAGACAAATGACTTGTCTAACAAATAGACTGCTTGGAGAATGTTCCTGATGGGGTTTCAATCTGCATTCAGCATTTAGAATTAGAAATTGCATTGCATGGTATCTGTTGCAGAATATATTGGATATTGTTGGCAAAACTGTCTTGCTGCCTGTTGATTATTCTGCTTTAGACTACCGTCAGCCTTAGTTTAACTTTTGTTCTATGGTCATAGATTGATTTTAATAATCTTAATCAAATATTAGTCCACACTAATTGTTCATTATGATTGTGGTACATACCAGGCCATTAGATTTTCTAACTTAGAAATTCTGAACTTTGCATTAATTGCACCACAGTTAATTAAATTAATTGTGTATCATGTTACCTCAGCTCAGCTGATGACACAGAGATTTACTGATCTTTCAATAAGAAAGTAATTTACATTCATTAGATAAGCCTCATGATTGTTTTGCTGCAAGACTTTGATAGATGATTGCACATCATGATGTGTCGGAATACAAACAAAATGAAGCTTCTAATGGATGCCAAATTACTTTCATGGTACAGTATAATGTCCAGGAGCCTACAGGGAGTTGTCCAGACCTTGGTGACACTGGGTTATCACCTACCTTAGCCATAATGGGTTGTTATTCCAATGTTGTTTTATTTGAGATCTAATTAGCTATATTTGAAGGATATCCTATCCAAGCCTTTGCATAATCACAATAGTAATTTCATAAAATTACATTATTATTTAATGCACTGCTTGACTTAGGCCAAGTACTAGATCCAATGTAGCCATGGTCACTACCATTTTTGACCCTGGGGATAAATGCCCTGAATTTAGCAAGCACAAGGCCAGCATTTTGTCCTGAATGCAAACACAAAAATGTGAGCTACAGGGCACTCAATCCTCAAGCAACTTCTGTAGTTTCAATGGGTACTGTAGGTAAAAAGTTGCATGTCTAATCTTGGCCTCCCCTAGAGAGAGGGAGGATTAAACCAGGATCTAGTTTCTTCTCCACAAAGCTGTGGGGGGAAAGCCCTGAGTTGGAGGATCAAGCATGGAAACATTTGTGAAATTGCACATCGATTTTCCTCCCAACAGTGAAATTTCTTTGCAATTTTCCCCATTCACTCCTCTTCAACAAATTGCATTAAGCCAAGGTGAGAGACAAAGAATTAGCTTCCCTGCCCCCCTCTCCCCGACACAGCCCCTGGACATCACAGGACTCAGTTCTTTGCAGACATAGCATGGTTGCACACCTGTAGCTTGCTCCAAATGAGGGAGCCCTGCTGTCTATCCTCCATAAGGAGTATGCCCTCTTTCCCCCTTGCCATCAACCTATTGGTACAGATTGGACAGTTTCTGGAGGATGAACTATGCCATCTAGACACATCAAGTCACAGTGAGAAGCCTCCACCTGTTGCACTAGTGGGGGAACAGGAAGGAGTTTTACTCCAATGAACTCAGGCCCTTACCCATTAGTCTTATTGGCAACCTCTTGGGAATTGGGAGAGCATGGAGTCTGAGGGAACTCAATGCAGTTTAGAGTCACTGACTGCAGAAAGAATTTGATTATTGTTTTCAGCTCGTATGAACTTCATGCCCCCTGTTGGAATTTCAGTGGCATTTTTCTGCCCAATATCTATGAGCTTGGCATTTCCTAGGATCCTTCCCTGCACTCCCCCAGGCTCCATTTGTGGAAATTGAAGAAAGCTCTCAGCAGGTTGGAATCTGCTCTCATTTAATTTTATGGCAGAACAGGGGTATTATTCAGTCTGACTGCGAGATGTAGAAGGTCACCAGAACTCAGCCAAAAGCAGACTCAACCAGTACTGCCAACATAGCCTGCATCTACCTGCCCACCAAACTCTCTGGGATCCATGAATCCACTGCTCCCCCTGCAGCAATCTTCCCTGGCCAAAGTCCTAGACATATTACACCCAGGAACTCTCTCTGATACAACCCCTCCCTGCCAAAGCCCTAAGCTCCTCAAAGACAGTCTTCTCCCTCTGAACCATAGCAGCAGAAACATGTGTCTATTTTCTTTCTGTAACCCTTCTGCCATGTGAAGCCAGCAGCAACCAGGACCAGGTTCAATATTTAGGGGTTCCTTTCCATCGATACAACACAGAACCAGCTTAAGTAACCCACTTAAGTAACCCACAGTAAGAACCCACTCAGTAACCTGGGAAAATTACACACCACCCTTGGGCACCTCTGAGAGGCAATAATTCCCCACTCATCAGCACAGAGTCTGAGTGTAGAAAATATTTTTTTAACAAAAGGAGGGAAGTCACCCAACATTAATTAGGGAAAATGCCACAAGCATGATTTAGAATCGTAAAACTGTGAGCAGGACGCCCACCCCAGAGTGCCTTCCACCTCATGTTCTTGAGTTGTACAATCAAAGCTTCAATTTCTGTGCCTCTCTGCTCCCTCACCATACCCCACTCACAATGGTTGCTCTTGGTCAGTGAGAACCCAGGGTTCAGAGGCGCATCTGTATGAGTTCACCTCTCACACTGGGAAGAAGGCACCTGGCTTGCTCCACCATCTGAGCACTTGCTTTGGCTGAACATCCCACCAGCCGCTGCTCCTCACCAACTGGACGTCCCGCCAGCCGCTGCTCCTCACCTCCTGGACGTGCTGCCACCCGCTGCTCCTCACTGCCTGGCCATCCCACCACCCGTGGTTCCTCTCTGCTGGCCATCCCACCAGCTGCTGCTCCTCTTCACTGGCGTCCCACCAGCCACCGCTCCTCACCGCCTGGCCATCCCTCCAGCCACTCATTCGCCAGCCGACTGTCAGTCACCTTCTGCAGCCACCTGCCTCTGTGGCTGTGACCTCTGCACATCGGTCTCTGTTATTTTAAACACTCGATCAGAGCTGAAATCACTTGAGATGGGTCAGTATTTCTGCCCAGCCTGCAAGGAGCTGAAAATTATGAAGAGGCTCCTAATGAAGCCTATTTAGCACTTTCTTTGAACAGTGGGGAGGAACAAGTTAAACCAGACCCTGGGGAACCCTTTGGAGGATCCAGATCTCCTGGCTGGGACACCTGTTCCCACTCCTCTTACTTTCACAGGGCTCTGGCATTCGAGCCCCTGGCTTAATGAGGTCATTTCAGATGAGGGTGACCCCTCTCATTTGGGACACGTTAAGCACTGCTCTGCATCACGGTATTCAAACAATAATGCCAATAACATTGGTAACAGCATTTCACTACCCGTGCACTCAGTACTAAAGTGATTTGTAACACAAGAAGCAACGTACGTATGTTCATGTAAATGCAGTTTGCTCCAGAAATCTCTCTCCCTCTCAGCTAGCTGTCAAGGGCGAATTCATTCTGTTCATTTAGACCAAGGATTCTCAAATGTCTTTGAACCGTGACGACCTTCTGACAACAAAAATTACTACATGACCCCACAAAGGGAGGAGTGAAGCCTGAGCCCCACTGCCCAGGCAGGGTTGGGGGTAAAACCAAAGCTCAAGGGCTTCAGCCCCAGGTGGGAGGCCTGTAACCTGAGCCTTTGGACTTTGGCTTCAGCCCTGGGTGGTGGGGCTCGAGCTTTGGCTTCAGCCCCAGGCCCAGCAAGTCTAACACCAGCCCTGGAGACCTCACTGAAATGGGCTGGTGACCCACTTTGGGGTCCTGACCCACAGTTTGAGAATCGTTGATTTAGACCCTTACATCTATAATCCCTTATTATATAATTTTTGGCCTCCCATTACAATTAGAAAAAATCCCAGAACCACCATTCCTAACACCAGAAAAATCCAGGCTCCATGGAGCTCACGGCACCATTGTCCCAGCTCTCAGCAATGGGAAAATCTTAAAAGTCCCAGTGATTTAAGGATTTCCTTGAGCTTGTTACCCTATTCACACTCTGACTCCTTTCCTCCATTCCACTTGTTCTTTATATAAGGAACTTATCTGCTCCTAAAACTTCCCTGGGTTCCTCTTCTTTTCCTCACTTGCAGCCCGTTAAATCTCTTCATTATAGTTATAATTTCTCTTTTCTCTCTCTCCCCATGTCTGTGGCACTAGATCTATGCATCCAACCCCACTCTTTCCACTCTGATGAATTGCCAAGTCCCTTCTGTAAAACAAGGCCAGGCTTCAAATGTCTCCTGTTTTCCCATCTCTTCTCAGTTACAGTCATTCCTCAGTTTTCACTGGATTCTGGGTCTCGCATTTGCTATGTTAAAGAACATTAAGGTTGAAAAAGTCAAACTCTCAAAAGTTAGGAAATGTCAGAATTAAGGTTGCACATAGAACTCGAATGCGACCGGCTAGCATGCATGCATTACGATACAGCTTTGGATACATGATCATGTACCATTTTTTTCCATGGGATTGCTGCCTCCTTCAATACAAAGAATAGATGGTTTCCACTGAATGAGCAGCTGTTCAATATTTTCCTTTATCCTCATGGTTCCATGTGTGATCCCAGGCCTTATTTACTGAACACTGTTCAAACCCTGCTCTGAAGATGGCATTAACTTCCTCAAGGGATTTTCTATAATGTTGATCTGAACACTTCACAAACATTGATGAATACATTTTCATAACCCCCCATCTTTGATGGGAGGGGGAGGAAATATTTTATAATATAATTATATAGTAAATATAATATAATAATAATTAAAATTAAAATTATTATTACTATCCCCATTTTACAGATATGAGACAGAGAAATTAAGGCCAAAAGTCTCCACTAATTTTGGGTGCCCACCCTGAGATGCCTAGGATCTGATTTTTCAAAGTACTTACAATATTATAATACAAAGCATTTATAATACCTTATATGTTCAAAACACAGCTCCCATTAACTTCAGGTGCAGCTGGGTACCCAGAAATGAGACAGTTAGGGACCAACTCTGAAAAATGTGGTTTACCTTAAGTCACTTGCCTAGAATTGCCTGAGGCAGAGGCAGGTATAGAATCCAGTTCGCCAGGACAGCATTCAACTGATTTAACCCAGTAGGCTTTTCTTTCTGTTCTGGCAGACCTCTGCCTGATTGTCTGCATAGTATGACCGCATAGTATGTCATTACGGAATGTATCACAAATTGCATCCACACAGATAATCAAGTAAAGCATGTTAGTTTAAGTGTCTTAACTATTCAGTAGCTGAGGGAAGGACATTAAACAAGTGCCTGAGGAAACCAGGCAGGCCTTGCCTATGGATGCAGCCTACAAATATGTGCCTGGCATCCTCTAATTGGTCACAGTGAAAAGGGAAAGTCACAAAGGCCCTACTTACAGTCATTCGCTGCACACCTGATCACTCCACATTTGAAACAATTGAGCTTTACCCAAAGATGGTGTGGAAGGTCAAAACCAAGGGGGCCGACTTGCTGGATCCATCACAAGGTAGGCACTGGCCATGTTTAAAGCTTGTTTTTGCCATCTTGTATTCCACCTGGAGATAATTTCAAAGCTCCTTTGGGCAATTCCCATAATGTGCCTTGAACTGAAATGGTGGCTTGGTGGATTAAGCACATCTTTGAGCAGGGGTAGATGTGACATGTCTTGCACCTTGAGAAGATTATGCAATTCCTGGTCCTGTACTGCCAGACAGATGTCTACATAGATAAAACATTTGGTCATGGTGTTGGGAAGATCACTTCTGAAGAGGTTGAAGAGTGTCAGTGCTAGAACTGAGCTCTGAGATGGACCAGTGTTTTGGGACCTCCAGTAGCTAGCTTGTTATCTAAGTAAAATTTAGAACGGGTGGTCTCTCAGCAACAGTTCCAAAGCCACCATAACAAACCACTTCATTAAGACCGACAGTTTGTACAGTAGGTTTGTGTGCCAGATTGCGTCATCTGGAGCAGTAAGATCTAGGAATACTCAGATTTGGTTTTCTGTTTGGTCTGGAAGCCATTCTCAATGTAGGTAGCGAGAGCCAGCACTGGGTTTTGGTTTGGTACTGTTTTGGTCTGAAACCTGCTTGATCTACAGTTAGGATATCACTAATGGCAAGGGCAATTCTTTGAAGTGTAAGCCTTTCAAGTAATTTGTACATGCAGCTTAACAAAGAGATGGTGTGGTAATTTGGTGAAAGTTAATGGTCTTTC
Organism: Dermochelys coriacea; assembly: GCF_009764565.3. Lineage (NCBI taxonomy): Eukaryota > Metazoa > Chordata > Testudines > Dermochelyidae > Dermochelys > Dermochelys coriacea. The sequence continues at coordinate 119,294,143 of NC_050072.1, forward strand.
CCAGGTTTTAGCAAGGTCTGTGCCAGACCTTTGGTATTTTAATCTCCTGAATGACTCTTGCTAGAAAGTTGGCTAGGCAATCATTGTCTGATAGGTTTTTCAGGAAATTGGGGGAGATGTTACCAAGCCCACAGGCTTTACCTATTTTCAATGTTTTGATTGCCCTTTCTATTTCATCTGCAGTGAAAGGCTGGAAGTCGTCTTTAGTTTCAGCTGTGCACCATTTGTATTGCACCATTTCCCATTTCACTTCTTCTTTAAAATTTGTGGTTTTTATCCACCTTTGTGACATTTATCAGATGGGTAGCAATACTGTTTGGAGAGAATGGGTAATGGTGCTGTGCTGGAGAATTCTGAGCGGCACCAAGTTATCTAATTAGTGCCCAGGCTTTGTGGCTGGATCGTGACAGTTAGTTCAGTAGTGGCCTGCTGCCATCTTACTCTTATAGAAGCATTAAAGTTCTCTAAATGACATGCGGCAGTATCTGGAGGACCACTTTCTTCACATCATTTGAGAAGTTCTGCACACTTCATCTAGGTAGGGAATGTAGGTATTATAACCACCTCTTGGAATAGAATTGGTGGCAGCTTTGTACAATGGCTTTTGTGAACTGTATGTAAGCTTCTTCAATAGAGATGTCGTGTGGGATACAAGAGACGTAGGGGTCAGTGAATTGCATAAAGCTGGGCTAATTTGATTTCTGATAGTTGCACCAAGAGTTTTCATTTGCGTTCACAACAGGTATGATTACTCCAGTTTTGCTAAGGATAGGATAATGTGAGAAGTTTTTCAATATATTGTTTATAGCTTGAAGTGGCTGATTGCCTGTGTTGGAGGTCCAGGTGAGGTCAGGGGAGTAGTCTTGCTTCCATCAGGCTGTATTATAATTCATACACACAAGAAGGGTGAATGAAGATTGTATGGACAATTTTAATTCTGGCATTTCCTAACTGTTGAGTTCTTGCAAACCTAGTAATGTCCTTTTAACATATGTGTTATTTTGTATGTGTTATTATTTATATTATGCAAATATTTTAAACAACAACTCCACACCAGAACACAGAGAAGAAAAAATATTTTGGATATTTTATGCTGTTGGCCCAGAGATGTATGAATCTGAGGTCTAGCTGACCCACCACGCAGTTTGAGGGGCTGTAATCATCGTTCCATTAGACTAGAGGGGAAACACTGAAAGGAAGAGTTCTGCTGGCAACAAAAGTGTTGCAGTTTGTATTCATGGTCGGATACATTTTTAGAAATGCACCTTTCAAAAAGCAGTTAAACCCTTCCCCACACTTTTTAATTCTTGAAATATTTATAATAAGAGTGAGCACGCATCATTTCCAATTAAGTTCTCTAGGTTACAAAGATTACAGGCAGAGGTGAAAGTAAGCCGGTACGCTCCGGTACGGTGTAACTGCAAGAGCCCGTGCACCGTACTGGAGCAGATTGGCTTCCCCATGCAGCAATTTAAAGGGCCCGGGGCTCCTGCCACAGCTACTGTCCGGGTCCTTTAAATCGTCCCCGGAGCCTGCCCAAGTCCTGGGATAGCAGCAGCTGGAGCCCTGGGCCCTTTCAATCACCCCCGAGCCCCAGGGCTCCCAGCAGCCTCTGCAGCTGGTAGCTCCGGGGTGATTTAAAGGGCCCAGGGCTCCCAGCTGCTGCCACCACAGTCCCAGCCCTGGGCTCTTTAAATCTTGATTTAAAGGGCCCGGGAATGTAAAGGCACCACCTCTTCCGGTAGAGGCTACACCCCTTCCGGTTGAGGACCCGCCCCCTCCTAAGGACTCCGGAGTACTGGTAAATCCTTTAAGTTACTTTCATCCCTTATTACATGAAAATAATGCTAGTTTCATACACACAGTACATTTCAATTCCAAAGTGCAATTGTGCTGATCCCTTTTACTCTTCCCTCCCCTCGCTTTTTTACATGTGATTTGAAAGTATTTAACTGTGAGTATCTGTAGTTAGGTGCATACATATAAAGCGAAGTTAATAAGTGACACCTATTAGAGAAGATTGTGAGGTGATCTCCTCACAAGGAAAAATAGTGACTATTGAATAGGAATATAAATTGACCTTAGAACAATTATAAGGGGGCACAGAGGAATGTTTGGGGGGTATGGTGGGGCCCAGGCCAGCCCCAGAGGGAGGAGGGGAGGAATCACCACCCAGCCATGCTCTGCCCCCAGCTCCACTCCAGCTGCAGAGCAGCCCCACCCCACAGCCAAGGCCCTGGCTTCAGCTCCCAGCCACAGCCCGGGCCAGTCCCCATGAGGGGTGGGGAGGAAGCACCACCCAGCTCCGCTCTACCTCCAGCCCCAGCCGCGCTCCAAGCTGAGTCTGCGGCCCCAGCCTGGGGCCCCTGCTCCCGCTGCTGACAGATTACATTATGGGGGGGGGGGGGGTGCAACATAAAAATTTTGGCGACCACTGTCCTAGAGAATATAGAATACATTTCCAGAATGTTGAAGCCCAGCTTCCTTTTTTGTTGTGCAATTTGTACCTGCAAAATTTGTGCTGTTTGCACACACAAACTGTGGGTGCAAAATGTGGGCACAGATTTCATGTCCCTCCTGTCCCTAAAAAAAGAAAGAGGCTGCATTTTGAAAAATTGGCACTAAGCACCAGATCCTCAACTGGTGTAAATCAGCATAACTCTCGTGACACTAAATTATAGTAATTGAAGAGATGGATCCATCATGTGAAGATTACTATTACGTACGTTCTAGAGAAATAGGTCATTGGTGAAACGGATACACTAATGCCCAGCTTCTCAAGAAAATAGTCCACCAATCAGCTATGTAGGAGCCACCCCAGCACTGATCATTGCATTGATTCTAAATTTACTCACAAACTTGGACAAACTTATTAGACAACTAGGTAAACAAATCATGCTTTATCCCATGTTTTCCTGGACTATCTCCACTTTTTATGAAGATGGAAAAACCTTTAGGGACTCAAATAAAATATCTAGCTTCAGTCATGCTTTGTTTATTGTACATACCCAGTACATTTTGGTGCATCTCTACCACTGTGCATAGTCTAATGTATTATAGTGATGACCCACACACAAAGATCACAATAATGGGGACAGTGTAAATATGCCAACAATACTTTTGCCATATGTTTTTAAATATAAACTGAAGAATAGCCGATATTATCCAACAAGCTGGTTAAGTTTTCCACATTTATCTGCAGTCAGAAATAATGGAAATGTTCATCGTTCAAACAATTTCTATAATGAGGTTTAAAAAATGGTAGGGAACCATTCACCCAGCTAGCCTAGAGCAGGCAATCAATAGGATATGAAATGGAAGGTTGTACAAAGCCACTGAGATTTGATGCCTTATCAACCAGAACAAATCAGAGTCACAATTCTCAGAAGATTTTCAAGTAATTTGAGGTCCCCCAAGGATTCAAACATCTGTATGAGTGGAGGCAGCAAGGACTTTTGTATGACATTTGTAAGAACAGTTGGGAAACATCCTGTCTTAATTAAACAACAACTACTTCACATGTCACTCTCATCTTTGTACTTGAGTTCCACATGCAGAGGACAATAAACCAAGCCATGTGCTAGTTGATAATGTAATACTTTCTTGTATAATTAATAGATGTGGAAATTAATGAGGAGTGAATCACAAAAGACTTGGAGGTTTGGTTTAATTAAGCACCTTGAATTTTGAAGAGTTGTTTGAAATCTCCAAGTTTCTTGCATTTTTTTTTCTGCAGAACTGCACTGGAAAAGTTGGGACATCTCTTGATAAACATTTTCTGGTTTCTTGTATCTAGAAACATGAGATTTTCCCTTTTTTAGCACTATTCTGGCATGTCTACTCATAAGCATGACTGGAAAAACAAATTAAGAGGGACATGTTTATTTTAGTATTATTATTTTTAAAAACAACAACAAAAATTGAAACTCAAAGCCTGGTTCAATGGACAAATATTTTAATTTTCACAGAAGTTCTTATAGACCCCATATAGATTAGTACTCCATTGTGTTAAGCACCATACAAACCTAAACAATAAACAAACTTTGGCCCACTGAACTGTACTCAATATTTTCTTGGGTTTTTTTCCTTAATGTAAACTAGTTCACCCATCCATAATGCAAATAAAGTGCTAGATGATGTATTAACAAGGGGCTAGGTTGAACCCTCCTGTAGAAAAATCTATTGAGAAGCATCAGAAAGAGGAAACCACTGGAGAAATTTCCCTCACTGAATTTACCCTAATTTGCTCTACTGGGAGTGTGGAGAGTTCTCCTCAGAAATTGAAAGTAAAGGTTCCGTCCCAGAATCCACAGACCTCAGGGCTTTAATTGGAAGTCAACAACCTCCATATGGTGTCCCTATGCTTCCATATCGGATCAGGACTGCAAGACTAGAGCTGAGTGGGATTTGTTTTTCCCCATCCTGCAAAATATTTTGAGATTTCAGAAACTTTTCGCTATCCAGAATCAGGATATAAAATCAAAATTAAAAATCTGGGGGGAAAAAAATGTTCAGGGCAATCAAAATGATTCACTTTGATCATTTCTAAATGTTTCATTTCAGAGTCAACCATATGCAAATTAAATATACTATAATTTAGCTTACATTTAAATATTCTTTTTTGAACTAGAAAACTGAACTTGTTTTTTTTAAATGTTGAAATGTCATGTTTTGATAATTGTGAACTCCCCCCCCCCCAAAAAAAATAATTTCAAGCTGAGAAAGTTGCCTAAAATGGTCTTTTCCCTTGAACAGTTTTGTTTTGACAAATGGGCATTTTTCAATTAAAACACACACACACACACACACACACACACACACACAGCACAAAAGATTTGCAACCATCTCTACCTTAGACTCTCTTTCTTCCTGACAGCATAGGTCCCTGAGAGGATCTCCATCATCTGTCCCTGGCCCTTGAATTCCTTAGTAAGTGAATTGTCAGCATGAAGAGGCCATACAAAATGTTTAGTTCAGCCTCGGGCTGTGTTTCTTTTGTATATGGTTTTCTTACTGATTGCCACATGGAGCAATAAAAGAACCCATTGCCCCTTGCCACCTCCATCCTACACCTGCCCTGAATCATTGTGTGGGATCAGGGCCTGGACAGGAAAAATGGTACCATGGAAATAGGTATTCCCATTCCACCACCACGACATATGAGGAGGAGGAGTTCTGTCCGTGGAAAAACCCAGGTACACATGACAATCTGACCCTCTGTTCCAAGTACTATAGAAGTCACCATGAGCAACTGCCATAGCTGAGGCAGTGAAACCACTGGAAAGGTTTGAAACTGAGGCTAAAGTCATTACATTCAATGATTGCTGACAATTATTTTGATATGGCAGCAGATAAGCCAGTCTGACTGCCAAAGTGTATCCAAATGATTGGTGACTCTTTAAACCTATACAGTCTGATTAAAAGTGGAATAAAATAAAGTAAAAACATGCAAAGAACAACATTAGTATAGCTCAGTAAAATGTAAAACCTGTAGCAAATCAGCCTCCCCATAGCCAGATTATATGTACATCTGTTGAGTCATAGTCATAGAATTTAAGGCCAGAAGGAACCACGAGACATTTAGTCTCACCTCTTGTATATCACAGGCCACCAACACCAACAAGCACCCACACACTAAACTCAACATCCTATATGAGACCAAAGTATTACAATCCACAAGAGACTAGACTAGATTATGAAGTACAACTTTCACAAGTTCAGAGTCTGGATGTTTACCTTTGAAAAAAAATTACCAGACCATAACAGCCCTCTGTTTTGCTACTAGGCATTGTCTGGTCTTTTGGATAGATGGACCACTCTCCCCTCCAGAACTTTTGTTGTGGTGCCAAGCAAAGGTACTGGGGTCATCTATTTCCTGGATCTCACAGATCTTCATGATAGTGGAGTGGGAGAGTTGGAAATAAAGTAGCATTCCCCACATGGTATTGAAGAATGGAGCAGCAAAGAACCACTCCATGTTAGTGCCAATAGGCATTTTTGTCTCACTGGCTCAGACAGAATAGTCAAATTGCTGTCACTTCAATTAAAAAAAAAAGTCAAAATATATATAAATGCCTTCTGCTCATCCTTCTGTTTACTCAGGACATTCTTAGCCAGTCAGGAAAAAAGAAGAAGTAAAATGTGACCAATGAAAGCCATTGATCCCCCCCCCCCCAGCTCCAAGTTAAAAACACCAAACACACACACACACACAGGAAAACATTGTCCTATTTGGTATGAATTTTTGTGGAATAATTTCACATGTTCAGAAAACTGATTTCCTTTTAATGATAAACCCAACAACGGCAAAACATGCTAATTACAGTGTACCAGGGGGTGATTATGCTTATATCTCCCAGCTCTAGGCAGATGCTTTACATGTGGCATCTCAAGACACAGGTTTCTAGTAACAGCCTTCTACGTATTAAAAATACATGAATAAAAATGATATGCTTGTTTTATATTCTTCAAATCAGACATTAGCATGCAATCAATCCCTTTCACATTTGTTCCATTGTCCTTGGAGTTTTAAGGAAAAAACACCAGTGACAGACAGGCTAGCGTGTATGGCAGAATTTAAAACCTATTTTTCCTTGAGTGATATGTCCCCCTGGACTATCCATCATATTTCAACCCCTAACAACCTCTTCATCAGTCCCTTAACCCATTCTGCTCCCATCAGATCAACATTAGCAGGTTCAGAAATGACATACTTAGCTGACAACTTTTAATTGGACTTTCTACTGTGCTTCTTCATGACATATTCAAAACTGTTATAAATGCAGCTTCATGAATGACATCTGGTTATCACGTGTTTATCTATCGGGTATTTTTCTATTCTTCCTGCATGCTTCTCTGAACTGTCCTGCCTTTGCTACCTTCTTTTCATGGGAAATACAGTTGCTTTATGAACTATCTGGATTATTAACCAAGATACAGAAGCAGTCCGTGGCCTTCTGAGATGAAATGTGTTGATATATGTGCACAGATTGTGGTGATATTTTCCATATACATATTTACATCTGCAACAACATCTTATTGATTTCCTTCTAACAGACAAATGCTCAGAAAAACAAGGACCTTGTATGTCTAATTAATGTGTCATTTTAACCACTTCTGCTCTATAGCATTTCAAACAATATATTGATGGATTGAAATTTGGTCACATTAGACTGCACTTCTTAGACCTAGGAGTGTGTGTCATCATTACATGATGATTTTAGCTTTGAAATGAAACTCGCAATTGGTTAATTTCCTAACCAACTTCAAGTCATAAGAGGAATGGATATGATACAGTGAGGTAATACAAACATGATGCAAATGAGGTGATATCCACTAGCTGGCTTTTTTAGGAGGTCACATTTACTGAGCTTTCTCCCCGATCTAGAGACAACCGTATTATAGGAAGGCCAAATGTTGCCTAGTTAGGGCACATCTACACTGCAGACATGGGATGTGATAGCAGCTCCTGCAGGCGAAACTAAATTAGCTTTAATCTAGCTAGTTTAGGTACAAGCCCATCCAGAACCCTGGGTAATTACTCAGGCAGGTAGCCCATGCTGAAACCTGTGCTACTGTGGCTTCATTGCTCTGTTAAAGATGAAAGCTAGCTTGCTATGACTACATGAGCTGCAATCATACCCTGCAATCACAGTATAGATTTACCTTTAGTCCCACTCTCCCAGGCACCATATCCTTGACTTCCCTTCACGTTTTCCATTGTTGTGAAACATACCCTCCACATGACTTCTAATAGACACTCATCCTTCAGCTGCACTCTCCCTGAAAATAAATTTCATCCCATACTTGCTCCCCATAATGAGAAATCCAAGCATGCTCCCATTAATTTAAACTTCACCCTGTTTGACATCCTAACATATGTACTAATGGCTCACCATGCGTTCCTTCCATAGGACAACTCCCCTCTGCTTGGAAGCAAATGCTTACAGTACCATATGGTACCATTTCCTCTGTGAGAAACCTAGCTACCAGGCCTGTTCCCTCACTTTTGAGTTCATCTCAGGTAACTGTAAGATAAAGTGTTTGATATGAAAAATCCCATTTCGCATATCCATGCTATGGAGTGTTCCACAACTGTGTCTCTGTAGCTCTAGTCAAGGGCAAAAGATTATTTCTATTGTACTATGCACAGATCCAACGATGTAAAGGGTATCTAATTTCATACCACAACACTGGTGATGAATCACAACTACTGTCATTTATGCAGACTTGTAGAAATATATATAAATAATGTCTACAGATTTCCTCTGCTGTAGTTATTTGCATCACCCTCCCCTTTGGTACTGATTGGCAGCCTTGTTATCAGTCTAATTAGACAGGCCAAGAATAAATGGGTGTACAGATTGGCCAACTCCTTGCCTACTGAGATTAACCTTCTAAATCACAGCTGAGGCCTAGTGATAAAGCAGTACGATGGAAATATGCATTGGGGCACCAATCCATGCACATGGATAGATGAGTTCCACCTCTAGAGATGTCACTGTAGTTTAGGAGGGACTAAAAAAGGCTGGAGAACAAGAGCCCATAAGTTTGAGTCTTCTGCTCCCTAATTTGTTTATTTCATAACTCATGGGGACATTAAAACAATAAATATCTGGTACCATTTCTGCATTGGAACAAAATTGCATGTGGGTTTGTATTTCTAAAGTTAGCTTATTATAGTAGCACATGGGAATGGGTATCATTAAGAAGCTGGCAGCATCTTCCTGCATTCAAGTATAATTAGCTTGCACTCACCCTCAAGAGTCATTTGTGTTTATTACCCCTTTTCAAAATTCCTTTTATTCTGAGCACAGAATCACAAACAGTTCATATGCTGCGAGTTCATTGGTCTCCACTTATAATCTCCTTTTATAAAACAGATTTTCCTCCCGGGGTAATAAACACTCACATATTCAGAAAGAAACTAAACCTTCACGTCGGCGAAGGAGTTGGAACAGGAGAAGAGATTGCCCCAAGTGGGTAAAGGCTGGAACTAGAGAATGAGTGGTGGCAGCAGATTACTGACTGCTGCAAAAAGCCATGCTTCCTTTATGAGTTTTATTCTTTTCACTGAGTTGACAGTAAGTTCAAGCAGATAAAAGCTGTCTTACCTGATAGAAGCTACATTACCAGCTCAGTGCACAGTACTGATTGCTATGACTTAAGCCCACGAGTCAGTGGATTTGGCTGTGATGTGCTGCCAAAATTTTAACAAGGGCACAGTCTCAAACAGCTTGAGTCTAGGATACATGTGATGTTCCCTGAGTAAAATACCCATCAAATCCATTAGTCTAATATTCTCTCTCTCTAATGTTTCTAATTGACTATTCCCTCTCCTTTTCCCGCCTCTCCAACTTCATCAATTCTTTCATTTGCAGCCCTTTCAACTTGCAATGCTCCCCATCTCCACGTCTTCTGAAGGTCACAATAAGTGATTCCTTACCTGACAGATATTCCTTGCCATAGCAGTGGAAGGCAATTATCCTTCAATCTTTCCTGGTGCCAGTGGGGAAGGCAGGTGACTTGCACACAGGGAGTTGGGTTGGAGCAGTTCCCCTGTGATGTTGCTCTGGGTGGTCCGATGGCTGCGATGTGTTGGAGGGGTGGAAGAACTACAAGCTCCCTTCCACCATTCGCTCTTCCAATATAAGAGTCTCGCTGGGCAGGTAGGGATGAGAGCCAGGATACACTTTCTGCAGGACTTGCACTCAGTCCTCCTCCTGGTACATAGCTGAAGCAGCCAGCTGGAGCTATATGGAGACTTCTGCATTCCTAAAGTGTCCCAGTTTGACATGTTCAAAAAGAAAATTTTCAGCGTTTTGTGTTCAAACGGTTTTTCATTTTGAAATGTTCATAAATTTAGACTAAAACATTTTAAAAGAAACAGTCAAAATCAAAACATATCAAAAAATCTCAAAATGAAATATTGCTATTGATCCAAATCAAAATGTGGGGTTTTTAATTGACTTCTTGTCCTATTTCAGAATGGGGGAAAAAAACAAACTAAGTTCTCACAGAGATAGGAAAACTATTCCCCATAAAATCCTATTCAAGATCCTTAGCTATAAAAGCATTTTGATGATTGTGCTAAAACTATTGTGGTTATAAAATATGCTTTCCCTGGACTCATGATTACTTTTTTATTTCTTGTTATTTATAAACACATTAGTAGATTGCATCCATCAGAATAGATGACCTGTAACTCTGCAGGCTTCCAGCTGTATAGAACCTGCGCTTTGTCAACCTGACCAGTAGACGTACCAAGAAACGAGCCCTTGGTAAAATACAGAAACCGAAAAAACAAGCTTTGCTGTACTATCTGAAATCCACTGCTGGATTGGTGTGGGCTTGTTAACAGAGTAAATTTCTAGCTCTTTTCCTTGTGAAGGCATCTGACTATGTAAGCACATATTACCAGTGCAGCCTGATTACTAGGGCTGAAAGGAACAGTCAGCTGGGGTCTACTTCTGGAGCAGTGAGCAAGTGTGTAAGATTTCCATACACCTGAAAGCCAGCAGGGGACAACTGTCATTAGTATGACATAAATCTGAGATAGAATAACTTTTACTGTGTTGTTCTGGCATCAAGTCTCTCACTTGCTTAGCAGGTCTTGCTGTGGCTGCTTTGCTAACATCTGGACCAAGGGGGACAACTTACAAATTATTGAAGTTCAACCAAGAAGAGAGCTATGTGAGTAATATAAAATACTATTGATATAGGGTCATAATTTGAGGGCTTTAAAGCAGCTATACCCAGCATGCTGATCTGATGAGAGGATTTATATTTGCCCCTTTATCTCTGAAGAGGATGTGTATCAATAAAGATCTATTGCTTCATGGTGTGTTCCTGAGAAAGAACCACACTTAAGGCTAATATGCTATGTATTAATATTTGGCACTTGAAATCTTCAAAGTGGCTTGACAAGCATAATAAATTTAACTATCACCTCTCTGTGGTAAATATTATCTCCATTTTATACATGGTGAAACTGAAGTGGATTTTATATGACAGAAGGAAAGGGAGGGAGTCACCATCAGAGCAGGCATTAGAACTCAGGAGGAGATCTTGTTTCCCATGTCTGTGCTCAGACTGTGTTAGACAGTGACCCTTCCATATATGTAAAGCATAATTTGTTGAAAGCCAGATGTTTATAGTAAAAGAATCATGTCATAAAGCGCGTTGGTATTTTTATCACCTGCTTTATTGAATCAGGCACATTACAGAGGCACTGGCATAATAGCTATTTTTAAGCACTTATTTCAGAGGTGAGAAAAGTTTGGAAAGGACAGATTTGTATACATGATTGTGTTTTGTTACACAACTTGGCCCTCCAGACTGTATATTTCTTGAAAAGCTTGTGAACTTCTCCATACAGCTAATAGGCCAGAGTCTTAGCTGGTGTAAATCAACACAGGTCAACAGAAGTCAATGAAGTTATGTTAGTTTACAGTAGTAGAGGACCTGTCCCAATGTCTTATACTTTGGAAAACCACTTTACATTCAGTGATGCTTCATACAACTTCCATTGTACTGCTGCTGACAAGTGACAGCTAAGGAAGAAGAGGTCCCACATTGGTTCACAAATCCCTAATACTGAAAAAAAGATAGTTTTGAAAAAAAGATCATTGAAAAACCTGGTTGTTAAGTTTAAGTATCTTTGGAGTCCACTGTATTAAATGCAAAGGTTAGGCATTACTGTGGGCCAGGATTGCATGTCATCTCTCTAAGGGTGAGAAGTGATGTGAATCCTGGGAAGTGTTATGAACTTCAAAGAATTGTACTGAAAAGTGTGCCAAAGAAGAATGGACTTTTGAGAGAAACTGTATCAAGTAGTTTGCCTGGGGAATTTCTAGGGAGAAGTGAATGCAAATTCCCTCCCCTCCTCCCCACTTATGCAAAAGCCCAGTCTTTGAAGCTACACCCTGAGGAGGGGACCATTATCTACTGATTGCCTGTTCCTGAAGTCTCAAGATAAAAGGCCCAAGTTGTATAAAGAAACAGATGAACTGACTGCTGGTTGTGCTTGTTCTGATCTAAGGCTGTTTTGAACTTGAAACCACAGAAAAAGCCTGTGTGGGGTTTGAAGGACTGACTCCTGCCAGAGCCTTTGATGGAGTTGGGGGATGATAAGCTCCTTAGCATGTATGTAGGTTCTTTTATTGTTTTAATATATTTTCTTTGTAATGCTTTCACCTTAAAATAAATGTGCTTGCTTATAAAGCATTGTGTGGTAACTTAACTGCTGATAACAACACTTTCATAGCCTTCAAAGGGAAAGCAAAGCATAGACGCTGGCTTGTTTAGGAAGTCTGAGTTGCTGGGGATATCGGAGTATATGCAGTCTGGAAAAACCTTAGTCAGAAGACAAAGAGATGCAGGTCTTCATTCAAGAGGGGTGACAGCTAAGAAGCCGTAGCCTAGAGTGGGGGCCTTCGAGGGATCACGGAGAAGGAATACAGGTGAAGTTGCCCTTAATTGTGACAAGTTCAGTCAATATTAAACATTTGAGAAGTGCAGCTTTGGCTCTTCCAGCAGTTGATTTAAATAAAAATTCTTGTCAGAAAATAATTGAGTTTTGTGTACTTTCAATAGGAAAGTTACTGTGAAGATGTGTAACAGTCTTCTGTAGAAAGCGTACTGATAACCACATAGAGTGGTTTGCAGAATAGACACTTTGACATACAGGAGTATGACACACAGGAATATGATTTAGCACTCTTTTAATCTGTATACACAACAACTTGATACTAGGTAAAAGCCTAAAAGCGCATGCATTAATAAAATATAATAGAAATACCAAGATAAAAGATGTGTACCTCTAAGGCTAAGTAAATAGTTGAATTTATACCTTCTGCCCAAATTATGGATTAGTGAATCAGATACATGAACAACTGAAGAACCTTTTCTTCCTTAGCTAGCACTAGTCAATATCAGCAGAAAAGAAGTTTTATGGGCTATTCTAAACTGACTTAACTCCATTGACTTCTGTGTAGCTATGCCAATATACACCAGCCGAGGACCTAGCCCATTATCGGTTTGAAGAAGTTTTCAAGCCTCTGCAGGAAAAAACGTAAACAGTAGCTAGCCAAACTGTATAATGAGACCCAATAATGTTAATAAAACTCAAATCACCTGACTATTATTTCTCTCCTTTGTGCTACATGCCTAAAAACAGTCATATGTCCAGGACTACTTAATATGCCTGCTTCTATAAAGCATGAATAAATACATGAATAAAATACAATATTGTATTTTCAGTAATTTATTAAAATACTACACTATACTACAAATACTATACCATCTCAAGATGTTTAAAAAGTTGGATTTAAAACAGAAATATTGACCCAATGTGTTTCAGAGTGACTCCCAATACCAGCAGGTAATCAGGAAAACCAAAACTAAAAATAACAAAACTACATTCAGTGCTAGTTACTTGAAGAGGTTATTCTAAAATGCCCAACTAAAATTAGATCAAAAGAATTAGAATTATCCTGGCATTCTGCCTTAAACACACACAGGCTGCAACCAAATATTCTAATCCCTGTGTTTACAACCAGGAAAACCCCCCAGTCCACATTGTTTCATCTCTGATCTGCCATTCAGCCTAGTCTGTGGGCTATAGCCTTCATTATTTGCTGTTCTCTTTCCTAAATAAAGGCCAGTGCTCCTTCTGTTAAGCAGAGAAGATTGCTTCGCACACCTATTGAATCCAAGACATTTCTGCTGGCAGCCATTGATACATTTTAGCATAACAATAGGTTCTCTCAGGTGGGAAGCCCACATTGATAATCTGCTGCATATCAGATATTGTTGATTTGCTTGTTTGATGACATCAGTGCCTCTCAAAGGTCCAGATAGGCCTAGGCCACTTCCAGCTTTTGAGGCCCCTAGCCATAATAAAAATACAAAAATGACAACACATGAAAACAAAATAAGGTGCCAAAAAATAGTGAGACATAATTTGAATATATTTTTGTTTCACAAATGCTTTTCTGGTCCAATAGGGATGTGCATAAAAACGAGTTGCGAAACTTATCAAATGCCAAAAAATTAACAAGTGTCTAAATTTAAGGCTGCCTTTGAGCTTGAAGCCCAGGCCAAATAATCCTCCTGTCCCCACCCAATTGGCCTTGTCAGTGCCAATAGACACATCAGTAGCAGAGGTTTGACTGGTGTACCTCAAGGCCTTGCAAAATCTTGGGAAGTTGGATCTAGGGGAGTCACTATGATCACAATAGACGCTCACTAATTACCCACAGCAGGTAGCTAGAGAAAGATTACTCCCTGTAGGCCCCCACCTAGCAAAACACTTAAGCATCGAGTGTTTTGTGCTTTTAAAGAAGAGTGAAGATGGGCTGTTGGGATTTGTAGGGAAGGGCCTGCACCAGCAAAATACTGAAGTATGTGCTTAATTTTAGGCATGTGATTAGTACCTTTTGACTTCAGTGTGACTAGTCACATGCTTAGTTATATAAAATATGCATAGTTATGCAAGATATTAAAAAACCTCTCTATATTTTGTTTGTTTCTTTGTTTGCTTTCAACTAAAGATATGTAACAAGTTCCATTGTTGCTTGTGATCTGGTAGGGAAATAACAATGGTGTTGCAGGTACCCAATCTATCCAGACATCAAAGACTTCTGTGTTATACTAAACAGGCAGGCAGTCACTTTTGCAGAGCTCACATAAGAGATGCAGCCCAATGAATATAACTAAGCTCCCTAGCAAAACAACAGAAAGTTGTTGAGCTATTGTTTGTATTAATCACCCGACTGTATTTGAGGCAGACAGCATGTCCTGTATTACTGAACATTCAGGACTAGATTCTGATCTCCATTACACTAGTGTAAATTCTGAGTAACTTGGTTTGATGAAGCCAGCAAAGTTACTCTGGGTTTATCCTGGCATAATGGAGACCAGAAGCTGGTCCAGAGTAACTGATGCAATGCATCTATTAAATGACAGAAGTATAGAAAGCTACAAAAAGATTTAAAGCAAACGGGTTGAAAATCAGGCCTTTTTGAGAGCTGAACAGATAATTTTAGTATGTTATACAGTTTTGGTCATACTCGTTCCTTGGGTCTTTGTTCCTTATGAATTATACTTATCTGCCCTTCCTGAAATGTAATTTTTATCTGACTTCATAATCCTCTGTTTGTTGCATCATTGTTATTTTCACAAGGAGGACATAATAAGCTGGTTGTGATTACTTGTGAGGAATAAAGTGTTAGAAGCTCATTCACCCCAAAAAGACAAGGATCCTATTCTCATGAAAATGTTGGTGAGTGCTAAAGAATTAGGGAAGAGAAAGACATACAGAAATGACTGGCTATATAAATAAATTTGTCTAAAAAGAGAATCTTAAAAAAAAATCATCACAGAGGACATCAACTCTGCTTTAGCCATTGGGATAAGCTGTGAGCTAGGATTTAATCCCACCTGTGCTAAGCACCCCTGTGACCAGGGTCCAATGGGGGCCTCCTGAAGTCATTCAATTAGCGTGAACGGCAAAGAACGGGACAGATAATCCTCCAAACTGGTGGATATTATCAATACTTAGATTTACCAATCCAGCATAAAACAGTTTCTTAATTACCTCTCTGGTTGTCCAGAAGCCAACAACACAGTTCCCTTGAAGTAACCCAGCCTCAGGCCTCCATCCAGGTACCCAAGTCAAATATGATGAAAATTTCTGAAAATCTTATTTCATCATATAAAGGAAAAGGTTCTACCAATCCCAAAAGATTGAACACATTACCTCCCAGATTAATGAATATTCCAGTTTTTACCCAAATACATGCTTACAGCCAATTCTTATGAACTAAACCAAAATTTATTAAAAAACAGAAGAAAGAGAAATGGTTAAAAGATCAATATACATACAGATTTGAGTTCAATTCTTGAGGTTCAGCTTCATAGCAGAGATGATGAGCTTTCTAGTTGCAAAGAGTTCTTTCAGAATTTAGTTCATAGTTTATAGTCCAATGTCCAATAGCATATCCAGGGTGTACCAGCTTAAGTGGATTCTCATCTTGCGACTCAAACTTCCTCCGATGAAGCTTAAGCAGATCTGAGATTAAAAGGATCAGGACCCAAGGATCTTTTATACAATTTCAGGTCTTCTTGCACAAGTTTGAGTCCCTCGGGGAACAATAAGTAATCAGGGCATCTTTGAAGTGGGTCCATCACCAGTACTTAGCTATACGAATTAACATAAGACAATTACCTGTTCCTCCACTATTCACTGATATTTGCTATACATTTCAAAGAGAGATGACTATCCTGTGTTTACAATTCATTTAAATGCTAGGATGTTCCTTTGATCTCTGAACTATCAGAATACTGCACAGACAGGGACTGTTGATTACATTGTTGACCACTACCCATATATATGTAAATACACAAAAACACAAACATTATCTCCCCACATGTCTTTAAGGGTTGAATCTGAGTCATTTATTTTGCAGGATGTTTAACCCTTTCTGGCCACGCCCCCAACACAAAAAGGCATTCAGCATTCTTAACTTGTACTGAATTTAGTGGAGTTCTAGGCACTCAGCAATTCACAAGAGATTCAGCATCTGGCAGGATCAAGTTCTTAGGGATTACATGCTGGAGAGTGGCTTCTGACTGATGGAAGAAGCAGTGTTTTCTTCACTCTACTAAGGTCAGTTTTGTGGTAGACTGAACTACTCCACTACCCCTACCAGCCTTTTCTTTGGATAGGAGACACCCCCATGAATGCCCACTTTCATCCAGACAGATTGCATTCTTTATAACAAATTGTACACATCAAATTCATCCATGGTATACCTGCACTCCAGTGACAACAATAGAGCTACTTTAATTCAGTCCTGCATTTCCAAGATTCTGCTAAAACAGTGTTGCTTGTTCATTCAAAGTTATCTTTAAATAATGGGTTAAATTTGTTAGATTTACAACCTATTCTCTCCTGTTAATTCAGAGGTGTAATCAGCCATGGGACTGGGGAGCAGACTGGCAGTTAACTTTCCCCAATGTACTTTGAGTTGAAACATGAGAACAATAATAACTGCACACATTTTGGGGGCCTTATATTTAAAAAAGTAAAATGGCTGTTCCATGTTCAGCCTCTTTTGCCTTTATCAGTTTAAAACACAGAAGCAGTGGGCTGTGGATTTGGAATCTTAAGTGGACAAACATTTGAGTCCTCACCTCATAATGTGACAGAGGCTTTGAGGCATCATGTGGTTTAACAAAGAAAGCCATTACAGTTGAAATGAAAAACTAACTAAGGTTCCGTATGCTAATATAGAGATATATCATAAGTGGGCAACAAATTTCAGTTCTAGTAACAATAAAATCTTCCTTTGAAAATATTCTCATTAAAGATTATTTTATTCCTTATTTATCAACCCCACTCATGTTTGCAGAGGCTAAAAATACATTTAGTGGAAATGCTTTTTGCCAATAAGATGCTTTATCTTATTTGAGGCCAAGAAAATAATTTACAACTATGTAATCCTTTAAGGGGTTAGAGACTTTCCCTTTAACCTTTAAAATGTTTTTATGTTTTATGCATTACTGCATCTTTTTAAAGGTTACATACATGGTACCAAGGGAGTAACTCACAATCCTTCACTTTGCCCCTTTCCTTTGGACCAGATTAGTTTTATGCAATTTGCCAGGATTTAATTATATATTTCAGATTCCCTGATTGTTTTCATTAAACTGAGACATTCAGAAGTTAATGTCTGCTTTTCATCCTGCTGGTTTTTGCATTTTTGATATGCAAAAGAGAGAGTTCATGGTAGAGGAATTTACAACACTAATCAAAGGCTACTTCCTCTTCTTTTTAACCCTGTTACAACTGGGTCAATGTCTTCTGCAGGTTGAAATTTAGCTTTTGTTTTCATTTTCATGAGAAGTATCCTTGGGAATTATAGTGTGCACCATTGAAAACTCAACAGTCAGTATATGCAGAAATAACCAGAATATATTCCTTTACTTGGAATACGATACATAATGTAATTCTCTGAACCGCATCCAAACTTTGATCTGCAAAATGTGACAGTAAATTTCCCAAGAGCAGGTCCATTGGTAAGATTATAGAACTTCCTTGTTCTAGTGCAGGTAGAACCACAGCAACAACAATCTTTCTTATAGTATTTTGGCACCAATCACATATATTTATAGTGCGATATCTCTCTCCAGAAGTAGTTCCAGCATGAGGCAAGGTTTAGTAATCTGAGTAAAGTAGAAGTACAGTATGTAAAAGGAAGTTAGTTCTGCTTTTTTGAAACAGAAAAGATTGTTTTGGTAGAGTTTGCAAAAAAAGTCATTGTTCAATCTGGTTTTTATTTTATCTGTCAGTTTCAGGGTGACTCACGACTCAGGGTGAAGTATTTTGGAACTGATGTCTTGTACTTTCAGTTTGAAGGTTCAGTAGCTGATTGTGAATAGCAAACAGAGAGAACTCTTCCCTTGTATGAGAAGGTCAGTTCTGAAATGAAATGGAATGAAACAAAGCAGAAGTTGGCTCTTTGAGCAAGTCAAAATGCAATGCATCAGTAATGGTAGAATGAGCAAGGCATATCAACATATGGGCTCAAACATCCATCAGAAACCGCCTGGCTCTGATTGGCTGCTCCACTCTCCCACTACTTATGGGATTTTTTGTGTTTGCTGTAACAGAAATGCAGTCTATGGACTAGCACAACATTGCAGAAGTTCTACACAATCATTTTCCGTAGAAAATACATATTTTGATTCTGATATTGCAGCAGGAGACCATTATTCTGTTGCAGTCCACTGACATTGTGTTTCATACCATAGCAACCTTCGAGTGACCAACACTTTTGTTTTTGAAAGAGGATTTGTTAGGTCAGATGAAACAGCGTGGGGGGAGAGGGACTATTTCAATGAATTTATTTCTTACACCAGGAATATCATTTTTACTCTTTGGGAAAGATTTAAATTCAGCCTGAGTCTGTAATCAGACTTTTCACCGATTCTGAGAGCAACGGACCTTTTTGTAGACTCCTTGTAGAAATCATTATCAGCACAAATTATTCCTAGCAGATTTTCAAACTGGAGCAGTCTAGGCTACAAGATTTAAAAGAATTGGCAACAAATTTTCGAAGGGAAATTGTCAGAATGTGACCGGGACTGATTCTGAGCACCTGTTGAGCACACACACTTATTAAATTCAGTGGAAGCGTAACGTGCTTAGGACTTCATGGGATATGAAAATAGAATGTACAAAATATTAATGGTACCTTACACTTGCATAGTAACTTTCTTTCCAGCATCTCCAAGCTCTTTGCAAACACTGAATGCCAATTTGCTCCACTGTAAACCTGGAGCAACTCCTCTGAAGTCAATGGAGTGACTCTAAATGTCTATTGTGCAGTTGAGTTCACAGTTTGGCCCTAATTAATTAACCATCCTCATGCACTGTGAGGTGGTTGAGAGATATTTAGGGATTGTGTCACTCACCACTGGGTTGGAAAGTGGCAACTATTTAACAGTTCTAGTAATACTACATAGCAATGTAGGGAAGGAGACGAAGAATGTCATATCCATTTGAAATTGCAGGGGGAAATTGAGGCCAGCAGGATACAATTTCCTGCCTTAGCATTTGATCAAAATATTAGGGTTAACACCCCATCTATTACAAAAAAAAGTCATGGGATCTTTATTATTGCAATTAATCCATTTTCTGACTCCTGTAAAAGACAGATTTATAGTAAGTTTAAAGAATAAGGAAAATTCACAACATTTCTGCTGAATGCCACTGGAAATATAGAGCTGATGGAGGCTGCTGCTAACAGAGCTGGGCAAATTTTTACTACCAAAAACTTTTTTTATTGTGGAAAAAATGCAGATTTGGGACCACCAAAACATGTTATGACTGAACATTTCATCAAATCATTTTGGTTAAAATAAAAACTCTTAATTTCTTAATTTAAAATATTTTTGAATTATTTTTACATTCTGAATCACCCAATGTGGACATAACCAGATACCAGGCACTTTTGGGACAACTGTGTTTCCTGCCCTTGGTTTATTTGGCCTTCTGTGCATTTAATGACCTGATATTAAACCACCTCCAGTAACTGCACAGATTAGGCTCAATTTCATACCTAATTTAATTGAAACTGTCTCTTAAATTGCAGCAAGGGAGATTTAAGTTAGACATTAGGGAAAACTTCCTAATTGTTGGGGTAGTTAAACGCTGGAACAAGTTATTTAGAGAGGTTGTGGAATCTCTGTCATTGGAGGTTTTTAAGAACAGGTTAGACAAACAACTGTCAAGGATGGTCTAAAATAATAATTAGTCCTGCCTCACTGAAGGAGGCTGGACTAGATCTGTCTCAGTCCCTTCTGGTCCTACATTTCTATGATTCTTCTAAAGTGGCACTATAAGGCTTATATTTTAAACACTTCATGGATATGAATGGGACCAATTCCCAACTCTCAGAGTTGTTTGCAACTATCTGCAGACACAGAAAAAAACCTCACCTCTTCATTGGGTTCACATTTGGAAGATAAGCTGCCTTGTAACCATGAGGGCTAGATTTTTTTTTATTAAATGAAAGCCCGCAATTCACAGAATCCATATCCATCATTAGGGTTGCATAAATACATGAAACAGGCTGGATCCAGCCTTCCAGTCCTGGTGTCAATAATATGAGCTAATTTTAATACACACTACTATATTAGATCTACCATGAATTTGTATCTCATTTTAATTAATAATACTTTTCATTACATACAACCTTTCATTTGAGTGTCTCAAGAATTCTATAGCTGGGTATGCATTATAAAGTTCATGCATAGATGAACAAAAATGAGATACTCCAAGGTTTAAGTGACTTACCCAAAGTTGCATAAGAAATTAGTAGGAAAGTTGGAAAAAGAACCCAGTTCTCCTTACATTCACACCCTCACATTAGCCATCCCAACATATTGCTTCTCCTCAGCATCTTGCTCTGGAGTTATGACACTTGGTTGTTCACAAAGAATAGATCCCTTTTGGTTCATTTTCAGTTTGATGGCATTGGCTTTACTTGCACTTCCTTTGTCCTTGACCACACCCTCTACTTCACACACTACTCTCTCTCTTCCTCAAAGAGTGCTGACGTTTGTTTATATTTACAATTTAACAGAAGTGGAAAAGATGCCTTGGGATTGCCTGCCAGTGTTTGCTGAATCTTTCACAACTATTGTCTGATCTTTCCGCTCATGCAACTTCCTCTGCCCTTCTAATCATCTTTCCCATTGCAATAATTGATTGTTCTTCTGAGCACATGGGGAAGACTGAAATCAAAATTCAATGAGGCTAGAAAATCTGAACTTCAGCCCAATACTACCAATAATGAATCTTTCATTTAAACTGTTAAATCATCAGGGCTGCCCAGAGGATTCAGGGGGTCTGGGGTCTTCGACGGCGGGGATCCTCCTGCTTTGGGTCTTCTGGGCACTTCGCGGAAGACATGAAGCAGAAGGACCCCCCCTCCGCTGAATTGTCCCCGAAAACTCATGTGGGGGGACCCGAAAATACTCGTGGGGGCCCCTGTGGGGGCCCAGGGCAAATTGCCCCACTTATCTTCCCCCTCCCCTCCAGGCAGCCCTGTAAATCACACACACACACACACTCTTACTCACTCCAAGGAGTGTTGTTTTATATCAGAATGGTGTTCTCCTAGCATCTTTTCCTTTACTGGTAGCATTTGCCCATTTTGACTGGCTTAGTGGTGGGATCTTAATGGCAGCTTATCAGTCAACCATTAGCTACTGAATTCCAGTCTGTGAGCACAGAAGACTCTTGTGATCCCATAGCACTGCATAAGCCAAATTCTTCCCACGTAAATAGAAGCAAATGGTGATGTTACAATAGTGACAAATATGGCCCTAAGAAAAGGAGTACTTGTGGCACCTTAGAGACTAACAAATTTATTAGAGCATAAGCTTTCGTGAGCTACAGCTCACTTCATCGGATGCATTTGGTGGAAAAAACAGAGGGGAGATTGATATACACACACAGAGAACATGAAACAATGGGTTTATCATACACACTGTAAGGAGAGTGATCACTTAAGATAAGCCATCACCAGCAGCAGGGGGGGGAAAGGAGGAAAACCTTTCATGGTGACAAGCAAGGTAGGCTAATTCCAGCAGTTAACAAGAATATCTGAGGAACAGTGGGGGGGGGGGAGAAATAACATGGGGAAATAGTTTTACTTTGTGTAATGACTCATCCATTCCCAGTCTCTATTCAAGCCTAAATTAATTGTATCCAGTTTGCAAATTAATTCCAATTCAGCAGTCTCTCCTTGGAGTCTGTTTTTGAAGCTTTTTTGTTGAAGGATAGCCACTCTTAGGTCTGTAATCGAGTGACCAGAGAGATTGAAGTGTTCTCCAACTGGTTTTTGAATGTTATAATTCTTGACGTCTGATTTGTGTCCATTCATTCTTTTACATACAGACTGTCCAGTTTGGCCAATGTACATGGCAGAGGGGCATTGCTGGCACATGATGGCATATATCACATTGGTAGATGCGCAGGTGAATGAGCCTCTGATAGTGTGGCTGATGTGATTAGGCCCTATGATGGTATCCCCTGAATAGATATGTGGACAGAGTTGGCAACGGGCTTTGTTGCAAGGATAGGTTCCTGGGTTAGTGGTTCTGTTGTGTGGTGTGTGGTTGCTGGTGAGTATTTGCTTCAGATTGGGGGGCTGTCTGTAAGCAAGGACTGGCCTGTCTCCCAAGATCTGTGAGAGTGATGGGTCGTCCTTCAGGATAGGTTGTAAATCCTTGATGACGCGTTGGAGAGGTTTTAGTTGGGGGCTGAAGGTCACTCGATTACAGACCTTAGAGTGGCTATCCTTCAACAAAAAAGCTTCAAAAACAGACTCCAACGAGAGACTGCTGAATTGGAATTAATTTGCAAACTGGATACAATTAACTTAGGCTTGAATAGAGACTGGGAATAGATGAGTCATTACACAAAGTAAAACTATTTCCCCATGGTATTTCTCCCCCCCACCCCACTTCCCACTGTTCCTCTGATATTCTTGTTAACTGCTGGAATTAGCCTACCTTGCTTAAAGAAAAGGAGTACTTGTGGCACCTTAGAGACTAACAAATTTATTAGAGCATAAGCTTTCGTGAGCTACAGCTCACTTCATCGGATGCATTGCTTGTCACCATGAAAGGTTTTCCTCCTTTCCCCCCCCCTGCTGCTGGTGATGGCTTATCTTAAGTGATCACTCTCCTTACAGTGTGTATGATAAACCCGTTGTTTCATGTTCTCTGTGTGTGTATATCAATCTCCCCTCTGTTTTTTCCACCAAATGCATCCGATGAAGTGAGCTGTAGCTCACGAAAGCTTATGCTCTAGTAAATTTGTTAGTCTCTAAGGTGCCACAAGTACTCCTTTTCTTTTTGTGAATACAGACTAACATGGCTGCTACTACGAAATATGGCCCTGTGAACCTCAGCTCAGTTGCTGAACTGCCCTGGTATTATTCCCTTTTTTAAAGGGGCTCAGATCTACAGATTTTATAGCAATGGTCTTATACAAGTAATTACTTTGAAAAAATTTCTTTTTGGGGAGGGGGTAGGGGGAAATAATAAAAAAAATCCCTATTAAAAAAGGTCAGTTTTTTCATGAAACATCTGGGACACAAAAATTCATCTCTAAAAAAGAAAATCCCTCATTCTTAGCTGCTGTCTTTATCGTTTCAATTTATTTACATTTTGTGCTTCCGCTTATTACTTCTTGGTGATTAAATGGTTTCAGATTTATAGGGTTTAACCCAGAAAGATGCTCAGCAGTGGCCAGTTTACACAGGTATTTAGTCACCTAATGATGCAGATAGGGGTCTAGCGGAATTTTCAAAAGCCCCTAAAGCTGGTTAGGCACCTAACTTCCATTGACAATCCACTTTAAAGTCAATGGCAGTTAGGCTCAGATCCTCAGAGGTATTAGGGGACCTAGCTCCCATTGAAATCAATGAGAGTTAGGTATCTAAATACTTCGACGATCTGGGCCTAGCTCACTTAGGGGATTTTGTAAATCCCAATAGGTACCTTTCTGCATCCTTAGGTACCCTAAATACTTTCATAAATCTGTTCTCAGGTGCTCGGGGTTTGGCTCAAGCACAGTATTGTAATACATTTCAAATGAAGGATACTAATATTTTTACAAGCATTTAAAGCCATTTATAAATCCTGCACCTGGCACTCATTTGGGAGTTAATGGGACCCACTGCAGGAACAAAAAAAAGCAGGATGTAGCCTTAAGATCACTCCACCGCCCCCCAACACTGTTAAATGGAGTGATACACATGGACCCAACCGGGCTTGAATAATCTCTTAACCAAAGGAAACTGAAGAAGGTATTTTTTCTGTTAGCAAGCAATTATCCAACCTGGAATTTGGGACAGACAGCGTGCAATCAATTCACAACAGGAAGCTGGTTAAGACTAATCGATCATAATGACCGCGACCCGTCCGAAGCTCAGTTTTACATCCCATCTAACAAATACTGTTGGTGAATTAGACCTTGCCAAGGAAAAAAAAAAAAAGAAAAAAAGAAAAGGGAGTGGTGGGAGAAATGAATGAAATATTTTCCAGAGAAAAAATTTCAACCAGCTCTAAGTTGTTTGAAAAAAGGGGAGAGAGAGGGAAAGAGGTTTGTGAGAGTATTGTCAATAGTTTTTCCCTCTTTTCTTACATCTCAGAATGGTAACATTTCAACTAGCTGTATTGTTGATAGACATTGATCCACCTTCCCGGGCACCCTTTGCTGATAAGGGCCCTGATTCAGCAAGGTAGTTAAGCTTGTGCCTAGCTTCTAGCACATGAGTGAATTCAATGGATCTACTAAGGTGCTTATAGTTAGGCATGGACTTCACTATCTTGCTGAATCAGGGCCAACACCAGGTATGTCTTCCAGCATGTGAGGAAAAGGTCATTTATTTGATGGGAAGTGCAGCGAGAGTTACCATGGAGCCACCTTCAGGGAGATAATGTAGAACAGGGGGTCGGCAACCTTTCAGAAGTGGTGTGGCTGAGTCTTCATTTATTCACCCTAATTTAAGGTTTCATGTGCCAGTCATACATTTTAATGTTTTTTAGAAGGTCTCTTTCTATATGTCTATAATATATAACTAAACTATTGTTGTACGTAAAGTAAATAAGGTTTTTAAAATGTTTAAGAAGCTTCATTTTAAATTAAATTAATATGCAGAGCCCCCCGGACCGATGGCCAGGACCCGGGCAGTGTGAGTGCCATGAGTGCCCTAGGTTGCCTACCCGGATATAGAATTACCCTGGACTTATTTGCCAATGAGACACTGTGCATTGGTGCTGGGATCAATTTTTCATTCTGCATTAAATAAAACTGTCACTGGGATTTGCAAAGCAGCCTAAAGGAATGATTTGAGACTTGCAGCCTCGTCAGCCTATTAATATTGAGAAACAGTGGCTGGGCTGAATTTATAATCTAAAAAGCAACAAAAATTACAACCACAATTTCCATCTTTTTCAAACCATAAACAATAGAATCCTGTCTTAGATGTTTGTGTGGAAAAACTAAAAGGCTACACAAACACTTCCCATTAAAATATAGTATACACACACACACACACACCCCATACACACATCCCTGCTGTCATGAAATAAATGGATTTACACCAGTGCTGCATTTGTTTGTATGTTTTTAGTGAAGGTAGAATAATAAAAGCACATTCCACATGTTCTGTATTTTCAAGCTGTCGCCTAACATAACGTAAGTGTTCCATTAATACTCAGCTAATTACAAATGTATATTCATTCCCAGAATTATAGCTGGAGATGTAGGATGGCTCTTTTTATTTCTCCCATGGAGCTTTGTCCCTATATTCTCTTTTGATCCCATGCCCTGTTTGTAATAGGATGTATACAGTCAAGACTATTTTTCCTAAAGCTCAGTCAGTATTCCCATGAAAGGGCTCTCCAGTGACTTAGCAAAGAATACTATGCTGTTAGTACTACTCTGTTTTAATCAGATATTTGGTCCACATATTTGGCAGTTATTCAAATTTAGACTTCCTGGCTGTAGCCCCAAATTTCAGCCAGACCCCTGATACTCTCCCAGTGCTGGGAATTGCTGAGGATGTGTACCATTGCACAGAAGTTGATTGTGCCAGCTTTAGTCTAAACAGGGATTCTCCAGTTATGGACAAAGCCAGTTTCTTACCCCTTTGTTTCACTGGATTGGTTCAACGGGGATAAAGCAGGTGCGAGGGTACAATATTGTCCCTTCCCTAGTCCACAGTGTCTTGAGAAAAATAAATGACAATTTGTATTACACTAGTGCCTCAAGATTCTAATCCTATTATGCTTGGTGCTGTACACATTATAAATGAGCACAAATATTCCTTGCTCTACCTCCGCTGAAGTCAATGAATTTATGTCAAGAAAGAATTTGTTCTTCTAGAAAGGCGCCTTCCAGCCTTTTTGAGTTTACAAACAAATTTAAACCTAGACCTACCAAGTGGGTATAATAAGCAAGAGGAGGGAAATGGGGTGTGTCAAAGATATGGGGAACAGCAGCAGAATGTGAAACTACAAGGATTGGCTATGTGCAGAACTTGGTGGTCCTGAGTCATTTAATTTGTTTTTGGGTTTTTTTAAGATATAAATGAACAAAACAGTAAGACATAGCTTCTAAATGCTGCCCTCTTTCAATGGTAGGGTTGCCAACTTTCTACTTGCAAAAAATAGAACACACTTGCCCCGCCCCTTCTCCAAGGACCCAACATTGCTCACTCCATCCCCTCCTTCCCTTGTCGCTCACTCTCCCCACCCTCATTCACTCGCTTATTTTCACTGGGCTGGCACAGGGAGTTGGGATGCGGGAGGGGGCAAAGGCTACAGCTGGGGGTGCAGGCTCTTGGGTGGGGCCAGAGATGAGGGGTTTGGAGTGTAGGAGGGGCATCTCTGCTGGGACCAAGGGTTCAGAGGGTGGGAGGGCTGTGGCATAGATGGCTTTAAGATGAGGGTTTGGGGTGCAGGAGGTTGCTCCAGACTAGGGCTGAGGGGTTCAGAGGGAGGGGGCTATGAGCTGGGGTAAGGGGAGAAGGCCCTAGACACAGGTATTTCTTTTTTCTTTTCTTCCCCCCCCCCCCCTCACAGTTTTTGAACATGTGTAACCACCAAGAATTCACTGCAACAGTGGGAAGGCCACCAAGGAGCAGCAAAAAAAGGGATTCCACTTCCCCTGTGTACCTCACAATGCTGATTACAAGATTCATAGATTCATAAATACTAAGGTCAGAAGGGATCATTCTGATCATCTAGTCCGACCTGCTGCACAGCACAGGCCACAGAATCTCACCCACCCACTCCTACGAAAAACCTCACCCATGTCTGAGCTATTGAAGTCCTTAAATCATGGTTTAAAGACTTCAAGGAGCAGAGAAGCCTCCCTCAAGTCAACCATGCCCCATGCTACAGAGGAAGGCGAAAAACCTCCAGGGCCTCTCCAATCTGCCCTGGAGGAAAATTCCTTCCTGACCCCAAATATGGCAATCAGCTAAACCCTGAGCATATGGGCAAGATTCACCAGCCAGATACTACAGAAAATTCTTTCCTGGGTAACTCAGATCCCACCCATCTAATATCCCATCTCAGGGGATTTGGCCTATTTACCCTGAATATTTAAAGATCAATTACTTACCAAAATCCCATTATCCCATCATACCATCTCCTCCATAAACTTATCAAGTAGAATCTTAAAACCAGATAGATCATTTGCCCCCACTGCTTCCCTTGGAAGGCTATTCCAAAACTTCACTCCTCTGATGGTTAAAAACCTTTGTCTAATTTCAAGTCTAAACTTCCTGGTGGCCAGTTTATACCCATTTGTTCTTGTGTCCACATTGGTGCTGAGCTTAAATAATTCCTCTCCCTCTCCTGTATTTATTCCTCTGATGTATTTATAGAGAGCAATCATATCTCCCCTCAACCTTCTTTTAGTTAGGCTAAACAAGCCAAGCTCCTTAAGTCTCCTTTCACAAGACAAGTTTTCCATTCCTCGGATCATCCTAGTAGCCCTTCTCTATACCTGCTCCAGTTTGAATTCATCCTTTTTAAACATGGGAGACCAGAACTGCACACAGTATTCTAGGTGAGGTCTCACCAGTGCCTTGTATAACGGTACTAAAACCTCCTTATCCCTACTGGAAATGCCTCTCCTGATGCATCCCAAAACCGCATTAGCTTTTTTCACAGCCATATCACATTGGCAGCTCATAGTCATCCTATGATCAACCAATACTCCAAGGTCCTTCTCCTCTTCCGTTACTTCTAATTGATGCGTCCCCAACTTATAACTAAAATTCTTGTTATTAATCCCTAAATGCATAACCTTACACTTCTCACTATTAAATTTCATCCTATTACTATTACTCCAGTTTACAAGGTCATCCAGATCCTCCTGTATAATATCCCGATCCTTCTCCAAATTGGCAATACCTCCCAGCTTTGTATCATCTGCAAACTTTATTAGCACACTCCCACTTTTTGTGCCAAGGTCAGTAATAAAAAGATTAAATAAGATTGGTCCCAAAACCGATCCCTGAGGAACTCCACTGGTAACCTCCCTCCAACCTGACAGTTCGCCTTTCAGTAGGACCCGTTGCAGTCTCCCCTTTAACCAATTCCTTATCCACCTTTTGATGTTCATATTGATCCGCATCTTCTCCAATTTAACTAATAATACCGTGGCACGGTATCAAATGCCTTACTGAAATTTAGGTAAATTAGATCCACTGCATTTCCTTTATCTAAAAAAATCTGTTACCTTTTCAAAAAAGGAGATTAGGTTGGTTTGGCACTATCTACCTTTTGTAAAACCATGTTGTATTTTGTCCCATTTACCATTGACTTCAATGTCCTTAACTAATTTCTCCTTCAAAACTTTTTCCAGGACCTTGCATACTACAGATGTCAAACTAACTGGCCTGTAGTTACCCAGATCACTTTATTTTCCTTTCTTAAAAATAGGAACTATATTAGCAATTCTTCAATGATTCGGTACTACTCCTGAGTTTACAGATTCATTAAAAATTCTTGCTAATGGGCTTGCAATTTCAGGTGCCAATTCCTTTAATATTTTTGGATGAAGATTATCTGGGCCCCCCGATTTAGTCCCATTAAGCTGTTTGAGTTTCACTTCTACCTCAGATATGGTAATATCTACCTCCATATCCTCATTCCCATTTGTCATGCTACCATTATCCCTAAGATCCTCTTTAGCCTTATTAAAAAGACTGAGGCAAAGTATTTGTTTAGATATTGGGCCATGCCTAGATTATCCTTAACCTCCACTCCATCCTCAGTGTTAAGCAGCCCCACTTCTTCTTTCTTAGTTTTCTTCTTATTTATATGGTATAGAACCTTTTACTATTGGTTTTAATTCCCTTTGCAAGGTCCAACTCTACTCGACTTTTAGCCTGTCTCACTTTATCCCTACATGTTCTGACCTCAATTAGGTAGCTTTCCTTGCTGATCCCTCCCATCTTCCACTCCCTGTATGCTTTCTGCTTCTTCTTAATCACCTCTCTAAGATGCTTGCTCATCCAGCTTGGTCTACAACTCCTTCCTATGAATTTTTTCCCCTTTCTTGGGATACAGGCTTCCAATAGCTTCTGCAGCTTTGATTTAAAGTAATCCCAGGCCTCCTCTACCTTTAGATCCATAAGTTCTTCAGTCCAATCCACTTCCCTAACTAATTTCCTTAATTTTTGAAAGTCAGCCCTTTTGAAATCAAAAACCCTAGTTGCAGATTTATTTTTGTTAATCCTTCCATTTAGTTTGAACTGAATTAGCTCATGATCCCTTGAGCCAAGATTGTCCCCTACAACCATTTCTTCTATGAGGTCCTCGCTACTCACCAAAATTAAATCTAAGATGCTTGTCTGCACAACAGTATGGAACAAGATTTAGGGGAGTGGCCAGTCTTTCTACCACTCTGTGAATCTACTAGGCCTAAACTCCTACATAAATGGAGTGAAATATCCTGAACCGAGAAGCACCAAGGCACAGGGGATGTGGCAGTGGACTGGGACTCACGAAACCTGGATTCCAGTCCTGCTTCTACTGTTGCCCTGCTAGGTGACCTTACTTAAGTCTATGTGCCTCAGTTCCCCTATTAATGTTGGGCATTGTGCAGGGGTAGATGGGGAGCAGCCTTATCATAACTGAAAAGCTTATAAAATGTCAAAACTAGAGGGCCATTCTCAGCAACTCCATAAGAAGATTTCTGCTTTTTAGGGCCAGCTCTCCCGATCTGCCATCATGCAATTATTCAAGCACCAAGTATTTTGAAACAACATATGCCATTGAGTTCATTATGATGGGAAATATATTGCAAGTGTATTTTAGATCCACATTACTGTAGGGGTTTTTCAGTGCAGCTGAATACTATGCCACATGTACTGACTCCCCTGGATGCACTGACTTGTCTACATTTTCCTGTTAAACAAAGCTCTCCAATTTTAATTCAAAGGGCTGACCTCGAGTAACATTCTACCAGTCAGTCTCTGACCTGATCTGTTGCTTGTCACTGTCACATTATGCTGACCTCTTAGTTTCAATTGGTCTGCATAGCAGTTACTGCAGGGTATAGGAGGATTGACTCTGATTAACAATTTACTTCCACGTTTACAGAAAAAGCAAGATTCCTCCCCACACACCTCTTTTCCCAACTTGTGAAACAGGCAAGATGATACACATTGAGAGGGAAACCCATCTAGATGGAGTCTCCAACTTGTACTGTTCTGCACTGTTGGGCTAGTGAAACAAAAAGTTTGTACAAATTAAAACATTTCCTAACCCAGATATATTTCCTGTGACACAGTTCACTGGTTAAGAGCAGAGCTGAGATTCATCACCAAGCACAACCTCTGAAGACTGCAAGACCCAAATAATAGAAAATCTACCCAGTATGGCATTGCAATAGCAAAAGTGATCTGCTATGAATAACTGTACCAGGACACACAGAACCAGGGAATGCAGCCCCAAAAGTGCATGGCACTAACCAGTGATAGGGTCTGGCCAGCACACCTGGGAGATGCACAGTTTCAGAATATCTTGTAGCTCATTTTTTGTGTACCAAAAAGATTGCAATGAACAAACCCCCCCCCCCAGCTTGATGTTATCTTTAATTTCCTCAAAAAAAAAGTCTTTGTGAAATCTGGATTAACAATCCTATATCAGATCACTATGGTCAATTTCCAGTTAGGTTTCTTTTCTTTAGTACCTACAAATTGTTGCACTTTTGGTTGCACACAAGCAGCACTTTCCCCCCATAAAAATATAAAGGGTTTGCTTTTAATGGGTTCCCAAATAGAACTGTGTGCACAACTTATTTTTCAGTCCAGTAGCTAAACCAAAAAACAAAAACAAAAACAAAAAAAAACCACTTTTGCGGGGGGGGGGTGTCAGATGAAAAGTTACATATCACTTGAGAGATTTTTTAAAAGCCTTTTTAAAATAAACAATAAATTCTAAATATAAAATTGCTTTGAATAAAAATCAGAATGTGACTTTTTTCAAATTTCCTTGTGTTGATTTGTTTGTTTGTTTTTCTTGATACAAA
The DNA here is from genome assembly GCF_009764565.3 of Dermochelys coriacea. Lineage (NCBI taxonomy): Eukaryota > Metazoa > Chordata > Testudines > Dermochelyidae > Dermochelys > Dermochelys coriacea. The sequence goes on from NC_050072.1 coordinate 119,325,782, forward strand.
CAATCTGGTGAATTTGACACAAATTCATGAAAAGTTTTGATTGACCCCCTTCTCCATTTTTCATCAGGAAAAAGAGTTTCAGCTGAAAAAAATCACCCAGCTGTAGTCTCCACTTGGTACATATGCAATTTTGGGGAGGTAGGAATTACCTTACCTCATCAAACCAGAGCTCCACCTAATTGAGTATGCTGTCTCTGACATCATCCCATAGACTTCAGGGAAAGGTGCAAGAGACCCGGGTAGTTATGGAATCATCCATCCATGAGGAAAGTTTCTCCATAAACTCCATTGGTTATAACTTTTCTGAAGCCTTAAAGCATCACACGGCTCATATTTTCATATGCAAAACTTATTTGGACATCTATACAAGCAATAGAATCTACAATCTACTTGCGTGATTGACAGTGCACAAGAGGCATGCACATGTGTGAGTGGAGAATGTCTTCTGACAAATCAGGTCCAACATACTTATTTCCTTTTATTACTCATGTCAATTAAAACAACACATAACAATTTCTGGACCTTAGTTTACAATGGCTGGAATAAGTGCAGTTATTTTAATGTGTTTGCCTACTAATCCTTGCTTTGTTTGCACAGACTGCTAAAAAGCTTTGACTAAAGTGGCTTTTGCCTATGATATGCATTTTGTTTGTGATTTACAAATAAAGACCAGCTCTGAGAAGTACTGATTGTAAGCCACTCAGGTACTGGCTATTACCTTCTCCCCTCAGGAGCTGTTGTATAATCAGTTGTATTGAAGTGCTTCCACAATTATTCCTATGGTGGCAAAAGAAAGAAAAGAAAAGAATAGAAAAGAAAACAGAAAAGAAGTGTTTTGTAACTTATAGGAGATCAACCCCTCTCAAAGCTGATTTTAGTCTTGGAAATGTATTTACATTATTTAATAAAATATTCCAACGTAAGCAAACAGACTTGTTTCAACTTTTTCCATGTTAAAAACACGGTTAAGCTTCCTGCCTACTGATTCTTATGAAACTGGAAAGCCAGCATGACTTTTCAGATTTGATTTCCAATTTTTAATCTAGAGGAGCAGCTGCTTCTCATCCTTTTAGGTGAGGCTCATTTAACTGGGAACTTCGAGCAACAATTTGCTTCAAGATTGTCCCTACCAGAGACCAGAACTGCCACTAAAACAGATAAATCAAGAGCTGTATCTTCTGCAACATAAGGATAGAATGGGAATGACAAAGTATAAAACCAGTCTCAGTAGACAAAGATGAAGCAAAAAGGGAGGAGAAGGTAATTATGATCCAAAAGAGAAAGACAGAATTTGATTAGTATGGGTTATAAATAGCAATTTAAAACCACAGGGTAAAATCAATTCTGCTAAGTGGTAATTTTACTGTATTAAGTTAATTCTGTCTATTCTTCTGTCAAATGATTTCAGTTTAGTTCTCTTAAGGAAAGGGAAAAAAATCCTTTGATTTATAAAGATCTCATTGCTTTTAGATATGCAGAATGCGGTTTGTCAGGGAAAGTTTACTGACAATTCGGGGAAGTTCTCTTGAAAGATCTGCACTATTGTTTGTGTAAGTGCTTCCCCCCTTCCCTTCAAATTACCAATACAGCTCTGCCTTCTTGTCATTAAATGCATAATGGAATAATGAAATTTTATTACATTTGTGACAGACCTATCATAGCCACTAACCATATTACAAAGTTAGTATTAGAGACAGTAAAAATAGCTCAGTTACTCAGTACTGATGGGCCCATGGTGCCAGCCTCCACTGTCCACTTGTGTTTTCTCCCATGCTGGCCCACACTAGCCAGGCGCTCCCCATTAACATCTGTAAAGCTCTTTCACTATCCTCTATCAAGTCCCTACTTAAAATGGTCCTTTGCCATAATGCTTACAAAAAACCCGTGACAACACTTAGCCTGCCAGCATGTAGAGACCACTGCCTATCATGCTGACCAATATTGTCCCATTGTTTGTTTGTACTTCCTTGTCTGTCTGCATCCGCCTTTTGTCCTTTACTTAACTTGTCAGCCCCCTGGGGTAGGGACCACCTTTTTGTTCTGTTTTTGTACCATACCTAACACACTATAGTCATTGTCCACAACAAGGGTTTCTAGGTGCTATGATAATAAATAATAAAGAAAGGACTTGGTGCTGTGTGCATCTCTAAAACCCTCTTATTTAAGGACTGAAAACATTGAGATTAGCTCCTTGATACCTTCCTGAGCTTGGCTTTTCATTCACTCTTCCCTATGGCATTCCACTAACCTGCACTCTAGCACTTGTTCCATCATGGGATAGATTTCAAACTGGGGTCAGAAGGCTGGCGGACTACCCCCAGCTCCCGATCCTACATATTCAGCAATATTGCAAGGGGGTTTGCAGAGTGAGAGACCCCAATGGTGTATATTTGAATGATGGTTGTGGTGAGTTTACAGAGCAGAGCAATGAAATGCTTGGCGTGCAGGGAGCCTGAGAAAGGGCATATTGGAGAGGTTGGGTATGGTGACTTGGAGGCCACAGGGCACCTGGGAAGCTGTGGAAGGGAAGAAACCAAAAAAATCTTACATTAAAATGTCAACACTGACACACATATACAGGTGGCTCAGTCATCCCTTCTGTCGAAGGTCTACTTAGCTTATAAAAGATCAGCATCCCAACTCCTTGATTCTTCATCAACCTGTCCCCACTGGGACCACTTTTTCCCACTGGTGAGTTATGGCCAGAATCTTACCCCTTTACATTGACAGAGTGTACTACGAAATATGCACAGAACTTAAGAAAAGACACAAAGGACCTGATTTTCCAGACTATTTCACTGTTATTCTTATTTAAAAATAGTGTATAAAGTGGAGAATCAGGCCCACAATTATCTATGGTAGATCCAGCAACATATCCTGGAAAAGCAAGAGGAACAATTAATAAAATTGCAGACAGGGAAATCAAAAAGGTACCCTTGTAAAGATTTTGCATACCCACTTTGCTTATGACCTTGCATGCACTATTCCCTAGGAGAGCATATTTTGCAGGCAAGAAGATGTAGGCACCTATTTTTGTTCAAAATGGTCCTTTCAAGAACTGGATGCTGGAGGAGAATAGGGAGAATGAATAGAGTTTGATTTCAGGAGCCTGGGGGTGGGATTTACCAAATGTAACCTCTCTGGACCTATTCTGGTGGGTGTACATTTTTTTTAAATAGTTACGTACTTTTAAAATATCATATCCTGTTCACAAGTTATTGAGGACAGAGTATCATTGTCAGTAGAGATACATCTCTAAAAAGAGACTTGAAGTAAAGAGGAAGGGATGCCCTGCTTCAAAGATAAAGCATTCTACCAGTTGTTTGGAGAATAGAACCAGACAAAAAGTGCATACAATATTCTGCAAACATTTGTTACATTTTAAATGGCTTTGCTTTGGCCAGACTAAAGCCTGTTATGTTTTTCTCTAAGAATATTCAAGTGATCCAACCTTTTTAAGAGAAAAGTGTTTGTAGGAAAAAAACATGTGTACAAGCATTCAATGAAACCAAACTTTAAATTCATCCATGAAAACTTTTACATTAGATGAGTGCACAGACATAGCCAATCAGGAAACAGGAACAATACCATGTGACCTATCTGACTAATCAAAACTAAGCAACACAGCTGCAGCTGAGAATATCTGTGATAAATCCATTGGGTAAAAAACTGAGAGAAGACATTATTTGAATAAATGTAACTAAATACATTTTCAAAAAGAGTGCACTCTTCTGGCAGATATTCTGTGAGCAGAGAAAGAAGTAATATGTATTTACTAAACTGGTCACTCAACTGTATCAGAGATCACGCAAGTGGGATTGTCAAAGGAGCCTATGGGACTTTGATAGCCAGCTCTCACTAATAAAAGACACGGCAGAGGGGAATTTGCCATTATAATGGAGACATCTCCAGTTGTTCTCCCCCTCCAAAAGAAATTATGTGGGATGGGGAAGAAGAAGGGTGCTTTGAGGAAGGGGATATGAGAGTAGACTGAATGCTGACATTGTCTGGGAAGGGAGAGACAAAGGGCAGGGGGAATAGGGATAGTTACCCCACTCTCCCAAGAGGTGTGTGGTAGAGGGCTGTTGTGGATGGGATGTTTTCTCTCTCTCTCTCTCTCTCTCTCTCTCTCTCTCTCTCTCCAAAGAGACAGGATGAGGACAATCTCTTATTCACCTTTCCACCCCCACTCCCAAAAGTAGCACAGAATTCTTCTATCACAAGGACAAAGCATAGTGCTCTAATTAAGATCACGAACTGAAAGCAACTGCTGGCCTTACTCAGCAGAATGTCAGTTCTGGGCAGCAGCTACATTATAAATGGAGTCAGAACCTCAAAAGGCTTTGGTTCTGTGTCTAATTTTGATACCACATTTTGCTCGAGGCTTCAGAATTGGGTAGAACTTCTTCATTTGTCCACAGATTTGGAGACACCCCGAAATAGCTCGAGTACTTAGTTACTGCTGCTCCTTTCCCGCTATATAATGTCTTCCTTGAAGGCCCAGTTTCTTTCATTAATTTCCTACAATTGTCTTATTTTTTTCTTTGGTTGGTTTTGGGGGAGGGTGCTGCTATAACCATTTTTCTTTTACATGAGGTTTTTCTGCTGCCAAGAAAGTCTAGTGTTCTGTGTCTCCAGCCTGAGTCAACCACACTGGTGTTTTTAGTCCATGCTTTCAGCCTTGCCTTGACTCTCAAATAGTAACATAACTCATGGGACTGCAGTGGAAGCAGAGATCTTCAAAGCTGTTCACATGTCTATTCATCCATCTATTCACGCTCATGCACAATCCAAAATGTCAGCTATCGCACATTCAATCACCCCCTACCCTCCAACCCCCACACCACAGTAAAACAGGGATCCATGATTCTCATAACAACCACAAACAAAACCCATCCTTAGTTCTAATGAACCCCTTTCTTTTCTTTTACATAAGTGAAGCATACTCCTAGATGAGAGAGAGAGAGAGAGAGAGAGATACTATTGATTACATCAGTACATGTTCTCAGTACAACTGGATTGATCTCTTCCTTTTATAGAGCCCAAGTCATAGAAACTTGAAGCCTTCTCTTCCATGAGACATGGCACTGTACTTGAATTTTGTTAAACACTTGAGTATCTCCAAGAATATTACTAAAATGTGTTAATGACCTGTCAATTACTCCATTATGGGAGCTAGCAAAGATTTATTTGTAAAGGATATTACTTCATATCAACTATAAAAAGGAGGAAAATAGTATAAATCAAGGCAGCTGTGGAATTGTAGCTGAGAATAAATGATTTCTAACACTAGTATATATGGACTCTTTGGAACTCTGAAAGTAGACAATGAATGATCATATGGGATAGAATTTAGACCCAGAGTATACGTTCTTTTTAACAGGATCTTTCCTCCTGCAGTTTGGCAGTAAATCTCTCCTCTAACTAAATTTGGTTACACATTGCCAGAGATAATTTAACTGTATATCTGTAATTAGAATTAGGGCAAAAAGGAAATAAAGGAGATGACAGCTAAAGAAATTAGTGAAAGGTGTGTAGTTTCCTGAAGAGATGGCAAGTGCAAACTCTTTGTTAAGCTATGAATAAGGTCACATTATTTTTCCACACATAGATTATCACTTCAGTTTTCAATGAGAGTTATATGCCTAGCACAGTTAGGGCTGGTCTACAAGGGCCATTACTGTGCTGCAAGCCAGGGCGTGACTCTACAGTGTGTCAACTTGCCATGCAGTAACATCCTGTGTGCACACTACTACAACACTGCTGAAAATTCTGGAGTGCCATTTCAAATAGGAGTACCTCAGAACATATCCTACAACCTTCACTATGTTGTAGCAGTGTCCATGCAGGAAGTTACTGCCCAGCAAGTTAGCATGCTGTAGATTCACACTCTGGCTTGCATCACGGTAACATCCCATGTTTACAGCCCTGAGAGGCTGAATGCTTTGGGGAGGCTGTTTTGGCCAAAGCTAAGTTTCATTCCCAAAGGCAGTTATTTGAACTTTCCTGTAAATAGGTTTTAACTTCCCTTCTTCTGATTATTTTTCATCTCATACCAATTTTTACTGCCCACATGGTGGCATCCTCCTTCCCCCTGCTGCTTCCTCCTGACTCGTGGTCTTTCTCTAACCTCAGTCCCACCACATAAATTCTGAATTATAATAGCAACCTGAGATTGCAGACAGCTTCATATTCAACAGGACTCATTATTCAGGCATCTCTCCAATGAAGGGTCAGCAATGGAAGTTCTCACTTGGAGGCCAAGGCCATGACAACCTCTGGGTTTCTCTGTGAATGGACACCTTCTTTGGCTTGCTTCTTCGTAGGGAAAGAAGACACTCTATTACAGCGGACACTATGGATTATGCCCTTTCTCCATAATATGTTGAATTATGTTACATGCATGATGTTGCAAAAGAATACCAAGTGGAAGTGGGGGAACCTTTGCAAGGGACTAGTATGAACAAACAGAGGATTATGACTTAGGCATCATAAGAAGGACACCGAAATCTAGCTAGCACTTGGGATTTTCATTAAGAAACTTTTAGAAAATGATAAGGAATTCTAAGGTAACTCAAGAAGAGTTGGAGCAACTAGCACAGCAGTCTGAGCTAGTGAAAATGCAAGTCACCAATGGAAATATGGTGCAAGAAACAACAAACAATCCCACAGGGAAAGAAAGAACCAGTATAAATACACGCCTTATGTTATCTGGAAGAATGTGATAACAGAGAACATAGGTAGAACCAGTGGAAGCATGAGTAGGAAACATGACAAAAAAGGAACTTACGGTTTGAAGTAAAGTAATTGGGGAGCTAGCCCAAACAAAGGCAAGTAATGTGTATTTCTTTGGAATGATGTCCAAAAATAGAATTCACAAATAGCCTTGGACCGCTAATGTGCATTTAGAGCTAGTTAAAATATAACTGAAAGAAAGTCTTCTTGGAGAGGGAGGGAGAGAGAGATGGATTCCTCAAAACAGATTTTTTTTCTGTTGAAAAAATGTCAATTTTGACTAATTTTTCCAACAGGAACCCTAAAAACATTTCATTTTGCATAATTTCAAAACGTCAAAAGTGCTGACATTTCAAAACAAAACATTTCATGTTGATCAAAAGCTTTATTTTGACTTTCATCATATTTCAGGAGAAAAGAAATATCTGAATTTCCCCCCCAGGGGGGAAATTCAGTCTTTCCAACAGCTCTACTTGCAATAGTGTTAAATTTAATGTGGATCAGGGACAAGGTGGTTGTGATTTACAAGGAGTCTTTTAAGGTATGAGCCCGCATCTTGAGATGGAGCAGCCTACGGGACACTGGTCAACTGAAAGCCACAAAGGCAAAGAGTGCGGCTCATATTTTTTAAAAAATATTTTCATTGTTGCCTTGCCAAAAGTGTTGCTGTGGTAAGGCCTAAGACCCAGAACCTAACTATCATTGAAATCAATGTAATTAAGCTCCTAACTACCTTTGAGGATCTCAGACTAATTGACCTAGGAGCCTAAGTCCCATTGACTTCCAATGAGACTTAAGAATCTAAGTCATTAGGGCTTTGCAATGCTGAGCACAGTAACCCCTAAATATTTTTAAAAATCTGGGCTTGTATGTTTGACACCTTTGTCATTAATAGGGTAAGAGCAAGGAATTTCCTGGTCTGTACCACAGCCATTGAGAAGGACGCCTACAACACAGAGGGAAATGGGAATGTTTTTTGGCATACATATCTTGCTTAAAGGAGGATCAGTGTGGATTGAATAGAAAGAGAGGGTTCTACCGGGTGCTATGGTCAAGATTAGAGGGTGTCAATCTCACTGCTGCTTCAAAGTGAAGACGACAGGATGGGAGAAGAATGGTGTAATAGAGCCTTTTATTGAACCACTTGAGAGGTGCCCATCTTCCCATGGAGAGGCTCTCTCCATACCTGAGCAGACAGGAAGGGGCTCAATGAAGCAGAGGAGGTGGTGGCTGATACCGGCCAAACTAGAACTTGGGGCTATAGAGGTTCTGGATTGCCGACATCTCCACATCGACACTGGAGACTTCGGCTGGGTGGCCACGGGCGGGCACTGTGAGGTTAGGTTTGGCAGGAAGCATCACCCAGCAGGATCGGAGTGGTGGCTCCTCACAGCCCCCTGATTGGCTGCTATCAGTACTTAAACCAGGAAGCCATGAAGGAGAGCTATCTGAGCAACACCACAGATTGCCTGCCCCTCTCTTCTTCAGGCCCTGCTTGCAGTAGACCCTAGACTCTGGCTTTTGACTTTGGTTTGTCCTCAACTTTGCTATTTGATTGCTTTCTTTAACGTAGTGCCCAGCCCAGGTAACCTGACCCTGCCTGACAAATGTTCTGACCACTAGGTCAGACTGCCCTCCTCTCAGTCATGACAGAGGAAGGTATAGTCTTCCCATCCTGGAAGATATCATCTCTAATTTGGCAGGTAAAACAGGCTGGTCCCTGGTTACGATATGTTTCCTATTCTGTAAATTGCTGAGTACTCCTGTGAATTGCTGAACACACTCAACTTCCACCTGTTTCAATGAATGTAACTAGAGGGCTCAGGTAACTCTTGCCTCACCCAGATATTGCTAAGATGACAAACTTCATAAAGTCTTTCAGAAACTATTGCTTCATTGCCTCCCATTCAGCATAGCTGTGCAGCCATAATGTAAGTGTTTCCTTGTTTCTCCTCCAACAAAGTCCAGTACCAACCGAGAGGTGAGCGTACCAACTGTAATATTGTAATTAAACACTTGTTCATTTCAAAGGGTCAGGATATTTATTTAGAGTTTATCTTTAGTGTAGCCAATTCAGGAAGGCTGCGAAAGCTGCATTCAGCAGCTCACACTGCACTCGCTTAAAAAAAAAAAAGAGGAATTTACTCCAAGTCTCGATACAAGAAGGAATCCATCACAGAAGTGAGTCAGGGGTTTACGTCAGCTTCCTCTGTAAACTAAATGTCACAGTCACTTAGCCAAACTACTGAGATTCGATTCCCACTCTCCCAATGGCTTCTCTAATACATAGGTTTGGAAAACTGTTTAGAAGATCTTATAGGAAAAACTTTTAAACTGGTAGGTTTGGGCAATCCTCCTTTTGGAAGCAAAGCCTCAGCCTGGGTTAGGGAAGCAGGTAAAGTGTAAACAGATTCATCCCAGGATTCATCCTCAAGTGTCTCCTTTGCACAACAAGTAGTACTCTAAGTAGGGGGTTGGACTTCTTAGAGTACAGCTCAATATTAGAGCATTGGAGCTCTTCACTCAGGAGAGCCAGAATCACAGAACACAATCCTAGCCAGGTACAACTACTATCAGACAAAAGCACAGCAGTTGGGTGTCTGGCCAAGTTGGTTGTTCAGTCTGTCCTGGTTCCTCCCAACAAGACCATACACATCTGAGGGAAAACAGCAACTGTTTAGCGAAAAAGCCATTCCTGTCTGTCTACTCACTCCTGAAGGGCCATCATGATGACCATCGGGAGCTGCTTGACTGACAATGACAAGTTTGAGAAGTAACTGGGGGAATATATCTATTTGAATAGGATACTAAAATGTAGCTATATTTGTATTCTATTACAAGGACATGGCCAGTCATCTCCTTGACCACGCATATTCACCTTCTACCATCTGTTGTCTCTGTCATTAGATTGTGAGCTACTTGGTGAAGTGATTGTCCCTTCTTTACATTTGAAAGGTGTAATGTTGTGGACACTCCCAAGAATAAAACACCAACAATGTTGTTAGAGAATGGTTAAATATATAGGGCACAATTATAAAATATGATGAAGGAAACTGAGGGAACGGAGCACCTTACAGGTTTGGGTCTAGACTGAATACAAAGCAGGCCCAAATGTTGAGCCATGGTTAGATGCCTACTGCATATGATTTAAGCAAATGAATGCTTTTTCCCCTCTTAATACAGATCAAAAGAGACAACCACATCAATGTACATAATGTATATAAAACATTGCAATGTGTACATTTCATTGCAGTTTAAATTACACACAGTTTAAAATACACACACACACACACACACACGATAAAACAGGAGAAAAACTATGGTGCCAAACTTAACCCAAGTCTTAAAGTGACATGCATTGAACATCTGAAGAGATTGTTGATTGTATTATGCATTTCCTAAGAAAATATTAATGGTTGGCATGGTGACTCAATAAAGAAAGCCCGATGGCTCACTTGTAAATCCCGCTGAAGTCTAGAAACCGTGCTTTGATTTCTCGAGCTTTCTGTCAAATTGAGAATCACAACCCTGGCAATTAGTAGCATGTTTCCAAATCTCATCACGGAAACAGGCTCATTGCTTCTTGGCATGTTTGCCTGTCTAAAATCATGCCATAGTGGAGGGAGAGAACATACACCATGAACATCAGGTTGTCAAAGGCTGTGATAGGGGGAATTCCAAGTAGGGTTTCAGTCTCAGCACTCAGAGTGAAGGAAGGCACGGGATACCCAATGGAAGTTGGGATCTTCCCCCTATTCCCACCATGAAAAGATGCGCCCCCTTGCCAAGACTCAGGGGTGAGGAAGCCTGGCTCTTTGCAGCATGGGGGAATTTTCTGTCTACAAGAAGAGTGGAAGACAGAGAAGGGGTTGAGGTGGATGGGAAAATGGGGACACTTCATAGTGGACAGACTAGATTGGGGTCACAGACAGAGCAGAAATATCTCCTTTAGCCTGGCTTGCTTTGACTCCCACAAGGCACCCAAGCCTATAAGCCTGGGTGAATTTCAACCAACATTTGATTCAGGGAGCTGTAGTTACATGGGGAGACACCTCATCAGAGGCCTTGGAGGTTTGGTTCCCTGTGTTTGTCTCATCTGGGCTTATCACATGTGGGAAGGGAACTGTTGATGTGAAATAGCTCTGTGGGGACCAGGTCCACAGAGGCAAAGAGTAGTAGCATGAACAGTTTATGTGGGGGTGTGCTCATTGTGGCCATTGCATTCTGGGCATGGGTGGCCCATGCCTCTGGACCCACTGGCGAACAACCTATTCACAGGTTCTACTTCAGGGGCTTGTGAAATGGCTTCTGTGAGTTTGAGAGAGGCAAGGCTGGGGCAGAAAACAGCTGATGCATGTGTCTCCCAAGGGCAAGCGTGTTTGTTGTCAAGCACTTAGGTATAGCACCTTGCCAGAATGTGGCCCTTGGACACCCTAGCAGACTGACTTAAGAGAACTCAGAACATGATTTCCATTTACCCATTTAAAAAAAAATATTTCAAATTACAAAACATATGGAGATGCATTAATGGCAGCATCAGAGGAGTTGCATGTCACTCTCAGATATGCTACACTGAAATATCATTATTTTACTTCTATAAAATGTTGGCAATCAAGAGCTAGATCTCGCTGTCCTGCTGGAAAGCCTGCAGGAATGAGGAAAAGGAGAAAACTCCTTGAGATTCTCCTATTGTGGGAGCTGGGGTTTGCCCCCATGTGAAGTAAGAGAAAGTTCTGGTTTCGCAAACCTTATGGATTGTCTGAGACATAGATTGGGGACAGACAGCAATCCACACCAACTCTGCCCCCTTCCATCTTTCCCTTTCTCAGCATTTGTGGCAGTCTCTGGATCTCCTCTTTAAGGAAAGTTCCCCTTTGCAGAGGGAGGTCTGCTGGAAATTTAATACAGTCTCTTGCAGTATTAAACATTCCTGAGTTATGTCCACAGATTGACCCTTCTAGTATTATGCAGTTCTACCTCTTGGCCTGCCTCTCCCCATTCACAGATCACCCCCATCCCTACCCTGGACAGGTTGGGGGGAATATCCTGGGAAGGCAACCCATTTTGCACATGGCTGGGGGGCAGTTTGTATGTGCAGGGGAAATTCCATGCACAGACCAATGCATCATAAATTTGGATCTCAATTAAATAATGTCTTAAGTGAAGTAAGTGTACAATCAGTCCATTAAAATATGTCGCTTGCAAAAGACCTCATGTTTATTATCAAGAAAATAAATGGGTGACTATTTGCATTTTTCAGTAAGAATGAGCCATGGCTCTATGAGATGCCAGTAGGACCATTTTAAGGGGGAAAGTAATAGCTTTTGTGACTGATAAGAGAAAAATATTAAGAGAATAAGAATTGACAGGAAAGATTAAAGGAAAAGAATGTATATGGGAGATATCCCAGTGGGTAGAACATGCCAAAAATACTAGACGCCAAAAGTGAATAAAATAACCTTGGAAGCGTGAAACTAAAATCATCACTATATAGGCAAGTGGGAAAAAAAGACACTATGAAAAATGAGATAAGGCATGACACTTATTGGAAACAAAAACTAAGGCAAATGGAAACATATAATTTAATAGCTGGAAAATGCAAAACTAAATCATACTGTGGGAGAATGAGAGGAAATTAAGCAGATACCTCCTGCATGCTGCAGAGAGCTATATGAATTAGATTAAGAGAGAAGAAATAAAAGATTGACTCTTTCTACATATAGCAAATTTGACAACATACCCAGAAATTGATAGCAAAATCATTGTTACTCTAATACAAGAGAAGGAAGTTGATGGGGGGGGGGAAACTCTCAGAGCATGGAAAATATATGGGCAACATTCTCACTTACCTTGCCCAAAAAGAAAAGGAGTACTTGTGGCACCTTAGAGACTAACAAATTTATTTGAACATAAGCTTTCGTGAGCTACCGCTCACTTCATCCGACGCATTTGGTGGAAAATACACTCCCCACAAAATACAGTGGGGAGTGTATTTTCCACCAAATGCGTCGGATGAAGTGAGCGGTAGCTCACGAAAGCTTATGCTCAAATAAATTTGTTAGTCTCTAAGGTGCCACAAGTACTCCTTTTCTTTTTGCAAATACAGAGTAACACGGCTGCTACTCTGAAACTTACCTTGCCCATATACCAAGAAAAATATTACACATGCTCAGGCTTTGCAGGTATGAGTCAGAATGCAGCTACCCCATTTAGGTTCCCATGAAAACACATTCAAAATGTGTATAAGTGATTTAGGAGCTTAAGTCCCATTTTTAAAATGCATTTGGGGAACTAGGGACCATATTTACAGAGATATTTAGGTGCTAAAAGATGTATATAGATGTCTAGTGGGATTTTCAAAAGATCCTAAGTGAGTTTGGTACCTAACTTGCATATAACTCACTTAAAGTCTTTTGAAAATCCCATTAGGCATCTATCTATACCTTTTGGCACCTAAATACCTTTGTAAATCTGGCCCTTAGAAACCTAAGCCACTTTGACTTTCAGTGAGCCTTAGGCTGCTAAATGCCTCAGCTACTTTTGAAAATGGAGCTTCAGCTGCTAAATCACATAGGCACTTTTGAAAATGTCATCTATTGTGTTTTTCAATGCCTCTATGATGAGATCCACGGAGGTGTAGAACAGGAGCATCAGGAGTCTGTGTAATGTTACCATACACATACAGAGTCAGATTCTTATCTGATATACAGGTTAAAATCCAGAATAACTCAATGAAAGAAAAAAGCAATATAGTTTGAATTTACACCAAGATTTTCTTGATGTACAATGACAGCTGGTTGGTGAGCAGGGCAGGAGGAATGTTAAATTACGATGAAAAATAAAACTTTGTTGAAAGCCTGCAGTCATCACTAATGATAACCCCTCCAAAGCAGTGTTACAGAATGGGCAAGGCTCCCTAATCACCAATAGTACTATCATCATTAGTGTCTACTGGGAAATCTGTTAAGGCAAGAGTTTAAATATACTTATTTGCAGATGACCTGCTAATCAAGGTGTTGGATTATAGCAAAACTTCACTGACAATAATCGGAAATAATAGTAGGAGAAGGGGCAATTTCAGAATTTAAGACTTCTCTCTCCTATTATTTACACCATCATAAGGAGTAACTCCAGTGAAGTCAGCTGACTTGATAGTATGTTACACTGGGGCACCTCTATGCTACAGTCCCTTTATGGACTGGAAAGAGGTTAGAAATGGTCCCTGAAAAAAAAAAAATCACACACACCCTCCACATTAGAGGGCTTCTCTGCTAGGTTAGACTAGATAGAATAGTTATGTGTCAGCCTCATGGTCCATGGACAGGGGAGCATCAGGAGCATTTTTTGGGGGTAGACATAGGTGGAAGAAAGGGGCCTAGGCAGCGTGCATTGCATTCTAGCTACTGTCATCTGCTCATGGCCACTGAACACTTTGGGCAGCCTGAACATAAAAGTTACAGTAGCACTGAGGTTGCTCTAAGTTATGCCAGCTGCTTTAAAACTACAAGGCTCACAAAGGCTACCTTTGGCCCCTCTCCTTTCATTTTGGCACCAAGTACAGGCAGAGAGCAGAGAATCAGGGCCAATAAAGTAAAACCTATGCCAAACCAGAGTAAGAGAATAGAATCAGGCACTAAGAATAGAACAGGATAAGGGGTAAGTAAGAAATTTTATATGAGAGAGAGAGAGAGAGAGTATATATATATATATATATATATATATATATATATATATATATATACACACACACATTCTGGCCTGAAGTGGATCACAGAAACTATGAGCTAGTAACTGGCAACAGGATTTAGATTGCCTAAGTGTAGTTTGAAGTCTAGGGAAAATGTATAGTGCGTGAAGCATTGATCTACATTATGGCTGATCCTAAGAGATGGCTGATCCTCTAGCCGATATCATAGGGACAAAGCAACTGTAGCTCTGCACTTATCCTTCCCTGCAACAAGCTATGGGGCAGGCTAGGCACACTGTGGAAAGCAACCTGCACCCTTATAAGGCACTGTTTTTCCTAGAGTTCCCATGGAAGCATTGTGACTCGGTCTTGTGGGTGTTTGCCTGTCTGGTACAGTCTGGCTCTAAGAGAGGGGAAATCTGTAACCTCACTAGTAGAGTATGGGTCTTGGTCGTCTCCTATTGGTAAGTCCATGGAAAAGGCCTATGAAGCCTACTGCTTCAAACTGATAGACTAAACCTTTTAGCTCAAGTAGTGAGGGTCATGCCTTCGTTCCAAAAGGTCCATCAGGCAAATCCCACCAATGCCCCAAGCAGGGACATTTGCATTACCACTGCCCATTGTCCTCTTTGGGGGATGCAGAAAGGCTTCAATCTATATCAGTGGCTCTGAGCCTTTCTAGACTAGTACACCCCTTTCAGGAGTCTGATTAGTCTTCTGTAGTCCAAGTTCCACCTCACTTAAAAACTACTTGCTTACAAGATCAGAAATAAAAATACAGAAGTGTCACAGCACACTTACTGAAAAATGGCTAACATACTCATATTTACCATATAATTATAAAATCAAATTGATTGGAATATAAATATTATAGTTACATTTCAGTGTGATACTTTAGCCTGTTTTTCACTTGAGAGACTTGTCATCCTGGGAAGCAGTGAAGCACCAGGAACTACTAAGTTTTTTCTCCACATTGAGTCTATTCCTACTCCCAGGGCCAGCATTAGGGGCATGTAAAGCAGGGCCATTGCCTGGGATCACCTGCCACAGGGGACCCCACAAAGTGAAGTTATTAAGGCTTTGGATTGAGCCCCAGGCGGTGGGGCTTGGGCTTTCTGCCATGAGCCTCAGTATAATCAAAGGACATGGGTCCTATAAAAACTACTGTGGAAAAGCCCTCTCAAAAACTAACTTCTGCTAGCCTCCAGGAAGACTGAACTCCATACACATCTCTGTTTGTGGAACTTTTCAGCTTGGAAAAGAGATAGAATCATAGACTTTAAGGTCAGAAGGGACCACTATGATAGTCTAGTCTGACCTCCTGCACAACGCAGGCCACAGAATCTCACCCACCCACTCCTGTAACAAAACTCTAACCTATGTCTGAGCTATTGAAGTCTTCAAATTGTGGTTTAAAGACTTTGAGGTGCAGAGAATCCTCCAGCAAGTGACCCATTCCCCACACTGCATAGGAAGGCAAAAAACCCCCAGGGCCTCTGCCAACCTGCCCTGGAGGAAAATTCCTTCCCGACCCCAAATATGGCGATCAGCTAAACCCTGAGCATGTGGGCAAGACTCACCAGCCCCAGCCACACAGGAAAGAATTCTCTATAGTAACTCAGATCTCACCCCATCTAATATCCCATTACAGGCCATTGGGCATATCTACCGCTAATAATCAAAGATCAATTAATTGCCAGAATTAGGCTATCCCATCATACCATCACCTCCATAAACTTATCAAGCTTAGTCTTGAAGCCAGAAGGTCGTTTGCTCCCACTGCTTCTTTTGGAAGGCTATTCCAGAACTTCACTCCACTGACAGTTAGAAACCTTCGTCTAATTACAAGTCTAAACTTCATGATGGCCAGTTTATATCCATTTGTTCTTGTGTCCACGTTGGTACTAAGCTTAAATAATTCCTCTCCCTCTCCGGTATTTATCCCTCTGATATATTTGTAGAGAGCAATCATATCTCCCCTCAGCCTTCTTTTGGTTAGGCTAAACAAACCAAGCTCTTTGAGTCTCCTTTCATAAGGCAGGTTTTCCATTCCTCGGATCATCCTAGTAGCCCTTCTCTGTACCTGTCCCAGTTTGAATTCATCTTTCTTAAACATGGGAGATCAGAACTGCACACAATATTCCAGATGAGGTCTCACCAGTGCCTCCTTATCTCTACTGGAAATACCTCGCCTGATGATTAAGGGTGGATATCATAGAGGTCTATAAAATCATGACTGGTGTACAGAATGTAAATAAGGAAGTGTTTACTCCTTCTCATAAACACAAAAACTAGGGGTCACCAAATGAAATTAATAGGCAGCGGGTTTAAACACAAACAAAAGGAAGTATTTCTTCACACAACGCACAGTCAACCTGTGTAACTCTTTGCCAGAGGATATTGTGAAGGCCAAGGCTATAACAGGGTTCAAAAAAGAACTAGATAAGTTCATGGAGGACAGGTCCATCAATGGACCTTAGCCAGGTTGGGCAGGAATGATATCCCTAGCCTCTGTTTGCCAGAAGCTGGGTGTTGCAGAGTATGCACATGCCATCTTCCTTTCAGAGCAGGGCAGGATTGTGATACCACTGCCGTTTCAGTCTGTCCGACAGCCTCGAGGCTAAAAGAGGCCAGAGTCAATTCCAGCAGCCCTTGTGTTCGGGACAGCACAGCCTAGTGACCAGATTCAGTTACGGTGACCCTTGCATTCAGGGCAGCATGGTCTAGTGGCTAGAGTCAATTACAGCAGCCCTTAGGCTTGTGGGAATGTGGCCTTGCAGCCAGGGTCCATATAACAGCCCTCTGGTATGGTGTAATGAGGCCCAATGGCCGGAGTCAATGTCACAGCCCCTAGGCACGGGGCAGTGAGGCCCAATGGTCAGTATCAATGTCGCAGCCCCTAGGCATGGGGCAGTGAGGCCCAATCACCAGTATCCAAGGAGGAGGAAGGGGCCATCACCAGGGGTGTCAGCCTGGGTAGGGAGATCCAAGCCCACCTGACTCCACCGGACCTCGACCCAGGGCCCTGACAGTGGTGGAGTAGTCCGCCACTGGGTCAGTGGGGACTCTCACTGAAACATGCTGACCTTACTCAGGGGGAGGTACCACTCATGCACCCTCCCTGGGTCACTTTCTTCCATGTTTCCAGGCATGGTACTCCATTGAGCATTGGGGCTCCCAGGCTCCTCAGCGTAGGTGGTTCCCTGCAGCTCGGTCAGCTGCAGCCCTCTGGTATGGCTCTCAGGATCTCCAGTTCCCACAGGCAAAGGCCGTGATGGCTCTTTGGCTGGAGCCTTCACCCCAGGTCCTTCCCCTCCAGCAGTCAGCCTAGAATGAGCTGGGCTAGCCTCTTTTATACTGAGGCAGTAATTGGGGCATGCCCAGCCCGGTCTGACGGGTGGAACTTCCACCGCCCATAGTGTGGAGTTAACCTCCTCTTGTCCAGTGCGGGGTATGTTCACCCCATCACACTGGGAATGGGAGACAGGGGATGGATAATTTGATGATTACCTGTTCTGTTTATTCCCTCTAGGGGACCTGACATTGGCCACTGTTGGAAGACAGGACACTGGGCTAGATGGACCTTTGGTTTGACACAGTATGGCAGGGGTGGGCAAACTTTTTGGCCTGAGGGCCACATCAGGGTTCCGAAACTGTATGAAGGGCTGGTATAGTATATTAAATTGCTCCCCATAGGAATGTGCTACTTACAGTGTACTACTTATGGCTGTCAGTCTTGGTGCTCTGAGCAGCATGGTAAGGGGGTGTGGAGTGGGAGGGTTGGATAAGGGGCAGAGGGTCCCAGGGGGCAGTCATGGGACAGGGAGCAGTTGGATAGGCATGGGAGTCCCGAGGGACCTGTCGGAGGTGGGGGTGTTGCTAGGGATCGGGGCAGTCAGGGGACCGGGAACCGGGAGGGAAGGAAAGGGTTGGATAGGGGGTGGGATCCCAGGGGGGCAGTTGGAAAAAACGGTCCTGGAAGGGGGCGGTCAGGGGACAGGAATTGGAAGGTGGGCAGATAAGGGGCAGGGGCCAGGCTGTTTGGGGAGGCGCAGCCTTCCCTACGCATGTGTAGTGTATTTAATTGATCCCATAGGAATGTGCTACTTATGGTGTACTACTTACAGATGCCAGTCCTGGTGCTCCATAAGTAACACATTCCTACGGGAAGCAATTTGATTGGACCCCCCCATCCGGGGTGCCACCTGATGTCCTGGGGTACCACTGAGCCAGTCCATTCCACTACTCCCAGTGGATCTTGCAGCCGCATTGCCAGGTAGGAGCTCACAGCCCTGCCGCCCAGAGCACTGGTGGCACGGTGAGCTGAGGCTGCAGGGGAGGGGCCGGGGGCCTAGCCTCCCTGTCCAGGAGCTCAAGGGCTGCGTAGGATAGGCCAACAGGCTGTAGTTTGCCCACCTCTGCATTATGGCCATTCTTATGTTGGTGAGTCTAACGCCGGCCCTGAAGACCCCATAAAAATGAACTCACAAGCCACTTTGGGGTTGCGATCCACAGTTTGAGAACCACTGATATAGCATATAGAGCAGTATAAACATGGCATTGAATGAAATCTTTGTACTGACTTCGTTAGTGCTTTTATGAAGCCTTTTGTAAACCAAGGCAAATATCTAGATGAGTTGATATAGCCCTGAAAGTTTTTTTTTATTTTCTCTTTGAAACTTGAAAAAAGCTATGCAGTTGTTTGAACAGCTAAACAGCACTTGTGAAAATTATATGCTATTGATTTATTTTGCAAATTTTAAATTCTGTCAGCATAAAAAAATCCTGCAACATTCACCCTCTTTAATATTACAGTGACATCCTTTGTTTTGTACATCAAAGATACAGTATCACTTCATGTTTAAGTTCTTCTTTTGTACACGCTAGTTAGATTCTTGCCTTCTACAATAAGATTGTTGAGTTCGGCTGGCTCCATACAACAAGTAGAGGTGTGTATGGAGTTCAGTTTTTCTGGAGGCTAGCAGAAGGTCGTTTTTGAGAAGGCTTTTCCACAGTAGCTTTTATAGGATCCAGATCCTTTGGTTACATTACATATAACTGGCTTGGAGGAGCTCATCTCATACACACAATGTGTGTAGCAACAGCAGACAGGAGAACAAAAAAAAAACAAAAAACGCCACACTGTTGCATTTCTATTCTTTTTTCAAAATAGAATAAAGACGGCTTAAAGAAAAGAGTTTGGTGAGAAGTCAAGGCAAAATGACCTGCTGGCTAGCAGAAACAAAGGCAGAGAAATATTTTCCCCATTTACATGAAACATGTTGAACAACAACTGCTCCCTGGAGTCCTTACACTGAAGCACATACATTCCAGATCACTCACAAATAACTGTGAGCTGTTTATACTGAACAAAAAAAGTCAGATTTTATTTGCAAAAATAAAATGTTCACTGGGATTTTGTTGTGGTGGTTTTTGTTTGTGTGTTTAGTTCTAACAGAGTAAAGGTAGTTGAAAGATTATAAATAAATACATAAATAAATAAACTGAAGCCCTTCCACGGGACTGGAAAAATGTTTTGATGAAGTTGTCAGGCCAACTGGCCAGCAAACAGAAAAAGATTACTCAACGTTTTGTCAATTTGTTTTCTTCAAAAGTCCTTCCCCCAACACTAGTCATGATACAGCTACAGTGATGTGACCAATTAGTTTGCAAGAAGCTGGGATATGAAGCTACCCCACACTAGCCAGCCACAGACTAGCTGTCTGCGTGGACTCTGCTGAGGTGCATTAACGATTTGTGCACTTTGTTCTAGTCCTCTTCGAAACAGGACTTGCACCCCAGCTTGCCACAAATTAATTGTTCATGTAACCAAGCCCTAACTCAACTGACCCAGGTCTAAGGCAGGATTCTTACAAAGGCAAAACAGTAAGTGAAAACTGCTTCACCTACAAGGTGGGGATTGAATTGGTGGCATTGGTGAGCTGCTACATCTTGAGCTAAAGAGCGAAGGTTTGCTAGCTAGGGACTCGTATCCTCTGTAGACTGGGCAGAGGGGAGGCCTGTAATACACTTTTGTGAGTGGTTTATAACATGGACTAGAGTTAATGCTATGGAGCAACTGCTGTCTTCCCAGAGGTATCAATTTAAAGGCTTTCTTGAGTCACCAAATGCCTGGCTATGGAGATGTGGGATATAGGCTAGTAGTTTTTTTTTGTTTTTTGTTTTTTTTTGTTTTTTGTTTTTTTTTAAGAAACAATATTTCTGGGAACCTGCCTGAAAGGGATACAACAGAGCTCTCTTGGGTTCTTACTGTAGGAAATAAGAATTGATTTTGGCCAGAACACATGAGAGATATTTAGTACCCTAGAGGCTGAGACTGTATGTGTGTGTTTGGTATTTCATAGAAACATAGAACTGAGAGAGACCTCTGTAGGTCATCTAGTCCAGTCCCCTGACTGTTTGATATCTTTGTAAGCAAAGGGCTGGAGTGTGATTTTAAAGCCCCGTGAGCTTTAGGGAGAGTGCAGAGGTGAACTGCCAGAGAGATTCTGACTGTGGAGATCAGTAGCAGTTCTATAAAAAGCGTGCAGCATGTGTTCCTTGAGTTTAAGGCCATAAAGGACCACTAGACCCTCTAGTCTGACCTCTGCCTCCTGTGACATCTGAATCCCAGAGCAGAAAGACCAGGGATATGAGGCCAAGTCTCAGTTTAATAGCCACAGGAGAATGAAACAAATACTAAAAGGAAAATCAAGCACCATCCATTCCTCCAAATTGAGTTCCTTTCTCTCTTCATGCAGGCTCTGCTAGTCTTAGCCACCAGCACCAGTCTCAGCATCCTATTACACATTCCCATTGAATTAGACATCAGTTGCTAGCAGGTTCAGAAGGACAGCAGAAGTGGGTCCATATCACAATTCTTTGTGGTGTCTAACGTTGCTCATGGTCTGATGCACCTTGCACTCAGGAAGAACAAGCACCATAATACTGACTACCCTCCTCGTCAATTGTGTATAAAGAGTCACCACTTTTCCCCCTCCTCAGTCACACACACCCCACCAGCCATAACCTGTTTGGTAACTGTTGGCAAACATAAGTTGTTAGAGGCAAGCAGTGCACTGTAGTCACCTCCAGGGCTTCCACCAGTACTACCCTGTAGTCCTCAGGAAGCATTCAACAGCATTTAGCCAGCACCCTCTGCGATGGGTCGGACCCCCCATCTGGGATGCCACCTGATGTGGCGCTGATGCCCACTTCAATTGGTAGAGGACAGAGGGAGGAGTTCTCAGAGGCGATATACAACCCATCACTGAGCCAGCCCATTCCACCAGCCTAGGCTTCCTGTCCTTGCTGTGCCAGGCCCCCAAGCCTTCTCTGACCCACACACACAGGTAAGGCCACACCCAGCTGCAGGCACAGAGTGAAATCAGCTCTGTGTGAGAGGAATCATCTTGGGAATCTGTACCACACAAGCACATAAAAATCGCCGCCTCCCTCAACGTGGAGGGAGATAGGCACAGCTTTCCTCCCCCCTCCCCAGAAAAGAATTGCACAAACTGGGTTTTGGAATAAACAAAAACAAGTTTATTAACTACAAAAGGTAAATTTTAAGTGATTGTAAGGGATCCAACAAAACAAAGCAGATTTCTGAGCAAAAAGCAAAACACGGAACCTAAGCTTCATTCACTAAAGAAACAGGTTACAAATAGTAATTTCTCACCCTAAATGTTGTTTTAGGCAAGTAGCATAGTTTCTGCAGCTTAGAATTCCAGTTATTTCTCTTCACAGGCTAGACTCCTGTCTTCGTCTGGACTCAGCCCTTGCCTTTCCCACCGCTCAGTTCCTTTGTTTCTTCAGGTGCTTTCAGCAGTCTTTCTTCTTGGGTGGGAAGGCAACGGAGAAGAGCCCTGATTGACTCACTTCTGAGCCTTCAGTAGGCTTTACATAAGACATGAATCCTTTCTTCCAGTGTAAAAATACCAGCAGTGTTCAAGGTGGTACTCCGTATGAGGTGACATTATCACATGGACCTTGCAGTGTTAAAGCCACCATGAGCCAAGGTTTATTTGTAACATTCACAGGAAGGAACTCCAGGAAGAGGAGAGCTCAGCATCTTCAAAGACCCATTGTCTTTCCTAACGGCCCATCCACTGAAGTCTTTAAACCATGATTTGAGGATTTCAATAGCTCAGACATAGATGAGAGGTTTACTGCAGGAGTGGGTGGGTGGGTGAGAGAGATTCTCTGGCCTGCATTGTGCAGGAGGTCAGACTAGATGATCATAATGGTCCCTTCTGACCTTAATATCTATGAGTCTATCCAAGCTGATTGCATACTGTCTGGTGGGCGTTTCCCAGATATCACCACAGTTGTAATGGTTACACAGTCAATATTCCTAACTTCGGATACAGAAATGATACATATATACAAATAGGATTCAATAAATCATAACCTTTCCAATGATACCTTATATGGCCTGACTTGCATAAAACGTATCTTCGTTATGACATATTTGTATCATAACAATATTCCTATGAAGAACATGGGGTGTAGTGTCACACCTTTCTTTTGTCTGACAACTATTTTCCATACTCTTGATTCTTGGCAGGACAAGTTTTTGAACTGTCAAGCCCTCCCCCACAGCAGCGTACGAAATGATTGTTGTGCCACAGTCTTGGACTGATTCAGTGGAAAGTCAATGGACCGATTCATGGAAAAATTGTTACATTCATATACTCAATCATACATTGGATTGCCACTTTCCTGGGATCCTGGTCACTTTGGGGTTCTTTTTGGTATGTGAGGTCACTCCATCTAATTCCTTCCTTCCCAGCTCCATCCCTCTAAATGGTAGGTGAATTGTTTCCCTTTTTTGATTTGCCAAGAGTCATTTAGCAACTTGGTGTGGGGGTTTTCCCTTTGCATCTTCCCACTTCCAGTAATTTCAACATTTGTTGGGGGGGGGAAAATTCCCCGCCAGAACTTGGAACCTTCTTCCCATAGGGTGTGCTCCATTACTGTGGGCAGCCTGCTAACTTTATTTTTTTTAAAAAAAAGAAGGATTTTCAAGGAGACTAACAACATAAATTGACCTTGCTTGTCACCATGAAAGGTTTTCCTCCTTCCCCCCCCTCCCCCCCCCGCCGCTGGTGATGGCTTATCTTAAGTGATCACTCTCCTTACAGTATGTATGATAAACCCATTGTTTCATGTTCTCTCTGTGTGTGTGTGTGTGTGTGTATATAAATCTCTCCTCTGTTTTTTCCACCAAATGCATCCGATGAAGTGAGCTGTAGCTCACGAAAGCTTATGCTCTAATAAATTTGTTAGTCTCTAAGGTGCCACAAGTATTCCTTTTCTTTTAACATAAATTGACCAATTCTTAGAGGGAAAAAGGAGAACCCCCAACATTTTGTTTTTTTTCAACTGAGTTTGAGCAATATTCCAAAAGGACATTCATTTTTCATTTAAACCTCTGTTTTCTTTAATCCAGCAAGACTTAATAATGCCAAGCACCTATTTTTGCTGCAAGAGGTGCCAAAAAACTTCTGAGGTGTGATAATAGTGTGTGTAATAAAGAAGAGACTTTTTTTCCCTGTCATTTTACGAGAGGTCTAAATTTCTTGATTCCCACTTTTGAAATGTGATAAAATACAAGCTTGTTTTCATACAAACTGTCAGGGGTGAGCCCAATGTAAGCCATATATGTCAGCACTACCCAATTTTAAGTGCAACTCTCATCTTACTTTTAATTATAATAAACCTGCAAAATAATAGTGGAGCAGAGAAAAAAAATCTGACCTCTTTCAAGATAAGGTGACATGGAGCGCTCAGCTAGTGTTGTTATAGGAATAGGATTGTTGCTAAGCAACAAGTTTCACATAATATTGCACAGCTTTTGTATCCGAAGAAAATTGAGGCAAGGAAGAGTTTGGAAATCTAATGAGGAAGAAATAGCTTCAGTGAAGAACAATCAATAGTGCACCTGACCAGAAAATAAACTATTAATGGGACCAGAAAAAGCAAAGCTACTTAGAGATACTTGATGGCAAATTTATTATCACCAGGTGTGTTTAATTGGTTGCACACTAATTCCCCTTTATCTCTGTGTCCTTTCAGGGTGTGGATGGTGGCACTGCTTCCTTGGATGTGACTGCAATAATACACAAAAGCTTTTCTGTTCTGTGAGTTTTAACAGTCGCAAAACAACATTTTGATCGCTTTATTTTCTTGTAACATTTAAACTTTCACTAAACTGCCCAGGACTTACAATACTGCTGTGGGAATACAAAGAAGTATCACTGACAATTTTGGATAATGCCTGGCTGGAGACTTAAACTAGTGGAAGATACCTGAACATCTGTTTGAGTGAATGTTTGTGATGTAAACACATGCTATTGGTATGTGAAGGAAGATGCATGCATTTTGCAGGTACTGTAAGTGAGCAAAGATTACTACCTGCAACTTCAACTCATTCATGTAGAGGATTGGGCCTGATTCACTCCATTATACTGGTTTTATGTCAAGTTACACCTGCATAAAACTGGTGTCAGAGTGGAGAATCAGGCCTATTACATCTGTAAATGCAGTATTATTTAGTGCGTGCTTTGTATTGGTCTAGTGTTATATAGGCTCAGGGCACAGGCCACCATGCTGAATTGCAATTATATGCAACATCAACTGAAAATAAGAACTATTAGGCTTTTTGCCATAGGAAGAAAAGAACTGCAGATGCAAATTATCCAGCTGCTTGACTTCTGTTTAGTTACACAGGTCCAGTGTGTGACTGGAACCTGATCAAACTATTTAAGTAGCCAGACAACAAAAATAGGTTTCACATAACAAGGCTTGGGATAATCAAACACATGCCTATGTGCACTGGAAATTTGACATCAATTAACTGAGTTACTACATACAGTCAGCCTGTCCTCTGCTCTTTGAGCCATACACTTTTTAATCAGCAAGTACAACCCCATTGACATCAGCAGGAGTTGCATACATACAAACTGAATGGAACATATGACTCATAACAGTGCTTAGATTGAAAAATTCACCCTGAATACAGGTGTCTCATTTTTGATTAAAGAATCTCTCTCATCTGAGAAACTCTTGGTGAAAAATAAGATGCTTAGGTTTGAAGACAGAACCTTTAATTCCAAAAGGCACACTTCTCCCCCTACTGGCATGTAAAAGGGTCCATCACAAGTCTGTCTAGACAGGAAAATCAAGAGGAAAATCTATCGATTTTTATTTTTTAAGTTAGTTAATTGAATCTATGAAATACTAAACTGGGGGGAGGTCACTTTATAGAATGACATCCATTAAAATCATTACCACTTTGCCTTTTGTCTAATAACTTTGCATAATTATTATCATGGTATTCTTGGTATTACATACACTGTACTGTTAATTCTTTGCACATGACCGTCGGAAAGATTTTACTAGTGACCGATACTCCTTGGGAATATATCTGAATTTCAGTTATCAAACATACTTGGCTGGAGTTTAAACACATGCACATATCTGAGGCAAGGAGTTAACTGAGCAGCCTCTAGAAAAGGAGTACTTGTGGCACCTTAGAGACTAACAAATTTATTAGAGCATAAGCTTTCGTGAGCTACAGCTCACTTCATTGGATGCATTTGGTGGAAAAAACAGAGGAGAGATTTATATACACACACAGAGAACATGAAACAATGGATTTATCATACACACTGTAAGGAGAGTGATCACTTAAGATAAGCCATCACCAGCAGCGGGGGGGGGGGGGGAAAGGAGGAAAACCTTTCATGGTGACAAGCAAGGTAGGCTAATTCCAGCAGTTAACAAGAATATCAGAGGAACAGTAGGGGGTGGGGTGGGAGGGAGCAGCCTCTGTGGTTCTTGCTCTGTCACAATCCTGACATTTTGAATGCTGTGGCAAGTTGATGGCACTGTAAATTAAGTGGTTTGGGAGTGGGAGATGGAATGAGAGAGAAAAGAGAAAGTGTGATACTGCTGGGTATTGTCAAAAAAATACTGTCATGGAATTCATTCTCCCAGGGTTCCAGAGAAGGTGGCCTCTATTGGAACTTTCAGAAATAGTCAGTCTTGGGGCACATTTCCTCTAGATATGCAAGATTGGAAGGCTGGCCTTGTAGTTGAGGCACTGAGCGGTAATTCAGTTTCCTGCGTTACCTCGTCTTTCTGTGATTCAGTTTCCCATCAGTAAAAAAGACATCATAAATCTTACTAGTGAAAGGAAGCATGGACCAGTGGTTAGAGTGCCAGCCTCAATTCCCTGCTCCACCACAGACTTCCTGGGTGAGCTTAGGTAAGTCATGAGGCCTCCCTGTGCCTTGCTTCCACAGGTGTAAAATAGGGATAACAGCACTTCCCTACCTCACGGGGATTATGTGAGGATGAATACACTATAGATTGTGAGGTGCTCAGATGCTACGGTGATTGGAGCCATAGAAATATCTAGGACAGATGAAATACTACAGCACTGAGGCCCATAGGAGAACAGAAACATCCTTCTGTTCTGCACAAGCTTTCGTAGGTGTTTTTTTTTTAAATTATTATTACAAAAAATATAAAATTTACCACACTCACACACAATCAACAAGGCAACTTGGACAATCACAATTCCATATATCCCAAGTTATAGATCCATATCCCTGAAAAATACAGGCATGCAGATTTACTTAACTGCCTGTAATGTCATGAACATAACAGCAACAAATTCTCTTTATACAGAAAAGGTTTCTCAGCTGCATATAAATCATTTTCTCCTCCATCCTTCAAGTGCTCTAAATGTTTTGGTGACTAAAGTCAAGATATTCATCCACAACAGGATAAACAAAAACACCTAAGGGAGCATTAGGTGTTATAGTAGATAGGGTCCAGGGCTCAGTTTCAAGCCACTTTTGTTCTACACCTCGTTCTGCCACTGACCTGCTGTGTGACCCTGGCAAGTCATTTCATCTTTGAGCCCCTGCTTTCCTCTCCCCCTGTGACTGACTTGGCTATTCAGACTGTAAGCGCAGTGCATTTGCCCACAGCCTGTCACCATATGGTCCAGATGGTTGCTAGGCACCACTGTAATCCAAATAATTGATAATATTTTTAAGAGAAAAATCACATATTTAGAGTCATCTTAACTTTAAAAATTTAAATATGAAAAACAAACAATAATAAGTACTTTCCCCTCCCCACCCCCCTTTATATGTTTGTCCTTATTGCATGTCAGAGGAGGGCCCAAATCTGCCAGAATCATTTGCAGCTGTGCAATCTTCCTCACATATGTGGTAGCTGCAATTTCTGCTCTTTATTTCTCTTGCCCCAACATAACTTAATTGAATTGAGTGGGGTTAGTCTTGATTTACATTGCTGAAACAACAGAGTACTAGGCCCAACTATATATAAAAATTATTGCAAGTCCTGAGAATTGTTCTGAGAAGGCATGGGAAGGATTTCTCTCTTCCTTCCCACCCACCCCCCTTTTTTCCTACCCCTCATTTTGAGATGTAAAACCATGTGTATCTATGTCTCCTCTGCGTATAGTACCCCTACAGTCTGCATTTAAAAATCCATTTTGTTATGAATATGCATGGCTCACTGTCTCCGAGCAATAAAATATGTTTCATTCTGTACATAATATTTCCATCAAACATCCACTCTCTCTGTGAGCTGTAAATAAAATTTTGAACCTTAGAGAAGCTGCCATCTAGAAAATGAGCTGGTGCTAAGCAATGCAACTATTCCCTTTCAGATGTCCAACGGGAATTGCATTGTAAGCACTATTTCATGCTCTGGTGTCCATCACAGCATTCGATATTCAGAGAAATCCACCTTTTGGTTAAGGGCAAGAAATTGCTTATGCATATACTAGTTCACCCTTGAACAAAGTGACTGTCATTAAATTTCTCACTCAATTACAAAAGCTTTTCTTTGGCTTGAATGTCACATAATATCGGAACGTAAAAGGCAGAAATTGTTACCAATGGGGGAGTCACTTTATGGGAATTCTATTGCATGGCACAGTAAGAGCTACTCTTTGAACTACACCCCACGGTGTTATATTATTGCCAATTATGTTAGTTAACAACAACCGTAAATGCTGTAATTGAAGGGCAGTGTATAATGTTGCCTGTGTAAATGAGAACATATGGATATATTGAACACTTTGTCTTCACTGCTAGGTAGGTTCAATAGTTATCATGCACTGCTGACGGGAATTCTCACCCCTGAGCTACAGCCCTGAGCTCTGCCTAACCTGGCCAGAACAGGTTGTGAAGGGCATGGTAAAGCCACTCTAGGGATTAATCAGAGAGGAAACTGCACTGCCTGCTCCAGTAGGAGATGCCAACACAGCGAGTGGTCCAGGGCTGGTGGGGAGGTGGTTGGAATGGTCCCGAGTCACAACAATGATACAGACTAGCCCGGAGTGCTGCCTTACTTTCTGCCTGCCTCCAGCACTCCCTGTATCCAGGATGTGCGTGCAGGCCCCCTTAAGTTCTCGCACAGGCAGTGTGTTAGTGGTAGACTAACGTTTTATGGTACACGTCAGTAAGTGAATATGGTGCCCCAAAAATAAGAAACAAATGGCTCCAATTAGAGTCAGCGTAGCTTTGATAGCTGCTGTGCAA
This sequence comes from Dermochelys coriacea, assembly GCF_009764565.3. NCBI lineage: Eukaryota > Metazoa > Chordata > Testudines > Dermochelyidae > Dermochelys > Dermochelys coriacea. The sequence goes on from NC_050072.1 coordinate 119,354,795, forward strand.
GTCTCCCCACAGCGCTCTGCCAATGCACTCCCTCTCAGCTGGCAACACTCCTGCTTTTCCAATCCTGGGCTACCGTGGACCCTGTGCTGACTCTCAGTCACATCTAGTAATTATGCCATGCTTGTCTCATGATTTCATGTTTACGGTACTTAAAGGGCAGATAACAAGACCACCACTATCGACCAAAATTGAAACTCTCGCCTCCGGAGGTGAAAGGCTAGTGGGCATTAATCCCTAGATAGTAAATAGCCCACTGGTCATGTTTAATGTTTCCTGTGCACATAATTTCATGTTTGATTCCTATAGATGAGGGCCAGATTCTGATCCCATTTACAGTGATGTAAATCCAGAGAAACTCCACCGATTGCATTAAAATTAGTCAATGGATGAACAGAGGGCTTCCTTCTCTGGTGTACTTTTCATAAATAATAAACTCACACAAAAGGGATAACTGGAATTTTTCATACCTCCAGTAAGACTTGGTCCAGATTTTGGACGATGATATTTATTGTAACCAAAGTCCCTATTATCAATCCTCTTTTCACACAGCATTTTTCATACGCTAAACTGAAGAGGTAAAAATAAAAACTGGAGAGTGATCCAAACATATGGAAAGATGTTAATGCCCTGATTTGCATGTACACTGAGACCCCTTTACACCTCTCTGGCAGTAACAGACCTTCATATACATGTGAATCAGAACCGGTGCTTCCCAAAGCCTAGCCACAGTATACTTCCTGCTACTGAAAACTCCGTAAGTCTACATATCTCCATACCAGCAGACAATGCCAATCACTGAACTGCGCCTGACCCAAAACCCATTGAAATCAGTGGGAGCTTTTTAAACTTTCACGATTGAGGTCATAAACCAGCCTCTAACTATTGGCGCTTAGGAAGAATTTTTCCCCAGGGGGCAGGCGGGGCACATTATTCCGTAACTGCCTATTGCAAGGTTTTTGCACCTTCCTCTGAAGTACTCAATATTGGTCACTGCTGGAGACAGGATACTCCAGCTTCAGTTTGGATCAAGCCCTCAAAAAGTACTAGTCATGTGGAATGGTTTGCCAAATGAGGCAAATGACCTAATTATGTTCTGGAGTGTCGGTGATCGTTAGCAACTTTTTACATCCAGGGCTATTTAGAGGTTTTATTAGATTTTTTTTTTTGGAACCCAAAATAAACCTGGGAAATCTGTTTTCTCCAATTCAGAATTCAAATGAAATTTCTAATCCACTGTCTGAATTTTTTTTTACTAGCCGAAAATAAGTTAAACATCAAATTTTTTTTTTGCGCAATTCTTGCAAATACTCTGTCTCTGCTGGGCAAAAAACCCAAACAAACCAACAAAAACCCAACCACAATGCTGCATAGACCAAAGAAAAGCATATTTTCTAGATGGCTTTCAACCCCACGATCATTTTCTGCAAGCCACTTCCTACTTTGCCTGCTTCGCCATTTGGCAACTCACAGGTGGTGAATGCCCTTGACTCTGGTGATCAGTCTGGAGCCCCAGACTGTGACTCAGGGAGTCCCTCAATGCCAACTGGCAAAGGGCACACCATACCATAATTCACATCAGGCCTGACACACTCCTTGCCCCAACACATGGTTGTCATAATCTGTAACTAAAAGGTGTCACGTGAGGTGTCATATGCAAAACTAGTAACATGCTGGTCATTAATATTATTGCATGATGTATGTATGGGTGGTGTATTTAAAAAACAAAAACACACTATAGATGGGTGATAGAAATATATTCTTAAAAGGTGTTTTGCAAGCAGTGCTTAAGCCAAGCTTGTCCTAGACAAAAGAAATGTTTCACCTGTTTTCCCGTGTAAACGGAGCCAGGTAACACCTCAGAGAACAATAAAAAAGTACATACACACAGAAGATAAACAAAGCCATCAAACTAAAGGAGCAGGAGGAAAGACTGCTTAATGATCACAATGGGGGATATAGTCCACACCTCAGGAAGCATTCCTAGCTCTTGAAACAGACACAATAGAGTTTGGGAAATGCAAGCAAAGGCAGAAAGCCAATTTGGAACCCATTACCTAGGAGACAAAGGGGGAGCAGCTCCCTTTGAACTCATAAAAAGTGGATCCTCTTGGCCTGAACACCAAGGGTAGCTGGAACTAACAACAAGTGAAAAACTTGCTTACGCAAAGATTGTAACTTACTGGAGTTAAGTTTTAGTCACTAGAAAGTACGTTTTCTTTTGTTTTACTTGTCACCGTATCTGTCTTCTGTTTTTACTTATCAGCTAAACATCTGTTCTTTGTTAATAAACTTATTCTTGTTTTATCACAAAACCATGTAAGTGCAGTGTAGTAAACTGGAGAGTGAAGTTCTCAGCTAAACTAGCAGGCTGGTGTGTAATCGGTCCCTTTCAAGGCAGCAAACTTGACTTCTGTGAGAGTCCAGTGGTTGGGACTGGACACTGCAGGGGAGATAGTTTTGGGAGGACTGAAGACTACAAGACCATTGATGTCACCCTGCAAGGAGTAGCCATGCTGGTGGAAGCCAGGACGGGTGTCAGTTTCTGAATCAAAGCTGCACAGCACCGAAATATCCAGGGTTACAGAGCAATTGGTGACACAACCCCTTACAGACCTAGGGAAAGCCTTAAAGTGTCTCACACATATATAAGACTTTAAAAAAAAATAGTAAACCTTAAATGTGTACCATAAAATTTATTGCACCCCTCTTTCCATCAGAGTCCTGAGCTTGGTTTAGATTTGTGAAAATACAGTATACCCCAACACCCTGATGATGTGTGCTTGTAATGCATTATCAGAGCACTCTGCTGCTGTGATAAACTATAATACTAGTATAATGCATTATCAAGAATTCTTTTGCTCCAAAAATGTATTGATGTAATACATCATCATCATCATCATCAAGCACACTACTCTTCAAATATGGACTAGTTAATACCATTGTCCTACCATCTGTCAGTAAAACCCTTTAAGAAGTATAAAGGCCATTTATTAATGCACTTCTTTCAAGAATCAATTGTAGATGTGGTGATGTAGATGAAGGGTGATTAACAATCAGACACAGTAGGGAGATCTTCATCTTCACAATCCCATAAAACCAAAGCTTTACAGTCAGAGGGTGTGGTAAAAAACAGAGATTAGATTGGCAGGGTATATGCATGGGGAAATAGGGAAATCCTCTCACCGCACTAAAAGGAAAATTTCACTCTCAGTAAACTGAAAATCTTCAGGATGATTGTCCCTCTCCTTTCTTACATACTGTGATCAGCAGTGAAATAATTCAGAATGTTGATGTTTAAATCATCATTGGGCATGTGAGTTAACATACCCCTCTGGACATGAATGGATCACTTCACATTCCTGAATTATTATTTCAGGCTGTCAGCAATTTCAGGCAGACATTGTTATTTGATTTGTAAATGAAAGCTCAGATCTTGGAGAACAAGTTAGCAACCACAGTTAAAGAGTACTGGCCCAGTGAGAATCCTGGATGTAAATTAAGTAATACATGATCACTCTACTGATAAAGTCTGCTGGTGGAGATTCACTGAGATTATCAAGAAAGCACCCTGGTTCTTCTTTTGTTATTGTTAGGTATCAGTGGAGTGTTGGAGGATACCGTTTCTTTAAATCTATAGTAGGCAGCCAAGTAGTAGGGAGCTAATGTAGATTTTGGACAGAAACTCTGCAGTGCAGCAGCAAGATAGAGTAACTGTATGGATAATACTGGTTTCCTTATTCTGATTAGTGACTCTTTCTATGATTCTTGACTATTGTCACATGATGAGAGATGCTTTGCTAGTTTGGTCTCCGATTCTTGAAATCACCAGTTTTGTGCTGCTTCTAGAGTATCATCGAGCTGTTCTCACTGATTCTGCAAACTCTGCCAAACAATATGGCTGATTTTTAAATCAAAGTCTAGGCCTGTATTCAGGTCTTAGCCTGTAACCTCCCACACCAAAGCTCTTTTTTCCTAAGGAGTTATCCCTCTAAATATATTTTCAGTTCTATTGTTATCATTGTAGAATATTTTGTTATCACAGATTTAATTGATGCTAATTACTTACTGATTGTAAGAATCAGTATTACTAGCTTAGGTATCACACTCAGTAGTACTTTGCTACGGGTCCCACTGTGAGTCCCAGAATCACATTGGTGAGCAGATATTGCTCACCATTGCGAGCAAGCTTCTCACAATCTGCTGCTATGGGACCAGTCCCTTAGTTTCTGTGTTGCCTCATATAGGCCCCAGTTCTGCAAATATTTATACATATTTGCAATTTAAAAGCATTTTACTGGGATTATGCATACACTTAAAATTAAGCACACATGCACAAGCAGCTGCAGGATCAGGGCCAAAGTGAGGAGCTTCTCAGCAAGAATAAGAGTGACATTTCTCTTTACAGACTAATCTAGAAAAGGAGTTCATAAATCTTTAGACATGGCAAAGGAAGCAGAATTTCTTATTTGCTTTCTTAGCAGCATTCTGCAACTTTGTACTCCTCCAAACCAGAAACATGCACAATAAATTCATACCTGTCCATCAAATCTGCTTGTCCCAAGTACAACAATTCACTATTTAAATGATACCACTGTTTCAGCAATGCAGTAGATCCCACCACCGAGTATAATACATTACATTAATAGCCTATTAAAAACTGTAATGTATCAGAAGATTGTATTCCCAAGAACAGAGTAAGGCTAATATGAGTCTTCATAGCAGCTGTTTATGGAAATATATATTAAACTAACATGCTGAGGTTTCAAATATTAAAAGTGATGCCTCAAAGAAAATGTATAATGTAATTTCACTTGATTGAGGTGTGGGGGCTGAGCGGTTAAGGCACTCAAGTACAATCCTGAAGGTCGTGGGCTTCATCTCACACTTAAAGACCACTTCTATTTCATGTAGCAGCAAAATAGATACCCGATCCATTGGGCTAGAGTAACCAAAGGGGGTCGGATGTGATGCTGATCCAAGTCACTCCCTTCTGTACTGGTAGCTATGAAACAGACATGCCTTAACTGTATCACTCTGATGAGCCATTGGTTCAAGAGAACTTCGACTATTTTCATGCGATTCAGACTGAAATCCTGGCACCACAGACTTCAGCTGGGCCAGGATTTCACACAATGTGTTATTCTTTGAGTTATGATTGCTGCTAGTTAGATTTATCCTTCAGAGTTCACATCTCTTTGGTGTTTTGGCTGGGATGGGGAGTGGCAGGGTGGAAGTAAATAAGAAATAAAATGGAGGATTATTAAGGAGTTACAAAGCCCATTCTCTCTTAAGCATGGCCTCATTTTCTACTGTGTTACTGCAATTGATGCAACAGAGCATCATTTAAAATCTAGTCCACATCTCAGTAACCAGGAGTTACCGCTATCAGACATTGTTTTGGGTGGCTTATTTGAAATTACTTGGTATTAGTTAGTTTCCTTCTTTTAGCCCAGAAGTGAATATCGCAGGATGCCCGCATTAGGATGCCACCTGATGTGCCCAGATACCACTGAGCCTGCCTGGACTGCCAGCCTGGACACCCTTTTTACCTTGGTGAGGCAAGATATTAAGCCTCCTCCAGCACATACACATAGGCAGGGTCACACCCAACTGCAGAACGACACAGACACTGAGAACAGCTCTGGGAAGGCTCAGCTTAAGGGACTTGTCCGCAGCACTCACGTGTTCACCTCCCTTGGAGTGCAGACCCAAAGGTAAATTATGAAATCTGCCTCCTCCCTGAATGTGGAGGAAGGTATGTACAACTTCTCCCTACCTCCAGTTAGGGATTACAGAAACTGGGTTATATTATAAACAAGAAATAAGTTTATTGATTACAAAATTTGGATTTTAAGTGAATATAGGAGATAACAGACAGAACAAAGCAGATTACTGAGCAAACAAAACAGAATATGCAAGCTAAGCTCAATATACTTAAGAAAGAGGTTAAAATGTAATTTCTCATCCTAAATATTGATTTTAGGCAGTATGCAGAGTTCCTGTAGCTCTGAGTTACAGTTATTTTTCTTACAGACTGGACCCCCATCTGAGTCTGGACTCACCTCGCCTTTCCCTTCAGATTGGTTTCTTTGTCCCTTCACGTACTTTGAACAGTCTTCTTTCTTGGGTGGAGAAAAGAGGAGAGTCCTGTTCGCCTTCCCCCCACCTTTAAATAAGATTTACATAAGGTGAGAACCCCTTTGTTTCCCAAACTTGACCTCCCACACTTTCCCTTTCAGTGGAAAGTTACAAGAAGTCCAAGGTGATGTTCACTATGAGGTAACAAGACCACCTGACTTAGTAGTGTCATAGTTATGTCCCAGGAAGGAGAGAGATTACTATCTTCATGGTTTTGTTGTTCCTTCCTGATGGCTCATCAAATCTGATGGCCTATCATCTGGTGGGTGTCTTCCCAATACACACCCAGTTGTAATGGTTACATAGTCAATATTCCTAACTTCAGATACAGAAATGATACATGCATACAAACTGGATAATCACATTCAGTAAATCACAACCTGTCCAGTGATCTAACATGAGCCATCTTGCATAAAGTATCTCTCAGTTATGTCAGATACATATCATAAGCATATTTTCATAAAGAATATGGAATGAAACATCACAGTGAAATCCTGGCTTTGCTCTAGCCAGAGAGTTTTGCCTTTGACTTGACAGGGATGAGGCTGTCACCCCAACTCTTTCAAACCCTGCCACAGAAAGCACTACATCTCGACAAAAATGCCAGGGACTGAATGGAGGGGGCAATGTCACACCAGTCATACTCCTCGATGTGAGTCAGGTTTGAAGTGACTGGCAGCTTCCACTGTCACTACCCATGCTATACAGCACAAGCTCTGTGAATTGAGAGGACTTCAGTTTTCTGTGCCATCAAATCAGTGCCTTGCAGGAGGAATAAAAAGTATCTCTATACTCTCAGAGAACAGAATACTTTAAGGCTTATACCAAAAACAAACAGATATTAGAGGGAGCTAGGTAGTCAGTCAGGGGATTTCAGCACTGGTTTTGGAAGACATCTCTTGTACATCACATATCTTTTAGCAATGACATTAATAAAATATCAAATCCAGCTCTCCTCAAAATGAGAATGTGATTTATCCTTTTGAAAGACACCCAAGGGCCAGATCTTCAGCTGGGGTAAATAGACATTACTCCATTGATGCAACGAAGCTATGTTGATATACAGCAGCTGAGTATCTGGCTTTAAATATTCAGATAAGATTTTGTTCCCCTTTGCCATTAATAAGGTTTCATATTTCAAACAGTCTAAGAGTTTTGTTTGTGATGTACTAGTGTTTTCCTGTGTGTGTGAGCGAGTTCACATGCAAAGAGAATTTCTCACTTTCAGAAGGTTTGAGATGGTGTGGATTCAGTTTTAATGCAAACAAGGAATGGAGGGACTGCTATTGATTTATTTCTCTCTTTTGCTTTGAAAGATATATGATCTATGGCAGGTCCCAGTGAAAGCTGAGGGAGCAAATACGATTTTTGTATATGTATTATATGTGCAACTAGGCCATTGCTCATGAGTTTGTTCATTGCAAGGGTTTATCTAAGATCTAGGCGAGCTTTATTTTCTTTAGAAACCTACTCTCCACTCACTTGGGGAAAGGTGTTGGATTCTGATATTTTACTCATCGTGTAATAGCATGTTACAAAAGGGGGGAAAAAGATCCCTTTTGAATAGAGCTGCAAAGAGCTTCACACTCCAATGAATAATTCGCCTAAGTTCATTTAGAAAAAAAACTTGCCAACTCACTGATGTTGCCTATTAAAAAAAAAAATGTTCCCAGAGTTGATGCATTTTATTCAGTTGTTTAATCTGAAAGAGAAGTCTGCCAGTGAAGGGACAGTACTTTGTAGCCAAGGCAGAATAGCATATTTTCAATTTTTTTAAAAAAAATTCTTGTGGATTTCTCCCTCCCTCCCAGCCTTGCTAACTGGGAAACCTTTTCAAGTGGCCAACTAGATTCTCCAAGTTATTTAACCATTTAGCAGCTCCAATTTTGAATCCCTTAAATATAGCACCACATATTCATATCAGTGAGATAAAAAATGCAGCACTATCAATTTATTGTGTATTACAGTAGCTCCTAGAAGCACATACCAAGGTCAGGACCTCATTGTGCTAGGAACTAGACATACAGATGGCAAGAGAGTGCCTGCAACAAGAAGTTGATATCAAGTGAATTTTACAGACAGAGAATTGAAGCAGAGAGATTAAGTGACTTTCTCAAGATCACAAAAACTGAAGTTTGTGGCAGAGCTGGGTTGTAAACCCAGATCTCCTAAGTCCCAGTCTAGATTTTAAACCACAAAACCACCTTCCGCTCCTATCAATATCACTGAAGAAAAAAAATCAGAACAAAGTCTGCTGTTAATAAAACATAAAACACAAAGGACATGAAAGTTGTAATAATTAAGGAGAGTTCTCAACAAGTAAATTTAAGTAAGAGAACTTAAGTAAAAGAAAAATAGTGTAGTTCTTAAGAGCAGATAATATAGACTATATATGAATGGTACTAGAAGCAATGAAGATTTAAACTTTTTTTTTAAAAAAAAAGTGTGCATCTGCAATTCCTGCTTCCAGTTAGCTCTTGCAGCGTAATCATCATGAAATCTCATGAAAGAGCCAGAGTTCTCTTGATATTTCCAGATTCAGATAAAGTATGAAGAAGCAAACAATTTTGTATGCTGCTTCTTACTTCAAGCCCAGAGAGGTTCAGTATAAGAAATGGACCCAAGGTGCTAATTTTGGTTGCAGGTCCAAAGCTTGCGGAAGGGATGGAGTTTGATTGTAGGATGTTTGCTCAGCCTACCATATGGACAAAGAGCAGCCACACACACTTCAGATTTGGATACATCTGGTTCCAAATTTTTCCATAATAATTTGGAGTTGGTCAGATCCACGGATTTGCGCATTTATATGGATAACAAAGACATCCAGTTACTATAGAAAGGGCTAAAAAAATAAATAAATCCAATAGCTTTACAAGGTATATAAACTAGAAGGGACATTCTGTTCTGTGCCTTTAAGAGGTACAGCACACAATTTGCAGACCAGAGGGAAGCAAAGTTAAGGTGGCTATAAGTTAACCTTTATGTCATCTTCATCTGGAGAGACTCCAGGAGTAATTTAGACAGCCCTGGGGGTCTAAGTTATGGCAGCCTACCCAGGATGTTCTATGGGCACATCCCTTCTTAATACTGTGGCTTTATGCCTGGCATGCCTCTTCCACTCCTAAGCTTGGCCCCAGCATGCCCTCTATGCCAGGTCTTGCAAGGGGGTCTTTGGAAGATGATGTTATGGCTATCTTACACTGTCTGTGCCAGGGCAATCCTCTCAGAACTAGATATAGTGCTTTTAGGATATGTCTACACAGCAATTAAACACCCATGGCTGGTCCAGATCACCTGACTTGGGCTCATGGGGCTAGGGCTGCAGAGCTGTAAAACTGATATATAAAATTGCATGAGTGGGGAGGGTCCCAGAGGCCAGGCTCCAGCCCAAGTTGGAATGTCTACACAGCAATTTTTAGCACTGCAGCCTGAGTCAGCTGACCCAGGCCAGATGTGGCCCTGCAACAGGTCTTTTATTCCAGTACAGACATATTCAGTGTCCCTTTTCTCCCTCACTGCATCCATGTTACCTGGCGTAAAACAGACTGGACTGAAGAGGAAGAAGAACTCAGCTTGGAGCAGGAGGGAAAAAAAAAAAGATTTTGAAATAATTTCTAACAATGTTGTGTTTTCCCCCAAATAGTCAAAATACTGAATTTCAATCTTTTATCAAAATTTTCAAATAAAAAAAATGACTAATATTAATATCAAAGTTCATGCCTCAGGATATAAGCTAACCGTTACACAATGAAGGTCAAGCCGAAACTTTTCTGTAGGCAGCATAACTGCTTACTGCAGAGTTCTTGCACCTTCCTGTGAAGCATCTGGTACTGGCCACTGTCAGAGACAGGGTACTGGACCAGATGGACTGTGGATATGGTCCAGTCGGGCTATTCCTATTTTTCCTCTCTGGGGATTTGGTTGCGTCAAATCTCTGACCATTATTACATACAAGCACATACTGGATGAGGGTATGCATAGCTACATTGTGCAGAATCCAAACCACCATTCTCATTGCTCAGATCCATTCATACTACTCAGTAAAGAGGTAGGCAAACTGCAGTTCAGAAATTGACACCCATTGTCTGCTGAGGAGACAAAGGAAAGAGGGCTCACAGAAAAACAAGGTTCAGTTGTAACAAATATAAAGAAATAGATAGAAGAATGTCAGACAATACATTTCCCATACACTTTATAAGAATCATATACTGACACCGAATTAGTTATAACTGATTTCTAAGAACATCAGTGGAAGAGACTGTGTTTATGTCATACGGTAAAGGATATTCCATTAATAGATACTAATGATTAGCGGAACATCTCTGGACATTGAGACGAACCCTCCAAGGTCCTGATCCTACAAAGAGAGGCACTAGCTTAGGCCCCTGTGCCTGTGTAGAACTCCCAATGAAGACAGAGTTCCACAGAAGTGCCAGACTAGGCATTATCATATTTATTTTCAGGATCAGGGTTGGTTTTCCACAAGAAAATTACAAAAACACAACAGGAACTATTAAAAATATGATGGCATACTTAATAGACCACCACATTTGAGGAAAAATATCATTGCAATGATTCAAAGAATAAAGTGGATTTTTAGTGGAATATGCCCACAGATACTTCAAATAGGGGAGAGAAGAAAATATACTTAAGCTCTGATAGCGTGAAGAAGCATCCTGCACTGACAGACAACAAACCTACCTATCTGTAGATCCAGGTTTTTATTATGGCACCCATCACCGTAGTAGTTGCGTGCCTCCTAAAGAGTTAAATCCAGCTATGACCCATTTTTTCTTGTCTTCTACTCTAAATCAGTGGAGAATTTTGCTTTGTTTTTATTTCCTTCTTGTGTTTATAACCCACATCAATAGTCTGCTCCAGAGTCCATTTACAATACCCTAAGAGGTATGGGTCTTTGTCCTCTTCCACTTAAAAGGGGATTAAGTCTTCTACAGCTGCCTGCTATGTGGTTTGGATCTTTAGTTCAACTAAAGAGGCGCCAGCTAGTGGCATAGGAGGTCTCTGGAGTCAAACTCAGCTGACAGCACAATGGAGTCAGTCAAATTTTTATCACCCTTTGCTCCAATTCCACATTCTCTATTCTTTACTTGCCATATTTAATTGTTGTAGGAAAGCCAAATTAAAATACCAAGTTTTATGCTTCACTTTGAAAGCCCTACGCTGCTGGACATTCTACCCCCCTCCAGTAATAAGCTCCAAAGTCTTTGTCCTATTGCCAAGGAGGCATACCCTTGAAGGTGACAGCTTCATGAGGACCATAGCTGCTGAGGAAGGTCACCACCACATAAAGGCAGTGGCCCACTCCAAGATACAATGGGCCAGATTCTATTCCCCTTACTCATGTTAAGTAGTATCTTACTCTGTGATTGGTTCTATTAGGTCAATGAGAAAAATTATTCATAGAATATGTTACTATTCAACATGAGCAAGGATGGCAATATCTAGCCTACATTTCCAGCCACAGTCTTTGTGAACCAGTGAAAAGGGTACAAGTCTGAAGTGTTAGTCTAGTCGGCAGCAATTTGGAGTTGGATATGCCTTCATGCCTTGTTTCAGGACTTGCACCTTCTGCTATTTTGTGTAGTGTACTCTTCTCATTATGCAGTAGTGAGGCCTCAAGAAGCATGAGACTTTTAAAAAGAAAAAAACATTTTTTTAAAATAATTTTAATTTGCTTTTTGAGGGGGCCTAAAGTATGCACAAGTTTTCAATCTTTTCTCTACAACAATGGAGGCTAGAAACACCTTATGTTTTTTAACAAATGAAAGATTAAATGCTCATGTAGTTTCCTGAATCCAAATATCATTAGACTCATAATAAAGCCATGAAAGCTAGCAATATATTATTTATGTTTTCTGCATTACAGTAGCATCTCACGAGTTATGAACACCAGACTTATGAATGCACAGGTCAATCACACCCCACATTTGGAACCAGAAGTATGCAATCAGGCAGCAGCAGAGACCAACCCACCCACCCCCCAAAAAATAAGCAGCAGCAAATACAGTACTTGTTAAAACAAACAAAAACTAGTAAAAAAATAACGGGAAAATTTGTAAAAGATTTGACAGGGAAAGGAAACGGTTTCTGTGCTTGTTTCATTTCAATAAAGATGGTTAAAAGCAGCATTTTTTCTGCATAGTAAAGTTTCAAAGTTGCATTAAGTCAATGTTCATTTGTAAACTTTTGAAACAAAAAAAACATTTTGTTTAGAGTTATTAACAACCTCCATTCCTGAGGTGTTCGTAACTCTGAGGTTCTACTGTATTTTGGCTTGGTTCTTATATAAGAAATTGCTATTACATTTACAAAGTATGGTTTGAATCTGCTCACACCTACACTAAGGGTGTGTCTTCACCACACAGTTAGCTCAAAGTTATAATTCATGTTACTCCTAACTTGACTCCCATCCACACATAAAAATTTCAAACTTGAGTTAAGTGGTGCTTTAAGCTTGAGCTATCTGGGCCCTTGGGGGGGGGTGGGTGAAGTTTGAGTGCTACTATAGCTCAAGCTAACAATACAGTGGGTATGCAACTGCTTGAGTTACAACAATTCACCAGCAGCTCATCCAAACACTGTGCTGCTAATCACTGTGTGGCGCTCCCATATTGGTTTGAAGCGTGGTCAATCTCACTTGAGCTAGGCTAGCTCAAGTGCAGTAACTGGCAGTACTAGCTCAAGCTTATGGTTGAAGTGAAGACAAGCCCAAAAGCGTAAATATGGTGCAAGGGCAGAATCAAATCTTATATGTCTGGGTCTACGAGATTGTACATTTTGAGTGTCACAATCTTGATCGATTTGATGTGTGTTTTGTTAATGCAACAATCATTCCATTTGTTCTGTAATCCCCCAGGTAACACTAGATATGGATAAGCACAGCTGTCTGAAGGTAAGAGATTGTTTCTGAATTCAGTAATATTGGCTATTTATTCATACCGGATCTCTATGATGCCTTATTTCAGTAGTCACAACATTGACATTAGTAGACCTGGAACTAAAGCATTACACTTGATACAATGTGTCTAAATTTTATTGACTTATGCTCACTCAATGGACACACCTAGGTTAGCAAAGTTTCCATTTAACTTGGAATAAGTTTCCAGAATGGTGCTGGGCGATGATTACATGAAAATCTGTCATAGTCCCCATTTAATGAGTGGGTATGTGCAATATAACAAATAGCACTGCTGATACTTCCCCTCTTAACCACACGCATATGTGGATGGGGTACCAGTTATTAAGAGTCCCAGAAGAGGTTTTCCCAGCCAGTTTTACATTCACTTTCTAAGACTGCTTTCAGTCTCAGCAGCACAATAGCCTGAGACAGTTTTTCCGCTAACTCACACACTGCTGTTTCACTGGCTCCGTAATAAACCATGTCAGATTCATTTTCACATGGCTGTAAACACCAAGAACCTAATGACATTCAGAGCTTGTCCAACAGTATATTCCCCCATCACTACCTTCCTTATGCATACATCACAAAGGATATACATACAAGAACATGAATGGGTCTTGCACTCAAGATGCTAGCTGTTCCAATGACATTTATCATTTTCTTATTTAAACTGATGTGATCCTCACTTCAGATCCCCCATGTTAAAACACAGGAATTATTTGTGTGCCAAACACTTCAACTTCACATTTTTCTGCTTCGCTAAGACTAGAGGGAGGCAGCATGGCACAGAGGATACAATGCTGACTAGAGCAGTTCTGCCACTGACCTTTGTGACCTTGGCAAATCACTTGATCTTTTTTTCCACTTCCACCATTTGTCCATCCAATCTATTGAGATTACGTCTATACTGCATGGGGGAGGTTGTTTCCCAGCTCAGGTAGACGGGCATGACCTGGCCCTGTTTGAGCCAGCATACTAAAAATAGCAGTGCAGCTAGAAGTAGCATGGGTGGTGGCTCAGGCTAGCTACCCGAGTACGTAGCCAGAGCAAGTATGTATGCAGGTTGCTAGCCAAGGCTGCTGCTAGCTACATTGCTATTTTTAATATGCCAGCTCAGGCCTGTCTACCTGAGCTGGGAAGCATGGTCCTGGCTGAAGTGTATAGAACCATAGAATATTAGGGTTGGAAGAGACCTCAGGAGATCATCTAGTCCAATCCCCTGCTCAAAGCAGGACCAATCCCAACTAAATCATCCCAGCCAAGGCTTTGTCAAGCCGGGCCTTAAAAACCTCTAAGGATGCAGGTTCCACAACCTCCCTAGGTAACCCATTCCAGTGCTTCACCACCCTCCTAGTGGCGGAGTGTTTCCTAATATCCAACCTAGTCCTCCCCCACTGCAACTTGAGACCATTGCTTCTTGTTCTGTCATTTGTCATCATTGAGAACAGCTGAGCTCCATCCTCTTTGGAACCCCCTTTCAGGCAGTTGAAGGCTGCTATCAAATCCCCCTCACTCTTCTGCAGACTAAATAACCCAGTTCCTCCAGCCTCTCCTTGTAAGTCATGTGCCCCAGCCCCCTAATCATTTTCATTGCCCTCCGCTGGACTCTCTCCAATTTGTCCACATCCCTTCTGTAGTGGGGGGACCAAAACTGGGAGTACCTGTGTTCTGTTAGCCCTTCAAGGCCGGTATTGTTCCTATGAATACATACAATGCATAGCACATGAAGCCAATCTTGGTGCTACCACACTACGAGCAACAACAGGAGGGTGAACTATTAAAATAATATATTTTTAAAAAGAAAAGCACAGTGCATTTTAAAACACACACACTTGATCTGGGCCTTGGTCCAAAGCCCCCTAAAGTCACTAGCCAGCAGGGAGAGTCCAGTGACTCATGATATAGGTATTGTGGTAGGGAGACTTTGTTCTAGGGGGGATTCAAGACTGGCCCCTTTAAGATAATAGTGCTCAGATACACAGGCAAGGCAATGTTGCTATGGGCTAGTGTCTGTGCTGTGGTGACACAGGACTTAAGATAAGCATATTTTTAAACACACGTTTCGTTTAATTTAAATCCAGTTTTTAAATAAAACTCACTACAGCACAAAGGCAATAACCGACTCCTAACATTGACACTTCATTACTATAAGGGCCTCTATTGGAGCATTTTCCTCTGCATTCATTGCAGAACAAACATCCACCATTATTATCATGGTTCTTTCTCCTGCTCAAAATATTTAGCACCTCAGACACGTCAGAAGCATTATCTCATGTATTTTATGCCATATTATGCCAGCAATTTGCTTTTGTTGTGCTTCTGTTATTAAAGTGGTTTCCTTAAAACACCTCCATTACAAATCCCCCTTTTAGAGGAGAGGCTTTTGTTGTTCATGTTTTTAAATGGAAAAAATATCCCTGACTAAACCCTTTTTAACATTATGCGAGTATGAAAAGGGTATCCACAGAGGCTTTTACTTCCTCCATATTAATCAAACATGGCTTTGATTTGGAAAAGATGGCACTCTGACAGGGCTTTAGTCATGAGGGGAAGAAAGTGATTAGAAGATGGCTACACCTCAACTACGGGAAGCGATGGATGGGCAATTTCCATATGGATAGGATCACATCCTGTGCTTCTGTGACATGCTTTCTTAGCAGCTGGAAATTAGATCAAAGCAAAGTCATTCAGTCGTCAGAAGTTGAGATAATGGAGAGAGATTTCCTCACAAATGTTTCCTAAAGAAAACGAAGCATTAGTTAGCTATAGAGAAGGTAATGAACAAAAAAAGAAAGAAAGAATCCTGTTTAAACATACATACATGATTTCAAGGATGTTTGTAGACAAGCAGGTCTGAACATCTACCACATAAAACAAATTCTTTTGATAGACAGGTTTCAGAGTAGCAGCCGTGTTAGTCTGTATTCTCAAAAAGAAAAGGAGTACTTGTGGCACCCTAGAGACTAACAAATTTATTTGAGCATAAGCTTTCGTGAGCTACAGCTCACTTCATCGGATGCATTTGGTGGAAAATACAGTGGGGAGATTTATATACACACACACAGAGAACATGAAACAATGGGTTTATCATACATACAGTAAGGAGAGCGATCATTTAAGATAAGCCATCACCAGCAGCGGGGGGGGGGGAGGAAAACCTTTCATGGTGACAAGCAAGGTAGGCTATTTCCAGCAGTTAACAAGAATATCTGAGGAACAGTGGGGGGTGGGGTGGGGGGGGAGAAATAACATGGGGAAATAGTTTTACTTTGTGTAATGACTCATCCATTCCCAGTCTCTATTCAAGCCTAAATTAATTGTATCCAGTTTGCAAATTAATTCCAATTCAGCAGTCTCTCCTTGGAGTCTGTTTTTGAAGTTTTTTTGTAGAAGGATAGCCACTCTCAGGTCTGTAATCGAGTGACCAGAGAGATTGAAGTGTTCTCCGATTGGTTTTTGAATGTTATAATTCTTGACGTCTGATTTGTGTCCATTTATTCTTTTATGTAGAGACTGTCCAGTTTGACCAATGTACATGGCAGAGGGGCATTGCTGGCACATGATGGCATATATCACATTGGTAGATGCGCAGGTGAACGAGCCTCTGATAGTGTGGCTGATGTGATTAGGCCCTATGATGGTGTCCCCTGAATAGATACGTGGGCACAGCTGGCAACGGGCTTTGTTGCAAGGATAGGTTCCTGGGTTAGTGGTTCTGTTGTGTGGTGTGTGGTTGCTGGTGAGTATTTGCTTCAGATTGGGGGGCTGTCTGTAAGCAAGGACTGGCCTGTCTCCCAAGATCTGTGAGAGTGATGGGTCGTCCTTCAGGATGGGTTGTAGATCCTTGATGATGCGTTGGAGAGGATAGCAGCAAGTTAACAATGGGTATGACAGGCAGCAATGGGTGATCAGCCTACCCAATGCTGAACAATATTCATTAGAAGACGTTCAAGTGGATGCATGTTCAGAAAAATATGAGGCTCAATAAAGAATCATGAGTTAACAGCTTAACTGGGTTAGAAACCAAGGAAGGAAAAACAGCTGGTTCTCAGTTTGCTGTGCTTCCAGACACCTCTTTCACTCTGCTTCCATTTCTTTATTTCCAGGTTCTCTCTGTCAGCAGCTTTGCTCATTAAGCAACCATGTTCAAATTACCAGGTTGCTGCCCAGCTCTCTCTTGGGCTTTTTCCTGCCAGACCCTCTCTCATTCAGGCTTCTAAGATTTTCTCCTGTTCCCTTTGTCCTCCAGGGACCCTTCCCTTTCCTTCCACTCTCTGCTGTCAAATTTGTACCTATAGCAAGCAAACTATCATATCACTAACTCAGCCTTTCACACAGGATATATTTTTAAATTGGGAAAATGTCAGCAGCTGTCTAAGGCTAAAGTTATATTTTTATTCTATAGGGCAAAAGGAATGAGGGCTTTTCCCTCCACCCCCGAATTAGAACAAGGCCCATGCATAAATGCTCACTCAAGATTTTGGGCACTCCTAGTTTCTGCCGCGTGGATATTATGAATCTTAATTTGGAGAACACTTGAGTTCTTTCACTGAAATGTGTGATAGGAGCACAAAGGGTTATGAATAATGAAATCAGCATTATTAGGGGAGACAGCAGACCTGAGGACTCCCAGCTCCCCTATGCTGAAGTATGTGTAAGTGACATGTAACATTTCTCCAGAATAAGGCCCAGTTAGAGGAGAATGATACTTTGGACTAAGAATGAATGTCTGCTGAAACAGCATTTTAGATTTATACTCTTATTACTATTAATAAAGAAATATTAAACATATATTATTGCTAAGTTTTCTATCATCAGGTTAGACAAGAGCCAGGGACCCTAATTGTTCCTCCCAGATCTATATATGGAGACTTATCTACACATGGGTTTTCTCTCCTGCCTGTGTGGAAAGTGCTCATCCATCTCTCCAGGGACTGTGCAAGAGAGGGGAGGGAGACTGGGCAGGATGGAAGCAGCACATGTCCCCTCCCCACAGTAGCTATGAGATGATCCCCCAGGAAAAAATATAAAGATATTATACCTTGGGATGCATTATCTCCTAGACAGAGCCCCACTCCTAGCTTGAGGTCTTCGGTAGCACAGCTCCGTTGCAATCGTGCTACAAGAGAACCAGGGTGCAGGCTGCTATTGGGGGCACCATCAGGGATCAGAGTTGGTGTAAAGGCACATTATGAATACAAATGACCCTTCCACCATGTGGTGCACTAAGGATTGTGCTGGAATTGCAAGACATCACTTTAAGAGTGTGTGTTTTGCACAGGCAGCCATGTTGTTTCTGGTCCTGCTTCCAAGCCATGGGACTCTACAGGGAAACCTGCAAGCTGCATCTCAGCAGTCTGTTCCAAAGGATCCAGCTTAGATTCATTGTGGTGGGCTGGGATGTTCCTTTCTAGCTTAGGGGGGTGGTATTGTTCTGGAGCCCAGGAATTAAAGTAGTGTTATGTTGCAACCTTTCAGAAAGAGTATTTGATTTATTTTAATCTAACTTCTGTTTGTATGCTGTGCAACTTAACAGCATCTACTAGGTGCGGGTGGTCCCCCAATCTTTTTCAGCCTGGGGCAGGGGAGCAAATCCTGTCCCACACTATGTCCCTGATGGGATAATCTCCACAAATATCCTCCCACCGATTCTCTTCCCCATATGGGATTCACCAAGCAAGTGGTTCATGGTAGCCAAATGTAGTCTTAAAAAAAATGGTAACTGTCTTGTTGAGACACATGGAGTATCTCAAGGTACAGTGGGTCCTTTTACAGAATCTTCTTCAAACACCGCTTGTACAATACATTTGTATGCCTGCCAAAATTCCATTTCCCATTGAATAATTGAACATTTAATAGTTAAAAAGCACTGTGGATTATGAATCCTGAGCAGGGGCATCATTTCAGAAAAGTTCTGGGGGAAGCAAAGCTGTGTTAGTACATAAAACGTTGTACGCAATATTACACCCTACAAAGTCAGGGGGTGGAGGGAAGCAAGAAGTGGAGCATATGGACCCATGAAGAGTCAAAAGGGGCAAACCAAGGTGTGGGGTGAGCAAGTGCATGCCTTGACTCTTAGCAAACGACGTCCCTGATGTTGATGATTATAATGCCACAATATCTGGAAGGAACCAAGTATTGGACAGAAGTGAAAGAGCTGCTATTACATGGGGTTTATACCAGATGCCACAAAAATCCCAGTAGGGCTGCAGTATATCTACGAGGTTAACACAATGCTTAACAGACTGAGTAAAGTGGTGAGATTTCTGACTGCGAGCTGCGTGAAAGGAAAGACGAGACTGGATTTATAGGTTGGTAGTGATTCACCAAAAGGGAATCCCCATCAGAACTGTTGGGCAGTTTCATTGTTTCTTACAGGCTTATGGGAACGTTTTTCAGTTTCTGCCCTTCACTAAAATGCTTCCCTGTGGCATCCAGCAGGCTGAGGGCATGCACGAGCGTGGCGAGCTGAAGCCTGGTTGTTACCAATGTAGATGTATATTGGCTCATCTCCCTGCTGCGAGTCGTCAGTCAGCTTTATGTCCTTACTTCTCAACTGTCACAATTAAATATACATTTATCTAAAGAGGAATGCATCTCAGCACATCAGCTGACACCCTGCAGAACCACCACGTATCCAGCTGAAATGTTAACTCCTAAGCCCAACAGAAGCCAATGGACATTAAAACCAAAGGGTAAGATGGTCATGCCCGTTTCAGCCCCTTTATGTCAGGTCAGAGGAATGCAAAGAGGTAAAGGGGCCCTAAAAGCCCCAGTTGTGGCTGGGGGAGGATCGCCCTGGCAGACACTGCAACAATCAGCCTTCCTTCCACAAAGCCCATCACAAACCCCGGCATAAAGGGCATCTCAGAACCATGGCTGGGGGCAAAAAGGAGTGTTAGCCACATCACCCAGTGCTGCAGAGATTTTGAGCAGGGTTACTCCCTGTAGGGCAGCCTAGGAGGCTACTGAAATTTAGACAAGATCTGGGAACTGTCCGAGTTATGCCATGGGTTTCTCCAGGCCCCAGAGCAACCCAAGAGCAGGAGGTGCAAAGAACCATCTTCATCCCCATCCTCCTGCTGGCCGGAGAGTTCTGTCCTGCATCTCTGAGAGGCCAGTACAGAACCTCAGCCAAGAAGTTGATCTCATCTCGGCAGAAACAGAGAGCACTAGGCATCAGCGGACCCTGCAAGCTCTCCTAGCTTTTTAGTGTAGTAGTAGGGGGTTTTGAACAGATGCAAGCCATTCCAGGAACAAAAGGGTAGGATACTATTTTAAACTGTGTCATAAGTGATCAATATGGTCCTTTGCCAGATACTGGTAACAAATCACAAACAGTACAGCATGTGACATGACTACCAGGCCGGTGAAAAGAGTTAACAGTGGAGTGAGACGCACCGAAGGAACAAGAGGGCCATTTATGAAATAGTTGCTCTGTCAGGCTATGTTCTATTTATTGATTTGTTTCTGGATTTAATCCATCTTTCAGATGAAGTGAGTAACCAAACTTCTCAACACCTGGGGTCAGTGAGATCTCTCGGCACTTTTCACGAGGAGGCTCATCAGTGTCATTGTACTCACTCAAGTTCAAGCAATAATTATGTTCCACCAAAGCCAAATTATTTTGTCGTTTCAGGTATCTATGATATTCTGAAGGCTGCTGTAACTTGGGCTGGCCATACGAGTCTGACAGATTATTACAGCAGTTGGAGATGGCAGGAGCACAGGGATCATCACTCTGTCCCCAAGCCAGACCTCTTGCAGGGGATCATCCCATACTGAGTGGGTGGGATCCTGGGTGGCTAGAATAAATGGCTTTACCCCAGTTTGCTTTGGTGGAGCAGTGTGAAGCTGCCTTAATTCACCAAAGGATGTAAACCAGTACATGCAGACTGTTTCTGCAGGGAACACACACCGCAAATTCCATATCTTAGAACTGGATTTATTTTCCTTGATGTGCTTCATAGTTCCATTAAATCCTTCTCTCCTTCTTAAAGTGACCAGCTCTAGGCTTGATCCCACAAACGTGATATGTAGCACTTGGGAGATATAGAGCACCTACAACTATTCCAGACACCCCTCCAGAACAAAAGTGTTCAGCACATTGCAGATTGAAGGGCTTATTTAATTTTTCCAAAGAGGGATGTTAGAGAGCCAAAGAGGGATGTTAGAGAGCCAATGGGAGGGAGGTCATACCTTTTATGGGACCAACTTCAGTTGATGAGAAAGACAAGTTGTCAAGCCACACAGATCTGAAGAAGAGCTCTGTGCGGCTCGACAGCTTGTCTTTCTCACCAGCTGAAGTTGGTCCCATAAAAGGTATTACCTCCCTCACCTTGTCTCTCTAATATCCTGGGACCAACATGGTTACAACAACAGTGCAAACATAAGATGGTCAGTCAGTCAAGCAGATAATTCCTGCCACAAAAGACAGCCTTAAACTATATTTATTTTGTAACAAAACCCAGGTTCCTCCAGTGTTTTTAAAAGATATAAACACCTCTGTCGCTGTAATACTGGTGGCTAATCTACTTGTATTGGTGAATAGAATATAGCGGGAACATGCTGTAAAAAGCTGAGACAAGGCACAATTGTACTTTTATTGATACTATTATGTACCCATTGAAAGGCTCATACTTCATACCTGCTTTATTTCCTTCACATGGGGAAGTACCAAGACACAATGTAACTATTACAATCATTCAATTAACTAGACAGTCTTACTCTATTTGACATAGGACATTCTGGGTTTGTTTCCTTAATTATGAACACTGAAAGTGCATTGTGCTTATGCTACAAACATATCCCGATTGGTCGTCAAGATAAACACAGATCACATTTTATAAATAATGGCTTAAATTTGGTTTTCTTTGTAAATACTTAATTAACATATTGGCCATTCATACTGTAATGGGATTTAATCAGAGTCATTGTAGAGCAACACATTCATACTTTAGTATTTAGCCATATGTTGGGTATAACAGAATAATAAGGCAGTTTGAATTCCTTCAGTGATGTTTGTTGGCATTAGGCACCCTTGCCTATGCAAACCCAGCCCCTTTCCCATTGTTCAGGATAATCAAAAAAACAGTCTCTGGCAGCTTTTCTGCTTGTAGGATTTGTACATAAACAAAACCATTGGCGAGGAAAGCTGGGAGATATTTCCAAGCCTATGCCCATCATGGGCACTGCCAGCAAGAATAAAAATAAGTGAGAAGCACAACCAAGACAAAAAGCTTCCTCCTTTTTTTGTGCAACAGTAAACAGAGGGAGCATGCAGTATAAATCCATTAAAGAAAAGACTCCTATTTCACTAAAGATTACCTTTCCCCACTCTGCACAAGACTGGCTTTCTTT
This sequence comes from Dermochelys coriacea, assembly GCF_009764565.3. Taxonomy (NCBI): domain Eukaryota; kingdom Metazoa; phylum Chordata; order Testudines; family Dermochelyidae; genus Dermochelys; species Dermochelys coriacea. The sequence continues at coordinate 119,377,215 of NC_050072.1, forward strand.
CCCCCATTGTGAGCATTTGGATACTGCAGCAGCTTTTCTGTCCTGTGGATTCTGGTCTCTTTCAAAACGTTTTTCCTCAGACTTGCTCAGCCACTTGGATGTGGGAATGAGAGAAAACAATGAAGTGATAGAAAGAGGGATTGCCTGTTCTGAAAACTAGATACATCTAAAGGAAATAGAAGGCAGAGCGTTCCCACGGTTACAGCACAGAATCCAAGTGCCCTGACTCCTGGTCCTGTTTCTAATTCAGCTTTATGTTAATCACTTAGGCATCAGTTTAGCTATGTGTAAAATGGGGATTGTATTATTGTAACAAATCAGGGCTTCTCCCCATGTTTGCAATACCCAGTCTCTTGCAGGCAATTTTAATCAAACAACAACTCTTCAGCCCACCCTGAGCTACAATCCCCAGATTCCTTCCCCTAGCAGTCCTTTTGCCCCTGCTTCCTAGCTCTGACTCACTGAGTCACCCAGTCTCCTGGAAGCCCAGCTGCCCTCTTCTAAAGCTCAGTTGTGTCAGCTAATGCAGTATAGGTGCATTGGTCCTGCTCCTCTTACAGGGACAGTATCACCTGGTGACACTCTTCCCTTCTTAGGGGCTTGCCCAACCCTAGGGCATGCCTTATACAATCCATCCTTACATCAGAGCCCATGCATAGTGGGCCCCCAAACCAAAACCTTCTTTCCACAATATATTTGACAAAACATATCATACAAAACACACCCCCAGAGGGTTCCCCTCAGACCTTAACCCCAGTTCTGAAGAAATGAGTCCCTAGTCTATGCCACTCCAGGTCCTGCGCGGCTTGGCCAGCCTCACAGTCCATACGTCAACTGAGCACCACTAATAGAGCCTCATTTCTTTCTCCAGCCTTTCCCTGTCCATTTTCCAGCCTGTAGTTGCTCCAGCTCTCCCTTCAGCTGGGAGATTTCACAGAGTAACTCATCTCTCTCTCAGAGCTCCTTTTGCGTGCCCCGTTTCAAATCCCACACATCCTCCAGGAGTTTGATCTGGACTTCAGCTCTCACTTTTCCCTCAGTAACTCCTCCTCTTTCCAGGCTTGCTGCCTGGCCTCTTCCAAAGCAACAAGCACCACCCAGTGCTTTTATGCCAAAGAGAGCAGGCCTCTCATATCCCCTGCTCTCAGTGCTGTATATACAGATTTAGCAACCCCAAAATGGTGCTGCTATATCTGCAGAGTCCATTTTGTCTGCAGCCAACATCCCTGTGCCCTTCTCACAGACACTTTCCCTCTTCCTCTGCTTCCAACCCTCTGCCCAAGCCTGCAATTGTGCTGCTTTTTTAATGAGCTTTCTCAGCTCATTAGCTTCCTCTTCCATCCTCTCTTTGCATTTCCTCCACCTGGAGCCTGATCCTCTGCAGCTCAACCCCAACCTTAGTTAGTGGAGCGGGAGGTGGGTCTGTCTCTCCTGCCTTTGTACCTCAGCCAGCAGGTTATAGGACTCTGCTGCCCTAGGAGATTCTGGTGCTGCAGATTGCCTCTTGGCCTTCATCTCTTTTAGCCTCTCTGGTAGGATCTGCTGCGCCCTCTCCCTCTCAGCCTCTCTACCTGGGGAATTACTTCCCTTGGTATGCAGGGCTCTCCCCATCCCACAGACTCCACTTTCCCAAGGCTATCCCTTAAGGGTCAAACCCACACCCACTTGAAGCACTCAGGTTATCTCCTGTCTCTCCTGGCCCAGTCCTTCCCATGATCATTCTGCCATTTGGGGAACCCAAACTTTTGGTGTCCAAGTTTTCGATAGTCTGAGATTTTAGTCAGGCAAGATCCTCTTTCCCCTACCCCCAATAAAAACATACGGTCTTTGAGAACCACACCATCGTTGCCCCTTCTTGGGCCTGAGCAACGGGCAAAGTACCACCCACAGTCTCTCCAGTTTCTTCTATGCTCTGCACAGCTGAGCAAGTCTTAAAAGCACAGTTCACGTGGAGGCAAATATTTCTTATATGCCTCACTCACAGGCAAAACATGCCCTCTGATGCACCTCAAGCCTTCTGGTCCTCAAAGTCCTCTTTCCTTCTCTGAGCCTTTCCTTCTGCAGGATCTCCAGGAGGCACTGCTGCTACTGTTCCTCAAGTATGATCCCACAGATCTGGCTGCACCTCCCACTGCTTCCATCTTCTGACTACCTGCAGAAACAGAAGCGGGAACTCCTAAAGTTGCTGCTATCCCTCCATGCACCAACTTAGAAGAGTGGACCTTCCTTCAGCAAAACATGCTTCCACATACTCTGGCTCTATCAGTTCCTGGACATCTAAACTAGATGGGATATCAGTCAAACTCAAACTTCAGTTGCCCCTCAATTCCAGGGGCCAATTGCCCCCCGCATTTTCCACTACTTATAATAAGGCAGGGCTCCCCTCTAGTACACAAATAACCCACTTCCTCACTCAATCTCTTTGAGGCAGTTTCATTGTTCAAATTTAAAAGACAAACAAAAAGAGCTGCTTACCTCACCTTGGGCTGCAATTCCTCATTTGTTTTTTTGACCCCTCTGCCTCTCAGGTTCTCACAGCCTCCCCTCCCATAGGGAGGGCAACAATACTCTTGTTATAATGCTGCTGATTTCTAACTATGAAATCAGGTGCTTTCTTTTAAAGCTCTTTTGAGTCAGCTGTTGCAAGGGTGCAGTGGTCCTGCTCCTTCTTAAAGGGACAGTGTCACCCAGTGACAGCAATAAAAGGTCATACAGGGATATTGTGAGGCTATTGTAATTTACTAACACAGCTGTAAAGCATTTTGAGTTCAGCAGACAGAAATATTCTATATAAATATAAACTAGTATCAGATATTTTGCACTCATTCGGCATATTAATATCTCCTCAATATCAATGGGAATTCTTTATGTGTAATTGAATGTGTGAGAGAGATCTAGAGTATGGATAAGAAATATGAAAGAGGAAATATCTGTCCAAAGAAAATACATGAGAATATTTCTTTGCTTGAACTAAGGGGAATGGACCACAGTCTCAGCTGGTGTAAACTGGCATCTATTGATTTCAATGGAATTAAGTTGGTTTACACCAACTGATGATCCAACCTCATTTCTTTACCTTTACAATATTGCAGTATAGTGCAGAGTGCTTGAATAACTGGGCATATATAGGGAAAAAAGACATTTTCTGCATAAGAAAAATAAGACATTTTCTATTGCTCCTGATCTTTGTGCAAGGGAAATTTTAGCATTTTTGTGTGAGAAATAGAACTTTCTTGCCATGATTTTAGTTCATTAGACAAGTCAGTTAAAAATAACATGGCATATCTGACCTTTTTCTTAAGTCTGATTCTATGTTCATGTAAACCTCTAAGGCTATATCATCACAAGTGTTTCAATAAAGACCTCTATCATTTTTATTCCTTTTCAGAATAATGTGTTATGACAAGAATTCAGGCAGTACCCTTAAGGGTTGCAATAGACAGGCATAACAATTTTTTCTGTTCTTAAAAGTACCTTTAAACTTAATGAACATCTACTAACGCAAAGCTGGTATGGTGTTGGTAGAAGCACTACCCACGGCCATCCCACAATAAGCAATTCCTCTCACACAAGTAATTTTCAGATGATCTGACACAAGTGGATACTAGATTATCTTGCCTGGAATTGCATAGCTATGGTTGGTTTCAGCCGTGTATGCATGCAATGAAGTGAGCTGTAGCTCACGAAAGCTCATGCTCAAATGAATTTGTTAGTCTCTAAGGTGCCACAAGTACTCCTTTTCTTTTTATAGCTATGGTTGGAACCATTTATAACACCTGGCACAGATTCTTTACATCTCTGTCTTAACAATTTGAAGAGAAATAAGGGATAGGGAGATATTATTTTTTACTATGTTTGGCTTACTGACTTCCAGCATGAACAGAGAGAGAATTGCTTTAGCTATTCCAGTGACACTGGTTAAACAGGAACAAATGAAGATACTCGTTCTTCTGTCTTTTTTTTGGTACTTGTATGGCCCACATTCCCATAGAATCTGAGCACCTTACAAACTTTAACAAAGTTCTTGTCACAATACCCCTGTGCTGTAGGGAAGGGCTATTGTCCCCATTCTATACTTGGGAAATTGAGGCACAGAGGGTAAGATCCAAGAAGGGATTTAGGCATTGCATTTCTGAGCATCACAGTGCCTCACTTTTAGGCTCCTAGAAGGTCACAGAAACAACCCTGCGATCCACAAAGGCTGAGTTAGGCTAAGCTCCCTATATAATACATGGGGAGAACTCGGCACCTTGGAATACGATCCACAAAAGCCAGCACAATAGGCATCGACCTGCCTAAGATAGCCAGTAGGAGATGCCAACCAGAGGGCTGCGTACTCAGCCCCATGCCTTTCTCTAAGATAGGCCAGGGTATATGCCTACCGGGGACTCTGTAAAGCCATGGTCTACATATACAAGGGATTGATGCTGCTGCAATCGATGCAGCGGGAGTTGATTTCATGGGTCTAGTGAAGACCCGCTAAATCAATCACAGACAGCTCTCCGGTCGACTCTGGTCCTCCACCGGAATGAGAAGAGTAAGGTAAGTCGAGGGGAGAGCGTCTCCCGTCAACGCAGCGTGGTGTAGACACTGCGGGTAATCGACCTAAGCTATGTCGACTCCAACTACATGAATAACATAGCTGGAGTTGCATAACTTAGTTGCATCAACTTACCGTGGTCGTGTAGACAAGGCCTAAATGGGAATCAGCCGCGTGTAATCAGGCCTTTTAACGTGTCTAAGTGGTTTTTGAGGGAATGAGTTAGGCACATGCCTTATTCCACACAAAATGGAGGGATCCAAGGGATAAATACCTGAGAAGCCATTAGGCAAGAGAGAGAAAGAGAGTTAAAGAGAATGACTCTGTAGGCCAGTGGTTAGGACACCACATGGGAGATCCCCTTGCTCCAATCATTGTTTCATTATTTATCCACAGTGCAACAGTTTCAACAGGAGAGACTGAGGAAACCCCACATCAGAATCTCTCATAACTCAGTGGTGATTGCACAGCTCCCTTCTCCCCTGTCTGGCACAGAAGGGGGGATCAAAGCTGGGTTTCCCATATTTCAGGTGAGCACTTTAACTACTTAGCTCAAGGCAGGCACTTCACAACTGTCTCCTCCAGACAGATTTTGAATGGGACCTGGTCTGGTAAGCATGTTCAGATGCCCTGCTAGATCCAGCCCTGCATGCAATTTAAATGGCCGAATGCTTGCCTTGCCCTGGTTCATGGATAACAGTGAGGCTTAAACAGCAGATAGGTGGTTGTCTGTCTAGAGTGAGGCAGCTGTGCACATGCCCAGGGTGGGAATATTTACTCTAAAATTCACACTAAGATGACAAATGATGTTATGCACCTACAGGTTTCAGCAGGAGTCTGGTGGATTGAAGTGGAGCCAAAACTGAAGTTAGGTGCTTAATCCTGAAACTCAGGCACCTACATATCTTTGTGGAGCCCACCAAGAGAAGCTGTGTGACTTGCCCAAGATCACAAAGAAGTCTGCACCAGAACAGGAACTTGGAAACGGTGTAAATGAGAAATCAGGCCCGCATGGCATTTCACCAGCATTTGTGAAAGGACGATCAGGGTCACTGAGTTGTATCAAGCTAATCTGAAAGTTGAAATCTTTGTAAAACTTGCAGATAGCTGATATTTTCTTGATCTCAGCAAAACTATCACTTACAGAACCCTCTTATTTAGAGAAATGAGCAGCCCAACAAGAAAAGATAAACATCCAGTATTATCTTCACTGACTTCGGGGTTAGCATGGCATAGTTCATATGTAGTCCAGAGCATTCTTCTTTAAGCATTCAGAGATAGAAACAGACTTGATCCAAAGGGAAGAGATTATACCTCACTTCCAGCTTTCTTTATCAAATAGTTCTTTTGTCAAAGAAACTCCCATTCATGAGCACAACAACTTTTAAGAAAGTCTATGAAAAAGGGGAGTGAAATAAAAATACAGGCAATGGTAGGCATATTCCTTGTTTATAGGTTCAGATGATTTGGGTTTTATTACTGGGTTTTGCATAGCCACCTTATAGGTCCTTGGATAAGTCATATAACATCTTTGTGCCTTAACTTGCCCATTTAGAAAATGAGGACAGCAATATTTTCCTACCTTACAGAGGTGCTGTGATGCTGACATCCTTCATGTGTATCAGGTCTTCAGGCACTTAGTTGGTGGACAAAAATGTATAAATATTAACCAACTCAACCACCAAATAACAGACGCCATTCAGTGGCTATAACATGACGATGGCTCTCTGTCTTTGCAGATCTGGGCTAGTGTGATACTGGCAGACCAGGTGCCAGCTCATACCAAGGTCCCCATGTCTCAGTTGAACACTGACAAATACAAACCAGGAATCAGTCTGGCTCACTTGTGTGTTGGTATTGTTAAAATAGGTATTAGAATGATAAGAATGTGTTTAGTGGTTAGACTTTTTTGTATGTCTGTGAACTGCTATATTCATTTATGTGACTTATAACATCTGCATCCCATATTGTAATGACATATTAGAGTTTTTGTATTGTGAGCCCCTGTAACTGTAAATCTCCAGATAGCATAGAGACATTAGTTAGTGTTAAGTGCTGATCTGCAACACAAGGTACACAAGAAAGGTACACTGATGCCAAATGGACTATTGTGGGATGTCAAAGAGGACAAAGGTCTTTGTTTGTCTTTTCTCTCCCCTGCCCTTCCTCCCATAGATGAAGATCAATCTTGCAAGTTGTTACCTCCCATCAGCTGAGTTTGCAGCTCAGAGCATGTGGTAGGATGGGGATTAAAAAAACCCCAAGGAATTAGATATCTCTATGCTGCTTGGACTCTGTAGGATAAGAGTTTTTTTAGGTGTGAACAAGAGATTCCCAGCTGCTTACCCTGGGTTAACCCTAAAGGACATATAGTGTTTACCTATTACAGGAGCTTTGATTACCTTTTGAAACTCAAGATTGTAACTCATTTGTGTGTATATGTTTACTGCTTTAACCTTGTAAATAACTCTCTCATTTACTTTTCCTATTTAATACATCTTTACACCATTTTTATAGGTGCAATTGACCTGGAGTAAGTGACTGGTCTTTTGGTACTGGAAATCATTTGAATATTGATATGATTCTTGATGATCATCTATCATAAACGTATGTTCACCTGGGTAGAGAGAGAGTACCCAAATGGACTGTCTGTGACTGCATGTTTAGGTTGTTATAATGACTGAGGAGCTTGCACTTGATAGCACTCTCAACCAAGTTGGGGTTTGTGTCCTTCTACCGTGAGGTTGGTGGTATTCATGCTCTTGAGTCACTACAGGAAGTATTACAACTATATTTGAACTAGAATCCAGTGGTAGTAAGGTTTCTAGTTCATTACCAATCTCCCAAGCTATTACAATTACACATGTTATTTATTTTTAACCCATTATAAGTATCTTGATCTCTTGGGCTGTATGATAACCAAGATCTCATATTCTCTCCATTATAAACTCTATCTAAATTCTATTGGCCCTACACTATTTAACATTTTTATCAATGAGCTGGAAGTAAGCTTAAAATCATGGCTGATACAATTTGCAGATGACACAATATGAGGGGAATGGTAAAGGATGAAGAGGACAGATCACTGATACAAAGAAAATTTCGAACAGTAATTATCTGGGACAAGTTCTATGGCCTGTGTTATACAGAAGGTCATATTAGATGATCAGTGATCTCCTCTGGCATTCGACTCTATGTCAAGGCAGCTGGAGTCTGCTTAACTCTGTTGTGGCAAACTGGCCATTCTGCAATAACTTCATTCAAGTTATAAAAATATAAATGCCCCTGCTCTGAAATTAGGAGTCAGTACTGGTGAAACTGCACCAATTATTGGCCACAGATTGCTGAATCAGAGTTATTTCTTAGTGCAGCAATCCCTGAGTTTTACAAGTGGTTCCATGTGGCAGTATCATCCTATTCTAAACTTCTAAAATATTTTTAGGTGGAAATTAAGTTCTTGTGCAAATTTGCTTGTTCTCCTGAGTAATCCCAGTTTTAAAACATGAGTGAAATAAACCTAGGCATTGGGCTAATCCTATACGCTGGTTTTAAATTAGGTTTTGCTATCCGGAACAGGTTAACTGTTCACACAGATCAGACTCATTCCACTAAGTGGGGGAAAAATGTGTGAGAATGGCTCAAAGGTAAGTGAAGGTAAAATTTAAAAGGTGCATATTCTGTGCTTGTGCTACTGGAAGAACACAATAAGTTATGAATGGAGGAAGAGATGAAAACTGCATCTACACTGGGAATTCAAACTGTGTTTGTTGTTACTTTGATAATAAACTTCCATCTCCTTGACTATCTCCTGCTAACACCATAGGGAATAGAGAGGATGGGGAAAGGAAAAGATGAATGAGATGTTTAATGGAATGAGGTCAATACCCATAGTATTTTTTAAGTCGTTCAAATTCTCATTAAGAGCTCTCTTTCCATTATGACAGGTTTCAGAGTAGCAGCTATGTAAGCCTGTATTCGCAAAAAGAAAAGGAGTACTTGTGGCACCTTAGAGACTAACAAATTTATTTGAGCATAAGCTTTCGTGAGCTACAGCTCACTTCATCGGATGCATTTGGTGGAAAATACAGTGGGGAGATTTATATACACACACACAGAGAACATGAAACAATGGGTTTTATCATACACACTGTAAGGAGAGCGATCACTTAAGATGAGTCATCACCAGCGGCAGGGGGGGGAAAGGAGGAAAACCTTTCATGGTGACAAGCAAGGTAGGCTATTTCCAGCAGTTAACAAGAACATCTGAGGAACAGTGGGGGGTGGGGTGGGGGGGAGAAATAACATGGGGAAATCGTTTTCCTTTTGTAACGACTCATCCATTCCCAGTCTCTATTCAAGCCTAAATTAATTGTATCCAGTTTGCAAATTAATTCCAATTCAGCAGTCTCTCGTTGGAGTCTGTTTTTGAAGTTTTTTTGTTGAAGGATAGCCACCCTCAGGTCTGCAATCGAGTGACCAGAGAGATTGAAGTGTTCTCCGACTGGTTTGTGAATGTTATAATTCTTGATTTCTGATTTGTGTCCATTTATTTTTTTTACGTAGAGACTGTCCAGTTTGACCAATGTACATGGCAGAGGGGCATTGCTGGCACATGATGGCATATATCACATTGGTAGATGCGCAGGTGAAGGAGCCTCTGATAGTGTGGCTGATGTGATTAGGCCCTATGATGGTGTCCCCTGAATAGATATGTGGATAGAGTTGGCAACGGGCTTTGTTGCAAGGATAGGTTCCTGGGTTAGTGGTTCTGTTGTGTGGTGTGTGGTTTCCGGTTGAGTATTTGCTTCAGATTGGGGGGCTGTCTATAAGCAAGGACTGGCCTGTCTCCCAAGATCTGTGAGAGTGATGGGACGTCCTTCAGGATAGGTTGTAGATCCTTGATGATGTGTTGGAGAGGTTTTAGTTGGGGGCTGAAGGTGATGGCTAGTGGCGTTCTGTTATTTTCTTTGTTGGGCCTGTCCTGTAGTAGGTGACTTCTGGGTACTCTTCTGGCTCTGTCAGTCTGTTTCTTCACTTCAGCAGGTGGGTATTGTAGTTGTAGGAATGCATGATAGAGATCTTGTAGGTGTTTGTCTCTGTCTGAGGGGTTGGAGCAAATGCGGTTATATCGTAGAGCTTGGCTGTAGACAATGGATCATGTGATATGATCTGGATGAAAGCTAGAGGCATGTAGGTAGGAATAGCGGTCAGTAGGTTTCCGATATAGAGTGGTGTTTATGTGACCATCGCTTATTAGCACCGTAGTGTCTAGGAAGTGGATCTCTTGTGTGGACTGGTCCAGGCTGAGGTTGATGGTGGGATGGAAATTGTTGAAATCATGATGGAATTCCTCAAGGGCTTCTTTTCCATGGATCCAGATGATGAAGATGTCATCAATGTAGCGCATGTAGAGTAGGGGCATTAGGAGACGAGAGCTGAGGAAGCGTTGTTCTAAGTCAGCCATAAAAATGTTGGCATACTGTGGGGCCATGCGGGTACCCATCGCAGTGCCGCTGATTTGAAGGTATACATTGTCACCAAATGTGAAATAGTTATGGGTGAGGACAAAGTCACCAAGTTCAGCCACCAGGTTAGCCGTGACATTATCGGGGATACCGTTCCTGACGGCTTGTAGTCCATCTTTGTGTGGAATGTTGGTGTAGAGGGCTTCTACATTCATAGTGGCTAGGATGGTGTTTTTAGGAAGATCACCAATGGATTGTAGTTTCCTCAAGAAGTCAGTGGTGTCTCGAAGATAGCTGGGAGTGCTGGTGACGTAGGACCTGAGGAGGGAGTCTACATAGCCAGACAATCCTCACAAAAGCTTATGCTCAAATAAATTTGTTAGTCTCTAAGGTGCCACAAGTACTCCTTTTCTCTTTCCACTGTGTCTCTTTTTAATCACAGATTCTTAAGCATTTGGCATTAAAAACCCCGCAAATGATAGGCCTTTTTAGTATTAATTGCTCAATTTGTTCTCATAAATGGAGATAAAGAAGCTGTGGTGGTGCTTCTGTGTTCTTGGCCCCAGACACAGAGGCACTATAGGCCAGATTTACAAAGATATTTAGCTGCATAAAGGTGCAGATAGTCACCTAGTAGGATTTTCAAAAGTGCCCAGAATGAATTAGATGCCAAACTCCCAAATACCCTTTCAATGAGAGTTAGGTACCAACCTGGTTAAGCACTTTTATAAATTCTGCTAGGTATCTCTGTGCATCTTTAACTGGCTAAATACCTTCGTAAATCTGGCCCTATAGGACGTGCGAGGGCCATAGCTCCTGGAGTCATGTGATTACATAAAAATCTGAGTTTATTTTAAAGAAAGTTTCTAGTCATCATGGTTCAAGAACAGCTTGAAAAGGTGACTTTAGTATCATAGGCGCCGACTTCCCCTTTGCATGGTGGTGCTCAACACCCCCCCGCCCCTGACCCCACCCCTTCCCCACCTCTTCCTGCCCTTGCACTGCCCTCACCCCACACTCATTCCATCCCCTTCCCCAAGTCCCCCTCCCTGCCCTGCCTCTTCTCCTCCTCCTCCTCCTCCTCCCTCCTGGAAAGTCCAAAGTGCCATCAAACAGCTGTTAGGCGGCAGAGCGGTGGGAAGTGCTGGAGGAGCGGGGATGTGGCATACTCGGGGGAGGAGGAGGTGAGGAGGGGGGCAGAGGGGTGGAGGGAGCTTGGCTGCCAGTGGGTGCAGAGAACCCACTAATTTTTGCCTGGAGTTGGCGCCTATGTTGAGTATAACCAATGCAGAGGCATCTGCCTGAATCTTCAAACAGTCTGAGAGGCGTGAACTGCCCCTGTGCAGCTCTAGGAGTGTTAATTCCAAGACTCACTGCTCAGAAGGCCTCCACTATCAGCAATGCAGCAGAGTGCTTTGAATCTGGCAGAAGACGGCCTACCCATACTAAGAAATATAACTGAGCTTCTGGGGTAATGAATGCATGTGTGGGGGGTCTCCTGGCTTCCATCTCTCCCTCTCAAGATGTGTGGGGAGTGTCCTTTCTTCCATCTCTACCATACTGCTGCCGCCACCACTCCTGCAGGGAAAAGGGAGGCCAAAGGCTACTTTTCTGGCCTCTAAAAGGAGATAAAGAAGGCAGCTACAAAGGCCCCCATGTCATGGTATGCTTGAGGTCCTATGGTGCCTTAATCCAGCCCTGCTTGTCCCCAAATATAGGAGCTATTCGAAAAATAGTAAAATAAAATCAACATGTGAGCAGAACAAATGAGATCACCATTGAAGTTTTCAAGGAACAAAAACCTTTTAATGTACATATTAACATTCAGCACTAAAATATATGAGTCCCGGTTGAGCTGGAATGCAATTAGTAAAAGAGTTGAGGACAGCAAGCATGGGGATAAAGTGGCAGGTGAAGTCTGTAGCTCTTTGCATGTCAGACAGCAAATTAAGATTAACTAATAATGTTTGCCTTATTATAGACATTAACAGTCAATGCATTTCTTAATGCTGGAATTATAGATTTTAGAAATGAAATAGATCCACTAGCAAGTCCAGCCCCAGCAAGCATAGGATATTTTTCCTTCATAGTGGATGGCTTGTTGATGAAGGACCCAATCCTGCAGAAGCTTAACTAGGTGCATAATGTTACTCACATGAGTAGTACCATGAGCTTCCATAGAGCTATTCACATGAGGAAAATTATACATAGGCTGAAGTGTTTACAGAATTGGGGCTTAGACCGATACTTTGGCTAAAATTGGAGTAGCTGCATGGTGGATCAGACTAAGAAACTTTTCAAGCTTTCTCGTCATGTTAAGTTCCTTCTCTGCTAATTCAGACAATAGCTTAATGATGTGTTTCATGGAGACTAAGATAGCCACATTACTCCCACACCTTGTTTGGAATCACCTGAATTTTCTCCAAGGCAGATTTGTCCATCTCTTGACAAAATTGTCAGAGGAAATATACCAGACATTGTAATAGTTAAAAATCAGTTCACTGTTCCAAGGGCCAATTTTTCCTTTCCTTGTTTCATTGCTTTTTAATAAGTAGAAAATGTCACAGTCATTGCCTGTAAATATCACCAAATGTTTATTTGTGTGGTACCGTTTCCATGATAATTTAGTGTGGATTAAATCCATCTCAGTCTTGTTGAGACAGAGAAAGGCAGAGAATGTTCTAACCTTAAAGATATTAATATCTCTATGTGTTTTGTGGGGAGTAACCTTCCTTGATGGTACTCAGTGCCGATGAGCATCTGTGTGATTCTTCTGCTCAGTGCTCATAATTCTTACCTTTGTACTAATGATTTCATGTCACTGAAAAATGTAATTTATTGATTATGCTGACACAGGCAGTAAAGCAAGACCCATTTCACATCTCAGAATGAGAAGGAGACTCATGCAAAACCAGATTCCAACTCTTTCCATTTTTATATTTTTTTCTTTTGGTCTGTAAGCAAGCATTTACGTATTCAGACAAGGAGAAAAATATTGAGCACATAATCTGGGAAAGCTTGTGTTTCTTTTGAATGTCAATGCCTTCTGTGTAACTCTCCAGGTTTATTCCAAACCGATTGGGGGAAGGAAAGCAAGCAAACAAAATAGAGCCAAGGCCTCATCACTAGGGATTGAATTTAGGATCGCCAGATCTAAAACCATGAGCTTCTACAACTTAAACTATATCCTCTAGCTCACCGCTGTATCAGTCATAGTCTGTGAGTCCAGCAAAGAGGGGATGATTGTAACACAAATGCAACAGTGTGGGTTGCACTCCCTACTACAGCCTTCAAGCTCTACCCCTCTGCATGGCTACACGGCTGCCACTTCTGTGCAATTCTCCTCTTTCCCTAGGCTGCCCTCACCCAGTAGCTCCAACTACAGCCACTCCATTTTTGCCCTAGTTTCTCTACCCTGGCCTGTGAGATCATGTGTTTGATCTCAAGCAAGTCAATCCCTTTATCCCTACTCCCATGTGGGCAAGCCTTTTCCAGACTAGTTTAAGGGTTCAAAGAGGATCTACCCCCAGCATTCTATGGCTTCAGGTCACCGACCTTCTACTTTTCTCTCTCAAGGCTCTTATTTTGAAAAGTCTTAGTTTAAGTAACTTGCCCCAGGCCACACAGGGACTATGTGACGGATCCAGGAACAGAACTCCAATTGCCTTAGTCCCAGTCCCCTGCCTGAACCCCAAGAACATCTGTCATTGGCAGATGAAATATTTTGTTAAGCAGACACAGCAGGGAATATGCAGCACCTTCTTACTTGGTATTTCTACTTTGTATTCTTTGCATCCACAACCCTATTATTTATAACCTGTCTTCAAACTAAGATTTATTGGTCAGCCCGTTACAGGGGTGCTTAAGCACAGGGTAGCAGAAATCTTGTGTGATTGACTGCCCAATAAATCAAAATGCAAGAGCTTTATTTGAGAAGAATGACGTCCAGCCACGGCAGGTAAAGGGAATAACTTGGGTCATTTACTAAAATGAAAAGATCAGATATCAGCATTAGGTTCGCTAACACATTCTAAGTTCCCAGAGCTACCTGCGCTGAGTGTATTCATTCAAAACAAGGGGAGGAACATGCCATTTCTAAGACAGAGGGACAAACGGACCTTATCATTTACCGGGTCTGTGGCTATCAGCACTGTTTGCCTGTGGCAAGCATGTGAAGCAGGCAATACCATTTTTCAGTGTGTCACGCCAATCCCCAGAAGTCTGTGTCATGAGGTACGCAATACAACTCAATTAATTTTTATATAGTAGTCTTCTTACAAAGTATCACAAACACTACACTGAGAGGTAGAATAAAGAGATAGCGCTCTGCAGAGCTGGGGTTCAGTAATTCATAAAGGCAGCAAAAGAAAATGATATACGAAGTAGTAACAGAATAAGAGAAAAAAAAGCAGAAGCCTAAGGAGTCATGTTGTGTTCCTCCATTGGTGGTTACTTCTGAACTGATCCCCTAACCACACTGATTGCATTCACAGTCCTGTGCTAAGTTGCAGATGTTGACAGTTGATATTTGGATTCAGCTGAAAGGATTTTATTACAGAACCTCCATTTCATGTCACGATCCAAAGCTAGCAACTTTTAAAAAGGATGGGAGGAAAAGAGAAATTATTTTAAAGCACTGTAATTAAGACAAAGAATTCCTATTCAGGGGTATAAAGGGGGCAGAGTGTAGGATGACCTGAATAAAATTGTGCTGTCAGAAGCAAGTGTGACCTGACTGGCTTTCTGCCCTATTATCATGGGGTAAAAGAAAAAGAAAGAAGCATGATAAGCAGAGAAAGATGAAAGGAGTACAAAAATATTATTTACTGCTTGGGTTGTGGATTTCCTATCTAAAGTTTCTCTACTAATGCAATGTATAGGACCAGCTTCTGAAAAGTAAAAGGCTGATGCATAATGAAAGTTATAGGCATATCATATCACATAGGTATTCATAAACCACCAATTCATCTTAGAACCAGACTGCTGGGGTTAACCCATTTCAGAGATGGAAAGTAACAGGACTAGACAGATAGCTGTTCAAAGAAGAGCAAAACCATATACAAAGTTATTGGTTTATTTCATTTGTGCCGGAAGACTGGCTTTTAACTCAGATTGCTCAGCCTTTCTAAACAAAGGGATATCATTTATCCCAGGTTCATTGGTATGCTCCAGGCAGTTTGTCCTGCCCATGGGACATAAAGCAGCTGTAAACTCAACCCAACCAGCCAGTTAAGATGAGTTTATGAGTGCTTTCTCTTGACAGAGTGGCACGAACCAGTGATTATGGCCTGTAGATTTTACCATTAACTCTTGTGACACATCCTGGCAAAATACATTGTTACTTAGGGACAGAATGTGGCTGGCCTGCCCACAGTTGTACAAGGAGGATGAAGAGTAAAGCCTCATGCCACCTCTGAGACTGGATTAAAACAACTGTTGTCCTTGTACTCTCCTGAGCCGGAGGATTGTGCCCTCCCCTGCTAGTGCTCTTATGGGCGCTATCTACCCTGAAAGTGGCAGGAAGAAGGCAGGGCCCTGGCTCCTCTCTTGTATCAGGTGATGGAGTTAGCCAGCTGCAGAGGCAAGCATATACTTCACATCAGTACATACCAGAGAGCCCAGGGATTCCTGGCCATAGCCCAATGTTTCCCAGAGCTCCAGCTGGGCAGTGCAAGTCCAACTGTTCCCAGCATGTGCTAATGCCTAATATTCACAATCAATCTCCTCACTAGTAACCCTCATCAGCTATTTTTATTGCTGTACATTTGTCACAGATTTTAAAAAGAAAATGGACCTAACCTTTGAGAGTTTTCTATTTTAAAAAAAGGTTTATATCCTATAAATGTGTATTGTATCTTTTAAAACATAATCTCCTCAACTGCTTATTCTTTATGTATAAGCACACACATTCAAAGTTACTACAGTCAGGCTCAACTATTAGATATGCCAGCTATAAAGTGTAACTCAAATTTACATGTCAAAAACACAATAAATAGGAAATTGCCTGGCTATTTAGATACATGCCTAAACAAGGCTTCAAATGATCTTCACACATTTTTCCAAAGTTTTGACACAAAAATTGGGCTATTTTGACAGGTTTCCGCCTTAAACCAAAGTCAGCCAAGGCAAACTCATTACCCCATGCTATCAAGATATATTAATTCCAACTAATTGTATATGAATGCTTAGCAGTTCGAAATTAAGGCTGTTGCTCCATAATTTATTTATGCTGCTCTAGAGGGACTGAGGAAAGGCTGAGCACTAATTTAAAGAGGATATGTCAGACTTAGAGCCGAATCTTGTTTTCCAATGGTTTAGTTTATATCCTGATACTAGTTAGACCTTCTCAGCCCATTTAATTCTCTCACTTTTTAAAAGCACATTTGATTGGGATTTTCTTAACCCAACAGGCCAGATTCATCAATATCTCCCAGATCTTGTGACACAAAGCAGCTAGAAACCTGGTTTAACTGGCAAAACCAGTCTACCAAATAATAAGCACATATCCCAAATGGAAAAATTACCACTCAGGCTAAGGGCATGACAGTGACACTGACAGTGGTGCAGCAGCATGTGTGGAAAAGGCACTTTTTACCAACAGGAGAGAGCTCTCCCATTGGCATAACAAAACCACCCCTGCAAAAGGCAGAAGCAGCTCAGTCTTTTAAAAATATTTCGGGTTTTGCTAATGGAGTGGTTTCTCCTTACAATTTTTGGATCAAAAAAATCATGAAATCCAAACCGTCTTTGCAAAACATTGGCCTGGGCCTTCTGAGATCCAAAGTGTATAACTGAACATAACACAAGTCAAATTCTGTTTTAATTTACACCAACTTAATTCCATTGAGTTCCACAGAGCTGAACAAGTGTAAATGAGAGAAGAATATAACCCTGCATGTAAGACAAGCAGCAGATAACTATTTGGGATGAATGTATTGTAGTGATCGCTATATCATTACATTTGGATTAATGAAAGAGAGACTTGATATTTATTTCTGTTCTGCCACAATCTTTATTCGTTGACATTCCCCTCAAAAGGAATCAGATTTTTAACACACCGTAGATTATTCTTAAGTGAATATTTACTATGGCTCCTCTTTCAAAGCATTGGCAATATTAGGCTAAATGTAAACTGCTTCCCTCTATTGGAAGAAAAGTTACATCTTATCAAATGTGTCATTATGTTCCCCTCTACTGGTTGACCTAGAAGTCTGCTATACATTGCACTCTTAATTGTTCACCTATCCTGCATGTATTAATTGTTTCCTGCAATCTACATCAGTGGTACAGGAAACGGTGTGATAAATACGGTATATCTTTGTTCAGAATCCCTAGTGATATTTCATTAATTACTTCTCCCATTGCTTTGTTTCAAAACAAGAGTGGTTTCTATTAATTTCATTAATTTTCCTTCTTCACGCAACATATAGTCAACCTGTGGAACTCTTTGCCAGAGGATGTTGTGAAGGCCAAGACTATAACAGGGTTCAAACTACAAGCCAGGACTATAATAGGATAGGTCCACCAATGGCTATTAGGCAGGATGGGCAGGGATGGTATCCCTAGCCTCTGTTTGCCAGAAGCTGGGAATGGGCGACAGGGGATGGATCACTTGATGATAACCTGTTCTGTTCATTCCCTCTGGGGCACCTGGCATTACCCATTGTCAGAAGACAGGATACTAGACTAGATGGACCTTTGGTCTGACCCAGTATGGCCAATCTGATGTGGTTTGCATGGTAAAATTAATGGGAGAAATGTAGCATCTACTAAATGATCCTAATTGAGGGTAGCTTCAAAATCAAGATATTGATTTCTGCAGAAAAAGACCTGGTGATTACAGTGGATGAGAAGCTGGATATGAGTCAGCAGTGTGTCCTTGTTGCCAAGAAGTCTAATGGCATATTGGGTTGCATTAGTAGGAGAATTGCCAGCAGATCAAGGGAAGTGATTATTCCCCTCTATTCGGCACTGGTGAGGCCACATCTGGAGTATTGCATCCAGTTTTGGGTCCCCCACTACAGAAAGGATGCGGACAAATTGGAGAGAGTCCAACGGAAGGCAACAAAAATGATCAGGGGGCTGGAGCACATGACTTACGAGGAGAGGCTAAGGGAACTGGGCTTGTTTAGTCTGCAGAAGAGAATAGTGAGGGGGGATTTGATAGAAGCCTTCAATTACCTGAAGGGAGGTTCCAAAAAGGATGGAGCTCGGCTGTTCTCAGTAGTGGTAGATGGCAGAACAAGGAGTAATAGTGTCAAGTTGCAGTGTGGGAGGTCTAGGTTGGTTATTAGGAAACACTATTTCACTTGGAGGGTGGTGAAACACTGGAATGGGTTACCTAGGGAAATGGTGGAATCTGCATTCTTAGAAGTTTTTAAGGTCAGGCTTGACAAGGCCCTCTCTGGGATGATTTAGTTGAGGTTGGCCCTGCTTTGAGCAAGGGGGTGGACTAGATGACCTCCTGAGGTCTTTTCCAACCCTTATCTTCTATGATATAGTAGAGGCTATGACAGGGTGCACTAACCCTGCAGTGGGCTGCCAAGGGCAGACCAAACATTGTGGGCCCAGGCGACCATGCCCCCTTTTCCCTACTGTGCATGCTCCAGGTGGAGAAGCCACATAAAAGGAGGCAGCCCAGGTCAGTCGGGGCAGGTGATGGAGGAGGAAGCATGTACCTTGCTGGCTGCTACAATGCTCCTGGCGGTAGAGCCCGAAGAGCCAGACTACTCTCCAGGCAACTTGCTGATGGAGGAGAATGCCAGGGAAGCTGAACCGCTGCCTGCTGAAGAAGCTGCTGCCTGCTCTATGTCCCAATGCAGAGGGAGGTAAGGGCTATAGGCGCTTGGTTTGTTTTGCCCCACCCAGGGGTCATAGACTGATATTTTGTTCTGCCCAGAGGGCTAACTCCTCAGTACAACTTCCTGCCCCAGCCTGGAGGCTGCAGGGCCATAGACTGTTTGTCAGCTTTGCCCCACTCCGGGGCTGCAGTGTGCTTACTGCTTTGCCCCTCCTAGGGGGCTAATTCCCCAGTTTAACTGCCCACCCCAGCCTGTAGACTGCAGGTCCACAGGACTGTTTGTTCATTTTGCCCAGTCATGGGGCTATAGGTCTCCAGACAGTTTGTCTGTTTTGCCCACCCAGATACTTGGGACTATTTACAGACTGATGGGGTGTATCAACCCTGCACTGGGCCAATGGGGGCTCCCTAGCTCAAAGCACGGAACCCATCACACAGGCATTTTTTTAAATAATGCCTTCCAAACTCTGTAGTGGTATGAGCTTCCAAACAGTAGGCCTTGTCTACTTCTTTTAAAATTGTCACCATTGTTCCAACCATTTGCCCTGATGGCAAGGAATGCTAAGGAAAAAAACATCTAAAGTAAACACAGACAAAGTTTCCTGCATTCCCCCCTAAAATCTGATTGGGTCTTCAGTCCAGTCTCTCGCTTGATTATTTGCTCCTTACAAATGTGAACAAGGAGTTAACTCTCTTCTTGGTAAAAATCAGGACAGTTCTCTACATCATCACATTCCAATATTCACTTTTTCTTTTTTATGAGGAAATAGTCTTCACAGTAAATATACGTTTGCCAGGTTCAGCATGTGCTGTAATTGATGATTGTGTGGCAAACATTTTGGTACCATATAAACACCAAATACAACTGGTATTTTAATACCTTTAGGAAGAACAACTAGGGCTGTGTGAAATGGAAGGTGTTCTGTTGGTGAGGATACAAATGAAAAGACACTTAACTTTTCCGGAACTGGTGTTCTTCGAGATGTGTTGTTCATGTCCATTCTATGTTAAGTGTGCGTGCCCACCACATGCACCGGTGCTGGAAGCTTTTCCCTCAGCAGTATCTGTAGGGAACCGGCTCTGGTGCCCTCTGGAGTGGCACCCACACGACACAGGATAAGGGGCGCCACCGGCTCCCCCCACCCTCAGTTCCTTCTTGCCAGAGACTCCAATGGTGGGGAAGGAGGGCAGGTTGTGAAATGGACATGAGCAACACATTTCAAAGAACAACAGTTGTGGAAAAAGTAACTGTCTTTTCTTCTTTGAGTGCTTACTCATGTCCATTCCATATAAGGTGCCTCCAAAGCAGTGCCAACGGAGGCAGGTAGGAGTTCACGGACATGTAGATTGCAACACAGCTTTGCAGAACCCAACATCGTCTCTGGCCTGCTGAGTGAAGGCGTAATGAGTGGAAAACATATGGACAGAGGACCACGTCATGGCTCTACAGATATCCTGGCCAGGGATGCTGCTGAAGGTGCCAGAAATCTAGTCAAGTGGGCTCTGACAATTGGCGGTGGCGGAACCCACGCCAGGTCATAACAGGTCCTTGTGCATGAGGTGATCCAATTTTGAAATCCTCTGCCAGGACACTGGAAGGCCCTTCATCCTATCTGCTGTAGTGATGAAGAGCTGAGTTGATTTACGGAAAGGCTTAATATGTTCCAAGTAAAAAGCCAAGGCCTTTTGGAAGTCCAGCTTGTGAAGATGCCTCTCTTCGCTGGTCTTGTGTGGTTTGGGACAGAACACCAGAAGGAAGATGTTTTGGTTCACATGAAAGGTAGACACCATCTTTGGCAGGAAGGTCGGGTGCCACCACAGCTAAACTTTGTCTTTGTAGAAGACCATGTACGGCGGTTCTGAGGTCAAGGCTTTAATCTCAGAGACTTTTTCACCAATATCACCTCCACTAGGAACACAACCTTCCACGACAGGTGAGAAAGGGAGCAGGATCCCAGTGGCTCAAAGGGCGGGCCTGTGAGCCTAGAGAGGACCCAGTTAAGATCCCACTGTGGGACAGGGAAGAGTCTCTCGAGCCCTCTGAAGAATCTGACCATCATGTCATGGGAAAACACAGTCTGTGAAAAAAGCTAATGCGGTTTTCGGATGCATCAGGAGAGGCATTTCCAGTAGGGATAAGGAGATTTTAGTACCATTATACAAGGCACTGGTGAGACCTCACCTGGAATACTGTGTGCAGTTCTGGTATCCCATGTTTAAAAAGGATGAATTCAAACTGGAGCAGGCACAGAGAAGGGCTACTAGGATGATCCGAGGAATGGAAACCTTGTGTTATGAAAGGAGACTTAAGGAGCTTGGCTTGTTTAGCCTAACTAAAAGAAGGTTGAGGGGAGATATGATTGCTCTCTATAAATATATCAGAGGGATAAATACAGGAGAGGGAGAGGAATTATTTAAGCTCAGCACCAATGTGGACACAAGAACAAATGGATATAAACTGGCCACCAGGAAATTTAGACTTGAAATTAGACGAAGGTTTCTAACCATCAGAGGAGTGAAGTTTTGGAATAGCCTTCCAAGGGAAGCAGTGGGGGCAAAAGATCTATCTGGCTTTAAGATTCTACTCAATAAGTTTATGGAGGAGATGGTATGATGGGATAATGTGACTTTGGTAATTAATTGATCTTTAAATATTCAGGGTAAATAGGCCAAATCCCCTGAGATGGGATATTAGATGGATGGAATCTGAGTTACCCAGGAAAGAATTTTCTGTAGTATCTGGCTGGTGAATCTTGCCCATATGCTCTGGGTTTAGCTGATCGCCATATTTGGGGTCGGGAAGGAATTTTCCTCCAGGGCAGATTGAAAGAGGCCCTGGAGGTTTTTTGCCTTCCCCTGTAGTATGGGGCACGGGTCATTTGAGGGAGGATTCTCTGCTCCTTGAAGTCTTTAAACCACAATTTGAGGACTTCAATAGCTCAGACATAGGTGAGGTTTTTCGTAGGAGAGGGTGGGTGAGATTCTGTGGCCTGCGTTGTGCAGGAGGTTGGACTAGATGATCAAAATGGTCCCTTCTGAGCTTAGTATCTATGAATCTATGATTGGTGGATGAAAGGGAGAGATGTCCATGAGATGCACTCTCATGGAAGAGTGTGCCAGGCCCTGGTTCCTCAAATGAAGCAGGTAGTCTAGGACAGCCCATATGGAAAAGTGCAGGGGAGAGATGCCACAATTGGATGCCCAGTGGGAAAACCTTGTCCATTTGGCCAGGTAAGTCAGTCTAATTGAGGGCTTCCTACTTCCCAGGAGGACTTGTTGGACTCCTTCCGAACAGGTCCACTCCTCCGGTTCAGCCATGCAGCATCCATGGTGAGAGGGGAGGGATGCAAGGTTAGGGTGTAAGAGCAAGTCCAGTCAGTTGGGCAGGGGTCAGGGAGGGGCCACTGACAGGTTCATGAGCATGCCAAACTAGTGCTGGTGAGGCCACGCTGGGGGGATCATGATAACCTATGCCCTGTCTCTCTTGATCTTTGTGGGGTCCTTGGCGTGGAATGGAATCAGACAGAAACGTGTACATCAGGCTCCCCAACCATGATAGGAGGAAGACATTGGAGTGGGAGTCCGTGCCCAGATCTTGCCGAGAACAAAACCAATGGCATTTTCTGTTTTGCCTGGTGGTGAACAGGTCCACTTGGGGAGTTCCCCAGCTCTGGAAGACCATGTAGACTACTTCCCGTTGGAGTGACCACTCATGGTGAGAGAAGAATGCCCTGCTGAGGTGATCTGCTAACTTGTTTTTGACACCAGGAAGGTGACAAGCCTCCATGTGGATCTTGTGGTCAATTCAGAAGTTCCAGAGCAGAGTGCTTCTTGGCAGAGAGTTGACGAGCGCACTCCCCCTTGTCTGTTGCTGTAGAACATTGAGACTGTGTTTTCCATCAGGACTCTCACCACCTTTCCCGACAGGTGAGGTAGAAAGACC
The DNA here is from genome assembly GCF_009764565.3 of Dermochelys coriacea. Lineage (NCBI taxonomy): Eukaryota > Metazoa > Chordata > Testudines > Dermochelyidae > Dermochelys > Dermochelys coriacea. The sequence continues at coordinate 119,399,963 of NC_050072.1, forward strand.
CTGCATGCCAAGAGGTCTGGTCTGAGTTCTTTGACATTTATGTGGAGCGCCATCTCCTCCAGGGACCACATACCGTGGGTGTGGAGATCTCTGAGATCTGAGTCATCTGACACCAACTCGATGGAGTGAGGGGGGTTGTCAAATGAAACTCCCTCTAGGACCTTCTTGTGATAGGTCCACTATCGCAGCGAGGTGAGTACTGCTGGGGGGATGGTCACAATCTTTTCCAGGAGATCCCTGGACTGGGAATAGACAGTCGTCAGCCATTACTTCAGGGCCCACATCTGGAGCCTGGCATGGCAGACAACGTATGTCCAAGCTGCCCATGTGACCCAGCAGATGCAGGCAGACCCTGACTGTAGTCAGGGGGAACAGGGGCACCTCCGCAATAAGGTCTGTCAATGCCCAAAACGTTTAGGTCGAGGGCAGCCTCCTGGATCCAGGGATGACAGAGGCCAAGGAGACCTGTGGAAGTTCAGCTTCTTTAGGTACTTGTTGAGGTCTTGCAGGTCCAGAATGTCCCTGAGGCTGCTGAGGTTTGAACTTCTTAGGTGCCAGGTCTGGGACATACAGCCCCAGTGTTTTCAGGGTGGTATGGGAGTCCTTTAACCCGTTCAGCTTGGTATCAGTCTGTTCTGCACATTGGGCCTGGCTGTCGAAGGAAAGGTCCTGCATCGACTGCTGAGTCTTGGTGGACAAGCCAGAGAGAAGCGGCTCAGAATCTCACCTCATTGAAGTGGCAGAGGCCGTGGTGTAGGCTACAGAGTCTGCTGCGTCTGAAGCCACCTGGAGAGCCTCTCTGACTGCCGTCGTGCCCTCCTCGAGGATTGCCTGGAATTCCTTTCTGGACCCTTTGGGGAGCAAAGCCTCAAACTTGCCCATGGTCTGCTACATGTTGTAATTATAGCGGCCATGGGTACCATGGCACTGGCCACTGTGTCTGGGGCCATGGGACAGGTTTTGGTGCTGATGATGTAGGCAGCACCACAGGCATCAGAGGCTACCCCACAGTTAGGGAGCCCCGCTCATTGCCGGAGCTGTAGCCGGAGCAGTTGTTACAAGATGACCAGGATCAGGAGGAGAGACGGCTCTTATCTGACTAGTGCCGGTCGCTGCGCCTAGAGGCAGACCTGTCCAAGAGAGACGAATGTCTTGGTCAGGGCCTCGGGAACAGATGGTGTTCAGTGGATCAGTGTCGGAAACCGATGTCAGAAATCTACAAGTTATGCTACCCTATCAGTACCGGGCTGTCAAGCAGGACCGGGGGCTATCACGGGCCGGTTGTTGGGAGGAACTCCACGAACACGGCGATCCCCGTCTCGGAGACCAATGACAGCGGTCCAGTGACTTCAATCCCTCGATCAGTCCTGGGAACTGTACCGAGCTCTCGGCAAAGCGAGGGGTCGTTCTCGGTGCTCCTGCCCGGGGGTGCACTCCTCGGTGGGTCTGTGCCAGACTACTGGCGAGGTACATCTCGAATCCTGCTGTCTGTACCCAAGGTCAAGGGTCCAAAGAGGGCTCCACTGAACCTGACTACCTGAGGCTTCGGTGGCGGGATGTCCCACGTGATGGGAAACTGTGCTGCTGAGGCAGGGACACATGCGGAGGTCCCATGGCGGGTTCACCCTGAGACCTGGGTACCGCTGGAGCCGGTGTGGGCAGCACTGAAAGCATCAGGATCTCCTGAGCTGCCTCCAGAGCCTCAGGCATCAACAGCACCTGGAGCTGGCAGAGGCCTGTACTGCTATCTGGAGTCACAGGCCAAACATGGGATGGGCTGCACCGCTCGGCTTGAGCTGGGGCCCGATTTCCCGAAGGGGGAGTTGAGCTGCCCGGCGCGGGTCTTGGCTCACCCCCAGCCTGCTCTTTTCCCTTGCGGGAAGGAGGGGATCTTCCCCTCCCTGTTTTCTTCAGCTTCTTGACCTGAGCTGCAGAGGGGGACTGAGGCCAGCTCATGGACGGCGCTGGAAGAGCACTGCACACAAATGCTGCGATGGTTGTGCTGAGTCGCACCATTGCTCCAATGCCGGAGTCGCTGCCGACTCCATCAGGAGCGCTTTCAAGCAATTATCCCGCTCCTTTCTTGTCCTGAGTTTGAAGGACTTACAAAGACAACATTCGTTGCTTACATGCCCCTTGCCCAAGCACCTTAAGCAGCTACTATGTGGATCGCTGAAGGGCATAGGCATTGCAATGATCGCCAGGCTTAAAGCCCTGTACCCTGGATGAGTCCCGTTCGTGACTAACAAAGAGTTTGAGAACTACTACTAAGGATAACATACAACCATATTACTTGTTTTCAAAGTTCGCAAGAACAGAGAATGAAACAATGCTGGCTGAAGCAGCAGACATTCCAGCACCATCACAGGTGGCAAGAAGAAACTGAGGGTGGGGGGAGTCGGTGGCATCCCTTATACCATGCCCTGTGGGTGCCACTCCAGAGGGCACCAAAGCCAGTCCCCTATGGATACTGTTGAGGGAAAAACGTCTGGCACTGGTGCATGTGGCAAGCACACACACCTAACATGAAATGGACATGAGCAAGCACTCAAAGAACTATTGTTTCATTTTGGTGTGCGTGGATTCATCCCTCCTCTAACCGGAGTTCCATTTTGAGTTTTGAAGCACATTAATCCAAAAAACCAAAGAAACACACTGTCCCAACTGCCAAGTTTTTGACTGGTTCCACATGAAGCCATAAATTGCCTCAATCGCACAACCCAGACCAGGCTCAGAATTCAAAATTTGGCCCAGGTTCACAGACAAAGCCCAAATGAAAGAAAACACTAGCCTGAACCTGCACTTTTCCTGAGGTTGGAAAACATTCAGTTACCTTTTCTGCTATATATTTGCATGTAATTGTGTCATTATAATCACTTGGTGGCAAAATTATGTCCTTGATTTCCTCTGGTAAATCTTGTTTACATGGGACCATGTTCAATGGAGCTGTGTATTGCCAATCAGTCATTAACTGGATTTTGGTTGTTAATTCTTTTAGACATTGCTTCAGGAAAACATCCCTATTGCAGACATCACTTAAGCATATACTTTACTGTAAGCATATGCTTAACTACCATTAAAATAAATGCCACATGATTAACCACTGTCCTGAATAGGAAAGGAGTTAAGAATGCATTCAAGTGCTTTCCTGAACTGCAATCTTAATTGAAAGAATACAACTTTTAATGTAATTTCGGTCTCGCCAGTTATTCTTCCAGAGAAATATTTTTTCCTTCTGCAGGAGGAGCAAATACAATGGTTAGTCACAGTTTAAAGACCTGAATAAATGCACATAGCTGTGGAAACTAAAACTGACCAATCATTGCATTTGCTCCTCCTGCAAAAGGAAATTCTGCAGATGGACTAACTTTTGTAAAGGCTGATCAGAGAGGAAGGACAGTTCTGTGATTAGTGCACTCCATTGGGACTCAGTAGATTTGGGGTTTGATTCCTGGCTCTGCCAGACTTCCTGTGTGACTTTGGGCAGGTCACTTGGGCTCACTTTGCTTTAGTTCCCCCATCTGTAAAATGGGGATAATCAAAATACTTCCTTTCTCCCATACTTTGTCTGTTGTGCTTACATAGACTGTAAGCTATTCAAAGCAGGGATTGTCTGTTACAATGTGTTTATACAGCACCTCACAGATCTCATGTGTGGCTCCAGAAGCTACTAAAACAAATATATTTATAATTATAATAATTAAAGATGAATTTCCTTTAATCGCTGCTAAATATACAGCCCTTTGGTTTCAAGAAGGCAAGTGTAGGCAAAGAACAACATAAAATATAATTATCACCAACACTTTGAGAGCCATGTAATCCCCTTCTGCCACAAAACCCACAGAAGGAAATTTTGAACAAGCAAATCTCTGCAAAGGCTATTCTGTCTTAGGGGCAGGGCAAGGTGAGGGTCTGATTTCTTGTTCCTATGTAAAATCAATCAGCTTTGCCTTTAACTTCAGCAATAGCTGGATGGGGCCCTCCATTTCAAAGACTCAAAGTTTCAGCAGGAAGTGTCCTAGTAATCCAATCCCAGCACCGATGTAATTGAATCTTACCCTACAACCTGAATGTATTTAGGCCAATTTTAGCATGTAGAATAATTATGGATAATTGCTTCAGGTTCAACGTATTTCAGCATTTGACCAGCCCTTTGCCTGACTGAACTTTTAGCAACAACAACAGTTTTAAACTATTATTACTGGAACATAGCTGGATTTTTGCAAATGCATGAGGATAGGACACTAAAAGCCTTCCCTTCTCTTGCTCCCCCATGGAGCCCACACAATCACAGTCCTGCCGCTATGTATTTACCTACCTTTCTTGACCCTTATATGTGCTCTGCTGAGCACAGAGACCATTCTCGACTCTCAAACCACCCTACGTAGGTCAAGATAGAACAGTGCCCTAGAGCCATCCCTCCACTGCACAAGCCAGTGGAACTAGAAATATGCATCGGAGCATATGTTATATCCAAAAAGGGATATAGCAGCATAATGCTTGAGCTGAGCACAGGTACACAGTGTCTCCTGGTGCTCCCATTAGGGTGATGCAGCTCCACATTGCCCATAGGGACTGTAGCTAAAAGCTACTATCTAGTTCTTAATGCCCTCTTTCTTCCTTTCTTGGTTGTCTGATTTCCTAGGCACCCCATTCGCTGGGGAGAGAATATTTTTTACACAGAATCTCAGAGCAATTTTTGCCACTGCTGAAATCTTTAAGAGATGTAGATGGCAATTAATCTACAGCTAGGAAGTAAATGCACCATAATACAGTAATTGATCAATTTAAAGCAGGAACAGAATTGATGAACTATTTAGCAACAATTTGTGTTCACCTTCTCTCTTGTATAACTAACCCAAATGCAAAGCGTGAGGAGAGAAAAAATCTGAGCTAAATTCTTAAATTCTCTTTAGAGCAAATTTCAGATTAATCTGAAATATAACTACACAATACAATTTGCATAAGCATAGCACTTTACTAAATCTCATAATCTCTTCCCTCTCAATGGGTTGCTACTGCAGAATAAGTCATGGACTTGATGTACTATATTTTGGTATTTGATCATAGGGAAAAGGAGGAACAAGGGAGAGATTAAAAATGAATTTTAATTCCCGATTATATCTTAAAATAAAACAACCCAAAATCATCTAGTTAACCTTTCCTTACACTGGTGGCTGCTAGCTAATAAAGTTTTAGAATCAGGAGGTCTCTCTTTCAGCATATAAAGTTTCTTCATTGTCCTTTATTTTATTTGTGCTACTCCTGTTGATAGAAGTTGGTCTATAGCTCTCAGCACAATATAAGTACAGAGGTGATGCCTGGATCAGCAATGGATGCACTTACTGATCCTGAAGGGAGCTGAGTGGCTTGCATCCCACTGAAGTCAGAGGATTGGTCCTGCTTTGAGCAGGGGGTTGGACTAGATGACCTCCTGAGGTCCCTTCCAACCCCGATATTCTATGATTCAGTCACCGAATCAGGCCCTGTGTGACAGCAGGATGCATAAACACACATTGAATGTGGGTCACATTAGCAAGCAATCTTCCCTTTCTCTTACTCTTCTCATTATCAGTTCATTAAAATGGACTGGACTGATTACTACTGCTGCGGGCTTCCTTTCAGGTAGAGGGACATTCTGCTTCCTTCTAGAGTTGATTGAAATTATTATTATTGTTTTTCCCTGTGGAAGAATATTTTTGGTAGAAATCCAAATACTAAAATATTCTGGAGAAAATCTAAATCATTTTGATTTGACAATGTTGTCAAGGTGCCTCATGGGAGTTGTAATTTGAGTACTTCATGTTCCCATCTCCTCCGGGCTCCCAGGTTGGACTACATCTCCCAAAATACACTATGGTCTGCTATAGCAGAGCATCATGAGTGTCCCTGGGCCTGGTGCACCATGGAACATGAAGTCTGGCTGAGGAGCCCAGCCCATAGAGAATGGGGACATGAGGCAAATGAACTACAATTCCCATGAGGCACCTTGGCAACATTGCCAAATCAAAATATTTTGGGATTTGAGCATTCATTTTTTTCTGCAGAAAGCAGACACCTTTCATGAAAAAATGTGTTTAAACAAAAACCCAATTTTCCACTGAAATACAGTTTCAATGGAATTTTTTTTGACTATCCCTACTATCCTTACTATCAACATTATAAAAACCTTCCTGTGTTTGGGTTTCTAAAACACCTTGAGAAACATGTTCCTATGTTGTTTTAAAAGGGAGCATGAATCTAGAAACATCTAAACGACATGATTTCTAATTACTCAAGAGACAGTTTGCTGATTTCTATAACTGTAAGAGAAATAAAAATGAATTTGTGGACTTTTTTTAAGTAGGTAAACACAAGGCTGAATCCTCTGCTGGTATAAATTAGTGCAGCTGCATTGTCTTTAGTAGAGCTATGCCAATTAGTACTAGCTGAAGATTTCACCCTGAAAATCCTGTGGTGCTCTGAACAGAACTAAGGGTGTTAATTCTAATGTGTAGGTCACAATGCAAAACAAGTAATTGTCTCTTTCAGAATTCCCCTACAGTTTCAGTGGGAGAAGGTATTATTTTTTTATTTCCAAATTTAAACTGTTGGCCAGGTTTGCTGTACTGGAACTATAAATCAGCACAGGTTGCTCTGAGAGACTAAGGAACTTTAGGGAACCTTTTGATAAATATAGTCCAAGTTTCAAATCTGTAATGAAACCAGTGTTTCCTACCAAAAGTGATAAATCATGAGTGAAACCCTCCCAAAATCATGAGAGTTTTTAAAAAAAAAAAGACAAAATTTTGAATTGTTTTTATATGCCTTCTGGGTTTTAAGCCTTTGGGGTTCATTTCAAGTTTCCCTGAAAATGAGGGCTAGGAACTTACTTGTTTTAAATGAAAGCTGAGATTTTAAAGTAATCACCTGATTCCAGCAGTTGGGGCTTTAAGGAAACCATCCAAATATTGCAACCACACAACTAAAATCACAAGAGCTATCAACACCGCGAAACCTGAACCTTGGTTTTCACAGAGCACTGGTTGAAGCCTCTTTCTGATTGATTTTTAACTATATTCAAGTCTTAATTTAGGTATAGTAAAAAAAAATTTCCGTTATTTACTATTACGAAATGTTGCTGTATGTTGTTAAATTCTAAATATTGATATTTCAAATTTATCGATTTTTTTTACTCCTTGGCCCCTCCTCCCAAAACGCATGTATTCTAATTGAAAATTAGGAATTTCTCAGTTGTTTTATGACCTGGGGTCACTTTCATCACACTGCAATGAAATGCAAAAACTTCATATTTCAGAATTCCATGTGGATTATAAATATTTTGCACTGCCTTAGTGGGTACCTGCTGTACTAGATATTTTCATCCTTCCTTACATCCTCATCTGAAGAGGGAAAGCAAGCAAATAGATGCCTCTGAGACACCAGAGAGAAAAGGTGGTGGAAAGTCCCCACCAGAATCTTATACCAAGAACGTAAAGAGACATCTAAGAACATTCAGGGTAAAGGTGTGCAGTGGAGTGGGTGATGGAAGTGGGACTGAGTCCCATGTCATGAAAAACCTTTGCATTGAGAATGTGTCTGTGACAAGCTGAACAATGTATGAAGTCTTAAACATAGAACCTTATCCTTTCCACTTCACTAGGACAATCCACAGCTGTCAGAACTACCTGTCAGGGTAATCCGCTGGTGGGCCACGAGACAGTTTGTCTACATTGACCGTCTGCAGGCACAGCAACCCGCAGTTCCCAGTGGCCATGGTTTGCTGTTCCTGGCCAATGGGAGCTGCGGGAAGCAGCAGCCAACATGTCCCTGTGGCCCATGCCACTTCCTGCAGCTCCCATTGGTTGTGGGCGGCCATGCCTGTTGACGGTCAATGTAGACAAACTGTCTCGCGGCCCACCAGCAGATTACCCTGATGGGCTGCAGGTTGCCCACCACTGGTCTAACGGATTACTAGTTATTGCAGAGGATATAAGAATGTTTCAAATCCTTTGGCACAGCAAGAGCAAGGCAATAAAGTAAATAATAGTATGTTTGATTGGAGGGCTGTTAACCCATGCTTCTGATTACATAATAGTATAGAACAAGCAAACAAAGCCAGCTAAAGTGCTTCTTTTGTATTCTTGTTTAAAATCTTGGCACCACAAGAACTTTTAAAAATTATGGCTTTTTTCATCATGTAAAGCCGGTATCTGTTAGGGGAATGCAATTTATAGCCAGGTCACATCGCAGTCCTATCCTTTTGCCACCAATGACATTTTGAAAGAAATTGTAAATGAAGCCTGGAAATCAAATAGCACCACTCTAATAAAGAGCTCCCTGTACTTTCCAGACTGCACTCAAACACTGGAATTGTCAATGGCTGTTTACTGATTTGCCAAATGATGTTGATAGAATAGTTCTATGTTCTGATAAATTCAGGGCACACCCTTGCTCATCCAATGAAATACATGAGGCCACTATAAAAAGCTTTGCAGGATCAGTGTGCAATAGTGGGCAAATACAACCTTAAGAAAAAAAGATTGAAGCCACCTATGAAATCTTGATGGGATTATTTGTAATGACAGCTTGGGCCCCAATTGTACAATCTCACTGGTATAAGTATCATCACTAGAGCTCAGCGAATAATAGATATTTTGGTTTGCTGACAATTCTGAAAAAAATAAAATAAAATAAAATAGTTGCGGGTCGAACCAAAACCAATTTTTTTTCAGAATTTTCAGTGAATTGAATTTAAAAAAAAATCATTTGAATTCAGCATTTTGGTTGAAGATTTCATAAAATCCAAAAAAATCATTTAAAAATCATTTTTGATCATTTTAAACGTTATTTTAATTTTTACAAAATTATATTAAAGGAAATTTGAAACAAAATTTGTTTTGAACTGAAAAATCAAAATGATATTTGGACTTTTTTTTTAACATGAGCAATTTAGCAAATCTGACACAACTTTGTGAGAAAAGGTGAATGAAGTAATATTTTTATAGGACCAGCTTCTGTTGGTGAGAGAGACAAGTTTTCGAGCTTATGCAGAGCTCTTCTTCATGTCTGGGAAACATACTCAGAGAGTCGCATTTCATTGTTGCTCAACCTGCACTTTTTACCAAAAAAAGTTTTGGCTGAAATTTCATCCAGCATTAATCTGCACCTGTAATAATGATTCCATAGAATAAATAATCTGCCTTTAGTTCTACCTCTGCAACATGTTTTCTAACACAATACAGACAATACAATAGCAAACATGAGTAGTACATTGACAGAATCTGACCCGATGTGAGCAAAATGTATTGACCTAATGGCGAATCATTCTTGGTTTGTAGACCATTTGTACCTTTTGATTTACCACATTATATAAATAGACCCATTAAAATCAACTGAATGAAATCAGTGAATTATTTGTTCAGTAATGTATTACTCAGTGAGAGCAAAGGTGGAAGAATTGGGACCTAAAAGAGTCAGAATATGAGTTCCCCTCATCATATTGGTGATCAATTATTCACATAAGTAATCCTATTGACTTCAACAGGACTACTTCAAGGAGTAAGGTATTAGGGAGATATCACAATCCGGTCCTATGTAATTGCTATCCTTTTCAGATACCTATGTTATATCAATATCCTCTTTCTCTAGGATCCTTGCTGAAGATGCATTAATTAATGAACCTAACCAGGTATAGATTTCTTTAATCAGCTACATTTTTGCCACAACTCAGCAGCAACTTTATCACTGTGCTACTAGGGTGCAATGCAGCCACTCAATCATTGCTCAATGTCCAAGAATTCATTGATCTGCTTTCAGTGAAATACCGATGAAGGCTGTTTGGAACGCATGCCAGAGACCATGTGAATATTTATGTATGTTTCTAACGACACCTCCAGAACCTCTCAGAGATCCAAGCACAGCAGAGTTTGCCTTGCCTCAACAGCATTCCTTACATTCTCTACACTCACTCGCAGCTGAGAGACTTACACAAGCCATCGCAAAGAAAAGACAGAACATTTCTGGGAGCTCATTTTCAAATATCAGATTTGAATTTTGCAGTTGTGACTGACAAACAAATCCCACCTCCATTTTAATTAAAGTACTGTGAGGTCTGGCCTTAAGAATAAACAGCATAGGGCACCCGTGGTCCTGCACTGAGGTGAGAAACAACAGGCCAGCCTATCCATTCCCTTTGGCAGCTGGCGTAGAAGCAGGGAGAGCATAGTGCCAAGTTTCCTCCTCCAGTAATGATCTAGCATACATCACCTTACTTGATGGCCCAGGGAATAAAAGGGAGAAATTCCATCTTTACTCGCCAGGCTTTTCCTGTGACTCTGGCTATGGTGGGCAGAGACAGGGCTACTCACCTATTATTCTCTGCTGCAGACAAGTGGTCAATAATAACACTGTAATTTTGGTTCCTGTCCTGAAAAACAGGATGGTCACTGAGTCAGAAAGTAATTCTTGCACCTATGAAAGTAGATTTTTTTTGTGGAAGCATCCTATAGAATTCAAAAAGGATTAAACTGAGAGGGTTCTATAGAGATATCATAGGAGTCTACAGACATTATAAAATGTAATATCCAACCATATCCTTTCACTAGGTTTTTAGATTAATTCTAGACCAGGGCTATAATTATTTATTTAATCCTATAGGATAGCTCAAAGCAATCTATACAAAGATTATCAGTTTCTATTAAATTTTGTAGAATATGTACCTAAGGCTAGCATTCAGTCTCTTTGGGCTGGAAGGCTTTTGAATAATCCATTTTAATTTGTCCTACTGAGAGTGACAGAAGGGGCTTCAATACTGATGTCAGCATAATGGGTGACCACAGCAAATTCAAAATTGCTTTTATTAGTCTCTGTGCATATCCTTGTTTTTAAAGGAGCTCCAGAACACAAGTCAACAAAATCTAAACTTGCAGGGGATCTGACACAACTTCTTAGAAGAAGAATAAATAGCCTGAGTTGGTATATACCACACAGGGAAAAAGAAAAATCATGTTCAGAATGATATCCTGATCCTGTGATTTCATTCCAAGTATTTCATCACTCAATTGAACAACTCTGCTATCTTCTGCACTTGTAGCAGCTTAAGTTCCACATGCTCGTATAAATTTCTAGTCTGCTTCTTAAACATAAACCTTCTGGGGCATATTTAGGGCTGCATTTGAAAAGCAGATCTATTTCTTGAACATGAGCAAGCACATAGGTCATGTAAGGACATGTTCATTCAAAGTTATAACCATTGAGGAATCAGCCGCATAAGGTTGGGTGGTTCATTTTACATTCACTTGTATAGAGTTTTTTTTTAAACTTATTTCCCTCCTTCTTTATGATTCTTCAAAACCCCTGTGATTTCCAACTTGAGACAGAATCCTCCATCTATTTCATGTGTCAAATGCTGGGTAATAACATGAGAGGACTGCATTCGTGTTAAAGTAAACTGTCTCTAAGTGTTCACAGAGCAGGTCCAACTGACATCATGACATCTCCTCCAAAATCTTCCCTCTTGCAATCCATGATCATTCCTCCAGGTTCCATGGAGGCTGTGAAACTAGTGGTAAGTCACAGAGTGGGTGGGTAAAGGAGATATTTGAGGGCTGTAAAATGGGATGGCGCCATGGCAGTGTTGTAGTAGAACTGGGTGAATAACCAATTATTTGGTTTACTGGCAATTTTGAAAAGTCAAATAAAATTTATTTTGATTTTGCAAATTTTTATTTTTTTGTAATTATAATGAGATTAATGGAAATGTCAAAATGAAAAGCCATTTTGAACCGAAAAATCAAAACATTTAGTATAGGAAATATCAAAATACTGTGTTTTAATTTTCTGGGGAAATTTTTAGGTTTTTATATCCTCTGAAGTGAAACAGTTCAATGAAGTCAATATGAATTCACAAAACATTTCAGTGTCACTGAATATGCATTTTTCAGGGAAAAATCATTTAGTCAGAAAAAAATGTGCCCAGCTGTAGTTGGGAGGCAAAATGGGCAATGCAGGGAACTTCACAGAACTCTAAAATGGGTGACATTTGGCTTGGCGACTGGGAGAAGGTTCATATCCATTCTATTTGTTCCTGCACCCACTAACCACCTCCAAATTCAAGCACCTGCTGAAGAAGTTGCTCCAGCTTTGGCCTACGTTTATGAGACATCTGGACAGGAAGTCATGAGGTGGCAAGAGAAAGACGTTGAGGCACATGCTCCCTCTCTGAATTTCCCCATGAAAAGCAAGCACCTTCTTTGCCTCACAACTGGTATTTTATAATTCCATTAGCTTTAGAAGCTATGCTTTGGTCTGTTTATATATTTGTGTTTTATGCCCAACTGGGTTCCACAGAGATTTCTTGCAACATTATCTATTGAAATGTCTTGCGGTCTCTTTACTTACTCATCCAGACATCCTTGTGTGAGAGGAGGGAGGCAGTGAAAGGTGAGAAGAGACCACAAGCCTGGGGCAAACATATATAAGAAATAACAACTCCTCACTTAAGTACGAACAGTGCTCACATTGCCACAGAGTACAGCATGCCAATGTGCACCTGAATCATAAAACTGCCAAGTTATTAACTGTATCACAGAAAGACGTGATCTAGAAACTTGAGAAGTAAAGCTTGCAATCTGTCCAAGTAACCAGTGCTAATTTGCAGCCCAGGTTTGGCAATCAGGAGAAAGCATCAGAAAGGCTGTCTGCTATTTAATCCTGTAGTATGAACACTTTATTCATTTAATCTGTTATGAGTGTGAGGCCGCAAAAACCCGCCGCTTGAGAGTATTTCTCTCTACAGAAACATCCCTCCAAAAAAGCCTTGTTTTACCACTTTCAGTGCCAGTGCAGTTGCAATCTTGTGGGTCAGATGAGAAATGGGGATGTCGAGCATATAAATGAATAAAATATGAATTCCATGACACAAGACGAAATGACACATTGCAGTTTCCAAAAGCAATATAAACCCACTGACTCCAAATCCACCATCTCAGTTCTGAGAATTGTCCTGATTTAACAAATGGATTTCTGCCTACACTCGTTAGGTACATCCAGATGGAGGGAACTAGGTAATCTGTAGCTGAATGTGCCAGATATGGGCTGACTTTTTATTGATTTGAATGGCAGCACAGAAGGTGAAGGAATCCTAGAGGACCAACAGCATAAGAATTAATAGCATGGGTTAAGAGTTTGAGCAATCCCATTGAAGTTAACCACTTCAACAGGGCTTGGATCAGTCTCTGCATCAGATCTGCTTTCAAGCTCTCTCTCTCGCTCTAGGATATTCAAGTCGATATCAGTTATACTATTGAATTATTGCTGCAGATATCCGTATATAAGTATCATTATTTTTAAATACTTATCATTTATATTGCCATCAAGACAGATGACCTATGCAAGATTAAGGCCCCAGTGTGCACTCCTAAGCATTGTACTAACATACACAAAGACAGCCCCTGTGAGGAGGAACTGAGTAATAAAGCTACTGGTCCAGATTATGGGCAACATATTCTGAGGAAAAAAGATAGAAAGGGTCAGATTTATGAAGGTATTTAGGTGCCTAAATATGCAGATGATGGAATTTACCGAAGTGCCTAAGTGAGTTAGGTGCCTAACTCCCATGACTTTCAAGGAAGCACTTTTATTTTTCTGAAGTATTTGATACTGGTTGCTGATGAAGACAGTATACTAGACTAGATTAGCCCCGGGTCTAATCCAGTATGGCATTTCATATGTTCTTATAGTTCTCTCCCTTTGAAATTTGAAAAGGCCTAAATGACTTCAGAGCCCAAGTCCCTTTGACTTTCATGGAGATTTTGGCTCCTTAGAGTCGAAGCCGCTTTTAAATATGGGACTTGGGCTCCTAAATTATTTTAGTACTCTGGCAAATTTTACTCTATATCTTAATTTGACTGGTAGGTAAACAGATACATGAAGAAGTTAAATGAGTTGCTCAAAGTCACATAGCAAGTCTGTGGCAGAGAAGGCAATAAAACCCAGAAGTCCTGATTCACAACCCTTCTGGTCTAACCATTGGACGACATTGTTCCTAGGACCGAAACATCATTAATAGCTTTCAGCCTGAGGAAACACTGAACTAAAAATTAAGGGTCACAGAGCAAGAGAGAGGAGATTAATATTTTATAACCAGCAAGCTGCATCTACAGGGGATAAGAGAGACCCACAAACCAGCTAGCTCAGCAAATATGACCTCTATTCAAATAGCATTTCCAGTGCTGTAATGTCAGTTCTAGAACTATTATCTTCTGAAAGAGACCATGCTCAAAATTATACAAAAAAGAAGCACTGCTCACAAGCAGCTAGAGATGAAGGTATCAAAATATTCCAGGCATCTCCCAAAATCTATTATATGCCATCTGGAAGCTGTTTGTTTAAAATCTTGTATATCTCATACAAAAGCAAAATAATTCCTTTTTAAAAATTGTTATTCTCTTAAAGTCTTTAACCTCTGTTTGCAACTGTCAAAAAAGGTTAACTCTCTTCTCTCTTTGAGAAGGAAATACTGGGGAACATTCTATCAGCATTTGCAATTCAAAGAGCAGTAGATTTCACCTGACATTCTCTTGAGATGGAGGGAATATGGTCATATTAGCCAGGCAAATCAAATACAGGAGAAACAGTTGTTGCATTAATCCTCAGAGTAAATAAAATCTCATTCTCCAACAAAGGACTCCGTATTTCTCTGACCCAATCTAAGTCCCTAGAACTTTTCCTTGTGTGTTCATAAAAGTTATGAGATACATGCATTGGCTTCCAGTTTTTTAGTATGAATAATAACTGATATTGACAGAGTTTGGTGAAATATTTATTATGAAAAGTTTCTTTGACAAAATGTCCCTGGTTTTGAGTTTGCAAAAAATGAGTGAAATACCCATATTTTTTGCAATTTTTTTCACATTAATTAAAAATATAGAGAGAATTGCATAGTTTTTTTCAGTATTAGCATGACTGGAAGTTTTCATATATTTCAAAATATCATCTGGAAATTGATTTTCAGAAAGACACATAATATGGTAGGAAGATGGCTATTTTTGTGGTTTCATGCAGCAAAGACAGACTTTTATATAGCACTTTAGCTGAAAAGGTAAATTATTCAGTCATTTGCATGGCCACATAATCACATTATACCTGGAGGCCTGGATAGAATAGTCTTGAACACTATACCATTGAAGCATGTATCCTGAGTCATTCAAGGGAGGTTTAGAATGAGGCCTGAAATGCAGAGCCTGTGAGGTTACAAGCTCTGCATGCTATGTCAGTAAAACTTAAAATTCAGGCCTCAATTCAGGAAAGCACTTAAGTGCATACCTACAAATAATCTCATGCTTAAGTGCTTTCCTGAATATGAAGGCTTTCCTGGAATCAAGGACTCAGTGACCCCCTCAGATATGGTTTTGCTCTTCAGCGATACATACCTGTAACACCCATTTCTTCCTTTCCCCTTCCCCTGTGCCACAAACCCTCTCCCAAGAACCACACTTCAAGCTTAATGGAAAAGACAGTTCTTAATACTGGTGGGCAGCCATACTGAAAGTTTAAATCAAAATTATAGACTTTACCAGACTAGTTGGTGGAATTTTGAACTCTCATGAGCATCGCTAACAAAGTAAGGTGCTCACAAAAGTTACAGGGTTAGGCTGTTCTGTCATATTTTTGGTTGTGTGAGACGGAAATACAAAATCCCAATGTAAAAAAAAAACAAAATCAACCTCGGGAAATACCCAGACACCCCTTGACCCCCCCCCCAAAAAATGGTTATGAAAGAGTTTAAACAAATTAATTTTGTTTCCAACACCGTCTTTTATACCCCCACTTCCCTTCTCACCTGCACTTAGAGCCAAGACCCCCTTACCTCATCCACTCCACCCAGTCTACATTTCCAAAAAGGACCCATAGACTACAATTATCCCTACAGACACGCTACATACTGCATTTTTAAATATCCATTTGCAATGACAGCAGTAATAGTTATTCTGATGAATAGTTACCTAGCCTGCAGACCCTGGAAGGGTTACAAGACTCATTCAATGGACAACGAGCCCCAAAATAAAACTGCAAACAACAGTTTGCAGCATATTCTGTCCACATCTAATATTTTGAAGTGCAGTTAGGCATGGAAAAGTGAATCTGTGAAAGGAGAATTGGGGTTTCCATATTTATTGCCCCCCCATTGATTTTCAGTTCAATGTTTGAGTAATTTTTCTTCATTTTATATGTTTTTAAAATGTGCTTTTCTATCTGCTAGCCCAAATTCACCTTGTTACCTGAAAGTGCAACTTAGGATCATTGCCAGTGCTTAATACATTATGCCATTTTATGCCCACATATGCAGGGTGAGGAGGAAAGAAAAAGTGAAAGGAAAATGTGTTAGAGATTTAGGCAAAGGTTATACAACACAGAGTCTTGAAAACAATTTTAAACTTGATGCTCAGTGCAAGAGCGGGCCAGTGAAATGACGAAAGAGGGGTGAGAGGGAAGGGATCCAGAACATGGTTTAAAATGACAAATGAGAAAGATCCTTTTGGTGGCAACATTCAGGATAGACTGATAGGGAGGGCAGCACAAGGTTAATATCAAAGAGCTGGGAAGAGAAGATTGCAGTAGTTTAGACCAATTATAGGTGGGCACCAAAAGCATCAGAGAGGGTTTGATGGTATATGAGAAATCAGTTGACAGCTCAGTCAAATTCTTACAGGTCAATTTTCTACTTCATAGTTAGCCTTTTAATTGAGGCCAAGAAAGGAAAGAGCATGAAAGTTGAAATAGCTTATAACCGCTTGAGGTAATAAGTAAAGGTTTGGGTAGAGGCAAATTCAGTGGGTGATGGTGTACAGGCTAACAAGGCCACAGCTTCTTCTCTAGGTGTGTACCTGCTCTGTGTGTGTGTGTGTGTGTGTGTGTGTGTGTAGAGAACTTCATTTTACAAGTGAGTCAAACTACAAGCTCCACATTCCCATAAAATCATCAAAAGTCACATATAAATATTTTGTTTTTAAAAAATCAGCCTTTTCCCTTTTTAAGTTTCATAACGGAAAACAAATTCTGCAAAATCAGCTGCTCCTTCCTTGAATTGTTTTGTCTCAAACAGGCCTAGACCTATTATTAAATTAAAGAGAAATGAACTGCAGTGAACCCTTCACAAACAACCAGATATAACTTGTGTGGGTCATTCCACTGTACGGGAGCTTTTAGACCCACCCAAACATGTACATGAGCTATCCTCTTCCTTCCTTGCTCAAATTAAAATGCTCCCAGTGCATTGAATGAAAGCTGCCACTTAATGAAACTTACTTACTTAAAAATATATTTGAAAATGTACATGGGGATAAGGAGGAAATGTTTCCTAAATGTACAGAAAAACAATCCCCTCAGCTCTCTGTTTCAGTGCCACCCACGGCTGTTCTGCTGGTCCAGCCAGAAATATTGACTCTTAAAAGATTTGCTTATCACCATGGTTGATAAGCAAGTTGGAAGCAGGAGAGAGGGATACCCAACAAAACCAAACCCGTTTTTCCAGAGAGATATTTTTGAAAAGGTGATGAATGACATTCTGTCAAGCTCAAGGTTTTCATAGTAAAACTGTCTAACATGGTTTATATAGGGTTTGATAGATAGCCCACGTCACACGTTAGAAGGGGATAATGCATCTTACCACCCTTGATTAATGTTTCTTTGGTTTGCTCAGTCTCTCAGTGAATGGGAGGGGAGGGCTACAGAGAAAATGTGAAATGTTTCCTGTAGGGGTTGCTCAGAACATCTGACTATTAACTTGTTGAACAGATTAGGAATTTTCCCCTTTGTGCATAGGATCCTCATGGGCCAACTCTGCAAAAGGAAGTATGATAAGGATAAGCCCGATACAAGTCATTTAGGGTCAGCTTGTGCCTGATTGATATGTGGATATATAAGTGGGGAGGAGAGGGAATCTATCTATAATAGGTACTTGCATGGCCCCCATTACCACAATATCTGAACACCTCAACATTTTAATGTATTTATCCTCACAACCTCCCTGAGAGGTAGGGCAGTGCTACTGCCCCATTTTACAGATGAGGAACGGGAGGTACAGAGAGGATAAGCGACTTGCCCCAGGTCACACAGGATGTCTGCAGTGGAGCAGAGAGTTGAGCCTGGGACCCTTGAGTCCTAGGCTACTGCTCTAACCTCTGGACCACCCTTCCTCTCTTAGTGATATGATACCATGGTCCCTTGCTTGCCCCATGTAAGGCAAACCCAAACTGCAACCCCATAGAGAAATCAGAGACTATTCCTTCTCTAATCAGTGCCTTAAAGGGGGCAGGGAAGACATAGATCCACATCCCATCCTCACATCTATCACCACACTAGCCAGCAGAGTTGTCTGACCATGTGAGGGTTAGTGAGGTGCATTCAAAAAGGGAAAGCACCACTGATGGTAGGTTTAGTTTTGGAATCCTGCTGCCAGATAGGGGGTTTTTTGTTAGATATTCGCGGCTTGCTGCTGTGTATTGCTTTGCTTCATCTGTCTCCTCCAAGAATAAAATGGTTGCTTTTTGTTAACTGCCCGGCTGAGTCACAAACTTTATTTTATGCAGTCACTTGGCTCCTTCCATGAAAGGAAGTTTCTTTATCAAATATCCTGTTTTCCCTTCCAAGTTTACTTATGCAAGTAGAGAAAGGAACCTACATTCTGCTTTGAGAGAGGCATTCAACACTCCTGTTGAATTCCGTGGGAGATGCATTAATGTATCTCAGGGTAGATTTGGACCAAGGTGGTGGTTTTGTGTGTCACTTTGGAAGAAAAAATAATCCTTCAACATGGTCTCCTTTATTCTCCCACCACTCATATTATATCAATATTCCAGAGGCTTTTGCCAATTTGACTTTGAATAGATATAATTTATGCACACATGGATATAAATCATTGCAATTGTCTCATTTAATTAGGTTTTCAATATCCACGTGGCCAGGAGTAGAGGTTTACTTAGCATTTCTTTTAAATGTAATGAATGCAGGTGGCAATACAGGAATATGAATAAGCAGTTTTTCTAAATATTTATGTAGTCAGGTTAATGAGATAAGATATAGGGCTACATTATGGCCCTTACTGCCTGAGGTATGATGCACAGTGGGATGCAAGGTGGGAGGAATCAAGCCACAATGGAAGACCCCAGGGAGAAATTCTGGCTAACTTGGTGTCAGCTCTGCCCCACATGTGATCTGTTCAGTGCTACTCAAACTGCATTCAGCCGCTGCGCCATATTCATACAGTTACCTCATCTCTCCTTGCCTCCAGGAATTGTGCCTGGCTTCAGCATCAAGGTGCACAAAGAGGGAATCTCTTCCTGTTCTCTGTCCCTCTGGTGCATTCACATGTGTCTGGGCACAATCTAACAAGCAAGAGAAACAGACTGAGATTCCCACGTGGCTGCCTACCACACTTCTTAGTGCATGCACAATGTGCCACAGGTGGATATCAAAGAGATATGAAAGACAGCACAGGTGGGATCACTGGGTGAGTTCAGACTAAGGCCCTTATGTTACTCTTGTTCTGCAAGCAACACCCTCATTGACCTCAATGGAAATTCTGTGATGGCAGTGGGACTAACATGTACTGAGAGCAGAATTTGGCCTAAACCCAGATTTACAAAGTCATTTAAGTCACCTAAAAATTCAGACGGCTTCTAGTGAGATTTTCAACAGCGTTTAACCTCCTTAAGTGCTTTTGTAAATCCCACTAGGTGCCTATCTGTGTTTTTAAGATCCAAGTAATTCTGGAAATCTGGCCCCTAGTCTTCTTCTATTATGTATCTTTTTTTTTTTTTTTAAGGGAAGTGGGGTTAATTGCAAAACACTTCTCTCTGTTGTGTCACAAATCTGGGATGAAATATTTTGGGTGAAATCCTGGTCCCATTAAAGTCAATGAGAGTTTTGCCATTGACTTCAATGGGGCCAAAATTTCACCCTTTATATTGATTACACACATCGCGCTAATTAAAAGATTACCACTATGGTTGCAATATCAAGCACTTAAAAGTTAGGGAATGCTAGAATTAAGCTTACCAGTGCAATATTAATTCACCCTCTTTATGCACAACCATTATGATACAGTCTTTAATTGCACAATCACCTACTGTTTTTTCCACAGGAACTCTGCCTCATTCAATGCACAAAATGGACCTGCTGGGGGAATGAATCAGGGTTGTGTAGTGCAAGAGGCTGTTCTCTGTAGGATGCCTGCCTCATTTGTTGTAGAAACTGAAAAGTTTGAGACAGAGGACAGGTTTTGTGTATGTGTAATTTCCTAGCTTTTTTAAAAAAATGAACTGGAAAAAAAAAAACCCAGCCGTTCCATCATCTGGCCTCATATTGACACCCACCATGGTTCATCAACTGGGTTGAAACAACTTAGATCCACAGCCCAGACCACTACTACTTGAACTAATGGCGAACTGGTAGAAAGTGCTTTATAAACTGACATGCAAACTACACACAGAGATCATTTTCATCATGGTTTGAAATGCAGGTATCGGCAGGAGGAAATGCAGCATTGCTTAATGAGGCCCATGTCAACTGGGTACAACAGCTTAGGACAGAATGTGAAGAATGCTGTATCCAGTTGAAACTGTATCCAGAACTGAAACTGCATCCAACTGGATCAGGCACTTCCTAACTTCTGAGTGCTTGACTGTGCAAGCTGAATGTTCTTTTAACACAGTTTTTCCTGTGTGAGAAGCCCCGAGACATATTTTTTTATTTATGTTTTTCCCCCCTACAACAGATACCTTTAAACTTTTCAGGAGAAAATGTGGGTAGCATCACTCCAAAGTATTGGTGCCAAAATCTGCAGATTTGCTGGTAATATAGTGTCATATCTGATCTCCTTCTTGTGTGTTTGTGTGCAGCCATGCCCACATGCACACCCTATAAGTAAAATGAATATGGCAATAGATGTGTTAACTGTTTAACTCAATGCAATTCTGTTTCCACCAAGAAGGGAACCAAACTTCTCTTGCTTGCTGTGGGTTTTTCTAAATATTAATGTCCCGAGTATGTTTCCTTTTAGAAAAAAGAAGGATTTTCAAAGTAGCCTCAAGGAGCAAAGTGGAATTTCAGTGGGAGTTGGACCCAACTCACCAGGGCTTGACTAGACTAGGACAAAAGGGGAATTTTCTAAATGTGTTAGCTAACACGCTTTAGCAATTTAAAAATCTAGTGCGGAGAGGTTACTTTTTTTTTAAATATCTAAGAGTTGGCAGCATTCACCGGCACCGGATAACAAGTGTTAAAATATAACTTGCCTTGTTCATACTAGGGATTTTAGGATGGAATTTTCAAAAGTGCTGTCGAAGCACAAATCCCACTTGAAGTGACCGGGATTTGTGTCCATAAATCACTTAGGCACTTTTTACCATCCGCCCCTAAAACATGTTTGATAAAGACGTCTTAGCCAACAAAAAATGCACCAGCTACCCTAGTGAAGACAAGCCCCTTACCCTGTGAAAGTCCCAGTCCGAAGCTTTCGCTCGCAAGGTGAAAAAGTACTCAGCGCTGGCCAAATTCTGTGCCAATAGTCAATAGTAAAGCTCCTGTTGATTTTGTAGGAGTAAGGGTACACCAATGCTGAGTACTTTTGTTAATATCACCATTTCAGGACACGGCCTCTGCATTTTACCTAATAATAAAATAAAATAATCTCTCAATCTGTTTCAGTAACTACGTTGTTAAAGGTTAATTATTTTTATTGCTCAGTGCTATTGACTAGTAATCCCATTTCAAATTCCACATGGTTACAGAGGCAGAATCTATCAAGTTGTGAACCAGTAAAAGCAGCCTACATAGTTAAAGAGAAGCCAACTTGATATTTTATTTGTAGGCAGCACATGTGAACAGTCTGATGTCTTTGCATTGACAGTGCCCAGGGAGAAGACTAGAAACCTGCAGAGAGCCCAGGGCAGGTAGAGAAGCATCTTGGAATACCCTTGTTACATAGAGAAAAAGACAAAAGCGAGTCAATAATTATCTTTGGATGCTGGCAACTCTCATATTACCAGTTTATCAGCTCTCCAGATTACTAACCAGAACAAACACACTAATGACATGCAAGTACATATTTGCAATTTCTTTATGATAAAACATATACCAGGGTTTTATATGGAGATATAGAAGTAGATATTCAAAGTATTGCAACATCCTATGTATGGCTCCCCCATCATCTTCTTTATTATTTGCATTATGCTAGCTCCTAGAAGCCCCAGATGTAATTAGGGCCCCATTGTGCTAGGTGCTGTACAAACACAGAGTAAGAAATAGATCCTGCCCTAAAAAATTGCAACATAACTAGAAAAGACAGACACAGGATGGGAGAGAAATGGGCAGATAGGTGAAGTGACTTGCTAAGGTCATTAAGTAGATGAGTGGCAGAGCTGACATTAGAACCCAGATGTCTTGAGATGCCTTCTTCACAAGGCTACATTGCCTCCTCCACAGTTTGGTGTTTGATAATCCTTCTTCTTATAGCCTAGTTATGGATTCCCACTCCTGCGGAGGATGATGTTTAGTGTATGGTACACCATTGAATTGTTAGATGAAGGAACTGGTGAAGTCATGGTTGCATAATCACACACAGGTAAGACTTAATTGGTAAGTGGAGAGGCCAGTCCCAGACAAGCGAACTAGAACTGTGCAATTCCCAGTGAATGATATAAACAATTAAATTAGCTTATCTGTCTGGTTGCAGAATTCTGGCAGCAGATTTTTTCGATGTTACTGAAGTGGTTCCTGAAAAATACTCAGATATTTGGCTACTCTGTGAATTCTATTCACTATGGCCTCTGTTCTGGAAAACATTTAAGGGTGTGCTTAAGCCACTGCAACTCACATCAAGCATGTGTTTATGGAGGAAAAATTCAGTGGATCCAAGTAGGCCTAAACTTCCCAAGTAGGCCTAAAACTTTGGTCAAGCTAACTGTGTATATAAAGCATAAGAAAAGAGTGAGGAAAATTCCATTAAGGGGTGACTGCAAACAGCACAACTTAAGAAAATGTAACCATAACTGCTAAAGTTAAAAAAAACATTAACTGCAAAGAAAATACCTGTCAATAAAAGGAAAAGCTTTTTTGCTAAACTCCAAATAAGGCAAAGCTACTGTTGAAACTTGCACTATATGCCAAATAAGGAAAATGCTGTTAAAGGAAGTGGGTTTAACAAATTGTGGTTTTCAGCAATATAAGCTTCTCTATTTTCTGTATACGTCGGGGGCAGCTACTTAGCCCTGGTACACACTAGGAGTTGAGGTCGAATTTAGCAGCGTTAAATTGATTTAACCCTGCACCCGTCCACACAACGAAGCCCTTTTTTTCGACTTAAAGGGCTCTTAAAATCGATTTCCTTACTCCACCCCCGACAAGGGGATTAGCGCTGAAATTGGCCTTGCTGGGTCGAATTTGGGGTACTGTGGATGCAATTAGACTGTATTGGCCTCCGGGAGCTATCCCAGAGTGCTCCATTGTGACCGCTCTACACAGCACTCTCAACTCAGATGCACTGGCCAGGTAGCCAGGAAAAGGCCCGCGAACTTTTGAATTTCAATTTCCTATTTGGCCAGTGTGACAAGCTGCAGGTGACCATGCAGAGCTCATCACAGAGGTGACCATGATGGAATCCCAGAATCGCAAAAGAGCTCCAGCATGGACCGAACAGGAGGTACGGGATCTGATCACTGTATGGGGAGAGGAATCTGTGCTATCAGAACTACATTCCAGTTTTTGAAATGCCAAACCATTTTTCAAAATCTCCCAGGGCACGAAGGACAGAGGCCATAACAGGGACCCGAAGCAGTGCCACGTGAAAATTAAGAAGCTGAGGCAAGCCTACCAGAAAACCAGAGAGGTGAACAGCCGCTCCGGGTCAGAGCCCAAAACTTACCGCTTCTATGTCGAACTGCATGCCATTTTAGGGAGTTCAGCCACCACTACCCCAGCCATGTTGTTTGATTCCTTCAATGGAGATGGAGGTAACACGGAAGCAGGTTTTGGGGACGAGAAAGATGATGATGATGAGGTTGTAGATAGCTCACAGCAAGCAAGCAGAGAAACCAATTTTCCTAACAGCCAGGAACTGTTTCTCACCCTGGACCTGGAGCCAGTATCCCCCGAACCCAACCAAGGCTGCCTCCCGGACTCGCCAGGCAAAGAAGGGACCTCTGGTGAGTGTACCTTTTAAAATACTATACATTGTTTAAAAGCAAGCATGTTTAATAATTAATTTGCCCTGGCATTCATGGCTCTCCTGGATATACTCCCAAAGCCTTTGCAAAGGTTTCTGGGGAGGGCAGCCTTATTCCATCCACCATGGGAGGACACTTTACCACTCCAGGCCAGTAGCACGTATTCAGGAATCATTGTAGAACAAAGCATTGCAGTGTATGTTTGCTGGCATTCAAACAACATCCGTTCTTCATCTCTCTGTGTTATCCTCAGGAGGGTAATATCATTCATGGTCACCTGGTTGAAACAGGGTGCTTTTCTTAAGGGTACATTCAGAGGTGCCCGTTCCTGTTAGGCTGTTTGCCTGTAGCTGAACAGAAATGTTCCCCGCTGTTAGCCACGGGGAGGGTGGAAGGGCTAGCCACGTGGTGGGGGGAGGCAAAATGCAACCTTGGAATGAAAGCACATGTGCTATGTATGTAATGTTAACAGCAAGGTTTACCATGAAAGCGTATACACATTGTTCTATAAAGTGTCTTTTTAAATACCACTGTCCCTTTTCTTTTCTCCACCAGCTGCATGTGTTTCAAGGATTACAGGATCTTCTCCTTCCCAGAGGCTAGCGAAGATTAGAAGGCGAAAAAAACCACACTCGCGATGAAATGTTCTCTGAGCTCATGCTGTCCTCCCATACTGACAGAGCACAAACGAATGTGTGGAGGCAGACAATGTCAGAGTGCAGGAAAGCACAAAATGACCTGGAGGAGAGGTGGTGGACTGAAGGGAGTAAGTGGCAGGCTGAAGAGAGGGCTGAAGCTGAAAGATAGCGGCAGCATGATGAGACGAGGCAGGATTCAATGCTGAGGCTGCTGGAGGATCAAACTAATATGATCCAGCATATAGTTGAGCTGCAGAAAAGGAAGCAGGAGCACAGACTGCCGCTACAGCCCCTGTGTAACCAACTGCCCTCCTCCCCAAGTTCCATAGCCTCCTCACCCAGACGCCCAAGAATGTGGTGGGGGGGCCTCCGGCCACCCAGCCACTCCACTCCAGAGGATTGCCCAAGCAACAGAAGATTGGCATTCAATAAGTTTTAAAGTTTTAAACTTTTAAAGTGCTGTGTGGCCTTGTACTTCCCTCCTCCACCACCCCTTCTGGGCTACCTTGGTAGTTATCCCCCTATTTGTGTGATGAATTAATAAATAATGCATGAATGTGAAGCAACAATGACTTTATTGCCTCTGCAAGTGGTGATCGAAGGGAGGTGGGGAGGGTGGTTAGCTTACAGGGAAGTAGAGTGAACCAAGAGGCGGGGGGTTTCATCAAGGAGAAACAACCAGAACTTTCACACCGTAGCCTGGCTAGTCATGAAACTGGTTTTCAAAGCTTCTCTGATGCGCACCGCACCCTCCTGTGCTCTTCTAACCGCCCTGGTGTCTGGTTGCGCGTAACCAGCAGCCAGACGATTTGCCTCAACCTCCCACCCAGCCATAAACATCTCTCCCTTATTCTCACAGATATTGTGGAGCGCACAGCAAGCAGTAATAACAGTGGGAATATTGGCTTTACTGAGGTCTAACCGAGTCAGTAAACTGCCCCAGCGCGCTTTTAAATGTCCAAATGCACAGTCTACCACCATTCTGCACTTGCTCAGCCTGTAGTTGAACAGCTCCTGACTACTGTCCAGGTTGCCTGTGTATGGCTTCATGAGCCATGGCATTAAGGGGTAGGCTGGGTTCCCAAGGATAACTATAGGCATTTCTACATCCCCCATGGTTATTTTCTGGTCTGGGAAGAAAGTCCCTTCCTGCAGCTTTTGAAACAGACCAGAGTTCCTGAAGATGCGAGCATCATGTACCTTTCCCGGCCATCCCACGTTGTTGTTGGTGAAACGTCCCTTGTGATCCACCAGTGCTTGCAGCACTATTGAAAAGTACCCCTTGCGGTTTATGTACTCGCCAGCTTGGTGCTCCGGTGCCAAGATAAGGTATGGGTTCTGTCTATGGCCTCACCCCAGTTAGGGAATCCCATTGCAGCAAAGCCATCCACTATGACCTGCACATTTCCCAGGGTCACTACCCTTGATATCAGCAGATATTTGATTGCGTTGGCTACTTTCATCACAGCAGCCCCCACAGTAGATTTGCCCACTCCAAATTGATTCCCGACTGACTGGTAGCTGTCTGGTGTTGAAAGCTTCCACAGGGCTATTGCCACTCGCTTCTCAACTGTGAGGGCTGCTCTCATCTTGGTATTCTTGCGCGTCAGGGCAGGGGAAAGCAAGTCACAAAGTTCCATAAAAGTGCCCTTACGCATGCAAAAGTTTTGCAGCTACTGGGAATCGTCCCAGACCTGCAACACTATGTGGTCCCACCACTCTGTGCTTGTTTCCCAAGCCCAGAATCAGTGTTCCACCGCATGAGCCTACCCCATTAGCACCATGACGCCCACATTGCCAGAGCCCATGCTTTGAGATAAGTCTGTGTCCACGTCCTCATCACTCTCGTCACCGCGCTGACATCACCTACTCGCCTGCTTTCGTTTTGCCAGGTTCTGGTGCTGCATATACTGCTGAATAATGCGTGTGGTGTTTAATGTGCTCCTAATTGCCAAAGTGATCTGAGCGGGCTCCATGCTTGCTGTGGTATGGTATCTGCACAGAAAAAAGTCATGGAATGATTGTCTGCAGTTACTCTGACAGAGGGAGGGGCGACTGACGACATGGCTTACAGGGTTGGTTTACAGGGAATTAAAATCAACAAAGGGGGTGGCTTTGCGAGAAACTGAATGGCCCCCTCAAGGATAGAACTCAAAACTGGGTTTAGCAAGCCGTTGATTTCACAGAGGGAGGGAGGGAGGAAAAAATGAATACAAAACAAATCTGGTCTATTTCTTGTTTTGAGCCACTTCATCTATCTTTATACATCTTGCTGGCAGCAGACTGTTCAGTACGACCGCTGGCCATTGTCATCTCCTGGATGCTCGGCAGAAGACGGTGCAATATTACTACTGGCCATCATCTTCAGCTAGCTGCAAATTAAAAGACAATGCACTGCCGGTAGGACTCAATCATCATGAGATGAAACAAGGGAAGTGACCTGGCTGAGTCACTCCCATGTTTGCCCAGGCGCCCGGTTCAAAGAGCACCCAGGACTACGTCGACGACTGCTACCAGTCATACTGCACTGTCTGCTGCCAAAAGGCAATAAACTGCTGCTCTGTAGCAATGCAGTACCATGTCTGCCAGCACCCAGGAGACATACGGTGACGGTTAGCTGAGCGGACTCCATGCTTGCCATGGTATGGCATCTGTGCAGGTAACTCAAGAAAAAAGGTGCAAAACAATTGTCTGCCATTGCTTTCATGGAGGGAGGGAGGGAGGGAATGGGGGCCTGACGATATGTACCCAGAACCACCCACGACAATGTTTTAGCCCCATCAGGCACTGGGATTTTTACCCAGAATTCAAATGGGTGGCGGAGACTGTGGGAACTGTGGGATAGCTACCCACAGTGCAACACTCCGGAAGTCGACGGTTGCCTAGGTACTGTGGACACACTCCGCCGACTACATGCACTTAGAGCATTTGTGTGGGGACACACACCATCAACTGTATAAAAACGCTTTCTATACAACCGACTTCTATAAACTTAACCTAATTTCTTAGTGTAGACATACCCTTAGAGCTGTTACCCCCCGAACTTGTAATCAGTAAAGGAGCCTCAGGCTTGTTCTGATCCAAACACAATGTGTGGTTAATGTTTCCACGACATGCTTAAGTCCCATTGATTCTTATATGATACGACAAAAGTTATTAATAGTCAGATGCACCCTGATTCAGGAAAGCATCAGAAAGCATTCTTATCTTTAAGCACATCCTTAAGCATTACCACACAAGCACATTTCCCCTGTAGTTAATGGCAGAGAATCAAAACCATTTTTATAGCCAAGTTAAACAAAAGGCAGTTCTGGTCCTTTCCCTTAAAAACAAAACAAAACAAAACAAAACCATGCTTATGGAGATGGAAATAAGATGGCTAAAAATTATTAACTGAACATTTGTGGATTATTTATTTATTCATTCATTTGGCATTATTCACCCAACTGTGAAGAGAACACAGATGTAAGAAATAATTGATGGACTTATGGCAAATGAATCAGCTCTGAGCCAGAGGGAACAAAAGAGTAGCTGGGATCAGTTGTATATGGGAATTGGGAACGAATTGGGAAGGAATAACAGGAAGACTTGTTTCACATGTGAGGCCTGTTTTCAGCTTTACCTGCAATGAAAAAAACCTCCATTTTGGAGCTCACAGATACAGAGCTAATAGGATTTTTGTGAAGAGTAGCATTCTCCAGAAACATTTTCAGGGGCATTTTACTTCACAGGGGTTTTGTCTACAAAGGCATTGTTCTTCCCCAGAGGCTGATTGGCTTAGTAAAAGCATTGATTTACAATATAATGGTTTTGATTGTTTTAAAGGTATATACTATGGTGTGTGGCATATTTTTGCATGAAATAAACTCTTCAGCACAGAATAATCAAATTTTCAGGACTTCCTAATTTAACTTCCCCGCAGGGCTCATCTTACAAAGCTTGAATCCAGGTTTCTAACTAGCTAAATGTGATCTAAATACTTAACTTCCCAGAGTTTGGAGCGGGTTTGGTGTGGCCAATTATAGAACTATAAGCTACTCAAAGCAGCCATATCTAATTTGTGTTCAGATTCCATCCTCCCGCCCACCACATTTCAAGTAGGCTCCTAGCCAGGTGATTGGTCCAGCCCCATCTCTACATAATTTAAAAGAAAATTAATTTTAGCAATAAAAGCAATAAAGTTAAGGGCCAGATCAAGGGTTTTGAGACCTGAGCTGCATTGGGCTAAATCAAATGGCCCAGGCAGAGAGTGATGGTGAAGCTACTACATTTCCTGTTAGGAGTGTTAGTGGATATTAGAAACCCTTTAATTCTTATATATATATATATTCTTATATATATATATATATATATATATATATATATATATATATATATATATTAACTGTAGTCCCTTTGATGTATATGCCAAAGTGTTTTCTATTTACAAATCTAGTACTCTGAACCTATCAGACTGAAAAGTTCTTTGTACTTAGGTTGAACCTTAGTGTGTCCCCCAAAAGCTGGAATACATAGACAACAATTCACTTATCTTCACTCCCTTGACCTATCACCAGATATCTAGAAAAGGACCCTTAGCAATTAATAAAGGATGCCTGTTACTATAAGCATGTGTTGTAATGAATAAGTTGGTTTAAATGATGAAGGTGATTTCTAATCTAAATATGTTCTCTGACTGATAAGGGGCATTTGTTATTGCCAATGTTTTCAGTGATTTATTGAAATAATGACCCATTGAAAGATGTTTTTAACTCATTCGGAATTGCTTGTTGCCACAGATGCTATTAGTAATAATGACTAGGTTAGAAATTCCTTTAGCTTATCAGTCATGTGAATGGAGACACCACAAAATAAATGATGTAAGTAATTAGGGAAACAGATATTGAAACAGAACACAGTGGGATCAATTGTAGGAAAGGAAAAGTTCTTTCCCTTGAAGGAATTGTCTTTATCCTAAACTGGTATACAAGGGATGTGTTTTGGAAAGTTAGTTGAAAGTGAAACAAGCTGCTTTCTCTTCCTGTTAGAGGGTTTGGTAAAGTATACTTATATTTCTATATAGTATATTATATTATTTATTATCTTACTTAAACAAAATTTCACTTGAGTTTATTGCTTGACATCACGTCTTATTAAATCCAAACTCAACAGGCATTTCATACAAGATATTTACATGTCTTGTTGTATGAAATGCCTGCTGTGTTTGGAGTTAAGACATGAACCTGCTAATTTGTGGACAATGCTATATACTGTTGTATGTCAGTGAACAGTAACCTATTACTTGGCTATCTACTTATATGCAAACATGTCTTTTTATAGTTACATTTGTGAAAGCGCTCACCCAAACACTTTTGTGAAGCTAGTGATGATGACTTGGGCCTTGGGAGCAATGCATCCCTCCACCTTCCAAATCAACTGTCCCTGGCTCCTCCAAAAAGACACAAGGGATGGGAGAAAAATGCTTTTGGGCCCTCTGCCCACCTTACACATCCTTGCAGGGCTGGACATATCCTAGCCCCAAATTTCTATTAACGATTTAAATCTGTTAAATTTGCAGTTATAGTACAGGGCTTTGGCCAGGAAGTTCCAAACCCCTATTTACTTTCCACTCTTCAGTTATCATTTATGCATCTCATAGTACAGGCTGAGTCACTTCAGGCATTTCTAGATAAGGACCAGCTCAGCAAGTCAAAAAAGACCCACTGATTCTGAAACTAACCCAGAGGAAAAATCGAATCATATGGAAAGTAACAGAGTGGTACTTATTCACTTCTTTCTGTATACATTAGTGCTAATTAGTGCTAAACATGATCTTTTGGCCTGCTGTATTTTCTAGGCACTTTCTCCTTTTCACTGTATCCTATTTATGGAAAATTAATGAAGAGAAAAAGATCTAAAATAAAGAAATTGAACAAAACCATTAATGTTCTTCATGGAGCCTTTAAAAAAATAAAATCTATAATTCTCCTTGATCTAGGGTTCACATGTTTTCTTCTTCTTTAACAAAGCTCTTGGTTCTACTTTATGATTTCAGCTATTCTCTAAGGCTTTACCTGGGGAAAATATTTAAACATATGCTTAAGCCATCCCTATTCATGGCAGCATTTAAGAACATACTTAACTTGTACTTAAGTCCCATTGACTTCTGCAGCCACGGGGTAACATACTTCTTTCCTTTTTGTAGCTCCAGTCCATAAATCACAAACAATGGTCTGTCTCAGAATGTTGCCTGCCTGTTTGGAGCAACAACATACCAAATCAACTAATCCAGGGTAATCTAAAATACCACTTTTCCCATTGACACTTAAAGGGCCACAAACTGCTTCCTCCATTAGATCAGATAAATGTGCTGGACACGAAGGACTCTAGAAGAGGAGATTCTCCTCTGTTTCCGGAAAGGGCATCACATCAGACAGTCATTTCTCAACCTCACTGAAGAAAGGGTATTTTATAGATATAGATTTGATAAACCAACCATTCATAATCTCTGTCAGGATGAAATTACCAGGAAGAGCCATGCCCTATCTAAAAAAATCAATAACTGCAGTCTTAGGCTTCCAAGCTACAGAAGCTTTTCAGATCACAATACAAGATTACAATAGGCACTAGCCAGACAGTTGTATGCTATATTTTCAATTGCAAATTGGCTTTTACATCAGGTCAATATTTGTCATTTAATTCACTCATTTATTTTCCCCTCATGAAGAATAAAATTCCTGCTAATGTAGGAAAATGACACTGCTGGAAAAAAAAACCCGAACAAACATATGCATGTTTAGCACTACAAAGCTGGTGTGAATTTGTACCTGTACTGTGCCTGACTCCAACCACATTTGCATGCTTTTTTCACTTTCTGTGCTGGGTTTTCAAAGCTACCTACTTGATTTGGGCACCTGGTCTCCATGGTGTTCAGCTCCCTTAGGCAGCATTGAAAATCTCAGCTTCTATTTCTCTAAGAGTAGGAATCATTTTGACAGAGTAAAAATGCAGGGACCTTTGCTTGGTTAAGGTGCTGCAGAGTCACACAGTATGTGTGCATACATGTGGATCAGACTTTCATAAAGAAAAAAAGTCACCGCACTCTGTATTGTCCTGAGGACCCCTGACCACGAGCAATGTGTAAACTGCTCCTTTTCCAACACTTAGCTGCTACCACTCTCTTTCTCCTGCCCCCTTTGGCAAAATTAGAATAGGATTTCACCCACTCAGTTCAGCAGAAGAGAAATTATGTTGAGCTTAATGAATGTTTTATTCAGCAACATGATAAAAGTATTTCTCACTGTCATATAGTCTGTTATGGGTCTTTGTCACACATTCGGGTGTTGGCAGGTTGTGACTGGGAACCTAAAAGCAGCATTGCTTCCATGAAAACCAGAATAATACGTAAACAGAAAGTGAAACTAATAATCAGCGTACTTTCTTTGTTCAAATGAAATGAAAGCAAAAATAAAAGCAAGCAGCATAAATGAGGAAACGAGTTAACTTGTACCATTCCCCTCTCCCAGTTTTAGCGATTTTTAGTAATACTGATAATGCAGAAAAGGCCATTTAAAAAAAATCTGCTTAATAGTCTCTAAATTTCCATGACTGATCTTTCTTCCAATGCAACCATAATAATGTCACAAATACTCCTTATTCAACAAAGGCAGATTGAATCCTTCTCCCTTTACATTGCCTTTTAATTAACAGCACAAAGAAAAAGTTCCTTACTGACAAAATAGAAACAGAACTAAATAAACCATACATTGTCAAATTCTTGCCAAGGCCATCTTAGTATCAGCAAAAACAGATAGCAAACAGTGAAAACAACAATATTTAAAGTTCCTTGGCCATATTCTTTTCAGATCTCCTCATATTTCCTAGATGTGTGTGATATTGTGATGGTAAATGCAGCAGCATCAGACCAAACACTTGAAGCTGACAAACACTCAAAAGGGCAGACTGATCTCAGTTACTCACTACAACAGGACACACCCTTCACACCTGTCTTCCTCTGTACACACAGATTACTTGAAGACTTCCTGCTTGTAAACACCACAGTGTGGTTTATTTACAGAGTGCCCCCCCTCAGCTTTACAGCATTGTGTAGCACCTTATCAACAACAGCCCCCTAAATCAAGGATAGGAGAGGTCAGAAATCTCTCCCAGGACTAATTCTAACATTCTGTGATCCTCTTCCCCATGGGCCTTCCTTCCTGTGCCTTTTCTACTTTCTGGGCTAATGGGTTATAATTAGCCTTTTAGCTCTCTCCAGCCAACCCCAGTCTTATCAATTAGGCACAGCTATCATTGTGAAGTTTATGCCCAGACAACTATTTAGAGATGCAGTGACTAAAAGGTTAGTTCAGCTGTTGTTGCCCATCACTCTGTCATGCCCACATAGCAGAGTTTGTTGGAAACTGCTTTCCAGATTTCTGAATTGTAATTTTCTTCTTATTCTACTTCCAGGACAAGGTAACACATTTAATTTGACCATATTGTTTAACTATTTGACATCCATGTAGGAAATGCTAGAGAAGATATTGTTACTCTTTTTCAAAACAAAAGTGTTCACTGAATGGGACCCACTTTCTTTTACAGAGCTGGAATTGTAAAGGATGGTTTGAAAAACCTTTAGAAAGGTGATCATTTTCTATTAAGTTTTATAAGACTCTTTCCACTAGGCTAATATAAGTGTGACCTGAACCAAAAGAGGAAAAGACATATTAGAACCAAAGTTAGTTCTATGGACATGGGTGAAACATTGGAAAGGGCTCAGAAAAGAGGTACAAGAATAATTCAAGGTCTTGAAACCCTGTCTTATACCGAACAGTTTAGGAAATTCTATGTAGTTTATCGACAAGAAGATTAGGAGATGACTTGATTGTAGGATATAAGTATCTACATGGGAAGAAGATTTCTGATAGTAAGGGCTCTTTAATCTGTCAGAAAAAGGCATAACAAACCCCACGGGTTGGAAGGTGACGCTAGACAAATTCAGGCTAACAAGATGTATATTTCTTACAGCGATGACAATCAACTACTGGCATAATTTATCAAGGCAACTCCATCACTTGAAGTCTTTAATCAAGATAGGGTATCGTTTTAAAAATTATAGTCTAGCTCAACCACAAGATATTGGCTTCATGCAGAAATTACTAAGTGACTTTTTTTGGCATGTGTTATACAGGAGTTTAGGCTAGATCATCATAATAGTCCCTTGTGGACTCCAAATCTATGAATGTGGTGAAGGCCAATGCATCAGCTAGCCCCCCCCCCCCCCTCAACTTCATGACAGTGAATTTGTACCCAGTGCAAGGAGGCCATTTATGACCAGTTTTCATCCACTTTGCATTGGTCCAAAGTAGATGTAGCACACTAGAGAATATGAACCTATGTCTCTAAAAGGTCTACGTGCAGCTAGGGATTCCAGACCCTCGTTATGAAAGCCACAGCCACTTATCAGAAATGACCTTGCCTCCTGAATATACAGGAAAGACTACAGCTTCAATATGTCATGGTACCCCTTTCCTGGGAATGACTAAAGGACCAGTTATAGTGACTAGAGAGTACAGGACACATGAAAGGAAAGCAGGAGCTACGCAGCAAATTCTCATTCACACAGCTAGATTATCCAAATAATCCCATGTGGACTTTAAATGTATGAATGTGGTGAAGGCCAATGCATCAGTGCTGAGACCCTCTGGGCCAGATTCTCAGTTGCACCCAAGCAAAGTAGAGTGTACACTGCACACCCTATACATTGAGACAGAGCTAACCCATCCGATTTCCACATGCAGAATTTTTTGAAAGTGTGGTAGAAGAACATGAACAGATTAATGACCTGATTCAAGAAAAAATAAGTGAGAAAAAATAAAAAAGAAAAGTCATTTCCCAGCAGTGTAATATTCTGAGGACACCATCTTGCAAATACACACAAGTGACTTTATACACAAGTAGTCCCATTGAATTCAATTGGGCTACTCACATGTGTAAGTGACTGTAGGATTGGGGTCTTAGTTTTATAGCAATAGTTTGGGACTTTGAGAGTTTAATACATTTATGAACTCTCTTTACTAGGAACTGAATCACCCCAAAGTCCTTTTCCTTTTTTCTCTAGCTTTGCACCGGCAATATAACCAAGACCACTTTAAGCCTTATAAACAGAATGTAAGTTATACACACAAACACTATGCTAAAAAGACATTATTAAGGTTGTTTGCAGTGTCAGTGTAGCTGTGTTAGTCCCAGGATATTAGAGAGACAAAGTGGGTGAGGCAACATCTTTTATTATGATCTTTTAACTTTTCATTTATTTTAACTTATGTTGGTGAGAGAGAAATGCTAAACAACTGTTCCACTTCACATTTAACTGTGATGCTCGGCGAACCTGTACCAGACCTGAAGATGAGCCCTTATGGCTCGAAAGCTTATCTCTCTCACCAACAAAAGCTGGTCCAATAAAAGATATTACCTTACCCACCTTACCTGTCTATTATTAAGGTTGCAAAGTCAAGCACTCAAAATTTGAGAAATGCCAGAATTGAGGTTGTCTGTGCTACCAGCTCTGTATATCATGTGAAGTGTCGGACTGGGAATCTCTATAACTAAAAGCACCAAACTTTCCCCAAACTAGTTTGGCCAATTTCCATTGTGAAGAAAAGGGAATTTGAGAAAACAGGTTTGATTTTCAATGTAAAATGAGTTAATTTCAGAACAATTTTGGGTCAGGGAAAGCATTTACTGACAGAAATTGTGCACGATTTTCATTCTGCAAAAGTTCAAAATGTTACATTCCAGTTGGGCAATCATGGTTTATGAATTTATCATTCTTTCCCCATTAAACATTGAAGATCAGCATCCCCCTTTCCGCTGAGTATATTGATCCAATCTCTCAAGTATTCAGATAGAACTACTGCATCTGCAATCCATTAAAGTATTCATTTAGTATGACAGTTGGTCTAAATGAACCTCATGGAAAGTCTGGTCGTCTGTCTAATTTATATTTAATAGCAATATTCTCTTCAGTTTTAAATGCACATTTCCCTGTTTCTGATTTATTTGGAAACAATGATAAATATTAGCTTAGTTATTTTCTACCTAAGGTATGAAAATCAGCCTGGTTTTCCCTTTCTACTGTTTACCTGCTCCTTGGAAAGTTGTTGATGGTCCAAGGATAGCCTTCACAATCCACGTGTGCTTATATTTGCAACTAGCTGGAAGAGTTTTGTTGCAGGTAAAATTTAGCGTTACTATTGGCTCAATTTGGAGCTGGCCTACATCCCCCCACAGGGCTGCTATAGTACACTGGCTGGTAGCAACCACCCAGGGGCTACCCAATGCCCTTGGCATTCTGGCCACACCTCCTCTTTACCTCTAACATGATTCCTATGCCAGGGCATTGCAAAGGGGTTGGATCACAGCTCAGGATTTAGTCTTAGCTACTGCAGCTGTTTAACTCGATGGAATCGTTAAGGACATATTCTCATCCTTGTTATATCAGACCTTATAAAATCTTGTTTTGTTTAATTCCACCTTCTGCCCAACAAGCAGTTGATTTATATAAATGGGAACCATGAGTTTAAACCTTTTTAGCAAGAGACATCTTAACCTTATCCTTATTCCGTTTGACAATGGAGTACATTGAAAGTGGAGAAAATGAATAGATGATCAGTGTGTGCCAATCAGAAATAACACAATACTTTCTTATTTTAGAGGTTTCAATTTGAGGAGGTCCAGAGGGGCTGCAGATAAAAATCAGGAAAAATGGAAACTACCCCCCCCAACCCTACACACACAACTAAGATTAATTATAATAGCAAAAAATAAAAGAGTAACAGAAAATGGAGAAATCGTAAGGGACAACTGCCAAGCACCATCCCATCAGAAACTACTTTACATATAAGCAAAATAGAATTCTGACACAGTAATGTTGATAATGCACTGAGAGGGAACACAGGAATGTCAAGGAGCAGATCACAGGTAGGGATATTGGCTGGTCTGGTGAGTAGACCTGACTTTTTTGGTGGGGGGGCTGTCGCAGGGCAGAGGTATAAAACCTTTGGGCGTCCTGCTAAAGAGCCGCCTTCCACCTGCTTCCCTGTAGGGTGGACCAGGGCCCTTAGCAGGGAGCCCAGCTGCAGGCCCTAATGAGGACAGGCTCAATGTGATCTGCTGAGCCTAGTGGAACCAACTGGGTTGATGACTGGGAAGGCATATACATCCAGGGAAGAGCTCAGGAGGGGGGTGAGCCAGGCAAGAAGATAGGAGGGTTGAGGTTCTGTCTCTGCTGGCGGACGCAAGCCTCAAAGGCCGGAGGACCCAGTGAGGGGTCGGAGAGGGGACAGGTGTTGGGGGAATTGGGACCATACAGCCACTGTAAATAAAAGAGCATGGGTGAAGCACCTGCAAGAGGAGTCTGAAACCCTTTCTTTGGCCAGCTCAACACAGGACACAGGGACAAGGGGAAGGAAACCTATGTCACCTTGTGACGGGCTGAATTAAAAAACCCTAACCTGTTCTGTTTGAATTTAAACAGATTTTTCTCATTTCTCCCCCCGCCCCCCTCGCCCCCAATTAAAAAACAACAACTAAATGTTCTGGCAAAATATTTTTGGTTTTGGTTTGTTTGACATCATTTTTGGGTGTTTCTCTTTTTTTTTTTTTTTTTAATAAGCAGAATTTTGAAATGAAACCCCATTTTAAAATGAAAAGTCAACGTGTTTTGTTTCAAAGTAGCTGAAATAAAAATATATTTCAACCAAAAAAAAAATTCCTTTTTCCCATCTCGCACCATCCCAACAGAACTATTCATTGAACTCAGCCTGAATTTGCTAATAGTTGTGGGTGCCCTAGAAATGCATTTTCTGGTGAATTTACTTTTTGCCTAAAACATTTTGCCCAGGATTACTGGTAAACCACATTCTGCTCACCAGGGTTAGAACTAAAACATGGAATTCTATCATTAGCTGCTTTTGTATGCAATTATGGACATATCTACTTTATTCTATTCTGTAAAGGGACTCAGCATGTCAGTGCTGATGGGTTGTCAGGTGTGCCATATACGAGCACCTGTCAACCCAAAGAAACTTTGGATGAAGTGTTTTATCTCAGTTTGATGGATAGCACATGCATCATTAGCACATGCATCAAAGAAACCATTGATGCTGATGTGCTTTCTCTTGTGAAGGGACTGGTATTAAAAGGTACAGTGTTGGATCATAAGAAACCCAAGTTTACATCATTTGTTTCATATCAACCTGAGTTATCAGTGACTTAAAGTAACATCTTATTGGGAATGTGAGTGATCATTCCAAAATTACATCATTATCGCTTTTTGGAAGCTCTTCCAGAAGATCAATTTGGCATTGTATGGATCAAGGCCAGAGCCTGCAGTTGTCTGGTTGCCAGGGATCTACAAAGACATTGAGATGAAGTCTAAGTGCTGTAATATGTGTCACCAAATTCAGCAAGATCCAGGCACAGCTTGTCTACATCTTTGGTCATGACCTCAAACTCCTTACATGTATTCATGAGAACTTTGCCAGACCTTCAGAAGGTTATATGTTTTTGGTCATAGTTGATGCTCATTCAAAAAGGCCAGAAGTTTTCAGAATGACTTCTATTACAGCTACCAAGACCATTGGACATCTTCATACCTTGTTTAGCCAATTTAGTTTACAGTTGGTGAGTGACAATGGACTTCAATTCTGTTCAAAATAATTTCAAAAGTTCTTAGCTTCAAATTGAATTCAGCACATACATTCTACTCCTTAATACCCTACTACAAATGGATTAGCGGAACACTTTGCACAGACGTTTAAGAATGCCTTAAGAGCTAACAAGTTTATTTTGAGTCACCAACAGAAACTGGACAATTTCTTGCGTGTCTACAGGAACACACCACATGATAATACCCAGGAGTTACCTGCAACTCTTTTCTTGAATCAATCCTTGTGGAGCTATTGGGACCTGCTATGGCCTCACGTTGCCTCATGTGAAGCCAAATCCCAAGCTATGAAAATTGATCCATGTGAGATCAGTCATCTTTCTTTTAAAGTCAAAGACTTAGTGTGGGCTCACAATTAATGGATAGCTGGAGAAATTGTAAAAGGAATGGGGCCTGTTTTGTTCATTGTAACATTATCCAATAGTATTTTATGAAAATAATATATGGACCAGCTGTAGCCTCAACAAGTACCAAGTCCAGGGATATTCCAGTAGAGCTTTCTGTTTCTCCAATGGAACCTCCTTCCATTACAACTCCTAATTTTGATGACTTGGTGAAAGAAAATTTGGTACCAGATCCAGTTGATTCCATATCAGATGAAGCCGATTCCTTACCATCAAATGTTCCTATAGTTTGGGACATAGCCACACCTCCATCACCATGTAACCTCCCCCCCCCCCCAAAATGTGAAAACCAGTTGTGCTCTTGAATGTATAAATTGTTTAGTTAATGAGTTGCTGATCAATCTAATTCTAATCCAGAGTAGAATAATCCCTTGCAATTAAGAGTCTGCAATAGTGGACCCACAACTTTTAGTTAGGTTATATAACATTTTATGTTAGTCATGTAAATGATGATGTATATTTATTTGGAAAGTTTTTTTTAAAATAGGGTTGAGGAATGTGATTCTTGTCATTTAAAAATTTGAGCATTCCGCCCTCCCTAGCGAAAAGCCTTGCTTTCAGGTCAGTTTCTGTTTTGCAGCCCAAACATTAAAGTATCTGCAGCAGCCAGCTGTGTTTCTATCAGCTCTCTCTGTGTCTTTGTCTATCGCCTTCCCTGCTGGATCCATATATAACACCTGAAAATAGAAAAGTACACAGCTGAGTTTTGAAATTTGATTTATATTGCTTTGTTATGATTGGCCAAATAAGACATATGGCTTTTTTTCATTCTTTGATTGGATGAGCATGCAAATATATTTGGCATCAATATTACTATATTAAAATTTCAAATTTGGTTTCTGCAGCAGTTCTACATACAATTTTAGAATTCACTTTCCATAAACATTGGCAAAATGTAAAAACATCACACGGATGCTCATGAAAAGGGGATTCAGAAAGGATATTAACATGACGAAAACAAATTCATTAAAAAATTTAAGTGAATACTTGCAAAATGCTTATTTTCAGCATTTACTCAGTTTCCGTAGTTTCTCTTTTATAGCAGGGCTTTCTGTGCTGCTATTATAGTCACCTCAGTAGTTAGTAAGGAGAATAGCTATCTCCAATTCAGCACAGGTAAAGTGTGAAATCAAGTAACCTGAAGAAGTGAGGGTATTTGCCTATGATCAATACCCTGGGTCATGTTATAATTCAATGAGAAAAGGGGTCAGATCCTTTACTGATAGAGGCACAGGAATTAAAGACCTGAGGATTATGATATCCTTACATGGGTACTATTCAGGCAGTCCCATTGAAATCATCAGGACTGCCTGAAGTGTAAGATATTTCTCAGTGTGTGTAGGAGTATCACAATCTACCCTTAAATGTTTTCTTGCAATCTTTCCCCAACCCCCACCCCTCATTTAAGGGTAGATTAATAGGTAGCCATCTTATAAATGTCTGTAAATGACAGATCTCTGTTCATGCACATGGCAATAACACTGTAAAGGTGAAAAGCCCTATTTTTAGTTTAATACTTAATTTTACGAAGGACTAAATCTGTACCACATAGTACCTAACAGCAGTATAAATAAGCAGTAAAGTTCACATACAATGTTATAACTTGGTTTCAAAGGTTGCAGTGAGTCCTTTTCTATGTCCTGAGAGGACTGCTCATTAAATCTACCTAATTAGGATATTTCTATCTAGATGCATAATGCATAATGTACCTCATACATGGCGCACAGCTTGGTTTCTAAAACTAGCTTTAATTCTGAATTCCATGAACAGCACTTGTGAAAAGGAGTAAAACTGGATATAGCTGTCTTGGCTATTTTGTTTGATTAAGTATATGGAAGAAAATGTTATTTTCACACAGCAAATAGAAATTCTCATTTTAAAGGCTTGCCATAAATAATGCATGTGGTATTAACTGGATGTGTCCAGGATAGGAACTCAAATACTGGGACCTGCATACTCAATAAGCTTAGGGGCATGAAGGATACCCACTTTTGCTTAAAGCCATACCATCATATTCTGAGCTCATCAGGTTTCCTTGCACTCATTCCCGAAACCTTGGTGTTTATAGTCAACTCAGACTCTCTGGGTCCTCATATCCAGGCTTGGAGATTAGTTCTGCATAGCATATCTCAAATACAGCCCTTTTTATTCATCCACATAGCCAAAACTCTCATCCAGGCTCTCATCTCATATCTCAATTACTGCAACATCCTTTTCAATGGCCCTGACAAATGCAATTTTGCCCCATTTATATCCATTCCGAATAGTGCTGCAAAGATCACCTTCCTTTCCCATAACTTTGACTGTGTCACCCCTCTCCTTGCATCCCTCCACTGGCTCTTTATTGTACAAACACAAGCTGCTTATTTTCACTTTCAAGGCCCTTCACCACAACCTACGCACACCTTACTTATCAGCTCTTATTCATTATTGGAAGTTCAACTCCCACCTCCAACTGGCCCATGATGCCAGCCCCCCTTGTCCACTTCTTAAATTTTAAGACAAGAAAAACTCAGATGCTAAATTTATATTAGTGATTCAGGAGGGAGATTTTCAGACAGGCTTACCATTGGCTTATCTCTAGTCTACTGAAGTCAATGGATAAATTTCCATTGCAGATCTAAATGCTTCCATTGAAGTCAAGTCAATTTTGAAAAAAAAAAATAACACTCTCACAAAGAACAAAATTTACTCTCAGGGCCAAGCTACATGAAAAAGTTGCATCAGTTCAACTTAGACCTGGTCTACACTTAAAAATTAATTCGATCTAGTTATGTTGCGCAGGACCATGGCAGATTTCATGCCCTGAGCCCTGTGGTGAGGTCACTGTAGACATGGCTAGGTTGAGAGAAGAATTCTTCCATCAATCTAGCTATCATATCTTGGACAAGTGGATTAATTATATTGATTGAAAAAACCCTTTTGTCGATGTAGGAAATATCTACACTATGGCACCACAGTAGCACAGGTGCAGCGGTGTAGTGTAGACATACCCTAAAGATGTAATTTTAAACTGATTTAGTGAAACCAATGCAAATCCTCATAGCTTGGTTTAAACCATTTTATTTTAATTGAGCTTGAGTTAACGGGAAATACATTTAAGCTAAAACAAAATAAATTGTGGAAGCTGAAATAAGGGGGTCCACACAGGAATTTGTATCATTTTAACTAAATTGATTTATAAACCATTGTAGATGAAACTCCTGCAACTGACTCATGTAAACAAGGTCTCAGTTAAGTAGTGAATCAATTTTCCAGAAGACTGTGAAGCATTCTGCCTTTCAGGGGTGATAGATTCTGAGCATGTAATTGTGATATATCTGGCATTACCCTCATGAGTAGGGACTTTAACTTTGGTGTCCTGACCATATTGCCATTTGGATAATTATATTCTTCCTTCCCAGATTCCTTCTAAATTTCCATTTGGAAAAAGTATTCTTTCTCGCTTCCTTTCTTAAGTATGAGTAGTTTAACATATGTAGTGTTTTCCTCAGCAATGCCTGCACTAAAGTGGTGGAAATTAGCTTCCCCCCCCCTCACTTTTTGATTATTTGTCACTGGAAAAAAGGTGGAGAAAAAGTTGTGGCATTTTTTTTTAAATGTGAAATTTTCCCTACAAATTTGAAAAAAAAAAAAAAAATTATAAAAAGACAGTGTTGACAAAAAAAACTTCCACAGAAATTCATTGTAATCAAAACCCCATTTTTTGACAACTAGAAAAAAAAACAAATAGAAAAATTTCAACCAGCTCTAGTCTGCTCTTTAATGGTGTGTGAAGGCTACCATCAGGGCAGTCTTAGATTCTAAGACAATCACCAACATCATTAAAGCCCATGGGTGTACCAAGCAATAGCCTTCAGGCTCAACACAATGAGTATTCAAGCCCCTTTGTACAAACAGCTGCAGCGGCAACCTCCCAAGGTAATAGGTCATGTGGTAATAGGCCAGAGTGAACCCAGGCCGATTAATGGGGGAGTCTCTGAGGGCCTAGAAGATTGCCTTCTGGCTGTGTATGTGTTAGAGCCAGAAAGCCAGAGAAGTTGTGTGCATGACCCTAAGGATACGTGTAGACAGCAACTAGGCGA
Organism: Dermochelys coriacea; assembly: GCF_009764565.3. Taxonomy (NCBI): domain Eukaryota; kingdom Metazoa; phylum Chordata; order Testudines; family Dermochelyidae; genus Dermochelys; species Dermochelys coriacea. Next base: position 119,443,004 of record NC_050072.1, read on the forward strand.
TGTGATTCCTGGCTTGGGTAGACATACACAGGCAAAAGCAGTAAAGATAGCAGTGGATCTGCAGTGGCATGAACAGCAGCTTGGGCTAGCCATCCGAGTACAATTATTTCCATCACCCTCGGTGCACACTCAGGGGGCTAGCCCAAGCCGCTGCCTATTCCCCTGCAGCCACACCGCTATTTTTAGTATGCTAGCTCAAGAAGAGTTAGCATGTGTCTCTCTACGGGAGCTGGGAATCACACCTCCCAGCTGCCGTGTAGGTATATCTTAAGAGAAAGCAGAGGGACAGAACTTATCAGGCACACAACTCCCTGCAGTGGTAGACTTGGGGATTTTGAACAAGGAAACTACCTGCCATTTGTTTGTTTCTAGTGTGTTCAGGGAAGCAGAACTATGCGTATTTTTTTAAAAAAAACAATCAGGAATAGCAAAGCAAGCAGAATAAATAAGACTATACCTCACTTGTACCACCCATTTCTCATCTTAACAGAAACAACACTTCAAGGCTCTGAACTGTGGCTAACCACTTGGGCCAAAAAAGCAGCATAATTTTATACAAAAATTGAACAGAGCATACTGAAATCCTTCAGGGTGAAAAGTACTGTGTACATCTTTGAAATTCTTTTGACAGTCACAACTATCTAAGAGTGGGGGAATCTATATAATGTAGTCATACTATCATGACTGTTTTATTTAACTAATTAATGTATTTATTGAAATAACATATACATTGCTAAATTACCTGCAAAGGCACAAATTAATATTATTGTAATTTAAATTTAGCTGAGCAAAAATTCTTATGTAGCAAGAAAAAGTAATGCAATTTCCTTCAAAACCCTAAGTTCTCCCACCTTTAAAATAGAGTGTGCTTTCTGCAAAGCTTCTGTAATAGAGGAGAGTAATATAGATGGATTTCTCACCATGTTTCTTATGTTTTGTAAATTCTATTATTCCAAAGTTTGAGTTGGGTGAACACTGCCATATGGTAAAGCAGCAGTCCCAGTGACACACAGGCGAGTCCATTTGGGAATTATCAAACAATCTAAAAAATCAGATATAAACACCAAAAACTAGTTCTTTTTCATCCTGTGAGAACAAAGGGAGCTTTGCATGCATAGAAATGCTTACAGTTTTGGCCTGTGAAGCATATCTGCTTCTCTCATATTTTTGACCCCTAGACACAGTATCATACAAACTGTTGCTCTGAATAACAATGATCCTGTCTAGCAGCGGGTATATCCACGCAGTCCACAAATGAATACATACTCTTCCAAATCTGTAAGAGATACACTGGGTATATTGTAGCAGATGAACAGAAACAGAGCAACTAAGTTATTCTGCTTAGTAAACAGAGACCTGCAAAAATATAATGTAGGTAGTATACAAACCAGAGTTATGCTGTTTCTGTACAGAAAGAGAAACCCCATACTTTCAGTCTGAATGACTTTTGATGTATTAATGAAAAGGCAAGAAGGAGCCCATGGGGATCTATGGCTATAGCTCAAAGATATATATGTATGTTAAAAATGTATATAGATTAGGGGAGAGATTTTTCAAAGGCACAAATGGCAGGTAAGCACCTAACATTGATTTTTCAATAGGAATTGTGTGCCTAACTCCCTTAGGTCTCTTTGAAAATCCCATTCTAGATTTGCATGTCACTTTCCTTCTTAGGCAATGATCCTGCAATTAGATGGGCTAGTGCATAATCCAGTGCTCATGTAGAGCCCTGTTGACTTCAGTGACTCAACTGAGGCACAAGGGTCCATCTGCATGCAGGTCACTGCAAGATCTGGGCTTTAGTTTGCAACTCCTTGGACAAGGACCATGTTATCTTATGTGTTTGAATAGTACCTAAAGCAGTGAAACAATGGGGCTCTGATCCAGACTGAGGCTTATGAGTGCTGCTGTAATATAAATATTTAATCATAATCATTGTGCTGCTCACAATTAGCACATTGACATTCAGAACAGCCAGGTGTCTTCTTGCTAGATACTATAGCTGGGTGAAATATTTATTTTATTTTTTGATGAAAAGTGGCCTATTTACTAAATGTACAAGTGACTTTTTTAAACAAAAAAATGAGTTTGTTCCTTGAAAATATTTTGGGTTTTTTTCATTGAAAAACTGAAAATTTTCCATAAAAAATTATAACTAATGATTTTCCCCTTACATTCCCTTGACATTTTATTTTATTTTTTCTGGAAAATACTTATTCTTTCCTGAGCAGCTGTACTTTATGCACATGCAGTGAAAGGTGGGTACATCTGAGTGAACCTCAAATGGATTGAGACTTAGGATTGGTCAAGTATCTAAAAAATCCTGTCTCTGCAGAATCAGGCAATTCAGGAGAACAACCTTCTTTATGAAATTTTTGGTCCTGCTGAGATTGCAAGTGCTGCCAGGATAGCCTTTCATTCAGAAGTGTATTTCAGCATGTTTGCTGCTGGACCTGGCTAGAACCAGATAATGCCAAAGCATGTGTAAATAAGAAATAAATATTAATTTAACGTGATCTGAGATTGTCTGGAAACTCAGTAAAGATTTATTTTTCTATGGAAAACTGGGTTTTCAAATAAATGATTTTTTTTTGTGAGAAGTGTCTTGTGTTTTGTGAGAAGCTGGTGTGGATGACCCCACCATGAGCAGTGGTCCGGGATCAGCAGTGGTGCCCTGGGCTGCCCACCCTCAGCAGCAGAGCCAGGGACCTGAACCCCACCCCTGCCCAGAGCAGCAGAGGTGGGAGGACCCGGGCAGCCCCCTGCCTGGAGCAACAGTGGCAACTAAGCCCCAGGCACCGCCCCCCGCCCAGACCGGCAGTGGCAGTGGGGCCCCAGGGCACCGCCCCTCTTCCTGGAGCAGCAGTGACAGGGTCCCAAAGTGCCCATCCCCCCCAGGAGCAGCATCCATGGGAGCTCCCCTCCCTAGCACCTAAGATTTAGTTCGGGGTATTTTTTGTAAAAGTCATGGACAAGTCACGGGCCGTGACTTTTTGTTTATTGCCTGTGACCTCTCCATGACTTTCACTAAAAATACATGTGACTAAATCATAGCCTTATCACTGATCATTGCAGGGCAAGCTGTATTGCTAATTTGGGGTGACATTCTTGCTCCACTAAAATCTCTGTAAATTAGCATCTCTGATGAACAGGCCCAAGGATTATTATGATAAACACTCAGAAACAGGAAAAAATATGAGGAGTCCTTCTGGTACCTTAGAGACTAACAACTTCTTGGCCTATTCTCAACAGTCGACACGTCCACCTTAATTGAATTGGTCTTGTTAGCACTGGCCCGCCTCTTGGTAAGGCACCTCCATCTTTTCATATGCTGTAATATATATACTGCTTACTGTATTTTTCACTCCATGCATCTGATGAAGTGAGTTTTAGCCCAAGAAAGCTTATGCCCAAATAAATGTGTTAGTCTCTAAGGTGCCACAAGGACTCCTCATTATTTTTGCTGATACAGACTAACATGGCTGCCACTCAAACTCAGAAACAGAAGCACTCAGAAATTCAGTGGCCACTTTTGCAAACTTTGAGCCCATGCCCTATTTAGCATTGTGGAGGCAGAATGCCTCCAGCTACCACAGCTCAGGTTGCGCGCCCTCCCACTCAAGCCAGGTTCCTAGAACAAGTTGTCAATTCCCATTAATAATGTTTGCTCAACCAATGGTAATTTGAAGTGAATTATTTTCTATTGCTGCCTTGTGAGGAGTTTCTATTCTGAACCCCACTGGAAAAAAAATGCTACATACATTTTAATGGACTATCTAGCCTGTTTCAATGGTCTAGTTTTCACACTAAATTAGTGACGGATACATTTAAGGAGCTTCAGAGTTTGACACGAATGCTTTATAATCCTGGGTACAATTCAAACCGTATTATCGTCATTGTTCCATGGGAAAAAATGAGCTAAAGGACTTAGTGGTAAACAGCATGTCAACGTTTTATTTTTGTAACACTACATTGTTTGCTGGTGGTTGTATTACTGCAGAGTGAATACTGCATGGGTGTTGTTTAATGCTTGTGTTTTGCATATACTAGACGAAGGAGCAGGCTAAAATGGTATTGTCAGAAGAGACCTGGGGATGGGTCAATGTCCGGTGATGGGACATTGGGTCTAAATCGAGGCTACAGGTTCAAATTTATCCAGGTGGACTCTCACAAGCAACAGTAATGGGTTTCCATCTGACGGCTATTCTGTGGCTTGGGTGAAATGGGGTACAGCTAGGATATTCAAAGGAACCTGCTGGAGTGGGTGAATAATGGAATTTTCTGTTTACTGGCAATTCCAAAACAGTTTAAAAAAATCATTCTGGGTTAAATGAAATGTTTCAGTTTTGAGCATTTTTTAAAATGCTTTTTAATTACAAAATATAAAATTAAAGGAAATGTATAAACCGCAAGTTGTTTCAAATAAAAGATCAGAATGTTTCATTTATAGATTCATAGATACTAAGGTCAGAAGGGACCATTCTGATCATCTAGTCCGACCTCCTGCACAGCGCAGGCCACAGAATCTCACCCACCCACTCCTATGAAAAACCTCACCCATGTCTGATCTATTGAAGTCCTTAAATCATGGTTCAAAGACTTCAAGGAGCAGAGAAGCCTCCCTCAAGTCAACCATGCCCCATGCTACAGAGGAAGGCGAAAAACCTCCAGGGCCTCTCCAATCTGCCCTGGAGGAAAATTCCTTCCCGACCCCAAATATGGCAATCAGCTAAACCCTGAGCATATGGGCAAGATTCACCAGCCAGATACCCAGGAAAGAATTTTCTATAGTAACTCAGATCCCATCCATCTAATATCCCATCTCAGGGGATTTGGCCTATTTACCCTGAATATTTAAAGATCAATTACTTACATTTCAAAAAGGTCAAAACAAATTTTGACTTTTTTGTAATATTTTTACATGGGGGCGGGGGGTAAGGGATCAAAACAATGTCCTTATTGTCACAAAAATCAACATAAATTCATGAAACATTTTGGTGTCACCGAATCTGCAATTTTTTGCTGAAAAAAAGTTTTGGTTGAAAAATTTCACCCAAATCTGTAAGGGATTTAAGTTAGGAACCAAACACTCATTGAAAGTCATTTGGATTTAGGAACCTAACTCCCTTAGGTCCCTTTGAAAACTGCTGTCTGCTAGTCCTCATTCCAATTGCTAGTGACTGGGGGCCTAATTTTGACCATTCTTTTAAAAATACCACTGTAATTCACACCAATTGATACCCTTTTTGGCAGGAAGAACAGAGTTCGAGGTATCAATAGACTTGGAGACGTACTCCCCTCTTTCACAACTAATGGAGACCCATTCCTAATAACTTTAAGGCACATTGTCAAGGCAACTTGAGAAAGCTTTCAGTGGTGCTGCCTGTGGGGTGCTGTTTTGGTGGATAATGCTTTAATGCTTATAAAGCATGCCAGAGGTGTATATGGCATTCTACATCCACAAAGCTCAGCACAGTCTCACTGCATGGGAGTCACCAGCTCATTTGGACAGGGACAATACGGTCGTTGGAGCCAATTCTGAAACACATACTCTGCGTCAGTAGCTGAACGGACAAAAGTGGGAATACTTATGTGAGAAAGGCTTAGCAGAACCAAGACCAGGAAGAGGCAAGGAAGTAGGAACAGGCAGTTATCAGAGATCAGGAACAGAAAGCAAAGCAAAAGCAAGTACATTTCAACCCCTTTCAGTCCTGAAGTCTTTTAAATAATTCGTACTTGAAAACCAGGTCATTTATAAAAAAACAGTTGACAGTTTTAAAAAAAGGAACACACTGACTATGAAATTGGATATAAAATACAGCCTTCTCTTCAAAATCCAGAGCAACGGAAAAAAAGAGACAGCTCTTTCAAATCAGATACCTAAATATCTTTGTTTCCATTTCCCTCATTATACATGTGTGTTTTTATGTAATATATGAGTTTGCTGTGACAGTTCTAAATAATTTACAAAGTGCCCTTGTTAGATGTAGTCCTAGTTTTAATTTGGCTGCAAGTAAGAGTTAATATTTAATGTGAGTGGCATTAAATGACATCATCAGATTTCTGTGAACTGAACTGATGTGAGTGAAGCTTTTGGTGAAATTCTCTCTTAAAAAACTTGTAATGAATATTACTCAAACATAGATTTTGGAGCATTTATGGATTTTATCTTTCTGAAACTAATTACCCTTTGGTGATTTCAAGCAAGCTTTCATAATAACTCATCTTTTCCCCCAAAAATGAAAAAAAATGATGATTGGGAAGAGTGCTGGGGGAACTGTATTATAATCAAGGTTAAATAATCAGATGCGTAACTCATCGCTTACAAAATGCCTGATTATGTGCTAATCAGGCATCCAGTAAACTGCATTGGTAGCTTTGCTTTGACTGCATTTAAAAATATTTTGTTACGTAGATACATAGCTCACAAACAGAGATGGAAGGATTCATTATGCAGCTTTGTTTTAATCTATCCCTCATTGCATCCCTCTTATGCTCACTCTGAGATAAAAGGTGACCCTGTGACATTACTTTATCTCTAGTATAAATAGTCAAACTTTTTCTCAAGGGAATAAATTCTAGACTTTTCATTTTGCCTCTTGTTTTAAAAAATTCTTCAGTTATCGGTGACAGCCACTTTCTATCATTTCTTTCCTCTGGAAGCAGTTGGTCAAAGTTTAGCCTTCACAGTAGCGAGCAGCCTGAAATAAAGAGCCTACCTGCTGTAGATGCCGATCTTTTATTATTAATTATTATTCCTTTAAAAATTAAAATGTAAAACCTATTGGTAAGGCAAAGTATATATGTTGACTTTAAAACAGCCTGCACTATAATATGCTGGGCTACACTGCTCATCAGTCACTATTATGCTCACCCCAAAATATTGTAGCCTATAGTACTTCAGCTAGCTTTGGAAAACAACAAACAATCCAAAACAAACAAAAAGTGCCTTGACATTTTTCTGCACCACATTTGAATTCCCTCCTAATAACTATGTGACATGAATGTAATGAGGCAGTGACGTGGCAGAGAATGTAAGAGCAGAATTTCAGGCCAATTCCTGGATGTGGGGCATTAAAACACCCAGCTTTCTGGAGCAATATCAAGGATGCTTTTTGACAGCAGCTTTAGGCAGTGTTGTTATTTTGGCCACAGCAGGTTTGCTGAAATATGCAGCAGTGGCAATAAAAAAAATATGCAATATTTATAGGAGAAACAGAGCCCTGAACTGCAATGAGACACCGGGGAAAAGACTCGGGACACAGGCCCTCAGCCAGTATCTTCCCCTCTAATTCCTTCGACGGATGAATGAATGAAAGGTTTGTATGGTTGGCATCCTTGGGAGAAGTTTACCTCTGAGAGAAACTTGTCTCAGTATTTCCATCAAATATGGGATTCATACCTGGGGCTCAGACAGGATTAGATTGTGACTCCTGGCACAGCCTCAGCAAGGGAAGGCATGTAAATTCCACTTACTCCCTTCCACCTGATCAAAGAGCAGTGTGAGGGGTGTGGTGGGGGATGGGTAGGTGTGCAGTATAGTCCATGTTGGGCTACAAAGGGAAGGTCCTCCACACACATGTGGTCCAAGTCACAATCTAGCCATGTCTGACTGTTTCCTTGCTGAATTGGGGGATATTTGCATTGGGATTTATAGTTTTTAAACAACACAAAACAAGTTTTTTTTCCTTACATCTTACATAAAAGGATGCTTTTAAGAGCAGAGAGCAATACTGTCTGTTTCATTCTAACTACATTTGGAATGATATCACCATCAGCCCCCTAATTCATCCCCTCAAAGGACTCTAGAGTATTAGGACACCTAAAAAAAGTGGTGGATCTTTACACTACCACTTTAACACTAAGTCTTCTACGTACAGAACTTTCCAGAGTCAAATGAAATTCTACTTATAAATACTGACATGCCCCACAGATTCCACCACCAGTTATTTACTATTTATGAGACAGTACCTTGATTTGACTAATAATGGATTATAATTTGAGATGCTTACCTTTTCTATCCACTGCTCACTTGGTGTGTGCATGCATATACACACACCAACAGCATTATTAAACCAGAGCTGAAAAACAGCTGCTTTTTTATTCCCCTCTGGTGCAATCCATTTATTGACACTTGCAAGTGGGATCATAATTCTACACTGCTGCGTGACCCATATTTTATTAAAAAAAATCTACACCGAACATCACCAGAACTGACAGGTTTCTAATTCATAAATCCAAGGTAAACTTGGCTTGTTGCAACATATTCCCTAGGGTGCATGAATGCAAGAGCTTTTTCCAATATAATGATGATAGTCTGTCAGAATTCAAATGGAAACTGAACTGTACCAGAAGCCAAGCTTAGTGAGCATATAAAAGGGAAATGTTCTCCTAATAAAATTATAGATTTCAACAGGAAAAAAAAATAATTTGTTTCTTTTAATGGACAGAACTTTATGAGTTAAAGTGAGATTTAATGTAGTACAATTTTAGCTTAATGGATATACCAGGTAACGTCTAGGATGACATTGCTGTTAAAAGTAATATTTACATGAGAAGCACATTTGGAAGTTCTAACAACATTACCAACACTTAATTTAAATTCAGTTGTGGGTTAAGGAGGAGTAAGGTGCTTAATTCTCCAAGCGTCTGTATCTGGGGGTCTGAAATTGCTTGATCTTCAGCAAAAAATCCAAAAACCCCAAAAAGATATTTCTGTGTTCATCCTTGAGGTCACTATTATATAAATAGTTGCTGTACGGGATTATGCATGGGCCTTACACCTACAAATGGGTATATAACCAAAACACACATACCTACTAGGCCTGATTCTCATTTACACTCTCCTGGCCTGAAACTGTAAAATGGGCATAACAGTATTTAGGTTGATTGGAACTTAGTGTGAATGAGAATTAGGGCCACTCTATCTAATAGACACAAAATTAAATTTTCTGCATTGTCAAATCCTCATCCAATTGAAGTCAATGGAAGTTCAGCCATTGACTCCAATGGGATCAGGGTTTGATCCTATGTGCTCAAATGGCCATAATTTGTGCATAACTAGTATGCACCTAGTTAAAGAAGAAAGTTTTATTCACCAGCTTGCCCCAGTGATGGCTCTCTCATCTGAAGGATTTACTAATGGGGATACTGGATTTGAATGTGATTCATTTCCCACTTCAACACAACATGGATGATAATTGTCTTGGGGGAAAGTGAGAGGGATCTGTGAGAACATCACCCCTGTTCCCCTCATTGGACTCCCTACATCCTCTCTACTTCTGACTCCAGCAGTATCATCCCCTTTCCTCCAACCTGATTAGTTCTAGATCATTGTCTAGACTTCATACCAGAGAGGAGACTTTTCCATTCAGGTAGGCTGGAAGAGCTCAGCAAAGAGGCCACCATAGCAGCTGACATACACGCTGAAGCTTTGGCTGCAAAGTAGGCCACCTTACAGTGCAGTATATTTGGAAGGAAGGTTACAGAGATACTCTGTGTGTGCATGGGACGGGGTGAGAAGGCAGAACAGTTTGTGAGATGCTGGGAGATGTCCAGGTATTGGAGAAAGCTAGGAGACCTGCAGAAAGGGAACTTCAAAAAGTTCTGGTAAGTGTAGTTAAACTTGCAAATATCATCAGACTTCTAAACTGCGTATTCACTAGTCACATCACATTCCCTCAACTCTCCTTTCACTGCTTATATTGGTTAGGGTTAGGCATATGTGAATCCTAACAGGTCTTCGGGACTCAAGACATTACTTTCTCACATTGTAAAAATAGTTTAAAAGTAGTCAGACACACATTCAATTGACTTCCAAGATGTGTTTTCCATCCTCTCTCCTACTCTATGGACCCTAACTAATCTCAGTGGTCCAGTATGACCTCATATTCCTGTCCCGTTGCCCAATCAGATTAGTGCCATTTGCAGCAATGAGTACAAATACAATACAAATCCCATAAGTCTCCCTAAACATTTGTAGGCAGTGGAACACAGCTTTTTATGAGCTACAGCTCATTTATTTGTCATCAATTCAGAACATCACTGGCACAGATTCTTAATTATTTTAATAATAGGAAAAGGAAACGTATAAAGCTCAGAAAAAGAGCAGTCTGCAACTGTTCCTCTAGGATGTCTATTGCAGCTTGTGCATGTGCCTTAATCTCTGAACAGAGAAGGAAGATGCATAAATGGATAAATAAACACCATGTTATGAACTCTGGGTTCCTATTTTGATTCTCTTTTCATGTGAAATGTTTAGAATTTTTTGTTTTAAACATTAATCTGTAACTACATCAAAATAAAAAAGGAGTTAACAGAAACTTCAATGAGAACAACCTTTATAAATTTAAACTCATTCCAGACCTGGCCCTTTATAATTCTTTGTGTCTTGCAGCATGTCTTTTTTTTTTTAAATGGACTCAATAGTATTCAATGGAAATCTGTGGCAGAAAACAGCAGAAAAACATTCAAGGGACAATATTTGTGGGCCAAATGGGACTACTTATGGAATAAGGCACTATTCAATATGAGAAAAGTATCAGACAGGTTATATAATTTTCATTTAACACTGATTGGATTTTATATGCTTTAAGGACCATATTTTACCACCTTTACTTACATTGAATAATACCTTACACTACAAGTATTCAGTGGGGCTACTTGTGGAGTAAGATGCTACTCAGTGTGATTAAGAATGGCAAAATCTGCCCCCAAATTAGCAATAGAAGAGCTTTCCCATTGGAAAATATATTCAAATTTTCATATTAGGGGCCAGATAGTGTCCTGGGCTTTTTGTGGCCATGCAGGGTTATGGTAAGATGTAGGAACCCCCACTTTGCATGGTCTCCATTATAGGTTACCAAATTGCAGCTCTGCATGCTAGGGAGAACACATGGGCTGCTCTGCAGATGCTCTTCCTCCCCACCCTGGAGCAAGTGGAAGGAGAAGTGTGGGAAGTAGACAGAGCCATGGCTCTACCCCTTATGCACTAGCTATTGTGGGTGGCTGCACACCATGCAGGAAGAGTATTCTGCACACCATAAAGGCGTCACAGTTATTTCTCCACAACTATGTCCATGCCCCAGTCCCCGAAGCAAAAAGGGATCCACTGAGTCAATGATCTTCCAGTGATTGCCTGAGGCTATCCACCACCCCTTACACAGACTGTTGCCTTGAGGGCACAAGCTTGTCACAAATGAACAACAACTTGAATACAATTTAACATTGTGATTCTGCTACCTTTACTCATACAGATAGCACCTTACCCCACTGCCTTCATCGATGCTGTTCATGGAGGAAGGTGTTTTTCAACACAACTGCAGGTGTTGGAATCTGGTCCAATGAGTTTCTCCTAGAGTAAGTTACTAACTCTCAATGTGAGAAGGGAGCAGAATTAGGCACTCTGAGCACCTCATTTTCTACTGAAGTCTAGCAAGGATCAAGTCTTACTCGGTTTCCTAAGTTTCATACCAAAATCTATGTCCCTCCATATTGTAATGCAAAATCAGACATAAACATTGTGTTTTCTCTGATCTATAAAAACACTGCAGAAATATTTTGAATTAGAGGCAGATTATTCCTGGATGATTAAAGAAAGACAAATAAAATCAGCTAAAGAAAGAAGTTCACACTTAGGGATGTCCCTGACCGGTGGATGCTTTAACCAGTGTGTTTTGTGTTTTAAGACCATTATTTAGGATTCTCTGGCTTTATTATCTAACAGATTTGTTTTGTTAATATTGTTTTTATGGGGTGAACTTATCAGCATGTGGAGGGGGGAGACAGAAATCTTGTATGTTACATAATTTGTGAGTCTGAATTCCACTATTGTGTTATTTAGCAAATAAGAACTCAGGGAGATCTGAAATGCCTAAACTTGCAGTGAACTCTTTGATCTATATAGGCCCACAGCAAAGTTCAACATAATCTCCTAGAATGGCAAAATGCCTCAGTTCTGGTGGAGATTAATGGGAAAACTATAGGCAGCTGTTTGCAATCCTTAAGGCGATACTGAAATTTCCTGGCAATAAGTGAGAGGAATAAAAAAACTAACCCCTTCAAATTCATTGTTTTGTTCTCCTGAATCTCTGAGGAATACAGTGAGAACAATGCTGTTTATCTGATATAGTAACTTCTCAGCACATTAACACACAACACAGAAAGAAAAGGAGTACTTGTGGCACCTTAGAGACTAACAAATTTATTAGAGCATAAGCTTTCGTGAGCTACAGCTCACTTCATCGGATGCATCCGATGAAGTGAGCTGTAGCTCACGAAAGCTTATGCTCTAATAAATTTGTTAGTCTCTAAGGTGCCACAAGTACTCCTTTTCTTTTTGCGAATACAGACTAACACGGCTGCTACTCTGAAACACAACACAGAATATCCCCTGCTGTTTAGAGTCAAAGTGGTTTGTCTCTCCTCATTTCTACAGGCAAAGATGAAAAGTCTGATACTTGACACACTGCTTAAAAATCACATTTTGGACTTCATAGACAGAAAAAGAAGAGTTTTATGAGAGTCCCATGTTAGTTAACACAACAAACTGTCAAACTTTTATGTTCTGTTATTTAAGCCTCTATTAATAATATCTTCATTGCAGGACTAAAAGCCATAGACATCTCCTACAATAGTATCATCAGAGGAAGAATTCATAAGACATTTTTGGCCAGATTCTGCCATTTTTATTCATTTTGTTATTACTATTGTTATTTATTTGTATTGCAGTAGTGAAACAGGGCCACTAGTCACCGAATAAACATGTAATAAAGGTTTAAAGACTCTTACAGTCCTACCATGTCACAAGAGACAACAAATGGTGTGACAAAAGACAGGAGATAAGGTAACCTGAAATGATTATGTTTACTATAAGTAGTAGTCTCAGCTCAGCAACTGCTTAGCCTAGAGGAAGTGTTTTATAAGCAATAAGGCAGAGGTGAATTTTAAGAAAGGATATGAAGGAGGACAAAAAGGTGGCTTATTGGATTTTTATGGAGAACTCCTCCCAAATCTCAGTGGGTCCTGCTGAAGATTAGAGTGCTGGGTCAAGGTGGGAGACTGAGCCAATTCATGAACATCTCAGGACAGACTACAAAATAAACACACCTTTCTGCACCTATCTTCCATATTTAGGTGACAAAACAACATCAGAACTAAACAGCTATGGACCATGAAAAATGAAACTAAAAATGGATGTAATAAATGTTCTTCTGTGAATTAGTCCTGAATGGTTAATTGTGAATGATTTAAAGCATTTGAATACAATCTTCAGAAACAAGACAGCCTTATTCCTCGGAAGATGCTAAAATTGTAAAAAGAAAACAAACTATTATAGTATGTATGTATGGAATGTCATTTTACAAGACTGGCTCATCTAAAACAACAACAACAACAAAACTAATGAATATAATAATGTAGAAACCTTAAATGTGAAATGAAGTACTTCCACAAATAGTGATCCAAGATCTTCAACAGATATTTGGGTTTAATAGAATATAGGGTGCCTGAACTAGAAAAAAAATCGGAAGTGCTACTACATGCTCTAATGGCATCTCTGCCTGTGGGTGTGTCTACCCTGCAAAGAAAGCTATGTTCTTAACTCAGGTTAGCAGTTCAAGTAAAAGCCTATAAGAGTATGGGGGGCTGAACTTAAGCCACTAACCTAAGTGAAGAGGTGACTTACTGTTTTTTACTGCTTTTTTCCCCCCTGAGTTAGTAACACCTAGGAGCCGGGAAGAGCAATTGATAGGAAAGTCCCTCTCATTTCTTGCAGCCCCACATCATGCAGAAAGGATGGTGCATTTTCAGTCAGGTCACACATAGCAGCTGTGAGGGGGATGGACCATCTTGTGCAGATGGAATCTTCAATCAAACTCTAACAAGTCTCTCCTGGTCATGTGCAAACTCAGATTTTTCAGAAGTTTATAACTTGGCCATATTTGGATAAATTTTCATAATGATTACAAAAGGAACGTGCCTGGCACCAGGACAACTGCCCCTTCTAAATTTTAAGTCCTTGTTCTAAACCATGGAGCTGCTAGAACTTCTCAGTGAAACAGTTGTAGAAATTTTTAATATGGGAGAAATAACACTTTTCCCTAATCTTATTCTTGGAAATAGCTGATCCATTTTAGTTGATTTTATTTTTTTAAAATCAAGCTGAGGCAGACACCTGGCCTGGAAAATTTCAGCTCACCCAGTCAAAGTCTAGCAAAGTTATAAGCAACTGAAAACAAGATCTTATAATGGAAAGTGATGGACAACCTTAACTATAGGCAATGCTATTTGAGCCATCCATTTACACTGTACATATGCATGCCCAATATATTAACCATAATATATACTGGGCTACCATATTATGGTAGGTGTCAGGACCATGGGCAGCAGTGAACATGTGCTGAAACCATATGGAAGCTCTATGTGGTACTAAAAAGAATAAATTACAGTAGTACAGATGGTGATTAGAATATCTTTGTAACTAATCAGGCTATGGCATCTGGTCTACTGAAATGCACAGACTTCTAGACGGTATTCTATTATTTTATTTGATAATTAGACCTGACTGACTGTGAGAAAAGCCAATGAAACAAAATTTGCAGAGCACTCTTCAGACAAGGAACCACACTAAAGCTCCCAGTGTAACAAGCAAGTTATTAGTCTAAAATAATGATGATGATTAATAAAAGTTCTTCTATGTTCCCGGAAAGCTTAATTAACATCAGTAGGAAAATAATAAATATGCTTATCCAAATATAAACATAAATTAGTTATGACAGCAAGGAAAACAGATCTTTGATTTGTCTTGGAAATAAAATACAAGTCACAAAATAGCACTTGAAAAAAATTGTCTTCACAGTCTGATATTAAATAAGTCCATTTCAAAATATCATTGCATTTTCATGCCTAACCCAAGCTCCCCCACTCCTTTGCAACATGACAGCACTTTCTGTGCCTAGAACTGAAGCAAATCAAGAAGGATAAACAATCTTTAAAGGGTCAATTATAAACAAGGAACTTGAGTGTATTAGAAAATCAGAGGAGTTAGTGATAGAAGAGATCTGCTTGGTCATTTAGTCCATTCCCCTGCCAATGCAGGATTTCCCCCACAATGTATTTTTCTACTGTTTTGTCCAATCAAGTTTTAAATGGCTACTGGAGACTTCAATAGGAGCTAGATCAGGTTCCAAGTGATGGAGTTGCCAATACTTTGTGTGTGACATTAAGAAACAAATTCAGCCCTTTCCTCCATAGCTGTAGAAGTCCCTCGGCAGGGGAACTGGTGTCATTCTGCTGCTCAAAGGGCCTCTGGGTCTGGGGATGTACAGGTGTGTGCATTCTCTGAGTGGGATGCAGCCTTGTTCCATCAGAATCTATGCTATGCAGATTCTCCCTCCCTTCACCACTATATGTTTGATGGGGAAGGACTGGCTTCAGACAGCCAAGGCAATTACTTCATTCTTAAGACTGACATGGTCTCAGTGAGGCAGCCCTGCAGCCATTGAACAAATTCCTGTGACCATACTCACTTTGCATTCATATAGCAAAGCGACTCCAGCGAGATCTTGAGCTCAACATTTGCACCATTTCATTATTCCTTTTATAGGACACATTCACAGGAGAATTCCTGCTACTCCACCTAAATTTTCATTTACTTAGCTTCATCCAATTACACCTACTTACACTACAACCCTATATGCTCAGTGACCTGTGTCTTTCACAGTCTATTCCTACATTGTACCACTGGTTCCACAAAGAACTCATGATTCTCCTTTCTCTCTGCTCTTTCTCTGAAAAAAATTATGGAGTCTCGAGGCAGTATTTCCAGAATTTATGTTAAATTTTCAAAGTACCAACATGGGCTGTTGCTGTCATACCCAATTTACCAGAGATTGACAAAGTATTTCCTTGAAAGCCATCATTTCAGATTCTCCTTACAATACAGTGGCATGGGGTTCGGCATGTGTCTCAATGCATTCAAAGGTCTCTGACCAAGTCTATGTTCAAGAAGCAGATAAGCTTTTCTGAAGTAATTAAAACCGTGTCTATTTACTTTCTCCATAATCCTCAGTCACATTGCTTTCTTGGTGCCAGAGGCCAATTAAATTGGCAAGTACATGTATGTTCCTGAAGTTTAAGGACCAATTTAGGCAGGTTGACAGGCTCTATTCCTCTTGTGGATTGGATAATGTTCATAAGCTATTGCATATAGCATGATTTAATGAAAAAAAAATCCCACTTCTTGCCAATAGGGTGCCTTCTAATATGGAGTTTTATTTTTATAAGGTGTGGGAAATGTCACTTTGTACACTCTCAGATCATTGTGAAAATATTTAAGAGAACCAGCAAAGATTTTTTTTTAAAGTTTCCCATAAAAAGAACAGACACACTGAAATAAAAATGGTTAATGCACAGTCCTATTCTTCATCAGGGGATAAATTGATTTTGAGTAGTTGTTCACTGTTATTGCAGTCTGTGTCCTGGACAGTTTAATTGGGAAAGTAAAATACAAAAGTTCAAAAGGCCCTAGTAAGGTTTTGTTGCTAACTCAGCATTGTATTCCAAAATTCAAGAGACATTGTATCATCCTCTTCATTAATAATATATTTACTTACTTGTAGGCTAGTTCAGAGGACACTCTATATTTTTGCTTCTGAAAGAAGACCCAAATCATAGAACACAGAAGTTGCTAAAGTTGTGGGAACCAGATTTTCCATGTTATAGGAAATTCCATGATTTTTTTCCTGTTGTGGAATTAAAACAATTTTTTTTAAAATTTTCTCACAGAATGAAATTCCAAAAATAAAATAAAATATTTTGGGTTCATTGAAACATTTTGTTTCAAAAGTTTAATTCCTGTGTTGACTTTAAAATATATATTTCCTAATACAAAACATTGAAATGGAAATTCATTTTGAAATTAAAAAAGGAAATATTGGCATGCACCATTCAATTTTTCTTCAAAGCAAAATTTTGCCCAAAACTAAACATTTTGCAGAAATGTATTGCTTTCAACAAATTGGGATTTTTCCATGGAAAAATATTCCATAAGAAAATTTCTGACCAGTTCTGATCAAAAGACATTTTTGTTCTTGTTGCAAGTGAAACAGTTTAATGCACTTGGTAACAGTAATGCAAACCCAGGAGGAGATAGAGTTTTAGCAGAGGTTGTCTGACTGGTGACCATCACAAATTCTATAGTAATCTCTGAAGAGATCATTCAGCTAAATGGGCTGGAGCTGGCATAGAGCTAAAAATACGTTATCCATCAACTATGCTCTGGTGGTGGAGAGACCAGGTGTGAGAACAGCTTTGGACTTAGAAAACATCTAAAGGAGGAGTGGATGCATTGGTTGCAAAGATACTTCCTGACGGCACCAAAAGGGCTTTTTTCCCCAGACTAGAGGCCAGATGGCAAACTGGTCAGTAAAGGTGACTGCTGTGGTTTACATATTGCTGGTATAATCAGAGAAAGATGACTTGAGTGTGGAAAGAGAGATGTGCTAGTATTCATTATTTAAACATAGTTTCCTCCAGATAAAAGCATTGCCTTATGTTAAGGTTTAAAGAGTCCTACTTGTGGATCAGATTCTTGCCTGACCCTAACACAAGTGGAGGGGGGAAAAGAAAAATGTCACTAACCCTCATTCTAAGCCATAGTTATAAATAACCCATTAACCTGTTACACTCTAAACTATCTGTAAGAATTGATTAGCTGCCTATTAAAACATTAAATCATCATGCATCACCCCTCATAAGCTATTTAGCAATGGGCTCAATAGAAAGTGTGATCACAAAAAGCCCTATTCCAGGTGCAGTTTTTTGCCTTTGCACATATCCCATCCCTCTGCATGCCCCACCCTCCCTAAAAACTTAATACAGAGATGAGTTTTGGATTGTGTCCTAAAGTCAACACATTTGGGTTGATTTGAACTAAGTATGTGTGGAGGACGTGTTTTCCAAAGTCTAGGGCCCCTTACAGAAAACAGTCTGACAGTATGCAGAACCATAAGGGTAGCCTAAAATTCCTCCTTACTTGTAAGGGGTTAAGAAGCTCAAATAACCTGGTTGGCACCTGACCAAAGGAACCAATAGGGACAAAAGATACTTTCAAATCTGGGGGTGGGTGGGAGAGGGTTTGTTTTGGGCTCTTTGTTTCTGCGGTTGTTCTCTCTTGGGACTGAAATCCAGACAGAAATCCACCTTCTCCAACCTATCCTAATCAAAGTCTCCAATATTGCAAGGTAAGCCAGGCAAGGCGGATTAGTTTATCTTTTGTTTTGCTTGTGAATTTTCCCTGTGCTAAGAGGGAGGTTTATTGTTTATTTCGGTTTTCTGTAACATGAATTTTCCCTGTGCTAAGTGGGAAGTTTATTCCTTTTTTCTGTTATTTTAAGGTTTTGCCCAAAGGGGAATCCTCTGTGTTTCGAATCTGAATACCCTGTAAAGTATTTTCCATCCTGATTTTACAGAGATGATTTTTACTTTTTTTTTTTTAATAAAATCTTTCTTTTAAGAACCTGATTGATTTTTCCATTGTTCCAAGACCCAAGGCTTTGGGTCTTTGATCATTTTGTAACCCAGCATTTCCCAAACTTTTTTGGCCACAGAACACCTGGTATATATTTCCAGAACACTTCTAATATTATTTTGTAGTTGTTTGGTTTTCAAATAAAAAATTGCATAATTTATGCTCAAATATATTTTATTTTATAAAACAAAGCAAAAATAAAAATTTAAAATAACTTAAACTAACCATTTCTAACTGGAAAGCGCATATAAAGTAGTACAAAAATCAAGTGCAAGACCCTTTTTTTTTTATTACGATTCTTTCATGGAACATCTATTCACATCGTGCGGAACACCAGTGTTCCGCGGAACACAGTTTGGGAAATGATGTTTTAACCGGTTGGTTAGGATATTATTCTCAAGCCTCCCCAGGAAAGGAGGTGTAAAGGCTTGGGGGGATTGCTGGGGGAAGAGGAACTCCAAGTGGTCCTTTTCCCTGGTTCTTTGTTAAATCACTTGGTGGTGGCAGCATACCTAAGCCCAAGGACAAATAGAGATTTGTGCCGTGGGGAAGTTTTTAACCTTAGCTGGTAGAAATAAGCTTAGGGGTCTTTCATGCGGGTCCCCATGTCTGTACCCTAGAGTTCAGAGTGGGGAGGGAACCCTGACACAGCAGCTGCCTCTCTTTCAAACTGAGGGAGCTTCAACTCAAGTTCCTCTGCAGACCACAGCTGTGATCGAAGATGGTGCAGGAAAAGAGACAAATTGAAAGTAGGTAGGTTCCATTTAGGGTATTTTAGGTTAAGATCAGCACTTAAATTTCTCCCTGGAAACTAACAGGCACCAGAAAAGCTTCTAGAGCACAGGTGTGCTTGGGGAGAAGGTCTCCACCACTTTCTGCACTGTCTTTTTTCTTTGAGATTATTTAAGGTATAGCCCAGGTAGAGCGGACTACAGTAGCAAGGCCTGCATCCACAATAAATGGTTGCAACTTCCTGCTAGATGTACATAAAGAAAGCCATCCTGCCTCTATATGAACAAATAACACAAATATATAGGGACAAAATTAGAAAGGCCAAGGCACAAAACAAGATCAAACTAGCTAGAGACATAAAGGGTAACAAGAAAACTTTCTACAAATACATTAGAAGCAAGAGGAAGACCAAGGATAGGGTAGGCCTGTTACTCAATCATAAGGGGGAAAGCAGTAACAGAAAATGTGGAAATGGCAGAGGTGCTTAATTACTTCTTTGTTTCAGTTTTCACCAAGAAAATTGGTGGTGATTGGATGTCTAACAAAGTGAATACCACTGAAAATGAGATAGGACCAGAAGAGGCTAAAATAGGGAAAGAGCAGGTTAAAAAATACTTAGACAAATGAGATGTCTTCAAGTCCTCAGGGCCTGATGAAATGCATCCTAGAATACTCAAGGTGCTGGCTGAGGCGATATCTGAGCCATTAGCAATTATCTCTGAAAAGTCATGGATGATGGGAGAGATTCCAGAAGACTGGAAAAGGGCAAATATAGTGCCTATCTATAAAAAAGGAAATAAGGACAACCCAAGGAATTACAGATCAGTCATCTTAACTTCTGTACCCGGAAAGATAATGGAGCAAATAATTAAGCAATCAATTTGCAAACACCTAGAAAATAATAAGGTGATAAATAACCGTCAGCATAGATTTGTCAAGAACAAATCATTTCAAACCAACTTGATAGCTTTCTTTGACAGGGTAACCAGCCTTGTGGATAGTGGAGGAAGCGGTAGACGTGGTATATCTCGACTTTAATAAAGCTTTTGATAATGTCTCACATGACCTTCTCATAAACAAACTAGGGAAATGAAACCTAGAAGGAGCTACTATAAGGTGGGTACAAAACTGGTTGGAAAACCATTCCCAGAGAGTAGTTATAAGTGGTTCACAATCATGTTGGAGGACATAATGAGTGGGGTCCTGCAGGGATCAGTTCTGGGTCTGGTTCTGTTCAATCTTCATCAATGATTTAGATAATGGTATAGAGAGTGCACTTGTAAGTTTGCAGATGATACCAAGCTCGGAGGGGTTGCAAGTGCTTTGGAGAATAGGATTAAAATTCAAAATGATCTGGACAAACTTGAGAAATGGTCTGAAGTAAATAGGATTAAATTCAATAAGGACAAATTCAAAGTACTCCATTTAGGAAGGAACAATCATTTGCACACATACAAAATGAAAAATGACTGCCTAGAAAGGAGTACTGAGGAAAGGGATCTGGGGGTCATAGTGGATCATAAGCTAAATATAAGTCAACAGTGTAACACTGTTGAAAAAAAAGCAAACATCATTCTGGGATGTATTAGCAGGAGTGTTGTAAGCAATACATGAGAAGTAAGTCTTCCACTCTATTCCGCACTGATTAGGCCTCAACTAGAGTATTGTGTCTAGTTCTGGGCGCCACATTTCAGGAAGGATGTGGACAAATTGGAGCAAGTCCAGAGAAGAGCGACAAAAATGATTAAAGGTCTAGAAAACATGACCTATGAGGGAAGATTGAAAAAAAATGGGTTTGTTTAGTCTGGAGAAGAGAAGACTGACGGGACATGATAACAGTTTTCATATAGGTAAAATGATATTACAAGGAGGAGGGAGAAAATTTGTTTTTCTTAACCTCTGAGGATCAGACAAGAAGCAATGGGCTTAAATTGCAGCAAGTGAGGTGTAGGTTGGACATCAGGAAAAACTTCTTTTCAGGGTGGTTAAGCACTGGAATAAATTGCCCAGGGACGCTGTGAAATCTCCATCATTGGAGATTTTTAAGAGCAGGTTTAGACAAACATCTGTCAGGAGTGGTCTAGATAATACTTAGAGCTGCCATGACTGCAGGGAACTGGCCTAGATGATCTCTCAAGATCCCTTCCAGTCCTGTGATTCTATGATCATGTAACAGCAACTGGAGATTCAAATTGTCAATTCAAGGAAAAGGTGGGGGTAGAGAAATTCTCAAACCGAAGGACTTCACTATATCTTACAGAACATTTTATCAGTTGCTAATGATCTAGCACATTGAGTTTTGTATCAACTCCAGAGGCAAGCTTGAGAAATCACTGTAACTGTGGCTCCCCACTGACCATGTGACAAAATACCAGCCTTGTCCAGCCTATGTAGAAATCTATATAGACTTCTAAAAATATCAGTTTGTCTAAGATACCAGTGACAGTACAGCGAATTGACAAATTTTTTCTGAATCTGGCCCAAAGATGCTGCCAGTGTAGGTACGCAACATCCTGGAGAAAATGAGAATCCCACAGAAATTGTAAGGTCACAATGTGCTTTGCTCATGAGGGCAATAAGAGCTATTCTGGAGACATCACTGATATTTTGTTAGGGAGATGAAATTTCTCTGGAACTGAAAATTAGTTCTCTCTCCAGCTCCCAGAAGATATTCTCCCTTGTTTGTGTAAATTAATTAGATCTCTTCAGAGAATAAGATTTTACTGTAA
The DNA here is from genome assembly GCF_009764565.3 of Dermochelys coriacea. Taxonomy (NCBI): domain Eukaryota; kingdom Metazoa; phylum Chordata; order Testudines; family Dermochelyidae; genus Dermochelys; species Dermochelys coriacea. Next base: position 119,464,994 of record NC_050072.1, read on the forward strand.
CTTTCCTCGAAACCCAGATATCACTACTCCAAACACAGTGGCACTTTAAATAGTCATGTTTAAATCATTCCTGCTTTTCATATTTGGTTAAGGGTCCATTCCTGTTTGTGGAATACTGGTGTTTCAATTGCTGACCTTTTCACATGTGCATTAACATGAGCAGACTGGTAAGCTATTTGTCACAGGAAGAGCATTTTCTTTCCTTTTTAAAATCTTACTGCTACTATATGCAGTATGCATTACCTAAACATTTCTTATTGGCAGATTAATATTCCACAATGCTACAGATTTCAGTATCACTCACAGTTATTGCATGTCATTCCAACAAAAAAGTTATTGCAGTCAGAGAACTGTTGAGCTGCAAGAATTTTCCTTTATAAATGTTAATATCAGTTCTCATTGTAGGTGAAAGATACTTTTAATGGATTGGTACGCTTAGAAACTCTCATGATATGGTTATCCGTCACTAAGACAGTTTACATGCCACAGATCAAAGTCTAAGTCATTTAAGCATATGGAGCTAAACTGAATCAAGCTGAAATTCTTACTTTCAGACAGAGAAGTAGGGAAAAAAAATAAGCTCAGTTATTGAAGAGGAGTTGTACCTTCATAAGGCCATCTCAATTACTTTAACCAGAAAAGACAGGAGTGTGCTCTAGCAGCTAGAGAGCAGAGGCCTGAGATGTTATTCTTGCTCTGCTACTGACTCACTGTGTAATATTGGGAAGTCATAATCTTTTTTGTGCCTAAGTTAATGTATTCTATTTATAAAATGAATATTATGGTCCTCCTTACCTCAGTTCTTAAATCAGTGTTTGTAAAGTATTGGAGGTCTTTGCAGAAATAAGTACAATGAATTTACAAAACTACCGAATTGAAACAACTCCTTGTAATCTACACAAAACCTATATTAAGTAGCAATTATGGTTCAACACAGACACATTTGCCAAACATATCCTGTGTCAAGGCTGCCAGTGAAACATGCTGACTGACTATGAATCCCAGCACTATTCATATAGGCTTAATATTTTCTGTATTTAAGGCTAGAAACCTAAAGAAATAAAAATGGCCTGAATTCAACTGTGTTGAGTAACAGAAACTTCCATTGAAGCTAGTAGGTGATGTGGGTACCCTTCACCTCAAAATCAGAGTAAGTTTGTTTAAGGGCCTAAATATGGATTCAAATGCTGAGCTTTCCATTCTAAGTTCAAAATGCAATCGGGGGTGGCTGTGGGACTTGCCCTTCACTAATAAAACCCCACATTTGAAAATAAACAGAAATCCCACACGACTTTCCCCTCTAGTGAGAGGAATGTGGAAGGAATCACATTACAGATGTTTGTCAGATTGCTTAACTACTCCCTGGAAGATATTCGGATACCATCATGATTAACACATTATAAGAAACAATAAAATAAGCACTCCTTAGAAAATTTGGGCTATAATCCCTTCTCTCAAAGCAGAGTAGCTTCATGACACATAGATGGACTCTAATACTGTAGTACATTGAGTGGTGCATAAAAAAGTTAGGTAACTTGTCCAAGTTTTAAAAAGTGACCTGTGATTTTTGGGTGCCTCATTTTGAGTGACCAACTTGAGAAACTTAAAGGGGCCTGATTTTCAGGGGGTGATTGCTCAGCACTTTGTGATGATCAGGCCCTTTTAAGGCGTCTCAGATTGGGCACTGTGACCCAAGAACCTCTTAATGCCAACTGGCAAGCAGGTTACAGGAATGTCCTGATTCTGATGTGTACATTTTGGTTCAACAACAGAAGGCATGTGACATCTTAAATGAAAGCTGGGGTCACACTGGTCATTAATATCATTGTGAAATGTACATACAGACACTATGAAAGGAGTTATGTATATATACTAAAAATACATTCTTAGATTTGTATCAAGGTGTGAGTCACCAACAGAAAAAGCTCTTTGTCAGATATGAGATGTTTACTTACTTTGTTCTCTGATGGAGGTAAATAAAGCATTGCAGGCTAACGCAATGGATACCCATTTACGTATGAAGTCAACGGAAAGATGTGAAGTCAACAGGGAAGGAGCACACAATAAAAACAAACCCCTGGTGGTTTTGCTGTCTGAGTATAGATGATGAACTTTGGGGACCATAAGTAAGAGAAAAAGAAGACATTCCCTGATCCTGCACCAGGAATTTAATAGGTATTGTGTTTATGTTCATGAAAACAGGATTTCAACCAACCTTGGTTGAAACACTGAAACAGACATTGGGTGAGTTAAAACTTCTTTAGATAAGAGGTTAACCTGTTAAGATAAATTTATATTCTGGGAAGTGTGTTATGATTTTGTTTTATATGTAACTTTCATGGGTGTATGTACCCCATGCTGGAGCAGCAACCAAGGGTTAAAGCAGGCACTTCCAGCCAATGTTGATTGGTAGCCTCCCAGCAGCTGGGAGGGAGGGAAAGGACTGTGAAGCAGAGGGGCAGAGCAGCTAGCAGAGGAGTGAGCTGGATGGAGAAATGAACTCCTGCCAGCAAGCTGCAGAAAACCTGCTCAGAGACAGGAGGATATGACTAGACCAGCAGGCTCAAGAGCCTACAGAAACCAAGGGAAAGCAGGAAGAAGCTTAGGGCATGGCCGGAGTTGTCGAATCCTGATTCAGCTGTTCTTGCTTAAGGTCTCTGCACTGGAACCCAGAGGAAAGAGTGGGCCTGAGTTCTCCTACCAATCTCCTGAGGGACTTAAGAACAGAGGGGGTTTTCATACCTCTAGACACCAGAACTTGACTGTCAGACCCACCAGACTGAATGGACTCAGGTGCAACACTCCGCCTGGACAGATGGGGCACTGTTGCACTGACACCAGCTCACAGTAACAGTTTGTTCCCAGTATTGTTATTCACTATCACTTGAATCTTGTATTATAAACTTGTAATGGTTTCCACTATAAATATCTCTAAGTGCTGTGATATTAAGTTGATGCTTATCCTGAATTGAATCATGCAAGTTGGAGTGTACACTGTTCCTTTGGAGACAGCAGACACAGTATTTCTGTAAGCATGCACTGGATAAGGAGCTAGACACTACAGGGGAATGCCTCAAAGGGGCTCAGAGACTGGGGTGCACCTCTTGTTAACCTGAAGAGTAAAGCAAGGGCTGGCATAGCCCTGAGGAGAGTGTGAGAATGGCTAACAGACTGGTGGTGTCAGGCAACTGTCACCCAGTTAAGAACAAGCAAGATTCCCTCATGCTGGAGGCAAGAGTAGCAAGATGTTTCCTGGATACTCCAAGAACTTTCAAAGGCACCTAAAAATCATTAGTCACTTGAAAATCTTGGCCTTGGAGTAGAATGTTTCTAGTACCTCCCAGGAGAGATTTGCTCAGCGCGTTAGAATAGAGTCCATAGCAGTTAGCTTTTGCTGGTCAAGTTAAAGTTCCGTAAGCAGGGTAGACTTTTTATAAAAGTTATATTTTACATAATGAGGACTTTCTAATGTGTGCTAATGAATAGAACTAATTTACAGCTGATTAGTAGTCATACTTACTGCTGAGGATGGAACTGTGAGTTCTCACCTTCATTGAGTGAATGCTTTTAGGAAATGGAGTCCAAAGTGTCAAAAATGTAGACCAAGTGAACATTAGAGATCTAAGCTTCATCCCTTAAAAATATAACCCATTATTTTATCATTGCTTTTTTGTTACCCTCGCTGTACCTTGCATGCTCTTTCACAAGACAGTCCCCAGAAGCAGCTCAGAATGATTAAAAATTATGATATTTCATTTCCATAAAAGTGGATCATTTCAAGCCTACAAGACCAGGATGTTTTCAAAGAAAAGAAAAATACTCTCCATGAAAGGCTGTCATCAAAAGAAAAATGCAATGTAAATGTAAACAGATTGAGGGGGAGGGGGAGAATTGACAGACATTTTTTTTTCAGAAGGCTAACAACCTGACCCTAAATCCTGATGCTATTGAATGCAATTATCCAGTACTCAAGTGAGCCAATAGAGGGAAAATGAATTGTCATTCACAATGGCTGGTCCATATTGGTTCAGCTGTATATCTCACATTGAAAAATAATATGTAAAAAATATAATAAAAAGTAATTCAATACCTACAGTAGATTTTTTTTTGGCGGGGGGGGGGGGGGGTTAGTATACTACAACTGGAACATTTGAAAGTATTTTTTGTATATGGAAAATTTCATTTTAACAAGCTGGATATAGGTTTTAATAGGAGTAATACTGTGGAGAAGAAAAGTCAGAGCTACAGTTTTGATTTAATTAATAATAAGCTTTAGATTTAGTCAGCTATCTATATTCTGCTATATTTGTGGGCCAAGCAGCGGAGATGCATGCAGGTTAGCACTCCCCCTAGCCACCTCCCCAACTCTCTAAAGGTATGTTTCTGAGCTGGATTTAGGCCCCAATTCAAAAATCATAGAATTATAGACTTTAAGGTTAGAAGGGACCATTATGATCATCTAATCTGCACAATGCCGGCCACAACCTCCTGCACAATGCAGGCCACAGAATCTCACCCACCCACCCACTCCTGTAACAACCCCCTAACCTATGTCTCAGCTATTGAAGTCCTCAAATCATGGTTTAAAGACTTCAAGGTGCAGAGAATCCTCTAGCAAGTGACCCATGCCCTGCAGAGGAAGGTGAAAAACCCTCAGGGCCTCTGCCAATCTGCCCGGCAGGAAAATTCTTTCTGACCCCAAATATGGCAATCAGCTAAACCTTGGGCATGTGGGAAAGACTCACCAGCCAGATACCCAGGAAAGTATTCTTTATAGTAACTCAGATCCCACCCCATCTAACATCCCATCAAAGGCCATTGGGCATATTTACCGCTAATAGTCAAAGATTAATTAATTGCCAAAATTAGGCTATCCCATCACACCATCACCTCCATAAACTTATCAAGCTTTATCTTGAAGCCAGATATGTCTTTTGCCCCCACTGCTCCCCTTGGAAGGCTGTTCCAGAACTTCACTCCTCTGATGGTTAGAAACCTTCGTCTAATTTCAAGTCTAAACTTCCTGATGGCCAGTTTATTTGTTCTTGTGTCCACATTGGTACTGAGCTAAAAATCACACTCCTAATCCAGCAAAGCATGTAAGCATATGTTTATGTCCCACTGAAGGCAATGGGATTTAAACACATTTGACTGCTGTGTTAAATAGGGATGGATTTAAGCATATGCTTAAGTGTTCTGTTGAATTGGGGCCTTGGAGCTTGCAGAACTGATTCTTCCGCTCTTTACCCTTCAATGTAAGTTACACCCCAACACTGATGCCTTGTTTTCTGCTTGGTTTACACAACCATTTATATCAGTGATTTTGGCCCCAGAACTTCAATGCACTAGGAGAAAGTGAGCTATGACAGGAAAAGCTTATATTCAACAGCAAAAATCTGTATTAAAAACATTGGCCATGTAAATTTCATTTGTATAATTTGGACCCCCTTCAAATTTGCTCTAGTGTGAATGACTGTCACACCTAAGCAAGTCTCCTTTCTATTTTAGTTACACCTAACTCAATGAAAATTGTCAAGCTGAAAAAAATCCAAAGAAACTGAGATCGATGCATCCAAACGCCATGTTAACTCTTCCCCAACAGAAGAGCAAGATATGTTGGGAAGAGTCAATGTGGCTTTTGTAAAGGGAAATCATGCCTCACCAATCTGTTAGAATTCTTTGAGGGAGTCAACAAGAATGTGGACTAATGTTATCCATTTGATACAAGGGAAGGGTCACAGACCAAGCTGGATGAGCAAGCATCTCAAACAGGTGATTAAGAGAAAGCAGAAAGAAGCCTACAAGGAATGGAAGATGGAAGGGATCAGCAAGGAAAGCTACCTCTTAGGGGTCACAAAGTGTAGGGATAAAGTGAGAACTGCCAAAAGCCAAGCAGAGCTGGACCTTGCAAAGGGAATTAAAACCAATAGTGAAAGGTTCTATAGCCATATCAATAAAAAGAAAACAAGGAAAAGAGAAGGTGGATCGCTAAGCACTGAGAATGGGGTGGAGATTAAAGATTATCTAGGCATGGCGCAACATCTAAACAAATACTTTGCCTCAGTTTTTAATAAGGCTAATGAAGAGTTTAAGGGGGGGAGGGGCAGGGTGGCTAAAGGCAATGAGGATCTGGAGGGAGAAATTACCACATCCGAGGTAGAAGTCAAACTCAAATAGTTTAATGGGACTAAATCAGGAGGCCTAGATATTCTCCATCCAGTAATACTAAAGGAAGTGGAACATGAAATTGCAAGTCCAATAGCAAGGATTTTTAATAAATCTCTAAACTCGAGAGTTGTACCCTATGACTGGAGAATTACTAATATAGTTCCTGTTTTTAAGAAAAGGGGGGAAAAGTGATCCAGAAAACTACCGGCCTGTTAGTTTGACTTCCGTTGTATTCAAAGTTTTGGAATAAATTTTGAAAGAGAAAGTAGTTAAAGACAAAGGTGAATGGTAATTGGGATAAAATACAACATGCTTTTACAAAAGGTAGATCATGCCAGACGAATTTGACCTTCTTTGAGAAGAAAACTGATTTTTTAGAGAAAGGAAATGCAGTAGATCTAATCTACCTGGATTTCAGAAAGGCATTTGATACAGTTTCACATTGAAAATTATTAGTTAAATTGGAGAAGATGGGGATTAATATGAGAATTGAAAGGTGGATAAGGAATTGGTTAAAGTGGAGACTACAATGGGTCATACTGAAAGTTGAACTGTCAGGCTGCAGGAAGGTTACTAGTGGAGTACCCCAGGAATCAGTCTTGGGACCAATCTTATTTAACATTTTTATTATGGATCCTGGCACAAAAAGTGAGAATGTGCTAATAAAATTTGCAGATGAAAGCTGGGAGGGATAGCCAAATTGGAGGAGGACCTGAATATCATTCAAGAAGATCAGGATGACCTTGTGAACTGGAGTAATAGAAATGGGATGAAATTTAATAATTCAAAGTGCAAGGTCATGCATTTAGGGACATAAAACAAGAATTTTTGCTATAAGCTGAGGACTTATCAGTTTGAAGCAACAGAGGAGGAGAAAGACTTGGGTGTTTTGGTTGATCACAAGATGACTCCAAGCCATCAATGTGATGCGGCCATGAAAAAGGCTATTGCAGTCCCAGGATGCATCAGGAGACGTATTGTCAGTAGAGACAGGGAAGTGTTAGTACCACAATACAGGCACTGGTGAGTCCTCATCTGGAATACTGTGCACAATTCTGGTCTACCATGTTTAAAAAAGATGAATTCAGATTGTAACAGGGGCAGAGAAGGGCTATTCTAATGCTCCGAAGAATGAAAAAACAACCTTATGACAAGAGACTCAACGAGCTTGGTTTGTTTAACCTAACCAAAAGAAGGCTGAGGGGGGATATGATTGCTCTTTATAAACATAGCAGAGGGATAAATACCAGGGAGGGAGAGGAGTTATTTAAGTTAAACATCAATATGGAAACAAGATCAAATGGATATAATCTGGCCATTAACAAATTATGCTTGAAATTAGGTGAAGGTTTCTAACCATCAGAGTGAAGTTCTGGAACAAACTTGCAAGGGGAGCAGTAAGGGCAAAAAATCTAACTGGCTTTGAGACTGATCTTGATAATTTTATGGAGGGGATGCTATGATGGGACCACGTAGAATGGCATTTGGTCCACTGGCGACTACAAGTAGCAAAAATCCCCAGTGGCCAGCAATGGGATACTAAATGGGGAGGGCTCTGGGTTACTATAAACAATTATTTACCTGGTATCTGCCTGGCAAGTCTTGCCCACATGCTTAGAGTTTAACTGATCACCATATTTGGGGTCATGAAGGAATTTACCCCTGGGTCAGACTGGCAGAGACCTTGGGCGGGTTTCATCTTCCTCTGTAGCATGAGTCACTTGCTGGTTTAAACTAGTGTAAATGGTGAATTCTCTCTAATTTTAAGTCTTTAAACCAGATTTGAGGACTTCAGTAGCTCAACCAGAGATTACGGGTCTATTTCACAAGTGGATGGGTGAAGTTCTGTGGCCAGAAATGTGCAAGAGGTCAGACTAGATAATCACGATGGTCCCTTCTGACCTTCAAGTCTATGAGACTTAGTTGAGATTTTCACAAAGCCTTTTAATTAAGTAAACAGTCATGGGATAAGAGGGAAGGTTCTCTCGTGTATCAGTAACAGTTAAAAGATAGAAAACAAAGGGTCGGAGTATATGATCAGTTTTCACAAAGGAGAGAGCTAAGTAGCAGGGTCCCTCAAGGATTTGAACTGGAATCTGTGTTGCTGAACATATTCATAAATGATCTGGAAAGGTGGTAAACAGTGTGGTGGCAATGTTTGCAGATGATACAAAATTACTCAAGATAAGTCCAAAGGTGACTGAGGAGTTACAAAGGGATCTAAATAACTGTGTGAGTAGGCAACAAAATTGCAGATGAAATTCAATATTGATAAATGCAAAGCAATGAACATTGAAGAACAATCTCAACTATACATTCAAAATGATGGGGTCTAGATTAGCTGTTACCACACAAGAAAGATTTTTGGAGTCATTGTGGACAGTTCTCTAAAAACATCTGCTCAACATGCAGCAGCAGTCAAAAAAAGCTAACCATTAGGCAAGGGATAGATAAGACAGAAAATATCATAATGCCACTATATACATCCATGATATGCCCACACCTTGAATACTATGTACAGTTCTGGTCACCATCTCTAAAAAGCTGTATTTTCATTGGAAAAGGTACAGAGAAGGGCAACAAAAATGATGAAGGGTATGGAACAGTTTCCATATGACTGGGACACTTGAGCTTGGAAAAAAGACGACTAAGGGAGGGTATGATAGCAGTTTATAAAGTCATGAATGGAGATCGTGAACAGGGAAGTGTTATTCACCCCTTCACAGAACACAAGAAGCAGGGATCACCCAATGAAATTAATAGGCAGCAGGTTTAAAACAAATACTTCCAGCTGCCCAGCTCTGAAGCCAGCGCCGCTGCCAACAGCAGTGCAGAAGTAAGGGGAGCAGTACCGCAACCCGCACCTCACAATAACCTTTCGAAACCTCCCCCTCCAACTCCTTTTTGAGTCAGGACCCCTGCAATTACAGCATCCCTAAATTTCAGATTTAAATAGATGAAATCATGAAATTTACGATTTTGAAAATCCTATGACTGTGAAATTGACCAAAATGGACCATGAATTTGGTGGGGCCCTAGATATGACATAACTGATTTGTCAGTTTCATATAATGATCCCTACATTACTGTTTTCATTGTTCTAATCAGATATTTGGTATTGCACTATGCTCAAAGAAATTAGATATTTTTAATATTTTTTAAAAAATATTTGCATTGGTTTAGTTATACATCTATACTGCATGTATCATGACACTTATTACCAACTTAAAAATCACCATGGTGACTCACTGTTGAACTATTTATTTGCTTTAGAAATAAACACAATACAAAACAAAGTGAATACATATTTTTCAATACTGATATACTTAATATATAAATACAACACAAACAAGCAATATTGAATTAAGAGCATGGTTATGAAGAAGCAAACCAAGAATAGTAAGTAACCTTAAAATTAACACTGATACTTGTAGCTGTCAGAGACCAATTCGTTTTTTCAAGTACTGTAGTTCGTTAAAGTGTCCTCTGTTTTAAAAGGTAATTTCAACAGCTAGATAAGGTTTATCAAGAGTAATTGTTGATAGAGTCTTGCTTTTATATTTGTTTTAATTGTTTACTGTAAGTGATGCTTCATTTTATTTCCTGGAATCTCTAATATCCCCTTTGTAAATACATACACAATTTAAAGGGGCCTTTTTCACAGCACAAGCACTCTCAAAGTAAAGTTTTATATCAGTTGATATAAAACAAACCAAAAAGACTAATTGCTTTCATATTTCTGTCACGGAGGCCTCAAAAAGATCCCTTATTTGCAGTATGCAGTGTAATTGTAGCCATGTCAGTCCCAGGATATTAGAGAGAAGGGAGGTGAAATAATATATTTTCTTGGACCAACTTCTGTTGGTGAGAGAGACAAGCATTCAAGCCAAACAGAGCTCTTCTTGACCTGAAGAAGAGCTTTGCATGGGAAGAAAGCTTGTCTCTCTTACAACAGAAGTTGGTTCAAGAAAAGTATTTCCTTCCCTGTTATTTGTAGGGTGTTTTTTCACAAAAAGGACATTTTTAAGATCATTAATTTTTTGCTTTACAAATTTGCCAAGTTATAATTCATGGCTAACAATAGAAACAATGGTTTCATGCAGGATTGTTATGGTGCAGTACTTTAAACATGCAGGTGAAATATAATAAAATTCCTCTCTGGTATTGTGCAAAGCAAGACTGTCTATAATTAATGGTTTGCATCATGAAACCATAAAAAAAACCCTGACTTTTCTCCTATACTTGTTTAATTCTCAGTTCCACTTACAATATAGTTTTTTTGCCTGGATCTTACACATGGTTACATGAGACCACGTTGAGCCTATAGCCCAGCACAATAATCAAGAGCTGCTAGTATGTTCCTTCTGTCAATTCCTAGGAGGGAACTTTCTGTGACTGACAGCCTGACCATCATTTCTGAGGGGCCACCACTTTAATTCCCTCCACTTGTTGGTTTGCCAGGGCCTGTATATATGGCAGGAAAAAAAAAAAAACAAGAACTCCGCAGCAGCAAGTCTCAGAGCCTGGGTCAACTGACTCAGGCCCCCGGGGCTCAAGGTACAGGGCTAATAACAGCAATGTATACATTCCTGCTCAGAGCCCAGGCTCTCAAACCCAGCAGTCAGGTGATGGGGCAAGTGCATGTCTCAGGGCCCAAGCTCCATCCTGAGTGGGAATTTCTACATTGCTATTTTAAAACCTGTAGTATAAACCCAAGTCAGTTGACCTGAGCTCTGAGACTAAATGCTGTGCTTTTGTTTGTTTCTTTGCTGTGTAGATGTACCCCCTCCCCTCACCGCAAACTTCAGGCAAGCATCAGGTCAAGTTTAAAGTCCTGAGTGGAAACATGGTCCAGTGGTTTGGAACTAGCCTGACTCTCAAGAGAGAACCAGGTTCAGTGACTTCCTCTGCCAGAGATTTCCTGTATGACCTTGGGCAAGTCACTTACCCTCTCCATACCTCAGTTTCCCATCTGTACAATCAGAGCTGGTGCTAGACATAAGCAGGCTAGGTAATTGCTTAGCCCTGAGCAGCTCAAGGAGGCCCCTTAGTTATTAATGTGTGTTGTGTGGGGGGGAATATTCCTGCTTACGGCCCCCAGTGGACTAGTACTGGCACTGTTAGTATAATGGTGATAAAGCTGTGTAGTTGTAGCGATGTTGGTCCCAGGATATGAGAGAGACCAGATGGGTGAGGTAATATCTTCTATTGGGCCAACTTCTTTTATTGGGCCAAGCATGTCTCTCTCACCAACAGAAGTTGGTCCAATAAAAGATATTACCTCACCCACCTTGATGCTCCAATGGTGATAATAGCATTTACCTACCTCACAGTGGTGTTGTGAGGATATAGTAAAGATGGCAAGGACTCAGATATAGATAGGCTCATATATGCTCTATGACAGGTTTCAGAGTAGCAGCTGTGTTAGTCTCTATCTGCAAAAAGAACAGGAGCACTTGTGGCACCTTCGAGACTAACAAATTTATTTGAGCATAAGCTTTTGATGCTCAAATAAATTTATTAGTCTCTATGGTGCCACAAGTACTCCTTTTCTTATATGCTGTATATATGTTTTTCAGAGTGCATAGAGGTCCCAGTCAGGATTGCGGCTCCTTTGTATTTGGTGTTGTGTAGAAACATACCCCAAATGTGTGGTTTTTGTTGTTGTTTTGTTAATGTGTTTGTTATGGGTCTGTTCTCTCTCTCACAGCAGATAAGAGGCTCATGTGTACTGGTGGTGGTGACAGTGCAGGTAGCTATAACTGAAGTTCTATTTATGTCTCCCTTTGAGTGGCACAGGTAATAGAGATGGTTTAAATTTTTATGGCTGAAGTAGATAGCTGCCATGAGAGCAGGCAGCAAGGCTTTATCCTACGCTCAATTAAGCCAGTAGTAGCCCTCTATAACCTCACTGGGACAAGATCAGGACCTACAGGAATTAATAAAATATAGTGTTTATTGTGGCATTGACCCTGTCAACATCACTAAGCAACAATCTCTTATTAATCTCTTAAGGATTCATCCTTCCCAAGAATTCATGTGCAAAAAAACCCAAACCACAAAAAACCAACCCTCATAACACTTGCTAGAGTTAATATAGTCATATAACCACTATTCATCAAAGGGATAACCCCCATCTAGTATTTCTGGCAACCCTAGATAGCTATGAAGTCTAGGCTGGCTTATACTTTTCAGTGGAAAACATTTCACCATACATTAAAGCAGGAAAATCCACCAAATATATGAAAAGGGATGGACTTTCTTTAACAAACCTTACTGTCTTTTTATTGTTGTGCAGATTGCCAGAAGTCTGATAAATGTTTATACTCAACATGTGTGCAATATAAGGTATGATTCATCATTGTGCAGTAACTGTTTTGAACATTATCAGAAGTGTGATAAACGTTTCCTGGCAGCTTGTTGGCAATAGGATTTATTTAGTGGTGACATTTAGTCTATTCAACTCTTTTAAAGCTGGCACTCTGTCTATTGCATGTGCTACATACCAATGAGCACAGCAGCATAGGGGGAAAGCACTGTTCTGGAGCAGTGCAACATCCAGAATGTTCTGTAGTTTATAATCGTCTATCTATTTGACTTATTTAGCTTTCCTATGGCATACAGAAGGAAAGATGAGCCAATCATTTTAACATAAGCCTGCAAAAGCTGCATTCAGCTTTGAATTTTTTTCTCATTTCTCCTAATATGCTCATTTAGGGGGTACATTCTCAGTGCTATGCATTGGGATTTAGCCACACAGTTCCTATTAACATAAATGAAAGCCCAACACCAAAATCCCCAGGCGCTGCTTTGAAAATCTTCTCCTTACTGTTTGTGTAATTTGATAGTAGACATTGAATTGGGCTGAACTGCGCTACTGCATAACTCTCAATCCCCTGATACCTGTTCATGAGCACACTCCTTGCAATCTCATCATGTAACACCACATGGAGTCAAGTCAGATGAGAACAGATATCCTCCTTTCTCACGAAAATCTTGTTTGCTCAGACTTTAACAATGATGACACAAGTTCTCTTTTCTAAAGGACCAGAATTAGATTTTTTTCTATATCACTCCTGTATGTTTTATGTTAAATAAAGTATTAAAACATTTTAAGGCCACATTCACCTCTGCTGCAAGTATATTGAAGTCAATTGTGTTTTACCATCTTATACCTGGTCTGAATTTGGCATTGGTTCAATACTTGGTAGCAGTAATGTGAAGGCACAGTCTTCCTTGATATCAGCACAGTAATTTAGAGGTGTCGTGGAGTAAGAAAAATAACTAAATAAATAGTTTCCATTGTACTCTTGGGGCAAATTTACATTTATATTGATGACCTACAGAAATCAGTTGTAGTGTCAGCATTACCACAATTATCACGTGTCAGTATATTTATGACTGCATCTGTAACTTTCACTCCATGCATCTGAAGAAATGAGGTTTTTACCCACGAAAGCTTATGCTCAAATAAATCTGTTAGTCTTTAAGGTACCATCGGACTCCTTGTAGCATTAACACACTATCTATCTATGGATATGTACATAATATTTATATCTATATGTAGAGACATTTTACCAAAATTAAAAAGTAGCAGATGTAGTTTAAACCTGGAAGTTCCTCTTAATTAAAACCAAAGAATCTGTCTTCATTTCCATTACACAGCGTTAAATGATCAGGACTTAATTAAAATGCAAATACTGTATACTCCATTAATTTCTGTAATTTCCTAGTGGATAAACTGACTGTTTTCTGCTTTGATTTGCTATACAAATCAAATTAATACTAATTAATCTTAAACAAATAATTACAAAGTAGGTTATCCATGTTGTTTTTATCCTTTCAAATGATGATGTAAACATGGATATGATCAAAACACTTGGGATTTACAAAAAAAAAAAAGAGGGACAGAGAAACATAATTCATGTGAAGATGGGCTACTGCATGCGGCATACTAGATTCATCTCAAGAGAGAGAGTCTATAGCAACAGAGAGAGAATGTGAATTGTGGCATGACTGGAACCTGAAGACATCAACGAGTGGTATTATGGTTGAGTGGAGATACATTTATTTTGAGTTGGGGGATTTCAGTGCATTGTGAGGAGAGTGTTAGTGGTACTGGCGAGAGCCTCAGATATCTGGTGTATGTTACTGTAGCTTCACTGAAGTCAATGGAACAACATCAATTTATATCAGTTGAAGGTCTGACTCTGATGAATCCAAAGCTGCTGCAGCGGCGGTGTATGAAAGTAAAGACTTCTTTGGCAGAGGATGTGATATTTTGGAGCGACCATTTTTGCAATTTATTTCAAGCAATTTTACACACACAGATTTTGTTTCCTGTAAAATTTAAGGGGCGTGGTGGTTATGGTCATCATGACATGAAAACCATTAAAAAGCTAAAGCAAAATTCAGTGCCCTCGGAATTGAGCATGGTATGTTTGTGGTATATGCCTCACTCTTTACAGAGACACAGAAAGACACCTCAGTTTTTCTACAGCCCATTTGCTCTGCTCTAGTGTATGGCTGTCTTGGACATCCAGCTGGGGATTACTCTGGTGCAATCCCCTGTCTCACAAAGCTCATATAGAAGGTCTTGTTCTACCTCCTCCTATCCCTTGGCATAATTAGCGGGACTACTCTTGTACATAACCACACATAAATGCAAAGGAGGGATTCCCAATTGTCTCTTTATAAATATACTCTGCATATATTATATATTAGAGAAGAAATATGATCGGGTGGTTCAGTACCAGCCCAGGCCCTGGGAGGCTGGAGTTCAAATCCTTGCTCTACCACAGATTGACTCTGATCCTGGGCAAGTCACTTAGACTCTCTGTGCTTCAGTCCCCCAGTTGTACAATGGAATTAACACCACTGACCAACACAGGGGTGTTGTGAGGGCAAATACATTACTCATTGTGATATACTCAGCTACTGGGTGATGGGGGCTATAAGTACCTTTGATAGATATTACAGCAAATTAAGTCACCTTTAAAGACCAATCAGCCATTTGAGTGAATGCAGAATATAACTGTCTGAGTAGCACTTACAAGAGAATGGAACATTAGGGTTAGATTTACCTGTGTCCTACCCTTTAAGGTGTAGAGCCCTGCTGGAGAGATAAATGTGAACACAAGGAGGGTGGTCCCAGGAGGGTTTTGCTGTTGAGTTCCAGAGTGACTGCGCTGCTGGGGGGCTTATGCAAGCTGTGTCCGTTTGTTTTATAAAACCTCAGTTTTAAAACCATCCCTGGACAGGGAGCATAACTGCTGCCTTCTGCCTGGATTGATGGAAGAATAGCAACAGTTAATCGTACTCCTATAAATGTTTCACTCTGTTTTACTAAAGACATGGCAAATTCACTATTTTGTTAAAAAGTAATATTTATTTTATGGTAACACCCAAAGGCTCTAGAAAGGTTTCAGAGTAGCAGCCGTGTTAGTCTGTATTCGTAAAAAGAAAAGGAGTACTTGTGGCACCTTAGAGACTAACAAATTTATTTGAGCATAAGTTTTCGTGAGCTACAGCTCACTTCATCGGATGCATTTGGTGGAAAAAACAGAGGGCAGATTGATATACACACACAGAGAACATGAAACAATGGGTTTATCACACACACTGTAAGGAGAGTGATCACTTAAGATAAGCCATCACCAGCGGGGGGGGGGGGGGGGGGGGGGAGGGAGGGAGGGAGGGGAGAGGAGGAAAACCTTTCATGGTGACAAGCAAGGTAGGCTATTTCCGGCAGTTAACAAGAATATCTGAGGAACAGTGGGGGGTGGGGTGGAGGGGAGAAATAACATGGGGAAATAGTTTTACTTTGCTCTGTTTCAGGTGGAAGCCACCTTGTGGTTGGCATTGTATAAATACAGAAAATAGACATTTCTGGCCCTGAATGGTTTGTAAAATAAAAATATAAACAGACAAAGGGAAAAGGATGTAGATATAATATATAAACAAAGATTTGCCAGAACTTCATTGGTTACGTGGATTGAAGGGCTTTTTTACTGTAATTATTATTAAATACTTAGGGTTACTGTTATTGTGTAAAATTTTCAGAAGTGTCCAGAACCAGATATTTTACAGACTGGAATACTGCCAAAAAGCTGGGCCCAAGTCCCATCTTCAAAACTGACTTAGGAGCCCAAGTCTCATTGAAAGTGAATAGGACAAAGGCTCCTAAGTGACTTGTCTCCTCTGTTGCTCCCCAACTAGGTTCTAGTATTGAGATTGAATTCCTCTCCCTATCAGGAGAAGGATCTAGGCCCAGATCCTAAAAGGTTTTTAGGTGTCTATGTCCCTCTGATTTCCACTAGGAAGTACGTGCATTTTAGACCCGCTTTGTGCAAAAGTAAGGCAATGGAGAATCAGACCTTTCATGATGTTTAAGTTTCCAGAACAGACGAATTCAATAGCACCTTTTGACAAAAAGGTAAAAGAAAACAGAACCAAAAAGTCTATTTTGTTTTACATGTTCAAGAATGCAAGATTTTAGGGCTTTAAGAAACATATAGGGGAGATTTTCTATATGCCACTGAGTCCATGAGAATTGAATATCCAACTGTCATTTAAGCTTTTTTAAATGTCCCCCTATATTTATTAATAACAGCGTATTGTGCTGTGGGCAACACAGCATGTGGAGGAGGTGAGCAGCCCTCAGTGGTGAAGGAACAGGTTAAGGACTACTTAGAAAAGCTGGAGATGCACAAGTCTATGAGGCCAGATGCGATGCAGCCGAGGGCGTTGAAGGAGTTAGCTCTGTGATTGCAGAGCCATTGGCCATTATCTTTGAAAACTTGTGGTGATCTCAGGAGGTCCTGGACGATTGGAAAAAGGCAAATATAGTGCCCATCTTTAAAAAAAGGGAAGAAGGAGAATCTGGGGAACTACAGACTGGTCAGCCTCACCTTAGTCCCTGGAAAAATCATGGAGCAGGTCCTCAAGGAATCCATTTTGAAGCACTTGGAGGAGAGGAAGATGATCAGGAACAGTCAACATGGATTCACCAAGGGAAAATCATGCCTGACCAACCTAACTGCCTCCTATGATGAGATAACTGGCTCTGTGAATATGGGGAAAGTGGTGGACATGATATACCTTGACTTTAGCAAAGCTTTTGATATGGTCTCCCACAGTATTCTTGCCAGCAAGTTAAATAAATATGGATTGGATGAATGTATTATAAGGTGCATAGAAAGCTGGATAGATTGTCAGCCTTAACGGGTAATGATCAATGGATCAATGTCTAGTTGGCAGCCGGTATCAAGCGGAGTGCCCTGGGGTCAGTCCTGGGGCCGGTTTTGTTCAACATCTTCATTAATGATCTGGATGATGGGATGGATTGCACCCTCAACAAGTTTGTGGATGACA
The DNA here is from genome assembly GCF_009764565.3 of Dermochelys coriacea. NCBI lineage: Eukaryota > Metazoa > Chordata > Testudines > Dermochelyidae > Dermochelys > Dermochelys coriacea. Next base: position 119,482,535 of record NC_050072.1, read on the forward strand.
CTAAACTGGGGAAAGAGGTAGATACCCTGGATGGTATAGGGGTAGGGTCCAGAATGACCTAGACAAATTGGATGATTGGGCCAAAAGAAATCTGATGAGGTTCAACGAGGACAAGTGCAGAGTCCTACACTTAGGATGGAAGAATCCCATGCACCGCTACAGGCTGGGCACCGACTGGCTAAGCAGCAGTTCTGCAGAAAAGGACCTGGGAATTACAGTGGATGAGAAGCTAGATATGAGTCAACAGTGTGCCCTTGTTGCAAGAAGGCTAACGTCATACTGGGTTGCATTAGTAGGAGCATTGCCAGCAGATTGAGGGGAGTGATTATTCCCCTCTATTCGGCACTGGTGAGGCCACATCTGGAGTATTCGCAAAAAGAAAAGGAGTACTTGTGGCACCTTAGAGACTAACAAATTTATTTGAGCATAAGCTTTCATGAGCTACAGCTCACTTCATCAGATGCATTCAGTGGAAAATACAGTGGAGAGATTTATGTACACAGAGAACATGAAACAATGGGTGTTACCATACACACTATAATGAGAGTGATCAGCAGAAGAGGGGGGGCGGGGATAGTTTTGTAGTGATAATCAAGATGGGCCATTTCCAGCAGTTGACAAGAACGTCTGAGGAACAGTGCAGGTAGGGGGGGATAAACATGGGGAAATAGTTTTACTTCGTATAATATCCTTGCAAGAAAGCCCATTGCCAACTATCTATTCTGGGGACACCATCATAGGGCCTAAACACATCAGCCACACTATCAGAGGCTCGTTCACCTGCACATCTACCAATGTGATATATGCCATCATGTGCCAGCAATGCCCCTCTGCCATGTACATTGGCCAAACTGAACAGTCTCTACATAAAACAATAAATAGACACAAATCAGACGTCAAGAATTATAACATTCAAAAACCAGTCGGAGAACACTTCAGTCTCTTTGGTCACTCGATTACAGACTTAAAAGTGGCAATTCTTCAACAAAAAAAACTTCAAAAACAGACTCCAATGAGAGACTGCTGAATTGGAATTAATTTGCAAACTGGATACAATTAACTTAGGCTTGAATAAAGACTAGGAGTGGATGGGTCATTACACAAAGAAAAAATTTCTCCATGTTTATTCCCCACCCCCCCACCCCGGCTGTTCTTCAGACGTTCTTGTCAACTGCTGGAAATGGCCCACCTTGATTATCACTACAAAAGGTTTTCTCCCCCCCCCCGACACCCGATGATAATAGCTCATCTTAACTGATCACTCTCCTTACAGTGTGTATGGTAACACCCATTGTTTCATGTTTTCTGTGTATATAAATCTCCCCACTGTATTTTCCACTGAATGTATCTGATGAAATTAGCTGTAGCTCACGAAAGCTTATGCTCAAATAAATTTGTTAGTCTCTAAGGTGCCACAAGTACTCCTTTTCTTTTTGTGGATACAGACTAACATGGCTGCTACTCTGAAATCTGGAGTATTGTGTCCAGTTTTGGGCCCCCCACTACAGAAAGGATGTAGACAAATTGGAGAGATCCAGTGGAGGGCAACAAAAATGATCAGGGAGCTGGGACACGTGACTTATGAGGAGAGGCTGAGGGAACTGGGCTTATTTAGGCTGCAGAAGAGAAGAGTGGGCGGGGGTGGGGGGGTGATAGCAGCCTTCAACTACATGAAGGGGGGTTCCAAAGGGGATGGAGCTTGGCTGTTTTCAGTGGTGGTAGATGACAGAACAAGGAACAATGGTCTCAAGTTGCAGTGGGGGAGTTCTAGGTTGGACATTAGGAAAAAATTCTCTCATTAGGAGGATGGTGAAACACTGGCATGGGTTACCCAGGGAGGTGGTGAAATCTCCATCCTTAGAGGTTTTTAAGGTCCGGCTTGATAAAGCCCTGGCTGGGATGATTTAGTTAGGATTGTTCCTGCTTTGATCAGGGGTTGGACTAAATGATCTCCTGAGGTCTCTTCCAACTCTAATCTTCTTTGATTCTATACTGAAAAATCTTCATGCAGTGTTCTACATATTAAAGCCAGGAGAAGGAAAAATAAACGAACAAAGTTGCAAAGAAAAAATGTAAAACAGATTCAATTAATTCTAAATCAACAAAATCTGCATAACAGTTTTATATATACATTCTCAAAATAAGAGGAAGGGGAGAAAAATCTCACCAAAACTAAAGGGTAATTAGAAAGGGAAAGAATGATCTAAAAAATATCACAACTCTTCTTCAGATTAACTGAAATCAGAGAACTTCACACAGAATAATGTAAGAAAAGGAGAACTCATATAAATAACTGTCCATGATCGCAACAAAACATTCTTATCTACAGAAACACACAAGAGGAGAATTTCAAGGACTTCTTTGGTTTTTAAATATCTAAATTCAGAGGATGACCTGCAATCACTTACACTTGTGAGTGACTTGCATGAGACTACTCATATCAGGAACATATTTCCACAAGTGAGTGAAGAATCAGGGCCTCATTCCTCCTCTCATTTATCTTCCAGCAGCCCGCTATAATTAAAAGTGCTTGAAGACAGGAGTTTTACCATACATATGATAACTGTTGAAAGAGAAATAATGGGAGACATTTTGGTCTTAATTATCCACATGCATCCCCACTGATAAATAGCGAGACAAATTCTGGCCTGAATGGAGAGCTCTCATATGTACTGTGAAGTTCTCAGCTTTAGCTTAGATTTTTGCATTTCTAAATACATCTTCATTATTCAAGTTCAAGGTGTAACTCAGGGAGCATCACTAAAGTCAGTGCAGCTATGCAATATATAGCAGCTTAGGATCAGAGTCTCTCTCTCTCCTGCCCCCCTTCCCTCTCCCCCTTAAGTAAGTTCAAGTATGAAGGATAGAGCTAGAAATAGCTACAAGTAAATACAAATGAAAAAAAAACACTTTCAAGAGACTAATTAACAAAATTACAATCTTGGTTCAAGGTAAAATTTTCACCACACTACCTTCCAGCAAGATGGCTGACCACCCCCCTGGTCAGGCTCTCCCACAAAGTCCTTAATGCTTAGTTCCTTTGTCTTTTTATGTGAAAGATAGCTTGGGGTTCTTTGCCCCTCTCCTTTATAGTCGAGTGAACCTTGGAAATGGATTCTTCTGAACGTCACCTCCAAAGTAAAGTTTGCTCAAGCTGTGAGGAAGGTGACACAGAGTCTTGTGATGAAGGAAGTTCCTTGCTGTTTTTTCCCCACACTAGTGTTGTCTAAAATGCAAACTGATCTGGTCCTGCCATCTCCTCCTCCTGTCATGATGCTGAGTGGTTATCCCCTGCCCTTGTTAGCTTGATGGTTTTGGCTTACTGTTTATGTAAATGTATTCCATTTGTATTCCAAGATACATTAAGAGACAATGGGAAATACCATCAAGGTGTCAGACTCACATTCCTTTTCCTAGGGTGGAGTAACTTCAGCCCTGCCTGTCAGACACACTAAGAACATAATATCCAAAACGTCTGTAATTATGTATTGGCCCTCCATCTATATACCACTCAATATTAATGGTCAGTTTGTTATTAGATTTCTATTCATATCGTACACAAAATCTTTTAGATAAAAGTTATGACACAAGTAAGCTGGTGAACACTGAATGGGTCAGGCCAACTAAAACTCACAACCTGATTCCAATGAGCCCCTGGCCCTCTTGCATTGGGTTGTGATTAGGGTCCCAGAAGCAGCACCACAAAACTCAGCAGGTAGAGAAGACTAATTTTCATCGGCCCTCGCAAAAAGCAGTAGGGCTGTTCAATGCCTGAATATACTGCCATCATAACCACCTCGCAGAGGGAAGAGAAAAGCGCTGACTTGTCTCATTTAATGAGTCTTGTATGGGAATTAATGCAATGTGGAGAGTAAAATGGCACCCAGCAGTTCAGCTCCAGGTGCTTGGAAGCGACACTTTCAGTTCCTTTCTAAAAGGAGGCATCTTTCACAGGACAGCTTCTTTATAATAAGACAAAGCTAAAATGATCTGCCCAAATCCCACCCTGTCAGTGCTCAAACCAGCCTACATGACCACGCAAACCACAGTGCTAAATATGCTCCTCCCTTGGCCCCGAGGGAATTCCTCTACCACCTCTTTGTACCAGCTATGACAGGGCTAGCACAGTAGAGTAGATATAAGGTCTCTTAGTTCACACACACAGCATAGTAAGCTGTCAGAGGGGGCTGGAGGTGGAGAAGTAGCAGGGAGCAGGTGTGTCTGACTGAAGTTCTGCACATTCCACTGTACAACAACAGACAATGATGAATTAGCTTACCCATCATTATTATTGTTATTATTATTATTATTATTTAACCATATCTTCTCTACCCTCCATATTATTATAATATGGAAGGTAGAGAAGATATGGTTAAACATAAATATAATGAATACTCTAGCCCCAGTCTCAGCTTTCTAGTATGCAATGTACAGCTGGACACTCAGGCCTCTATCCTTGGCATCAAAAGTTGTTAGGAGCCTAGACACCTGTGAGGATCTGGGCCCCAGTCCTCTCAGAAAGGTGTGAGTGGCTGATCCTGTACGCCTTGCATACCCTAAACTCCCAAAGAAGCCCATTTAGTTTGGCCACATTAAGAAATGCAAAAGCAAATCCCACTCAGCACTTAGTGGTGCTGCAATGAATCCCCTGGAAACTGTGCAAGCAGAGTTCACAGGCAATACTGGTTCACAGGCAATACTGAAAAAACTGAAACCATCATTTTGGATCTAACTGAAAATGACATTTTTGGCAAATTGAAAAGTAAAAACAAAACAAAACAAAAAAACCCAAAATTTCTGATCGAACATAACATTTTGTTTGACCTGAAATAAAACATTTCATTTAGATCTAGATCATTTCACATCTTGGATTTGTTTTCAATAAAAATAAAGAAAGTGTCAAAACAAAAAGGCCAAACTGGAAAATTAAAATGTTTTGAGAAGGTCAGAGCAAAACAAGGCAAAAGCAGAACATTATAATCCCTCCACCCTGTCCTAGCCCCAAGCACCAACATGAATCTTCAAAGTGTTTAAGTGCTTTTGGAGAAAAATGCAGGTGGTAGGACAGCTCAGAGTAAAGCATTCTAGAGCAAAAAGAAAAGGAGTACTTGTGCCACCTTAGATACTAACAAATTTATCTGAGCATAAGCTTTCGTGAGCTACAGCTAACTTCATCAGATGCATTTGGTGGAAAACACAGAGGGGAGATTGATATACACACACAGAGAACATGAAACAATGGGTTTCACCCCACACACTGTAAGGAGAGTGATCACTTAAGATAAGCCATCACCAGCAGCGGGCGGGGGGGGAGGAGGAGGAAAATCTTTCATGGTGACAAGCAAGGTAGGCTATTTCTTCCTCAGATATTCTTGTTTACTGCTCGAAATAGCCTACCTTGCTTGTCACCATGAAAGGTTTTCCTCCTCCTTCCCCCCCCCGCTGCTGGTGATGGCTTATCTTAAGTGATCACTCTCCTTACAGTGTGTGGGGTGAAACTCATTGTTTCATGTTCTCTGTGTGTATATATCAATCTCCCCTCTGTGTTTTCCACCAAATGCATCCGATGAAGTGAGCTGTAGCTCACGAAAGCCTATGCTCAAGTAAATTTCTTAGTCTCTAAGGTGCCACAAGTACTCCTTTTCTTTTTGCGAATACAGACTAACACGGCTGCTACTCTGAATTCTAGAGCAAGAAAAAGATGAAGGAAAGTGGAGGTCCTCTGCTTAGCAGGAAAGTAATCAGCTTAATCTGTCCTAAAGGAGATTTAAATTAGAATTAGAAAGCTTTTTCTAATATCTAAGAGGAGCTAAGCTCTGGAATAGGCTTCCAAGAGAGGTTGTAGAATCCCCCTCATTGGAGGTTTGTAAGAACCGGTTAGACAAACCTGCCAAATGTTTATCTAACTCAGACCTCCCTCAGCACCAGGGGCTGGACTAGATGACCCGCTAGGGTATCTTCCAGCCCTACATCTCTACAAAATGGTTACCCATTAAACTGTAACAGTGGGGCCCAAATCTAATTTATGTCCATTACTTTGCTGGGTGTAATTAGCAGATCCTTCCCAGAAAAGGGGGAACAAATCCTCTTCTGAACTTTTTCATGATTGCATACCAAGTAGTATTTGCTGTTGTCTGGTGCAATCAAGGCAATGCCGATTTAAATGTTTGTTTTAACAAATGTGGAACTTGCTAGTGATAGACAGGTTTACATGTCATAGAAAAACCAACAAGAAAATGAAGGCCTGATTCCCTGGTACCTTGCACTTTATGCACTCAAGATTTAAAGCAGTAGGGAATCAGGCCCATAATATTTTGTAGTAAGTTTTTGCCAAATACTCAGAATCTATTAAAGATACCACTAAAAACTGAACCAGCCAAATTAATGTTCTTTGCTGCCTATGGATTGGAAAAAAAAAGGTTAATTTGGTTTTCAGTTATTCTTTATTCTGAGGCCTGGTCTACACTGGAGTGGGCGGGAGGGGCGGGGATTGATCTAAGATACCCAATTTCAGCTAAGAGAATAGCGTAGCTGAAGTTGACGTATCTTAGATTGACTTAGAATCACTTACTTCATGTCCTCGCGGTGCAGGATCAATGGCCACCACTCCCCCATCGACTCCGCTTCCGCCTCTTGCCATGGTGGAGTTCCGGATTCGACGGCAGAGCGATCGGGGATTGATTTACTATGTCGACAATAGATGCGATAAATCGATCCCCGATAGATTGATCACTACCTGCTGATCTGGCTGGTAGTGTAGACGCGGCCTGAGATACAAGAAGTATCTTGTATATTGTTTTATCTCTAGTTCTTTTGCTATATCCTTAAACACAAACATAGTACTTATTGCTAAGATTCGGGCTAGGGGAACCCCAGCCTGTTTCTGAATATAGTGTGTATTGCATCAAAAATAAGAAAGGCCATAGCTACAACAATTTATGGTCAGAGCCTTTTGCTACTGTAAACGTATCTCCACTGAAATCAATGTAATAGTTTACACAAGCAGAATATTTGTCCATTGAATTCTACACGGATGTCATCAGGTATGGCAAACCTGTAGTGCCCTCTGCTGGGCAACTGGGGCTCTGGAGACAAACACTTTTTTTTCTTTATCCTTCTGTACCCACAATGTTCAACATTTATTTCAGTCCTGTGCTGGTCCATTCAAGCTTCTCAGTTTCATATTGATGGGTCTGGCTTCTTTATTATTCTGTGTCAGGTTTCTCTGGGTCATCTTTTTCCTCTTCCCAGATGTGTCCATATTAACATTTGATGTGGAAGTGATGTTGGTGATATTGTTAAAGCATGTCCTAAATACAACCATTGCTGTCTCCTTATCATATTTAATGCTTTAAGGTAGTTTACTCTACTTAAAATTTCTCATGTTGCAAGAAACTCTTTCCAATGGACTCTGAAGATCATCCAGAGGCATTTACTTTGAAATGACTTGATCTCACCAATTTCTGTCATAAGTATCTATGGCTCTGCTCCATAGAGGACAGACAAAAATTCATATTTTTGTATTAGTGCCAATTACTGCAGATACTCCCTGGTGAGAGGAAATTGAGGCACAGATTGCTGTCTTTTCCAAAGACTCACATGGCTCAGTCCTCCAGCTGAGTGGCTCCCAGAGTTCAATTTTCTTTGGGGTAACAAAAGTCTAAGCACAAGTCCCAGACAAACAGAAGGTTCTTCTGCCCTGCTTGGGCTCCTTTTCACTCTGCCCTTCAGGCTCAGTTCCTCCAACCTCCTGGGTTACTTTTAAGTCTCTCTAGTTCTGGTTAAAGCCCCTACTCCCCTGCTATTTTCCTTCAGTCCTACCAGACATTAGTGCAGGGCCTTCCACAGGAGTTCAACTTGCTCTCCCTCCAAACTGATTTCCCTGTCCTTTTATGAGGCCCAAATGTTTAATAGGCTGTTACCTGATCCCAGTTTGTCCAACCCTCCTAGGCTGGGAGGCAGCTAATTATGGCACCGTGGGGCTGATTAAAGGCCAGGAGCTAGTCAGCCTTGTTCAAAGGGGCAGACTACCCTGTCAGAATGGCACACCTATTTTGGGGGGTGGGGGTGGGGGGACATCTCTTCAGCTAGTATAAATAAGTGTAACTCCATTGACTTCACTCAACCATTGGACTTGGTCAGTGTATTATATTACATGTTTAGCATGAATAAATATTTGTCTGTTTTTCATGTATGGCATATTTTTTTAAAAAGTTTGTATCTTCTGGTTCTTCATGAATACATTTATGATGTGTTTAACTGGGGACTGAGGATGCACTCAGGGCAGGTGGTTGCTTGAAGACAATTGTTTATTTGTAATTTAACTGCATTTTTATACTGATCAACATGCTGGCTTTCTGCCTTGACTAAAGTGGCCTTTACAAAAACTCGTTCACTGATGCTGCATGTTTTTGGATCAGAATATAGGAATTGCAAACAGAAGTGGAAAAAAATGAATAAAGACAATATACTTCTACGTACAAAAAGACTTCAGGTGTCCCTAATTCCCAATTGCGGCAGTGCACAAGAGCCGTACATTTGTTCAGGGCTCAGATGTGAGCCAAGCTACAAGTCCAAGCAAGGGAGAAAGGAGTGGGTGGGGTAAAGGAGCCCCATATAGAACAATAGAACATCACCAAAGCCTGCCTACAGGAAAGGAGAGAACATCTGTGACTCCCACCACCCCCATGTACCCAGATAACCTTACCCTGGAGCAAAATGGAAGCTGAATCCACACTGTGACTTAGTGATCCACTCTAGTTCCAGCCCTGCTCCTGGGTGAGTGCAGTTATGCACTGCCGCTTGCTTCAGATGGATTGTAAGACTGCAATCTAGCTCTCAGTAATTTATGCCCTTACATATATGCATATGGGTGAAATCATACAGAAGGTAAGACTAGATCATCATAATGGTCCCTTTTGGACTTAAAATTAAACTCATAGAAGTGAAATATACACAAAGTCATAAGGGAAGATTATACATATACCTCATCACTGAGAGATAAGCCTCATATAAATAATGATTTGCACATATAGGGGCCAGTTCTTCAGCTGAATTAGGTCAGCATCATTCCATTCAAGAGTTAAACCTGATGAGGATAAGACCTAATAAAATCATTGCCACTTGTGCCCTGGTTTCTATTGGAGAAAGCTATCACTTTGAGATGTCATACAATTATTATGTCAGGGCAGTAGGTATTACAAACTGCACCTCCTGTTAATTCCATGAAATCTAAGGAAGATTTGCAAACCTTGGAACATGAATTTAGTCTTAATTAGTGATGACCACAACTCAATGCTTTCTCAGCCAGGAATTACAGCAATGAGTTTACTCAAAAAATTTAACATGACTATTTAACTTTTAACATCATTTCCTCCAATAAAGCTGTCCAGGCCACACAGTCAAAAACTGTTCACCACTGCTATCTATTGATTTATCCCCTAATGGTGGTTGGAGTGCCTGATCAAAACTGGTGATACTTCAAGTAGAATTCTACATATTCAGTGTCAGCTGTAGAGCTCTCAAACACTATAGCTTTAAAATGGATGATGACGTGGATTGCATAAGAAATTCATCAGAAGAGAATTTTGTTTTATGCCAGAGTTCCTTCCTTAATAATATTTAATTACATGGCTTATTTTCACATGGATGGAATGAAACATACATTGAATTGTACAATTAATTCTTCTCCATGAAGCAACTAAACCAGCATATCTTCTTTGTGTGTGTGCATGCATGGAACAGAGTAAAAATTAAAGCTTTTGTCCAGTGGGTCTTGTAATTCTTCACCTCACAAACAATAATTAAAGCTTTCAGTAGGAATTAATATCCCCATGGAGTCAGGATGTGTACTTAGATCTAACTAGTGATTGGTGAAACTAGGTTGGACTCTAGTTGGATAAGTTCACACCATCCCCTCACCAAAAAAATATAAATCCTTATCTGAATCAGCAAAACAGCCTGGAAATTGCACTAAAGCAGACTTCCATGTGAGATTTCCAATATTTCCTGCTTCTAGGTAGGCTGGGAGACTAACCTCTCTTATGGTATTTCAATACATTTGATCCTAGACCCAGCTGCACCCAAGAAATGCAGTCAGGGTCACAAGAAAAATGGGAAAACAAGTGTTAATCAGACAACTCTCAACAAATGTTTAGTTCAAGTCTTGAATGATTGGGGATTTTTGTTTTTATTTTGTTAGTTTGACTGGAACCCTTCACTGCTGTTCACCACACAATTTGCTATGAACTACACAGCATGGAAATTTTGTTTCTTATAGTTCTAGCAAGTCAGAGGTCTGTAATTTTTTTTAAAGAAAAAAATCTTGTAGGGTAAGATTTTGTTGATCTTACTCATCTTTAGTACCTCACTCCTCAAATAATCCCACTGGAATCAATGAGGCTACTTGCTGAACTCCCTTAAATTTGTCACACTTTATATCAATTGGCCATCCAGCAATGTCCCTATAGAAGTGGAATCCCCAGTTGCTTCTAAAGTTGTGAGATAAAGGACTGAGGATCCAGCCCATGGTGTCTCAGTGAGCACTCTTGTCTGAATTTTCTGGGTAGGAATTTGAATGTCAGCAGAATACTCCATTATTTTAATTTTGCCACTTTGTTTGGGGTTCAACCTACCATTTGCTGTGCAATTCATTTTGATTTAACTCGTATTAAAAAATGCTTGTGGAAACAAAGTATGACAAGGTTTCAATCGTTACACACATCAGATTAATAAAAAGAAAAGGAGTACTTGCGGCACCTTAGAGACTAACAAATTTATTTGAGCATAAGCTTTCGTGAGCTACAGCTTACTTCATTGGATGCATTCAGTGGAAAATACACTGGAAAAATTTGTTAGTGTCTAAGGTGCCACAAGTACTCCTTTTCTTTTTGTGAATACAGACTAACACGGCTGCTACTCTGAAACCTATCAGATTAATGAAATCTCTCTGAATTGTAATTCACCACTTTGATTTCTATGTCCACAAGCGATATTGTTTGGAGCTCAACACCCTTGATTTTTCTTCCATTTGGCTGTCCACAAATTTCACTTGTGCTGTCTTTGTTTGAAATTTGCTGAAAGTAGTGCAGAAAAAGATTCCATTGACTGTGATGCAACATTCTGAAAAAAAAAAACAGATCTATATCAGATTCATCCACATCTTCCCAAAACTAGAGCAATTGATCAAAATAAATTATATAGCCTTGGGCAATGTTATTAATGAAGAATTGTTTTTTCCTTTCAGATGGAAATGCCTCTTCCAACAATAAAAGTGAAACTTCTTTAGCTATCAGTTTTAAATTCAACTTGTTCAGATTATCTATTTTGATCACCAGGTGTTAAAATTTCTGAATATGAACTGGATTCTGGGATTCTGGGTGTTCCTTGTCTTTTGATTAATAAAACACAACAATTTTAATTGTCAGTGTGTTTGCAAACCCCATTTAATAATTAAAAAAAACTAGCCATTGTATAATATGCTTTAACATATGAAAATAATAGTTTCCAAGTATCTTTAGCTCAAGGCATGGATGAGCAAGTTATTAACAACCATACAAATCCATATATAACTGTTTGTGCACTTTTCTAGAGTCTCTGCTTCAATGCTTGTTGATGCTCAATGCAATGATAAAAAGTCATGTAAACAATTAGAGACTGTTAAGTAACTGCTCTTTATACATGGCCTTTTTTTTTTACTATATATCTATCAAATTATTTATTCATGGAATATTTGTGGGCAGCATTCAACCACCTTCTCCAGCTAGTAGAATATTATTAATTTAATTAAATAAATGATTCAACCATCTCTTTAAAAAATACTGGCTTGATTCAAAACCCACTTAAGTCAATGGGAGTCTTAGGATCAGGCCCTATAACTTCATAAATGTTTTGCTCTTTGCCACTATAGTAGATGTACCATCAATCACAATAGAAACCAATTTTGCTCAGTTCCACATTGTCCTTTCATTCAGGCACTTCAGCACAGCACTGTAGACATTGGAGTCCGTCCTTTTATATCACACAAGTCATCCATTTATAAACTGCATTGTGATGTAAGCCAACTGATCATTAGTAGCTTCGCTGGTCATCAACAATACAAGTACACTCTCACTTCCAAGAAAGTGACATATAGGTCTTTGAAAGGTTGGTCTTCATCCCATTTAACTAGATTCTGAGGCAGCAATTGTAAATTCTTTCTATAAGAGCTAACCACAAATCAATCCCTTTCCTGGCTATTACAAAATATATAGAGAGAAAGAGAGAGAGAAGAAAAGAAAAGCTAGACAAGGAGCTGAAACTTGGAATATATGGATTGCATCCACTTAGAAAAGCACAACTGCTCACTTGATTTTACATTCTGAACATCTCCACAGGCTCTCTTTTATGCATCTACAACTAGGTATACAAGAATCTGTGCAAAACCACTTTTGTTTCTCAGAGGTGGTTCTCCATCTCACCTTCCTTGTTGTAGCACAGCTTGTGGTCACATGTGTAACCACCTGACAAGATAGATGCTTCTGTCCACACACTCTGGAAAGCTCTGTTCCCATTTGTAATCCCTCTCCCCCTACCCCCCCCCCCCCCGACCATCCTCATTGCTAGCCATCAGAGAAAATAGACATAAGTTACTTGGGTGTAAACAGAACCTGTCAGATTTGAATAGCTCAAGGTCTGGTGGCCCAGCTGTTTTGTTACAAGACAGGTTCTGACAAGCAAATGACCTGCAAGGGCAAAAGGGCAGACAAAGATGATGTTAGTCACATGCTGTCTTGTTGCTGAGTCAGTGCACTGGCATTTGGAAAACCTGGTTACCAGTTCTGACACCACCTTAGGGGGTGAGTTTGGTCAACACACTTGAACCAGTGTGTCCCAGTTTCCAGATATGTGAAATGGAGATCATGACAGTCACCTACTTCCTAAAGCATTTGGAGATCTATGGATGAGAAGTGCTATATAAGGGTTAGATACTTTTATTTTCAAAACGTCCAATAAGAAGCGGTCCATTACTCCTATCAGTAGAGTTCTTGGCTCAAAAGGAGAACTGTGTCCCCACACTCCCCATTGCTTATACAGAGGAAATTCTAAATGCTAAAATAAGTCTGGCAGGAATAGTTTTCAGAGGAAATCCAAAACTAACATATTATTTTGGCAGCAAGGTAAACTGAATGGCAGGTGGTTGGCTCCTCATCTGTGGGCTTTCTACCCTTATGCTGAAGTGAGGCATAGGATCAAGTAAATTAAGAACACAACAACTCTGGGACCTTAGCAGGGTGCCATATCAAAGTGACAGGAATGCTTCAGATATCCCCTCCCTCAATATCCTAAATGCCAACTTCTCAGCCTTAAGAACCTCTTCCCTCATATGGAAGAGGAAGGCTGTTCTTGTCACTGAAGGACAAAAATGTAAGATCTGTTCCCAGCTCTACCACTGACTTTGTGGACTAGATTTTCAATAGAGTACAACCAATCCAACCATTTCTTTTATGGAAACCTAAATGAAGCAGCCAGATTTTCAAACTACTCAGCCGCTAACCACTTCCCACTGAACAGATGCAGAGCTCTTTTGCAAACCTGGTCACTTAATTTAGATGCCTAAATGGGAACTGAGATATTTTTGAAATTGGAGTCCAATTGTTGGTGATGAACTCTTCTGAAAATGTCATCTCCCAAATGACTATGGACAAGTCACATAATTATCTGTCTCAGTTTCCCCTGGCTATAAGATGATTATAACACCACCTCCTTAATGTGCAAGGGTGTTGTGACATCTCGTCATTTAGATTTGCAAAACACTGATCTTTGGACACAAGTATCTCCAGAAGAGGAAATCAATCCATACATAAAAATAGGCAGATCACTTCTTACTCTTGACTACTTAAAGTCAAAGCAAGCTGAATCAGGGCCTACTTCAGGCAAGTACTTAAGCATGGGCTTAACTTTAAGCACAGGAGTAGTCTCTCTAATTAGTCAAGTGCTTAAAGTTGGGCAAGTGCTTAAATACCTTACTTATATGGGGCCAAAAAGAGAAGGTGTTAATTATAGTGAATACAGTTTTAGTTTAGCATCTCTGGAACATATTTTCCAGAACAGTGTATCCCATGGTTCCAAACAAAGATTGTCAAAAAGTATAGCACTGGGGTGGAAAGAAACATGTCAAAAGAGCAACGTTTGAGATTTTATACTGGTTCTGTTTAACATAACAATCAAACAAGCACATAATAGTTTTTTTAAAAAAGAGCAGAGAGGAAAGGTTGTCATGGGAACTAAAAGCTTTAAAATTGACGTTAACCTTGATCTGTTTATTTTAGTACATTTGAAATTAAAATTAACAGGTCAGGTCAGTGATAACAGCATTATTGTACCGAACGTTTAAAAAATTAGAAATCAGCCAAAAGTATAATTGTGGTGCATGGAAGCTTAACATGAAAGGAGCTGTGGACTTTTCACTGAGTCCTCAATATTACTTTTCCTTACACTTCCAAGTGGCAGGGAAATTACTTATTTTGCATGTAGGCTCCTTTTGTAGGGGAGGGACAAAAAAAACTCAACATACCTTCTTTTTTTTTTAATCTCCTCAGGAAAACCATTCAATTACTCTGGCCCAATGAGATACTGAAGGATCAACATCGAAGGACTGGATTCCAGACTACAAACTGTATAATAGAATACTGTCCTGAATGGAACGGAGTCAGAATCAGACCAATAAAGGAGGTCATTTCATCTGGCTTAACACAAACGAGCATAACTGCCCAATAGAAAGGAAAAGATCAATTGACTGAGCTGACAGGAATTAACCAGGCTGCTATTGCCATGGATTGTGATATCTCCATGGGATCTCTGAGACAAGCAAAATCTGTTGGATGCTATTTTTGTGGTGTGTGATAACACACCTTAGAGAATTGCCTTACAGGAGCTCTTTACTTCCCAAAAAAATATTTCTCGCCTGCCTGCTCTTTAGGGGGGTCAGCAGTGCTGTTGTAGACAAAGCTCAGAGTTAGGGGGTGGGTGGAGTCACACCACAGCTCCTGACCATGTAGAAGGAGTGCATCTGTTGTTCCCTTGATGGAATACAATATATCACCCACATGTATGACTGGCCAATGTCATAGGGTGCTGAATAGGCCATGAAAGGTTGGACCCAACCATCTCTGCTCCATTTAAGGAGTGTAGGAACAGAGGGGACCCTAACTTACATGGCTCTCTGGCTGGCTGGTGATGCAAGCTTTTTGAACTCTCTACCCCAATGTGCATCTCAGTAGGGTCAGGCAGACTCTACCCCTTACTTATTCCATTTCCTCCGTTTTCTATTGATGTGTACAGACTCCCATCTTATACTTGTTCCATTCCTAGATCACGTAGGCATTTTAACTTCTCCATAGTCCTGTACGCTGAGCTCAAAGCAGGTTTGCACTTAGAAAAAGAAATCAGAATCAATTTGTAGCCACAGAAGTTCTAAAAGGGTTCTAAAAATCAACTAAATTGATTTTCCATTGATTAAAACATACTGCAAACCCAAAGACAAAGGTTGGGTTGACTAGTTTATGTGCATTAGCAGGGGTTTGCTGGTTTGCCAAAGCCATGAGTTAGATTATGACCCATATAGGAAAAACAACATATAACTTGATCAAGATGATTTTTTCCATATGAACTCAGTTCAAACCTGAAATGCACTGGTAAATAGCAGTTTCAGAGCATTCCTAGGAATCCAGATAAGCAGAGACTCTCAATAGCACAGGGAGCAGATGCAGCAAATGTCAAGAGAGAGCCAGGGTAGGGGATTATAGACAGACTAAAAGAACAGTCCCAGGGGGAAGGAAAGATGCAATAATAAAGAAGAGAGGCGAAGTGGTAGCTGAGGCCATAGAATCAACCCTGTGGAGGGAGGCAAGGAGAGAAGCCACCAGTATTGTCAGAAAAAAACTGATAGTTTAGAGATCACAAGAGAAATGATGGGCTAGAGGAAGGAGTCGTCAGCTAAAAGAGAGAGGAAAACAAGAGAAATTTGGGAACACAGGTCAAGTGAATGGTCCTTTGAACTTCTTGTAGACCTGGTGGAAGATGGGACTATTCACAAACAGCAGCTTTCAAAAAAAAAAAAAGCGCCTGCCTTAAACTTCTTCTATGACCTCTTTCTGTTGAGCTACCTACATGGCCCTGTCACTGTAATATCTGTACACCACAGAAACGTGGAGTGCCTCCTCCCTGCAATTGTGTTTACACGGATGTTACTATTCCCATTTTACAGAAGTGGAACTGAGATACACAGAGAGATTAAGTGACTTGCCAATGTCACACAAGAGGACTGGGTTCAGTTCCTTGCTCCCTGAGTCCCAGTCCAGTGCCTTATCAGCAAAGGCATCCTTCCTGCAGCTTTGATGCAGCAATTCCTGAAGGTGATGCTGTACCCAGCCACAACCCATATGAAGCAGTTTCCAGAGAAGGGAGCTTCTGGCTCCTTCCAATGTTTTCAAGTTTCCCAGACATTGGCATTGGTAGCCTATTTGAGCTCATGGTTTAACACAGCTATAAGTGAGGCTCTCACAGAACAGATAAGCGCTGTATCCTGTCACCAGTTACACTGTGCAAATCTAGGCCACTGCAGTTAGACCTCAGTTATTCTACACATTCAGCCTAGCAGAACCTCCAGCGGTTTTTGAAGACGATATCTCATGTTAAATTCACAAAAGCCACTTTACACCTACCCAGGGAATGAGCAGGATGAGAAAGAGCAGTGTAACTTACCTGGCCATTGTGTTGGTTTTAATTTTTGAGAATTCATTGTGGACAGCAAGGCTTCTGGAGCTAATTTGCACTGTCAACAACTTGGAAACATTGTTACTATGAAACCACAAAACAGGGGGGAAACCAACCTTCTGAATTCTTCAGGATTTTGTAAACTGTACTTTTTACAAATCTGAAACAATTCCCTTGGGACTGGGAGGGTAGCAGAGTTAGCACTTGTATTCATATTTATCAACAAGGGCAACATTTTTATAGATAAAACAGCTCACTTTCTTGTACCTGTATTAAACTGTATAAAACATATTACACATGTGAAAATGTCAGATGATACTACATCACTATAAATACACACAAAATAAATTAAAATAATTTGACTTAATGTATAAGGTGTCTCGCCACACATTAACTACATGTTTAGGAGGTTTTAATCAGGTTCTCATGGATAGCTCTTCCTTAACTGGTAGGAATGTGCCTATAATAAGCAACATTGTGTGTAAGCCATTCCAATTACATTCAAAAATACAGTGAGTGCAGTTAATTCTTGGAGGGAGAGAAAGGATAATTGAGGAGTTTCACTCTGGTTTTTTTGAGTTAAGAAAAAAAGATCTGTTTAATAAAATATCTGTCATTGTTTTCCTGAGAAACTGCATTTCTCGCCTCACTTAAACAGAATGGGCCTGATCCACAGGAGGTGTTCATTGCCATGGCCTCATGGATTTCAGTATGATGAAACAGATCTCTAAGTTGAATCAGTTTTGCCACAAATGGCTGTGCATTTGGGTGTGTTATATGTAATGGTCTTCACACACACACACACACACACACACACACACACACACACACATATATATACAGAGCCAGCTCAACAATGTGAATATTTAAAATCAAAACTTTAAATTCAATTATGTTATTGTCACTGAAATGCTGGGATATTAAAGGTTAAAACCAGAGAGTTCTGGTCAAAATGAGCTGAATGTACCAGCTACTACATCTGATTTAGATTCAGGCCACTGCTTTTAAAGAAGAAACTGGGCCTGGAGTACACTCTAGAGACACCTACAGAAATAGTCACCTCTGATTAACTGACTGCTAAATGTCACCCTTGCCCCACATAAATACAGATGGAAAAACCTTTATCTAGAAAAAAACAACAACTTCAAAGGAAGCAGTTCATAGATGACTGTTGTGGGTATTTAATTGGCACATCACTAGTGACTTTCTGGTTTCATTGTTCTACTGGGTAAATTAAAACAGCACCATTCCTGCTCAGGGAAATGTTGTTATTCAGCAGTAGATTTGACACACCTTTATGCTTCAGATTTTTTACAACTAACTAGACTCTGTTGTTGTGCCACACAAAGTGACATCGAGTGGTGGTGTGGATTCAAGACTCATTAATAAACTCTGGAAAACAATGGTTTTGCCTAACCCCTTCTCTTCATGGTCTTACCACAATCACTGGCATGGTATTTGAATGCTGCATCTCTAAAGAACCGATCATGATATCTAAACTGCCCAAATTAAACCTAAATCTCAATCCATACTATTGACAAATAGAGGTGGGTGAAATTTTTCCATCAAAACATTCTTCTTTGATGGAAAATGCCTATTTGAACAAAGAAATTTTTCACCAAACATTTGCATTTTTGTCAAATAAAAAAACCCCCAATACGTTTCATTTCTGTGCGAGACACAAACCGCTCTCAGACTTTTGGATTCTCCCTCCTTGTTTTTCCTCCAAGGGGAAAAAAATACATAGAGACAAAATGGTTCATGGAGTACTTAGAACAAAATGAAATGTTTCATTTCATTTTACTTTTTTGTGAAATGGATTTAGCTTTCTCTATCAGCTCAAGTGATGAAGTATCTTCACTCAACCACTCAACATGGGGGTGGTATGGGTCAAACCAATGTCTTGAGATTGACGGGAAGATAGATTCCCAGATGGTATATACTGGCACAGCTACATTGATTTCAAGGGAGCTATGACATTATATACAGGCTGAGGATCTCGTCCTAACAGTCTTGGACTACCTAAATTGGATAGCTGAGCTGATACGAGTTGAGCACATTCATTGGATCCCATTGAGAGAGCTCAGCCTTGGAATACACTTAGTTGATGACTATCATTTTCCAAGGAAACAATTTCCATCCCACCATCAACCTCAGCCTGGACCAGTCCACACAAGAGATCCACTTCCTGGATACTACAGTGCTAATAAGCAATAGTCACATAAACACCACCCTATATCGGAAACCTACTGACCGCTATTCCTACCTACATGCCTCTAGCTTTCATCCAAATCATACCACACGATCCATTGTCTACAGCCAAGCTCTATGATATAACCGCATTTGCTCCAACCCCTCAGACAGAGACAAACACCTACAAGATCTCTATCATGCATTCTTACAACTACAATACCCACCTGCTGAAGTGAAGAAACAGATTGACAGAGCCAGAAGAGTACCCAGAAGTCACCTACTACAGGACAGGCCCAACAAAGAAAAGAACAGAACGCCACTAGCCATCACCTTCAGCCCCCAACTAAAACCTCTCCAACGCAACATCAAGGATCTACAACCTATCCTGAAGGATGACCCATCACTCTCACAGATGTTGGGACACAGGCCAGTCCTTGCTTACAGACAGCCCCCCAACCTGAAGCAAATACTCACCAGCAACCACACACCACACAACAGAACCACTAACCCAGGAACCTATCCTTGCAACAAAGATCGTTGCCAACTCTGTCCACATATGTATTCAGGGGACACCATCATAGAGCCTAACCACATCAGCCACACTATCAGAGGCTCGTTCACCTGCGCATCTACCAATGTGATATATGCCATCATTTGCCAGTAATGCCCCTCTGCCATGTACATTGGCCAAACTGAACAGTCTCTACATAAAACAATAAATAGACACAAATCAGACGTCAAGAATTATAACATTCAAAAACCAGTTGGAGAACACTTCAATCTCTCTGGTCACTCGATTACAGACCTGAGGGTGGCTATCCTTCAACAAAAAAACTTCAAAAACAGACTCCAACGAGAGACTGCTGAATTGGAATTAATTTGCAAACTGGATACAATTAACTTAGGCTTGAATAGAGACTGGGAATGGATGAGTCATTACACAAAGTAAAACTATTTCCCCATGTTATTTCTCCCCCCCCCCCCACTCCCCACTGCTCCTCAGATGTTCTTGTTAACTGCTGTAAATAGCCTACCTTGCTTGTCACCATGAAAGGTTTTCCTCCTTTCCCCCCCTGCTTCTGGTGATGGCTCATCTTAAGTGATCACTCTCCTTACAGTGTGTATGATAAAAACCATTGTTTCATGTTCTCTGTGTGTGTATATAAATCTCCCCACTGTATTTTCCACCAAAGCATCCAATGAAGTGAGCTGTAGCTCACAAAGGCTTATGCTCAAATAAATTGGTTAGTCTCTAAGGTGCCACAAGTACTCCTTTTCATTTTCCAAGGAAGGCACTCAGGCCCCAATGAACGTTGGTGCTGCGCTCCCCTGGCTCTCCTGGATTTCAGTAGGAGATGAGGGTGCTCAGCACCTCACAGGACTGGGCAGTCAGTCACCCTAAGATTGTTAAAACAATGACCAACAGAATGAGGGAAGGGAAGGGAATTTAACCCTTAAAGATGCAACAAACACGTGACCCGCAACATGCTGACATTAATTGGACCTGCACTATGAAAATAAGGGACCCATGTTGAAATAGAATCATTTAAATTCTGTGAATATGATAAAATAAAGAGACTATAATTAAAAAAAATAGTCCCTGGCAAATTGCCAAATCATAAGGTATTTTGAATGCAAGAAAGTGTAATTAGACAACAAGAAAGGATGCGTGGTGTCACAAACACCCCAGCTTAGAGTGTAACAAAGACTCTGCTTTGTCTATTGCAGAATGGTCAAACAAAGATGGAAAAGTTACAGTACTAATAACCATAGTGCCAACTAAACAAATCAATTTAAGGTAGACACAATGGTTTAAAAATACTTGTTTAAAGACAATGTACTGAGGTTGCAGGTAGCACTGCTGGCTGCCGGGAGATGCAGCAGTGAATTGTACTTTAACTCTATCCTAGGAGGGAAAATGACTATGGGGACTCACTCCGGCCATCCAAACTCTAAATGACTAGCTCAGCAATAGGCGATAGCTCTATACAGCATACGATTTGGGTGTTTAGTGTGCACAATAAGCAGCAGGCTCACTCAGTAGCAGACTATTATTAGGATCAGGCAACGCTGGCTAGTCTGTGCGAAACTAAGAGAAATCACAATTGCAGAAATAACAGATTTAGAGAGCAGTGGATGCTTCATAGAAAACTGGAAAACATACGCAATTTAAAAATAATCTCACCTACAGAGTGTGTCTTCATATTGTTTGAGTGGAAGAATGAAACACCAGGCAGGTGAGCAGTGTTTATTTCAGTTGTACTTCCATACATATGAGGAATAATATTTCAGGTCCAAGTGCCTCCTCTCCCATGGAATAACTGGAGAGTTCATTTTGTTGAGGGAGGGTATTTAATCATGAAACTGTCAGGGGATTCCAGAGTTGGAACTCTTCATTCTTACCCCTCTCCCCCTGTAAATAAATAGCACAACATACCTTCAGAAACACACATGGAATTCCATTCTTCTGGTACCTAGATATAATAATTAGGAGCACCATTTAAACGCATACACAGATAACAAAACAATTATTCTAATCTGCCATGTGGAACAGAGTAGGTGGTTGCCTAAGAATTTTGAAATAGTTACCACATAAATGTAACACTGATTATTTTAAATCATAGACTCATAAATCCCTAGAAAATTGAACCCACACAAACTATTTAATCAGGCATGTGTGCAAGCGTTTGGTATCAGGAATGCAAGTAATATAAGTTTTCATGATGCTGTTCACCATAAAAAAGAAAGTTATTGTAGCTGTTTCAGGGCTTGTCTACATGGAGCAGCAACGTGCACAGCAGGTGAACTATTTCTAAAGCACACAAACATGTTGCACATTAATTGATCCATGTAGACTCTGCTGGTGCCCACTAAGTCTTTCCTAGCACACTTTACCATCATACAGCACAACATTAAAGTGCACTAGGAAATCTTTAGTGCACCAGTGACATCTACACCAAACATTTAACAAACAACAAATTATTGCATTTTAGAAATCACACATAAGGTGCATTAACCCACTGTGTAGAGAGGCTCTTAGTTCCCAGTTCAGCAAGATATTTAAATATGTAAGTAGTTCCATAGAAACAGCTGGAATACTGATTTCAATGGGACTACTGACTTGCTAAAAATTTGGTATGTTATTTAGTGCATTGCTGAATAGGGGCCTTACTGCTGTCAGAAAATGCAACATATGAGGAAGATTTAATCACAAAATTTTCAGACAAGGTGGGAACAGAATTTTTTTTTTTAGTAATTCAGGATCTCAAGCTGCAAGGGAAGTTTAAATGTCAGCTTGCGTATTACAATTTTTTAACAGAAAAGTCTAACTTAGTTTTGAAAAGCATCAAATCAAGGTCAAAAGTAGGAAAGAGGACAACCCCTAGATCGAGTTTGTTTTTGTAAGAAATATAATAGCTACAGACTGTAAACAATGTAAAGGAATTGACACAAAACCATAAAAGAAACAAAATGAAGTCAAAGCTGAAAATACCCTGTGTCACTGAATGTACCAGATACGATATGTCCTCCCCAAGGGTTTACATATGTAAAGGTTGTTTCACTTGGCAACTCCTTTTTTGTTGAAAAGTGTTGTCAATTACTATATTTATTGACTACATTGAATAATTTATAACAGGAATCAAGGAATTGCCAGATGGGATCAGACCAGCGGTCCATGTAAACCTGTCTCCAACATTGGCCCGTACGATGCTTCTGAGGAAGGCACAAGAAACCTGGAAGTAGGCAAATGTTAGATAACCTGCCTCCTACAAAAGTTATATCCTAGTTAAAGATTAGCTTCGGCCCTGAAGCATGAGATTTTATATCTCTTCGCATGCACACACTCATTCCCCCCCACCCCCGCTCCCCATAGGTCCAGTTCAAGTGGTATGAAACAAACAACTTTTTAATTTCTCAAAATCATTTTCTTATCTTCTGACCAGCTCTACAGCTAACATTCACTGCAACATCAAACCATATAAAGGCAGGAGTTTCAACCTTAATTGTGACTTTCAGAGACTCATAGAGAAACAGGAGACCTATTTCATTATCTAATCCATTTCTTTAAAATACAATTCTTTTGTAAATTTTAGAATTATTTCTTTGCTTTCCGGTAGTGCCCAAATGCACCAAGCCAGGTGGAGTCCCATTGAGGTTAGCGATGCGTGAGATCTTTTATGTATTAATACGTATTAAGAAACAGTCCCTGTCCTGAAGAACTTGTACCCTATAAAGGCATGCTGTCCAAAATGGGGAGAAAGGAAGCATTATCCCCATTTTACATACAGGGACCTGAGGCACAAGTAGATTAGGTAACTTGTCCAAGATCATAAACAAAGTCTGTGGCAAAGACAGATGCTGTACCCATGTCTTCAGAATTCCAGACAAGTGTCTTAATACCATCCTTCCTCTTGTAATTTTACATTACTACATTTTAAAAAATGGTACTATTATCATAAATTTCACTGAAGCAGATGGGTTTATAAATACTGTAATGAATTACACCTTTTTAAACAGCATTATTTAGTAATGAAACCTGAATGACCCTTTTGTTCTCTGTGTTTGTGTAAGTCAACCAAAACCCTAGCAATTACCGAGCATTTTTCACCTGACATAATGACAGGTTTCAGAGTAGCAGCCGTGTTAGTCTGTATTCATGAAAAGAAAAGGAGGACTTGTGGCACCTTAGAGACTAACAAATTTATTTGAACATAAGCTTTCGTGAGCTACAGCTCACTTCATTGAATGCATTCAGTGGAAAATACAGTGGGGAGATTTATATACACACACAGAGAACATGAAACAATGGGTTTTATCATACACACTGTAAGGAGAGTGATCACTTAAGATGAGCTATTACCAGCAGGGGGTAGGGGGGAGGAAGAAACTTCAAAAACAGATTCCAACGAGAGACTGCTGAATTGGAATTAATTTGCAAACTGGATACAATTAACTTAGGCCTGAATAGAGACTGGGAGTGGATGGGTCATTACACAAAGTAAAACTATTTCCCCATGTTATTCCCCCACCCACCCGCCACTGTTCCTCAGACGTTCTTGTCAACTTTTAGAAATGGCCCACTTTGATTATCACCACAAAAGGTTTTCTTCCTCCCCTCCCCCCACCTTCCTGCTGGTAATAGCTCATCTTAAGTGATCACTCTCCTTACAGTGTGTATGATAAAACCCATTGTTTCATGTTCTCTGTGTATATATATAAATCTCCCCACTGTATTTTCCACTGAATGCATCTGATGAAGTGAGCTGTAGCTCATGAAAGCTTATGTTCAAATAAATTTGTTAGTCTCTAAGGTGCCGCAAGTCCTCCTTTTCTTTTTTCACCTGAGAACCTCAAAGAAATTTTCAGAAGGTGGCTAAATGTTAGGAGATCTGGAGGCATGAAGCTCATACAGCCGGCAAGTGGAAGAGTTGGAGATGGAAACCTTGTCTCTCCTGACCCTCAGTCTGATGCGCCTACCATTAGACCCTACAGCTTCCTCAATGTATAAAGGATCCATCAGAAGCTACATTTTGAGTAAACATATGACAGTATTCAAAATGCTCATGATGCCAATGTGATCATTAAAGGAGTAAGATACTATTCGGCATGTGTCAGCATATCAGAATCTGTCCCTATCTGATCACTTGCAGTTATTTTTAGGTATCCAGAGCTCAGTTCAGATTTCAGGGTTTTTTTTGTTTTTGTTTTTATATTGAATCACCCATCTCTATTAGTAAGCGAATTCCGCTATCATTTCCTTGAAAAAGGAATATACTTGAGTAATCCTGGAAGACTTCTTAAAAATAAAAATCTATTAAGAACTAAAATAACTGCACACAAAACTCTGGAGAGTTACTGCACATTGCCTATCAGTTATTTCATATGATTTATTATATACAATTTACTACAATAACAGGCTCAAAAAAAGTTCCTTTATACTTGGTATTATTCTCTTTTGATAAGTGAAATCCACTTTGAATGAAAGTACCATCATGAAAATAAAAATAAAACATGAAATGCACATAGCATCTGCTGAGTTCTAAATATAATGTTGTTTACCCTTTTCAGAAGGACCAAATTGATTTTATAATTGTCTTATTATCTGTAATACAAGATACCAAATAGGCATCTGGCAGTAATCATAGTACATGCCTCCTTAAATATAATACAAACTAGAAAACAAACCAAGGTGATATTTAGTGGTAAGACCCCATGCATTTTTTATGTAAGGAAAGATGTCTTTTGAAATTACTATAACCCCAGGTTCCTCCAAGTCTTCTAACACACGAACTCAAGTCATCCGCTTCAGAAATTGGAGTGCTTTCCTGATACCTCAAAACATACTTTGATATGCAACAGATTGGTTTCCATGCAAGGAGCCGGAGTAAAATAAAACAAGCAAACATAGTTATATGTCCCCTCGAAGCTAGTCCATCCCCTAATTCACTTTAACCAAACTGTACTTCATTTTACTTCCTGCAAAATATTTACAGCTGTATTGAGGTGTCAATGTATTTTAATAGCACATTACACTATATTCCTTTAATATTTGTTGTTAGTCTTTCATGATATTTTTGTGCTAATTACATGCTTTACCTCACTAACCGTCGCAAGCAACATATAGAACGAGAGAGCTGATGGTGAAACGGATGTACTTTTTATTCTTTCGTGTTTGCTGCCCCGTAAGTCTTGCTTTGGGAGGACAATTTACCTTCAAGATATTCTTCACTGTTAGGCATGCAACATTACACACTTAATAAGAGTGGCCTCTCTCAGAACTCTGCCGCTTCCAACATAATTGATGGGGCTCTACAGAAATTTAGTTAGTAATTTTCCTCATTTAAACTTTTCAGTTAGGCTAATACATACATTTTTTGCATGTTAGTAGCATATTTACTTCACTATTCTGAGAACAGTCCTTGTGAATTCAACCAAGTTATTAGGGAACAGAATATAAGACTATCCCATTGTTGACCTTGCACTCAGCAAGAGCTCATTAGGGCAAAACTGGTTGATTCTGTTCCATTTAGAGGACAATCCTGAATAATTAGCATTTAGCAATTCACTACTTGGAGGGCTGGAAATGTGTTATATATTTAAAAGACTGAGGGCCAGATTGTGAGCCCATTTCTTACCTGTGTGAGTCACTTCTCCACAGAGTAGTTTAATTGACTTAGCATAAGGAACTGCTCACAGTTGTGGGGAAGGGATCACAGTCTAGCCTTGAATATTTAACCATTTCTCAAAAATCAAGTCAACCACAAACACCAGCTTTAATACTGAAGTTTGAAATAAACTCATGGCATTTGAGGCCATAACAAGATTATAGACAGCAATTGTCACCTTTTTTCCGTAAAGATTTTGAAGTGTCAAGGATGTGGACATTTGCAAAGCAATCGTAAGTGATCAAGCACTAACTTTTATACTTGGGGAAGTGGTATGGCCTAATGGATAGCCTATTTGGGTGACCATGAGGAAGTCTGATTTACAGCTTTGTGCCTCAGTTTCCTCATCTGTAAAATGATGAAATACTGACCTCCTTTGTAAAGCACTTTGAGACTCACTGACAAAAAGTGCTAGATTAGAACTAGGTACTATAATTATATGTGCCATCAAATGAACATGCATCACTCAGATTAGCCTGGCGCGCTGAAGTACAGTCTCGTGACTTATTTGGGAAGGTAGGGCTTACATAAGAAAATAAGAGAACATAAGAGCGGCCATACTGGCTCAGAGCAAAGGTCCATCTAGCCCAGTGACCAATGCCAGGTCCCCCAGAGGGAATGGACAGAACAGGTAATCATCAAGTGATCTATCCCCTGTCGCCCATTCCCAGCTTCTGGCAAACAGAGGGTAGGGACACCATCCCTGCCCATCCTGGCTAATAGCCATTTATGGACCTATCTTCCATGAATTTATCTAGTTCTTTTTTGAACCCTGTACTTGATTTCATTTCAAATATCTACTGGATTAAATCTACTGAAAAGAAATTCTACCACTCCTGAAAACATTTATTAACAGAGCCATCTGAACTCAGACTTTTTCCATGATTAGTATTTAATTTGATTTTATAATACAATTGGAGATTAAATTAAATAATTTCAGTAATACTATATTACAGAATCCTGGCTGTAAGATTCTGTGGTTAATAGTGTCAGCTCTTTCCTTCTACCAATTCTCAAACTAATGGAATAATAAAGGAGTAGAATAATTTGCTATTCGCACATCCCTAATTATATATTTACATAGAATTTGGAAATTTTGAATGAATGAACCATCAGGCATTATCTCCTCCTCGGCTATTAGGAGTCAACATTCCTGACAGCTGCAATTTGAAATACAGAATCAGAGTCAACCTACAAATGTGCTGAAATGAATTATTGGTGATTTGTAAAAACACAGGTAAAACACATGGAAATGGCCACACAGGATCCTGATTCAGCTCAGATGAAATTCCACTTCCAGCAATGTGAGGACGGACTCAGGGTGATGATTTGGAGTAGATTTGCTAGA
This sequence comes from Dermochelys coriacea, assembly GCF_009764565.3. Classification (NCBI taxonomy): domain Eukaryota; kingdom Metazoa; phylum Chordata; order Testudines; family Dermochelyidae; genus Dermochelys; species Dermochelys coriacea. The sequence continues at coordinate 119,509,997 of NC_050072.1, forward strand.
ATTTTGTTAACTTCCACAACAGAAAATGATCTGATTTGTTAAACTCAATGTTTAAAACATAATCTATGTATGCTGAATGCATTTCTTCCTCTCCTAGGTACTTGCACTAGCTACAACATAATCTAATATTGAATACATCAGATTTACTGTCATTCTTCTCTTTTCTACTCTTGTGGGTGTTGTGTGACCACATATTTTGTTTGTTTTGTGACTTCTTCATTTGGGCCTGATTCATCTCCCACTTGAGTCAACAGTGCCCAGCTCCACTAAGGGACTTGGGTGCTTAAAATCCAAATATAGGTGCTACTGCCATCCACCCAACCCCTGCTCAACCTAACCCTGTAGATGACTACATTTCTGCTGTGAAAACTTATTTGACACTTACATTTCTCCCTCTGGGCATGCACACTGCTGCTTCAGGCAGGGGCCCAGACACCCAAACCCCAGTACGGCCCTCAAACCAGGTGATGATGGGTTCTCAAACTTCATTGCACTGCTTCCCCCTTCTGATAAAAAAAAAATTAGTATACAACCCCACAAGTGGGGACTGAAGCCTGAGCCTGCCCAAGCCTGGTCACCATGGCCAGGGATGGGGGGGGCGGGGCAAAGTCGAAGCCCAAGCCCCACTGCCCCAGGCAGCGAGACTTGGGCTTTGGCCCCAGACCCCAGAAAGTCTAACACCAGCCCTGATAACCCCATTAAAACAGGGTTGTGACCCACAGTCTGAGAATCACTGTTAGAGGTTTCCCCACTTATGGGTTCTGATCCGATAGACATACTCAGGAACTGCACTGGTGGCTCGCCTATAGTGAAGACAAGAAAAACTGTACTTTCAACTGGTGGAGCTTATTCTCTTTGCAGGCAGGCATCAGCTCAACCTTGTCTACAGTTGGGGTTTGCACTGGTATAGCTATGCCCGTTGTTCACCACCAGTTGCTGAAACGAGGACTAATCTCCAGTATAGATAAGGCCTAAGTGAAACTAATCCTGATGCTTAGCAGCAAAAGGTATTCAGGGTCTTAGTTTCTTTCTAAGCTTGTGAGGCTACTGTAATTGACTTGAAAGGTTAGATCTGTAGTTGTTTACAGACATCTCAAAAATTCTGCAAATCATTGTATACAGAATCAGTGTACAATGAACTGATGCCAAATGACAGAAAACCACCATAAACTGAGCAACTTGACTTCCAGCCCTGTCAAAAGTACCATGTGAATTTGGTGGTCCTCGAACGAATTCTAAATTGACAGTATTTCACACTGTCTCCCTCAGTATCTGTCAGAGTTCAAATTGTAACCATCAGCGTTTACTTACAGGAGTTTATGGATTAAGAGAAAATAGCCCATTGGGACAACCATTATATGGATATCACAACACTGGGGAGTCTTCAGGGGAAATTGTTAGTGTGGAGACTTCAGGATACAGAAATGATTTTATCCCTTAATGTTATCAAGTGTCTCCATTAATACACTGTATACACTTAGTTCCCTTGTCAGAGCAAAATTAAACTATTCCTCAAAATTAGTTTATAAAGAGTAATATTTTAATATATATGTTATGCATTTCAAAGTCCAATTTTATACCATAGTAAATGAGTTTTCAGCAGTGAATTTAATCCCCTCATTGGCATTTAAGAAAAATTAGGTTTTTCTATTTCCACAGTCTCCACCGACTTGGTTAAGAAAAGAAAATTTGCTTATTCAAAATGGTAGCAAGCTAAACTGCAGTCCATCAGTGCTAGATTGACCTCTCATTTCCCAGTACAGAGGGTATGCATGCCCGGCAGTATGATCTGGCATTCCACTGAACTGATAACTGCTGTAAAGCAGCCCCACTCCAGAGACATATATATTAGGGATTAGTGAGCCTCTTCATATAAAATAAAACGTACCTGATTCTTCAACAAAAATTCAACACAAATCAACTCTTACTGAGGTTTAGAAAGGTTTTTATTTTTTTTCCATTTACGATTGCCTCTGAACTTTTAATTCTGATTGAGACCAGCAGCAGAAGGGCTAGTATGCAGTATCTGAAGTAACCCTGACCTCATCAGATTTCCAGATCAGTTTTGTAAACCAGGGAGCTTTAGGTAAGTAGCTAACCTTAGGGGAGCTTATCCAAACTGAACCACACATCTGAACCTTTCCAGGCACATCTGTCAGTGGATAACACCTAGATAATGCATAACTTATTATGTGCCTATGATAAAATGTACTCTAATGAAATGGTGGGAGCATTTCACAACTTTATTTTCAAGTTCTTAGCATAATATAGTCTTTGCTTCTACCCCTCTGTGATTGCACAGGAGAACACAATGACCCACTTTTAAAAACACTTTCTCTGCTTAATGGAGTGCATTCTTCAGTGACAATTCTGTGAGTTCTTCCTGATACTCGGAGGACATGTCAGAGCCTCTCTTTCAAAGAGCAGATTTTTCCCCCTTATTATTGAATTCCCTAAAACCATTGACTCATGCTGTCCTTGAGATAATAAACTTCTTGTTCCTTGAAAAGCCATCACATATGTGCAGCAAACCAGAATTGTATGTGTAACTTACTGTACATTTCAGTCTTTGATGTTCACAGAACTATGTTCCTGCCTCCAGCATTGTGTGTGCATTATCCGGTTTCTTTCCCAGAACACACAGAAATCTATGATTGAAAGTAAGAAATAAAATAAAAGACTTATTTTTTGCACACTGTACACTTCACTGCACAAAATCTCAGTTGCTATATAAAGTGTAAGTTATATTCTGGAGGAGTGAATGAACAGACAGATACAGCTTTAAAAATGAACAGCACAGAAGCAGAACCCACAATGGAATCATTAAGCATCCTTTAATTACTGTTTGTGGCAAATGTTGCTGAGCTAATTTGAAACCACCACAGTGCTCTTTGCAATGGCGCTCTTTTAAATTCATTTTCAAAAAGATGATCACAATTCACCGGTTCAAAGACACAAAAGCAGATAGTTACTCAAAATGTGAAATCTGAGTCCCCAGCCTCCCTAATTCATCCTAATCATTAACATTAGACATATTCAGGTGTGGTCAGGGCATGCTCAATGGATTCCTTGTGTATTTGTTTGCATCCAAATTAGATACAATTTGGTTGGTTTTGCACGTTCTATTTTATCGACATGGAGCCAGCTCTCAGTAAGAGCTTGATCCTACTTCATTGATATCCCTGGGAATTTTGTCATTGATTTCACTGGGAAAAGGACAAGACCTTAAATGGAGTCAAGGAATAGGGCTTTCTTCTGAGAATAATGCTCAGAAGCATTGCGGGGGTTGAAGGGAAGGAATTCTGGTCTTCAACTTGAGCCTTCAAACCTGCAAAGTAGGCCTGTGGCTTCCTTTAGTACTGCCACTTCCTTCCATGTCTGGGTTTTGCCTTCATGGAATTAGCTCCATGTACACACTCTTTGCCTATGCTACTAACATCCCCTCTTCCTGCTTGGAAGCATGGAGAGCCACAGTGCAGGTCTCTTCTGTGACACGCAAGAGGATAAAGACCCGCCAGCGTGAGTTTTCTGCTTCTTGGCAGAAAGACAAATGTAGGTGTGAACTCCCCTTCCAGACTTGGCCCAAAGAAATGAGGGCTGAAATCCTGAGCCACTGGTGTGATGAGAATTTTGCCATTGACTCAATGGGCCAAGATTACACCCTACGATCTTAGTGAATCAGATACTCCGATACCATCATGGCACAAATGGTTAGATCACATTTGTTTAACAGAATCATGGATTTTTCAGGCAAAAAGGGATGAATATCTTTGTGTGACCTTCTGTATAACAGGTCATAGACTTTCACTCCATGATTCTGGGATCAAGCCCAATAACTTGTGGTTAAACTAGAGCGTATTGGTTTAGGCAGGCAGAACCCATCTCAATTTGCTATAAGCCTAGCAGAACTGGCCATGGTTCAGTCTGCCAAGAGAAAAACCCTTCTGGACCTGCATTACCTGTTAGGAGAGAAGTCTGGGTCCAGATTCACTGGATTTTATGGCTGAAAGCAGACTTCTAAAAATATTTGCAACTAAAGGTACAATACCAGGAGATAAGTTTTGCACTGTATACCTACTATATTGTACAGTATGTCACTCTGCATTGTATATCCATTTCAAGGCCCTTCATGGCTATCCCCACCCTACCATCCCTCATTCAGTACCGAGATGAAGGTTCCCATTGTTCATCAGGCCATGATGTCAAACGCTTTTGTGCTTTCTCACCTAATGCCTCTCACGCTTGGGAAGAGCTCCCTATAAATAGCCACAAAGCTCCCTGATTATCCTCCTTAAAACTCTCCTTTACTGTGGTACATACAAATAAAATTAATTGTGGTTAGGCCACTGGTATGCTGCAACCACAGCCTACCAGGCTGACCAATTGTCTCATTCTTTGTACTTCCCCATATCTCTTGTGTAAGGTAAGCCCCCAGCCACCACCTGTGGGGTGATTCATTTTCAGGTGTGGTGCTGCAGCCAGTCCCTGAGTAAGGATCAGGTCAGATGACCCCTAGAGACAGCAATTTGGTCCCACAAAAATAGCAAGCCTGTCTGTACAATGTCATTACTCATTTGGGAACAATATCTCTGCCTCATGGTGGTACAGATTGCCCCCGGCATCCAGCCTGCTTCTGCTTCTACCTCAGGCATCCAGCCTGCTCTCTCTGGCTGGCCCTACACTATTATCCACCTGAACCAGCTCCAACTTTGCTTCAACAACTCCCCCAGAAACCCCCTGACAATCTGTGTTCATCTGTTGTCTCGTCTTGTACTTTGATTGTAAGCTCTGTGGAGAAGTGATGATAGGTTTGTTCTGGGTTTGTACAGCACGTAGCACAATGGGATGCTGGTCCATGAAAATAATAAAAAATAAAAATAATAATTACATCCCTGGTATTTTAACCTCTACTAGCTATTACTCTAGATGTTAGCCTGTGACGAGGCAGAACTTTTTCAAACCCTCTCAAAGGAAGAATAAATGGATATTTGATATATTTCTTCTCTCCTATGTTTTGGTTTGTTGTAGAATAGATGGCACAACTCACAAAAAATTGCTTACAAGATTGATTACACACCTTAAATTGGGCCTCTAATCAATCTGAGCAGGTCTTTAGTGCTTCCTGACTACAAAGCCTGTGAATAACCCTTAAACTAACACCTTTTAGCAGATTTCCAAAATAATATCAGTTTAAGTGATTGAGGTTATTGTGTTCATGCCCCTAACCAAATCCCTTGGGGACTGTGGGCGATATAGAGTAGCCAATTTACATATAAGATTAATTTAGCCCCAGGTTTAACCTTGGGGGAAAGAGGTGGTGGTACTCTTCCAAGCTCCCCATTGCTAATCACCCAAATGAGATGCCACACAGTAGCTTGTACAAATATTCTAAATACACATTCACTAGGCTCCCTGAACTTGTTTCATCATTGGTGGGGCTTCAATATGCCCACTAGCTCTACTGGGCTCAGTTCTTTTAATTTCACCCGGAAGTCAACCCGGAACAGCAACAGAGGCAGTGAAGCACAGGTGAAGTGTTCTTTTTGAATGAACCACTGCCCAATTTTCCATCCGTTGCTATTTGGGAATGCTTTTAAAGTGTAGTCCCTACTCCAGCAAGTCCATCCTTGATGTAGGAAAGACATTTGTAACATTGGTCACGTATACCTCCAAAAGGAAGAGAATGCAACCCCCTTGCCAAGCGTAGGTGTTAGAAAGCATTCCAGTACATCCAGGAGCAACTGGGGATCCAACAAGATCCTCTTCCCCCCATCCCACTCAGGCTGTGAAAATTTGAAACAAATTGGAGGCATGTACCCCAATGAGAGTTCCTGATATAGCGTGCCCTGCAGTTTGCTTTGCACCGTGCCAGGGCAGCTTTGTGCCTGGTGGGATCAATAGATGGCTTCAGAGTAGAGGCTGCCTGGGAAATAAGCTTCTCCCAGCTACTCTAGCCATGTTCCCTTCCTTTTCTGGCCTGGCCCATTTTGTGGGCAGTCATTACCAGTTTAGGGAAGCATGGTTTAGTAGCTAGGGCACTAGCCTGGTATTTGGGAGAGCCACATTCAAATCCTGTTTGACCTTAGCCCAAGTGACTTGGGCTATCTGTCCCTCAGTTGCCCATTTGTAGTTTGGTAATAGTGAAGATGAATACTTACAAAGACTGTAAAGAATACTATACTATGGTAAAAGGGCTCACATAAGTACTAAAGATAAATAGGTCCTCAGTGGAAAGCTTTAGGTAGCTTGCACTACTCTGTTCCTGCTCTATTCAGGACCTACAGCCTGTGTTATACCAGCAGAAGTCAAAGGAAATTGGGTTTTAGTCTTATACATACAAAATCATATTGTGCCAAATTCAGCCCTGATGTAACTTCATTGACTACAGAAGGGACAAATGTAACTTGCCCTTCTAACACTGATGCTACTAATTCTTCATTTATATCTGATTGCCTTGGTTAATGCCCATACAATATCATTTTTTTGTCTGGGAAGAACAAGCTTGATTTGGATGGAGCAGTAATAATATTCTGGAGTCTGTTGGAAGATGATATTCTGACCACGGGCCTCCTGACCCACAGTATCACTGCAATTCACTTGCTGCCACTGCATCACTTCTAGTCAATCAGTCCCATTCTTTGGATCCGAAACTGGTCCTACCATGGCATATCAGTAGAGCCATTTAGCCTCTACATTGGCTCCTTGTTGAATTTTTAGTTCCACAACATTGCCCTGTTGGCAAATAAATGGCTGCAATTGCCAGTCTAGCAGTGTCTTAACAGAAGACAAAAAACAGTGGTAAACAATCTTGCTTTGTTTCTCTTTTCTGCCTGACCCAGACCCCTTTTCCCCACATCTGTGTTGTTCAAATGTTGTGTGAATTCACTGAGAAACAACCACAATAGTGTTACCTGTGAAGCACCTGGCACTGGCCATTCTTATGTTGTTAAGTCAAAGACTTCATGCTGCATTTCCACTTTGTGTCAAATTCAGGGACACAATATGTCATATCTCAATTTTGAGGTTTAGGTGACACCAAACCTTGATTTCCTGTATTCATTTGTTCATCCATTTATGCACCAAACAGTGGCAAGCTCCATTTTTGTTTTGAGAAAACAGAAGCTTATGGAGGTCTGTTTGACAGCCTCCTTTGCTGATGCTGCATCTGTATAAACCACCAGGTCTGGCTCCAGGCACCGGCGAACCAAGCAGGTGCCTGGGGTGGCAAATGTAAAGGGGCGGCAGGATGTTGGGCTATGGGTTGGCAATCTGCCTTCGGTGGCAGCAGGAATTCGGAAGCTGCTCCGTCATAGCGCCATCACTCTGCCTCAGTGTTTGGCGGCAAGGTTTTTTGTTTCATTTTTTTTTTTGGAGTGGCAAAAACGCTGGAGCCGGCTCTGTAAACCACATCCCTAGGTGCCCAGGTTCCATTTTCACTTTGTAAGAAAGTTGGTTGAAAATCAGATACTCATTTTGACAGCATATAGTATCCACATGAATGTGGGGAGGGGAAAATCAACCCTGTTTCAAATGCAAACGACTGACTTTTCCCACTGTTGCTTAGCCCTGAAGGTAAATCGATCCCAAGAGGCTCAATCTGTTAATAATTCCTTCATTTGTAATACTCTGCCTCCCTGACACAATGAGTAAATCAAATATACAGCTTTTTGCACTACAGTGATCTCTAAGTAGAAATTAGGTAACAGGACCTGCTCCCTCTAATTTCCATCTCCTTATATCATTCAACCCAACCCAAAAACATCAGCAGAAAGAGTGTGCTAAACATGCTAATAGAATCAAAGTTCCAATCTATTAAAGAAAATGGCATTGAAGCAGTAATAGAAATCTATTCTGCTAAATAAGATACCCAGATATTTTCCATTGCATTCTAAGAATGGCATACAAGACATGGCCCAATACATCACCAAGTTTTGTATTAGGATACATTAGCTGAGACATTTGGACCATAAAATACAGAAAATGAAGGAGTTTTTTGTTTCTCCCCAGCCCCACCGCTTCTTGTCTCAGCCTTTCAAGGTCAACTACAGGTACTTCAAAATGTGTACATTGTATAGAGTCTTTTTTATTGGAGTGGCCTATACCTCTACAGTATGTTACAAAATACGTAAAATGGTATAGATGTAATTTTTTGTGCTATTCTGTGTGTGTTTTAAGTCACCTAGAACTTTGAGCAGGCACATAATAAACAAAAACCATTAGCTCTGAAATCTACTTGTTATTGGGTAAAGTAGTCCCAGGGTTGACCAGGTGATACTGTACTGCACCATCTGGAACATCTTCTTAAATAGTAATAAACACCTGCATCATATTAGAATGAGGACCTATTTCAAAAAAAATACCTAGTTATGCATTTTTCCCAAGTCTGTTTTCCAACTGAGAAAGAGACTTTTTTTGTTTAACATAATTGAAAATCACACACATGCACCCTCACACCCTGGGCTGACTAAAGCACTCGCGGGCAGATTACTGATTCCACAGACAGCTCTGCCAGTGCAGCGTAGTCCTGGCCTGCTGCTGCTGTCTTTTGAGCAGTGGCAGTCAAAGTACTTTTGCATGCACACAAATAGAGATTGGGAGGATATTGCCAAGTTCAATTCTACCCTAATCAAAGGCCCTGATCCTGCTGCTAATGCCAAGTGGGAGGACTGCTTCCTCCCCTACCTTCAGTATGAAGGCCAGTGACTCCAATGGTGCTTCTCTTGAGTGCAGGAGTCTGCCTACCAAATTACTGATGCGGGATTGGAGGCTATCCTGGGATTGGTACTGAGGTCTCCAGTAGGGAAAGACTGTCATAAAAACATGCATCAGTTAGTCTGACTAATGAACTCTAAATAGTGTAAACCCTGATTGTCTTTGGCATAGATTTTTGACAACAACAATATTTATTGTCCCTCGAATCTCAAACTTCTGTAAATTGTATTCTCTCTCCTCCCTCCAGCCCCATCCCTTTTCTCACAGTTCAGAAACCTTTCCCACAGCCTGGATACAGCTGAGATTTTGGAATGGTGTTTCTACCATGGCCCATTTGGCTTGTTTATTACATTTAAGAGCCAGGTCCTCAGTTTTAACTTCAATGGAACCATATGTATTTGCATTGGCTGAGGGTCTGGCCCTAAAACTTGAGCACCTAGCAGCTTCCAGTTTGTGGTTTGGTCTGCAGATACAGAGACATACATTAAGACATATTTGAGAGTCTGCATGCACAAATACAATTGTATACATATGTGACACTCCACAACTCATGGGAACACCCTGCACCCCCATGTTCATCCTTATAATATGATTGTGTGGTATCCAATGCAAAGTTTGTCATGTAGGGTGTCTTTGGAAAGCTCATGATGCACTGAGCATTGTTGTTACAGTAATGTTATAGGTTGTAATTTCATGTATATAGTTATGAGGCTGAAAATGTGTTCTCATGGCTTAAAACAAGCCCGGGCAAAACTCTCCAGGAGCAGAGGGGCAGTACACACCTCATCAGGGCATGTATGGGACAAACCCAGTCCAGCCTCACAGGAACAAAGGACACTGACTGAGGCAGCAACAAAGGATCTGTTGGACTCTCAAGTGAGTCACCCCCCTTCCCTTGTTCAGTTTGTGACTATGATTAGGTAATGCTCACCTGACTCTGAAGGGGGTGCAAAACCAAGAGGGAAGAAAGAACATGATAAAAGGGAGAGATGTTTGCCATTCTCTCTCTCTCTTCCACGTCCATCTACAGACACCACCACCAAATGAAGCGCTGATCAAAGGGGAAAGCCTGGCTGAAGGGCAACCAGCCAACCTGTGGTGAGAAGCATCTAAGTTTGTAAGGGCATTGAAAGTATTAAGATCAGCTTAGAATGTGTTTTGCTTTTACTTCATTTGACCAAATCTGACTTGTTGTGCTTTGACTTATAATCACTTAAAATCTATCTTTTGTAATTAATAAATTTGTTATTCTACCTGAAGCAGTGCATTTGGTTTGAAGCATATCAGAGACTCCCCTTGGGATAACAAGCCTAATACATACCAATTTCTTTGTTAAACTGATGAAATAATATAAGCTTGTAGTGTCCAGCGGGCAGAACTGTTTCTTCCTAGGGTTGTGTCTGGGACCAGAGATATTGGCTAGTGTAATTCAGTTGCAAAGTCCAAGCAGTAGCTGGCAAAAAGTGCTCACTCACATATCTGGGAGCAGCTTACATGCTAGCAGCTGTGCGTGAACAGCCCGGGAGTGGGAGTTCTCACACCAGAGCATGTTAAGGCTGGCTCCCATACGTGAGGACTGGAGAGACTTAGCAGATCACTGATCCAGATAACATCAGGGGAATGTCAGAACATATCTTAAGGTGCTCAGAGATAGATGAAAGTCCACATTGTGGAGCAATGACAGGCATATGCCAAGTGTAGCTTAATGGGGAATATTTTTCCTGGTACTCAATCAGGTCTTTTATAACATACTGCTAGATATTTCTATCAAAATAAACCCACTGTGTTAGGGATCTCATTTTTATCCTACAACTGATCATACTTTGGGATGTTATATTTCTAATTTGGGGCATAAGAAACAGCCAGTTTATGTACAAGTTTCAAACTGCTAGCTACAGTAAAATCCCTAGGTTGTGTAGCTCAGGTTAGAACTCACCCCATATAATTGTTTGGGTTTTTTCCAGTTTAAAGGAAAGAAAAACAGTCAGGGCTTTGGGGGCACATGCTTAAGTACTATTAACTTAGAGGTAAGCAGGCACTCAAGTGCTTTGCTGAATTTGGGCTTGTGATTTATCTGAGCAGGAATGAATGAGGTGCAGGCTATTTCCCAGAGATTCACATCCAGCAACCTGAATGGATCTGTAGGAGATCTGAGCCAGTAACATTAGTGGGAAACTAATCCACAGCAATTACCTTGCACCTTGGCATTAATATTTTTCTGTAATAAATACTAGGGTGCAGGGTGACTACAAGATATCAATGGCTTTACTGACAGGTATCAGAGTAGCAGCCGTGTTAGTCTGTATTTGCAAAAAGAAAAGGAGTACTAATGAAGTGAGCTGCAGCTCACGAAAGCTTATGCTCAAATAAATTTGTTAGTCTCTAAGGTGCCACAAGTACTCGTTTTCTATTGGCTTTACTATTTCAGTGGTTTTCTTTTATTGCATGCACAACACATGTATAGCACATAAAGTAACAGGCATATCTGGAAATTCAGTGTGTGGTTCATTAAACAAGAACATTAAACAAGAAACATTTAGCTCAATGCTTGATTTAATAAATGGAGGTTTCATGTTAATATCGAACTAAGGGACTTGATACCATCTCATCTTCTATGGATGTTGTAACAAAGGTGAAAGGTGTGAAAACATATAGGCAGAATCCTTAGCTGGTGTAAATAGACACCATTCTACAGACATCATTGGAGCTATACAGATTTACACCAGCTGAGGATCTGGGTCAAATTAATGTCAGTTTACGGACATGATCCTGAAACCCTTACCCACATGGCAAGTCCAATTAGAATCAAAAGTAAGGATGAGTTTCTTTAGGAAGGCTGAGTGGATAGGACACTGGACAGGGATTCAAGAGACCAGCTCAGGCGCTGGTTTTCTGGATGACCTTGGCCAAGACATTTCCTCTTTCTGTGATATGGATCTCCTCTGTAAGGTGCTTTGAAATGTCTGGATGAAAATGCTACATATTATTTTAAGTATGGGTTTGTAGGCTTACATGATTTCTGTGACAAACCCTCACTCAGCCTAGGATCACATTTTTAGTAATTTAACATTTCTGAACCAAAATATTTTAACTCAGAGATTTCCTGCAATGAAGGACAGTCACAGTGTAATTACTTTTTTTAACAGGACATATTTATGATCTCATACTAGTATTCATCAGCTTGCTGCTGGTTAGTTGGTAGCCTCGGAGGATAAAACATTACACTTGATATTTCTTTTGCTGATGCCATGAAAAGGGTCAGAATTTTCCTCAAAGTTTCTGCACAAATATATATATATCAAAAATGCAACTGACAAACTAAAAATTCAACAACCCCCCAAAAATGTTACATTTATTTCATCTCTACCTCTTCAGAGACTTGGGAATGGTCATCTGGATTCTCTTACACTGTTCTGTCAGTAGGAAGGAGCTTTACAATAATTTACATTCATTTTATGCCACTCTGGCAATGTAAACTAGCCCTAAAGGGCTTTAGTGTAAATAATAATCAGCTCTATGCAAGATGATAAGAACCTGGGATTAATATTGTGTTGGATAAGACAAGAATCCCTTCAACCAAACAGGGATTCAGAAATTAGCCTAAGGACATGTCTACACTGTGAGGCAATGCATACTATGGAAGTGCGATTTCTAAAGTGCACTAATATGTTGCATACAAATTGGTCCATGTAGAACCTGCTGGTGCATACTTACGGATCTCTAGTGCACTCTGTTGTAGTCCCCACTAATCACGTTGCCAGACCATGAACTGGGGCCAGACCATGAACTGTCCACTCACTTGAGTCAATAGGACTACTTGTGAGAGTAACTGCTCATCAGCATGATGAAGATCACAATCTGGATTGTAGCAGGTCCTGTTATTTTTAAAAGGTTTCCACAATTTGCTAAACTCTATTGTTCAATTCTAATTCCCAGCTGCTTCTGCACCCAGTGAGACCCAGCAAAGCAACAGAAAACAACCACAGAGACACATAATCTAACTACCTATAAAGGAGTGGGTGGCTGAAAACCAAAGAGAGGAAAAAAAACAACCAAACAAAATCTTTACACATATTTCTTTCTTGTCCAAGGACACAGAGATGGAGTGGGAAATTGTCAAGCATGAATTGAACACAAGATTTCTCCACTTGTAATTCTGGCCACAGAGAGAATAAAATGTTTAGATTCCTCCAAGGCCCTCATACACATGAATCTTCCATATAGAAATTCTGATCTTCATTCAAATATCTACTTTCTGAGAAAATGCAAGAAAGTGAAACCATTGGGGATGATATTTTCTATCTATAGGGGTCTGGGGCACATGACTTATGAAGAGAGGCTGAGGGAACTGGGCTTATTTAGTCTGCAGAAGAGAAGAGTGTGGGGGGTGGGGGTAACAAAGTGGCCTTTGGCGGGACAGTACTGAGAGTATCAATTCAGGACAAATTGCTTAGAGCAGGGCAGTCATAGCCCAAGGCTGGGGTTCCTTCACTACTAAGGGACATCAAACCAGCCAAACAGAGAGGACTTCGGTTTTATCCACTGGATAACCACAAGTCAAATAAGCAATTCCCTCAGACACTCCAGTTTCCCAGTACCATCACCAGCACCACTCCTTATGGGGATGAATGGTTATGAAAATCAATACCCTGAGATACACTGATCATATTTTCATCCTCTGGACAGACAACTTAAACTCCCTCATAGATTTCCATCACAACTTCAACCACCACCACCTGGCCCTTAAACTCTCTCTGGAACACTCCCACACTAGCATCAACTTCCTGGACATATGGATCAGCTTCAACAATGGAACCCTACAAATATATACGAGAATCTCACAGATCACCACACCTACCTTCATGGATTCAGAAACCACCCAAAACACACCAAGAAATCAGTTATTTACAGATAGACACTCAGATACCACAGAATATGCTCAGAGGAGAAAGTCAGGATATACACCTTAACACATGAAAAATCACCTTCACCAAACATAGGACACTCCAGCAGAGAAGCAGAGTGCATCATGGAATGGGCCACCCAAATACCCAGAGAGAACCTGCTTCAGTACATAAATAAAACCCTCTCTGATGTACACAGGTAATTGACACCTACTATCCCACACTGGAACCCATAAGGCGTATCAAACAACTACAACTCATACTCAGTGGGTATGCTATCCTGAAATAAATCTTTCCTGCAGACATATCTCTACAGCTACAATGATCAACACCCTCCACAACACACCTTTCAATATCCATGGGTCCTACACATGCCTATGACACCATATGGTGTACTTTGTCCAATCAACTAAATGCCCCAATAACAAGGATGTGCATGAAACCAGACATTGACTACTGTCTCAAATGAATCCACAGAGAAGAATGATAAAAGACAACACCCTATCACCTGTGGATGAACACTTCGAAAAAAAAAACAAGTACTCTATATCTGATCTATCAGTCCTCAGCCTCAAAGGAAACCTTCACAATACTTACAAAAGACAAGCCTGCGAACTTAAATTCATAACTTTGCTAGCCACTAAAAATCATGGTCTTAATAAAAACACCGGATTTATGGTGTATTACAACAATCTGTAACCCACTAATGCCCTTTTTATCCTATGACTACAGAGGTGTTAATTGGCCACTTCACCTTGAATGGTTCCTTAGAATGTGTGCTAATGACTTATGCTAAACTATCTGTTCAACCTTGTATTTACTTGTGACAACCTTAGGAAGATCTCTCTGTGGCTGGAAAGCTTCTCTCTTTCACCAACAGAAGTTGGTCCAAAAAAAAATATTACTTCACCCACCTTGTCTCTCTACATTTGAAAAAGACATATGATACAAAATTGGACACCTAGGGCTCCATTCTATAATGTGTTATTGTTATGGTCCATTTACATCCATTTTCTCAATTTTGCTTTAAAAAAATGAGCACAGAACTCATCAAAAGCTCATAACTTCCATGGCTTTTCTATTCATTAACCCCCCTAACTGGATGTAAATGACTACACTTGAGGCATACACAAGCTGAAAGGCAGGCAGACACACATATACACACTGATTTTGTCAATCACAAATGAGGAACACCCAGCACCAAAAATTTCCAGTGTTAAAATGAAATTTCTAACCAATTCATCCTCTGGCCATTCCTACCAGACTGACTATTCACAATAAGCTTCAGTGACAACAGCAATAGAATTGCCATTAACATTTTTAGAAGCCCTTTTTGAAAGCAAGTTATGGAGGTTGTGAAGTCAAGCTCTCAAAAGTAAGGAATTCTACACACACCTGCTAATATCTGCCTTGAGCAGGTGGACAAGAAAGGCCGGGATTCACCACAATCTTGGCCCCTCCGCTCCTAGCCACTGGCCAGCACAGAAGGGCAAGCATTTTGGGTTGGGGAGAAAGATGTGGGGGTGAGACTAGCAGCATATTGTGGGTATAAGCTAGCAGTAAATTACTACACTTCACTGGCAGCAAGGAAACAGAGGTGGCATTTTGCCCTAGTCAAAGGTGTGTCTATGAGTCAGTGATGTGTGCCTAAAGTCACAATCCAACCCATAGTACAGAAGAGGGGCTGGAGCAGCCACTGAGGCTTTGAATCTCAGTGAAAGGCAGCAGTTTATGGATATTAGGAAATTTCAGAATCTGGCAGTGCAGGAGAGAGGAGCTTTGAGGACAGCTGGTCCCTAGATTCTGGGCACTGACTCCCAGAAGTGATCAGACTGACCACAAACCTGTCTGCCTTAAGAACATAATGTAGACTTACATTATTTGACAGTTTTATAATTCTAATGAAACATATATGGAAGGAAGCAGAGAAACTTAGAATACATAAAAATACTAGTACACTTCTTTGCAAAATTTGTATTCCACACAGATACAATAATGATGCACAAGGCATGAAACCAGATAGATAGCTTTTGTATAGCACACATTTTTCTGTACTGCTAATACAAAACACAAACAAACAAACAAAAAACAACCACCACCACCACAAAAAGCCTCACTCACTATTCAAGTTCTTTTCATTTGGTTTGTTGTACGAAAGGCTGATTATGTTAAAGAGATCATTGGTGCCCTAACAGTACATCCAACCATATAAACATACAAGAATATAGTCACTATAATGGGACTGCAGATTACTATGGGCTAACCCCTATATTTCTTTGACTCCGGCATGAAGGGACATGACCCACTGGAATCAGTGTAGTTCTAATGAGGAAAGGACAGCATTTGGGGACACTGTACAAATACTTCCTGCTCCTTTAGTGAGACGATGAAGACCACTGAGGGCTTTGGGAGGCCATGGGTGGGCCAAAGAATGAGCAGGTTGGAAGACAGTGGATGCATCAGTCAGCCATTCTTCTTTGCAGAGGACGAATTTATCTGTGCTCTGGGATCAACTAGGCCTGGAGAAGAATGCATAGGCTTACCATTCAGGCTGCAGTTTAGATTCTAGGATACTTATCCTCTGCAAAAAAAAAAAAAAAAAACAACCCACACACCACGGATCTGCAACTAGGTTAGAAACAAAGCTATAATAACTGGTTTCAACAAGAGAAGGAATTCATTATATGGAGTAATGACAGGAGTAAATATTTCCATAATGGCTAAATCTGGTCATGAATATTTAACATGCACAAAAAAGCAAAACAGAAAGCAGATTTTATTTTGGGTTTCTACCACTGCTTAAGGGCTTTTAAAATTCCTGTTTATAGCATGATTTTACCCCTGGAACCAGCCATGTTGCAATTGATCACTGATGGGTTTAAAGGCTAATGTTTAACCCTATTGTTTTGGAGGTACACACAAAAAATATATAGATTAACAAAATAAAGGAAACCTCACACACTTGTTTCAATTGAAGATAAACTTTTACTAGCTGCTAAGAAGAATGAATGACTTATGGTTTGGTATATCAACCTCACCCATAAATAAAAGCAATACCTGGTTCAGAGTTAATCTTTCTGCTCTGTTTTGTTTGATTCATGAATATAATATGTTGCCTTCTTCCTCAGCCAAGTGTGAATTCACAAAAGCAAATAGTATTCTCCAAATGAATATCAACATCAAGGGCCAGCGCTTAAATCAGCTTTCTGCATTTCTGCAACCTTGGGGGTTGGTTAAAAGTAAATGGAGAAATTGACAGAACTGCAGGCAATTCTGCTGAACACAGGGGAAGTCTGGTGCAAGGTAAATAGAGTGATTTATGATAAATGGATGGCCGGGCTACATAAGAGACAACTATACAAAACCACATTAAGACCAGCTCTTCTGTGTGGATCAGAGACATGGGTGACCAAAGAGAAGCACATGAAAAGATTTGAAGCCATGGTAATGAGACGTTTGTGGTCAGCAAGAGGGGTGACATTGTTGGACCATATGCAGAATGATGTCATCAGGAGTGAGACCAAGGTCTGTGGTATCAAAGAAAAGCTGAAAGAGAAGAGGTAGATGGCATGGGCATGCAAAAAGTATGGATGAAGAGAATCCTATCTGAAAGGCACTTGAGACAAAAGTTCATGTACAGAGAACAAGAAGACAGCCAAAAAAAATAGTGGATAGCCTGTATAGCAAGAAGATTAAGTGGATAGGAAGAGAGCGCAGGACTGATGAGTTTGGAAAAGACTGATCTGGTAATCCAACCCAGTTAGCTGGGAATAGGGAAAGATGGCAAAGAAGAAATAGCACTCTCCAAAGTTAAATACTCCTTCCGTTGGTATGCTAAACAATGAAATATATACATATTATAGGCCAGGCTCACAGCTTAATAAGGTTGCCCAAAACATCCCTTGTAAGACCTGGTTTCAGTTGCTTATAACTTGCCAAGCTGACTGTTTGGGATGACATTTTTCATGCTGGATGTCTGCTCATGGTGTATATGTTTGGGAAATTTCAGCCATAATGGTTTAGCTATTTCCAAGAATGAGGGTAGAGAAAAATAGGTTGTTCTGTCCACACTAAAAAAATAATGCAGACTATTTTGAGAAGCTTTTGTATCCCCATGCTTTGGAGCAGGGATCTGAAACTGGGCAAAGAGGTGGCCCTTTGTGTCAGAGATGAATCTTTTGCCATCCCTGTGACAATCCACAAAAATATGGCCAAGTGATAAGTCTTTGAAGAAAAAAAAATCACAATTCACACAAAGAAAAGGAGTACTTGTGGCACCTTAGAGACAAGTACTCCTTTTCTTTTTGCGAATACAGACTAACACGGCTGCTACTCTGAAACAATTCACACACACTCAGTAGAGACTGGCTACACCTTCACAGCTAAAAGCTGCAAATATTCCATCTCTTCTGAATATGTAATATTCTAGGACTAAGCAGACCTGTTTCTGCAATATCTGTGAAACCCACTCTCAACATGTGTATTTCATCCCCATCTAGTGCTGATCCACATCGAGAATGACAACTTACTAGGGCTACCAGTTTCCCCATTAATTCAAGTGACAGGTCTGCGTAGTGGATCTAAAGGTTCAAAACTTGCTGATGAATCATGTGAGTGTCAATATGATGCCACATAATGGAATTTCTATTTTTCAGTTCCCTTTTTTTAAAATAACTAGGAAATTATATACAAGACTATGTTAAAAACTTTAAGGTTGCAAAATCACATAGCACACAAAAATTGGGAAATGCCACAATTAAGATTACCAGTGCAATCTTAATTTGCGCTTACCCCCCATTGCATAAATTTTGTGATACAATCTTTAGTTACATGATCCATGAAATGGGAATATCACCTCCCTTGTCTCAGAGGGGTGTTGTGGAAAAAAAATCACTAATCATTTGTAATATTATAGAGATGAGGATCATAGAAAAGCCATGAGGAAATTAATTATTCTGTCTGCAGAGCAGAATTTGAATAGTGTGCAGTAAATAAGGCCTGGGGCCACACATTGAATGATGGTGATAAAAGAAAATATTGAACAGCTGCTCACTCATTAAGTGGGCTCTGTCCAGTCTGTGCAGTGTGCACTGAATGAGGCAGGGGTTCTGTGGAAAAAACATCTGAGCATGTAATTAAAGACTATTATAATGCAGAGGAACATAGGGGCAAATTAAGGTTCCTGGGAAATCTTAATTGCAGCATTTCCTAACTCTTGAGTGCCTGCTTTGTAACCTTAATATTGTTTGTATAACTCTGTGTGTGTGTGTGTGTGTGTGTGTGTGTGAGAGAGAGAGAGAAAGTAAGTAAAATATTTATATTATATTACAAATGTATGCTTGGTAATGTACAAAACTATATTGTGATTGTGTGCCCAGTGCTGAGCAAGGAGGAGGACATTAGTTCTGAGACATATTATGCCTCTGTTCCGAGATGCAACTTTGAGCCATAATTCCTCTCCTTCTTCCACCAGAAGGTGGGAATTGGTTGCTGGCCTACAACAGCAGTAAATTCCAGCTTCCCCAAAACTGTGTTGGCTTGGTGTAAGGAGGAGGAGCTAAAGTTCTGCCCGTGCCCTACCACTTTCAGAAAAATCCCTGCCTACCTGCTTCAATGGGGAAGTGAGTGAGCAGTGCCTGGGTGCCTGTCACTAAGGTCCAGGTAGCCTGTGAATGGGTGTGAAATACCTCACGGGTGGGTGTGTAGTCCAACTGTCAACCTAGCCCTAACCAACATTACTTTTAAGAAAAGAAATGTATCATGTTGTGCAGTTTGAGAGAAGGGCCAGTGGCTTATTTGTTAATTAAAATGATGGTACCAGAGGGAGAGGTTTTTTTTTTTTAAAAGGAAAGCAAACACAGTGTTTAATTCTGTCTATTCTGCTGTCAGAACTAGAGCATTCCTCACTATACAGACAACAAATGCCATTCCTGACAACAGCTGTTTCCAAATGAAACAGCTCTTCATAGTGTCACTGCTTTATTTTTATTCTCACCACCACCATTATCCCTTCTCTTGGAAACTTGAAATAGACGGCAACAGAGAATAGATTTCAAAGGAAGACTTTCAATTAGACTTTTGATCGAACTGAAGAGACTATAGAAGCCTTTTTTCAAACCTGTAAATAATGAATATGCTTATGAAATTAAATGGGCCACCACTCACTCCCTGACACACATCGAAAGGCCTGATGTTAAATCACAAGACTGAACTTTGTGGCCTGATGAGAAAGTTAGAGGAGGAGATTCTTATGGTGAGTCTAGTCATTTGTTGACATACGTAAATGGCTTACACAGTCTTGTTGTCTGCCAGCTAGGATTTTGCAAACACACACACAGCAGAGTTGTGTAGTGTGCTGTGGAACTAACTAGTCTTCTGGATTTGCCCTTCATTTGCAATTCTGTAAACACATGTTGGATTCTGCATGGAATGGAGATGTGGGAAGAAAATATAGGCACAGAAACACTTGCTTGAGAAGCTAGACAGTGCTCCTTCCCTGGTCACAGCTCTCTTTTCTGTACAGAACTTTGATGAAACTTGCCTTACTTTAAACCTCCCCTGGATTTCATAATGTGATTGTTAAATGATGTTGATCACAGCACAATACTTTGAATATTGTTCCCCAAAGATAAAGGTCAGAACACTCCAACCTATGTGCTTAAAGTTAGGCACATATACTAGCTAGGCATTTAAAGTATCTATGAGGATCTAGCCACTTATTTAGAAATCTAAATGTGGATTTAGGTGTCATTCTCAGCATCTGAACATTTTTGTCAGTGTCTTTTACAAGAAAATGTGAACCAAAAGTGGGAGGTGACAAACTTCTCATTGCTTCAGTATTGTCAAACCCAAATATTCAAAACTTAGGAATCAGGTCCCATTGCCCCTACAAAACTCATGAGATTTAAAAAATGCTAAATGTTGGGGATGGGGAGGAGTTCATTGCCTTCAGAATTCACATTTTCAAGATTTTCTCCACAACTAGAAGGGCTAAAAATGTACCTTTGGGGATCTTGAAGAAAAACAACAAATATTGTGAGAGTTGAAATAAAATTCTCAGAATTGATAAAGCTGCTAATAGAAGAATAATTTGATCTGCTAGAAGTAAACGATCACTATCTCCTCTAATAAATTGCTTTCAGTACAATTCACGGGATCATAAGAAGTCATTGGTATAAAATGGTGTTTGGCCACTTGCCCATGCTAAATGGCTATCTGTATTCATAAACAGCATTACTGGAAAAGTTTACTCTGATCAATAATTGTGAGCAATGTAGAA
The DNA here is from genome assembly GCF_009764565.3 of Dermochelys coriacea. NCBI lineage: Eukaryota > Metazoa > Chordata > Testudines > Dermochelyidae > Dermochelys > Dermochelys coriacea. Next base: position 119,530,892 of record NC_050072.1, read on the forward strand.
AAACCTGGGGGCCATATGAAACTATTACATAATATAAGACTTATATCACTCCAAGGCCTCACATTCTAATCAGGACTTTGCTGGATATTTTTGTCTTGTGACGAATTATATCTGTGCAGTTTCACTATTAGACCTTACATCAGTCCAGTTTATTCATGTAGACGGTACACAGTACAAACCGAACCAACAAACAAGGCAGCCAATCTCTTCAATGTTAAAGTACACTGTTGCTCTTAGAAATAAAATAGCTTTAAGCCAAGATTTTTAAAAATTACTGTATAAAATTTGGCTCCAGAATCGGTAGCTTAGATTTTGAAGGGGGCTGCTGGATGCTCAACCCTTCTGGGAAAAAAACAAACAAAACCAAAAAGCAGGCCACTTATTTGGATGCATTATTATTAAAATCCTAATTTTAGGCAGCCATTTAAAAAATCTGGCTTTAACCTTTTAGAGACAGTATATCTCATCATGAGCAGTTTGGAAAATGACTGCTGTAATCATAGAAGTGTAGGACAGGCAGGGACCTCGAGAGATCATTAGTCTAGCCCCTTGTGGTACGGCAGGACCAAGTATACCTAGACCATCCCTACCAAGTGTTTGTCTAATTTGTTCTGAATCCCCTACAGTGATGGGGATTCCACATTCCTTGGAAGCTTATTCCAGAACTAAACTATCCTTAGAGTTAAAGTGTTTCCTAATATCTAACCTAAATCTCCCTTACTGAAGATTAAGTAGATTACCTCTTGGCTACCTTCAGTGGAAATGGAGAACAACTGATCACCACCCTCTTGTAACAGAGCTTAACATATTTTAAGACTCATCAGATCCCCCCTCAATCTTCTTTTCTGAAGATTAAACATGGCCAGGTTTTTTAACCTCTCCTCACAGGTCAATTTTCTAATCCCTGGTCTATACTACAGAGTTAGGTTGATGTAAGCTGTCTTATGTCGACCTAACTCTGTAAGTGTCTACACTAAAATATAGCTCCCACTGATGTAACTCGCTCACAACACTGATTTAATTCCACCTCTGCGAAAGGTGTATTGCTTAGATAGACGTAGTTAGGTCAATGCAGTGTCAATGTAGATACTGAGTTGCTTACATCAACCATTGCTGCCTTTCAGAACCTGTCCCACAATGCCCCACATTGACAGTTAAATTGGTGTAAGTGCTCCTGGTGAGGACACACATTGCTGACACAAAGAGTGTAGTGTGGACATGCAAAAGCAATTTAATTACTTCGGTGGCTGTACGTCAACATAATTTAGATTGACTTAATTTTAGTGTAAACTTGACCTAAACCTTTTATCATTTTTGTTGCTCTCCTCCAGACTCTCTCTAATTTGTCCACATATTTCTTTAAGAGTGGCACCCAAAACTGACCACAATATTCCAGCTGGGGCCAAGTACCATGGAAAAATAACTTCCTGTGTCTTCTATATGACACTCTTGTTAATACACCTCAGAATATCAGTCTTTTTTGGAACTTCAACACATTGTTGGCTCATATTCAATTTGTGATCCACTATAATACCCAAATCCTTTTCAGCAGCATTATACCTAATCAGGTATTTCCACTTTCTAGTTGTGCATTTGATTTTTTTTTCTTTCTAAAGGTAGGTCCACACACTTGTTGCAGCATATAGAGTACAGACACTAACTCCAGCAAGCCCAAGTATAGCTAGCAGTCTAGATGGTGAGGCACTGCATCAATGAGTAGAGTAGACACTTCAGAACCCTAGAGTATATAGACCGTACATAGCTCTCTACACACCCAAGCAGTGTTCCACATGCCTACTTTGCTATTTTTAGCAATGTAGTGTCTCACTGCCTCGCCGTTGCCAGAGCCACTGTCATACCCCTGCCAGGGCCTTTCACTGCCATGTATAGCTATACACCACAATGTGGACGCAGCAGGTCTTTCATAGATTCATAGATACTAAGGTCAGAAGGGACCATTCTGATCATCTAGTCTGACCTCCTACACAACGCAGGCCACAGAATCTCACCCACCCACACCTACGAAAAACCACACCTATCTTTGAGCTATTGAAGTTCTCAAATCATGGTTTAAAGACTTCAAGAAGCAGAGAATCCTCCTTCAAGTGACCCGTGCCCCATGCTACAGAGGAAGGCGAAAAACCTCCAGGGCCTCTTCCAATCTGCCATGGAGGAAAATTCCTTCTCGACCCCAAATATGGCGATCAGCTAAACCCTGAGCATATGGGCAAGATTCACCAGCCAGATACTACAGAAAATTCTTTCCTGGGTAACTCAGATCCCATCCATCTAATATCCCATCTCAGGGGATTAGGCCTATTTACCCTGAATATTTAAAGATCAATTAATTACCAAAATCACATTATCCCATCATACCATCTCCTCCATAAACTTATCGAGTTTAATCTTAAAGCCAGATAGGTCTTTTGCCCTCACTGCTTCCCTTGGAAGGCTATTCCAAAACTTCACTCCTCTGATGGTTAGAAACCTTTGTCTAATTTCAAGTCTAAACTTCCTGGTGGCCAGTTTATACCCATTTGTTCTTGTGTCCACATTGGTGCTGAGCTTAAATAATTCCTCTCCCTCTCCTGTATTTATCCCTCTGATATATTTATAGAGAGCAATCATATCTCCCCTCAACCTTCTTTTAGTTAGGCTAAACAAGCCAAGCTCTTTAAGTCTCCTTTCATAAGACAAGTTTTCCATTCCTCGGATCATCCTAGTAGCCCTTCTCTGTACCTGCTCCAGTTTGAATTCATCCTTTTTAAACATGGGAGACCAGAACTGCACACAGTATTCCAGGTGAGGTCTCACCAGTGCCTTGTATAACGGTACTAAAACCTCCTTATCCCTACTGGAAATACCTCTCCTGATGCATCCCAAAACTGCATTAGCATTTTTCACAGCCATATCACATTGGCAGCTCATAGTCATCCTATCATCAACCAATCCTCCAAGGTCCTTCTCCTCCTCCATTACTTTTAATTGATGCGTCTCCAGTTTATAACTAAAATTCTTGTTATTAATCCCTAAATGCATAACCTTACACTTCTCACTATTAAATTTCATCCTAGTACTATTACTCCAGTTTACAAGGTCATCCAGATCCTCCTGTATAATAACCCGATCCTTCTCTGAATTGGCAATACCTCCCAGCTTTCTATCATGTACAAACTTTATTAGCACACTCCCACTTTTTGTGCCAAGGTCAGTAATAAAAGTTTTAAACAAGATTGGTCCCAAAACTGATCCCTGAGGAACTCCACTGGTAACCTCCCTCCAGCCTGACAGTTCGCCTTTCAGTAGGACCCATTGTAGTCTCCCCTTTATCCAATTCCTTATCCACCTTTTGAGGTTCATATTGATCCCCATCTTTTCCAATTTAACTAATAATTCCCCATGTGGCACGGTATCAAATGCCTTACTGAAATCTAGGTAAATTAGATCCACTGCATTTCCTTTATCTAAAAAATCTGTTACCTTTTCAAAAAAGGAGATTAGGTTGGTTTGGCACGATCTACCTTTTGTAAAACCATGTTGTATTTTGTCCCATTTACCATTGACTTCAATGTCCTTAACTAATTTCTCCTTCAAAATTTTTTCCAGGACCTTGCATACTACAGATGTCAAACTAACTGGCCTGTAGTTACCCGGATCACTTTTTTTTCCTTTCTTAAAAATAGGAACTATATTAACAATTCTCCAATCATTCGGTACTACTCCTGAGTTTACAGATTCATTAAAAATTCTTGCTAATGGGCTTGCAATTTCAGGTGCCAATTCCTTTAATATTCTTGGATGAAGATTATCTGGGCCCCCCGATTTAGTCCCATTAAGCTGTTTGAGTTTTGCTTCTACCTCAGATATGGTAATATCTACCTCCATATCCTCATTCCCATTTGTCATGCTACCATTATCCCTAATATCCTCTTTAGCCTTATTAAAGACTGAGGGAAAGTATTTTTTTAGATATTGGGCCATGCCCAGATTATCTTTAACCTCCACTCCATCCTCAGTGTTTAGCGGCCCCACTTCTTCTTTCTTAGTTTTCTTCTTATTTATTTGGCTATAGAACCTTTTATTGGTTTTAATTCCCTTTGCAAGCTCCAACTCTACTCGACTTTTAGCCTGTTTCACTTTATCCCTACATGTTCTGACCTCAATAAGGTAGCTTTCCTTGCTGATCTTTCCCATCTTCCACTCCCGGTGTGCTTTCTGCTTCTTCCTAATCACCACTCTAAGATGTTTGCTCATCCAGTCTACAGTCTCATTAGTCTACAACTCCTGCCTATGAATTTTTTCCCCTTTCTTGGGATACAGGCTTCCGATAGCTTCTGCAGCTTTGATTTAAAGTAATCCCAGGCCTCCTCTACCTTTAGATCCATAAAATCTTCTGTCCAATCCACTTTCCTAACTAATTTCCTTAATTTTTGAAAGTCAGCCCTTTTGAAATCAAAAACCCTAGTTGCAGATTTTTTTTTGTTAATCCTTCCATTCAGTTTGAACTGAATTAGCTCATGATCACTTGAACCAAGATTATCCCCTACAACCATTTCTTCTATGAGGTCCTCACTACTCACCAAAACCAAATCTAAAATGGCATCCCCTCTAGTCGGTTCAGCAAGTACTTGATGAAGGAATCCATCAGCTATCGCATCTAGGAAAATCTGAGCACTATTATTATTACTAGCACTGGTCCTCCAGTCTATATCTGAGAAGTTAAAGTCTCCCATGATTACGCAGTTTCCATTAGTATTTACTTTATTAAAAACATTAAAAAGGGCTCTATCCATATCCAAATTAGATCCCGGAGGTCTATAGCACACCCCAAGCACTATCGTAGGGGAGGCTCTACTAGTCATCTTCCCCAATGTAATTTTTCCCCAGACGGACTCTGTCTTATCCATTGCATCGCTTCTTATTTCTTTACATTCTACCTCATCATTGATATACAATGCTACTCCACCACCTTTACCTTTGTTTCTGTCTTTCCTAAACAGCACATACCCTTCAATACCTGTAGTCCAGTCATGACTACTATTCCACCATGTTTCTGTTATCCCTATAATATCTGGTTTCACTTCCTGCACTAGTAGCTCTAGTTCCTCCATTTTGTTACCTAGGCTCCTTGCATTGGTGTACAAACATCTTAATTTCTGCTGTTTGGCCTCGCTCACATTTTGTACCCTATTAGGCACAGTCATTCTACAGCCAGTATAACCTATTAGACTGGTATCCACACTGCCCTTTCTCCTTATATACATTCTCCTACCCACGGCTGTATCCTTTCTTACTTCATCTTCTTCCCTCTCAATGCTAAAATCTGGCATGGAGATTACCTGGACATCTCCCAACCATCTCCCCCAAATTCCTAGTTTAAAGCTCTCTTTATCAGTTGTGCCAGCCTCCATCCTAGAAGTCTATTTCCTTCCCTACTCAGATGAAGTCCATCCCGAGAGAACTATCCTCTGTCCATGAATGCCTCCTAGTGGCCATACATCCCAAAGCCCTCCTTATAGCACCACTGCCTAAGCCATCTGTTGACAGTCATAATCTTGTCACACCTTTGTTGCCCTTCTCTAGGAACAGGAAGGATCCCACTAAAGATTACCTGAGCCTCGATTCCTTAAGCGTCTTCCCCAGCCTAGCATAGTCTCCCTTAACACTTTCCAGCGAGAATCTAGCCGTATCATTTGTTCCCACATGAAGGATAATTAGGGGATTCTTTCCCTCTCCCTTTAAGATCCTTTTCAACCTCAGGTCTACATCACGTATCTTAGCACCTGGAAGACAGCACACCCTTCTATTCTCTGGATCAGCTCTAATTACAGGCCTATCTATTCTTCTCAATAAAGTGTCCCCGATCACATAGACCTGCCTTTTCCTTGTGACGGTGCTATTCTCCAGTCTCTCCCCTGTTCCCTCTGGCTGCAAGTTCTTTCCATTCCTATTTTCCCTTATAATCCTCTTCAATCCATCCTGTATCCTCCTGGGGCTCTTATTTGGTGTAGTCTCCCTTGACTCTTCCCCTTTTCCTATAGGACTAGCTTCTCTTCTCTTCTTCCTTGCCCTTCCACCTTCAGCGACTACCTGCTGAGCCCCTTCTTCATTTTCCAACTCTGCAAACCTGTTCCTAAGCATTATTTCTCCTTCACTATCCCGTCTTTTCCTCTGCCTGGTTCTTTTAGTCACATGCTTCCACTGACCACTTTCGTCACCCAGTCTCCCCTCAAAATTCCCCAGCCCTGCTTCCATCTGTAAGTCTGAGCTTTTTCCTTCAGATACCTCATGTCTTTGCTCCATCATCTGCTCAAACCCTTTCCTAAACTCAACCAGACTTTCCACCTGCATCTCCAGACCTCGGATCTTTTCCTCCATCAGCTCTATCAGGCGGCATTTCATGCAGAAAAAAACTCTTACCAGGTCCCCCCTCAAGGATCACGTACATACCACAGCTTCCACATCCAGTCATCCTCATTGTGTCTTGCACTACACGAGTCACTCCCACTGCTGCCTCCATATCTGTCATAGCCTTCCCACCTAAGTCCTTCTCCTCCAACAGAACTTCCACTCAAACTCCCCTGTTTACAGCTCTGTTTGCTAGCTCCTGTGCCACTGCAGCTGTCTGTGCGCCATGTAGCATACTCTATAAGCCACCACAAATGTAGATAAGTCTAAGTGTGGTACTTTGCACCTATCTTTATTGAATTTCATCTTGTTGATCTGAGACCAATTTTCCAATTTCTCAAGGGTGTTATGAATTCTAACTCTGACCTCCAAAGTGCTTGCAACCCTTTCCATCTTGGTGTCATCTGTTATTAGCTCGTCTTCTCTACTGCACAGAAGACTACATCTTCTTACATCTTTCTCTTGCTCCTAGAATATTTTCCTTTCTGAGCTGCCCCACTAACTCTTTGAAGTAGAGCTGGGCAAAATTTTCCAGCTGAAACATTTGCCAAATCTGCATTTTTTTTCTCCAAAAGCACTTACATATTTGGAAATTCATGTTGGCACTTGGAGGAGGGCAGGGGAACAAACTAAGCTTTAAAAGGTGATTACGAATACACACTTTAAAATCTAGGGGGGAGGGTATTTTGTCCTAACATTAGTAATATAAAATTATTGTTGTTTTTTTGTTGCAGCTAGATGTTTCATAGTCAGGTGATGCCCCATCACGCATATGCTGAATGGGTTGTCACTTGGAATTGAAAATATTTAGTAGGTCAGCAATGTGGTCAAATTATTATATGCTTATTGCTGTTCCTTTTTGTCCCAAAAGGGAAAGGTAAATAATTGGCCTTGGGTTTTAAGAGTTACTGTTAAAAAAAAATCCCTGTAGAACACCAGACTGGAATTGGTATCTCAAAAAGACAGAGCAGTTCAGACACTTTTACAGTGACTGTGAGGGCTTGATTTGTCATTGTGTGAGTCCACAGGCTTTCACCAAGATCATCACACAGATGCATTTATGTTGTCTTTGTAAAGCGAAATTGTTGCAGACTTTGATCTTTGTGAGCTCATGGATAATTTATTACCCTCATCTTTGGAGGAGAGCTGTTAGTCTGCCATTTCTCCCCCTGCCTGAGCTGCAATACTATATTATGTAAAGGTAAAGTATCCATTGCTGTGGCAAAGCAAGCAGCATTTAAACTGAAAATACCGAGTGTAATGAAACATATTTGCGATTGTGAATGAAGGTAAAACTGATTCACCAAATCTCTTAAAGACAAGGGTCAGTGAAGATGCAGAAACACAAACTATACTGGAGGGATGGTAAGAAAATAACCTTAGATATGCACTCTACAGTACAGTTCTACCTCACAGGCTGAAGCTATATATGGTGACAGACCCAGACCAGAGGGATACAGGAGTCTGGTAGAAGGCAAATATACTGGCCACTGGATGAACAGTTTTGTGTTCCCTGAGTGACCAGAGCAGGGGCTGCCCTAGAGCAATCAGGAACCTGCCAGAACCAATTAAAACACGCAAGCTAATCAAGACACCTGGAGCCAATTAAGAACTTTATAGAGTCAATTATGGCAGGCACGCTAATCAGGACAGCTGGTTTAAAAAGGACCTCCTATCAGTTATTGAGGGGTTTGCCAGGAGCAGGGAGTGAGAAGGCGTGCTGCTGGAGGAGTAAAGAGTTCAAGCATGATCAGGCTTCAGGAGGAAGATCCTGAAGTGAGAATAAAGAAGGTGCTGGGGGGAAGGCCATGGGGAAGTAGCCCAGGGAGTTGTAGCTGTCACACAGTTGATACAGGGAACATTGTGGACAGTTGCTATCCACAGGGCCTTGGGCTGGAACCTGGTGTAGAGGGTGGGCCCGGGTTCCCTCCCAATCCCCCCCCCCAACATCGGACACAGGAGGAGTAGACCTGGTCTGTGAGAAACACCAGAAGGGAAAGTCTAAATTGGAAAGGGATCTGCCCTGTCCCCAACCCACTAGGTGGGACACAGAGATTGGGGGATTGTTCTCTGTTTCCCCCATGCTGGCTTGTGATGAGGTTAGCTGAGTGAATGGCAGGTTTGAGCCACTAGCAAGAGTGGCCAAATTGAGGGCTGCCGTGAATCTCTGAGGCGAGCAAATCCGCCAATAAGCGCAGGACCCACCAAGGCAGAGGAGGAACTTTGTCACTATATATATATGTGTGTGTGTGTGTGCTAGGATAGCAGTAGAAGGTTGCTCTCTTTGAGGACCAGCCAATTTGCCAGTGGGTTTCATATCTCTCTTCTGACAAAAGAGGAATGTTGAGAATGAGGACTCTGGGTTCAATTCCATGCCCTAGAGGGGAATAATTTCTAGTGGTTATAGAGCCTCCTATTTCCGTGTACTCACAAAGACTGTCTCTGCCCCATATACTCCTGTCAATTGCACCCTACCTCATGTTCCTATCTTTCTCTCTCCCTAACTATCTTGACAATTCCAGCTCCTGTGGCCTCTGCTTTTTCACCTGTCCAAGTGCCCCTCTACATACTCCGGTGCTCTTTCCCCATTGCGTCTCTGTGATGTTCCCCTCTAGTATTACCAGACTGGTAATCTGCTAGGTCACTCCAAGCCTTGACTCTGGGAGCCAGACTTACCCTGCACTGCTGTGAGAACCCCCACTCCTGGGCTGTTCATGCACAGCCTCTGGCATGTAAGCTGTTCCCAGCTACTTGCAACCGAATGACATTAGCCAATATCTCCGGTCCCAGAAACAACCCTAGGAACCTCCATCTTCCAGTGTCCAGTTATGCCCGCTGGGTGCTGCAAGCTTATATGAGTTTGTCAATTTAACAAATAAATTGATATGTACCAGGCTTGTTATCCCAAGCGGAGTCTCTGACATGCTTCAAACCAAACACAATGCTTCAGGTAGAATAAACAAACAGATTTATTAACTATAAGGATAGATTATAAGTGATTATAAATCAAAGCACAGCAAGTCAGATTTGGTCAAATGAAATAAAAGCAAAACACATTCTAAGCTGATCTTAACACTTTCAGTGCCCTTACAAACTTAGATGCTTCTCATCACCGCTTGGCTGGTTGCCCTTCAGCCAAGCTCTCCCCTTTGATCAGCACTTCAGACACTTAGTGATGGTGTCTGTAGATGGAGGTGGAAGAGAGAGAGCATGACTAATGTCTACCCTTTTATCATGTCCTTTCTTCCCTCTTGGCTTTACTCTCCCCCCTTCAGATTCAGGTGAGCATTACCTCATCACCGTTTCAAACTGACCAAAGGAAGCGGGGTGACTCACTCGAGAGTCCAACAGATTCTTTTGCTGTTGCCTAGGCCAACGTCCTTTGTTCCTGTGAGGCTGGGCTGGGTTTGTCCCATACCTGCCCAGATGAGGTGTGAACTGCCCCTCTGCTCTTGGGGAGCTTTTGCCTGGGCTTATTTTAAGCCATAAGGATACATTTTCAGGCTCATAACTACATACATGAAATTATAACCTATAACATTATTGTAACAATGCTCAGTGCATCATGAGCCTTCAGAAGACACCCGACATGACAAACTTTGCATTGGATACCACACAATCATTTCACAAGGATGAACATGTGGGTGCTAGGTGTTCCTCCAAGGTACAGAGCATCACAATCTCCCAGACACTGTTGCAATTCCAAGACCTAGTAAGTGTGAGAATATATTGCCCTGTCAAACATAACTAGAATGGAATACAAAAAGGGGTGTGATATAATATATATTTTAAAAGGTCAGAACGTAGGAAATGCTAAAGATAATGTTGCATATGCAATCTTTGCTCTCTCTCATAATTAGCCTCTTACAGTTTGTATGGCAACTTCCACTCTCTCTCTCTCTCTATCTTCTTACTATATGTTCCATTCTATGCATCCGAAGGAGTAGGTGTAGCCCACAAAAGCTTATGCTCTAATAAATTTGTTAGTCTCTAAGGTGCGACAAGTACTCCTGTTCTCTCTTACTGTTTCTCAAGTACTATCTATCTATTATAATTTTAAAGATTCCTGGAGCATTTAGACACAGGTCTCCAAAAATACTGCACACTTTTGAAAATCAAGACCCAGAAGTTATAGACCTAGTTTTCCCATATATAGCATGGTGATATTTGCCTATTGCATAGGGCAATTATTTGTAGAAGTAGTTAGAAAATTCTATTTTCTACACATTTTTAATATTTTCACACAAGTGTTTGGTTTTTGATAAAATATTGAATATTTCACTTTTCAAAAAAATCATACCATTATCAGCTTTTATTTGTTTAGGGGTTGGGTTTGTTTTTTTTTTTGAAAAACTGGAACATTTCAAAAGACACACATTTTAATTTCCAATAAAGAATCATTTTTCACTGTAAAAAATATTGATTGAAAAATATTGACCAACTCACAATGTTGGTAAAACACTCTACTTATTCAAAGTGGTGGATTATTAATTATCTTTGCACAAGAGTGGGAACAGGATCATGCACTGCCAGGCTTGTTAGCAGGTTTTTAGGTGGGGGCACTCTTTTAGCGTTACACAAAGAAATCCATACCAGTACTCTAGTTCTGAAGAGCAAACTTTGTGTGATGCAATTAAAATACAAAAGACCTTATTCCAGAAAATTTAGCATCTAATTTTTGCATGCCATACACAAAACAAGTCTGCACAGCCAAGTTATCCTTTTACACTCTGTTTAGTTTTATGTAATAGCTGTTTGTTGGGGCCATTGGCAACGATACTGCCAACAATATGTGCTACAGTAAATGGACAGCTAGCAGTTGGTATTCCATTACCACAGGATAAAAATGTAATGATCTGATTAATCATTCAAGTTTCTAGAAACACTATTATTGTCCATAATAGAATGGAGTTGGTGGGAATAAAATGCAGGCTTTTTGCACAGGAGTCAGATTTATTTTAAAATACATTTTAAAAAGTGGGAATTTTATTTGAGATTTACAGTTTATAAAGATCATTTTGATTTGATTAACATAGATAAATTTCATGGCAATCTTTTCCTTGTCTGGTGACAGGTTTCAGAGGGGTAGCCGTGTTAGTCTGTATCAGCAAAAACAATAAGGAGTCCTAGTGGCACTTTAGAAACTAACGTTTATTGGGGCATAAGCTTTTGTGGGCTAAAACCCACTTCATCAGATGCGTTAGAACTTCAAAAGTAATCTTCCCTCTCTTGATATTCACCCTCTCTTTTCAGCTGTTGAGAACAGGCCACTTCCACCTTAATTGAATTGGCCTCATTAGCACTGACCCCCACTTGGTAAGGCAACTACCATCTTTTAATGTGCTGTATATATACACTGCTTACTGTATTTTTCATTCCATGCATCTGATGCAAAGGAACGATACTCCCATTAGCCAATCATCTCAGCACCATGCAACCCCAGAAACAGCCACTATCAGAGAAAAAAAAAACCCACTTGTGATAAATGCGGGGGGGAGGGGCGGAGGAAGCTCCCTTTTATGGAAAGCCAGCCAGTTAACTGTAAAATCCCTCTTGGTAGCTGTCCTCTGCTTGCTTTACCTGTAAAGGGTTAACAAGCCCTCAGGTAAAAGAAAAGGAGTGGGCACCTGACCAAAAGAACCAATGGGAAGGCTACAACTTTTTAAAATGGGAAAGAAATTTCCCTTTGTCTGGGTTCAGAGTAGCAGCCGTGTTAGTCTGTATCCACAAAAAGAACAAGAGTACTTGTGGCACCTTAGAGACTAACAAATGTATTAGAGCATAAGCTTTCATGGTCTACACGCATCCGATGAAGTGGGCTGTAGCCCACGAAAGCTTATGCTCTAATACATTTGTTAGTTTTTAAGGTGCCACAAGTACTCCTGTTCTTTTTTCCCTTTGTCTGTTGCCCTTTGGGCTGAAGAGATGGGGCAGCAGGAATGCTGTGTAAAGTTTGAAACCAGATATGAAAATCATCAGATCATATCTAGAACTGCTTTTAACAACCCAAAGGTGTAAGTAGATCAGAATGTTTAGCTAGACGCGATCAGGTTAATTTCGGTTTATTTTTTAAGGTTTGTGGATCTTCTCTGTGCTAACCCCAGATACTTTAGTTTGCATGTAACTTTTAAGCTGAACCCCCAAGAAAGCTGTTTTGGGTGCTTGATTTTTGGAAGTGCTCTTCTAAATATCTAGCAAAAGCCTATGTTCCAAATGTATTTTTTTTTCCTTTTTGCTTTTAATAAAATTTACCTTTTTAAAAAGCAGGATTGAATTACTGGTGTCCTAAGGGGTTTGTGCATGTTGTTTGATTAGCTGGTAGCCACAGCTAATTTCCTTTGTTTCTTTCTCAGTTTTTTCCTGGAAAGGTGGGGGGGGGGTAAAAGGACCTGAGTGAGGGTACCCCACAGGGAGGAATTCCCAAGTGCTCCTTCCTGGGTTCAAAGGGGTTTTTTTGCATTTGGGTGGTGGCAGCGTTTACCAAGCCAAGGTCAGAAATGAGCTGTAATCTTGGGAGTTTAATAGAAGCTTGGAGTGGCAAGTATTCATTTTTAAAATCCTTGCGGGCTCCCACTTCCTGCACTCAGAGTGACAGAGTGGAGATTCAGCCTTGACTACTTTAAAGCACAGTAACCCTCCCCTCTGCCTTTTATGCTATTACAATGACATACAGCTGAGGACATCCAAAAGGATAGGCCCTAAGCTACATGCTGAAGCTCACAACACTCAAGCTCAAGTGACTCAGTGGGTATGTCTACACAGTGCACAGCAGCAAGCCTCAGACCCCAGGTCAATATACTCAGGCTCACATGATGGCACTAAAAATAGCTGTATAGATGTCACGGCTCAGGCTCTGAAGCCCACCCTCCTTCCTCGGCTTCAGAGCCCAAGCACCAGCCCAAGCCACATCATCCTCAATGGGCAGGATCCCCCAGAAAGAGCCCTTCTAGCGATCCTCTGCCGCCTGTCCTGAGGAACATAACAAAATACAACCATCAAAAATAAGCCACCAACAATTCACAGCCCCTGGTGACCCCCTTGTCCCCCAATCACATACATCACATGGAAATCATGCAGCAGTTATGGATCTAATAGGACCCAAAGAGTGTGGAGAGCCATGCTGACAAAGTGTATTTCCAAAGAGGGGGTGCTTGCCTCCTCCAATTCTCTCTAGATCCTGACCTGAGAAACTGAGAATGGTGGGTGTGGTTTCATCTTTGTTTTTAAACAACAATTTCAAGGATTCTATGAAAGTATATTTAATGTTTCTTTATAAAAGAGGGCAGCCTATTTATATCTCAGGATCTTGGGCAAAACCCATCAGAATACGTCACACATCTCAGATGAAGATAAAAACAAAACCCTGACTTTCACCGGCTGCAGGGGACAAAGAATGAAAACATCGGATGTGTGGGAGGGGCAGTCACATGGTCAAAACAAGAGTGGATACCAAACAGAGGGCCCTGACAATACCAACTGTTCCAATACGGAGTCTTTGGACACTCACTCCCATAAGTGAGTCTGACTGAATGCATGCACAGATGAGAAACTGGAAGAAAGGACTTGAATATTGAATTCCTCAAATGCACCACAGGAAAGAGCAATAAAAGCTTCCATAGAACACTCTAATGTTCCTCAATCAGGAGCAGTAGGGTGAGAGACTAGCTTAGTCTCCAAATTCACTTAATCTTTCATTTTTCTGCTGAGCCAGAGAGATACCAGCTACAGTATTACCAGTGCATGGGATTTATTGCGAGTCTTGCAATATAGGCTTTTTTTCTTACAGCCCAGCTCCTGGAGTCCTGTGATTGTGACAGAAATGGCAATTTCCTGCAATAGCTTTGGGAGATCTAATTGTGTTAAGTTTATGTATCATTGTGGGCCATGTAATTCCATGGGGGAGGGTAACCACAGCCCTTCCAAGAGTTAAGATCATTGCAAGTTCACTAAAGTCATAACACTTCATCCTTATGAGGCTAACCTACACTAGTGAAAACTGGATTCTTAAGAAGTCAGACACAGAGTGGACTTCGGGATAAATAGCCTGAGTTTAAACAGTCTCAAGGCCTCTGTTCTGGTCCAGCAAACAGACAGGACATTCTGTCCCAGGGGAGGACCCCAATCATTACAGAAGGGTTGGAAGGACTGACACCGATCAGAGCCCTTGCGGAAATGCGAGGGAGGGGGTGATCTGTGGTAAGCTTATTAGCATGCATGTAGACTCTTGCTTTTACGTTTCCTCTGTAATTCTTTTACCTTCAGAATGTAATTTGTTCGAAAGAGCTGTATGGCCATTTAAAACTGTGGGCAATTACTCCTTACATAGCCTTCAAAGAGAAAGCAAAGCAAAAAATGCTGACCTGTTTAGGAAGTTGACTTTGCTGGGAAATTCACAGTGTATGCGGGGAATTGTGCAGCCTGCTATTACCCAGGTCAGGAGGAAGAGAGATGTGTGTCTCCACCCAAGAGAAGGGACAGGTGGGGAGTTGGAAGCCTATGAATGGGTACCCCTTCTAAGCCCCTGAACCCTGAGAGTGATTACTTGAGAAATTCAACTTTCTAGCCCTCAGCGTTGCAAAGAAAATTTTGAAACCTAAAAGTTTTGAAATCAGAAAGCAAATAAAAGAACCCAATATTTTTTGTTTCTAAAATCTTGTCATTTTTAAACTAAGGTGATTTTTCACAACTCAATAAGATTTTTGTTAAAAAAAAACTTATGGTTGGCAATACTGCAGCTAGTACCAACTGTGTGGGCAGCAGTTTCAAATCATAGCGAGATGAAGCTGTGAAAAAGTGTATTCTGAAAATGCAAAGAAAGGGAGAGAGAAAAATTATACAATTTTAGTTACTGATTCATATCTTGGCCCAGATCCTAAGCCAGCATAATTGGGCAGCTTCACTGAACTCCAAGGATCTAGAATGATTTCCACCAGCTGAGGATCTGGCTTATTGGGTGGCTTGAAATCATTCTGAGGTAGATAACAGAATGGAATTGAATTTATTACTCAATCCATATGCCAGAGAGCTCTCAACTATCAAACCCAATGCTGTCCCCAAGTGTGATTGGCATAGCATGCATAAAGCTGGATATAACTGAGAAAATATGTTTATCAGATGCTGATGAGAAGGCAGAGAACCAAATGCCTGCAACGATCAGGATTAAGGCTGTGAGTTTGTGACAGAAGTCACGGAATCCGTGACTAACTCCAGCAGCAGCAGGAGTTTAATTGTGAGAGGAGGCTCCGGGATGGCGCTCAGGAGGGGGTGAGGGCTCTGGGCGGCGCTTACCTTGGGGTGGGGGGGGGAGTTCGCTGGAAGCAGTGACATGAACCTCCTTTGGCTCCTAGGCAGAGGCATGGCCAGGTGGCTCTTCGCGCTGCCGCCACCCACAGGTACCACCCATGCAGCTCCCACTGGCTGCGGCTCCCAATGGGAGTGGCGGAGATGATGCTCGGGGTGGAGGCAATGCATGGAGCCCCCCGGCTGTGCCTCCCTAGGAGCTGAGGGAGGGACAGGTTACCACTTCAAGGGAGCCACGTGGAGCTGGGTAGGGATCCTGCCAGCCCTGCCAATGCCCCTCCATCCCCCAAGCACTAGCGGGGGTCCCAGGCTGCTCCTCCCCAGATAACCCGTGGTATTCCTGGGCCGCCTCACCTCCCAGAGCACCCAAGATGTAGGAGTATATAGTACAAGTCATGGACAGGTAACAGGCCATGAATTTTTGTTTACTGCCCGTGACCTGTCCATGACTTACTAAAAATACCCATGACTAAAACATAACCTGAATCATAATTTATTATTAAAACCTATATGCTGATGCAGCAGAAAAGTTTAGTAGAAGATCTCTGATTGAACACAGTAAATGGCATCTTAGCAGCGATAGAGAGGGAAATGTATATCCTGTATAATCTACAGAAATAGCAAGAGAAGCCACAGCACAGGTAGAACATCCCTGTATTCTCTAAGACTATTAAGATATTGATTATATCTGAAAACTAAAAATGATTTATTTAAATTTCCTACTGATCAAAGCCTTAAACAAGCAGCTGCCAACAACTTCAGCCATTCCATTTCTTACACACTGAAAGATACAAACAAGTAGCACAGACATGTCAGTCAAACATGCCAGGAACTCTCCTCCACCATTCATTTCATTTGCCTGAATTCTTAGATGGGAACAGTACAGTGTGACATGAAGGATCAAGTAATTATGAATACTACCCCTATAGCGGCTACGGTGTGTGTTGCCCTGACCCCTGCAACATACACAAAGACATGGTCCCTGCCTTATGGAGCTTATTACTACAAAAGCCTTCTAGGCAAATCTTATTACAAGTGTGTTGGAAGGTGGATGGTTAAACAGTGTTTCAAAGTTTGACATAGGTTGTGGGAGGTCAATAATGACACTGTGATCACAGTCTGTAATCCTTCATCATGTAGCGCAATAACTGATGTGTCACTACTGATACTTTCCTGTGATAGATATACTTGGAACCAGTCCCTGGAGACACAAGGACAATATTCAGGGAGTACATTATGAGTTACGTGCGAATGTCTTCCTCTTACGGAAGGGTATTGGATGAATATAGTCAAATGCTGTAGGACTCTTTCATTCCTTAGCCCTGGGTCATAATAATGGTGAGGCCTTTCTTCATCTCTCTTTTAGAGGAACTGCTGTTGGATTTTAACACAGCATTCTTTTAAAAATAAAAAATAAACCAGTTAGTGTTTCAGCCTCCGGATTGCGTTTTGTATTTTGCCCAAGGCAAATGTGTTTGCCTTGGAGCTACATATTTATATTCCTAAATCCCATATAATAAAAAGTAAACACACATTTATAGGGGAAAATAAACAATATGAGACCCAAACATTGAAAAGTAGCTCTCTTTTGTACCTTCAGGGCAAGACAGCTAGGAAAGCAGTAATGTATACTTGTCTTGTGAGCCAAACAAGTGAATAAACATTTCATCACATATTATCTGCTTCATTTAATCCACAATGGCTTTAATAGATAATATTCAGAACATAGTGTGCTTGAATGAGCATTTGCTGTCCTGAAGCACTTACTTGGACAGACTGGAGACTATATGAAGGCAATTAACATTTATCATAAATCAAACAAGGCTTTTATGGCATTCACAGGAGTACTGCTGGAAATGCCACTTTGCAGACAGCCATGAGGATGTGAAGCAATGGAAAGAAAAAAATAAAATAAAATAAACCTTTCGGGCAGATAAGTGAAAAAATCAATTAGTTACTTCCAGAGCCCTTGACAACCTGAAATGACACTAAATAACACACAAACCTATTTTCAGCTACCCTGGTTAATCAAAACAATACCATCTGTCTGTTCAGCATTCATTATGAGGTGATGTGGTCTATAAGTGTTTTCCCCCCTCTTTTACCCACAGATGGTTATGAGGGTTATCCCAAACACCACCAGGTCACCATGTATATGCCGCATGTATTACAGGAACTTGATTTTAAATGTGATATCGGAGAGGTCTGTTGGGGAGAAGGATAAAGATACAGAATACTTTGCAAAGTCATACGATAAAGTTGATTTAATATTCATTGTTTGTATTACAGTAGCTCCTACATGCACCACCCAATAGCAGGGTCTCATTGTGCTTTATGTTGTAAACATACATAAGACAGTCCGTGCCCCGAGGAGCTTACAGTCAAATGTGACAAAGGCTTTGTCTATACTACCACTATTGTCGTACAACTTTTGTTGGTCAGGGGTATGAAAAACAAAAACCACACCCCTGACCAACATAAGTTTCACCAATAAAAGTGCTGGTGTGGACAGCGCTATGTCAACAGGAGAGCATCTCCTGCCAAAATAGCTAATGACGCTCATGGTGGTTTAATTATGCAAGAGAGCTCTCTAAACGGGAAACCTTACAGCAATCCATCTGTGCAACTGTAAGGTCGTAGTGTAGATATAGCCAAAACCCACACCTCACAGCTATGAGAGAGTGGTGGATGGCAGGCACACCAACTTTAGAGAACAGGGCCTTTACCATTCTATGAGCTGAGAAGAGATTACCTCAGGAAAACTAGAGACACCCAAGTGCAACGAGGGTTGTTTGACCTTTTAAAAAACCCTCTTCTGATGAGAAAAGGAGTACTTGTGGCACCTTAGAGACTAACAAATTTATTAGCGCATAAGCTTTCGTGAGCTACAGCTTATGCTCTAATAAATTTGTTAATCTCTAAGGTGCCACAAGTACTCCTTTTCTTTTTGCGAATACAGACTAACACGGCTGCTACTCTGAAACTTCTGATGAGAGAGAGAGAGAGAATTTGCAGCAGTGGCAGCAGGGAGAAAAGGCTTTTCCTGGGTTGAAGGCAGCTCTCCTCACTATAAGGGAAACAACCAAGCTAATTGCTGTGTGGGGAAGGACTGGCACACAGAATCCAGCATAGTAAGGCAACACACTGAGAGAGGGCAGGGAAAAGTACTCCCTTTTCGGTTATGCGTTTGTTTCTTTGGTTTGACTGAGAAGTACTGCTTGGGACTACCAAAGCCCACTTGGTAAATATAAAAAAAAATAAACCAGAGTGAAGAATAAAAAACCTTCAGAGGTTTACTCCAAGCCCCCAGCCTGAGGGAGAAACACTGAGGGCAAAGAGGTGCCTTGCCAAACTACATAGACGAGACAAAGAGCAGGAGAAAAGAATGGGAAAACTGAGGAAGAGAGGGTGGGATGCTCAAGTGAGTCTGAGGGAGTCAGGCAGCCGAAGCCCATTGAATTCCAATGAATTGGACCCCTCACTCCTTTGGCTCTTTTTGAAAATCCCAGCCAGAGCTACTTGTAACACAGGGAGCCTATAGGAGATCTGGGAACTGACCCTAGACTTCCTAAGGCCCATTCCAGTACCTCAACCACAAGGTGAATCCCTCTGCATTCATCAGCTTTTATTTATTTATCCCACATCTAGAATTTATCAGAGCTAACACCTGTCATGTGATAAATTATAGCAGCACATGATACACAACGTTTATCGAGTACCTTTACATTGTAAGCTCTTTGTTCTGTGTCTGTACAGTGCATAGCCCTGGTCCATGACTGGGGCGCCTAAGTGCCACCATCATACAAACCAGCCACCACTTTTGGCCTCCTCACCTGATGCGAGTGGGAGAGGCTGGGTGCTGAGTAGATTTGAAAATCATAACTGCCCAATTATGAATTTAAGAGCCAAGCTTTAAAACAAGTTTTTGTTGTTTTTTTGACTGTTGTTTTTTTGACTCAGACACAAACTGATATCACGGCTCCTACTAGGGTGGTGCACTTCAATACTCCCTGTATACAAAGCTGTGACTTTTCTGTCACGGTATCTAGCCAGCCAGCTCTCTTCAAAAAGTGATTTCTTTTTAATGTAAAAACTTAGTGGGTCGTTTCTTTCTATACTACACTAGCATTGTCAGTCTAAGTAATGAATAACATGCAGTAGAAATTTCTCATTCAGGATATGTCATTCAGTTGCCTTTTGTGCTCCACTGCAGTTGCAGCGAACAGAGCAACCTTATCTTGAAGTCAGCTTATTCAGGAATGAAAAGCCTACTTATTTAACGTGTAACTGAGATATCTATATTCAAATGATACGGAGAAATGAATAGGATACAACCTGTATATAAATCACTCGAAAGCTGATGAATAGATTATTCTCATTGAAGACACCAACATTAGCTTCAGAAGCGCAAAAAGAAGGTGAAGGAGTCTCCAGAAAAATATAGCCAGATATTGATTGTATTCATATTACTATGCACTAGATTCCTTATAACACATCCAGGACCTACAGGACTAAGGTTACCAATTCCGCAGTATAATGGCAAACATATAAGTATATATTTTTCTCCACATTAACTTGCCTTTTTACATTTTCCTTCATGGGGTAATGGAATGTCAATCTTGAATCCCGAGGAAATACAGCACATCCCTTTTAATGGCTACCACCCACCATCATACCTACAGTTACTTATTATTTACTTAGTTCCCCAAGTATGTTAAGTGCTTTAGGGACAAGTATGAAGACAAACCTCTAAAGAAATAAATAAGACAGATGAAGGATAGGTGGTGGAATGGGGGGAAAATGAACAGCAGTGATGTTAGACCATATGCCTTGTTGATTTCAAGATTTTTGAATGATTTAGGAAAACAGGATTCAAAGGGATTTTGTTTATTTGGATTTATATTTATATTGGCTCTAGATATTAATATTTACTTAACTCTGGTTCTTAGTATCCAAATCAAGAATTAAAATAATGTTTTGGAAGGGATACAAGTCCTCCCACTTTGGGGCTTAAGCTAATTTCTAATCCTAACCACAACATAACAGGGGAACATCCCTGGGAGCAGATGACCCCATTAGTACTTAATGCATTATTTCTTGCACCTTCCTTTAAAGTGACTGGTATTGACCTCAGTTGGAAATAGGATAATCGATTTGATGGACCACTGATCTGATCCAATATGACAAGTCCTCTATTTTGTTAACATTGGTTACATAGAGAGATTAGACAGGGATGGCTTTATTGGTGTGTCCCTGAAGACACATTGTCCCCAAAGGGGGTGGGGAGAAGTCAGAGCTATGATCTCAGCCAGAGGAGCAGCTTGCACTATCCAAGAAGATGGTGGTTTAGGAAGAAGGCCAAATGCCCAATAGCTCATGGTGTTCCTGCCTGCCCCCAGTGCGGGGCTGCAGTAACTAAAAGGCACTATGCAATCCCTCAGATGTAAGTTTTTCTACATACACACCTACACAATTTTAATCTACTTTGCATTCTAGGCAAATGAAGAATAACTATTCTAAGTTGTGAGGTTTCATTAAGGACTGCAGACAATTCCCCTGTAAAGCAAGTAAGCATTAACATCCCCATCTTAGAGATGGAGAAGGTGAAGCAGAACATTAGTTCTAAACACAGAAGGTCTAGAAGAACTAGAAGGGTCTACACAGACCTGAGCATCCTCAAATCAAATTTAGTGAGGCTGTACAGCCTGCATTGGTATCAATGCAGCCATTTTCTCTAAAAAGCATCAACATATTAGCCCTTTGCTATTCAAGTACTGAAATGGCCTTTTCACCATGCAGTATCTAAGTGCCTACCAATGATTAATGGATGTTTTCCTCATACCACCTCTGTGAGGTACAGAATTTCACCATGCATAAAGAATCAGTCTGACTCAGCCATTGTTTTTTTGACTTCCACATGCAGGGCTGTACTTCTTTCCTGTACACCATCGCATATTTCTGTTGACCTGGCAGGATCCAAAAAAGTGTTTCACTTCTCCCAGGTGATCAGTGTGAGAAGAGGGCATCTGTTCTGCTCTAACCTTCTTGCAAGGTTCTAACATATTGTCATGTTAAATAGCAATGGATGATTGTTGTACAGGTAGCTTCAGAGACTACTTAACTGTCTATTTAACTATCGCTAAGCAGAACCTTAGCGTTATGAACACCTTAGGAATGGACGTTGTACATAACTTTGAAGTGTTAACTCTGAACAAAATGTTCTGGTTGTTCTTTCAAAAGTTTACAATTGCACATTGACTTAATACAGCTTTGAAACTTTACTATAAAGAAGAAAATGCTTAACCATTTAAATGAAAAGCACAGAAAGTTGCCTTGCCTTGTCAAATATTTTTTAAACTCCTCCCCTTTTTTTTAGTAGTTTAACACAGTACTGTACTGTATTTGCTTTTCTTTGGTCTCTGCTGGTGATTGCGTACTTCCGGTTTCAAATGAGGCGTATGGTTGATTGGTCAGTTTGTAACTCTGAGGTTCTACTGTACTTATTAAGCCTTACAGGATACCAATCATTCTGTTATTCCTTCAACCATGTTTACCTCCCCACATACATTTTAAATATTACCTAGACCATCATTTGACAAAGTAACACTTCTGTATGACTTTGTCCTGTTTTGTCACAGGCTTTAAAACTTGAGTAACATAATCTTCATAAATCTGCCATCCTCAGTGAGACAATGCATACAGCTAATGAGATTCTTTTTATGGATCAACAGAGCTCAGATTCAATCAGCAGTTATAGTGAAATAAAAATATCTTATACCTTTTCTTTAACAAACCCATGATTTTCCTTTAGTATGCATATGCTTGAGGGGATTTAAATGCATGTCCTCCATTAATTTGGAATGTTTGAAAATCTTAACCTAGAATCCTCTGCTTATTATTATGGCATAGACTTCCAAGCTCCTTTCTGGACTGCATGAGCAAATATTCAGTTTTAGGAAGACACGCTGTGTTAGTTTTGTTACGCCACGTTCTGGGTAGAAGGAATTTTTCAAGCAGCAGGAGAATTTGTTCTCACCCGTGATCTCTGAATGGAGTAAATTCTTGAGGCAGAGTTGCTCCCTGGTATTGTGCTGAGATTCCCAAAAGAAGGATTTGTGTGCATGCTGCTGTATCATTGCTGTTCCAGGACTGATGTATGTGTGTGAATAATACAAGTTACACTTAGAATATTCCCAGTCCCCAGTCCCCCCCCCCCGCCCAGATTTCTCTTTGCCTGGGAAGCTGAAGGCCCCATATATCAGCTACTGCATGTCAGAGGAACAACATTATTCTGAATTTATGACTTTTGTCAGTGATGGATGCTGTGCAACATATGAGTTTGTCTACACAGTGCAGCAATGCAAGTGACTGGGATGTCAATTGTAATGAGCACCAATGTGTTGCACTCTAAGTAGCATTATGTAGAGCCTTATGGCCATTCTACTTGTTCCCTGGCCATGCCTCCCATAAGCAAATGCGGTAAAAAAAGACAGGGAAAAGTTACTCTGCTGGTTCTATGCCACCTAGGATTTTCCTACACCAAGAAAACTTTAGGAGAACATCTGAGATGGCTTTCTTTCCCCTTTTTCTGAGAGAGTGGCACAAAGGAACCATAGCAGATAGAGGCTCTGGCCTTATATTTAGCATCTCAAATTAACCATTAAAAACATACTGAACATGAACATTGAAATGACCTTCTGCTCTTGATTTGAAGTCAACTGCTAGACTCAGTTACTTATTGATTAGAAGCCGCTTTGATGTAAAGCATAATTCTTCCCACATGCAAGCTTGAGAGAACAGAATCCCACTTTTCCTGTATCATTCCATCCCTCTAAAAGAAATAGACTCATTTTTATCACATGTTAATATTCCTGGGAATCAGACATGACTAGATGATTTCTCCTTTGTGGTTTGACAAATCTGTCAGTGAACTTCAATAGCGTTTTTGAGTTTGCAACATGCTGATGCAAGAACAAGTTTTGCTTTTGTTAACTTCTTAGTGCTCCTAGGCTATGCTTGTTGCTAACAAATACATTTTCCAAAAGAATGGATCTAATATGCATCCTATAGCAACAAGGAGATGGACTGGATGATCACTGTAATAGATCATTTCCATCTCCAATGTGTACGATTTAGATGATATAAGGCAGTCTGTGATGGTGTTTTACAAGTAACAGAGCTATGCAATAAGTAAATGCAACTGCAGTGTAGTTAGTGTACTTAGAATGGAATGGATCTCATCCTGTTCTACCATGACCCACACAACAATAGGAAAAAACTTCAGGTAATACCTACCCCATATGTTTTGGAAGTACCCTCCCATCTAGCCAGAAAATAAACTGGTTGCAGCCACCTGTAACCTTTCATGTCAGTAGGAATTGTAACTCCAAGGTATGGACCCCATACTCTACTTTAGAAATAATACATATATGGAATAATGAATAAAAGATTCAGACACATGCACACATTAAACTTAATGTTATAGGATTTTAGATTGCAAGCTCAGTGGGGCAGGAACAGTTTTTTGGTTCTGTGTTTGCACAGTGCCTAGCACAATGGGGTCCTGATCCATGACTGAATATCCTGGATGCTATAATAGTACAAATAAAGTATATCTAGCAAGGCATTGTAGTATGACGTTGGGTAATTTCATGGTCACTATACTGTGCACAATATTTCTGTGTGGGACATGAACGAAGAATTAAATACTATTATGTTGGTAAAGGTCATATTCATAAGAATTTCACAGTTTAAGGACCCCTTACAGTACTACTGTAGTAAAATGGTCTCAATGACATTATTGTAAGTACTCTTATATGGAAAGTGGTACACTGACATCACTAGCTCATATTCAAATTCTTATTGACTCTCCAGTGTTGATGACTGAATCTGGTCAGAAATTTTTCAATGAAACATTTTTGCTCAGAAAATGCCAATCTGTTGAAATCAAAATTGTTTGTGGGAAAGGATCAGTTCTGATGAATTTCCCACTTAGAGAAAAAATTGTAAACAGCATTTTAAAATTGTCAAACATTCTGTTGCAACATTTTCAAAATAAAAATGTCTATTTGGTTCAAAATAGCTTTTTAGAAAGTTAAGATAGTAAAATCCCTAGGTAATATCTATTATTGGACCAACTTCTGTTGGGGGGAGAGAGACTAGCTTTTGAATTAAACAAAACTCTTCTTTAGATCTTCTTCTGGAAGCTTGTACTGTCCCTTCCTGGTTTGTAACTGTCCTTGGATACAAAGAGATTTGAGACTACAAAGCTATCAAGCCAGCTGCATTTACAAATACTAAACTCTCTTAAGAGAAAGATTTGCATTGCTTGGCAATCCACATAGCTCTCCTTTTGACAGATATTTTGGGTTTGCAATGAAAAGCATGTATTTATTGGGTAAACATCAGTATTTAGCCTCATACTACTTTGTGAGCCAAATGGACAGATGGCAGTGAACTTACAAGGTAATGTTCAGAAGTTTGGAACAATGTGTTCCTAGGATCTTGCATATTTGGCTAAAGGTCTCCTTTTGAATGATACACTTCCTTTTAAGATGTTAAACACAAAAGATGGGCCACATAGATCTAGAGACTTTAAACTCTGCAAACTGAGTACTTTACTTACATGGATATTGCTTGACAAGTTCAGTGAATATTTACAACATTCCAATAGACATTTCCTGAGCTCAGCCCATTGGCAAACGTTGTAACTTCAATATTATGCTTCCTTTCTTTTACGGTCCAGGTACATGATGGATAGATCAGGTGTGTTTAGTTAATAGCAGAAGCCTCATTTTTCCCCGAAAGGTTCCAAAACACCACGTGGCAATGGAAAACAAAGTGAACATAACTACACAGCCTGATCCTGGTATCACTTACTTTAGAATGAAACCACTCGGGCTAAGTTGGTGTGATTGCACTAGGTACAAAGGAGTTTCTACTGAGTTGCCTTCTATGAGAAAATGATCAAGCCCACTGCATCTACATTCAGCATAAGGAAAGGAAAGGAGAAACAAATATTTATCTTAATGGAAAGCTTCCATAAAACTAGCAATATTGCCTTTTTAAAAAGGTAAACTAATTAAATTCTTTATCTTTCCCTATAGTTTTTTTTAAGACTCTAAAACTTTATAAGTAGCAGTTTATAATTCTATTCTTATTTTAAGAGTTCCCTAATATGAAAAGGCCCAGTAGTAAATTTCTTGAGCCAAATTCATATGTTGTCGAAGAAGCTTTAACTCCATTGCAATCAGCAAGGTTACCTCCATTTGCCCCTGGAACCCTCTACTTCATTCCAATGCATGATATTACTGCATGGAAAGTCCTGCTGAAGACATCATCTAACAATCTGGGACCTTTACCATGAAAGTAAATTCAGAGCTTTATACTTCATATTATAGTTAAAATGAAGGAATCAATGTAAAAAGTGAGGGACATTGGGGGATTTTTAGGATATAAAAAAACAAGTTACTTACTCAGATTCCTCCTTTAAGTTTGAGCACTTAAAGCATGTCCATATTTCCAGCCACTAAAATGGGCCCAAGAGTTAAGACAGATGCATGGGTTGAGTTCTACGGTTAGTATAACTCATTTGTTGCAGAAGTGCCTGCTTCAGAGCATACTAAGTCAATGGGAGTCTTTCCATTAACTTCAGTGGACTTCAGAACAGGCCTTAAAATGAGCATTTATCTATCATCAGAAGGAACCAAAGTAGCACATAAATGTTCCCTAAACTAACTTTCACTCCAAATGTTCCTGAATACCTGCCAACTCCTAATTAATGCCCAATCTAATATTCATTGAATTCAATGGGAATCTTTCCCTCGACTTCAGTAGTCTTTGGACCAGAACCTCAGGCAATTCACTGTATATCCCCAGCAACTGGAGCAGGACTGTCAGTAAATTGAAGAATTTTGTTTTTCACAACATGAAATTAACAGCTGTTACCACTTTGCAAATTAATGTAATCACTCACATGTCCAGATACAAATCTGTCAATGCCAGATAAATAGAAATGATGTTAGTAATTTGTGCAATAGGTCAAAAAACCTGGACTTTGTTGCCCAAATTCAGAGTCTGGCTGGATCTGTTGGCAGAGCAGAATTAAAACAAAATAGTCTTGGCCCAATTTTATCAATCCAGGCTGATAGAATATGTCACATTTGAGGACAATAGAAGCTGGGAAGAACGAACAGTGGAGATAAAGCTGTGTTATTGTGTTTTCACCACAGCAGCTTTTGAGAAGCACTGCCATATAACCTATTTGTATGATATACATACAGTGTATCCAAGTCTCAGCTCTACAACACTCTTCGACACATGTGCATCAGGTACGGTGCAGTAATTATTTAAGTTTTCTCATTAATTGTACTGTTTAACCTAGCATTATTTTCAACCACTGGACAGCTGGGGCAATGGCAAAGTACCACACAGCACAGATGAAATTTTAAGTATTTTAATCAGCACTGCCAACCCCAATGCATTTAAAAATTCATGAATCATGGCACCAGGATTCATGATTTTACAACCACTCTCATGACATTTAAAGATATCACACTGATTTTTTTCTTAATTTTCTTTTTGGTGTTGGAGCTTTTATGCTCTGCATTTTCAAGTTTCTCTCAGCAACCATAAAGGCTAATAACTTCCTTTATTTTAAAGTGGAAGCTGACATTATGCAATCATGTGACTCCAGGAGCTGCAGGGGGTGGCAACATTGATTCATAAAGCAGAAATACACTTCAGAGTCTCAATGTTGCAATCTTTAGACACAGATGAGTCCCTCTTCACTGTGTCTTCTCCATTCCATTTTATGTGTCTCACATAAACACAAGAGTTATCAGTGCATTTTAGAGCCAGGAATGTCACCTAAAACACATTTCAGCTATGTGGTACATTCTTCTTGCCTAATGATTGCAGACTCAAGGCCTTATTGGCTTGCATGTGTGTTTAAGCACTTACACAGGTGAAAACGAATCTGGGGAAATAGATTCTAGTCCAGTAAAGTACTTGACAGAGAATCATGCATGTAACGTTATTGATATAAACATTTGACCTCATAGATCATTGTTGCAACCAGGGTCCTATGGTTGCACCAGTTCTTGTACAGAGGAGGCTAAGTGGGGTGTCTATGGAAAGGTTGTAGTTTGCTGGTTATGATTATGCTGTCTATATCATTTTTGTATCTGAAGTTATGAATACTGGCTATGTACTTTTTTTATTCTAAGTAGCCTCACTGAAGCATTTGGACATCTTCCTGAGAGAGGCCTATTCTCAATAAGTGCCCAATCAAGAAACACTTAACTGACAATGGATTTTGGGATACGTCAATCCACAACTGAGCTTTCCTGGGAACATTCAAACTAACTGTAAACATTGGCAGCGGCCTGCAAAAAGCTGAATCTTCCATAGACATGTGACATGCCCAGGTGGCTACAGACTCCACCTTGTTGTTGTAATTTTGCACAGGAGAACAAAGGAGTTTCCACCCATGAGAGAGAATATAAAAGGTCTTGGAAACCCCTCCATTTTGTCTTCAGCTCGCTCAAAGGATAGCCTCTCCACCCTGAAGAGATGCCTGAAAGCCAACTGGAACAAAGGACAGTAATTATGGTGGGGTGAGTGATTGCTGTACCCAGATTAGGAAGGAGTCTAGTCTGCCAAAGAAACTTATTGGAACATCTCTGAGGAGGAGATTTACCTGCATTTAGTTTCCTACTGCATTAGGCTTAGAGTTGCATGTTTTTGTTTTATTTTGCTTGGTAACTAACTTTGTTCTGTCAGTTATTACTTGGAACCACTTAAATCCTACTTTTTATACTTAATAAAATCACTTTTTGCTTATTAATTGACCCAGAGTAAGTAACTAATTCCTGGGGAAGCACACAGCTGTGCATCTTTCTCTATCAGTGTTATAGAGGGTGAACAATTTATGAGTTTACCCTGTATAAGCTTTATACAGAGTAAAATGGATTTATTTGGGGTTTGGACTCTATTTTGAACTGGCTATCTGGGTGCTGGAGACAGGAGCATTTCTTAAGCTGTTTTCAGTTAAGTCTGCAGCTTTTGGGGGACGTGGTTCAGACCTGGGTCTGTGTTGCACCAGACTAGTGTGTCTGACTCAACGAGACAGGGTACTGAAGTCCCAAGCTGGCAGGGAAAATGGGCTCAGAGGTAGTCTCAGCATATCAGATGGCAGTTCCAAGGGGGTCTCTGTGACCCAACCCATCACAATGCATATTTATTGTTACTTTACCTGTACATATCAACCATTCGTGTAAAAGAAGAAACAATCTCCTTTTGAGTATGCTATTTTATTATTGAGAAGCCAAATAAATGATGTGAGTTTGAGGCATAGGACCATGGACACAAATTGTGTGTTTACCCAGACATCAATTCTGAGTACACTAGGATGGAAAAGGGACTTGCTTAAATATACTTAATGGTGTATTTCATGTATGTTAAATTTTGCTATTTTTTATTAAGTGTTCTGTAAATAAAACAACATATGTTCTAAAGTGCTATTACTAATAGTGCTGATTAATACAAACTAATGAATAGTAATTTGGCAGAATAGGTTACAGCATTTACTGCAAGATTGGGAAAATGTGTTGACTGTCTTTTCATTGGGTCGACACTCTACAAATAGATAAAGCTGAGGACTGGGCTCTTTGTGTGTAATGAGACTAACCAACTGGAGCTGGGGACCTGGATTCCTCAGATTTACAGAAAACATTAAAAATGTGAATAATATTTTTAAACATTGATAGATATGTTCATATTTTATACCTGGAAACATGGAAATCAGCATATATTCCTTTTCCTTCATTAAGATGGACTTTAATTGGGAGAAGAGCAAGAGCATCCATTGTTATAAAAAGTAAGTATCCACTACTGTTCTGTATTTATAAAATGAGCTGTGGATTGAAGGATCTCCAGTGGGTACGTTTCTGAATGATTCACAGAAACAAAATCCACTTAATGTCAGACTGCATTTGGTTACATTGGAAAAGTGGATTGATTATTAATAACCATATTTTTGTATATTGGGCAGCCCCGTTTCATACAAATGCATGGCAGGGAGAAGTGTGGGGATTATTTTTGCTTTTTAGCCTTCCTATTTACTGAAAGACGCCATTCATCAGGTCCAAGATGGTTATACAAGTAAGAAAATCCTAGGGTATGACCTTACAAACAAATTTCATGAAGAGTCCTCTCTCGTGCAAGTAACTCTACTAATCCCAATGGATCTACTC
Organism: Dermochelys coriacea; assembly: GCF_009764565.3. Lineage (NCBI taxonomy): Eukaryota > Metazoa > Chordata > Testudines > Dermochelyidae > Dermochelys > Dermochelys coriacea. The sequence goes on from NC_050072.1 coordinate 119,560,855, forward strand.
ATAGAACTACTCAGATGAGTTAGGGCTGGTTTTATTTGTTTTAGTTTTGTATTTGTCCCCAGGAAGTATCAGTAGTTCTAAGCAGGTCCATCAGGGTAAAAGATCTTTCCAAAGTAAATGGGAGAGGAGCACAACCACTCCCTATAACCACCCCTAATCCCATGTTACTAAACTTCTGTTGGGGGGTGGGGTAGGCCAACTAAACTGCCTATTTCCTAGTGACTTCTGTCTCCCCTTGCTCTGCATTGGTTTTAATGCTGTAATAGTTTCCTTGTGCATGGGGGGGGAAAGGCAGATTCTGTGGAGGCCCACGAGTAAGATGGGGAGCTCAGAGGCATCTTGCCTGCCTCAGAAACCACCGCTCTTGCCATGTGATGCCAGGGCTTTCTAGATCAGCTGACATGCTGGAGATGACACTTTCTTCGTGCAGCCAGAAAAACATTGCAGGCATTATAGCTCAAATTCAGTCTTGGTGTAAGCAGGCACATCTCCATGGATTTCACTGGAGTTGTACCTGACTATGCCAGGTCTCTAATTTGATCCTATATCATTACTCTGCACCTCATGGATACTGTGGGTAGTTCAGTTCCATTTCATCTTTGAAGAAGCCAAGGGAATCAAATGGCTCTTTGGTCTTTGGGCCTAGTGCAAAACAGACACAAATCTCTACTCCACACTATTGGAATCACTAGTGGATTGTTTTAAGGTAGACCTCTGACTAAAATAAACCTTCAGTTAAGGCAATTCTTGCCAGTGATTTAAACTCACAATATATTCTGCTAAAAGCTCTTTCTACTTCTGTTCGTGAATTTAACAGCTTTGCTAATATTACTACTTTGACATCTGGCATTTTATATATTCCTTTGGAGGCTAATTAATGTAGCTTTAACAGAAGCGAGTGCCAGAATAGAGCTAGGTCATAAAAATATTAATAAAAACCATTTGAAATTGAAGATATTGCCCACCTTTGATCCATTTTACAGTTTGTGTAATTTTCTTTTCTTTGGAGTGGGCAACCTGTGCTTCTTTTTAATGATATGGAGTAGTGAGCATATTTATTAATACCCCAAAATGTATTTGTTACATTAGTCTTTAAGCATAACATTTTCAAACAGATATTTAAGAATAAAGAGCTCTGTGGTGACTATAAGGCACAGCTTTGCAGTGGCTAAGTTACAAAGATTCAATTGCCAATAAGAGATATGAGGTACATGGAGGAGCAATGCCTCCTGGGACTTCACACTATGCAGGAAGGGGTAAAGTGTTTCATAAGCTTGGCAAAAAAAAAAACAAAAAACCACCAACCAAAAACAGTAAGATCACTGTTCATTCATCAACATAACCAGCTCTGACCTGGAAGGATCTATGTTATAGTTAAGAGGATAATTCTATTCTTGGCCTCTCTGCTAAAACTACCAACAAGAGTGCTAATTCATAACAGTTATGATGGTTGTTTTGCTCACCTCTCCCAAGAAAGGGGCTGAGATCAATTGGAGTAATAAATTTAAAAAAAAATTGCCTACACTTTGTTCATACTCCTGTGTCAGCTTTGCTCATTTGAATGCTCAGTTATTCACTGCATTAATAAACAGAGGGAATTTCAAATTGAAAGTGTTACACCTGAATGTGAAACATGCAAACAACCTGGCTGTTTGTTAGTTTCCAAAACAGCAAACATTTGGACGGCTCACAAGGAAGCATTCATACAGACCCAAGAAGAAATTCACAAGTAGTTCTGAATGAATAAATAAATAAATAATCTGAGAATTCCCCCAAACAATTTGTTACAGGGGAGGGAGCGGAGGGCGGAGATTAAATTTGACAACTAAAGGGTAGATTCTTGCTTTTATTTGAATAGGACATATTAATGAACAGAACTCTTCAACCAGTTCTAAAATTCCAATTTTTGACAAAAAGATGGCATTTTTACTAAAATTGTCCATTACAAACAATATTAATTAAACTTCCACTTTTTATATATTTGCCAGCCAATCCTAGTACTTAGGTCCCCGTTGCCTTATGAATCATTCACCTAGCTTTAGGTATTAACTCAGTCACATGTTTTCTTCCAGTTATGGAAGAAACTTTAGCCATTATCGTTAAGGTCATGTACAAATGCTAGGAAGACTATGCAATAAGATCTTTTATCACAGATCATATAGCATGTACCTAAACTTTGGGTCAGACTTCCTGTACCTTATGTAGTCCCATAAACCACTAAAACTGGATGGGAAAGCAAGCATAAGATGCTACTAAATCTGAATAGTAATGTTTTGCAGTGGTGTAAGTGACTGTACAAGGTGCAGGAGCATGAAGAAATGTGGACCAATAGGTTGTCTTTTCTTCAACAGAATAGAAAGTGTAAGCTAGCTAGCAAGCAAAGTGGAATAAAGGCAATTATATGACTGAGCTCTGGAAGTGAGAGGAAGCACAGACCCCGCTTTCCCTTTCATAAAGAAGAATGGGTTTGTTATCCTCCTGAATTTAGTTTTCTCTGAAGAGAAGGGCACTTTCATGCCCTGAGCTACATTTGGTGGTGCAGGAAGGATTCAGTTTAAGAAAGGGAAATGTTTCATCTTGCGGCTTGTGAGACAGCAGATGACCCTGAACAAATATGCAAGATAGCAAGGGTGGAGCTGACAGATAGGAACTTGGATTGAGAGGAAGTAAACACCGCAATGTGAATAAAAAGGCATTCTCTGAATGTATTCAGGATAGGATTTCAGCAAAGGAGTTGAATAGATGGCCCCCTAGCAGGATATGCTCTCTCTGTTTCTAGGAGTGAAATATGTCTGCCCTAAGATAATAACCCAAAATGGCACACACTCACCAGTACAGTGTTTATCCCCTAAATATTCTTTATTTCAAACAAAAAATAAAAAAAATAGCCTTTATTGTTGATTCCTGTTGTTTGAAAGGCTGGTGTCCATGAAGCGGTCACAACTGAAAAGCTAATGACCCAGGTTCTCAGCTGGTGTGAAATTGATGTAGTTCCATGGACTTCACTAAGGGCTTGTATACACTTACTGGGGGAATCAACGAGTGGTAACAATGCATTGGCGGTTGATTTAATAGGTCTAGTGAAGACCTGCTAAATCGACGGAAGATCGCTCTCCCGTCGACTCCTGTGCTCCCATCGACATCGCATAGCCATGGATCCTGCAGTAAGTAGATTTAAGCTATGTCGATTTGAGTTATGCTATTCATGTAACTCAAATTGCATAGCTTAGATCAAGTTTCCCCTGTACCGTAGACAAGGCCTATGTTTTATCACGTGAGGATCTGTTCCACCAGTTACCATACAGTAGTATCCAAGTGGTCACAATTATTTACTACTTGAATTATAGCAGGGGTGGCCAAACTGTGGCTCGCAAGCCGCATGTGTCTCTTTTACAATTTAATTGTCACTAACGAAGAATGGAAGGTGTGTGTGTGTGTGTGTGGGAGGGGGGGTAATGGGAGCTCCACCTACCAAACTGAGTGGGAGCTCAGGGCTTTTGCCCTGCAGCAGGGTGGTGGAGCTAGGGGCTTCTGACCTGTGGGGAGGGGGGCTTGGGGTTTCAGCCCTGCAGGGTGTGCCTGCCGGGGCTCAGGGCTTCAGCAGGAGTGGGGCTGAAGCCCCTAGCCCCAGCAGATGCACCCCAGCTCTTGAACTTCTGAAGATAGTTTTCTGTGGCTTGGAGGGTCAGAAAGTTTGGCCACCCCTGCATTGTAAGGGCATGCTCCAGTATGTCCAGTAAGACACATTGGATGGTTAGACAGTGACTGCACAGCAGTAACTGCTGGCAAACACTGACTTGGCCTCTGTGGGTCTGAAGCCAGCAATAATGGTTTGTAGAGACTGCAGTAAATTAAGACGACTAGTACCCTTGTCTCCAGTGGTGCTATGCAGCAAAGGGTTACAGTAGCACTGAAATGTCTCGGGAAAAAGGAATCAGACCCTGGAAATGAAGCCACTTGTGTGCAAGGTTCAGGAGGTGCAGCTACCATCAGCTGCTTTACCCAGATTATGGAACAAACTGTTCAGTGATACCTCCAGAAGCACACTGAGTAATAGCTTATATGGATAGCAGCAGCGATAGCAGAGAGCAACCTGCTCTGGTCCAGATGATGCAGATGTCTGACCTGACTGAGGCTAAGCAATCATAGGCATGTGAAGAACAGAAGTATGACATGTAAGCTACATAAACCATGCACATAAGAGTTACCAAAGTCAGAAGTGTGATCATGGCAATTTATCTCTCATTTCCTCCAATTCCCGGGGGTTGGGGGGGGATCAATTTTAAATCATTGTGTGATGGAGACCTCACAGCAGCAATCAAAGGACAACTGCAGAGCAACCAGAAAAGCAACAGAGATGCAGAGACCTAGGTACATGGGGACTATAAGGAAGCTGTATTATTTCAAAGGCCCTCTGTGGCTGCTGTATGCCTGCAAGGTGATATGCCACGTACTATAGCCGTGGAATCCTGTCCCAGCCTGGTGAGCATCACTCAGACTTTTCTATTGCCCATCTCACAGCATAGACTTTTCCCTCTATGCTCTGTGAAACTGGACATCTGCCTTGGCAAAATAGGTGGCATGAGATAGAAAGGAAAAGAAAAACAAGGGCTAGGGAGTGCCCATGCCATAACTCTTACTTATTATATTAAGCAATTGAATCATTGTTACTTTATCCTTCTCCACCCTGTTTGTTGTTCTCCACCTGTTGTTTCTCATTTTGTGTTCACATTACAATCACCTAGCACAATCCAGTCCCCATCTAGGGTATGGGCACAATACAAGTAGTTATGAATAAAGGTATTGGGGTCCCAATATATAACCCTCAGATCTTTCTGGAACACTCGTAGGAGAATTACTCAGAAAATGATTTATTTTTTTTTTAAAAGAGAGTTCTACCGTTTAGTGGCTGGATTGTGTCTTTCAGGCGCAGACAAGCTACCCAGCCACTTGGGTAGCCATCTGTCTTAGAGAGAAAGGATTTCTCTTTCCCTGAGAGTCAGTTCCACTCTGTGGGCAGAGGATGGGTGGGGTCAGGTCCTACTTTTCTCCATCCCTTCCTTAGGGCATTGTGAGCCCCCAAAGGGGAAATAGGATGCAGTATCACATGAGCAGAGTGACTGCAATTCTCTCCAGTCATTAAGTGGGTGATGCAATGGTGAGGAATAAGCCTACTCAAAAACTGTATATCAAAACTTCATTCCCACCTGAACAAGCCCATGTGAGAGGTGCCTGATTTCCACACAAAAAAATTATTTTTTGGTAGAAAACCAAAATATTTCTACTTCGGGAATGCTGACACAGTGCCTCATAGGAGATGTAGTTTGAGTGCCTTATGACCCCATTCTCCTCTATGGGCTGGTCTCCCTGGCCAAAGTACATGTCCCATGATGCACCATGCCCAGGGACTCCCATGATATAACTGCCTTCCCTCACTACGATGAGAATCTGTGGTGCCTCAAGGGAGTTGTAGTTTGACCATGTAGCCTCGTTTATAGAGAGCAATGGGTGTATGAGGCACCAGAGCAATATTTACAAATTGAAATATTTCAGTTTTCAGAAAAAAAAACCCAGTATTCAATTCTCAGTGAGAAATCAAACTTCTTTTCAGACAATTTGAAATAAAACCTTTTTGCATTGAAATTTTTTGCAGAACTCTTATGACACGATAACTTGGGGGAGCATCCTGTAACCCCCATTTTCCTCTTTTATATACAATTGTGATATTGCATATAAAGCAGGCCATGTGAATCATCAGGGGAAAGGTTATGATCTGCTGAAAGTCATTTTTCTATCTAAATCTGTAAATTAAAGCATATGAAGTTATGGGAATGTGTTGTATGGTTGTCACTAAAATATGATGTGGGTTTGGGAAATGCACAGATACTGGCTCTCCAAAGATAATGACAAGGGAGGTAACCAACACTGGGATGGGTGCTGAACAGACATCACTAGCCATTGTCGAGCAGAGTTACAATTCAAAGACCCACACACAGAAGACACACAAGGGTATTGCTTCACCTTGCTCACAGGTACATTAACTGTGTACACATAAAGCTATACTCTCACATGTTTACAGAGCAATTGCATGATTGAGTGGATATTTCTAATAGAACATAAACTCTTCCATAGGTGCTGACTTTTATTTTTGCCCCAGGTGTGCTCCAACCCGCTCCCCTCCCTCTCTGCCCCTTCCCTCCCTTACTCGCCTCCTCACCTCTCCTCACCCCTGCTCCAACCCCTCCTCTAAGACCCTGCACACCCGCCACTTGCTGCTCTATGCCCTTCTTCCAGCCCCTCCCCCCGCCACCAAACACCAGATCAGCGGCCCCGAAGATCTGTGGCTGGTGGGTGATGAGCACCCATTTTTTCCAAGGGGGATTGAGCCCCAGAGCACCAACTGAGTTGGCGTCTGAACTCTTCCCGAAGATAAATCTCAGGATTTCATTTTTAAACCATAGTCAATGGGTATTTATTTATTTATGTATTTATTTATTACTGTGAATAGGAGCAGAAGTGAAAATCTTATGGTAAACAATGGGGAGTGGATGTTTGTCTTCTCACTTTCAGCTTCTGTGTTCATCTATTTTTCCAGTGAAGTTGTTAGATTCACTGGTTGTTTCTAAGCAGCAAGCCTTTAATTCAGAAAATGTTATGGGCCAGATCTCAGTTGGCATAGGTAGTCAGTAGAGCTATGCTGATGTACACCAGCTAAGTACATGGCCCATGAGGTTTGTTTTCATTGCTGTGGTCCAATGAACTGCTGAATAAAGCTGCCAAATAGACTGCTCTGAAGGCCTCAGCATTTAGCTGCAGAGCAGACACTATATAGCACAAGTAATTAGAGAGACAAGGTGGAGAGACGGGCATGTTTTTGAATTGGCATGAGGTGTGCTGATTGCAGTGGTGTTAGAGATACATACTTGTCCCTACACTAGAGGCCCTGTATTACACACCAACCATAGTGATCTCACTTTCTTTTCCTTGCTAGAAATTACCGTAGTAGCTATTGAGCAGTGAGATATCCCTGGCAAGTAAAGACTACATTTTTTGAAACTACATCAGCATTGGTTTTGAGGATACCAAACACTGATTCACCCAAGACAAAGCATCCTAAAAGAACACAACAAAATATCTGTTGTTTACGCCAGGTTTCAGCAAGATAATGAAGAGCTTTGGCAGGGAGAAAGTAAATTATGCATCTCTGAATGCCTCAGCACCTGCAGTTGAGACTCACTGTGATCCATGTGTCAAAAGATCGAATGGCTGAGAGTTTGGGAAAGAGCCTCACAGCAGGGCCTACAAAATTCAGAATGCAAAAACAATTTAAGTCCCTCCGAAAAACTCGGGCCTCCATCAGACAAACAGCGCAGATTTGGGCAGGGGGTTGGACTAGATGACCTCATGAAGTCCCTTCCAACCGTGATATTCTATGACTATGAAAACCATTTTGATTACACCCTCGTAAACATAAAATTGTGCCTGTTTAAGTTAAGTTGGCAGCAATAGAGAAGGAAATAATTTATAAAACACTGCTTATGTTTGAGGGTGGATTTGGGTCAATAATTTGTGCTTAGAGTGGCCAGATGTCCAGTTTGCCAGAATTTCCTCTGCCTACTTGATCATCCTGGTTTTGAGTGGAAAATTCTGGAATCACAACAAGTTCTATGCCCGCTATCCCTCCCCTCTGCTCCTTCCCCCATGCCATTTCCACAGAACAGGACAGTCACAATTCCAGAGGCCATCAGCAGAAAGCACGTCTTATAAAAGACACACACCATGCCAGATATATAACAGACTGAAAGGAGAAAGAGAACAACAAGGAGCTCAGGACAAAAGTCCCATTCCAGCAAAGCACTTGGTCAAATGCAGAACTTGTAGCACAAAAGTTGTGCTACTGACATCAGTGGGGCTAGTCACATGCTTAACATTTTGCACGTGCTTACATACTTTAATGGGTCAGGGCCACAGTGAGAACCAGAAAAGGGAAAGCCAGGAAGGACATCCCAGTAGGTGGGCAGATGGGAGTGGAGGAGCAAGAAGTCAAGTCTGAGCAGGGGAGAGACTGACAGCAAGAGAAAGACCCGAGAACATGACATAGTAAACATTGTAAAATAGAGTCACCCTCTTTTAGGTGAGCCTCTGTAGATCACTGTATTGGTGTTGCTTGCCTATCTCCATAGGTAACTCACTTTTCAAAGGGATAGTGAAATGAGAAAGCTCTGCAGATCTCACACCACCCCTTTAGAAGGGTTCTACTGTGCCCCTGGTCATTTTGCTTTGTTTTCCTAAAATCACAAAGGGTGTTAAAAGCACAATCACTAGGGGAATTGCTCCATATAGATTCTAAGTCAATAAGGGACAGCAGCTGCATGAACCAAGAGTGATTAAGCTGTTCCTTATCTATTGTGAATCTTCAGCCAGGATGTCAGTTTCCACAGTCTGGGCAGAAAGCAAGCTGTATGTGAGAAATCTGTACTGATCACTAATACACAATTATACTTTTAGGCTCTGTCTATAATCACAGTAGATCTATGCTGGCAGATCTACCTGTGATTAGCTCTAGGTGCAGGTGCAGAGACCCAGGCTGTGAGATTTTGGGAAATACTGAGAAATCCTCCAAGAGTCATAGTCTTGGACCAAAAGACAGATTCTGTGCCAATTTGGTTTATGGTTTCAGAGTGGTAGCCACGTTAGTCTGTATCAGCAGAAGGAGGAATCCATGCAGAATCCTTCTTTTTTTCTATAAAGCGTTCTTACAACTATAATACCCACCTGCTGAAGTGAAAAAACAGATTGACAGAGCCAGAAGAGAATCCAGATGTCACCTACTACAGGACAGGTCCAACAAAGAAAGTAACAGAACGCCACTAGCCATCACCTTCAGCCCCCAACTAAAACCTCTCCAGCACATCATCAAGGATCTACAACCCATCCTGAAGGACGATCCCTCACTCTCACAGATCTTGGGAGACAGCCCCCCAACCTGAAGCAAATACTCACCAGCAATCACACACCACACAACAAAAACATTAACCCAGGAACCTATCCTTGCAACAAAGCCCGTTGCCAACTCTGTCCACATATCTATTCAGGGGACACCATCATAGGGCCTAATCACATCAGCCACACTATCAGAGGCTCGTTCACCTGCACATCTACCAATGTGATATATGCCATCATGTGCCAGCAATGCGCCTCTGCCATGTACAGGGGCCAAACCAGACAGACTCTACGCAAAAGAATAAATGGATACAAATGAGATGTCAAGAATTATAACATTCAAAAACCAGTCGGAGAACACTTCAACCTCCCTGGACACCCAATTACAGACCTAAAAGTTGCAATTATTCAACAGAAAAACCTTCAAAAACAGACTCAAACGAGAAACTGCAGATTAATTCCAGTTCTGCTAACTGGACACCATTAAATTTGGCTTGAATAAAGACTGGGAGTGGATGAGTCATTACACTAACTAATAACTATTTCCCCCTGCTAATTTCCCCCCTACTTCACACCTTCTTGTCAACTGTTTGAAATGGGCCATCCTGATTATCACTACAAATGTTTTTTTCCCCCACCTGCGAATAGCAGCCCACCTCAATCGATTGGTCTCGTTAAGAGTTGGTATGGCAACCCCCATTTTTTCCATGTTATCTGTGTGTATATACCTTCCTACTGTATTTTCCACTGCATGCATCTGATGAAGTGGGCTTTGGCACACGAAAGCTTATGCTCTAATACATTTGTTAGTCTCTAAGGTGCCACAAGTACTCATTCTTTCAATTTGGTTTATGTTCATATTTGCATATGCAGGTAAGTTAACTGATGTCTCAATTGTGTAATAGCATGCCTGTTGAGATGGTCTTTGGAGAATGGGCCCTGTGCACCCAGATCAGAGGCGGCAGCAGATAACTCCTAATATGTGCTCCAACTATAAGTGGTAGTCAGGGTGCTTGCCTGGGTTAAACTTAATTAACTGGCTGTGTCTGTATTTGTATTGTGTTGGCACCTATGAGTCCCAATCATGGACTAGGACCCATTGTACCTGGTGCTGTATTGTCACATAAATGCTACTTGTGAGTGTGCACATGCACAGAGCATGCTCAGTCATCTTTGTTCATGGATTTCAGCCTCTAATTATTAAAACAAGACCCTAGAATGTAAACTAGTCACTAACCAACACGTTTTTTTATATAGGCTTTTGTATGTTCATTTCAAACATTAAAATATTGCTCCATACATTTGAGTTTAGAACATGCAAAAAGGATTGTTTTAGGCAAAAAAAATGAGAACATTGTGTAAAACATTCCAGTTGATTTGGGGGGCGGGGGGTAAAGTACATATGTATGTCTGGGGAAAGAATCAAAGCAATGAAAAGCTGAGTATTTCAGCATTGTCTGATTTGAATTAGACACCAAGCTTCATAAATTTAAATGAAAAAAAAAGACTTTAGAGCCCAAATATATGATTTTATTATTGCATAAGTAATAGGACTTGAGTTTACGAGCAGCAATAGGATTTATAGTCCTAGGTGGCCTGCAATATATTCTCTATTCAAATAGAGTCCAATATTAGCCTCAGTGAATAGGAAAACTAAAAATTTATCTCCAATGCCAGTGTTTTCATTTTTAGTGCCAAAGCAGAAACTTAAAAAAAATTAAATGCATAGAATTTAAAAAACAGATCTTGACTACATCAAAACAACATATTTTATGATACTGTAAAGGCTTTCAGACTTCATTCATATTTTACAGTAAGAACACTCAACATTGGTAGACTATGAAATAGAAACTAATCCCATTAGTGGTGTGATTAAAAAAAAAGCTACATTTCAATTTTAATATAGGCACCCTCCTCCCACCGTGTAATGTGAAGGGGAATAAATCCACAGGGAAAAAAACAAACAAACACCTGTGGTGGGGGTCACAGGAACAGGGGAAACTCCAATGTCAGAAGCTCCACACCATCACTTTCCTCCTTTAATAACTACTGATGCCCACACCTTAGTGTCACATTCTTACAGTACATACTGGAGCTAGTACAAATAGCTATTTTTCCAGCAAAAATTTTCACCAACATTGGAAAAACAGAAATATTTGGGCTGAAAATGGGAGTTTGAGTTTCTCATGGGAGTTGTAGTTTGCTTATTGTGTCCCAATTCTCACCTATGGGCCAGAATCCCCACCTGAAGTATATCTCCCATAATACCTCATGGTCTCCCCTCTTGGTGAGGGGGAAGCTGTGTTTCATGAAGTCCCTGGTATTATAGTGTATTAATGGACATGTACTCAGAAAAATCCCTGTGGGATATTATGCTCCTACAATCAGTAACATGAACCTCAACAACTAATGGAATAAATCACAATGCATAGATGTGTTTTTACTATGGCATTAATATAGCTATATAAAAATTTGTCAGATATTACATTTACTACATTTCTCATCTGTCTCTCCCAGATAGTCTTCCAAGGAGCAATGACCCATACCAGCACACATATTGGTTGTGGCTCTATGTGCAGAGTGGACAAGGTCCAAATAAAAGCTGCCTTGGGAACCTTGAACTTGCTCCTTTTTTGCACTGCTTTTGGAAATCATACTGAATAAGACTTCAACTATGTCCCTCTTGGGAAGGCCATGACCACTTCCTATTCAACAAGTGAAACTGAACAAGCCAATTAAGACTCCACATCACTCATTACAGGAGCAAAGGGTAGAATCTTTGGCCTATGTCTTTGTTGTAATACTTTTGTTGAGGGGGTTGATTACAATTTGAATTCTTTCTTATCAAAATGTGTTGTATGAGACAAACAGGAAAAAAAGGTCCCAGAATTTTCCCTAGGGCAACAAGATCCCAGCACTTAATCTAATGGCTTAATCAACATGTCTGATGATGTATACTTGGTACAATCCCATTTACTTTCCTAATTCTCTCCTTAACTAAGTATAGCTGTTTTAGAGTTCTCTTTCCAAGTTACTGTGAATACTAATACTAATGGAGAACATCGGCAGCTTTTAAAATATTAAACAGTGGGATGCCCCACCCATCCATTAGACTAGCCATGAATGGAAGTGACAATCAAGCCTAAAGAGCAATTTAAATAAAGAGACAAGGTGGGTGAGGTAATATCTTTTATTGGACCAACTTCTGTTGCTGAGACAATCTTTCAAACTACACAGAAGAGCTCCATGTAGCTCAAAAGCTTATCTCTTTCACCAATAGATTGGTTCAAAGAAAAAGATTACCTCACACACTTTGTGACAAACAAGACTACAACAATACTGCATATATATTACACAAAAAAGACAGTTAATCCTTGAACATCCAGCAGACCAACAACAGAGTTAATGGAGTTATAACAGCACCATTGCTACAACAAACACCCATATGTGAAATAAAATGGGCAGAAACTCTTCTGACCAGTGTTTAATTAACCTGCTAGGGAATTTCCCTTTGGAATGATTTTCTGAATGAAAATGCCCTTTTTGCAAAAATTGATTCCCCTCCCCCACCAAATAAATAAATGTTTTTTCATAGTAAAAAAAAAAAAATCAAAATGGTGACTTCCTGGTCCTAGAAGGCAGATGTCAAGTTGGAAAATTCCATTACAGTTCTCCCACAATGGAGTTTTTTTCTGGAAATCTCTTCCAGTGAAAAAATTTGCATTTGACTTTTTGTCTTAATCTGGGACCAAAAAAGAGACTTTCCCCCCACGGGAAGGGATTTTCTTTTTCTAGCTAGCTCTGCTTCTAACGCAGGACTGTGAAGTCAATAGTACGTGAGGGTGCTCAGTATCTCATAGAATCAGGCCCCAAGTTACAGAGAAGAATTGCTACTTTAACTGGGGCAAACAAGGACACAATGCACCATCTGTATGCTTCATATTCTTCCTTTCCTATTCTGTGTGCAGCAATCTAAATGCATCCATTTTCAACAGCCTTGTGCAGTGCTTTCTTCATCCCACTCTTATGCTTTCTCTGTTTATATCCACGTACATCAAATACAAATGTGATTTCCAACAAGGATTTAAATGGTTTTGTTCTTTGCCCTGTTTTTTTTTATTTACTTACTAATAATTTGTCAGACAAATTATATTCAACAAGGACAGTGTGGAGCTGCAGTAATCTAAGTTTAATCTTTTTAGAAGCAAAACAAGCTTGAACACAGTTATCAGTTTTAGTAAATTTTTTTACTTGGCAAAAACTGGAGGGCTTTTCCTGCCATCCATATCCATTTTTCCCCTATAACATTTTTTTAAAACTTTTCAATTTCAGCTTGATTTTACCCTCTATTACTGCCCTGATTTTTCTCTGACCCTCTCCGACATATTTCTCTCCTCTAATTCCTGATAAAGAGTAAAATTTCCCACCATGCAAACGCATTACATAAATCCAACATAAGTTTTATGTTGACTACATATGAAGAGCCAAATTCTGCCCTTAGATACTTTACACATGTAATGCCAACAGACCCTGGTTATCGGCAGGTGGGATCAAACCTGAAGCTTAATATATAAGCCTCTTCTACATGAGCTAAAAGCCACTTGGCTCTTAGCCAAGGCTGTGGCAGACTCAATCTTTAGGTGGTCAAGGTGCCACTACAAGGGAACATGGTGCCACACCCATCAGGCATGGGTTAGATACATACCCAACTCCCACCAACGTCATTGGACGTTGTACACCTAGGTTCAAGAGTAGAATTTAGCCTGCCAAGCTGTGTAACTGGTTCAGATATTTCATGGAAGTTAGGCAAATTACAGGGAGAGCCATAATTAAACCCATAAAACAAAATCTTCAAAAAAAAAATCTGTTTTAATTAGTTTCTAGATGTAGAGATCTGTTGACTAATATACACTGGCTAGTATACATATGTATTATGCTGATGCTACTACCCACAATATATATTCCAAGCATTTAAGTATACTTAAGCATTAATATAGCAGTTATATAACCCAAATTGGCCTAAACCTTTTATTATAATCCTGTTTACTTATGCCAAGTGTCGTATAATGCCTTGTATTAGCTGAAGCAAGATTTTGGCTTAAGTAGATAGGAAAACAGTCAGTATCGTCACATACAATTGTTTCCTGATAGCAACAGAAAGGGAGTTACCCTCACAAACCTGTTGATCGTAGTACAGACATAAGAGATATCTTTACACCACTTGGTATCTGGAACGCACGCACCCAGAACAAAGATAAGGATGTAAAAGGTTTTGCCTTCCTCTGTAGCATGGGACACGGGTCACTTGAGGGAGGATTCTCTGTTCCTTGAAGTCTTTAAACCACGATTTGAGGACTTCAATAGCTCAGACATAGGTGAGGTTTTTCATAGGAGTGGCTGGGTGAGATTGTGGCCTGCATTGTGCAGGAGGTCAGACTAGATGATCAGAATGGTCCCTTCTGACCTTAGTATCTATGAATCATGGTTTGTGATTGCGACAAAAGCCTGTTAAAACTCGCGGCACCCAGCAACTCTGAGTAAGCTACCTAAGTGTAAAACCAAGTGGGTGTTTTAGTTAAATGTTTCTAGCAAGAATCAGAGGATTAAATTAAGCAGACTAAGATGATGACATACTAGAGAGTGGGCAGTGATCAGCCTGAACCAAAACATTCCAGAATGTTCAAGATCCAGGCTTGATCAGAATTTTGTGACTCATCATTTCTAGTGGCAGGTGTGCTTTGAGATCCCGGGATGCACAGTGCAATACGAGCCTGATCCAATGTCAGTGGAAGGACTCCAGAGGATTTCATTTGGCTCTAGATCACATTTCATTTGTAATAATAGACGCAGAGGGCATCATACTACAGATCAGTCCCTACAAGTACACCATATTGTTTTAATGGATCTGAAATCAAGGAGATTTCCAACTTTTCTAGAGTCAAACGGCACAGCAGGATTCTTAGGAGCATCCTCATTAAGGCATCGTTGCAGGGAGATGAAGAATTCGTTTTGTTCTTGATGCAAAGATAGACATCCAAGTGTTTGGCACATGAGTAATGTTCCTCATGTGCCCAAGTGCTTGCAGGATCCAAACCTAGATTTCTTTGAAGCCTAGTACAAAAACATCACACACCTTCCCCCCACCCCAAACATTTTGTTAATGTTTACCACTGAACTTAAAGAAACACAAATCCTGTATCCCTATACATGAAGCTTTGTAGTCAGTGGGCTTAAGCCTCACCTGACAAACTCACGTTACGGAGGGAAGGGGGAGAAGGAGGGGCTATGTGTGCCTGTGCAATGCAAACATGAAAAGTTTAAGAAAAGGAGTTCAGTCAGGAAAAACAAGCATTTACTTTACTCTTAATTTTAAAGAGCAAGCTACTTGTAAGTTACTGTAGGTATACAACACGTGCATTATTTAACATTCGTTTGGTCATTTCTGTTTGCTTTGCATTGTCTTGAATAAGACGAAGAGAATGCATTACAGTGAAACTTTGCTTATTTATTTCGGTTATGATAAATAATGTTCCCCTTTGTCCGGATGGAAAAACTATAAGACACACTCAAAACCTGGGTTTATGGGCAGTCCTTAAATACACATTTAAACAGTCTTTCTGGAATGAATTATTCACAAGTCTAATTAAAAAGCCTTCCAGAGAATATCTGAAGTCTTACTAGCAAAACTGTGGCTCTTACCTGAATGAGGAACACAAAGCAGCACAATTTTCTGATCTCCATATTGGCTCCAACCTGCAAAAGATGTGACATCATTTTGGTTGATTGTTTAGCATCGTTATAAAAAATTAAAGCATATTTGCAAATTCATTTTTAAAAATATTTCATTAGAATAATTTCAATAATTTCATTAGAAGGCTACTATGAAAAAAGCTTCTATTTGATCTCTGTTTGTAATCCTCTTTATAAACTTCTTAAAAGTTTAACTTTGAGACAAGGATGAACCGTTGGTTAAAGCACTGGACTAAGATTGAGTTCCTGGCTTTACCACAGACTTCACTTGTGACTTTGGCAAGTCACTTTCTCTCTCTGTGCCTCAGCAGTAAAAGAGGGGTAATGATACTTCCTTTGTCCCATCTTCTGTCTGCCTTGTTCATACAGTGAGTAGCACAATGAGGTCTCTGTCCGGTTTGAACTTCTAAGCTCTATTTGTAACAACAATAAAATATTAATCCAAATACCTTTCCTTACAATCAATTTCATCCTCTTACATGTGGCCAAGATTTAATGTTATTTTAGTGGCCAAAAATTTATTAGCCAACTTGGCTTTGTTTACATCTTGACTCCTGAGTCTCTGGTCCTTCATAGTTCAAGGAAGGTGCAGAGTTGTCAAGTTTCTTTTCTGAACAAATTAGCAGGAACAGCATACAAATTGTTGCTACTATTTCACAACTTAATAGTGAATACTATATACACACTCATATATATATAGCCAGTGATAAGGTATCAGCGTAGATATTTAGAAGATGGAGAAAATTAATTTAATGTCTGCCAAAAAAAGTGACTAAAACACAAAACTCAATGAAGCAGCAGCAGCTAGTGCCTGGTTGAGGATTTCCAAGCTACAGGCCTTCCTATCAGCAGGTGGAGCTGCACCTGAGGAGAGAAAAAAGCTGTTTGAGTTCCCATTTTCCAGCAGGAAGGCAAGTCTGTTCCTCTGCCACTTCCCCCTCTCCTCCAGGAAATACAGAGAGCCTGCAACCTCCAACTCTCCCTCACATCCAAGTGAAAAAGTGGATCCTGCCTCTGGCTTCCATCCCTCTGTGGGCACAGAAGATCATTAGAAACACAAGAGAATGTTCCCTAGATTTCCAAGACTTCTGCCTCCTAGTCTTTAACTCCAGTCTATAAACCACACTCTCTCCCATGATTTTATCATAGATCACCCATGATTATTTCATTAAAGTAATACAACCATTCAAACTCATGGCAAAAAACTATGCCCATATCTTCAGCTGGTGTTATCTGATGTTACATTGATGTACACCAGCAAGGATTTGGACCCAGGCACTTAAATATATTTCATTCATTCCTTCTCTCATTTCAATACATTTGCCCTCCTCTGTAGCATTTATAACAAATCATACACCACTTGAATCTTTACTGATATGACCAGGTAAAATATTAAATGTCCTCAACTTTGTCTCCAGCCTTTAAGCCTCGTCTGTCACTTTACCCAAGGAGTAAAATATCAGCAGATTAAAGGCCACATCCTCAACTGTTGTAAATCAATGGTCATCACTGTAGCTACATTAATTCACACCAGCTGGCCCCTATTGTTTAAACACTGATTTAAACTGTGACCAACAACAACAACAAAAACAAATAGTGAAGCATACTTAAGTAACTACACAGAAAAGAATTAGCTTCAGGAATTATGGGAGCAATCATAGCAAAATTTTAATGAAATATTGACATTATTTGCTGAAAAAAGTCACAGATTTTAGTGAGTCTCTGACCAGCGATATGCAAACATGACCGCACAACACTACCAGGTTTGTGTTATTTACATTCCTTTTTTGAAACAACAATTGTCCTAAACACAGCACTATTAATAATTTGACCTGTATTACAAATCTTCCAGCACAATTTTACACTGAACATTTCTATTTATAGTTCTAATTAGAGGGATTTTTTTAATTAAAAGGATTGCAGATGTTTGTGTGGTAACTTAACTGCAGCATAACTTTACTGCTCTATGGAAGTTACAGAACAGATGTTAATGATAGTAATGTCAGTCCAGGTATTTTATTAATCATTGTGCTTAATAGGGGAAAATGACTGCAATAAAACAATTTCCTGTTCTTATCATGCCATTCTTGGGGGAATAGTCTTTTCTCAGTACTCCTGCATTACTTCTATTCGCGAGAATGGGAATTGTGCATGATCACTGAGGGAACATGATACTGCTTTATTATCAGTGAGGTGCATGAACACTACTTTCTTTCCTCATATAGGGCCCACTCCTGCAGACTCTGACTTACATGAATAGTCCCACTGATGACCAGGGGCTATTCACAAGGAGCAGTCCTGTATTCTGTAAGCCGTAATCATAAGCACTATAAAGGCTGACTATTGTTAATAGTTTGCAATTTTAATAGAAGGCCATTCACTCTCCATCTACACATTTCCCATCTAGCACTGTGGTCAACCCCTCACCAGTAGCCATAATAATATTGACATAGTATTTAGTTATTAATACTAACACTCTGCAATTGCAAAAGTTATTGAACTTTCAAACACTTTACAGATACTATCAAATTCAACCTCACAACATCCCCATAGGGTAATTGTTATTAGCATCATTATACAAAGCATAGAGTTTGACTTACCCAAGGTCAAAGAAGGAGTATGTATCAGAGCCAAGATTAAAGTTTAGGACTACCTAGTACAATGTAAGTATTCTGCTATCAGGACTTATCTAAGTCATAACTATCCTTCATATACTTGCCTCTCTTTAAATGGCTGAGTTAGATTCACCCTCAAAGCACAATGCTAGGTTAGCACTCCAGCAACGTATACTATCATTCCCAAACTAGTATTTTCTGTTTCCATGCTGAAAATAAATATCTGTTAGTCTCCCCAACCCGGGGGTATTTTACTGCCCTATCTTTATTGAACCCAGCATTTGAGTGATTCACCTGATTCTGTGCCTTCTGGGTGAAGGGTGCCTAGGACAAGCTCACCAGCTGGTGTATATCAGTGTGGTTCTATTGAAATCACCTTGGAAACTCATTTACACCTGTATAATGTGAGTAATGTATTTACCCTTCTGACTGACTAGCCCTTTGCAGTGGCTTTGCACATGTGAAAAGGACTTCACAAGATGTAAAGTAGGGAAGAATGATAACCTCATGTTCCCTATAACACTAGCAGTGAAAACACTCTGGTACTTTTTGAATGATCTAAAGAGAGCAGGTACTTTCATATTTATTTCATCCTTACATTCTTATTTTCATTTGTATGGAGCTTATCAAACTCCAGCCACTGTTACACAAAAAATAAGTGTTTTCCTTAAAGTGTGAAATGAAAGAACTCAGCTGCATATGAGGGGTCCCAAGAAGGGAGATCATTCTTTCCCTAGGATTAATTTAGATAACAGTTTCCTATGCAATAACCTTGGGTAATGATTGCCTCAATAAATAGCATAGTTCATTAATATTTCATAGGGAATCTATCTTGGGAAAATGGATTGTGTTTAAAAAGATTTTCAGTAAACCTCCAAGCCATTTTCCTTCCTGGAGATTGTTGACCTCAATGTTCTTTCAATCTATTCCCCCGCCCCCGCCCCAACAAAGAACAACTGTACACACACTAAGAAACAGCAGTTCTCACAAGTGTAATGTATACCATCACTCACTGCAGTAATTAACTAACACAGAGATTATGTTGCTTAGCATTTGAGTGTTGCTTAATAATTAAAGGTCTTTGGGGCCTAATGATTAAAATGCAGACATGTCTGCTGCTTATAAATTGTGCACTTTTTAAATTTAATTCTCTCATGTTTCATTGTTCCTAATAGCCCATTCCCCTTTCTTTTTTAATTCCAAGATATAGTCACAATAAAGGTATTTGCATGAAATTTTACTGAATGCACCATCTGAACAATAAGACATGCTTAGCCTTAAGACTGGATATAAAATGTTGTATAGTGCTGTGTTTTAGAGGAGGGTTCCTTGTCCTCTTATCGTTGCACTGAATATAAATCGCTCAATCAGGGCTGCAAAAAATAGATTGGAATATAAAATATCTGAATATTTTAAATGACTTGTTACTAAGGGAGAGACAGATGGCTGAGGGAATTGGCAACAGAAAAGAGCCTTTCATTTCTAGTTCACCATTGTAAATGAGGCCAAAACTGATCAAAAGTCATTTTTATCTGAACTCAACTACATGACACGATAGCCACACCTTTTCTTGCCAATGACCAACAAAAAACAACTGCAATAGCAGACAAAGAGTGGAAATCAGTAACAAGCAAGGAATACAGTGTCAGACTGCAGCAGTGACACTGAGAAAGAGCTTAAGAGACCTGTAGATAATCCAAATCTGCCAGTACGTTGACTCCACTGCCGACCCCAACATTTCGAAAGTCAGGCCATTAAAAATCATTAGATTGGCTTTAAATTCATAGATTCATAGATACTAAGGTCAGAAGGGACCACTCTGATCATCTAGTCCGACCTCCTGCACAGCGCAGGCCACAGAATGTCACCCACCACTCCTATGAAAAATCTCACCCATGTCTGAGCTATTGAAGTCCTCAAATCATGGTTCAAAACTTCAAGGAGCAGAGAAGCCTTCCTCCAGTCAACCATGCCCCATGGTACAGAGGAAGGCAAAAAACCTCCAGGGCCTCTCCAATCTGCCCTGGAGGAAAACTCCCTCCCGACCCCAAACATGGCAATCAGCCAAACCCTGAGCACATGGGCAAGATTCACCAGCCAGATACCCAGGAAAGAGTTTTCTATAGTAAATCAGATCCCATCCATCTAATATCCCATCTCAGGGGATTTGGCCTATTTACCCTGAATATTTAAAGATCAATTACTTACCAAAATCCCATTATCCCATCATACCATCTCCTCCATAAACTTATCGAGTAGAATCTTAAAACCAGATAGATCTTTTGCCCCCACTGCTTCCCTTGGAAGGTTATTCCAAAACTTCACTCCTCTGATGGTTAAAAACCTTCGTCTGATTTCAAGTCTATACTTCCTGGTGGCCAGTTTATACCCATTTGTTCTTGTGTCCACATTGGTGCTGAGCTTAAATAATTCCTCTCCCTCTCCTATATTTATCCCTCTGATATATTTATAGAGAGCAATCATATCTCCCCTCAACCTTCTTTTAGTTAGGCTAAACAAGCCAAGCTCCTTACGTCTCCTTTCATAAGACAAGTTTTCCATTCCTCGGATCATCCTAGTAGCCCTTCTCTGTACCTGCTCCAGTTTGAATTCATCCTTTTTAAACATGGGAGACCAGAACTGCACACAGTATTCTAGGTGAGGTCTCACCAGTGCCTTGTATAACGGTACTAAAACCTCCTTATCCCTACTGGAAATGCCTCTCCTGATGCATCCCAAAACCACATTAGCTTTTTTCACAGCCATATCACATTGGAAGCTCATAGTCATCCTATGATCAACCAATACTCCAAGGTCCTTCTCCTCTTCCGTTACTTCTAATTGATGCATCCCCAACTTATAACTAAAATTCTTGTTATTAATCCCTAAATGCATAACCTTATACTTCTCACTATTAAATTTCATCCTATTACTATTACTCCGGTTTACAAGGTCATCCAGATCCTCCTGTATAATATCCCGATCCTTCTCTGAATTGGCAATACCTCCCAGCTTTGTATCATCTGCAAACTTTATTAGCACACTCCCACTTTTTGTGCCAAGGTCAGTAACAAAAAGATTAAATAAGATTGGTCCCAAAACCGATCCCTGAGGAACTCCACTGGTAACCTCCCTCCAACCTGACAGTTCGCCTTTCAGTAGGACCCGTTGCAGTCTCCCCTTTAACCAATTCCTTATCCACCTTCTGATGTTCATATTGATCCCCATCTTCTCCAATTTAACTAATAATTCCCCATGTGGCACGGTATCAAATGCCTTACTGAAATCTAGGTAAATTAGATCCACTGCATTTCCTTTATCTAAAAAATCTGTTACTTTTTCAAAAAAGGAGATTAGGTTGGTTTGGCACGATCTACCTTTTGTAAAACCATGTTGTATTTTGTCCCATTTACCATTGACTTCAATGTCCTTAACTAATTTCTCCTTCAAAATTTTTTCCAGGACCTTGCATACTACAGATGTCAAACTAACTGGCCTGTAGTTACCTGGATCACTTTTTTTTCCTTTCTTAAAAATAGGAACTATATTAGCAATTCTCCAATCATTCGGTACTATTCCTGAGTTTACAGATTCATTAAAAATTCTTGCTAATGGGCTTGCAATTTCAGGTGCCAATTCCTTTAATATTCTTGGATGAAGATTATCTGGGCCCCCCGATTTAGTCCCATTAAGCTGTTTCAGTTTCGCTTCTACCTCTGATATGGTAATATCTACCTCTATATCCTCCTTCCCATTTGTCATGCTACCATTATCCCCAAGATCCTCTTTAGCCTTATTAAAGACTGAGGCAAAGTATTTGTTTAGATATTGGGCCATGCCTAGATTATCTTTAACCTCCGCTCCATCCTCAGTGTTAAGCGGCCCCACTTCTTCCTTCTTAGTTTTCTTCTTATTTATATGGCTATAGAACCTTTTACTATTGGTTTTAATTCCCTTTGCAAGGTCCAACTCTACTCGACTTTTAGCCTCTCTGACTTTATCCCTACATCTTCTGACCTCAATTAGGTAGCTTTCCTTGCTGATCCCTCCCATCTTCCACTCCCTGTATGCTTTCTGCTTCTTCATAATCACCTCTCTAAGATGCTTGCTCATCCAGCTTGGTCTACAACTCCTTCCTATGAATTTTTTCCCCTTTCTTGGGATACAGGCTTCCGATAGCTTCTGCAGTTTTGATTTAAAGTAATCCCAGGCCTCAACTACCTTTAGATCCATAAGTTCTTCAGTCCAATCCACTTCCCTAACTAATTGCCTTAATTTTTGAAAGTCAGCCCTTGTGAAATCAAAAACCCTAGTTGCAGATTTATTTTTGTTAATCCTTCCATTTAGTTTGAACTGAATTAGCTCATGATCACTTGAGCCAAGATTGTCCCCTACAACCATTTCTTCTATGAGGTCCTCGCTACTCACCAAAATTAAATCTAAAATGGCATCCCCTCTAGTCGGTTCAGCAACTACTTGATGAAGGAATCCATCAGCTATCGCATCTAGGAAAATCTGAGCCCTATTATTATTACTAGCACTGGTCCTCCAGTCTATATCTGGGAAGTTAAAGTCTCCCATGATCACGCAGTTTCCATTAGTATTTACTTTATTAAAAACATTAAAAAGGGCTCTATCCATATCCAAATTAGATCCCGGAGGTCTATAGCACACCCCAAGCACTATCGTAGGAGAGGCTTTACTAGTTTTCTTCCCCAATGTAATTTTTGCCCAGACAGACTCTGTCTTATCCATTGCATCGCTTCTTATTTCTTTACATTCTAACTCATCGTTGATATACAATGCTACTCCACCCCCTTTACCTTTGTTTCTGTCTTTCCTAAACAGCACATACCCTTCAATACCTGTAGTCCACTCATGACTACTATTCCACCATGTTTCTGTTATCCCTATAATATCTGGTTTCACTTCCTGCACCAGTAGCTCTAGTTCCTCCATTTTGTTACCTAGACTCCTCGCATTGGTGTACAAACATCGTAATTTTTGCTGTTTGGCCTCGCTCACATTTTGTACCCTATTAGGCACAGTCATTCTACAGCCAGTATAACTTATTAGACTAGTATCCACACCGCCCTCGCTCCTTATATACATTCTCCTACCCATGGCTGTATCCTTTCTTACATCATCTTCTTCCCTCTCAATGCTAAAATCTGGCGTGGAGATTTTCTGGACATCTCCCATCCATCTCCCCCCAGTTCCTAGTTTAAAGCTCTCTTTATCAGTTGTGCCAGCCTCGATCCTAGAAGTCTATTTCCTTCCCTACTCAGATGAAGTCCATCCCGAGAGAACTGACCTCTGTCCGTGAATGCCTCCCAGTGGCCATACATCCCAAAGCCCTCCTTATAGCACCACTGCCTAAGCCATCTGTTGACAGTCATAATCTTGTCACACCTTTGTTGCCCTTCTCTAGGAACAGGAAGGATCCCGCTAAAGATCACCTGAGCCTCAATTTCCTTAAGCGTCTTCCCCAGCCTAGCATAGTCTCCCTTGATACTTTCCAGCGAGAATCTGGCTGTATCATTTGTTCCCACATGAAGGATAATTAGGGGATTCTACCCGCTCCCTTGAGGATCCTTTTCAACCTCAGGTCTACATCCCGTATCTTAGCACCCGGAAGACAGCACACCCTTCTATTCTCAGGATCAGCTCTAGTTACAGGCCTGTCTATTCTTCTCAATAAAGAGTCCCCGATCACATAGACCTGCCTTTTCCTGGTGACAGTGCTATTCTCCAGTCTCTCCCCTGTTCCCTCTGGCTGCAAGTTCTTTCCATTCCTATTTTCCCTTACAATTCTCTTCAACCCATCCTGTATCCTCCTGGGGCTCATATTTGGTGTAGTCTCCCTTGACTCTTCCCCTTTTTCTATAGGGCTAGCCTCTCTTCTCTTCTTCCTTACCCTTCCACCTTCAGCGACTACCTGCTGAGCCCCTTCTTCATTTTCCAACTCTGCAAACCTGTTCCTAAGCTCTATTTCTCCTGCACTAGCCTGTCTTTTTCTCTGCCTGGTTCTTTGAGTCACATGTTTCCACTGACCACTTTCCTCACCCAGTCTCCCCTCAAAATTCCCCAGCCCTGCTTCCATCTGCAAGTCTGAGCTTTTCCCTTCAGATACCTCATATCTTTGCTCCATCATCTGCTCAAACCCCTTCCTAAACTCAACCAGACTTTCCACCTGCATCTCCAAACCTCGGATCTTTTGCTCCATCAGCTCTATCAGACGGCATTTCATGCAGACAAAACTCTTACCGGTTCCCCCCTCCAGGATCATGTACATACAAGTACAAATTCATTAGCTGATTTGATTTTCAATGGTGTAAAGGACTATAAAAGTTGCAGAGCGATGGAGAATCAGGTCCATTGACCTCTGTGGAGTTACACTACAGTGGTATTAGAATCTGGCCCCTGGTATTTAAATGGAACCAGCATGATTCTGTAATATGATCATACAATTTTTTTCATTTCCATAGGAAAGAATAATCCATGTTCTAATACACATGATGACTGCAGACTGGCCCTAGGAGGGATTCTTCGAGTGAGCTCTTGCTATCTAAGCTGCTTTTGTTGCCGTTTCCTTAGCAGGAGTTGGCTTCCCTGGTACTGCTGCTTCCTGAGAGGGTTCAGATTGCTGTTGCTAGGTCTCATGAGCCTTTTTCCTGCTGCTGAAGTTGCCCGCTGTTTCTGGCTGTCTTGGAAGTGAACGGATGGTGCTGCAGCAAAGGGGAGAGAGGAGAACCCATCAGCAGCAGTGGTGGCATCTGCAGATCAAAGATGTTGCAGAATTTAAAATCTGTGTCAGGCTGCGGAAAAGAGAGACAGGTTATATCATTTCCCAAGGCCCTGTTTGCAGCTCAAATGAGCATAATGATAAAGGATGATGGAAATACTACCAGCACGGAGCATGCCTATGGAGATGACAGCCACAATAGCAGTGGGGTGCAAGCCAGCGATTACTTTGGCTGACTCCAGAGCTGGCTTTACAATGAAAAAAGTCTGCAAAAAGAGCCAAAGCACCTAACGCCCATTTAAAGTAATGGGGAGTAGGTACTTGTTTGCTTTTGAAAATCCAAACGGGCAACTTTAGGCGCCCAAATATTGTTGTAAATCTGGCCCTGAGGAGTTTAAAGTCCATTGACATTCAATGAGACATAGGTACCTAAGTGCCTAAAAGCTTGTCTATAGGATCATTTGGATTGCAGCAAACTGCATTGTGAATCTACCCTAGCCTGCCAGGGACTAACTCTCTGTTTGGACCCTGCTGATGCACATTGACAGTTTGTTAATGCACCTTGGGCCTAGTCCCGTTTCTAAACAGACTACTCAAAACACACTAACAAACTGCTAATGCACATCAGCAGGGTCCACAGGAACAGTCAGTGCATGGTAGATTCACACCCCAGCTTGCCATGACCTAAGTGTTTGTGTAGATGAGCCCTAAATTGCTTTTTGAAAATGGGACGTAGGCACTTGTGAAAATATTACCCTTGTCTCCGTCAAGTGATGAATCAAGTGAATAGAATCGCTAAATTCTTCTGTGCCTCGCACCCATGATAACGGCTACTGAGCAATATTTTGTAAATCTTACATCATATCAAATAGACTTTTTAAAAGGTAGAACAACAGACAATCTAATATGGGGGACTTTTTCTGAAGAATGGATAAAGTGGCAGTGACTCTTGTCACACTAGAAGAAGAGAATAAGTTGACTGGGAGCTGCCTCACCATTGCTTTACACAATAAACAGGAAGAAAATTAGGATCTGCTCAACATTTGCACACATTTTCTTGAGAGGAGTGACATGTTGTCTAAGTATTTTATTGATCTTTCTTGTCCTTCTTCCATGGTCTGTTCTTCACTGTCAGATAATATTTCATCCCCACCCCCCATCCCTGAGAAGGAAGGATTTCCAACACTGCTGTCTTAGTCACAAAAAGGGGGGACAGGGGGAAGAATCAGAAGATTCTTGCCCTCACAGGAAGACCCAGAGAGGTGATGGGAATTCTGTGCTGTGGCCATTTTATGTAAGCTATCTAAGGTAGCATATGGACCCCGTTCCCATAGCATCTGAGCTGCACACAATCTTTAATGTATGTTTTGTTACAATACCCCTTTGAGGTAGGACAATACTATTATTCTCATTTTATAGAAGGAGAAATGAGGCACAGAGCAGCTAACTGACTTTCCAAGGTCACACAGGAAATCTGTGCCAGAGCAGAAATTTGAACTCACATCCTAGGTCAGTGCTCTAACCACTGGACAATCCTCCCTTTTAAAGCTCCAAGTGAAAACGAAGAGGCTGCCCAGCCCCATGCAACACACGCCCCATCAAGCACTAAGCTGGGGATCAGTTAACTCTGTGCCACCTCCATAAAAATCCTGGCTCAGGGAATGAAACTGGGCTTGGATTGAGAGTAGACCATAGGATGGAACTGGCGGGATGGGTGCAGGAGGACATATGCCAGGGGCAAACCTACTTACTGACAATTCTCCTCTTCTGCAAGCCCTGCAGGATTACTAAAGATCTGCAGTGGAAACTGGAGAATATCATGGATCAATTCTTAAATGTGATTTCCTTTAAGGAAAATAACTACTGTGAAAAAGACTTGTACATATATAAAATAACTGGACTGGAGAAGACACTGAGAACAACAAAGGATCCCTATGTGACCAAGGAGGGAAATGTAGAGGCTTTCAAGTGTATTTTAGCCTTAGATATTGTAATGACGGTAGCTGGGCAAAGCCTCAGTGAAACTGGTGGGCATAACAGCCATCTGCATTCAGGATAAACTTAAAAAAAACACGTAAGTTATTTTATAGAATATATAGCTGAAACAATAGAAGCCACCTCCCAAAACATGGGCCACATATAAGGCTAGTTAGAAATCTGAGCTTTGTGGAAGCTGGAGGTTTCGCTGGAGACCGATTGTAAATACAAGAGGGCTGGTTACTATTAAATGGAGGTTGCATGCATGTGTGTGAGAGAGAGACGCAACAAAAGTACCACGGAAGCATACAGAGAAGGATGTTCCAGAGACAGCCAGAGAAGCACTCACAGTGTGAAGCTGAGGAAAAGCAAAGCTTTTGAATGCTGGCTGAAATGAGGCTAGGAATTGTGAGCCAAGAAACTTTCCTGCTGTTGGATTCTTTCTGTGTTCCAGGAAGCAGGACTGCATGTATATTCCTTGTAAATAAACAGAATTGCATCAGGAAAATACCAGGCTACATCACTTCTTTCTCTCCCCAACAGAAACAACCCACAAGAACCTGAACATTGACTAACTGTTCTGGTCAAAAATGCAACAATACCAGGGTTGCCACCTACTGCAATGTTATCATGATTCTCAGGACCCAGCTCTAAAGCCATGTGATTATGTGAGAGTATCAGCTTCCATTAAACAGCAAACTAAATTTTAAGTCCTCATGAGCAGGAAAATCTGGAAAACATAAATTTCCAAGGCTAAAACTTCAGAGGTTTAAAAGAACCCAGAGTTTATTATTTAAAAACAAAATCTTGTAATTTGAAGGCAAATCACCTGGGGTTTTGCAGCCAGCTTCATGATTTTTAGATGCTTGGGGTTGGCAGCGTTGAGATACGTACACAGCCACAAAGGTTCCTAGTGTTTTATCTATTTTTAGATATCTTTAACACCACATTAACATGGTGAGTTTCACAATGGCGGTGACTTCAGATGAAGTTAATTGCTCTTATTTAGATCCTATGGGGCACTTTTGTTCATCTATAAGCTCATTAGCGGTTTGCGGCCTCTGTGAGGCAGCAAGCTGCTGTAATACGTTTCCTCGATCTCTGTTCCTTGAAGGATGAGCTTTGACGTGTAATAAGGGGATGGGTTTGAACAAAGTGCTTCTGGAAAGAAGGTTTTCTGAATGCAAATGTAAGAAAGGTCTCTGTATGCTCTGTACTGAGGGGTGCCTGCATCATTCAAAAGATTGCTTTGTTTGTTATTGTGCAAAAAAAAACCTTTCCCATATTCACAGGTCTCCACTTTTGCAAGAGGGTATTTCAAATTTAAATATATGGGACTAAGTGTCTCAGAAAGCAAACGGAAAAAAAATATTCTTATAGGAGAAGAGGCTGAGCTGTGCGCTTGGGGAAGCTCCCCACCTAGCCAGACACAGAAAGTGGTTCCCAATAAGAGTTTATCAAAATCAAGTTATTATGCACCTGATACTGCAAGTTATTCAGTGCCCTCAGTGCCCATAGAGTATTCTGGTTCTGTGTGAGGAGAGAGGGCACAAATTCTGGGTGATTGAACAGGTAAAATCCATCCCTGTCCCCTCAACCAGGGACAGGGCCTGTGGCTGATGTGCAGCCCCCAACAACTGCAGCCATACCCATTCTGAGCCAGTTGCTTGGGGGGTAGTGGTGGAGGGGGTGATCTAAATAAATGCAAATCTATTGCCCCTCCCTAGGTCTGCCACTTAGCCACCTCTGCTTGGCCTTAAAGTGACCTTCTGCAACAACCACACATAGCACAAAGGAGATGTGCAGGTACATCTATGCGGCTGCTCAGTTAATTAACCCCCACTGATGCAAACATGTCAGGCTTAAATGGTGCAGGGGATTTTACCCTGCCCTTCGAAGAAGAGGTGAGTTTTACCCATTGATAATAATGTTCACCCTGGGATGTAGTTCACCCTGGGATTGACAACTAACAACTCAAGCAATTGGATTAATATTTGTACTACTAGAAGAATTGAAGTAAAAAAGATATTAAACCCAAAGTCATGAAATGCTACCTCATCTTGTATCCCCTGAGCTAGTGAGAGATTCAATAACATTCCCATCACATCATAAAGTTCCTGGGCCTGATCTGATCCCAGAAGGAAGCATATAGTGAAAATATAGATTTATGGGGTCCAGCTTTAAACTGACAATAGAAACAGGTATGACTTCTGGGAGGGAAAAGCAGTTATTTCTCTCTCTCTCTTTTAAGAAGACAGGAGTATCATAGAACTAACCTTTTACTCTGATCTATATTTCTGCCATGCATTATGCTAAGCACACCCTTGTTCACCTTCATGTATCATCATCAGAAACTACAATTTCTTGCCACTATGAAGTCGGGTTTAGAGCAAATCATTCTGCAATAGATTACCATTTTGGTGTAGTACACTGAGTTGAAAAATACACAGAAGTGAAGCAAAAACGTTATTTATTACCATTATTGAGCTGAGCTTTGCCTCTGATTATTGTTCATTCTCCACTTGCTGTGAGGAATGAAGATTGCTGGCCATCCAGATGGGTTATGCTTAGCACCTTTATTATATTAATGATTTATTATTATTAATTATTATTTGGAGACATATGGATACTGTTGGGGTCTAGAAGAAACAGGGTACCTGTTAGCTTTCTTTCTTTCTTTCAACTAATGATTGGCCTCAAGAGGAGGACTTTTGCCCCTAGAATTGTTATACAGAGACTACAGTTAAAATGGTATCAATGATTCAGTTCCATTACATTTATTTTGAGATAGGCCCAAACACAAATCCTGGATCCAAACACCCTCACATTGAACCCAGGCCTTGAAATTCACACTGAAATCTATATGTAAAATTCCAAACATTAAGGGTATTTGGAGCCAAGTCTAATTTTGACAAAACAAGTACAATAATTTTCAAAGTTGTTATAAGCAGGTAAAACACCCCCAAAAAATTAAATCAATTGTGCCACTTAAACAGGAGGCATGCTCTAGAAAAATATAAGCATTTAATTTGCCTCTGGCCATGCTTAGGAAAGCCTGAATGATGAAGTAGAATAAAATGTATAGATTCTCTCCAGTTCCAGAATGCTGTTTATCACAGACAGTAGAAAAAAATAGAACTTTCTTCAATTTAGTTTCAGCAGACATATTTATTGAACAATTCTCAGTGGTTGTTGCACCTACAACTGCACACTGTAATTACTCATGTCGGCCCAGGGTAACATTTTCAAAAGCATTTAAATTACTTTTATATCCCTTTGGCTTTCAGTGAGACTGAGGGCTTCTCTACATGGCGAGTCACTGCATGGCAAACCAGGCTGTGAATCTGCAGCCCACCACCTTGCCACACAGTCCCCTGCGGTCACTGCTCCATCACAGTGAAAGTCCCAGAGTGCAGCATGGCATACTGCTGCTCCGAAGCATAGTGCACTAAGCCACGCTCAAGGTTTTTCACTGTGCTTTAGGGGGTCCACGTAGTGAGTTACCGTGTGACAAGCTGGAAGATTCACCGCCTGGCTTGCAGCACAGTAACTTACCATGTAGAAAAGCCCACAGGCTCCTGGAAGACCAGAATCTCAGAGGTATTTAGGCACCTAACTCCCATTGAAATTAATAGGCATTAGGTGCCTAAATACCTTGGAGGAATTGGGCCCTAAGTATCTAGGTCACTTTTGAAAATGGAACATAGGCTTCTAAATCACTTAAGTACTTTTGAAAATGTTACCCTTTATCTTTCTACTGAGACAACCCAAAGTCCCAGATCCCAGAAAATGCAATCAGTGTCTCTAGATCCAGATCTGAATTCATCAGCCAGAGCCCAGAGCTCTAGAAAACTGGTTGAATACAGAAGGGTACATACGTTTTGGCAAATCTTACACATTTCCTGGTCATCCCGTCATAGATAAGTGAAATGGTAAGAGTTAATAGTTTCCTTGAAACTGAAGGGCATACTAAATTATCTATTCATTCTTTTCAACACAGATATGATTAATGTATTTATTAATTTAGTTTGAATTTTAGATAGTGCAGTGAGGAGTATATTAATTTAGTTTAATTAAAAAGTAATCTTATCTGCTATAATAGTTCCCCTTCCCCCCCCCATGGCTTACTGAAAATAAAAACTCTATGGAGAGATAATGGTAGTTTAAAACATAAGGGGCAAATTTTGCTTTCACTTACACCTGCTTTCCCCTATTGATGCAAATGAGACAGGCATACATGAGTCTGAGAACAGAATGTAGTCCATCATATATATATAGATAGATGATATTCAGATTGACATTACCATACAAATGTCAGTTTGACAAAGGTTTTTTGTGCATGTCTCACCAGAATGTTACGGTGGTCACAAATATCTGAATGCCATCAGTAGAAAGATATGGATATGTAGATACTTGTGTGACTTTGGGCAAGTCACTTCATCACTCAGTTTCCCCATGTGTAAAATGGGGTTAATGAGCCTTACCTTTCCTTTGTAAAGTGCTTTGAGGTACACAGATGGAACATTACTGTAAGTGTATTAAGTAGTATTATTATCATTGAATATTTCAGCTACATGAGTGTGATAGATACACTGCTGCCTCCCCTCCCCCGCAATGTATTCCCCCAAACTAATGCCTGTATCACATATTTTTAGAGGATGTGCAAGTGCAATAGCTGCTATCTTGGTCAACACAGGACAAATTGAGCTGGAAATTGCCAAATCTAAATGCATGAACTGCTGTAGTTTGAGCTAAGGCTCCCTAGAGGGGTTGGTAACAAACTCAGATCCTCTGTGGCCTGAGCAGATAGGAATACCTACAACATACACTCACTGGTGGGATACACAAGAATCCTTCATTTCCTCCAGCACAAATTTCTCGTTGGTCAACCCCTCCCGATGAGGGGATTCTCACCTCGGCTACCTCCTTCCTAAGGACAAAAGGAATAATGCCTTTTTTTGCATCTCCCATAACAGTCTGTCTCATGCAACCAAAATGGGTACGTATCCCTATGTTCTTAGCACTGGTCATGACCCATTCTGTAATATTTTTATATGCAGGTATTTGCTTATCTCCACAGTTGTTGTGAGAAATTAACAGCATTGCACTGAATGCTAAGTCTGGACACCTTGTTTTGAATCTAACTAATGTGTTGTACATTTCTTTAATTGATATTTTACAACCCAGTTCATGAGCGCTCTACAATTAAACATCAGTTTACTGTACAGGGTAATACAGGGAAGAGTATGTACTTTGGTAGCTGTTATGCTGAATGTTCTGACACAAGCTAGACACAAAGAGGAATATTTCCAGTGTGTATGTTTTCTCTTTCTTCAAAATTGGGATACCTAATCAAGGCGCAAAATATATCTTTAAAATGATTAATGTCATCACAGGATACTTTTCCCCTACTGGGATACAGAATCGTAGGATCGCAAAAAGTGATCATGCTTGTAAATCACTCTAGCTTCAACTGAACTCTCTCTGCCCACTTTGTGCCCAGCCTCATCTCCCTCCCCCTCTCCCGGCATTCGCGACCTTTGCTCTTTGTGCACTGTAAAGTGCCTTTGCAGAAACTCCTGAAACTATGCCAATAATCTTCATTTTCAGTTCATTTCCCCTTCTCTCAACTTTCTTGTCCTACTCTGCTCAAATTGATCAATGTTTTAGAGATTGCAGGCTCTCAATATTGCAAAAAAAGCCTTTTACTAGAGCTGGTTGTCGCAGCTATGTGAAACTCTACATTTTCTGTTCACAGGCATTGAATTCAACGCTTTTTTGTTTCAATTCATGTCGGTTCATGACTGGAGAATAGCACCGTCACCAGGAAAAGGCAGGTGATCGGGGATTCTTTATTGAGAAGAATAGACAGGCCTGTAACTAGAGCTGATCCAGAGAATAGAAGGGTGTGCTGTCTTCCGGGTGCTAAGATACGGGATGTAGACCTGAGGTTGAAAAGGATCCTAAAGGGAGCAGGAAAGAATCCCCTAATTATCCTTCATGTGGGAACAAATAATACGGCTAGATTCTCGCTGGAAAGTATTAAGGGAGACTATGCTGGGCTGGGGAAGACGCTTAAGGAAATCGAGGCTCAGGTAATCTTTAGTGGGATTCAGAGTAACAGCCGTGTTAGTCTGTATTCGCAAAAAAGAAAAGGAGTACTTGTTGCACCTTAGAGACAAACAAATTTATCTGAGCATAAGCTTTCGTGAGCTACAGCCGATGAAGTGAGCTGTAGCACACAAACACTTATGCTCAAATAAATTTGTTAGTCTCTAAGGTGCCACAAGTAGTCCTTTTCTTTTTTTAGTGGGATTCTGCCTGTTCCTAGAGAAGGGCAACAAAGGTGTGACAAGATTATGACTGTCAACACATGGCTTAGGCAGTGGTGCTATAAGGAGGGCTTTAGGATGTATAGTCACTGGGACGCATTCATGGACAGAGGACAGTTCTCTCGGGAGGGACTTCATCTAAGTAGGGAAGGAAATAGACTTCTAGGATGGAGGCTGGCACAACTGATTAAGAGAGCTTTAAATTAGGAATTTGGGAAGATGGCTGGGAGATGTCCAGGTAATCTCCATGCCGGATTTTAGCATTCAGAGAGAAGAAGACAAAGTAAGAAAGGATACAGCCGTGGGTAGAATGTATATAAGGAGGAAGGGCAGTGTGGATACCAGTCTAATAGGTTATACTGGCTGTAGAATGACTGTGCCTAATAGGGTACAAAATGTGAGCGAGGCCAAACAGCAAAAATTAAGAAGTTTGTACAATGCGAGGAGCCTAGGTAACAAAATGGAGGAACTAGAGCTACTGGTGCAGGAAGTGAAACCAGGTATTATAGGGATAACAGAAACATGGTGGAATAGTAGTCATGACTGGACTACAGGTATTGAAGGGTATGTGCTGTTTAGGAAAGACAGAAATAAAGGTAAAGGGGGTGGAGTAGCATTGTATATCAACGATGAGTTAGAATGTAAAGAAATAAGAAGCGATGCAATGGATAAGACAGAGTCCATCTGGGCAAAAATTACATTGGGGAAGAAAACTAGTAGAGCCTCCCCTACGATAGTGCTTGGGGTGTGCTATAGACCTCCGGGATCTAATTTGGATATGGATAGAGCCCTTCTTAATGTTTTTAATAAAGTAAATACTAACGGAAACTGCGTGATCATGGGAGACTTTAACTTCTCAGATATAGACTGGAGGACCAGTGCTAGTAATAATAATAGTGCTCAGATTTTCCTAGATGCGATAGCTGATGGATTCCTTCATCAAGTACTTGCTGAACCGACTAGAGGGGATGCCATTTCAGATTTGGTTTTGGTGAATAGTGAGGACCACATAGGAGAAATGGTTGTAGGGGATAATCTTGGTTCAAGTGATCATGAGCTAATTCAGTTCAAACTGAATGGAAGGATTAACAAAAAAAAATCTGCAACTAGGGTTTTTGATTTCAAAAGGGCTGACTTTCAAAAATTAAGGAAATTAGTTAGGAAGTGGATTGGACTGAAGAACTTATGGATCTAAAGGTAGAGGAGGCCTGGGATTACTTTAAATCAAAGCTGCAGAAGCTATCGGAAGCCTGTATCCCAAGAAAGGGGAAAAAATTCATAGGAAGGAGTTGTAGACCAAGCTGGATGAGCAAGCATCTTAGAGAGGTGATTAAGAAGAAGCAGAAAGCATACAGGGAGTGGAAGATGGGAGGGATCAGCAAGGAAAGCTACCTTATTCGGGTCAGAACATGTAGGGATAAAATGAGACAGGTTAAAAGTCAAGTAGAGTTGGACCTTGCAAGGGGAATTAAAACCAATAAAAGGTTCTATAGCCATATAAATAAGAAGAAAACAAAGAAAGAAGAAGTGGGGCCGCTAAACACTGAGGATGGAGTGGAGGTTAAGGATAATCTAGGCATGGCCCAAGATCTAAACAAATACTTTGCCTCAGTCCTTAATAAGGCTAAAGAGGATCTTAGGGATAATGGTAGCATGACAAATGGGAATGAGGATATGGAGGTAGATATTACCATATCTGAGGTAGAAGCGAAACTCAAACAGCTTAATGGGACTAAATCGGGAGGGGCCCAAATAATCTTCATCCAAGAATATTAAAGGAATTTGGCACCTGAAATTGCAAGCCCATTAGCAAGAATTTTTAATGAATCTGTAAACTCAAGAGTTGTACCGTATGATTGCAGAATTGCTAATATAGTTTCTATTTTTAAGAAAGGAAAAAAAAGTGATCCGGGTAACTATAGGCCTGTTAGTTTGACATCTTTAGTATGCAAGGTCCTGGGGAAAAAAAATTGAACGAGAAATTAGTTAAGGACATTGAAGTCAATGGTAAATGGGACAAAATACAACATGGTTTTACAAAAGGTAGATCATGCCAAATCAACCTGATCTCCTTTTTTGAGAAAGTAACAGATTTTTTTGACAAAGAAAACGTAGTGGATCTAATTTACCTAGATATCAGTAAGGCGTTTGATACCGTGCCACATGGGGAATTATTAGTTAAATTGGAAAAGATGGGGATCAATATGAACATCAAAAGGTGGATAAAGAATTGGTTAAAGGGGAGACTGCAACGGGTCCTACTGAAAGGCGAACTGTTAGGCTGGAGGGAGGTTACCAGTGGAGTTCCTCAGGGATCAGTTTTGGAACCAATCTTATTTAATCTTTTTATTACTGACCTCGGCACAAAAAGTGGGAGTGTGCTAATAAAGTTTGCAGATGATACAAAGCTGGGAGGTATTGCCAATTCAGAGACGGATCGGGTTATTATAGAGGAGGATCTGGATGACCTTGTAAACTGGAGTAATAGTAATAGGATGAAATTTATTAGTGAGAAGTGTAAGGTTATGCATTTAGGGATTAATAACAAGAATTTTAGTTATAAGCTGGGGACGCATCAATTAAAAGTAATGGAGGAGGAGAAGGACCTTGGAGTATTGGTTGATCATAGGATGACTATGAGCTGCCAATGTGATATGGCTAGGAAAAAAGCTAATACGGTTTTGGGATGCATCAGGAGAGGTATTTCCAGTAGGGATAAGGAGGTTTTAGTACCGTTATACAAGGCACTGGTGAGACCTCACCTGGAATACTGTGTGCAGTTCTGGTCTCCCATGTTTAAAAAGGATGAATTCAAACTGGAGCAGGTACAGAGAAGGGCTACTAGGATGATCTGAGGAATGGAAAACTTGTCTTATGAAAGGAGACTCAAGGAGCTTGGCTTGTTTAGCCTAACTAAAAGAAGGTTGAGGGGAGATATGATTGCTCTCTATATCAGAGGGATAAATACCGGAGAGGGAGAGGAATTATTTAAGCTCAGTACCAATGTGGACAAAAGAACAAATGGGTATAAACTGGCCACCAGGAAGTTTAGACTTGAAATTAGACGAAGGCTTCTAACCATCAGTGGAGTGAAGTTTTGGAATAGCCTTCCAAGGGAAGCAGTGGGAGCAAAAGATCTATCTGGCTTTAAGATTCTACTTGATAAGTTTATGGAGGAGATGGTATGATGGGATAATGTGATTTTGGTAATTAATTGATCTTTACATATTCAGGGTAAATAGGCCTAATCGCCTGAGATGGGATATTAGATGGATGGGATCTGAGTTATCCAGGAAAGAATTTTCTGTAGTATGTGGCTGGTTAATCTTGCCCAGATGCTCAGGGTTTAGCTGATCACCATATTTGGAGTCGGGAAGGCCCTGGAGGTTTTTCGCCTTCCTCTGTAGCATGGGGCACAGGTCACTTGAGGGAGGATTCTCTGCTCCTTGAAGTCTTTAAACTATGATTTGAGGACTTCAATAGCTCAGACATAGGTGAGGTTTTTTGTAGTAGTGTGTGGATGAGATTCTGTGGCCTGCATTGTGCAGGAGGTCAGACTAGATGATCAGAATGGTTCCTTCTGACCTTAGTATCTATGAATCTATATGCCTCCAAGATTCCCATTGAGTTCTGAGTTTGAACAAATCCAAAATCTCATGGGTAATATCAGCTGAAACTGCCATTTTCCCGCCCTTGTTTCGAGTAGATTCAAACCAATGAGTTTTGTTCAACCGCCACCAGAAACCACAAAGCCCTTCCTAGTATGTGAATCTCAGCCAAGGTTCATTCAAACTACAAAGCAAGCTCACTTGAAACTTGGCCAAGGGCCTTGGAAAGGTTCACAAATAGCTCCAGGAATTGTGAGGGGAAGGATTGTTTTATGGTGAAGGATCTGGCCTGGCATTCATTTTAAATTTGTAGTTTTCCCATAGACCTCATGAGTTACCTGAGGCAAATCATTTAATTTCACTGTGCCTCAGTTCCCTATATGTAAAATTGAGTTAATAGTTTTTTGTCTCTTTAGTTTATAAGCTCTGTGGAGCAGGGACTGTCTCTTATCACATGTATTCACAATGGCTAGCAAAATGGGGCCTTGATCTCAGTCGGGGCTCCCAGGTGTTAGCATAATAGAAAGAATAATAGCAAGTATTCAAGTTGTGGTTTTGCCTCTCTTGCACTTTAGAAAGTCAAGTGGAGCTATGTTTTATCCATGGAAACTGGGAGAATGATATCTTCAACTTTTAAACTAATAAACCAGCATCTGTTATGCAACAATTCGAATGACAATCTCTTTTTCTGTGCATGCATTTTGTAAGAATTAGATAAATAAATCCTGCTAAGTGAAGGCATCTTTTCCATTAGGAATCCCAGATCACCATTTAGTCTTTAAAAGCAAATACAAAAGGAGAATGAAGCTAAATGGTAGTGCAAATCTCAATCTTCTGCTGTGAAATGTATCCTCAGGGATGCTTCCAAATGATACAAATACTTTCCTTCTATTCCTCTTTACCAAACTGCTTGAAGTGTAGTCTGGATCACTTGCTAAATGCTAGGTTAGAAATTCCACATCCATGATTGAAGCTGGGCTGCTGTGAGAGGCATGTAATTTTCAGAGTGGATGATCGAGTCAAAATACTTCAGTTGTATCATCCCCTGGAATGAATGATGGAGATATGGACTTGGGAGAGTTGTGCTTTTCAAACAGAAGGACATGTGACCTTCCTCACAGATCAGATGGAGATGTCTGCTCTGACTTGAAATGCAGTATGCTACCGTACCATCACACTTGGAGAGCGACGGCACAACAGCTAGAGAGAGGGATTAATTTAAATTGCAGTGATTTCTGTCTGTAATTTTCAATTTTATCCTGATATTAATCTTTTTGAGAGTCCCCCTGATTGTAACGACGCAGATATGAGTCCAAATTCCTCTCAAATCAGAGTGCTTGAATCACTAGTCTGTAACAGTGACCCTGGGGCAACAGATAATAAGTTGTTCTGTTGCTTTCATTTTGTATCCAACAAAACTTAAGCTTCAAAAGTCTCTCATTCGAGATGGTGGACTTTTATTTCTTCCCAGACATCTATTAGTCCAGGGAAATATTGAGGTGCTGACACCCCGCTATTAAAGAAAGTAGAATGATGGTGTCAGACTGATTTCATTCTAATGGCTTTCTGACAGCTCTCTCTATGTTAAGGCAGTACTCACACAAGAGAACATGACAGTCATTTTGGCATCTTCCTTATAATGTGTGTTATTAATAGAGCTTCAGTTTATTGATTTCTCCAGCTAGATAATCATTCTTGAGCAGATGCATAATGCTGCTTGAGCTGAAGAGTTGATAGCCCTGAGAATTACTGGGCAGGTTATGACAAGCCAGAGGATGTGGCAAAACAGGCCCTGCCTGATGAAATATAAATGTAGTCAGCAGAGGCCAAAGCTGTCAAACCAGGAATATCAGATGATTAATTACTCTATTACTGTTTGTAAGCACAAAGGAGAGAGAGAAAAAGTAAAAGAGAAAGGGATAATAAAGAAAGATAGAGGGAGGTATACAGCACAAAGCCATTTATACAGTGTCTTCCACCCCTCTAGACATCACACCTAGCACAAATCTGAAAGATGATTTCCTTAAAGCTGTGTATTAAAATATTATTTTAAATCTGATATACAAGGCAAACTCCACAGCAGTCGTAAATTGGTGAAGCCCCATTGATTTCAAAGGAGCTATGCTGATTTACACCCGCTGATGATCTGGCCAGCTGTTAAACTTTATTCCTTCTCAAGGAGTTCCAGTACCATGAGTAATGTCATTCCCAGAATCAGCACCTCTAGCAATGACATTTCAAAGAATAACACCAAATCTGACCAATAACATTGTCCCCAGAAGTGCGTGCCAACCTGGAGCTGTTTCAGAGTAGCAGCCATGTTAGTCTGTATTCGCAAAAAGAAAAGGAGTACTTGTGGCACCTTAGAGACTCACAAATTTATTTGAGCATAAGCTTTCGTGAGCTACAGCTCACTTCATCAGATGCATTCAGTGGAAAATACAGTGGGGAGATTTATATACATACACAGAGAACATGAAACAATGGGTATTACCATGCACACTGTAAGGAGAGTGATCACTTAAGATGAGCTATTACCAGCAGGTAGAGAGGGTGGGGGGAAGGAAGAAAACCTTTTGTGGTGATAATCAAGGTGTTGACAAGAACAGCAGTTGACAAGAACAGATTTACTTTGTGTAATGACCCATCCACTCCCAGTCTCTATTCAAGCCTAAATTAATTGTATCCAGTTTGCAAATTAATTCCAATTCAGCAGTCTCTCCTTGGAGTCTGTTTTTGAAGTTCTTTTGTTGAAGAATAGCCACTCGCAGGTCTGTAATCGAGTGACCAGAGAGATTGAAGTGTTCTCCGACTGATTTTTGAATGTTATCATTCTTGACGTCTGATTTGTGTCTATTTATTCTTTTACATAGAGACTGTCTAGTTTGACTAATGTACATGGCAGAGGGGCATTACTGGCACATGATGGCATATATCACATTGGTAGATGCACAGGTGAACGAGCCTCTGATAGTGTGGCTGATGTGATTAGGCCCTATGATGGTGTCCCCTAAATAGATATGTGGATTTTACAAAAACTAGACAAGCCATTTACAACACACACTTTGCTTCTCTATAAAAGAAAAAGGACACTAAATTATCTAAACTACTACATGCCACAATGGGCCACAACAGTGGTTCCCTTAACCCACCCAGCAATATTGTTAATCTATCCAACTATACTCTTAGCCCAGCAGAAGAATCTGTCCTATCTTGGGGCCTCTGCTTTTGCCCCTCCACCCCCACAAACATGATACAGTTCTGTGGTGACCTAGAATCCTATTTTCGACGTCTCCGACTCAAGTAATATTTTCAACACACCTCTGAACAACATATTAACCCACAGAGACCTTCCTACAAACACTACAAAAAGAAGGATTCTGGGTGGACTCCTCCTGAAGGTCGAAACAACAGACTGGACTTCTACATAGAGTGCTTCCTCCGACGTGCACGGGCTGAAATTGTGGAAAAGCAGCATCATTTGCCCCATAACCTCAGCCATGCAGAACACAATGCCATCCACAGCCTCAGAAATAACTCTGACATCATAATCAAAAAGGCTGACAAAGGAGGTGCTGTTGTCATCATGAATAGGTTGGAATATGAACAAGAGGCTACTAGGCAGCTCTCCAACACCACTTTCTACAAGCCATTACCCTCTGATCCCACTGAGGGTTACCAAAAGGAACTACACCATTTGCTCAAGAAACTCCCTGAAAGAGCACAAGAACATATCTGCACAAACACACACACCTGGAACCCCGACCTGGGGTATTTTATCTGCTACCCAAGATCCATAAACCTGGAAATCCTGGACGCCCCATCATCTCAGGCATTGGCACCGTGACAGCAGGATTGTCTGGCTATGTAGACTCCCTCCTCAGGCCCTATGCTACCAGCACCCCCAGCTATCTTCAAGACACCACTGACTTCCTGAGGAAAATACAATCCAACGGTGATCTTCCTAAAAACACCATCCTGGCCACTATGGATGTAGAAGCCCTCTACACCAACATTCCACACAAAGATGGACTACAAGCCGTCAGGAACAGTATCCCCGATAATGTCACAGCTAACCTAGTGGCTGAATTTTGTGATTTTGTCCTCACCCATAACTATTTCACATTTGGGGACAATGTATACCTTCAAATCAGCGGCACTGCGATGGGTACCTGCATGGCCCCACAGTATGCCAACATTTTTATGGCTGACTTAGAACAACGCTTCCTCAGCTCTCGTCTCCTAATGCCCCTACTCTACTTGCGCTACATTGATGACATCTTCATCATCTGGACCCATGGAAAAGAAGCCCTTGAGGAATTCCACCATGATTTCAACAATTTCCATCCCACCATCAACCTCAGCCTGGACCAGTTCACACAAGAGATCCACTTCCTGGACACTACGGTGCTAATACGCGATGGTCACATAAACACCACCCTATACCGGAAACCTACTGACTGCTATTCCTATCTACATGCCTCCAGCTTTCACCCAGATCACACCACATGATTCATTGTCTACAGCCAAGCTCTACGATACAACCACATTTGCTCCAACCCCTCAGACAGAGACAAACACCTACAAGATCTCTATCAAGCATTCTTACAACTACAATACCCACCTGCTGAAGTGAAGAAATGGATTGATAGAGCCAGAAGAGAATCCAGATGTCACCTACTACAGGACAGGTCGAACAAAGAAAGTAACAGAAGGCCACTAGCCATCACCTTCAGCCCCCAACTAAAACCTTTCCAGCGCATCATCAAGGATCTACAACCTATCCTGAAGGACGACCCATCACTCTCACAGATCTTGGGAGACAGGTCAGTCCTTGCTTACAGACAGCCCCCCAACTTGAAGCAAATACTCACCAGCAACCACACTCCACACAACAGAACCACTAACCCAGGAACCTATCCTTGCAACAAAGCCCGTTGCCAACTCTGTCCACATACCTATTCAGGGGACACCATCATAGGGCCTAATCACATCAGCCACACTATCAGAGGCTCATTCACCTGCGCATCTACCAATGTGATATATGCCATCATGTGCCAACAATGCCCCTCTGCCATGTACATTGGTCAAACTGGACAGTCTCTACATAAAAGAATAAATGGACACAAATCAGATGTCAAGAATTATAACATTCAAAAACCAATCGGAGAACACTTCAGTCTCTCTGGTCACTCGATTACAGACCTGAGGGTGGCTATCCTTCAACAAAAAAACTTCAAAAACAGACTCCAAGGAGAGACTGCTGAATTGGAATTAATTTGCAAACTGGATACTTAACTTAGGCTTGAATAGAGACTGGGAGTGGATGGGTCATTACACAAAGTAAAACTATTTCCCCATGTTATACCCCCCCACCCCCCCCGTTCCTCAGATGTTCTTGTCAACTGCTGGAAATAGCCCACCTTGATTATCACCACAACAGGTTTTCTTCCTTCCCCCCACCCTCCCTACCTGCTGGTAATAGCTCATCTTAAGTGATCACTCTCCTTACAGTGTGTATTGTAATACCCATTCTTTCATGTTCTCTGTGTGTGTATATAAATCTCCCCACTGTATTTTCCACTGAATGCATCTGATGAAGTGAGCTGTAGCTCATGAAAGCTTATGCTCAAATAAATTTGTTAGTCTCTAAGGTGCCACAAATACTCCTTTTCTTCATCTGGAGAGGGAGTATCTAGTATATACTTTAGAGAGAGAGTATTTAGGGGCAATATTGCATTTGTTAGGCAACTGTGTAAGAATGGTACTCGGAAGCTATTCACTGGCACTGAAAGGTACAAAGACATCTGATTTTTATTGCTGACTGGTTTATATAGGGTTAGATTCTGCCAACTTTACTCTGAGTAGTACATGACTCCTTGAGAAACCCTGTGGATTTCAGTGGTACTACTAGCAGAGTAAGCTATCATTCAGTGTAAGTAATGATGTCAGATCTTGGCCAACTGTGTCCCTCACAAGCACCAAGAGATTTTATAGCATTTCATATTGGAAATCACCTCACCTACTGCTACAGCACAGCCACCTCTGAGGTGAGGCATGGTGGCCATTTTGTGGCACCAACGCTACACAACAGTGATGGTTTCCCTGCAGTTTATACATAAGTCTAGCAATCAAACTGATAGAAATTGGACAGTTGCCTGTCCTATGGGCAGATCAATTCTTCTCCACTGTTTACTTTACTTTCCTGAAAACATAATGAAATGGTGAGTCAGTGTAAAGTTACCAATTTGCCTCTAAATGCTCTGACTGAGCCTGGCCAATTCTCCACAAATCAAGGCAATCAATCTCAATGACACTCCATCTTTCCCAAGCTATTGGGATGGGCAACTTATTAAAACACAGAGAACTTGTATTTAACTGTTACATTATTTTTTATTAAAACATATAACACAACAAAAGCCCACTCTAAGTCTCAAGCAGCTACAGTCTATTTTGCCCTCTGTAGTATAGAGCCCTGCCTTCCAAAATGGAGGATGACCTTTGGTCTATGCCACCACATCCCAGTTCCCCCTTGCTTAACAACAGCAGCTACTTCACATTCCCATAGTCCAGATCTAAAATAAAAATTGCCTATCACAGACATTTTGAAATTAAGAACAACATTACTGCTAACACAAGGAAGAGCTTATTGAGCAGCCTGTGAATGCAAACTAGCTAATGGCTCACCTCTTTTCACCTATAGTTGCTCCAACAACAGAAAATCTTTCAATACAGGGATAACAGGCCCCTTGCATTTGCTTAAGGATAGCTCAAGTCACTGGCCATTAGTTTTTTTGGGGGGGAAATCCATGCAAATTATGTTTTGTTCATATGCAAATGTTCTCGGAAGGTGGAGTTTTAGTCTGCAACTGAAATTCCTATGTCCACGAAACAAACGGGAAAAAAATTAGGCTTTTTATCCTGACACAGTTGTTTGTGGGCAATCCTCAAACAGCAAACAAGGCCAAGTTGTCAGATAAATAGGGTGTTGTAAATCATTTGCTGAGCTCTGTTCATAAATCATAGTATTTTACACTGAATTCATTAATATTAAAATAACCTCTATCCAAACAACAGTAACAAACAGGCGGTTTCACCACATCAGAGAACTCCTACCTCATGTCATGTTTTCCAATTTCTACCACTCTTGCTACCATCAAATACAAAGCTTGTCACCAAGTTCTGTTGGTGAATCTCACAAGTTCATGCAATGTGGCAAAGTGTACACTTTGAATATTTATATACACATACCATGATAAGGAAATTGTCAGACCACCAGAAGTATAAGTACTAGTAAAAAGGTCATTGGGGGGAAAAATTGAGCCTTGCAGAATACCATTCAGAATACACTTCCATAGAATAAGAAGACCGCAACTCCAATTATTAATTCCTTGACAACAGGCGAATATGGAAGACCATAAATACAACATGAGGATGATTTAGGGTTTTTGTTGTGTCCACAATAAACATGGTATGGGGGAGGGGGAAAATGACCTTGGAAAATGAGCTTGGTTATGATTACTATATTGACAAAATTATTCAAAAACCATTGAATCAAGCAAAAATGCCCTAAAATTAGGGAAACGTAATCTGAGT
Organism: Dermochelys coriacea; assembly: GCF_009764565.3. Taxonomy (NCBI): domain Eukaryota; kingdom Metazoa; phylum Chordata; order Testudines; family Dermochelyidae; genus Dermochelys; species Dermochelys coriacea. The sequence continues at coordinate 119,605,421 of NC_050072.1, forward strand.
TATATGCTATTGACATTTTTGCCTGTAATGTTTGAATCCAGACTAGGTCAGTAGTATTTAAAAAGTTACTATCATTTGATGACTATTTGGTGGCTGATTAAATGAATTGTTGCTCCCAATCCAGTTCCTAGACACAGATCCATCTCACAAAAAAACACCCTCATTAGCACTTCTGTTGTTGCCAGTTTTCACAAATGGCCAGATCTTCACCTCATGTAAACTGGTATAACTCTACTGAAGTCAATAGAACTACATCAGTGGTGGCTCATGACATTTTCGACAGGTGAGGCACAAAGCACAAAATAGTTATAGCTACTTAAAGCTTATCTTATTTATAGTGAAGCAGCAGCAGGCGGGCATCACCACCAGCACTGCTATCCATGCTGGCATGGGGGGCAGAGCATGAAGTGGGCTCAGCAGCAGCTCCCACACACATACATGGGATCCACCCACTGTGGGAGGGGACCAAGGAAGCACAGGTCCCACCTCCACTCCCTACACACCCACTGCAGCCCAGGCTTAACTGCTACAGTCTTGCCGTGGCCTCACCAAGCAGTGGTTACCACAGCAATATCCTGTGGTAAATCGCCATGGTAAAAAGGCAGCTTCTCAAGGCACTATTAGCGAGACCAAAATTTGAGCCACCAGATTCTTCTCATCTCCTGGCGCTGTGTTTCGCTACTGGAGCGTGCGAGTTCTGACATTTAACTCAAATCAGATTTTCTCCTTAAATCTATATTTATGTATCAATTAAATAAAAAAGAACATGGAAAACGAAAGTTCTGTAGCCTTTTTGGATTCTTCATTAAGGCTCTGCCACCCCTGAACTACACCAATTTACACTTGCTGAGGATCTGTCCCAGGCCATGATTACACTACAAAATTATGTCAACCTAACATCCATCAGCACACATCCACCGCAGTAATTAAGTCGCTTGTGTGTGAGCACACATGGCTCCTTCTGTGGTCAATGCACGTCCACACCAGGAGAGCTTTTATCGATTGTATTGTCAGTGTGGGGCATTGTGCGACAGCTCCTGGAAGCCAGTAACAGTCAACATAAGCAATGCAGTGTCTTCACTGACAGCGTGTCAACCTAATAATGTCAACCATGACTCTTCATGGCTTGGGGTAGTAGTGTTACTAAATTGGCATATTTCAGAGTAGCAGCCGTGTTAGTTTGTATTCGCAAAAAGAAAAGGAGTACTTGTGGCACCTTAGAGACTAACAAATTTATTAGAGCATAAGCTTTCGTGAGCTACAGCTCACTTCATCGGATGCATTTGGTGGTTTTTTTCCACCAAATGCATCCGATGAAGTGAGCTGTAGCTCACGAAAGCTTATGCTCTAATAAATTTGTTAGTCTCTAAGGTGCCACAAGTACTCCTTTTCTTTTTGTAAATTGGCATAGGGATAGAGCCCAGTGTGGATCCAAATGTATATCCATGAATGTGGATATCCACAGATATAAATCAGTATCCGAGGAACCGCAGGGCTCTCCCAGGAACCACAGTGGCAAAAGGAGCAAAACATGGGGCCACTGCTCCCAGGAGCCAGCCCCCCACACTGGTAGCTCCTCCGGTACAGCTGAACCGCTTGCAGCACCACCCTCAGCTCTGCCCCAGTGGCTGTCTGACTCTCCTATCTGGGGGCATGCATACCACTTGAACACAATGGCGCGACCAGGGACAGCAGCTGGTGAGACTTGTATCCACCCCGGTGGGCAGGGCTGTAGGTGAGACAGCCGTGCCAGAGGAGCTGCTGGCATAGGGCGCTGGCTTCTGGGAGTGACAGCTCCACGTTCTGCTTCTTTCACTTCTGTGGTTTCCGGGAGAGCCCTGCAGTTCGGTGGATACCAATTTATATCGGCAGATATCCACATCCACAGATATGAATTTGTATCCGCGCAGGGCTGTACCTAGAGAGGCACTTACGTTGGCAGGAGCCCAATTTATGACGACTTAACTGTGTAGCGTAGACCAGACCCCAGAGAGCCCAAAGATGAATGGGAAATGAACTAACGTCTTACCTCTAGGGTAACCTTTGAAGGGTAGGGTGGAGGCAGCACACTGTTAAGGAAGTGTGTATTGCTGTCCATTGTGTACCTTGGTCTTCAGATAAAAAGTCTCCAGATTTGTTAGCCAGCACTTTTCATGATGGCTGGTTAGGGGAAAAAAGCCAACTGTGAACCAGAAACTCAGCTAAAGTATATCGACAGAGCTGCATTGACTTCCATGGGCCTGGGTTGATTTACACCAGCTGAGGATCTGCCCCAGTTACTCAAAACTGCATGAAACCAATCTAAAGAAAATGCTGCTGTACCTGGTAGGAGTACACTTGCTGTTTGAATAAATAATAACTCTTAAGATAGTGTGGCTCTCAATAAGAGTTAAAAATAGTTAGGGTTTGTTTTTTTTCCATACAGTCCCCAGCAACGGCTCTAAGATTTTTAGTTTTCAATGATGATAGCCTCAGTGAGAATTCTCCCAGGACTCTGTAAGTGCCAGCTCTGTACCTGAGTCCCGTTACCCTGACTGATATGCACCCAACTTGTCATAAAATATGCAGTCTTGTATTCAAGGATCAAAGTCATTCGTTCATTCATTCCTGTTGCATCCCAAAGGCTAAAAGGGAGAAAGTGTCCCATTATACACTGAGTTTAAATGTAAAGAAGTACTGATTTCATGCAGTTTGCATATCCATGCGTAAATGTCATGTAACCACTGTGGGAACAGAGATCTCAAATTAGAGGACCTTAGGCTACAATACCTTTTCATAGTCAGCTGAAGCCTTAGTTTAGCTCCAAAGTCTTTCTTCTAACTTTATTTTCTACCTCTACAGTATGTTGATATAGGCTTATGTTTTGAAGCGCCTCTCGCTAACAGCTCCTTATTAATTTGAATTTATCTCTCTCAGGTGGAAATAAGTCTACCAAAAGTCTGCCATTCACTGCATAATCAGAAAGAGTACAATAGTACTGCACTATTGTGCAGTATATTCTTTTATAAAAATTACTGAGTTGTTATTCAGTAATTCTACAATTAAGTAACAAACAATATCTGATCCCAGTCCTGCATTCTTTGCACAGCCAAAATATCAGCTGGTGGAAATCTGCTTAGTTCCAGTGAAGTGTATGGAGCAAATCATATTGACATCATCTGAGGATCTGTCCCAAATAGATATTTTGGATGTGCAACGGATGCATGAATGGGCCTCCATAAAATGTGCCATTCTGAACCAGGTAGTGGTGAAATGCCTCACAACCCTGGACGCCTCTGTAAGGCCACAATCTGGCTCTTCATAATGGTACTAAAATAAGACACTTATCTTTGCACACTTTATGGGCTGGATTCTCATTTACACCAAGGTTCCTTCACACTGATGCAAAGAAGAATCAGGTCCTATGTTTTCACACCATAAGTTGCTGAAATCAGTATGTAAAATAAACAAACCAAAAAACAAAGTTTTTGTTTTAAACAGTTCTGCTTAGCCATCTTCACAAACAACTTCCACAGCTCTGGCTAAGGGGATAGTGTGGTAGAGTGTTTATACAAATGCAAGGCTCAAAATGAAGTTATTGCTTCTGCTGTTTTGGAGACAGCAGCCCAGTATCAAACAAAATTGAAAAGATTGCTATTTATCATTTCATTGGTCCTTGTGCCCTTGCAGTTACTAACATCAGGTACCTTTACAAATTTCCCTTGTTCACCTCTGTTTAAGCATGAACTCCACTGGAGTGTGAAGATGAGTTGTGAGACTACCAAAGATCTGTCTGCAGCAACTGGGAATAACTTCTTATTGGCACTTAACGTTCTGCTGATTATTCATGACATTCCTGGAAATCGGCAATTTTGTCAATTTTAAAAGCATAGATTATTTTTCTACTACACCCCCATTCCCCAGTCCCTTCTCTCATTTCCTGTCATTAGAGGTGTGCCAAGTAGCTCAAGATGCACAAAACACCCTTGAGTAGGACAAATTGACAGATTTTTTGGCTCAATTTACATTTGAAAAGAGGCACTAAAAGCTGGATATGAAGGGAGTGAGACTTGTAAATAGTGAGTTGCTAACACCTCTTATCTGTTTTTATCCTTGCTTATAATATTGTCTGGATTATCTCTGGTTTCAGAGTAGCAGCCCTGTTAGTCTGTATTCGCAAAAAGAAAAGGAGTACTTGTGGCACCTTAGAGACTAACAAATTTATTAGAGCATAAGCTTTCGTGAGCTACAGCTCACTTCATCGGATGCATTTGGTGGAAAATACAGAGGGGAGATTGATATACACAAACAGAGAACATGAAACAATGGGTTTTATCATACACACTGTAAGGAGAGTGATCACTTAAGATAAGCCATCACCAGCAGCGGGGGGGGGGGAGAGGAAAAGCTTTCATGGTGACAAGCAAGGTAAAAAGAAAAGGAGTACTTGTGGCACCTTAGAGACTAACAAATTTATTAGAGCATAAGCTTTCGTGAGCTACAGCTCACTTCATCGGATGAAGTGAGCTGTAGCTCACGAAAGCTTATGCTCTAATAAATTTGTTAGTCTCTAAGGTGCCACAAGTACTCCTTTTCTTTTTGCGAAAACAGATTAACAGGGCTGCTACTCTGAAACAAGCAAGGTAGGCTATTTCCAGCAGTTAACAAGAATATCTGAGGAACAATGGGGGGTGGGGTGGGGGGGGAGAAATAACATGGGGAAATAGTTTTACTTTGTGTAATGACTCATCCATTCCCAGTCTCTATTCAAGCCTAAATTAATGTATCCAGTTTGCAAATTAATTCCAATTCAGCAGTTTCTCCTTGGAGTCTGTTTTTGAAGCTTTTTTGTTGAAGGATAGCCACTCTTAGGTCTGTAATCAAGTGACCAGAGAGATTGAAGTGTTCTCCAACTGGTTTTTGAATGTTATAATTCTTGATAAGAAAAGGAATACTTGTGGCACCTTAGAGACTAACAAATTTATTAGAGCATAAGCTTTCGTGAGCTACAACTCACTTCATCGGATGCATCCGATGAAGTGAGCTGTAGCTCACGAAAGCTTATGCTCTAATAAATTTGTTAGTCTCTAAGGTGCCACAAGTACTCCTTTTCTTTTTGCGAATACAGACTAACACGGCTGCTACTCTGAAACCTATAATTCTTGATGTCTGATTTGTGTCCATTCATTCTTTTACGTAGAGACTGTCCAGTTTGACCAATGTACATGGCAGAGGGGCATTGCTGGCACATGATGGCATATATCACATTGGTAGATGCGCAGGTGAACGAGCATCTGATAGTGTGGCTGATGTGATTAGGCCCTATGATGGTGTCCCCTGAATAGATATGTGGACAGAGTTGGCAACGGTATTTGTTGCAAGGATAGGTTCCTGGGTTAGTGGTTCTGTTGTGTGGTGTGTGGTTGCTGGTGAGTATTTGCTTCAGATTGGGGGGCTGTCTGTAAGCCAGGACTGGCCTGTCTCCCAAGATCTGTGAGAGTGATGGGTCGTCCTTCAGGATAGGTTGTAGATCCTTGATGATGCGCTGGAGAGGTTTTAGTTGGGGGCTGAAGGTGATGGCTAGTGGCGTTGTGTTATTTTCTTTGTTGGGCCTGTCCTGTAGTAGGTGACTTCTGGGTACTCTTCTGGCTCTGTCAATCTGTTTCTTCACTTCAGCAGGTGGGTATTGTAGTTGTAGGAATGCATGATAGAGATCTTGTACGTGTTTGTCTCTGTCTGAGGGGTTGGAGCAAATGCGGTTATATCGTAGAGCTTGGCTATAGACAATGGATCATGTGGTATGATCTGGATGAAAGTTAGAGGCATGTAGGTAGGAATAGCGGTCAGTAGGTTTCCGATATAGGGTGTGTATATCAATCTCCCCTCTGTATTTTCCACCAAATGCATCCGATGAAGTGAGCTGTAGCTCACAAAAGCTTATGCTCTAATAAATTTGTTAGTCTCTAAGGTGCCACAAGTACTCCTTTTCTTTTTGCGAATACAGACTAACACAGCTGCTACTCTGAAACCTCTCCTTACAGTGTGTATGATAAAACCCATTGTTTCATGTTCTCTGTGTGTGTATATTAATCTCCCCTCTGTATTTTCCACCAAATGCATCCGATGAAGTGAGTTGTAGCTCACGAAAGCTTATGCTCTAATAAATTTGTTAGTCTCTAAGGTGCCACAAGGACTCCTTTTCTTTTTGGATTATCTCTGTTTCAGTTCTGTCTAAAACTGAAAAAATTCCAACCAGAGAATCTGATTAGAAAACAAAAGGACATTTACTTTTCTTTGGCATAAATTTAATTGGTCCCTGTCCCGCTTTCACTGGGTTAGATTGTGCCTTCAAACAAAGCCCTGAGCAAAGGATAGCTCACAAGCTGCACCACCCCATGAGTAGCCAACGAGCCACTGTGACTCAGTGATACACCTTGGGGTCACAATTCCTCTGCTCAATTGCTCACTATGGTTACAAATAATTTAGTGCTGACTTACACCAGTAGTAAAATACAGCTATTTCAGGTGTGATGGCCAGCAAGTAGGGGGTGAAAGTAAGACTCTGCCCATTCCCCACCCACCTACTCCAGGGAGCAAGTTATCAGATGCATAGACATGCTTACTCCTGTGTCCACCGACACAAAATCCGGTAGTTCATGGGGGGGGAGTAAAAAGGTTAAAAATCTACCCCACCATGTATACATAATGTTCTCACCAAACAAAATACAAGGTGTTATAAAACTGCCTACCCTTTTCATTTTGTGAACAACTCATCTCTTTTCATCCTTTATTTTGCTCTGCAATGAAAATAAATACATCTGTTTTGTGTGAAAGGGAGGCAGGTAAACTTTATATATGAAACACTGGGTTGAAATTATATTTAAAGGTCACCTATTCAGGTTAAAATACACACACACACAATGGGATACACTGGACTTGTGCTCCTTCATACACCTCATACACACTTCTTCTTGATGGATAGAGAAGACCTACAAGATTACTTTATTTAAGAAAACTCAAAAAACACACATTCTTTTCCTACTTGTGTGTGTGAGTGAGAGAGAGAATAACATTAGAAATGGAGATCCTGTCTCAAAATCCTGGATATATGCAGACAGACAAATCCCAGGGACTGCCAGTTTTCAAGGCAGACATTTGTGATAAAAGGTTCAAACACATTTAAGTGAATTATAAGCCTAAGTAGCATTTTCAAAAGTGCCTTGGCCCCGGTCTAGACTACAGAATTACGGCGATGCAAGGCAGCTTATGTCGACCTAACTATGTATGTGTCTACACTAAAATTTTGATCCCGCCGAAATAACTCGCCCACTACACCAACTTAACAACCCCACCTCCAAGAGAGGCATAGAATCAATGTTGATGTAGTTAGGTTGATGCAGTGTCAATCTTGACACTGTATTGCTTACATTGACTTTTGCTGACTTTCAAAAATTTTCCCACAATGCCCCACACTGACAGTTCAATCAGTACAAGTGCTCTTGGCGAGGATGCACACCACCAACACAAGGAGCAAAGCGTAGACATGCATAAGCAATGTAATTACTGTGGTGGCTGCACGCCAGCGTAAGTCAGGTCAACTTAATTTTGTAGTGTAGACATGTCCTTAGGAACTTAGGAGCCTAAATCCTGTATACTTTCAATGGGACATAGACTCCTAAGTCACTTATAAAGATGCAACATGAAGATAGGCCCTAAGAATTTTCAAAGATGTTTAGGTGCCTAGAGATGCAAACAGGAACCTAGTGAGATTTTTTCAAAAGCGCCTAGCTGGGAGAAATCCCATTAAGTGCTTATATTCATCTTTAGGTACCTAAATGCCTTTTAAAATCTGGCCATATGTCAGTCAGTTGCTTTTGAAAATGTTACCCTTTATACCTATCTTGTGCCACTGTGAAAAGAATGAAAATAAAAATGTCGAAGAAGGAAAATTGGTGCAAGTTAAACTCCAATTTACACAGGTTAAATGCCCTGGAGTTTGTTAGTTTAATATTGTTGCTGTTATTTATTTATATTACGGTAATGCTTTTAAGCCCCAGTCAGAACTAGAACTGCACTGTCCTAACACACGGTAAGAGAATGTCCCTGTCCTAAACCAGTGGTTTTCAACCATGGGCATGCGTACCCCTAGGAGTACGCAAAGGTCTTCCAGGGTGTACATCAAGTCATCTAGAAATTTGCCTAGTTTTACAACAGGCTACATAAAAAGCACTAGCACAGTCACTACAAACTAAAATTTCATGCACACAATGACTTGTTTATACTGCTCTATATATTATACACTAAAATGTAAGGACAATATTTATATTCTAATTGCTTTATTTTATAATTATATGGTAAAAATGAGAAAGTAAGCAATTTTTCAGTAATAGTGTGCTGTGACACTTCTGTATTTTTAGGTCTGATTTGTAAGCCCAGTAGTTTTTAAGTGAGGTATAACTTGGGGGGTATGCGAGACAAATCAGATTCCTGAAAGAGATATAGTAGTCTGGAAAGGTTGAGAGCCACTGTCCTAAAGGGCTTACAATTTAAATGGACAAGACAAACAAAGAGTTGGACAATGGCAGTATTATTGTCCTCATTTTACAGATGGGGAAATAAGCATGGCAAGACTAAGACTTCTCTAAGGTAACGTAAGGAGTCTGTTTTATACCTGGGGATGGAACCCAGAACATCTGACCAGTGCCTTAACTACAAGTCTATCCTCTCGCTCCTACCGCTAAGTGGTGAATGGAGAAAGCATGGCTATAGCCCAACCAGACACGTCCTGATGCAGCGTTCTTCCTACAGTGCTAGTCATAGAATCATAGAATCATAGAATATCAGGGTTGGAAGGGACCCCAGAAGGTCATCTAGTCCAACCCCCTGCTCAAAGCAGGACCAAGTCCCAGTTAAATCATCCCAGCTAGGGCTTTGTCAAGCCTGACCTTAAAAACCTCTAAGGAAGGAGATTCTACCACCTCCCTAGGTAACGCATTCCAGTGTTTCACCACCCTCTTAGTGAAAAAGTTTTTCCTAATATCCAATCTAAACCTCCCCCATTGCAACTTGAGACCATTACTCCTCGTTCTGTCATCTGCTACCATTGAGAACAGTCTAGAGCCATCCTCTTTGAAACCCCCTTTCAGGTAGTTGAAAGCAGCTATCAAATCCCCCCTCATTCTTCTCTTCTGCAGACTAAACAATCCCAGCTCCCTCAGCCTCTCCTCATAAGTCATGTGCTCTAGACCCCTAATCATTTTCGTTGCCCTTCGTTGTACTCTTTCCAATTTATCCACATCCTTCCTGTAGTGTGGGGCCCAAAACTGGACACAGTACTCCAGATGAGGCCTCACCAGTGTCGAATAGAGGGGAACGATCACGTCCCTCGATCTGCTCGCTATGCCCCTACTTATACAACCCAAAATGCCATTGGCCTTCTTGGCAACAAGGGCACACTGCTGACTCATATCCAGCTTCTCGTCCACTGTCACCCCTAGGTCCTTTTCCGCAGAACTGCTGCCGAGCCATTCGGTCCCTAGTCTGTAGCGGTGCATTGGATTCTTCCATCCTAAGTGCAGGACCCTGCATTTATCCTTATTGAACCTCATTAGATTTCTTTTGGCCCAATCCTCCAATTTGTCTAGGTCCTTCTGTATCCTATCCCTCCCCTACAGCGTATCTACCACTCCTCCCAGTTTAGTATCATCCGCAAATTTGCTGAGAGTGCAATCCACACCATCCTCCAGATCATTTATGAAGATATTGAACAAAACGGGCCCCAGGACCGACCCCTGGGGCACTCCACTTGACACCGGCTGCCAACTAGACATGGAGCCATTGATCACTACCCGTTGAGCCCGACAATCTAGCCAGCTTTCTACCCACCCTATAGTGCATTCATCCAGCCCATACTTCCTTAACTTGCTGACAAGAATGCTGTGGGAGACCGTGTCAAAAGCTTTGCTAAAGTCAAGAAACAATACATCCACTGCTTTCCCTTCATCCACAGAACCAGTAATCTCATCATAAAAGGCGATTAGATTAGTCAGGCATGACCTTCCCTTGGTGAATCCATGCTGACTGTTCCTGATCACTTTCCTCTCCTCTAAGTGCTTCAGGATTGATTCTTTGAGGACCTGCTCCATGATTTTTCCAGGGACTGAGGTGAGGCTGACCGGCCTGTAGTTCCCAGGATCCTCCTTCTTCCCTTTTTTAAAGATGGGCACTACATTAGCCTTTTTCCAGTCATCCGGGACTTCCCCCGTTCGCCACGAGTTTTCAAAGATAATGGCCAAGGGCTCTGCAATCACAGCCGCCAATTCCTTCAGCACTCTCGGATGCAATTCGTCCGGCCCCATGGACTTGTGCACGTCCAGCTTTTCTAAATAGTCCCTAACCACCTCTATCTCTACAGAGGGCTGGCCATCTCTTCCCCATTTTGTGTTGCCCAGCACAGCAGTCTGGGAGCTGACCTTGTTAGTGAAAACAGAGGCAAAAAAAGCATTGAGTACATTAGCTTTTTCCACATCCTCTGTCACTAGCTTGCCTCCCTCATTCAGTAAGGGGCCCACACTTTCCTTGGCTTTCTTCTTGTTGCCAACATACCTGAAGAAACCCTTCTTGTTACTCTTGACATCTCTTGCTAGCTGCAGCTCCAGGTGCGATTTGGCCCTCCTGATATCTTTCCTACATGCCCGAGCAATATTTTTATACTCTTCCCTGGTCATATGTCCAAGCTTCCACTTCTTGTAAGCTTCTTTTTTATGTTTAAGATCCGCTAGGATTTCACCATTAAGCCAAGCTGGTCGCCTGCCATATTTACTATTCTTTCGACTCATCGGGATGGTTTGTCCCTGTAACCTCAACAGGGATTCCTTGAAATACAGCCAGCTCTCCTGGACTCCCTTCCCTTTCATGTTAGTCCCCCAGGGGATCCTGGCCATCTGTTCCCTGAGGGAGTCAAAGTCTGCTTTCCTGAAGTCCAGGGTCCGTATCCTGCTGCTTACCTTTCTTCCCTGCGTCAGGATCCTGAACTCAACCAACTCATGGTCACTGCCTCCCAGATTCCCATCCACTTTTGCTTCCCCCACTAATTCTACCCGGTTTGTGAGCAGCAGGTCAAGAAAAGCGCTCCCCCTAGTTGGCTCCCCTAGCACTTGCACCAGGAAATTGTCCCCTACGCTTTCCAAAAACTTCCTGGATTGTCTATGCACCGCTGTATTGCTCTCCCAGCAGATATCAGGAAAATTAAAGTCACCCATGAGAATCAGGGCATGCGATCTAGTAGCTTCCGTGAGTTGCCGGAAGAAAGCCTCATCCACCTCATCCCCCTGGTCCGGTGGTCTATAGCAGACTCCCACCATGACATCACTCTTGTTGCACACACTTCTAAACTTAATCCAGAGACACTCAGGTTTTTCCACAGTTTCGTACCGGAGCTCTGAGCAGTCATACTGCTCCCTTACATACAGTGCTACTCCCCCACCTTTTCTGCCCTGCCTGTCCTTCCTGAACAGTTTATAACCATCCATGACTGTACTCCAGTCATGTGAGTTATCCCACCAAGTCTCTGTTATTCCAATCACGTCATAATTCCTTGACATCACCAGGACCTCCAGTTCTCCCTGCTTCTTTCCAAGGCTTTGTGCATTTGTATATAAGCACTTGAGATAACCTGTTGATCGCCCCTCATTCCCAGTATGAGGCAGGAGCCCTCCCCTCACAGACCTTCCTGCCTGTGCTTCCTCCCAGTATCCCGCTTTCCCACTTACCTCAGGGCTTTGGTCTCCTTCCCCCGGTGAACCTAGTTTAAAGCCCTCCTCACTAGGTTAGCCAGCCTGCTGGCAAAGATGTTCTTCCCTCTCTTCGTAAGATGGAGCCCGTCTCTGCCCAGCACTCCTCCTTCATGGAACACCATCCCATGGTCAAAGAATCCAAAGCCTTCTCTCCGACACCACCTGCGTAGCCATTCGTTGACCTCCACGATTCGACGGTCCCTACCCAGGCCTTTTCCTTCCACGGGGAGGATGGACGAGAACACCACTTGCGCCTCCAACTCCTTTATCCTTCTTCCCAGAGCCACGTAGTCCGCAGTGATCCGCTCAAGGTCATTCTTGGCAGTATCATTGGTGCCCACGTGGAGAAGCAGGAAGGGGTAGCGATCCAAGGGCTTGATGAGTCTCGGCAGTCTCTCCGTCACATCACGAATCTTAGCCCCTGGCAAGCAGCAGACTTCTCGGTTTTCCCGGTCAGGGCGGCAGATAGATGACTCAGTCCCCCGGAGGAGAGAGTCCCCGACCACCACCACCCGCCTTCTCCTCTTGGGAGTGGTGGTCGTGGAACCCCCAACCTCAGGACATCGCATCTCATGCCTCCCAACCAGCGGAGTCTCCTTCCGCTTTCTCCCCCCAGACATATCATCTGGTCCACTCTCCGCATTGGTACCTGTGGAGAGAACATGAAAGCGGTTAGTTACCTGTGTCTGTGTTACTGGAACCCGGACATTCCGCTTACCTCTTCTGGAGGTCACATGTTGCCAAGCTTCTTCACTGGCCTCTTGGCTCCTCTGTGCAACCTGCTCTACATCTTTAGAGCTTTGTGCCCCTAGAAGGCTATCCTGAGTTTGGTCCAGAAAATCCTCAGTCTCTCGTATACAACGCAGGGTCGTTACCTGTTGCTCCAGACCTTCAATCTTCTCTTCCAATATGGAGACCAGCTTGCACTTTGTACAGACAAAGTCGCTTCTGTCCTGTGGAAGAAAGACAAACATGGCACATCCAGTGCAGGTCACAACAGCTGAATTCCCCCCTTCCATATCACCTACCTACTATGAGCTTCCTCAGAGACGTTGGCAAGATGTAAGCCTCACTGGGCTCACTCCAGGCGAACTCCCAGGCAAACTCCTGCTGTGAGCTGCTCTGCTGTCCCCGCTGCTCAGCTGGTTCGCGAGGCTCTGGCTATTTTTAAACAGCCAGGCTTCCCTGACGCAAACACACAGACACCCTAATGCCCGCCCCCTGCAGGCTAGCAGCCAATCAGACACTCACTCAGGCTCTCTCCCTGCCCTCCCAGCAAACACACGCTCGGATACTTCCTCAGCAAGCAAACACACACACTCGGATACTTACCAGTCCCAGGCAAACTCCTGCTGTGAGCTGCTCTGCTGTCCCCGCTGCTCCGCTGGTTCGCTGCCGCTCAGCTGGTTCGCGAGGCTCCGGCTATTTTTAAACAGCCAGGCTTCCCTGACGCAAACACACAGACACCCTAATGCCCGCCCCCTGCAGGCTAGCAGCCAATCAGACACTCACTCAAAAAGAAAAGGAGTACTTGTGGCACCTTAGAGACTAACAAATTTATTAGAGCATAAGCTTTCGTGAGCTACAGCTCACTTCATCGGATGCATTGCATCGTGAGCTGTAGCTCACGAAAGCTTATGCTCTAATAAATTTGTTAGTCTCTAAGGTGCCACAAGTACTCCTTTTCTTTTTGAGAATACAGACTAACACGGCTGCTACTCTGAAACCTGAGACACTCACTCAGGCTCTCTCCCTGCCCTCCCAGCAAACACACGCTCCACCCAGATCCTTTCATTCAGAGAGCAACGATGCTTTAAGTTACACTGTATAAAACTGAAGAGAACCAGAGAAGAATTTGATCCAATGTGTGCAAGAGGTCAAAGGATGGCTGCATTTGAAACAAGCACTGGGGAGGGAAGCAGCTCCCTCGGTGCTCCTCCAGCTTGTACAAGCAGAATAATCATAATTTGTTCCTAAGTATAAAAATAAGATAAGATAAAAGTATGGGAAAATAATATTTTATAAGGAAAATGTAGGGAATTTATCTTTTTTCTCCTAACATTTTCCCTTGGCAGTGTGATTCCCTCCACCCCCAAGAGATGAAAATCAAATTTTCAAGTGATTTGCAAAGCTCTAACTCCATTTCATCTATGGGAACAATCCTATTCCATTCATTCTGGCATTTTAAAAGACATTGACAAAATTATACAGTCCATTATAAAACCAGACAGCAGGTGTCTATTTCATTTCACTTCCATGGATGTTGCAATGAAAATGTCGAGTTACAAATGAACAGAATCCATTTGCTGTGAACACATTTCAGATACCCTGAAACAACAGGTTGTTTGAAACCTGAAAGAGTTTAGCTACCGATACCCTTACTTCAGAAGAAAAATACATTGTTTCTTCAGGGTAACCATGGATTTCACACTCCCCACTCTCCCCCTACCACACACATCGACTCCCACCTGTATACAGATTATAAACAGCTAAGAGCCCATCACTTTAATACATGGGTTAAAAGCCTGTGTTGTGCCCTGGGGACAGTCAATTTACTTCCCTCCCGCCCCTCCCACTTTAATAATGGGCTGGTACCTTCAAGTGCCCTACTTCCTTTCCCTTCTTTACGAGTTCTCTGGGGAAAGCGTTAGAGATGAGATGAGATGGAGATGAGACTTACAGTGGTGTGTTCCAGAATCTACTCCCAGTGTAGAGAAGCCACCTCATCCCCCACTCTTATATTTATATCTGGGCTCTGTTAAACTTAAGGCTATATTCTGGCCTCCATTGGGCCTGCTTTACACTGGACTGTTGCACTTTGCACTAGTTGGGAGTTTTCGCAGGGTACAGTTTCATTCCTAGATAGACAATGGTGCAGTAACTGCATCTGCAGGTCACAATGCAGATCTGCCTTTGGTAAGACAGGCTGAAGTCTTTTGCCCAGGTGCAAATGGGAGGGGGCCATTTTTGCAGGTGTGGCTATTTAGGCACCCAAACTCATGGAGTAGCCCAATAGGACTCTCTTACTTGCCTGCTCTTCTCTTGTTTTGGGGAGGGAATAGGAACCTTTACCCCGTCCAGATTCACCTGACTTCTCTCTGTATGCTTAGCTAGCTACAGTGGCCAATGAGATGGGGGATGGAGGAAGATGGTGCATCTCCTGCTCTCCCCACCTGCCTATCTTAGCCCATTTGTTTGCAATGGGCAATATCAGGTGAGTAGCTCATGCTCTCCCCAAATGGCTGGAGTCACAATGTGGGCAGGGCTGAGCACAGTAGTGAAGTCGGGGTGGACTTCACCCCGCCCAGCTGAGGAAGGGCTATGACAATCTAGCCCTATACGAAAACATCTTAGCGAAGAATGTCAGCAGCGACTCTGGTAACTATATACCACCCATGACCTGCTGGCATCAGCTGAATTCAGTTAAAAAGTTTCTGCTGATTTCTGCAACAACATCTATTTTTCATTCAACTCATTTGAAAATCAAGTGGAAATGTGTCTGGATGTATTATGCAAAATGTTGTCATTCTCTGCAAGAAGGAATGGAATAGAGTTGTCCAGACTGTTATAGTAAAATTAAGTTAAAGTTTCACAAATCATTTGAAAATTACCTTTTTCTCCCTTGAAAGCCTGCAGAAGAAAATCTTGAATCTTGGTTTTAAGTTGGCACTTAAAGTTGGCCACATGGTTGGCACTCTACATTCATTATTATTACAGACAGATATCTTTTTACATGTAAGTTAATTCTAGTGCTTATCACAATCTATGACCCTTGAAACTACCCACACAGGTGTAGCAGAAGCACTGGTCCTGCAAACCTCCTCATTCTGCTCTGCCAATGTGACAAATATTGACTGGAGGAGGATTGGGAATCAAGAGGTCAGGTTCAGTCCATGCCCACTCAAACTCTGTCTTGGCTGCTGAATTGCCAGGAATAGTTCCCAGCTGCAACAGGGGTTTTCGTGACATGGATTCCTGCCAGTTTCAGAATCTACTGAGACCACAAATCATTTTGCATATGCTGCTCTGCTGAATAAGCATCATAAAATTGTGACTTTTGGCCACTTTCAACCTGGTTTGTACATAAATCATGATCCAAAGAGTACTGCAACCTATTATCAGTTTTCAGACTATCTTGCTTTTCCCCATACTTTCTGCAGGAGGATTTTCCCCTCTAAGTGGGATCCAGGGTCCAGCTGCTGACTACAGAAGTTTGTTAGTATGGCTCCAGTGGAGCTGCATTGCCAGGGACCAAAAGGAGGCCCCCGGGACCAGACCTGATACAGAATCATGGATACTACTGGACTCCTGTAGATTTTCATTGATCCCTGGGTCTGGACCTAGCTGTTCTGGAGAGGGGAAGCTAATCCTGTCCTTTCTTCCCACTCTAACTGGAGCATTTTGAGATGACACTTGACGAGGGGAATCTCTTTGGAGATTTACTCCCTCTCAATTCCCTTCCCATAGATTTTCCCTTTGGAAGGACTGATCTAGCCCCGAGACTAAGATCTAGTCTCCCAAATGGAAAGTAATATATTGATGAGTAGAAGATATAACTTAAAGCCTTTGGGAAATATAACATAGACATTGTGGCCAGGAAACCTTTATAGGAAAGCATGAGAAGAAAATATGCACACAGTTTAAAATGCAAAATGTTATCGGGAGTTAAAGTAGGCTGCAACGCACCACAACACAGCTGCACCTCCTACTGAGAATGAGTGGGTAGCACTCCACATATTGATTGAGCCTTAGCGAGGACAATATTTGCATTGCAAAAATCACAACCTCATGATGCCAAAGGCAAACATCTTGACATTGCAACACAAACTTCACAGCATCCAAAATCTGTACAAAACCTCTCACATTGGCATTAGTAGAGATGTTTATTATTATTTTTTTAGACTGTAAGGTCTTTGGGGAGGAATTGTCATTTGTTATGTATTTGTACAGTGCCTTGCACAATGGGGGCCCAACCTTGTTGTGGCCTGTAAGTGCCACACCAATATAAAGGTTAAATAATAGCATTCCTTTTGCATGAGGTCAAATATATTCACAAAGATCACATATGTTGGAATTACTGATAATATTTGAAATTATTAATATGGGAAACCAAACACTAATTTAACTATCAATTCCTTTATTAAATCCAGAGGACAAATGGTAATTATACAATTGTTCTAAACTTGCCTAAAAAGTCTAAATAATAAGCAGTTTACTGCATCCAAACAGTAACAAAACATTTAAAAGTATGTGGTCAAGATATTTACAAATGGGCTAAGCAGAGGGCACTTAGACCCATATTGATTGGCTCCAATGGGGCCAGGCAGGTATTGGCAATGAACTCTTTAAGAGTTTACTTTTTTATACCATTTAACAAACAAGTGCTGTACATTGCCAAGTACTGACCTGAGCTAAAAACCCGTTAGAGATAGTTCATCCTTATTTCCAGTCTTAATTCAGACAACACTTAAAACCTCCTTTCTTCCCAAGGCCTTCCCTTATCTCCTTCTTCCTTCCAACAGTTTCCGCATTGCACCTATGTTCACACAGGCTTTAACGCTGGTGTGAGGGATGGAGAAGGGCCATGTTGGATCATTTTAAACCAGATTCTCTTTGTTCTATTTAAAACCATTTTCAGTCACCCCTATCAGTCACAGGCCTTTTTAGAAACTTCCCCTTATCACATTAGTTATTCTTTGAACCAGACATCCTCCCTACTTTATTCTTTCCAGATTTATAACTTATTATTATCAAGACCTTCTACTTGCTAGTCAGGGCCTTTCTTTACAACACATACATTTTCTTAAACAAATCTAAACCAACTCTAATTATTTAATTTCTTATTTATCCTACCACACAGGAAGCTGTCAGCACACTAATATGTGATTGCTTTGTTATGTTTTAAAATAGCTATCATGAAGTCCTGAATACCCTACAAAAATAGCCAGAGAAATATAAATAATCACCCTTCACCTATGATCCGATTCTTCCACCTGTTACCCATTGATATTGCTTATGAATTAAATTGTTACTCATTGGGAGCAGAGCTGTGGGACTAACCAATTTTTTTGTTCAGTGTCCGAATAGAAAGAAATCCAAAATCATTTTTTTTCTAATTTTTCACCAAACTGAAATAACATTTTTCATTTTTTTTCAGTAAAATTGAGGTAAAATTCAAAACAAAAAGTTCTTTTGAATTGAAAAGTTGTAATGTTTATTCAAAAAGCATTGCAATTAAACACAACTTCTTTAGATTTTGCTATTGGTTTTTTTTTTCAACTTGAAACAATTCAGTGAATTTGACAGGAGCCTTCAATATGTTTTTGTGGACCCAAATCTTCATTTTTTTGCCAAATAAAAAAGGATTAAAAGATGTCAGCATTAACAGGAAATGTGACCTCTCCAGATGTTTTCTAAAAAAAGCAAAATGAAGTTATTTCAGGGTCTTATTGAAGCATTTCACAAAATCAATTGGTTTACAGAGCAGAGATAAGAGAAAGTGAATTTTATATCAACCAGTTTTCAAAATTATGCTAAGGCGGTAGGTTAGAAGATGATTGGTGTTTTTATTTTTTTAGTGCATGATGAAAACTGCAAGCTCTGCAGAGGTTAAGTAGATTGAAAGAAGAAGAAATTATTGTGTCAGTCAGAAGTACTAAAGTATTTATCAGGCTGAGAGGGATCATAAAATTTCTCATAATGGATATTTTTCTACAGAAATAAAAAAAAAAGATGGAATATATTAACAGCCAAGTAGATAAAGTAGCATTAGCTGTAATCAACTGCCCCAACATTTCAGAGGCACTTGCTATACAACTATGCATTTAAAGAAGAATTGATGGTGCCAAATACTTTCATGTGATATTTTATGGTCCTGTTACTAAAATCAGGCAGTAGTCTGCTTAATCCTTACCTGCCTCACCCAGTGAATAATCTCATTGATTTTGACTGAACTGAATTCCTCCTGTGACTTCATTGGGATTACACATAAATAAAGCAAGTGGGATTTGTCACCTAAGTCTCTTAAGTCCTGATCCTGCTTTGCATGAGTGGACACTGCAATTCTGGTATCCCCAGCAAGACTCCATGCAGGACAAGGATCTGTGCATGTGGACATCATTGTGGGATTGGAGCTTCAGTCATTGTATCAGATCTATGAATGAAATGCACTCCAGTGCAGAAGGCAAGCCCAAGGCCTAAGTAGCATTTGTCCCATGCAGAATTGGAGGGGCTGAATGGGACTTATAGGGAGTCTAGTGTTTGTGAAGGCTTTTGCATGTAAATAGGGTGGGGAAAGAAAGTTATCCTATATGAAAGGAAGTAATTCAAAAATAACTGAATATTTAATTTTTCATAAGTATATACACAACAAATGAATATAATGTGTTTATAAAAAATAATGAATACTAAAATAAGGCTATTTTCTGCCTTAAGAGCCTTTCTGGGCCTGGGATAAAAGGATAATTTATCCTGGGTTTATTTTTAAAATATTGATTTTTGGACATTTCAGAAAGCATATATTGTTTCTCTCCATGTCATTATCTGCACTCTTATACAAAGGTTCAATTAATACAAATTATCCAAAAAAAAGTTTCTTTGACTTTGGATCACCATAATTCTGAAATTCCTAACTATTGGATGCCCGGAGAGTTTCTAAAGCTTTTGAGGTAAAACAATATGGTCTCTTCTGGCAGTGCTTGTGGCTCAATCTTGTCCCCACTGAAGTTAAAATATTGCTAACACTTACTCGGCGCGGAAGCAGGCCTTTCGCCATACTCTTCTTGAGTCTCTTGTGCTGTTGTACATTGTGAACCTGGCACGATACATGTAGTATTTGTACAGAAGAAATATGATCTCGTACCGAAGGCACTAGGCCAGGATCCAGGAGATCTGAATTCAGTTCCTAGCTATGCCAGAGACACCCTGTGTGACCTTGGAAAATCAGTTAGGCCCCATTTCAGCAAAGGACTTAAGACATCGTACTTAAGCTTTATGCTTAAAGTTAAGCATGGGCTACAATGCTCTGCTAAATCAGGGCCTTAATCTCTCAGTGCCTCTGCTCCTCACTCGTAAAACGAGGAATATAATTCATCCTTTCTCTGGTTCGATTTTAAAACCCTTTATGATGGAGATTGGGTTTTGATATGCGTATGCACGATATCTAGCAGAATGACTTGCTGGTACTAGGCTGGGTTTCTAGGTGCTCCTGCACTATAAAAACAAGAATTATTACATCTGTGTGTGTTGGCCAAACTAGACACAGAGAACACAAATCAAAGCTGAATTAAAGACTGGGTGCTGCTGAAACAGAATTTAGCCGGGGGGGGGGGGGTCGGAGCAGGGGGGATCTTTTCCACTCTCGTCCAGAGATGGCTCCAGTTGGAAGATAGAAAACCAAATACATTATATATGTTACAATAGAGCTAAAAGGGACATGCCAAGGCAAGTCATTTTTTAACACTAGTGAAGGGCATCTATCTACACTAAGGGTTTATATCAAGGCAACACTGGTGTGACTACAAAAGTGCAAAAGACTCCCAACTTGAAACAAGCCCCAAGTTCCTAGCACCATGTATTAAGTGTTCTCAAGTTCAGCTGAAAGTAACAGACTCCAGCTCCTATGTATAGAAGAGTATGAAATACTATTCAGATCGTGTAGGTAATTCTATAACAAAGACTGTATGGATCCATTTGTTAAATAAATATTAAGTGTGAGATTTTCAAAAGAACCTAAGGGATTTTGGCTCCAAAATTCAACTGGATTTGAGCACCTAACTTCCTTAGGTAACATTGATAATCCTAGCCTAAATGTATATTTTCTCTTATTCAAATAGAGCTGCATGAATTTGTCTAATTTCACACCCCAGCCTCCATAGCATATGCACAATGAAGCATTTAATGTAAAAATCAACAGGTGCTGTTTTAGAAAAACAGCTAGAGGAGGTGGGTATTGCTCCCAAGTTACACATATTTCTGTGTTCCGTTCCTGCACTTATGTTTACTGGGCCTTAATATTTCCTGGCACTTCACAACATTTCTTTGGTAGGTAAATATCATTTGACGCGTACTTCACAAATGGGGAAAGCGAGGCTCAGAGCATTTCAGTTCAATGACAATGAAAATATCCAGCAAGTCAGGGTCAGAAGCAGGTCAACAAATATGCAGAGAATATTTTATTTTAAAGCTGCCCAAGGGGGTTTCAAATTGCTCTGACTTCTCTGAACAACACATGCAAATGCAGTTACTTTTGGTGCAATCATAGGCCACTGTTTCTTGGGGCAGTGTAGATTTGCAGGGGATGGATAGGTGGTAAACAGAAAATGTGACATACTGGCGGTAGGTTTCAGAGTAGCAGCCGTGTTAGTCTGAATTCGCAAAAAGAAAAGGAGGACTTGTGGCACCTTAGAGACTAACTAATAAACTTGTTACACTAATAAATTTGTTAGTCTCTAAGGTGCCACAAGTCCTCCTGTTCTTTATATGGCGGCAAGCATGTTGCCATGATAATATGCCTTAGTTGTATCCTGTATGCCTTGTGGTATGTGCCATTCAGTGTACAGGTTTACATTATCGATTGTGGGGCAATGGTCTGACATATGTTTGACGCTGGCTGAGCATGTAGGCTGCCAAGATGGATCTGATCTCTGTTCCTTTTGTTGTGCTCCCTGACACTGTGCATAACTATAAATGACATTTTCTAAATCACTATCACGTAGACCGGATGAGAAAATAGAAAAATGTTTCACAATTTTTTAAAAATTTCATTTCTATTTTTGGTCAAAAATTTCAACCTAGCTTTCACATCAGTGGGTAAAATTCATCCTTGTGCTTCTGTCCCAAGTCCCAGTTAAGTCCTCTTTTGAAGGTTTACATGAAACTTACAAGGTGCAAAGGCCTCCTGCTGGCCCCTCTGAACCGGGTGGTATTTTATCCAGTATCAAACAGAACACTTTCTCAGAGCTGCCAGGCATGACAGCTATACCAGGAAAACTATTTGGCATTATATACAGCAGTTACACCGCACAACAGAAGTTTCTATACCTGATTCCATTTTCACATAAGCCAGTTTACAGCTCCAATTCCATTTACTTAAAAATTAAATGTCTGATGCTCTCCTTCCTTTATGCTAATGGTACCCCAGAATTTGATAGTACTGAAGTAAGCAATTTTGTACGTTCAGACACTGCCAGCTGAAAAACAAATATCACATAGCTAGGAAAATCTTAGGCCCTGAGAGGCAAAGTCAGATGACTGCATGTTTGCAGTTTTGTTATTGGAATGGGAGACTGGGACAATAAGTGAAGGTTCCACATAAGTAGAAAGAATGTTTGGACAACAACCTTGGTTTTAGGTGCCTCTAAGGTGTCAGTTTTATTGTTGCTACAACTAGAAATGCTTTGCTGATAAGGAGAATAATAAATTGTTACTGGCTGTTGCTAGGGAAATTGTTAGCCAATAGGTTAGATAGTAAAAGGCTATTATGAGTTATGTGCTTTGATTGGAGAAAATTTATAAAAAGTTTAGTGAGAAAGTGTGCTTGGAAGCAGTCTGAGGGAGCTTTCCGCTAGGCATGGATTTGACATGTAATTTCCCCAGCTGTTAGATAGAAGGCAGGGCCCGCTACCTGCAGAAGTCTGGCTGCTGATTCCTCTAAACCATATCAGACATTTTAGGTAACTATAAATGTTTGGAATGCGCTGAACCTACTGCTACAGCATATGTGTGGGTGTGGGTGTGCTTGAGACCTAATAAAAAGTAGTTTTCGGTAAAAGCACTTTTGCTTGTGCCAATTGTATATCAGATGGATGAGCGGTGCCCCCATTGATTTATTCCTTACACTGCCTGGAGAGAAACAGTGAAGTTACCACTGCTTTGGGTTCTGAAAACCCTGGGTAAGAATGGAACGTAGCAAAACCTTGTAAGCAACAGAACAGGGTTGTGAAAGATGGAGTAACAGTTCCCCAACACAAGCAACACAGCTCCGTGGGAATAAATGGAGTGCTCCCTGCAGTTGCAACATGGGGTCACTGTGGGTCAGGACAGAGTGTGCAAGATTTGAAGGGGACAGAGACAGGAACAACGACCCTCCACAGCATGGTCCTCTGGGTTCCTAATGGGAAAACAGAGTGGGAGTTAATGCTGCTCCAAACCATATTAACTCCCCTTCTGCATGTGCTAGCTCCTTCCAGAAGGGATCGGGTGTAGGTACGAGAGGTCACCCAATGATAGCATGGATTTTAAAGCCAAGAAAGAATTACTTAAAGGAAAGCTCCCTGTAAAGATATATCTTGATCCACAAGGATAGACCTTGGTTCACCGCGAGTTCCACAGGGTTTTTAGGCTGCAACAGCTGTTCCTTCCAAGTTTGATTGTATTCCCCTTTTGGAGAGGAAGCAGAGGAAAATCTGTGAAAGGAACTTAGTGGAGTTCCGAGTTACATCAGCGGAGTAAGCACTGGGGAGGGAGAAGAGCTATTTGAGTTAAAGGACAATGTTGGCATAAGAACAAATGGGGATAAACTGATTATGAATAAAACTAGTCTGGAAATTAGAAGACAGTTTCTAAGCATCAGAGGGGGAAGGTTATAGAACAGCCTCCCTAAGGCATAGTGGAGGCACAACCTAGCTAGTTTAAGATGGACCTTGTAGCCTGATCTATAGATTATGTATTAATTATATTGATTACGTAAGAATTCCCAGTTATCACTTTGAGGGTTGAAAGGTTCTTGTCCCAAGATCAGGACCAGTATTATTAAAATGACTAGATATTTAGGAACACCAATGTGCACGGTTATGACGCTCACACTATAGGAACTCTTCTCTATTTACAATAATTTATTAATATATTTAGCAAAGTAACAAACACTCCCATCAATAAGGTAAATAGAAATAATACAGAAGTACATCTAAACATCCATACTCACACCGTCCCTTGCAGAACAACATGAAATGTTAGCCATTTTCTTCCTCATCACCATCAACTTCGTCCTCTTCATCAGTGGCCATCATTCTGGCACCTCCCAAGGGTTACATCCCTCTCTCCTACTGCCCACGGGCTGGGATGTAACTTTTATAATGTGTTACAGTGATGCCACTATATGCAATGCATATTCAATAGGGATTCCTCCCCTCTTCCTTATTTGTATTTCCTCACCCTATTAATGTTGGAGTGTCCTTCTCCTATAGGTTAGTATATCAATGATCTCAACTTATTATCATATACATCAGTTCATTGTCATAACACTATTGTGGTTGGATGTTCTTCCCAAAACTTTTCAAAAGCTGGAGTTAGTTCATGTTTCTGTGGTTGGCTGATGTCATTATGGGAAAAATTCCCCATTACACTATATTTCCAGTTCCCCAAAACTTAGCGGTTACCATTGGGCCATTTATGTGCTCCAAAGTTCATAGGCCTCAAGCCTCAGGCTAACTGCTGAAGCCAATGTCTTACAGGATACAGGTTGTAGGTTCCTTGCATTGTTGATGACTATAATAAAGGCAGAATATAACGAAGGCAAGCTAGCCCTATGGGCTACAAGTTTGATAAATATATGAATGGGATGATATGATGGGGTTGCCTGAGATAGCCAGGGACTGGGTTCATAACCCAGGAAGTCCCTTCCAGTCCAATGTCCTACGTTCCTAGTTATTTTATATCTATATTGCAGTAGCTCCCAGAAGGCCCCAGTCAGGAATCAGGGCCCCATTATGTTAAACAGTGTACACACCTTTTACAAAACAGCTCAGGCCTCAAAGAGCTTGTGATCTAATTAATTTGAGTGGTTTTGTTCCTCTCCTGTGGGCTTTTATCACTCCTTAGAAAAGCAGAGTTACCAAAAAATGAACGTGTTATTTCAGAAACAAAAAAGAAAAAGTAACAAACAAATTCAGCACCACTTCCCAGAGTGTAATTCTGCCCCAAGATATCAAGACATTGTCACACTGTGTTAATACATTTAATATGCAGTACAACAAGTATTTGATAGATATTTAGTTAGCGGTTGATTTTTTTGCATTGAAAACATCAGGGTGTTAGAGTTAAATCCTCAAAGCCTTTTCCTTGTCAGAGAAACCCATTGTGTCTATCACAGACTTGCCAAAGCAGATGGTATGTTATTTAGGCCGAGACTGCCCTCGAGCAGTGCAAGACGCCAAAAGCATTGGTGTCAGTTAATCTAAATAGTTTTCTGGTTGATGAATGTCAAGATGTCAATAGGGTCAATTTATATTAGTGATCAGAAAGGCTGACTGTGATTTTTTTTATTCTTTTAATATACAGAACACCAATATTGTTTGGTCAAAGATTCCATCACTGGGGAGATAAAGTGCTTCCAACTTCTCAGGAAGATAGCTGATTGATAGTTTTAAATCCTGTAAAGAATGAAATGTATGCTCCAACACGGCCAGTGTAGCAGAGACAAGACAGCACTTCAACATCTTGTTCTGTGCCTCAGGGGACCCAGTTACATGGGTCTATGGGAAGGGAAGGGCAGGGCTCGAGATGTGGAAACATATTACAGCAAATGAGAAATTTAGCCTTTGGGGAAAAGAGCATTGTTAGCATGGTCTGGTTGTGCCCTTTTTATTGGGAAGCCCATGGGATAAAGGAGAAGACTGACACTTATCTACCTTTGGATTACAAAGGAAACTAGTTAAGTACACAAAAAAAGATGTGGGGTAGGCAACAGAGGATGATAGCAATTGTTGGGAATGCTCCTCAGCCAAACAAAACCAGTATAGATATAGGTTTCAGAGTAGCAGCCGTGTTAGTCTGTATTCGCAAAAAGAAAAGGAGTACTTGTGGCACCTTAGAGACTAACAAATTTATTAGAGCATAAGCTTTCGTGAGCTACAGCTCACTTCATCGGATGCATTTGGTGGAAAAAACAGAGGAGAGATTTATATACATTTCCAGGTTTATGGATCTTGGGTAGCAGATAGAATACCCCTTCAATCTCTCTAGTCACTCGATCACAGACCTAAGAGTGGCTATACTTCAACCAAAAGCTTCAAAAACAGACTCCAAGGAGAGACTGCTGAATTGGAATTAATTTGCAAACTGGATACAATTAACTTAGGCTTGAATAGAGACTGGGAATGGATGAGTCATTACACAAAGTAAAACTATTTCCCCATGGTATTTCTCCCTCCCACCCCACCCCCCACTGTTCCTCTGATATTCTTGTTAACTGCTGGAATTAGCCTACCTTGCTTGTCACCATGAAAGGTTTTCCTCCTTTCCCCTCCTTGCTGCTGGTGATGGCTTATCTTAAGTGATCAGTCTCCTTACAGTGTGTATGATAAACCCATTGTTTCATGTTCTCTGTGTGTGTGTATATAAATCTCTCCTCTGTTTTTTCCACCAAATGCATCCGATGAAGTGAGCTGTAGCTCACGAAAGCTTATGCTCTAATAAATTTGTTAGTCTCTCAGGTGCCACAAGTATAGATATAGAGCAGGAAGCAATAGACAGGGTATGGTACAGGACTTTAAAGAGTGTGATATTTGCATTAAAAGAACATACTTATGCAGCATCCTGATTAGCATTAGCTGAATTTGTAAGACTAAATGCAGTCCTATTCTCAAAAATATTATATAAAATGCAACATTGATATTCAGCAACACCAACAAACATTCAAAGAGATACCCACCTGCCAGTATGTGACCAAGGCCACCCCAAGAGTCATTGTTGCCCTACAGGAATGTAACATTCTCTTATCCACCTCCCTTCTAATTCCCCATTGCTCCCCATTCTTCTCCTTCAGCTACCCCAGTAAGTTCCCTACTTGTGTTGTTTCCTTCCCCAGATGGGTGGTTTTTTTCTCTTCAGCTATTTGAAAACCTGACCATAGAACCTTTAACATAAGCAGTGGTGTAGAAGCAAAGGAGGTAACGTGGCGACAAACATGAAATCTTCACGGATGTGTGAGAGACACAGAGGACTCCACACTGCACACTGTTGAGCAGAAACAGATACTTTGTGAGCAAATACTCCACAGCTGGAGAACAGACAACTGGGACTGGCCTATTGGAGCCTAATCCAAAGCCCACTGAAGTGAATGGGTAAACTCCCAATGACCTGAGAGGGCTTTGGATCAGGCCTTTGGTAATTATGCTGGCATCCCCTGAGATGTGGCACTTTAGCACACACCTGCTTAGCCTATGCCTCAGGTCTCCCTGTATATGCCTTACTAAAATTGCTACAGAATCATCCCTAATATCTTTTTACCTAAATGACGAATGATGGATTAAACCATTGATTCACCTCAAAATGTGTGAGGATACACAGCAACCTGCCAATCCGTGCATATTTTGCAATTATTGAATTTCCCAGGCATTGCTAATGTGGTTTGGCCTAGTGTGATGGGATTTACAAACAACACAGTAAGGCAGAGGCGAGGGAAGAGTTGGAGCAGTACTAGGCCCAGAAAGCTCCACCTCTCAGGCACTTCCGAGGATGCTCCTGGACAAAGGATGAGCATAAAAAGAGCTCCAGGAGCCCAGGGAGGTGAGAAGGCATTTTCTGGAGGAGCACTATCCTGCAACAGTAGGAAAAGAAACCCTTAACAAGGATGGCTTCCCCCCCCCTTTTAGATGTTACCCATGAGATAGGGAGAACCACACACAGGGTCACCAGACAGCCACGACTCAAACTGAAAACAAACCTTCCCATACTATATCACATTCTCAGGGCCCTGAGCCAGGACCCAGTGGAGTGGGAAGGCCTGGTCCCCATACCCACCCCAGACTCCCTTATGCCTCGCCCTAGAATGGGAAGGACAAGGGATTAATGGTAAGGAAGCCAGCCTAGCTGAACCCTATCCAAGGGGTTTAGGAAACATTTCAGAGACTGGAGTCGTAGTCCCTGACCACTGGGTCTGCTGACTGAACAAATGACCCTGCTATACTAAGTTTTACAAAAGATCCACCCAATTTATGCCTCCTAAACTGCTCATTACGAGCATGCCCGCCTACTGTTGTTGCATCACCTCATAGTCCCTTGTTATTTCCCCTCTTTTCATGAGCCTTATAGTGGAAAGACGATCTCTTGCTTAAATACCATTAAAGCTACAAGTTTAAACAAACAAATACAGCACAATAAGGGGAGACAAAGGAAGGACTCCTTGCTTCACCCAACAGTTGTTGAATGAAAAAATCAAAGGGATAAAATAAGAGTAAAAATGCAATCAACAAAAGCCTCTCTCCTTTCCTCTTTAAACCAGATAGCAACAACAGATATTAGCAACTGTCCATGAAACCTGAGGTATTCCAAATGTCAGCTACTCTCCACACACACATCATGGAGAACTTAAATTAATACTCTTTCATCACTTCACCATTAAAAATGAGACTTTAAAACAAACTGAGCTGAACAACAAATCCAAACATGCCTTCGGGAACAGACAGATATTTAGGTTTTGTTGTTCATGGAGGTTTTTTAACTTCCCATGTCTCTGGTCACATCACTGATGGATCAACAGAGTAAAATTACTAACTAAATTATATTTGTGGAATAATAAATTAATTAGTAAGAGCAGAAATGTCCCAATAGTCACCTTCTGCAGTGCTATCACTGAAGCTCCTTTATGGGATTGTTTTTTTTGTTTGATAAGTATATGAAACTACTCAGATCAGGGACAGGCACAGCAGAGATAAAATACAGTAGGTAAAGGATACCAATCTCTCAGCAATGGGATAATGAGGTGAAGGGGTCAGTCTGCATTAGCTCTAGGTTGGTTACACTGGCTGCCGATCAAATTCTGCAGTAGCTTCAGGGTAGGCTCCTGGTCCAAAAAGCATTTCAAAATCTTTATACTGTGTCCTGAAGATTATAAATTTAAAAATACAGGCCAAGATATTTTTAAACAGGCTCCTGTATCCATATTTAGCCAGCTAAATATGTGGCCTGATTTTAAGAGTGCTGAGCAGCCAGCAGTTTCCATTGATTATCTTGGCCAAAGAAAACTAAACTTAGACCCATTTTTCAAAGGTGTTGTGTAGTACTATAAGCCTATTCCTTTCTTAGCTTGGAATTAATTTGCAAACTGGATACAATTAACTTAGGCTTGAATAAAGACTGGGAGTGGATGTGTCATTACACAAAGTAAAACTATTTCCCCATGTTTATTTCCCCCACTACTGTTCCTCACACATTCTTGTCAACTGCTGGAAAGGGCCCACCTTGATTATCACCACAAAAGTTTCCTCCCCATACCCGCTCTCCTGCTGGTAATAGCTCATCTTACCTGATCACTCTTGTTACAGTGTGTATGGTATCACCCATTGTTTCATGTTCTCTGTGTATAAAAAATCTCCCCACTGAATTTTCCACTGCATGCATCCGATGAAGTGAGCTGTAGCTCACAAAAGCTTATGCTCTAATAAATGTGTTAATCTCTAAGGTGCCACAAGAACTCCTTTTCTTTTTGTGGATACAGACTAACACAGCTGCTATCTGAAACCTTTCTTAGCTTGATTTCACTTGTGCTGGATTTCCAGTTTCTGAAGGATATCTGATTAGTTCAAATAATCTCTTGATTCTTACCATTTAACCATGTTTTTCTTTTTTTGCCTTTATTTGTTTAGATCAATGGGTGCCTTCTGCAAGTATTACAGTGGCCAAGATTTTCAAAAAGTAGGTGCCTAAAGTTAGAAGTCTAAATAAGGATTTATTAGCCTAAATAAGAGTCCAGATTTTCAAAGTACTACAATCCCAGCAGTTCCCATTGACATTCAATGGGACTGGCTGAGAGCTTAGCAAGTTTGAAAATCAGGTCATTTAGGTGCCTCAATATGGACATACAGGCTTCATTTCAGGCACTCATTTATGTAAATTTTGGGTTAGCAACTTTGCTTATGTAGCCTCCAGGCTGAGCCTAAAGATTTAAAATTCATTGGTTGACATCAGAATCTTTCTGACAATGGACCACATTTTCAGATGTTCTCCACTAAGAATTGGAGCCAGATTTTCAAACCAGCCCAACACCCACATCACTGTGTTGAACATATTTTAGGGAATCCAGCCAGCCCCATTTGGGGGAATTGGGCTCTTGTGAAAAATATGGCCTGAGCTTCCCAATATGTTTTTTTTTAACAGCTGCTTCTAAAGATTAGTGTCACTGCACTAGTTTTTGGTATAATCCCTCCCTTGAGAATGTTAGACTTCATGATATTGTGGTCACAGTTACTGCTACTTTAGTGGCTCAGGTTTCAGAGTAGCAGCCGTGTTAGTCTGTATGTGCAAAAAGAAAAGGAGTACTTGTGCCACCTTAGAGACTAACAAATTTATTAGAGCATAAGCTTTCGTGAGCTACAGCTCACCTCATCGGCATTTGGTGGAAAAAACAGAGGAGAGATTTATATACACACACAGAGAACATGAAACAATGGGTTTATCATACACACTGTAAGGAGAGTGATCACTTAAGATAAGCCATCACCAGCAGCAGGGGGGGGAAAGGAGGAAAACCTTTCATGGTGACAAGCAAGGTAGGCTAATTCCAGCAGTTAACAAGAATATCAGAGGAACAGTGGGGGGTGGGGTGGGGGGGAGAAATACCATGGGGAAATAGTTTTACTTTGTGTAATGACTCATCCATTCCCAGTCTCTATTCAAGCCTAAGTTAATTGTATCCAGTTTGCAAATTAATTCCAATTCAGCAGTCTCTCCTTGGAGTCTGTTTTTGAAGCTTTTTTGTTGAAGGATAGCCACTCTTAGGTCTGTGATCGAGTGACCAGAGAGATTGAAGTGTTCTCCAACTGGTTTTTGAATGTTATAATTCTTGACGTCTGATTTGTGTCCATTCATTCTTTTACGTAGAGACTGTCCAGTTTGGCCAATGTACATGGCAGAGGGGCATTGCTGGCACATGATGGCATATATCACATTGGTAGATGCGCAGGTGAACGAGCCTCTGATAGTGTGGCTGATGTGATTAGGCCCTATGATGGTATCCCCTGAATAGATATGTGGACAGAGTTGGCAACGGGCTTTGTTGCAAGGATAGGTTCCTGGGTTAGTGGTTCTGTTGTGTGGTGTGTGGTTGCTGGAGAGTATTTGCTTCAGATTGGGGGGCTGTCTGTAAGCAAGGACTGGCCTGTCTCCCAAGATCTGTGAGAGTGATGGGTCGTCCTTCAGGATAGGTTGTAGATCCTTCCCGTAACCCACCCAGCAATATTGTTAATCTATCCAACTATACTCTTAGCCCAGCAGAAGAATCTGTCCCATCTCGGGGCCTCTCCTTTTGCCCCTCCACCCCCACGAACATGATACAGTTCTGTGGTGACCTAGAATCCTATTTTCGACGTCTCAGACTCAAGGAATATTTCCAACACACCTCTGACCAACATATTAACCCACAGACACCTTCCTGCCAACACTACAAAAAGAAGGATTCTGGGTGGACTCCTCCTGAAGGTCGAAACAGCAGCCTGGATTTCTACATAGAGTGCTTCCGCCGAAGTGCACGAGCTGAAATTGTGGAAAAGCAGCATCGCTTACCCCATAACCTCAGCCATGCAGAACACAGTGCCATCCACAGCCTCAGAAACAACTCTGACATCATAATCAAAAAGGCTGACAGAGGAGGTGCTGTCGTCATCATGAATAGGTCGGAGTATGAACAAGAGGCTACTAGGCAGCTCTCCAACACCACTTTCTACAAGCCATTACCCTCTGATCCCACGGAGAGTTACCAAAAGAAACTACAGCATTTGATCAAGAAACTCCCTGAAAAAGCACAAGAACAAATCCGCACAGACACACCCCTAGAACTCCGACCTGGGGTATTCTATCTGCTACCCAAGATCCATAAACCTGGAAATCCTGGACGCCCCATCATCTCAGGCATTGGCACCCTGACAGCAGGATTGTCTGGCTATGTAGACTCCCTCCTCAGGCCCTTCGTTACCAGCACTCCCAGCTATCTTCGAGACACCACTGACTTCCCGAGGAAACTACAGTCCATTGGTGATCTTCCTAAAAACACCATCCTGGCCACTATGGATGTAGAAGCCCTCTACACCAACATTCCACACAAAGATGGACTACAAGCCGTCAGGAACAGTATCCCCGATACTGTCACGGCTAACCTGGTGGCTGAATTTTGTGACTTTGTCCTCACCCATAACTATTTCACATTTGGTGACAATGTATACCTTCAAATCAGCGGCACTGCGATGGGTACCTGCATGGCCCCACAGTATGCCAACATTTTTATGGCTGACTTAGAACAACGCTTCCTCAGCTCTCGTCCCCTAATGCCCCTACTTTACTTGCGCTACATTGATGACATCTTCATCATCTGGACCCATGGAAAAGAAGCTCTTGAGGAATTCCACCATGATTTCAACAATTTCCATCCCACCATCAACCTCAGCCTGGACCAGTCCACACAAGAGATCCACTTCCTGGACACTACGGTGCTAATAAGCGATGGTCACATAAACACCACCCTGTATCGGAAACCTACTGACCGCTATTCCTACCTACATGCCTCTAGCTTTCATTCAGATCATACCACTCTATCCATTGTCTACAGCCAAGCGCTACGATATAACCGCATTTGCTCCAACCCCTCAGACAGAGACAAACACCTACAAGATCTCTATCATGCATTCCTACAACTACAATACCGACCTGCTGAAGTGAAGAAACAGATTGACAGAGCCAGAAGAGTACCCAGAAGTCACCTACTACAGGACAGGCCAACAAAGAAAATAACAGAACGCCACTAGCCATCACCTTCAGCCCCCAACTAAAACCTCTCCAACGCATCATCAAGGATCTACAACCTATCCTGAAGGACGACCCATCACTCTCACAGATCTTGGGAGACAGGCCAGCCCTTGCTTACAGACAGCCCCCCAATCTGAAGCAAATACTCACCAGCAACCACACACCACACAACAGAACCACTAACCCAGGAACCTATCCTTGCAACAAAGCCCGTTGCCAACTCTGTCCACATATCTATTCAGGGGATACCATCATAGGGCCTAATCACATCAGCCACACTATCAGAGGCTCCTTCACCTGCGCATCTACCAATGTGATATATGCCATCATGTGCCAGCAATGCCCCTCTGCCATGTACATTGGCCAAACTGGACAATCTCTACGTAAAAGAATGAATGGACACAAATCAGACATCAAGAATTATAACATTCAAAAACCAGTTGGAGAACACTTCAATCTCTCTGGTTACTCGATCACAGACCTAAGAGTGGCTATCCTTCAACAAAAAAGCTTCAAAAACAGACTCCAAGGAGAGACTGCTGAATTGGAATTAATTTGCAAACTGGATACAATTAACTTAGGCTTGAATAGAGACTGGGAATGGATGAGTCATTACACAAAGTAAAACTATTTCCCCATGGTATTTCTCCCCCCCATGCCACCCCCCACTGTTCCTCTGATATTCTTGTTAACTGCTGGAATTAGCCTACCTTGCTTGTCACCATGAAAGGTTTTCCTCCTTTCCCCCCCCTGCTGCTGGTGATGGCTTATCTTAAGTGATCACTCTCCTTACAGCGTGTATGATAAACCCATTGTTTCATGTTCTCTGTGTGTGTTTATATAAATCTCTCCTCTGTTTTTTCCACCAAATGCATCTGATGAAGTGAGCTGTAGCTCACGATAATAATAAATTTGTTAGTCTCTAAGGTGCCACAAGTACTCCTTTTCTTTTAGTGGCTCAATTATAGATATTACTTGACCAACTCATGTATGTTATTCAGGACTCAGTTGAGATTAGCCTCTCTCTTTTGTGCTCTAGTGCTAGCTAGTATTCAACTGATTTTTGTTGTTCCATACATTTCAGAAATGTCTATTATGTCAAGGTCTTTTTCCGCTGCTAAGCTCAGTGAGGAGGACTTGGATCAGCGAAAGACTTCTTCTGGGAAGGTCTGTAATATAAGCATATATTTATCATTACATATATCTGTATCTTTAACTACCAGATACAAGAAAATACATTTATATTATAGAGCTCTGCAGAAGAGGTCTTTGGCTGATCTAAGTCCTTCTCAGTACCTGTTGGCTTTCCACCATACACCAATTTAGATAATCCCCCCACTCCTGCCCCCAAACTCATCAGTTGTCAGTGCCATCCATATGGCTCCATTTGGTTGAGGTGAAAACCATATATTCTGTATATGCTCTCATTTCTCCAGGAAGTTCTCCAGTTCCTAATAAATTCAAACCCCTCCTCTCTATGCCTCTTAAGGGCTATTCAAGGGTGAAGCAAGTAATTTTGCAGAGTTATTGCAGTTGTGATATACCCCATTTACTACAGCATACTAGTTATAAAATCTAGTATTTGGTATCATAAATGCTAACAGCTTGAAGAGTCTATGGCAACATTCTCAAATGAAGTACAGGTTTGGAGAGCTAAATATCATTGATTTATTCCTATTTATTGAATGGGCTATAATTTAGAGAGAAAAGAACAGCTTCTCCATGGCTCTGCACCTTGTACAGTCATTTACACCAGTGCATGAGTGCAAAGTAGGTGAAAAACATTACTAAAGCAGAGCAGTTCCTAAACATTAATAAAGCAGAGATTTATATCCTCTTTGAGCAGGTGAGGATAACTGTACCATATGCAAGGTAACAGAGAATCCAGCCTAGAGGGAGGGATATGGATACAGGAGAAAAAAGGCAGAACATCCTGTATTAGGTGCTAGGAGCAATGGTCTCTATTATACATTTGTGACATTCCAGGGTTCAACCCAGACCAGTGTGGGGCTGGGTCACCCCTGCCCTGCAACCTTAGGTGCCTCACAATTAATTGTTGCAGTAGTTCCCACCTGAGCTGCTCACAAACAGCTTTCCAGGAGGTAAGCCCTACCCTCAGTGTCTGTGTGTAACTGCAACCTGCTAAACATGTGTGTTACACTCTGGCTTTTCCTAGCTTGGGTTACTTCTGCAGGGTGACCTCAACACACTCCCAGTCCTGGATTTCCTCCAAAAATGTATATTCTGTACTTCCCAGCCCTCCCCTGAACAGTCCGGAGATATAAGGTCCATTGTCCCTTTTAGGAGCACAATACACAACAACTTGCCGCTTGAAATGGAGTAACCCAGACAATTTAACTTAAACACACTGGATTAGTTTCAATTAAAGAAGAAAACCTGTTTACTTAGCTACAAAGAGAGATTTTAAGTGAGTACAAGTAATGAGTCATAAACTTTATAAATGGTTACAAGAAAAATAAAAAATAAAATACTTCCTAGGACCTAACTTAAACTATACTTGATTCAAAGTAAAGTTCTTACACATTCCTCTAGCAGTATTACTAACCAAACTTTTCAGGTCAGGCCCACCACCACCTCAAGTCCAGCAGGTGTTTCTTTTGTTTTCTTAGGTACTAAGAGGACGATGGACAGGAAGAGAGATACTGTGGGGTCTTTACCCCCTTTTATAGTTCAACCCCCCCTCATAAAGCTCTATCCAGCTGAGCAGGAGGAGGTATAGGGTCTAGTGAGGAAAGATGCTTCCTGATGGTTTATTTCAACTGTGTATGGTGAGATGCAGATTTTCTTTGTTTCCTTTCCTTTCCCTCTCACTGTCAGAGGACTCTGTTTACTGCTTATATGAAAATTGAGGTAACCGCAGATCCCTTTAAGACCTGCTTGACCAGTTGTCCCTAACTGGGGCTACATGAGGTCCCTTTAACACCATACAGGGGTATTTCATAACTTTTCACACAATGTTGCTACATACATTTCACCATGATAATATTGTGAGTTATTAGTTTTCAAATGATTCATCAAAAGGCATATTTTGTACAAAGATTATTACAATAGTCTATAGGGTGTAATTACCGGGGTGCATTCAGTCACAACCTTACGCTAGCATTCAAATGAGAAGTGGAAAATACCTATTAGGTCACTTTGTCCATGCTAGTTTGGCTCTAGTAGATTTGCTTAGAATGCTCATAGGCTTCGTAACAGTAATTCACAAACCAAAAGCCGTAAAGATGGGAGCTCAATGATGTTTGACTTTTTCTATACCTGGCACGTGGCTAAAACAGTTTGTTTTGGGGGATGTTTGTTTCATGATGAGTAGAGATAGTTCCTTGAAAGTCCCACATCTTTTAGATAAAGCCAATT
The DNA here is from genome assembly GCF_009764565.3 of Dermochelys coriacea. Taxonomy (NCBI): domain Eukaryota; kingdom Metazoa; phylum Chordata; order Testudines; family Dermochelyidae; genus Dermochelys; species Dermochelys coriacea. The sequence continues at coordinate 119,641,309 of NC_050072.1, forward strand.
AGACATTCTCCCCCCAACTCCCACACACACTTTGGTAAGGAATCAATATTGTATTAACAGGTTTCAGAGTAGCAGCCGTGTTAGTCTGTATTCGCAAAAAGAAAAGGAGTACTTGTGGCACCTTAGAGACTAACAAATTTATTAGAGCATAAGCTTTCGTGAGAGTGAGCTGTAGCTCACGAAAGCTTATGCTCTAATAAATTTGTTAGTCTCTAAGGTGCCACAAGTACTCCTTTTCTTTTTGCGAATATTGTATTAAATCCTCGTGTGTGCTACTTGTGCAAAGTGAGCTACCTGTCCCTGTGTAACACTCAATGCTAGTACCTAGGGGAGATATTCTGCAGATTTTTTTCAGGAGGGAGGGCGCACCTCGCTATAGAAAGCAATTTTGCTGCTGTTTATGTCACTCTTCTGGGATATTTCAGCAATAGCAGTTCAGATTGTCTTCACTGAATCTGAGGAATGATTTAGCACAAGTTCTGGGATTAGCGAGAGTTTGTTCAAGCTAATGGGAAGAAAGATCGGTGAGAGTATTTATCTGGACTCCCAGATAAACTTTGCCCAACTATCCTCACAAATGCAATGTAGCCCCCAACAATTACATCATTGCCATCAAGGGCACAAAAAGGAAAGTAGTAATCATTTCCTTAGGGAGCCTTTCATTCCTGTTTCGCATTGTCATTTCAGGTCAGGGACATTATTACAGACATCATCTTCAGAGACTTTGTCAGAAATAAAGCAGCAGGGCATGAAAAGTATCTATTTGATGTCATGGGATAAATCAATAAAAAGGCAAAATATCACAGCTCTACAAACATAGTTCTACCATAGCCCTATCTATTATCTAGATTTATGAATGTTTCATGGCATCTTTGAAAAGTCCAGGGCACTTTTTCCTAATCCACAATATTGTTCAGTTGCAGTTTTATTATTGCTTTCTCCCAGAGAATGTGCATTATGTAGTAGCGGGGTGTGGGGGGGAATAAACTATTTAGCTGTTATATTTTGTGGGTGAAATGATATCTTGACAGGCAGAGAAAATAAAAAGACCTGAGACCGAGGACATTAAAATGGCTCTTTGGAGATACTTGATGTTGCTGAGTTGTCTAGTATTGAAATGACGGATTTCCTTATGATGGTGTCCGAAGTGACAGTCAATAACTGGATTGTCAGTCAGAATGGAATGGTATTTGCAGTAATTAGTGGGCATGATTTTCCTCTCACCTACACTGGTTCAAATCAGAAGCAAGTCCTATGAAGAGTATGGAGCAGATTCTCTCCTGTGCTAGAGCTCTGCTCTGTGCAAAAGGGGAGGGTTGTCAATGAATTGGTTCTGGCCCTGGATCTCCTCTGGCCCCATTGATGCTTGGCAGCTCTAATTTCCTCCAGTGGTTTAGGGCCCTTAGTAGACCCTGCACCAATGGAGATTGTGGTAGCGAGAAAAGCCACACCTCCTTTCTGTTCCAATCTACTCCCTACAATGGGTGGACTGCGGCAGGGCAGAGGTGTTGAGCTTGACTGCAGCAGAGATGCACCAGCAAGGAATTCCCCACCAACAGGGGGATTCTTTGTTGAGCCTTTGAGGTCAGATTACAATCTCTGCCCCACCGGTAACGCATCTTCAGAAACTTTTAAAGCATTGCTCCTCTCCATCCTATATGTTTTTTGCAGAGATAGAAGCTCCCTTTTTCTCTATCCTTCCACTAAGGAGGGTTTTAATCACCTTCAATCTCATTGGTGCATAATTTTGATCTCAGCCTAGTGCTCTGGGAAATTCTTGACTTTCACTGAAGTAGCAGTTTGTGGATACAATGAGTTTTTCTCATTGCAGTCAATGGAACTTGAAGTAATCTATCATTGTGAAGAATCAGACTTGGATCTTTCCACCTCTCCCTCCCCTCCTCTTTTCTAACATAAAAAAATGCATATATCAGCCTTGTAGGACTTAAATCAGAGGCTCCCAGCTTTGCAAGGAACTGTGCCAGTTTATTTAACTATGACACTGGACGTAACACCCATTGCCTATCATATGTGTATGCTCTGCCCCACGCTGGAGCTAACTTAGATTGATTTGAAGCTTAGCATTGGGGCAGTCCAAATCCAAGTGCAGGTTAAAGAGGTAGCAAGTAGTGGCAGTACCAAGAGCACAGGACAGGAATTTATTATCCAAAATCCTGAAGTACCAATACAATTGCCTTATAAACATGGGTCATATAGACACCCTACCCCTCCGCCCCCACCACACCAACCCTTAGAGACCTCTAACTTCCTATTAGGCTAATAAGTTATTGGGGTATGGGTAGCAGGTGCTTGGGGTGGACTTGTATGATAAACTACAAGGTCTAGCATCTTTGAAACACATGCTGAAATGAAACTTATTGAGGTTGCAGGCATCACTGGTGATTGCAGAGACCTTAATTCAGTGTGGGAGAACTGTCTGGAGCCAGACTACCTGAGAGCAGATGGAAATAATAAGAAACTCCACTGTACATTTAAAAGACATGATGAAATAGAAGATGAATGACAAGCTCACATGACGAAATTATCAGTGAAAGTTTCAGGACAAACTGATGCTATGCAATAAATAAATTTCTGAAACAAAATATACACTGGTAGGAATTATGCCATGCCAGACCAAACCAATGGTCTGTGTAATCCAGCATCCCAAGTGCTTACAGAAGGAAGTAACAGATGCTTGAGAAGAAGTTACAAGAAACCCAAGAGTGGATAGTAATTGAATAACCTGACCATAGGGGAGATTTCTTACCCAACCTCATCAGTTAGTGGTTTGCTTATGCCCTGAAACAAAAGGGCTCATTACCCTTTTACTATATTTGATCTCTTATCTAATGTACCAGAGGATGTTTTCATGATCTATATAACTGTATAATCCTTTATGGAATCTTACAACTCTCTTGATCTCAATGAATTCAAAAGAACTAAGTCCATTTTTAGGAAGAAATTGGCTTTGTTCGTTCACCTATGAATGTAAGGTACAGTGATTCTTTTTCTTCTGAGTAGTGGCAGAAAAGGAAACATACATTTTGAAAACACTTTCTTCAATAGTATCCAGGTTTACCATGCAGAAGTATATATGCACACTCATACCACTAGTGTTTCAAAAGATGTATTTGACCCTGCACAGATTTTTGTTTAATCCACCTAGAAGCTGTTAAAATTAATTTAACACAGTTAAGGAGGGAAAACAAAAATGCTGATGCTTCCAGCACACAAAATAGGATATGTAACATGAGATCACCTTGGCACAAAAAGTGAGCATATGCTAATAAAATGTGTGGATGTCACTAAGTTGGGAAGTATTGCCAATACAGAGGAGGGCCAAAATATCATACAAGAAGATTTGGACAACCTTGAAAACTGGAGTAACAGAAATGCGATGACATTTAATAATGCAAAGTGCAAGGGACTAACAAGAATTTTTGGGGCCGTATCAGTTGGAAATGACAGAGGAGGAGAAAGACCTGGGTGTTTTGGCTAGTCACAGGATGACTATGAGCCACCAGTGTGGTGCAGCTGTGAAAAAGGCCAATGCAGTCCTAGGATGAACCTGGTGAGGTATTTCGGTGGAGACAAGGAAGTGTTATTGCCATTATACAAGGCACTGGTGAGACCCTCATCTGGAATATTGTGTACAATTCTGGTCTCCCATGTTTAAGAAAGATTAATTCAAACTGGAACAGGTGCAGAGAAAGGCTACTAAAATGATGAAAGGAATGGACAACCTATTTTAAAAGAGGAGACTTAAGGAGTTTGGCTTGTTTAGCCTAACCAAACAGCCTAATGAGGGGAGATATGATTGCTCTCTACAAATACATCAGAGGAAAAAACACCAGGAAAGCAGAGGAGTTATTTAAGTTAAAGGTCAATGTTGACACAAGAACAAATGGATATACACCGGCCAAAAATAAGTTTAGGTTTTAAATTAGATGAAGGTTTCTAACCAGCAAAGGAATGAAGTTCCGCAACAGCCTTTCAAGGGGAGTAATGGGTGCAAAAATCCTTATTTGTGTTAAGACTGAGCTTGATACATATATGGTGGGAATGATATAATTGTCTGTGTTCCTAGTGTACTGTTTCTGGAGCCTCAGTGTTTCTGTACCGACATAGATTGTTGATTTATCAGACCTCAATGTTAATCATAAAGAAAGACCACAGGCTCTGAGGCAAAGGCTCTCCCAAATTTATTGTCAACATAGCAAGGACTTAGTTCCCCACACAACAGGTTACAAGTACACTAACACATGTATGTCCATAATGAGGTATTAACTCTCAAATCAACATAATGTTGTCCCCTAGGCCCACACAAAGCTACCCATCCTACTACTCTCCTTTTATACATTGATACAAACAAGTTACAAATTACATTCCAGATGTTATTAGTTCCCTACCTTGTACCTGATAGTCTGAACAAAACATCCTCATTCTTTATCCTGTCATTCCATCCTTATCTTATAAGGAGTCCTATACCATCCTCTTAGGAATGTATTTACGTGATTAGCTGTACCTAGTGCAACTGTCCTAACAAGGCCAACCCTGGTTCATATCCTACATTGGTTCATACTTTAAGCCATGCCTAGGGCTCCAGCCAGGCCTACAGCCCCTCCGCAACTGCTATTAACAAATATCTCCAACAGCTGGAGATGGGACGCTAGAGAGCTCTGGGTTACTATAGAGGATTCTTTCCCATGTGTCTGGCTGGTGGGCTTTGCACCATTTTCTTAGATTGTCAGCTCTATGGAGCAGGGATTGTCTTCATTTTCAGGTAGATTTTCCTCGCACAGTTCAGCCCTTCCCTCTGCCCCTGGTCAGATTGAGACTCCAGCCACAACAAGGGCTACTCGTCTGAGACTCCTCTCTGTGAGCAGGTGGGTGGGAAGGTGGTGGAAAGTGGAAGGAGCCTTGTCTTTGCTCTACCTACTGCAGCCAGAGTAGCTGGCCAGGCACACAGGGAAGTAACTTTTCCCCCAAGGAAAAAAAAGGTGAAGCAGAGAGGTTGTCTGAATCACAGTGCCTCCTAAGGCTACTCTTGGGATGGGGCAGATCTCATGCCACCTCTTGCTGAAGGCAGAGACTGAAGTCACAGTCTAACCTGTTATGTCTCATGCAGCACCAAGCTTGTTGTAAATGCTTAACAGACATCAGTGAAATGAACGAGTTAGATCAGGTCATTATGAGCTAGCCAAGGCTGTATGGCCATGCATTGCTGAGGAGTCACCATCTCCCTCCCAGCCTTTCACTGTTCTGGAAGGGAAGGAACCTGCAACAGATACACTTTGTGATGTACCAATGTAGCTGCACAACAAGGCGTATTGCCAAGGTGGAATAAGGGCTCCACCCACCCTCATCTCCCTGTCTGAGAGAGTATGTAGTGGCTCTAGGTAGCCAGCTAAACCCCATATCACTGGAAGCAGCTTATGCCCCTTACCCCTTTGCACTGGTGCAGAGGACATGCCACAATCTGGCACAATATTAGTAATCTTGCAATTGTTCTAATAATGTTGCAAAGCATTGGTTTCATCCAGTGGTTTTCAACCTGTGGTCCAGAGACCCCTGGGGTTCTGCAAACAATGTCCAAGATTTCCAAAAGGGTCTGTACCTCCATTCAAAATTTTTTAGGTTCCAAATATGAAACAAAGTTTAATCAATGGTTTCATCAATGACCTGCTCTGTTAACATTTAAGGTAAAACAAACTCAAATCATGTAATTCCACTTCTCATGTCACATTATTTTCTGAATTTTTGTCCCTTTGTCTATGAAAACTAACTACAGGTGAAGTAGAAGTCTTTCAGAATTTACAATAGTGACTACAGATAATAATTCCATATGTGAGTAATGGCAGTCTCTGGCCATTTTAAACCTTTCACAAATCTTCTGTCTGTCTGTCTGTCTATCTATACAAGTGTGATGCTCCCCAGGGGTAGCATGATTGTGAGGCACCTCACCACCATCTGCCTTTACCATGAGGAAGCTTCATGGATCAGCTCCCTACTACCACCAGCCTCTGTCAGCAGAAGCAGTGTCTTCCAGGCCTCCAAAGGCCTTGCTCTCTCTGTACAGGTAGTGACAGACACACATCAACCCTGCATTCCCTACAGCATCTAGCCCCTTATCCACTGAACACTCACAGAATTTCCAGGCCAGCTGTTCCCACCAGAACAGGACACACCGGACTGAAAGGTTTAGCTCAGGTCCAGCACTTTGCTTAACATTTCAGCATTTAGAAATCTTTATAGTGAAAACAAAAATAAGTTTATCAAAGAACAGAGATTCAAGTGATGGTGAGTAGGAATACTGGAAGCAAATGGTTACATACACAACAAAATCACAGCGCACTTCCTAGACACTACACTTAACTAAAAAGTTATCCTCTTGTTGAAAGAAGCTTAACTCACCCAAATTTTTCTCCAGCGATTTTAACAAAGCTTGGCTGAGATCCAACTTTCTAAAGGAAATTCGTTGTTCGTTTACTTCCTAGGTGAGGGATCCCAGAGTCTTCTTTGCCCCCCAAATACAATAAAGCAAACCACTGAAGTGCATCTCAATATAGGGTTCTTCTCCCATATCCCCTGCTTTTTTTGTCTTCCTGTTAGTTTCTTTCGGAAGTTTTCACAATCTTAATTTGCATTCAGTTCAGACTGGTGATAAGACACCCACTGAAAACAATACGAAAAGGAGTACTTGTGGCACCTTAGAGACTAACAAATTTATTAGAGCATAAGCTTTCGTGAGCTACAGCTCACTTCATCGGATGCATTTGGTGGAAAAAACAGAGGAGAGATTTATATACACACACACAGAGAACATGAAACAATGGGTTTATCATACACACTGTAAGGAGAGTGATCACTTAAGATAAGCCATCACCCACAGCAGGGGGGGGAAAGGAGGAAAACCTTCCATGGTGACAAGCAGGTAGGCTAATTCCAGCAGTTAACAAGAATATCAGAGGAACAGTGGGGGGTGGGGTGGGGGGGAGAAATACCATGGGGAAATAGTTTTACTTTGTGTAATGTCTCATCCATTCCCAGTCTCTATTCAAGCCTAAGTTAATTGTATCCAGTTTGCAAATTAATTCCAATTCAGCAGTCTCTCCTTGGAGTCTGTTTTTGAAGCTTTTTTGTTGAAGTATAGCCACTCTTAGGTCTGTGATCGAGTGACCAGAGAGATTGAAGTGTTCTCCAACTGGTTTTTGAATGTTATAATTCTTGACGTCTGATTTGTGTCCATTCATTCTTTTACGTAGAGACTGTCCAGTTTGGCCAATGTACATGGCAGAGGGGCATTGCTGGCACATGATGGCATATATCACATATCTACCAATGTCTACCACAGACTTTAAGAACATATTTTCAGTGTGTGTATATATATTTGTAACTCTTTACATAGAGCTGTACATACAATTCATGATAGTGATGAGCAGAGTAACACAGACTTTTATTTAAGACTTCACTCTTTGGTGAACTAAAATGTACATGCCAGAACTAAAGGATCCTTAAAAAGAAAAGGAGTACTTGTGGCACCTTAGAGACTAACAAATTTATTAGAGCATAAGCTTTCGTGAGCTACAGCTCACTTCATCGGAATGCATCTTTTGTTTTTGCGAATACAGACTAACACGGCTGCTACTCTGAAACCAATAAAGGATCCTTGTAACCCTGCTGCACTCCCTTGCAAGATGGCATTAAAAGGTTCTTGGGTCACAATACGGGTTTGCCATAATATTGCCATGGAGCAACTAAAGGGTTAATTTAGTTCTGCAGTGTAGCACTTGGCTTTGTTAAGAGAGCATGTGCCTCCAGCATTCTCTTTTGGCCAGACTGCCTAGGAATGAAAGGTGAAGTTGTTTACCTAGGTTGTCCCATCAAAACTAGTATAGCTCAGTGATTGTTCTATAAAATAGTATGTAGTAGTAACACTGAGAACAGTTTCTCTGGGCAGTAGAGATCCAGCATCAGGAAGATAGTGAGACTGGTTGTTTTGATCTATAACTCATCAGGTGGAATTCACTCCTGTGAAGAGAGCCAGCATGAAGCCTATGCATGCACCACTGAAATCCCACTTAAGTGCCTGATGCTGGCTTTTGGCGCATGTGTGCATTTTCATCACATATATTTAATAAAAGTTAAGCCTGGTTATAGAAAATGCAAGGGGGTTCTTTGTGATTTCTCAATAGACAACCAAATCCAAGCATAGAATTCTCCGATGAAGTGAGCTGTAGCTCACGAAAGCTTATGCTCTAATAAATTTGTTAGTCTCTAAGGTGCCACAAGTACTCCTTTTCTTTTTGCGAATACAGACTAACACGGCTGCTACTCTGAAACCTTTGATCCATACTGTGAGTCTTTATTATTTATTCTGCACAAATAATTGCAGAAGACACTGGGAGTTCTGCACATGGAACGAGAGCAGAAGATGCAATGGAGAGTGACAGTGAAGCGCACAGAGACCTGACAGGGAGTATCAAGCATTTCTGGATGGACCGGAAAACAAGCCAGCACTGCCAATATTTGACAGACTTTAGAGAATCTCTCTGGTTGCAGTAATAATCTAAGGAAGAGTTGATTGTACTCAGATTTAACTGGGACTTTTTAACATAATGCCCAGCTCTCCCAAATGCATGTGTGGCTGGAAAAAAGATGACTTGTATTTTCTCAGGTCCAGATGGTATTGTCCTGGACTCTTCAGATTGGAGTAGAAGGGAAAGTAGTTTACAGTTGAATTGGAAATGGTTTGCTCATCTCAACCTCCCTATGTCCCAGTTAGATCTAAGAGACAAGACTATTTAGAGATAAGAAAGAAATATTATCCAGGTGCCATGTTTTATCAGGTTTAGAATCAAATTCTTAAATCCAGGTATGAGCTCAAATACATTTTTTAGGATTGAGGATGTAAAGTTTGCTGAAGAAGAAAATGCTGTAGTTGTGAGAGGCGACTTCATTCTTAAAGAAAACAGCCCCAGGGAAAAAAAAGTAAAAAGAGACAATATTGCTATAAAACTACTTTAAAAACTTTGCTTGTTCCATGAGGAAAAGCAGGAGCAGAAGAAAAGCAGCCACACTCAGATAAGTGATTGACAGCAGAAGCAGCAAATGTTAGCTGGCACAGAGCCTGCCTGCCTGTTTTTTGTCGAAATTGACATATTCCCACAGAACACTTCTGTTTCAAATATTTGGCATTTTCCATCAGAAAAATGTTCTGCCAATTCAATGACCAGAGAGACCTAGTAATCTATAGAAGGTGGTGGTGGTGATGATGGGAACATGGAAAGTTTGCCCTGTCCAGGTTTCAGAGTAGCAGTCGTGTTAGTCTGTATTCGCAAAAAGAAAAGGAGTACTTGTGGCACCTTAGAGACTAAGAAATTTATTAGAGCATAAGCTTTCGTGAGCTACAGCTCACTTCATCGGATGCCCTGTCCAGGAATCTCACTTGCCATCTTGAGTTGCTCCTGCACAAAAAATTCTCAAGCATAATCAGCTGGGAGTGCACGAAAATTCAGACCAATGGCACCAAGCGACTTTTTTACTTAATACAGCCACAGTTCATAGGGTGGGGTTTATAAACCAGACTGCCTCGGACAATGCCTTAATGCTAGTACCAGTTTAGCAGAATGCAGTAGATGGATAAGATAGATAACTCCGCATATATGACAGGTTTCAGAGTAGCAGCCATGTTAGTCTGTATTCGCAAAAAGAAAAGGAGTACTTGTGGCACCTTAGAGACTAACAAATTTATTTGAGCATAAGCTTTCATTTTTACAGTTCACTTCATCTGATGCATTTGGTGAAAAATACAGTGTGGAGATTTATATACACACACAGAGAAATGAAACAATGGGTTTATCATACACACTGTAAGGAGAGTGATCACTTAAGATGAGCCATCACCAGCAGCAGGGGGGGGAAAGGAGGAAAACCTTTCATGGTGACAAGCAAGGTAGGCTATTTCCAGCAGTTAACAAGAACATCTGAGGAACAGTGGGGGGTGGGGTGGGGGGGAGAAATACCATGGGGAAATAGTTTTACTTTGTGTAATGACTCATCCATTCCCAGTCTCTATTCAAGCCTAAGTTAATTGTATCCAGTTTGCAAATTAATTCCAATTCAGCAGTCTCTCGTTGGAGTCTGTTTTTGAAGCTTTTTTGTTGAAGAATAGCCACCCTCAGGTCTGTAATCGAGTGACCGGAGAGATTGAAGTGTTCTCCGACTGGTTTTTGAATGTTATAATTCTTGACGTCTGATTTGTGTCCATTTATTCTTTTACGTAGAGACTGTCCAGTTTGACCAATGTATATGGCAGAGGGGCATTGCTGGCACATGATGGCATATATCACATTGGTAGATGCGCAGGTGAAGGAGCCTCTGATAGTGTGGCTGATGTGATTTGGCCCTTTGATGGTGTCCCCTGAATAGATATGTGGACAGAGTTGGCAACGGGCTTTGTTGCAAGGATAGATTCCTGGGTTAGTGGTTCTGTTGTGTGATGTGTGGTTGCTGGTGAGTATTTGCTTCAGGTTGGGGGGCTGTCTGTAAGCAAGGACTGGCCTGTCTCCCAAGATCTGTGAGAGTGATGGGTTGTCCTTCAGGATAGGTTGCAGATTGCTGAACTTTGAATACCAGTTCAGTCAATTAGTTAGCAGCAATCAGTTAAATCCAGACAAGAACAGATTAGTAGTTGCATATTTAATTTATTTTCCCTTGCTTGGAATCTATCTTGGATTGCATATTGTAGGGATGGGAGATGAAGAGGGACCAAAAGAAATGGCATGGCCTCTGCCCTCAATTGATGCAAAGGCTGGCCCAGAGTATATAAATTCCCTATCACAATAATTGCATTGGTCATAAATAAGGCTACGATTTAGTCGCAGAAGTCACGCAATCTGTGACTTCCAGCAACCTCTGTGATTTCAGCAGTGGGGAGCTGCAGGATCTCCCGCCAGACATAGGTGGTGGGGAACCCCGCAGCTCGAGCTCCCAGCTGCTGCGGGCAGCGGGGGAACGAGCTCACCAGTGGTTGCCGGGAGTGGCGGAGGAAATCCTGAGCTCCCGGCCGCCGCAGGCCTCCAGAGCTGCCAGTGGTGGGAGTACCCGGCATTTTCTGGCTGACATAGAAGCCGGGGCACCCTACAGATCCTTACCCCCTCAGGCAGTGTGAGACCCCCAGAGCTACAGGCAGCAGAGCTACACTGCAGCCCCCAGTTGCTGCAGGCAGCTCCTACCCCCTGCACAGCTGCTCCCCTCTTCAAATGGTGTGGGAATCTGCAGATCCCCATTTTGTCCCAGATATTTTTAGTAAACATCACGGACAGGTCACAGTTTCTGTGAATTTTTCTTTTTTTGCCCATGACCTGTCCGTGACATTTACTAAAAATATCTGGGACAAAACCTTAGCCTTAGTCATAAATGGGCAAAACTTATACTGCACTTATTAATTGCACTTCAACTTCAACTTCCCCCCTAACAACAACAAAGATGGCAGTGGCCTCTTTCCCTGCCAAGGCTCCAGCTCCAATGCTGCATATGTGGTCTGCTCCCCGAGACTTTCCCCTTACAGGTCCATAGGCTCTGGCCTGAGAACCTCACTCAGTCCCTCTACCTGCCTGTTTTTTTTCCAGGATCTATTCCAGCTCCACCATTCCATCTCAAAAGCCCTTTGAGCATGGCACTTGGCTCCATACCGGGGCAGTGCCAAGAACCCAGATAAACTCCACTTTTCATCATTTAATGTTTATTGATTTCTAGAGGTGTTTGTATGGCCCCCAGAGCTTTCAGGTTCTCAACCCTGTTTTTGGTTAGCCATGGAACTTCTAGAGACAGAGAGACAGAAAAGGGAAGGCAGCATTTTCCGGTGACTGGGCTGGGAGTCAGGAGACCTTGGTTCTAATCCAGCTTTCAATCTGACCTACTATCTGACTTTGGGCAAATGACTTTACCTCTTTCTGCTCTAAGGCTTTGGTTTTTGTCTTGTCTAGACTGCAAGCTCTTCAGGGTAGAGCCTGTCTCTTGTGTTTGTACACTGGCTAGCACAGTGGGGTCCTGATCTCACGATGCTATTGTAATATAAATCAATAAGCCTAATTTTGTAAATGTTTTTGCAAAACCTCTCTTTGGCCTTTCACAAAAGAGAAACAAGGGATTGTTGAGAACCTGGTCTCATTCTACTTGAACTCCCAACTTTGAGAGAGGAATAAATGTTACCAGAGGCCCACCTCTGTTTCTAGTGAGTGCTTTGATCATTCTGAAGATGTTAAACAAACCACTTTTATTCTTCATTCATCAGACTGCCAAGAGTGAAATTATTCATATTGCTCATCTGGTTTTTTGAAGATCTCATGTTTTCAGTGCTATGATAAACATTCCTGGCTTGAAAGGAGAGTTCAAGGACATGTCTACACTAGAACCAGTAGAACAACACTATTGTTAGTCAAAGTGCCTGCTACTTATGAGGCATTCCACACTGGAGAATAGAAGGCTAGTACATCTTAAGCCTTGTTTACACTACTGGCAATACTCAGTGGTTGCAACTGAACCAAGGCTGAACACAGTTTGTTCTTCACATGATGCAAGTGCTGGCTCAGTAAGTATTGAACACAGTTTGCCCTTGTTTAAGCTTGCAGCTAAATGAATTTCAGCACCAGTTCAGCTTCATTCAAGTTCAAGCATTTGTTTGGGGTTTTGGGGGGGGAGAGGGGGTTTGGTAATGTAAAAGTTGTACTGAAGAAATTTTTATGAAGCAAATGACTGGAAGAGACCTACTGCTGGAACTTCCCAGGGTGTCTTAATTGACTCAAATTGTGCACCACACTGGATGTAAATTCTGTAGCAAAAGTCCTTGATTTCTGCAGACAACATGTGCTAAAAGCTGCAAACTTAAAATTTTGCAGCAATGATAAATTTGAAATTTTTCTAGCATACCTGATTTTCTAGCATACCAACAGCAGAGCAGACAATCCATACACAAGTTTCATAACTATACCTCACTGTTTTAAAGCATAGTATCATTTTCCCCATTTTACAGATGGGGAAACTGAGTTATAAAGAGGCCAAGTGACTTGCCCATGAGCAGCCAGAAAGCTAGGGGCAGAACCAAGAACTGAATCCAGGTCTCCTGACACCCAGTCTATTGCCCTAAACCTGCTGACTTGACACTTTGAAGATATCAAACACAGTAATCTTTCAAAATCTTTTCAGGTTGGCAGCATGGCAAAAGGAATACCATCTGGAATGCATGGGGTGCAAAAAGCTGTCATTGTTATCACTTGAGCTAAGAATGGAACTTGCAACTAATAATTTACTCAACAAATTTAGCATCTTTCTCTGGTGGCAAAGTGTCTGGAAACAAATCCCAATTCCTTCAATTTACTTATTAGGTGACATTACTTGTTTATAAAAATAATGATCTCTGCGTTGATGGTCACCAGTTCAAGATAGCCCTCAAAATAGGTCTTAGATGATGCACAGCCCTTGTGTTGTCTCTCTACACAAGCAGGGGAAAGTGACTATTTCAACAAACTGTAATATTTTGATTCAGTTTTCCTGACAGAAAAAAAAAAGAAAAGGAGTACTTATGGCACCTTAGAGACTAACAAATTTATGAGAGCATAAGCTTTCGTGAGCTACAGCTCAGCTTATGCTCTCATAAATTTGTTAGTCTCTAAGGTGCCACAAGTACTCCTTTTCTTTTTGCGAAAACAGACTAACACGGCTGCTACTTTGAAACCTGTCAGAAAAAAAAAGAAAAATCAAAAGCAAAGATTTTCTATAGAAATCGAAAATGATTTTGATGGAAAATTCCCAACCAGCTAATAAAACACTCCTATAACAACTCCCTCTCCTTGTTCCATAGGGAAGAATTAGAAATACTTGAAGCCAAGGCATCCTGGTTTGATTTTTTTTTCCACTACATGAGCTGCATCGGCAGTAGTGATCTCAAGCAGCAAAAACACCCACAACCCACTCCCTCCATCTCCCACAAACTTCACAATATACTAAGTAAACAAGACAGCAATAAAACTGAAATGTGCTTGATATATCTGGCACGTTACAAGAACTCCTATCATTCTGCTTTGAGGAAACAGGTGGAAGGCTTTTTCAAAGAGCTAAACATTGATCAATAGAAATGGTCAGAATTTTGTTAGTTTTTTGTTTCCCCCATGGAAAATTTTGGTGTGTGTGTGGTTTTTTTTTTTTTTTTTAACTGAAAACCTCATTTTTTTTTCACTTTTCAGCCAAAACTGTTCAGTTTTCTGACACACATTCAAAAACATTGATTAGTCAAAAAAACATTTTTGACTGGATTTTTTTTTGACAGAACATTTTCAACTAGCCCTAGTTGTCACATTAAGTCAATTGGAAAACAATAAAATCTATACACTAAAATTTGCATCAGTGCAATACCTTTCACATCTCAATAAAGTTAATGCATGCACAGGTTCTTCCCGCTTCCAAGTTTGACATTTTTCAACCCTAAACATCACACTTTATAAAAGCTCCTCTGGTTCTTGTATGATCTTTCTTGGTATGGATCATGCTGACTTTGTTGACAAGGCTATTCTTTCATCTCTGTAGGAATGGAGCACTAATTTTCAAACAAATAAGTTTCAAGCTTGTTTGTATTTAAGGCAAGAAATACTTGTCACCCTTTGACTTTGGCTGGCTGAAAGAGATTCTGATTCTGGATCAGAACTGATTTGTTCTTTTTTTTTTTTAACAAATAACAATATTGCCATACAAAAGGGAATACCCCCTTTCATTTTGCCCATAATCTTCTCTTCTAACTCAATTGATCATCTTTAATAATGCCTTAGCTAATGCCAAAAAGGGAAATGAGCAAATTGGCATCCAACCATTCTGCCAATATTCTACACACATACACTCACTTACTCAGAGAGTGATTTGTTTGTGTGTGTGTGTATTCTGATCACTTCAAATACAACTTGTTTCTCCTTCAGATAGGATTACTAAATTTAGAGTTGGAATAAAAATACAAGTGGAATGTTTCTCTTTTTGCCCAATGTATTGTATTATTCATGAAGAAGATTTTCAATTTGTTCCCAAAAAATTATCCCCTATTATAGCTTTTTGATTAATTTATGGCAACTTAATCAAAAAGGGAAAAAAGGAATCTCAAAAAGCATATAGGCTTAAAAAAATTACACTTAAATTTAGATGCTACCTTTGCATATTTGTATCTGAAGCCCTGGACTAATGGGATACAAAATCAGAATATTTTCTGAAAGAAAAGTGAGAAGAGTAGTAGTCTTATGGTTAAGGCACTGCACGGGGCTTGTTTGGCAGGCTTCCTGCATCTGATGTACATACGATTTTTCTTATTTTGCTATTAGTTGTTGTGTCTTTTGCTAGTTGCTCTTCAAATTCTTTTTTGGCCTACCTAATTATACTTCACTTGCCAGAGTTTGTGTTCCTTTCCGTTTTTATCAGTAGGATTTGACTTCCAATTTTTAAAATACGTCTTACCATCTCTAACCACCTTTTATTTTTGGGGAGTTGGGGGAATGGAGATATACACAGTTTGAACTTATATTTACATGCTGCTTCCAGGCATTTCACTCTTGTGACTGTTCCTTTTAATTTCCATTTAACCAGTTTCCTCATTATTGTGGTGTTCCTCTTTTTGAAGTCAAATGCTACAGGGGTGGGGGTTTTTTTGGTAGTTTTACCCTACGTGGATGTTAAATTTTATTAGATTGTGGTTGCTATTACTGAATGGTTCAGTTATATTCACCTCATGGACCAGATTCTGAGCCCCACTTAGGACTAAAAAGAAAAGGAGTACTGGTGGCACATTAGAGACTAACAAATTTATTAGAGCATAAGCTTTCGTGAGCTACAGCTCACTTCATCATAGAATCATAGAATCATAGAATATCAGGGTTGGAAGGGACCCCAGAAGGTCATCTAGTCCAACCCCCTGCTCAAAGCAGGACCAAGTCCCAGTTAAATCATCCTAGCCAGGGCTTTGTCAAGCCTGACCTTAAAAACCTCTAAGGAAGGAGATTCTACCACCTCCCTAGGTAACGCATTCCAGTGTTTCACCACCCTCTTAGTGAAAAAGTTTTTCCTAATATCCAATCTAAACCTCCCCCCTTGCAACTTGAGACCATTACTCCTCGTTCTGTCATCTGCTACCATTGAGAACAGTCTAGAGCCATCCTCTTTGAAACCCCCTTTCAGGTAGTTGAAAGCAGCTATCAAATCCCCCCTCATTCTTCTCTTCTGCAGACTAAACAATCCCAGCTCCCTCAGCCTCTCCTCATAAGACATGTGCTCTAGACCCTTAATCATTTTTGTTGCCCTTCGCTGTACTCTTTCCAATTTATCCACATCCTTCTTGTAGTGTGGGGCCCAAAACTGGACACAGTACTCCAGATGAGGCCTCACCAGTGTCGAATAGAGGGGAACGATCACGTCCCTCGATCTGCTCGCTATGCCCCTACTTATACATCCCAAAATGCCATTGGCCTTCTTGGCAACAAGAGCACACTGCTGACTCATATCCAGCTTCTCGTCCACTGTCACCCCTAGGTCCTTTTCCGCAGAACTGCTGCCGAGCCATTCGGTCCCTAGTCTGTAGCGGTGCATTGGATTCTTCCATCCTAAGTGCAGGACCCTGCACTTATCCTTATTGAACCTCATTAGATTTCTTTTGGCCCAATCTTCCAATTTGTCTAGGTCCTTCTGTATCCTATCCCTCCCCTACAGCGTATCTACCACTCCTCCCAGTTTAGTATCATCCGCAAATTTGCTGAGAGTGCAATCCACACCATCCTCCAGATCATTTATGAAGATATTGAACAAAACGGGCCCCAGGACCGACCCCTGGGGCACTCCACTTGACACCGGCTGCCAACTAGACATGGAGCCATTGATCACTACCCGTTGAGCCCGACAATCTAGCCAGCTTTCTACCCACCTTATAGTGCACTCATCCAGCCCATACTTCCTTAACTTGCTGACAAGAATGCTGTGGGAGACCGTGTCAAAAGCTTTGCTAAAGTCAAGAAACAATACATCCACTGCTTTCCCTTCATCCACAGAACCAGTAATCTCATCATAAAAGGCGATTAGATTAGTCAGGCATGACCTTCCCTTGGTGAATCCATGCTGACTGTTCCTGATCACTTTCCTCTCCTCTAAGTGCTTCAGGATTGATTCTTTGAGGACCTGCTCCATGATTTTTCCAGGGACTGAGGTGAGGCTGACCAGCCTGTAGTTCCCAGGATCCTCCTTCTTCCCTTTTTTAAAGATGGGCACTACATTAGCCTTTTTCCAGTCATCCGGGACTTCCCCCGTTCGCCACGAGTTTTCAAAGATAATGGCCAAGGGCTCTGCAATCACAGCCGCCAATTCCCTCAGCACTCTCGGATGCAATTCGTCCGGCCCCATGGACTTGTGCACGTCCAGCTTTTCTAAATAGTCCCTAACCACCTCTATCTCTACAGAGGGCTGGCCATCTCTTCCCCATTTTGTGATGCCCAGCACAGCAGTCTGGGAGCTGACCTTGTTAGTGAAAACAGAGGCAAAAAAAGCATTGAGTACATTAGCTTTTTCCACATCCTCTGTCACTAGCTTGCCTCCCTCATTCAGTAAGGGGCCCACACTTTCCTTGGCTTTCTTCTTGTTGCCAACATACCTGAAGAAACCCTTCTTGTTACTCTTGACATCTCTTGCTAGCTGCAGCTCCAGGTGCGATTTGGCCCTCCTGATATCTTTCCTACATGCCCGAGCAATATTTTTATACTCTTCCCTGGTCATATGTCCAAGCTTCCACTTCTTGTAAGCTTCTTTTTTATGTTTAAGATCCGCTAGGATTTCACCATTAAGCCAAGCTGGTCGCCTGCCATATTTACTATTCTTTCGACTCATCGGGATGGTTTGTCCCTGTAACCTCAACAGGGATTCCTTGAAATACAGCCAGCTCTCCTGGACTCCCTTCCCTTTCATGTTAGTCCCCCAGGGGATCCTGGCCATCTGTTCCCTGAGGGAGTCAAAGTCTGCTTTCCTGAAGTC
This sequence comes from Dermochelys coriacea, assembly GCF_009764565.3. NCBI lineage: Eukaryota > Metazoa > Chordata > Testudines > Dermochelyidae > Dermochelys > Dermochelys coriacea. Next base: position 119,659,357 of record NC_050072.1, read on the forward strand.
CAGGGTCCGTATCCTGCTGCTTACCTTTCTTCCCTGCGTCAGGATCCTGAACTCAACCAACTCATGGTCACTGCCTCCCAGATTCCCATCCACTTTTGCTTCCCCCACTAATTCTACCCGGTTTGTGAGCAGCAGGTCAAGAAAAGCGCTCCCCCTAGTTGGCTCCCCTAGCACTTGCACCAGGAAATTGTCCCCTACGCTTTCCAAAAACTTCCTGGATTGTCTATGCACCGCTGTATTGCTCTCCCAGCAGATATCAGGAAAATTAAAGTCACCCATGAGAATCAGGGCATGCGATCTAGTAGCTTCCGTGAGTTGCCGGAAGAAAGCCTCATCCACCTCATCCCCCTGGTCCGGTGGTCTATAGCAGACTCCCACCATGACATCACTCTTGTTGCACACACTTCTAAACTTAATCCAGAGACACTCAGGTTTTTCCACAGTTTCGTACCGGAGCTCTGAGCAGTCATACTGCTCCCTTACATACAGTGCTACTCCCCCACCTTTTCTGCCCTGCCTGTCCTTCCTGAACAGTTTATAACCATCCATGACTGTACTCCAGTCATGTGAGTTATCCCACCAAGTCTCTGTTATTCCAATCACGTCATAATTCCTTGACATCACCAGGACCTCCAGTTCTCCCTGCTTCTTTCCAAGGCTTTGTGCATTTGTATATAAGCACTTGAGATAACCTGTTGATCGCCCCTCATTCCCAGTATGAGGCAGGAGCCCTCCCCTCACAGACATTCCTGCCTGTGCTTCCTCCCGGTATCCCGCTTTCCCACTTACCTCAGGGCTTTGGTCTCCTTCCCCCGGTGAACCTAGTTTAAAGCCCTCCTCACTAGGTTAGCCAGCCTGCTGGCAAAGATGTTCTTCCCTCTCTTCGTAAGATGGAGCCCGTCTCTGCCCAGCACTCCTCCTTCATGGAACACCATCCCATGGTCAAAGAATCCAAAGCCTTCTCTCCGACACCACCTGCGTAGCCATTCGTTGACCTCCACGATTCGACGGTCCCTACCCAGGCCTTTTCCTTCCACGGGGAGGATGGACGAGAACACCACTTGCGCCTCCAACTCCTTTATCCTTCTTCCCAGAGCCACGTAGTCCGCAGTGATCCGCTCAAGGTCATTCTTGGCAGTATCATTGGTGCCCACGTGGAGAAGCAGGAAGGGGTAGCGATCCGAGGGCTTGATGAGTCTCGGCAGTCTCTCCGTCACGTCACGAATCTTAGCCCCTGGCAAGCAGCAGACTTCTCGGTTTTCCCGGTCAGGGCGGCAGATAGATGACTCAGTCCCCCGGAGGAGAGAGTCCCCGACCACCACCACCCGCCTTCTCCTCTTGGGAGTGGTGGTCGTGGAACCCCCAACCTCAGGACATCGCATCTCATGCCTCCCAACCAGCGGAGTCTCCTTCTGCTTTCTCCCCCCAGACATATCATCGGATGCATTTGGTGGAAAAAACAGAGGAGAGATTTATATACACACACACAGAGAACATGAAACAATGGGTTTATCATACACATTGTAAGGAGAGTGATCACTTAAGATAAGCCATCACCAGCAGCAGGGGGGGGAAAGGAGGAAAACCTTTCATGGTGACAAGCAAGGTAGGCTAATTCCAGCAGTTAACAAGAATATCAGAGGAACAGTGGGGGGTGGGGTGGGAGGGAGAAATACCAGGGGGAAATAGTTTTACTTTGTGTAATGACTCATCCATTCCCAGTCTCTATTCAAGCCTAAGTTAATTGTATCCAGTTTGCAAATTAATTCCAATTCAGCAGTCTCTCCTTGGAGTCTGTTTTTGAAGCTTTTTTGTTGAAGTATAGCCACTCTAAGATCCGTGATCGAGTGACCAGAGAGATTGAAGTGTTCTACAACTAGTTTTTGAATGTTATAATTCTTGACGTCTGATTTGTGTCCATTCATGCTTTTACGTAGAGACTGTCCAGTTTGGCCAATGTACATGGCAGAGGGGCATTGCTGGCACATGATGGCATATATCACATTGGTAGATGCGCAGGTGAACGAGCCTCTGATAGTGTGGCTGATGTGATTAGGCCCTATGATGGTATCCCCTGAATAGATATGTGAACAGAGTTGGCAACGGGCTTTGTTGCAAGGATAGGTTCCTGGGTCAGTGGTTCTGTTGTGTGGTGTGTGGTTTCTGGTGAGTATTTGCTTCAGATTGGGGGGCTGTCTGTAAGCAAGGACTGGTCTGTCTCCCAAGCTCTGTGAGAGTGATGACTCGTCCTTCAGGATAGGTTGTAGATCCTTGATGATGCGTTGGAGAGGTTTTAGTTGGGGGCTGAAGGTGATGGCTAGTGGCGTTCTGTTGTTTTCTTTGTTGGGCCTGTCCTGTAGTAGGTGACTTCTGGGTCCTCTTCTGGCTCTGTCAATCTGTTTCTTCACTTCAGCAGGTCGGTATTGTAGTTGTAGGAATGCATGATAGAGATCTTGTAGGTGTTTGTCTCTGTCTGAGGGGTTGGAGCAAATGCGGTTATATCGTAGCGCTTGGCTGTAGACAATGGATCGAGTGGTATGATCTGGATGAAAGCTAGAGGCATGTAGGTAGGAATAGCGGTCAGTAGGTTTCCGATATAGGGTGGTGTTTATGTGACCATCGCTTATTAGCACCGTAGTGTCCAGGAAGTGGATCTCTTGTGTGGACTGGTCCAGGCTGAGGTTGATGGTGGGATGGAAATTGTTGAAATCATGGTGGAATTCCTCAAGAGCTTCTTTTCCATGGGTCCAGATGATGAAGATGTCATCAATGTAGCGCAAGTAGAGTAGGGGCATTAGGGGACGAGAGCTAAGGAAGCATTGTTCTAAGTCAGCCATAAAAATGTTGGCATACTGTGGGTCCATGCGGGTACCCATCGCAGTGCCGCTGATTTGAAGGTATACATTGTCACCAAATGTGAAATAGTTATGGGTCAGGACAAAGTCACAAAGTTCAGCCACCAGGTTAGCCGTGACAGTATCGGGGATACTGTTCCTGACGGCTCGTAGTCCATCTTTGTGTGGAATGTTGGTGTAGAGGGCTTCTACATCCATAGTGGCTAGGATGGTGTTTTTAGGAAGATCACCAATGGACTGTAGTTTCCTCAGGAAATCGGTGGTGTCTCGAAGATAGCTGGGAGTGCTGGTAACGAAGGGCCTGAGGAGGGAGTCTACATAGCCAGACAATCCTGCTGCCAGGGTGCCAATGCCTGAGATGATGGGGCGTCCAGGATTTCCAGGTTTATGGATCTTGGGTAGCAGATAAAATACCCCAGGTCGGGGTTCCAGGTGTGTGTGTTTGTGCAGATATGTTCTTGTGCTCTTTCAGGGAGTTTCTTGAGCAAATGCTGTAGTTTCTTTTGGTAACTCTCAGTGGGATCAGAGGGTAATGGCTTGTAGAAAGTGGTGTTGGAGAGCTGCCTAGTAGCCTCTTGTTCATACTCCGACCTATTCATGATGACGACAGCACCTCCTTTGTCAGCCTTTTTGATTATGATGTCAGAGTTGTTTCTGAGGCTGTGGATGGCACTGTGTTCTGCATGGCTGAGGTTATGGGGTAAGCGATGCTGCTTTTCCACAATTTCAGCTCGTGCACGTCGGCGGAAGCAGTCTATGTAGAAATCCAGGCTGCTGTTTCGACCTTCAGGAGGAGTCCACCCAGAATCCTTCTTTTTGTAGTGTTGGCAGGAAGGTATCTGTGGGTTAATATGTTGGTCAGAGGTGTGTTGGAAATATTCCTTGAGTCTGAGACGTCGAAAATAGGATTCCAGGTCACCACAGAACTGTATCATGTTCGTGGGGGTGGAGGGGCAAAAGGAGAGGCCCCGAGATAGGACAGATTCTTCTGCTGGGCTAAGAGTATAGTTGGATAGATTAACAATATTGCTGGGTGGGTTACGGGAACCATTGTTGTGGCCCCTTGTGGCATATAGTAGTTTAGATAGCTTAGTGTTCTTTTTCTTTTGTAGAGAAGCAAAGTGTGTTTTGTAAATGGCTTGTCTAGTTTTTGTAAAGTCCAGCCACGAGGAAGTTTGTGTGGAAGGTTGGTTCTTTATGAGAGTATCCAGTTTTGAGAGCTCATTCTTAATCTTTCCCTGTTTGCTGTAGAGGATGTTGATCAGGTGGTTCCGCAGTTTCTTTGAGAGTGTGTGGCACAAGCTGTCAGCATAGTCTGTGTGGTATGTAGATTGTAATGGATTTTTTACCTTCAGTCCTTTCGGTATGATGTCCATCTGTTTGCATTTGGAGAGGAAGATGATGTCTGTCTGTATCTGTGCAAGTTTTTTCATGAAGTTGACAGATTTCCACTCTATATGGCTAAATTCAGTGCCTTGCATAATCACAGGTTAAAAACACCATCCTAGCAACTATGGATGTAGAAGCCCTCTACACCAACATTCCACACAAAGATGGACTACAAGCCGTCAGGAACAGTATCCCCGATACTGTCACGGCTAACCTGGTGGCTGAACTTTGTGACTTTGTCCTGACCCATAACTATTTCACATTTGGTGACAATGTATACCTTCAAATCAGCGGCACTGCGATGGGTACCCGCATGGCCCCACAGTATGCCAACATTTTTATGGCTGACTTAGAACAACGCTTCCTCAGCTCTCGTCCCCTAATGCCCCTACTCTACTTGCGCTACATTGATGACATCTTCATCATCTGGACCCATGGAAAAGAAGCTCTTGAGGAATTCCACCATGATTTCAACAATTTCCATCCCACCATCAACCTCAGCCTGGACCAGTCCACACAAGAGATCCACTTCCTGGACACTACGGTGCTAATAAGCGATGGTCACATAAACACCACCCTGTATCGGAAACCTACTGACCGCTATTCCTACCTACATGCCTCTAGCTTTCATCCAGATCATACCACTTGATCCATTGTCTACAGCCAAACGCTACGATATAACCGCATTTGCTCCAACCCCTCAGACAGAGACAAACACCTACAAGATCTCTATCATGCATTCCTACAACTACAATACCCACCTGCTGAAGTGAAGAAACAGATTGACAGAGCCAGAAGAGTACCCAGATGTCACCTACTACAGGACAGGCCCAACAAAGAAAAGAACAGAACGCCACTAGCCATCACCTTCAGCCCCCAACTAAAACCTCTCCAACGCATCATCAAGGATCTACAACCTATCCTGAAGGACGAGCCATCACTCTCACAGATCTTGGGAGACAGACCAGTCCTTGCTTACAGACAGCCCCCCAATCTGAAGCAAATACTCACCAGAAACCACACACCACACAACAGAACCACTAACCCAGGAACCTATCCTTGCAACAAAGCCCGTTGCCAACTCTGTCCACATATCTATTCAGGGGATACCATCATAGGGCCTGTTTCAGAGTAGCAGCCGTGTTAGTCTGTATTCGCAAAAAGAAAAGGAGTGCTTGTGGCACCTTAGAGACTAACAAATTTATTAGAGCATAAGCTTTCGTGAGCTACAGCTCACTAATCACATCAGCCACACTATCAGAGGCTTGTTCACCTGCGCATCTACCAATGTGATATATGCCATCATGTGCCAGCAATGCCCCTCTGCCATGTACATTGGCCAAACTGGACAGTCTCTACGTAAAAGAATGAATGGACACAAATCAGACGTCAAGAATTATAACATTCAAAAACCAGTTGGAGAACACTTCAATCTCTCTGGTCACTCGATCACAGATCTTAGAGTGGCTATACTTCAACAAAAAAGCTTCAAAAACAGACTCCAACGAGAGACTGCTGAATTGGAATTAATTTGCAAACTGGATACAATTAACTTAGGCTTGAATAGAGACTGGGAATGGATGAGTCATTACACAAAGTAAAACTATTTCCCCATGGTATTTCTCCCTCCCACCCCACCCCCCACTGTTCCTCTGATATTCTTGTTAACTGCTGGAATTAGCCTACCTTGCTTGTCACCATGAAAGGTTTTCCTCCTTTCCCCCCCCTGCTGCTGGTGATGGCTTATTTTAAGTGATCACTCTCCTTACAGTGTGTATGATAAACCCATTGTTTCATGTTCTCTGTGTGTGTGTATATAAATCTCTCCTCTGTTTTTTCCACCAAATGCATCCGATGAAGTGAGCTGTAGCTCACGAAAGCTTATGCTCTAATAAATTTGTTAGTCTCTAAGGTGCCACCAGTACTCCTTTTCTTTTTGCGAATACAGACTAACACGGCTGCTACTCTGAAACCACTTAGGACTGAATCAAGAATTACCAGTGCCCTGTGGATTCCAGGAGTAGCTTCTCCAAGAAGCAATCGTTAATGATGACTAAATTTTTTATCTTTGCAGCTCATCTGAGGTGACATATACCCAGTCAATAGGGGGCGAGTTGAAATCCCCCACTATTATTAGGGTGCTTTTTGGGGTAGTCTCTCTAGTCTTCCTGAGATTTTCACAGTCACCATCACCATCCTAGTCAGGTGGTCAGCAGTATATTCCTACTGCTATACTCTTATTATTCAGGCATGGAATTTTTATGCATAGAGATTCTGTGGTACTGTTTGATTCATTTAAGATTTATACTATATTTGAGTATATTTTTTTTTCACATATCATGCCACTCTCTTACCAGTGTGTCCTACTCTGTCATTCTTATATATTTTGTTCCCTGGTATTACCATGTCCCATTGATTATCATCAACCCACCAAGTTTCTGTGGTGCATATCCTCATCTAATGCAGGCACTCAAGTTAACCCATCTTAGTATTTAATTTTTTTTTTGCATTTGCATATAAGCACTTATAAAATTTGTCAATATTTCATTGTCTGCCTTCATGTGATGTAATTGAATGGGAATCTTTTTTGTTTGACTGTTTCTCTTGAGCTCCACTCCTCTTTACTAGAATATAGGGTATCCCCTTTAATAAATCCCCCTCAAGGGATTTCTCTGTGTGAACTGGGTACTCCTCCTAACCTGTTGGCTTTCCCCTAGCCCTTACTTTAAGGACTACTCTAAGACCTTTTTAATCCTACATGCCAGCAACCTGGTTCTGTTTTGGTTTAGGTTGATTCTATCTTTCCCATATAGGCTTCTCCTTTCCCAGAAGGTTCCCTAGTTCCTAATAAATCTAAATCCATCCTCCCAACACATCAACTCATCCAAACATTGAGACCCTGCAGTTCTGTCTGTCTAACTGCCCTGCACATGGAACTGAAAGCATTTCAGAAAATGCTATCATGGAGGTCCTGGACTTTAATCTCTTACCTAGGAGCCTAAATACACAGAGTACTGCTGTGCCAGGTGTCACCAAGTGGTGCTGTTACATGTATTTTTCCAAAAATTTTTATCTTTGTGTGAGAGCAATTGTTCAGTCTTGGGAAGATGTGTTATTAATTAAAAACTGTATGGTAGAGGCAGCAGTTCTGGGAGAGGGAAGTTTGCAAGGAGGAAGAGAGAGTTGGCTCTTTGCCATGTTCTCTGATTAGAGACATTTCTTGCAGTAGAGTTACTCTATGGAATGCAGGCATTAATGCTGAGCTAATATTCCAAAAAGAGAAAGGTTGCCTGCATGCTGTTTCACCACCTCTGTTTCAGGACATGTATACATTCATGTATGCATGTTTGTGGGTAAATAAATAAGACAAGTTACACTTAGAATATGCCCAGACTCAATATCACTGATTTCTCTTTCACTGGGAAGCCAACCTACAAGGCCCTAAAATTCACTACAGCTCAGCAGAGGGAGTGACACTAAGCCAAAGATCTTGAAAATCAGACAAGGCAAGAACTTCAGAACATTTCCATGAATATGTATTTGAATTTTTAAATGAAATCACTTAGCCTATGAGTTGCCACATGCATTTAGGGTTTGCTTTTCATGAACATTCGTATGATTTCACTGGCACAAATATTGACAGAAAGAGAATTTGAAAATCATAAGTGTGAATCTACATGGAAACTGAATTTTACAGTCCTATTGGCAAGTACTTGAGTCAGAGGTGCTTGCAAACTTATTCAATCAGGGGAAAATAGAAATACCATATGACTTTTCTGGCCAGTCACAAATAACTAGAGCTCAGATATCAGATACCTGCAGAAAAATGTCTAATCAATTGATAGTGTTAAAAATTGCGGAATATTGTTATATAACAAATAAATCTGATGAAACTGAGACATGCTCGTGCAATTTGGTGAGCATCAAAGACAGGATAAATTTATCTACTAAATTATTCATTGTGAATTATTACCTCAGCTCTACTTGCAACAGAATGACTTAATCCAAATGTAAAGAGTAGAACTGTCTATGAATTACAGTTAACTCACACAATTAACTCAAAAAAATGAATCACGATTAAAAAAATCACAATTAATCACACTTTTAAATCGCACTGTTAAACAATAGAATACCAATTGAAATTTATCAAATATTTTTGGTTGTTTTTCTATGTATTCTGTGTATTGTAATTGAAATCAATGTATTTGAAAATGAAGAAAATATACAAAAATGTTTAAATAAATTGTATTCTATTATTGTTTAACAGTGCGATTAATCACGCAATTAATCGCAATTAGTTTTTTTAATCTTGCAATTAATCAGGATTTATTTCTTTAATCGTTTGACAGCCCTACTAAAGATCAAAGCTTTACAGAGCAGATAGGAAGGACTCTGCACAGGTGAATTGAAATATATAAAGTAAGCAGACTTATGCATAGGCTTGTACAATGAACAAGTGGGCACACTTAAAGCTAGTCTGCTGTTTACCTGGAAGCCAAATATTGAATTCCTCAGCTTAATTGTGACATGCTAATTTAATATAAGCACTAAAGAGCTTCCTATCAGCCCAGTTCTGTACAGTGGTTGCACTTAACATTTTGTGATTTTTAAATCCCTTCTGACTTTTAGCTGTATCTGGACACAAATGGAAAAGTGATGCTATATTGTGTTTGTGATTTTCCTCTTCTATAATTTTTTTCCTGCTGTTCCATAATCAAATCCCACCATTAAATTCAAAGCATGCATTAACTCTTACATTTGATTTCACTGAAAGAATCTCTTAATTTCATAGGATTATTATTTTGTCTGCTTATACTTTTTCTAGCCTCCTTTCCCCAACAGACAGACACACACACACACACACTACAATATTATCTACAGTGTTAGAATAGTAAACATATTTCAGTGAACCCCAGTCCAAATCCCCTGGTTTGGTCCAGGAACCAGTCTATTTGTTACTTACCAACCCATGCAATAGTTTGCAGAACACCAGGGATGCTGGAACTAGAGGTGTGGGAGGTATGACTGCACCCCCTGGCTTGAAGTGGTTTCCCTCATATACAGGATTTACAGTTTTGTTCAATGGCTTTCAGCACCCCCACTATAAAAATTGTTCCAACACCCCTGCAGAACACCCTCACATCAGTCACTTGTGACAAGAGAGAATAGATTAAAACACTCACTCTAATGATTCTGAGAGTCGAGGAGTTCAGACATGAACAGAGTGTACTGGCTCTTTAAATCGTTAGCAGGATGGGGCTCAGTTAGGTTCCAGGCAAATGCTCTACAGCAAATCGTAGGGAGAGACAGAGGAGCTCTAAGGACAATGCTGTTTTCTTTATTCTAATAAATTGCCTGTGGCAGGATGGAAGAAAGACTCTTTTTGTGATTTTTTTTATCATTTAAATGCGGCAGAGGGTGAGGATCTTTCTTAGCCAGTTACTTTCTCTGACCCCTGCCATGGATGCAGCAGCATAAATCAGTGATTTAGTAATGGCTGCATTGATCCTGGGGCAGATTCCTGGAAGATATAACAACACTTATAGGCATAATGGAAAGTCTTGAGATCCTGGAGTCCTAAATTCTGTCCCCGTTTCTGCTACTGACTTACTATGCAGCACTGGTCAAGTTATTTAACCTCTCTGATTTCAGGCCTTGTCTACAGACAAATTGCACTCATTTAGTTAACATTGATTTAGAAACTAATTGAATTAAACCACTGTAAACCCCTACATAGATGTTCTTCTAAATTTAAGCCAGTTTTAAGTCAAATGAAGTATTCCTACAGAAGGGTTTGCCCTTGGGTTTTCTGTCTCCATTAAAACTCTGTTCTGCTTTTGTCTTTTAGATCTCTGGAGCTGATCGAAGGGGGCAGATTGAGGGAGGAATGCCTCTGTATAAAAAGCAAATGCAAACAAAGCCCCCCAAACTCTGCTATCCTCAGGACAAACACAAAAGAAAAAGAGAGCTCCAGAAATTTAAACCCCACACCTTATTTATTCATATATCTGAACCAAAACTCTTTCTCCTTTTAAACAATTGTTTGTTTTTAAAAAGGGGGCAATATTTGTGAACAAAATAAAAGGCAAAGAGAAATCAGTGTTTATGTTCATTTTTCCACCATTCCCCCTGCAGACCTATATAAACTCCTTTGTTCTTTTAGGGCTGGTGAATGAAAGGTTTCAAAACATAGGGAGAAATGCTGAAAGGTAGTACAACCTCACCTCATAGGCCCTGGCAAAATGCAGTGCCAAACATGGCATTTTAATTGCTCAAAACTAGTGAGCAGAATGCTAATTCTGTACTTTGAATGTCTCTGAATTTATGCTGGTTTTGCAATCATAAAACAGAGGCAACAAATCAGGAGTGAGTCGCAGACTGTAGGCAGGAAAAGAAAGCAAAATGGTGAGAATTTTGATGAGTAAAACACATTGCTCAGGTGGACAAAGCATATGTTACCAGAGGTGCTGAGTGGCCCCCTGTAAACATAAAAATCAACTGATCTTTTTTTTTTTTTTTTTGCTAGGGGAAAGGCAGATTTTATTGCCACGGATGCCTGGTTTAGACAGGCGATTACAAGAAACAACTTCATTTTTAAAAAGCCATGATGCAGAAGCTAATACAGACACATCTGTCTTGTCCTTTCTGCTGGTGCTACTGCCATGAGTCATCAGCCTTTTATTGCCAAGTTGGCTGGAAAAAGGCATTGCTTCTGCAAGACCTATATAGTTTCTTCTTGCATTGTCCATAAACAAGACATTGCCAGTCTCTTTTTAACTTTAACCTGGAAAGTCCAGTAATCATTAGGTTTGTGGTTTCTTTTTCTTCCGTATAGTGTATAAGGAATGCCTGGAAGGGGTATAGATTGTGTGGGGGGGGGTATTTAAAGTTATTTAAAATAAGAATATCAAGTATTTTCTTGCCTGATTTTTCTGAAAGACCAAGTGAGTGGTGAGAGTTTTCTGATCCCTTCACGGGGCACGGAGGAGACTGAAGCTTTAACAAAAAGAGTAAGTGTTAGATCCTGGAGTTAAATAGGTGATAAATTGTTTTTTTTTTTTTTTTAAAGCAAAGAGTTGGAAGAAGTCTGACTATTAGAACAGCCTTCCCCTCACCACTGCTCAACACTCAGGTCTGGTCTACGCTACAAACCAATATCGGTATAACTTCATCGCTCAGGTTGTGAAAAAACCACAGCCCTGAGCGATGTAGTGATACTGACCTAACCTGTGTAGACAAGCTATGTTGGCAGGAGAAGCTACGACCTCTTAGGGAGGTTGATTAACTACGTGGATAGGAGCGTTTTTTTTTCCTCCCAATTACAAAATAATCCATGTGCAGAGTCCAAACTCTTTTTGGTCAGAATTCAGGCGCGGGGAAAACACCTACCTAGCCTGTCTTGCCTTTTGGTTGCTGTCACTAGCTGCTTCTATCCTAGCATATTAATCAGCATGTCCACAAGTACTCAGTGATGTTGCTTCTGTACAGTGGCAGAGGAAACTGATAGTCAACAACAGATTTGTCAGAACTGACAGAGGCTTTTTAAAAGTTCTGAAGCCTGTTCTTGTAGACTTTTCTTTATTTAAGGGGTATTTTACAGGCTGGTTTTGGATCACAAACCCACAACCAGCCTAACCTCTTGAAAAAAAAAAACACAAAGAGTTGCTTTGTTATTAAATTATCTAGGCAATTTTTATCTGTCTCTTCACAAGGGCTAAAAGGACACAGGGCATGTAACCCTTATTTAAAGCTACTATTAAGGCCAGATTAGAGTTTTTAGAAGCCGTGGTTTTCTGCTCAAACAATACCCACAATCCAAGAGCACTGAGCACTTCTGCCAAAATGACCACCGGTTAGATAGTTAACAAATGTGTCTGTTTAAACTACAATCACTAGACTTCAGAATCATTAGATCATACCTCTGTAATACTTACTGGACAGAATCTTGGTTCTAAATTCAATGGCAACATTCCCATTGACTTCACTGGGACCAGCATTTGGTTCATTGTTTTACTCTGGTCCACAGACTTAACAAAACAGAATGGCACTAAATCACATTCAGATGGTTAGCTTTGCAACCCCTGTTTTTAAAAATGAAAGTTTCAATTAATCAGAAACCCGTTGGGCCAGCACAATAGCACAAGAACAGCATTTTACTGAATACCAGCTCAATCCAACCCCATTCTCCTCTTGACTTCAATACCACTGAAACTGTGGTTCCTAAAGCCAGACCTATGTTGGTATAGCTACGTCACTCAGGGGTGTGATAAATCCACATAGCATTTTGATTCTTGTGCAGACTGTTCATTCTCAGTCTTAACCCTATTTGAAAATAGAGTTAATGTACTATATGTAACACCCTGAGATTTCTTTGGCTTTACATTTGAGCATTTCACAGTGAAAGTTCTTTTTCATATTAAATGTCAGCATTTCTAATATGAGTTTCTGTTTTTCAATAACACTGTCATTGCTACCAGATGATTTCAATTTAAAGCTATTTGTGTGTCTTCAAAGTCTCAAAATTAAGTAGAAAAATGAAGTTCTCACTATTTGTATGCAGAAATGCATGAATTACAATGAAATAAAAAAGCCATTCCTGTATTTTGCTGTGACAGTAGAAAAATGAAAGAGCCATAATCAGTTGTGACCAAATGTATAAAAACAAGGACGTGATTGTAGATGAGATGTGCAAGGCCATAATTCTAACTAACCATCCCAAGAAATGAATGAGAAAAGCATTACAAATCTGAACATTAAAAATTAATTCGTCCAAAACACAATTTATTCAAAATGCATAACAATTGCAAAAAGCTGCTTCTATAAAAAGAAGAGAAGCCAATGCTTAATATTTTTTAAAGACTCTGAGCATTCAGAAATCACTGCAATAGCAAATTCCATTCCGTGGTGATGATTATATTTCCATCTGAAATGGAGTTACACAGCTGATTAGTGGAACAACTTTATTTGATCATAATTACGGCATATTGAAAAGGTGAGCTATATCTTTTTGCTATGGTTGGTGGCTTAGAAGTCAGAGTACATCACAGAATTTGAAATTCTCTAATAGTCTGTGATATAATAGGGAAAATACCATGAGAAACCAAAGACTTGGAGCCATTAAAACAAGAAGAAGAAAATGTTTTCATATTTTCCTCCATGTATAAATTCTATAATAGGTTCCTTTGCCTTTATCACTTTAAACGATTTGAGCCCAATTCTGAAGTTAATGGAATTGTATAAGTAAATCTGGAAGCTTACTTCCTCCCTGGAACAAACTTGCACATAGGGATGCTGCCCATTACTCTGGCTAGACTGGCAGGTGGCAATTCAGCCCTCAGTGAACAGGCAGTTAGGTTAATTCATAGCTTATACTTATTTTTCATCTGATATAAAATGACTCATCAAAGGCTACAATATATGGCTATTAATACCTCTTGAGAGCTGGCATGTCAAAAAGAAGGTTTTTTTTAAAATTTTCCTACCTATCATTATTTTAAGAGTGTGGCAATGAAATCCCTTTCCCAATATCCAGATCTTCCATTAATTGCTAAAGTAGACAACTGTGTCAGTACCCAAACTAGAATGAAATAAACTAGGAATAAGCCCAGCAATTCAGACTTACTGGAGGTAAAATATCATCTTGAATGTGTACTCGGGATCTCTATTGCATGGTATAGACACTTTCTTTGCTTCCAACTCCTCCAAGCACCACTAGGAGTTCCAAATATACAATCGGTGCACAATATACCGTAGAGGACTGCAGCATATGTTAGAAGCGACGTACCACAAATCACTAATCTATTCCACTTCTCTTTACAACTTGCTCCTTATTTAAAGGCACACTGACAAGTATAGCTGTTTGAACTATTAATTGCTAATAATCCTAATGAATTCAGCCCCATTTTTTGTTCGTGAATTGTTTGTGACCAATCCTGATTTCTACTAATAGATTTTCCACCAAATGCATCCGATGAAGTGAGCTGTAGCTCATGAAAGCTTATGCTCAAATAAATTTGTTAGTCTCTAAGGTGCCACAAGTACTCCTTTTCTTTTTGCGAATACAGACTAACACGGCTGCTACTCTGAAACCTGTTACTAATACATTTGTTACTCATCAGCTCTCACCAGTAACTAGGTCAAATAATTTTCAGGCTGCTGATTCTACTCCATCTGTTCACCTCAACAATTCATTATTCATAACGTAAGACTAGCCACTTAACTCACATGGTCATCTTTCTCCCTGATTGGGTGATTGAAACTTTTTTAAAAACAGGAACATAAGGAATAATAAATGGTGTCTACTCACGATTACTCAGGTTCAATGTTGAATATGTAATTTGTTCACAGATTAACATGGATATTTGCTTGAAGGATTTTTGTGCAAAAAACCCACCTGTTTACAAGAATATTCACAGATAACAATAAATGTTAACATGGTTGAACAAAACAGCCATTAGTGGATAATATTTTTTCAGTATTCATCTAGGGCTACCCCGACTGCTCTGCTAGCTCCCAGCTGTTCCTGGCAGTTCTGATGTTGGAGCTCTGGGAAGCTGAAATGCTTGAATGTGCATTTGGGGACACTTGGTTCCTTTTCCTGTGAACTGCAAGGAAGAATTATTGAAGTCTTTCCCCATATTTAACCTCTCTATCTTTGTGTATGTTTTTTTTGCAATGGTAGTGGGGATTTTGCTGGCAGACAGTTATGTAGATGGTCAGACAGTTATGTAGATTGTAGATGGTCAGTGTGAAGCCATAAATTAGCAAGGAAATATCCCAACTGTCAACATCACGGGGTTAATCAATCAGTCACCTCGCAGACACAACAAAGTTTCTCCAACCTACCATCAGTGTAACTGCATATGCATATGGATATTGAGAACAGAGAGTGATTCCAACAGCACTGTAAATATCTGCAATATTCCCCTTTTCTCATCCATATTTTATGTTTCATCGCCAGTCTTGCCAACCCGAAAGCATTCAGAAAGCATAAGTCAGGCCTCGAAAATCATGAGATGAACTTAAAAATAATATATTTTAAGTTCTCTTTGAATACTGGTTTCTGAGCCTGTAGGCTACATTTTAAACCCCACAGCTGCGAGTCTCAGTGCCTGAGACTACAGGCTTGGATTCATGCTAGGTTGCTAAAATCAGCAGTGCAGACACTGCAGCTCAGACTGGAGCTCAGGTTCTCAAACTCACCCTCCATCCCTGGGCTTCAGAGCCTGAACATGAATATCTACACCACTGTTTTTAACGCCATAACAGGAGCCCAAGTATGTAGATCCAAGCTCAGACTCAATGCTGAGAGTTTTACAATGCCGTATAGACGTACCCTAGAGTGCACCTGAGTCATGTTTTCAAGATTTTCCCTGCAACCACGAGGGTTACAAACTTTCATTTAAAAAAAAAAAAGTAAATTAAGAGTCTCATTATTCCCATGATTCCAGCTATTGGGGCTTTAAACCTTCCCCCCCCCAACTATCTCAAGACTACAACAAAATCACAAGTTGATAACACTAATTACCATAATGGAAAAGCATAACTGAGACCATACTGTTCCAGGTCACTAAAACCTAGTCTACGCTAGGGGTCACATTTGTACATTGTAATTCCCATCATTGCTAATACTTGTTCTGCTTTACCAGTACTTGCAAAACACTGGGAACCTGCCGAGCTCTCTTAAACACTGTATTGACTACTCATATTCTGAGTAGGGGTAATTTACATGATGCTGAAAACAACTGCAAGAACAGCAAAGCCAACTACCTGGGGGTTCCTTACATTGCTAATGCTGATGAAGCTGAACTAGTCTGAGAAACGGTGTAACGTAAACAAAGTTTATAGCTGTGGCTGCATTTTCTGATAGGGTACTGTCATTTCTGAGCCCAAACTATCGTAGCGCTTATTGTATTGTTAGCCGCTAACACCATGCAGCTACTCCAGTGCTGTAAATCAAGTACAAAGTTTTGCACCATAGGCAAGACCCATCTTCTTTCTATAATGGCTGTTGAAACCAGTCTTTCCTTATCTATAGCCCACCCACCTTGTCTCTCTAATATCCTGGGACTGACATGGCTACACCAACCCTGCACACAAGCTATGTACACTAGCAATTAATCTATTTTCAATACCAGGGAGGCCTGTTGCTGACAGCCATTGTTTGCAATGGGCCATTTTCCTCGTCTAGACAGGGACAGAATGGCAGGAATCAAACTGGGAAATTAGAAATCAGACAGAGCACTTGTCATCTCTCTCTAAGCTCCCAAGTGAGTTTCTACCTCCTTCCCTGGAAGAGTACCCTGCAGTCTAACTGCTCCCTCTCTTTCTGCTATCCAGCAGAATTTCCCCTTCTTTATTTCATCTCACTGCTCCTAAATAAAACCCCCTTGTACCATCCTAAAGATATAGATATAGACAGTAAGGTATGAATCAGGAGGAAATGCAAGCAGTAGTAATTTGATATTCAAGACTGGATGCTGTCAAAGAGATATACTTTGGTTCAACAAGAAATTATTGGACATGGTCAAGAATTCCCGGGTTAGGTTCAATGTCCTGTGTTATGCAGGGCAGATTAGATGATCATTACAGTCCATTTTGTACTAAAATATATGAGTAGACCAGAGAAGAGGGATTTAGAATAGGATTAACATTCATTTTACCGCATTAATTTAACTTTGTTGTTTTCATCCATATCTCTAACTTTTCTAAATCCCTTAGTAGTATTTTTCTGACCTCCCTGGGGTTTGCAGGACTTCCTCACTGAATATCTTGAAATATCATTAGCATAATGTTGATCTACTTTTCCAGTTCATTAATGAAGATGCTCAATCTAATGGAACCTAACCACCAATCCCTGCAGTCCTTCACAATTCAGCACATTTCTATTTATATCATTACCCTCAGTTTTTGGAGTCTCGCTAACCATACTCAAGTCTTCTCAGTCTGACGAAGGATGTAATTACCAAGGAAGGAATATTTGTTAGGTATTTAAATGGCCTCAAAATCTTTAATGTATTTATCTTCACTACACATCTATGAGGCAGTGCTATTGTCCCTATTTTACACACAAGGAACTGGGACAGAGAAGCCAAGTGACTTGCCCAAGATCTCACAGGAAGTCTGTAGCAGACCAAGAACTTGAACCATGGTCTTCCAAGTCTTAGGCTAGTGTCCTAACCACTGGACCTCTCCCCTCCACCCCATTCAGAATGCAGCAGCTGGAATCACATTCATCACCAATGCAGGGACTCTGACACGCCTTTCTTTGAATCTCTGCACTGACTTTCAAGTCCCTGCTTTAAAACTCTTTTTCTCCCAGGAAATGCACAAATGCTAATCCACATCAACTAAAAGTAACACTACAAACTACTGTCCAGATGTGGGGTTGCCAACTGTCTAATCACACAAACCCAAACACCCTTGCCCTGCCCCCTGCCCGATCCCGGCCTCTTCTCCAAGGCCCCATCCTGCTCACTCCATCCCCCCTCCCTTCATCACTCACTCTCCCCCACCCTCACTCACTTTCACTGGGCTGGGGCAGGGGGATGGATTGCAGGAGGGGGCTCCAGGCTAGGGTGCATGAGGGGGGTGTGAGCTTCAGAAGGGGGCTTTGGGCTGGGACAGAGGATTGGGGTGTGGGAGGGGATGAGTGGTGCGGGCTTCAGCCAGGTGGCACTTACTTTGGGCAGCTCCCAGTCGGCAGCCCAGTGGGGCTAAAGCAGGTTCCCTACGTGCCCTGGCCCTGCACTGCTCCCAGAAGCGGCCTCCATGTCCCTGTAGCCCCGCGGGGGGGAGGGTCAGGGGGTTCTGCACACTGCCTGTAGGCACCACCCCCGCAGCTCCCATTGGCTGCAGTTCCCAGCCAATGGGAGCTGGAGAGTCGACGGTCAGGACAGGGGCAGTACACGGAGACCCCCTGTCCACCCCTGGGGCCGCAGAGACGTGCCGGCCGCTTCCGTGAGTGGCATGGGGCTAGGGCAGGCAGGAAGCCTGCTTTAGCCCCGCTGTGCCATGGGGCTCTTAGTGGCCTAAAATCTCCTGGTTTGGCTTCAGAAGCCTCCAGGAGACAGAGCCTGATTCTGAGAGTCTCCCAGCAAAATGGGGAGGGTTGGAAACCCTATCCAGATGATGCTCTAAAATAGAAACTTCTGCTGTGTTTTGTGTTTTCTGTGTACTTCATTTGGAAGCTTCTGAGGGGAATGTTTGTATTTTTTGCTAGATCTCATACTGGTGGCACTGGAATAGGGGAGGCCAAGGGGCCATGGCCTTTTTTGAAAGTGGACAGGGCTGGCCTCTCCACTTTTCACTGGGGTGGACACTACCCCCTTCCTCTCCTATTCCCCCTGAGGCCCAACCACCAGGCTAGGCTAACTTGGAGCCCAGCCAGGGAGGGGAGCCCAGGCAATTGCTGGAGCCTCACAGATGGACCCTCCACCTACCTGCAGTGAGGGGCTACAGAGAGCAGCCCCTAGCCTGTGTCCCTGCCCCCTGACCTCCCCACCCTGCCCAGAGCAGGTGAAGGTGGAAGGTCCATGCCGTCTCCCCACAACTGCCCGTGCAGCTCTCCCCAACCCAGCTCCAGTCGAGGGGGACCTCGGAGCCACAGCCCAGCATGGCAAGACCATGCAGGCAGCTGTGGGGAACCACAGAGGGACTGGGAGGTGGGGACATGGGCAGGGGGGTGCTTTCGCCCCACCTCAGACAGTAAGGGGGCCAGGCTCCCCACCCTACTCCAGCTTGGTCAGAGGCAGGGCTTTGGGTGGGGGGGGAAGGAGAGGTTGGGGTGGCATCCTGCCTCCCCCCCCCTTCTGGGAAGGCTCTGACACCCTTGTCTTATACAGCACTGAATACACTGGTGACACTTAAAATGACTATGAAAATACAGTTACCTAACATCCTGGCCCCACCTACTGGAATGTAAACTATGGGAGGAGATGAAGCCCTGATTCATTACTATCTTTCAGCCACCCTATACTTCTCTAGCTTAAAATCTGAACACTTGAACTTTACATAGATGATGGGAACTTCAACACATAGTGTCTCGATCTTGCAAAATATCACAAAGTGTCAAATGGCCTTCAACTCCCTATAGGGTTGTCTAACTTAAGAAACAGTAACCTAACCATAACGTTTTCCTTACTATAGATGCAGGTTAACACCTTCTACCTTAACATCTTGGCTAACTCCACACTTTTCTTAATATAAACAAATCTGTTGATGTCAATGGGAGCTGAAGGCTCTCAATGACTTTTAAGATCAAGATAAGTTATAGGGACACATTTACACGGCTGTGATTGGAGATTTATGGATGCAATTTCTGTTATAATTGAAGAGAATCACATCTGTAATTCCCCACATACTGCTATATGATGTCATTGTCTTAATCATCTGACAGTATGTTTACACACCTCGTCTTGCAAAATAATTGTTCACTTTCATTTGTTCCATCAAATAATCTTGTAATGAAAACTGTTGACCAAACAAATGAGACCCCTTTGGTGTCTTGTTAATATTTCATAATCTCTAACAACAATGAAATATTAACTCAAATAAATGGGAATAGTTTGGAAAAATATTTTTATTGAGTCTCTTAAAGTATAGGGCTAGATCCTTAGCTGGTTTAAATTGATGGAGCTCCACTGAAGTAAATGGTGTCACTGGAGTCAATGAACATACATCACTTTCAGTCAGCTCAGGATATGGTCCATAACTTAAAAGTAACTGTCTATGGTAAAAAGTTAAGTACTAAATAAAGTGAGGAAAAGTTAAAGTTCATTCCCATTGTTTATTTCTCTTCCTCTTTTATTGTAAGAGTTAGGAAATAGCTCTTTCCCACAGCCATAATATGTCAAACTGTAATTCTCCTCCGTGTAATCCCCCTAATGTTCACTAACTTCTGAACAGTATGGATGCCCTAAAATCTGTCCCCTTAAATGTAAGCACCCTACTTTACTGAATGCTAGAAGCAATAAAAGTAATCAATACTTAAAAATTAGTTGAACTTGCTTTGACAGTGTTTGGCGCTTTTGCCACCTGACAAACTATTTAACCATTTCCAGAACAAATCTAGAAAGAAATAAGTGGTGGCACATAGCCTTTTCTTGGCACATTTATTTCTCTTGCTTTAATTTTGTTACAGCTCAAAATCAATATTTTCTCAAATTGGGTTTTAGACATCAACAAATGAAATCTCCTTTCTCCTTTTCATTCCTGATCACCTATCCAGGGCTCTTGTTATTTTCTAATGAAGCTTTTGTTAAATTTTAAACTGTTGCTCTAAAGTGAGGGGGAAATGACAAAATGAACTAATCATAATTTTGTTTTGAAAGTGAATTTAGTTTTTATGGAAGGAGCTGGGTTGAGGACATAAAGACGGATGCAAGGGCCCAAGTACAAATAACCCAGGCACAGTCCATTCAAAGCTGAAGGGAAATTTTACGGTGAGCAGACAGTTTAAGAGTAAATGGATAATGTAGCCATTATCATAATTAATCAACCCTTTCTATTCTGCAGGAGTCATGCTCTTTTTAGCTCTCCTGACTCCTCCTCACCTATCCTCAGGATAGAACTTCAGACAGCAGAAGAGAGAAGCAAGCAAGACAATGCTACTTGGATCACCATTTTCTCACTTGCTCACTCCCCATAGGCCCCACTTCACCTGGAATGGTCCATTGAAAAACGTGTTAGCTACTTATGCTAAATAATCTGTCTCACCTTGAATTTAACTGTGACACTCCAATTAAGTTTCCCAGGCCTGAAGAAGAGCTCTGTGTAGGCTCAAAGGCTTGTCTTTCTCACCAACAGAAGATGATCCAGTAAAACATATTATCTCACCCACCCTGTCTCAGAAAGAGAAAGAGTCCACCATGCAGTCCCTTCCTCACCCCCCAGAGCTGATCCATGTGCAGCAACTCCAGAGGCTTCCACAGGGTCAGGAGAAATAGAATGATGCTGGGTAGAGAGACCATCCCAGATCAACCCAGGCCATAATTTTAGAAAGTGTTGCCTTTTGAAAATCGAGCCCTTTAAGGGATCTCAATTTGGGTGCCCAAGAATGAAAACTCAAAACCATGAATCACTTTTGAAATTTAGGCCATGGTGTTTGGATGTCCCTTGAAGAGTCTACACTTGGAAACAGGCCCACAATCAAATGATGTGATTACTGTAATTCGGCTTCCTAGGTATTCTCCTAAATATCAATAACATTGTCGATACACAGATTTAAATTAAATCTTTATTTCCTAGAATCCAACCTTTCCAGCAGGAAATAAGCAGCAAATCCATTCCATTTCTTACCAAAATTATGTCCCATGGCTGTATTTGTAATATATTAAACTGCCCTAACATAGGCCATATCCCTGTGTTGGAAACAAATAATGATTTCTCATTTATTACAAAATGCTCTCCCCATCACTTAATAAATTACATGTTGTTAAGGTTTCACTTTTTTAAAAGTATGCATCTTATAGACAGTAATGGATCCATAATCATACACTGTGACACACATCCTACTGGCCTTCTCCCCCACCCTGAGAGCAATAGGCCCATTTGTCAGTAGTATTAGTACAGGTGCTACTATATGGGTGGTGCAGGACAGAAGAAGGCCCATGGCCCTGCCTTCTGAAGAGAGCTGTGCTCCTCAGGGTCTCCTTCTATGCTAGTACACAGCAGGATTATGAGTCTGGGCTGTGAATGTGAATCCATGACTATATACTTCCACCAAAGAGAGTGCTGCACAGGGGTGTAGAGTTGTGATCTGGATGTTAGAGCAGAAGCTCTCTTGGTTCTAAACTCTAACACAGCCTAAGGGCTCAATCAAGTCTCTGCCTCAGTTATCTGTCTGTAAAATGGGTAGTGGTAATAACACTTGCTAGTACATACTTCACGCTTACACCTGCATTTCATGTCAGAATTAGAGATATAAGTACAGGATCTCTGCTTGACAAAGGGCAAGCTGAAGGTTGGCAATTAGACTGCACCCTTCCAGTAATGCTGTCAGGCTACTTTCGTGGAACTGCAACAGGTGCATTCACAGATCAGAGGCATTCATTGTGCTTGTTGTTACTGTGACCCTTTAATCTAGCCGCTTCTTCTTCCCATGAGATCTCCTTCTCCTCTCTGACCCTTGCCTGCAAACTCTTCTTCTAATTCTGTCCTGGTAACCTCACTAGCTCTTCCATCCATGTCCCTGCCCACACCCTCTCCCCTTTAGTTACTTAATTATTAGAGCTGTTCTATTGATTGAAATAATACAGCAACGAGAAATCAAGGGAGGGGATTGCATTACTATTCTCAACAGTAAAACAACAAGCAGGGTAAACTAAACAAAGCAGGAGCCAAATCCCAGCCACGAAGTGCTTAAAATCTAGGTACAGGATTAGATGCAGTGAAATTAATGAACAGGGCATTGTGTCATATCATCTTAGTCTAAAACTTAAAAGGGAAAATTAAGTGATAACTGGCATGGTAAAACATTGTGTGTAGTTGGTAGAAATGGAATACTTTTTTTTTTTTTTTTTTTTTTACAAATTTGACCTTTTTGCCAAAATACAGGAGGGTTTTTTTCTGTTGTTTTGATGAAAAACTGGAAATTGAAACCCAATATTTTTCTGTTTAAAACCTTTGGTTTGTTGGTAATATATATTTTTCTGGTTTTCTGAACCAGAATTTTTATTTGTATTTATTTATTTAACAGAAACTGAATATGAATATATAGATAGATAGATAGATAGATAGATAGATAAAACCAAAACATATTTTAAACATTTTCCGTTTTCACGGTTTATCAAAACTGTAGATTTAATAAATCAAAATTTCCAGTGAAAAATACCAGTTTTCTACCAGCAATAGTGCATGTTCCATGTTCAATATGGCTGAAATTCAGACTTGCACAAGGCTCTATGCACCATTAAGTTTCATTGCCCAAATTTTGCTCTAATTTACACCCATACAACCTCATAAAAATCATTGAGGCTGCACACACGTACAATAGGGCTCATTCAGCCTCTCTCATTAGGTCATCATTTTTGCAGTAATGATCCATTATTAAAAATGTTCAAAGTCCTTCCTCTGGTGCACAAAGCTTGTAAAATTTGGAAGGTCATGAAATAATTAAATCTTCACTCACACATGGAAATCATCATCTTTGTTGGGCCATGAAGCTTTCTTGTTATTGAATGAGTTATCTGTGCATGAACTTAATCTGTGCAGGTGTGAGCAGGTAATTAGATCAGTTCAAAGGTTTCTCCAGGTTTTTGATCAAAATGGTCATTCCCTCTCTAAAAAGAAACTAAAATTAGAAAAAGAACAGAAAGAAAAAAATGATTAGGGGTACGGAACAGCTTTCGTATGAGGAGATATTAAAGATTTGGGCTGTTCAGCTTAGATAACACATGGCTAAGAGAGATATGATAGAAGTCTATAAAATCACAAATGCTATGGGAAAAGGGAAGTGTTATTTACCTCTTTACATAATACAAGAACCATAGGGTCACCCAATGAAATTAATAGGCAGCAGATTTAAAACAAACAAAAGGAAGTATTTCTTCATGCAACACACGGTCAATCTGTGGAACTCATTGCCGGGAATATTGTGAAGGCCAAAAGTAGAACCGGGTTCAAAAAAATTATTCGATAAGTTTATGGATCAATAGCTATTAGCCAAGATGGTGAGGGATGCAACCCCATGCTTTGAGCGTCCCTAAACTTCTTACTGCCAGAAACTGAGACTGGGGGATGACAGGGGATGGATCTCTTGAAATTGCCCTGTTCTGTTCATTCCCTGTGAAGCATCTGGCACTGGCCACTGTCAGAAGGTAGGATACTGCACTAGATGAACCATTGGTCTGACCCAGTATGGGCATTCTTATGTTATAACGTGTTTTTTTCATGTTCCTAATCATGCCATTACATTTTTAGCAATAGACAGTGAAAAAAGTGATCCCATTAGTCAAAGTTATTACTTCTTCAATGCTTAGCCAAACAATTGGCTGTAGCGATTGTTTGCCATTTCGAACATTTCTGCTCAACTGCAAAGGCTTGATGGCCTGAGAGTCCAATATCGGAAAAGACTTCATGAACCCATGTAATAGGGGGTTTGCCTCTGGATTGGTTGAAGTTATTACTGTCCATTCTTTTTAGGCACTTTGTGTGTTTTTTGGCACTTTAACTTTGCCTAGCATGGATAAAACTCACTAATTAGCAAACTACCATATTATAAAAGGGAATGAATGAAGTCCCTGTATGCTACTGAAACTAAAGAATGTTCTCCTGAGTACTCATATAGGGTAATTCAGTTGTGCACCAAGATTTTTGGTAGAGAAATGTTTGATAGTAGATTGCAAGGTCAAACAAGGAACAAATCAAATGACTTTTCATGGCATCTCCTAGCTGTCTGAATCCACTATGCAAGGAAATTCAGAGTTGGTGTAGTATTATTTATCCTGTTCCACACATATAACAAGTAGTAATATGAAAGCAGCTCAGCATACTTTCCCTGATATATTAACTCTTCTTTTGTGTATTACATTTAAGTCACAACAGATGAGGGTAAAATCCATCAGAGATTCCCCAACCAGACCTTATAGCTCTCACAACCAACCAGCCATTATTACTCTCATGAGACAGGATTGATGGTACAAAATTAAAAAAAAAAAATCTCGAAGACACATGTAAATGTTCTTTTATCTATCAACAACACATTTCAGTAAACAAACCAAAATAGAAAATGTCACGCCTTTGGTGGGAAGGCTGTTAACTTCCTAAAGAAATCAGTGGCCTTATCTCACAGACAGTTGAAATTACTGTTAGAAGATGTTGTCTCTGTTTCTGAGTACTATAGTGGCAATTTACCATTCAGAAATGAGATGACAGCCTTGGATTTGTTTTACAGAGATCTGTGCAATTACAGCACTTGCTGCAGTAGAAAAGATTCCAAGAATGTTATCTCTCAAATTCAGAATATGGAAGTTCAGCTTTTTTGAAACACATCACAAGAGACCCGAAAGAACTAAGGTGCACACCTGTAAGGCTCGTGTAACCTAACAACAGATATGACATTTACAGTCTTTGGGCAAAGCTTGCTGCCTTCAAGAAAGATATTTTTTGACCAAAAAAAACCATTGTTGTCTGTGTCTCCATTCATCTGCACAAGACTTCATCTCAGGATCCCCAAGCCTAAAATTAGAAATATGCCAAAAGAAAATAAAGACCCCAGGGGCAAATTCAGACCACTCTCATCTCAGGGAAGGGGTTTTTAGAACAAGGGCTTTGTGTCAGTCCATTACAGAAGTAAAGGCCACCTGGAAAAATCAGATATGGGTTTGAATTCCAACTATCATCCCGCAGCATTCAGTGAGATTCATAGCTAGGGCTCTGGATGAGGTATGTCTTTCTCCAACACCAGAACATTTTATTTGATAAATTGCACCCAGATTCAAACAGTCTCTTGGTTTCATTTTAGGACATCAAAATTTAACTAATGAAGCTTTGCAGAAACAAAATCACTATCTGGGACCCAGATTCTGAGCCCACCTGTAATACTAAACAGATGTGAAAGGAATAATATAGCTACTTTCACTAATGGGTTAGTCTACACCTCTCTAGTATAAGTCATTTGACTTGGGGAACCACAGAAGCATAAAAGTTAGAGATGGAAAAGAGCTACTGGAAACCACAGTTCTCAGATAAAGAACATGAATCAGACTGATCAGAACAGATTTTAAAAAAATTATTAAAGCTAATGTTAAAAAAATGCATAATACATAGGTTGAGAAAAGAGTGTCTGTACATCTGGGTATAATGCTTAGATTATCCACAAATACAAAGTTTGTTTTTAAAAGTCATATGACACACAGAGTACATAATCAGCAATAACCCACATTTAGGTCAACAGATTTAACAATACAGGTTAAATATTAGAATTCGAATACTCAGATACATCACTCATGAAAAGTTGTACAGAGATTTGGTTAAGGGAAGCAAAATATATCAATGAGTGGAGATTGTCCCTCAGGAATTGAGAATTAGGTAAGTCGTCCATTTAGAAAATACAATCCATGAGGAAAGTATTTCAGTTACTTTCCTGACTGCGTTTCTCATCGACACTCTAGCTCATCCCTCCTGGTACTGCCGATGTGATGTGTTCTATTGCCACCGGTGACGTGTTCTATGTTCTTGATCTTAGCTAAAAGGCCTTGTTATCATCACCTTGGGAAGCTGGGGAAAAGCACCGTCCAGATTCCATTCCAGTGAGTTTTTGCTTTCTACAAATTGCAAGCTCACCACCATACCTGTGAAATTTTAAAGATGCCTACCTCCATACAAGCATTCCTCTGCTGCTCAATTCTTGCCATCTTTCTCACAATCACCCCTGAAATATTTTAATTCTGGGAATAATACTGAAGGAACATAAATACAGATTAGTTGTGCAGAGGGGGTGCTGGAGGGACTGAGGATGCAGTACACAGTTACCTACAGACATGGATAAGGCAGCATTTTAGTATCTGCCAATACCTGATGTAGAAAATAGAGTTCAGAACATATTAAAAATGCCTCAAGTATGTGTGTCTATGGGCCTTTTATCATAACCCTTTGAAAACTGGCACTTGCTTTTCAAGTCAAGTATAGTATTATTAAAATCCCAAAACAATTTAGAATAGCGATTCTAGTTTCTTTGTTTTTATCTCTTTTGCCGTCATGGTATCCAAAAATCTAATATGTAACAACATACCGTTAATATTCTGTTCCTAAGATAAATTAATAAGGGTTCTGTTTCCCTGCTGTTGGTTAAACCTGATTAACAAAGATTTTCCTTCCTTACCTTTCCAAAATTCAAACACTTGTTGTTGCTGTTAATCTTCTACAGTGTGTTGGCAATAATATGCACTTGTTCTTCTTGTTCTCCCACCCTCCCACCCCAAATAATACCCTTGCTGCCTGTCTGATTAAATCTTTTGGGCATAACATTATGAGATCTAGGATTATATAACTGAAGCATGTTTTACCTAAAGGACTATACTTCCTGTTTAGTTTTATTCATTGAAAAAAAGTTATATTAAATGGCTGCATAAGGCCTCATCCCACAAAGTACTTAAGCATGTGAGTATTCCCCCATTGACTTCAGAGGGATTACTCAAGTACTTTAAGTAAAGCATATGTTCTCGTTAACCTCTGAGGATAGGACAAGAAGCAATGGGCTTAAATTGCAGCAAGGGCGGTTTAGGTTGGACATTAGGTAAAACTTCCGAACTGTCAGGATAGCTAAGCACTGGAATAAATTGCCTAGGGAGGTTGTAGAATCTCAATCATTGGAGATTTTTTAAGAGCAGGTTAGACAAACATCTGTCAGGGATGGTCTAGATAATACTTAGTCCTGACATGAGTCCTGCCACCTCACTTAAAAACAACTTGCTTACAAAAATCAGACATATAAATACAAAAGTGTCACAGCACATTATTACTGAAAAATTACTCACCTTCTCATTCTGTCTGTAGGAAATTTTAGTTTGTACTGACTTTCTTCATGCTTTTTATGTAGCCTGTTGTAAAATTAGGCAAATATCCAGATGAGTTAATGTATGGCCTGGAAGACCTGTGCGTACCCTCAAAGGGATGCATACCCCAGTTGAAAACCACTGGACTAGATGATCTCTCAAGATCCTTTCCAGTCCTCTCATTCTATAACCATGTCTACACCTGAGGTGGCATGTAAGGTATGCATAGCTACATGCAGCAGTGAAAATGGATTGTATCCACACTCATTGAGGCATGCAGCTACACATAGCAGTGAAAGGCTCTAGCAGGGGGAAAGCAGTGTGGAGTCTTTCCCTCCTGCCAGAGTCTTTCTCTGTGGCAGGGAGAGGATCTGTCAGTTCCCCTCTGCTGGAGCCTTTCCCTACAGCAGGGAGCTGCTGGAGCCTTTCTCCAGAACGTTGGAAGTCTCTGGCATCAAGGAAAGGCTCCACCATGTTGCAGGCACAGAATGCCCGAGGCAAGCAACAGCTGGATTCGTTGCCCGGTGTGTGTCGCCCAATAATCACAACGGTGTGGAGAAGCAGAAAAGTTTATTTGAAGCTTCAAGCGGTACAGGGAGACAACAATCTCAAATCCTGCACACCAGTGCAAGCAGTTACACATATTTTGTACATTCATTCTTTAGCATACTTATCCAATGCAAGCTGCCCTGAGTATCCATATAGCCAAACCAGTACACCGGCCAGTGCCCCTTTTTCCTCTTATCATCTATTCCCCCATACATGGAGTTGTTTGTTCAGCACTATCTAACATTCCTGTCCTGCTTGACCTAATCTTGCTCCAGCCAGTCTGCGCCTGCAGTACACTGTTGCAAATTTCTCAGCGTGACCACTGTGAGTATCTCCAGGCAGAAAAGGGAGATCATCTGGGCCTAGAGCGAGGGGGCTTCATCGACACTCATGGTCTTCCATCCCCTTGAGTTACCTAGTGGCCATGCCCGGTGTCCCCAACAACCAGATGGGAGACAGTGGGACTCTTCCCTGCTAAAAAACAGCAGTGTAGACAGAGAAGGCACTCCTTGTGCGTGTGTACAGAACCCATATGGAGTACATACCTAGGGTTCAGGAGTGGAAGGTGCACTATTCTACTCACTTAAGACATGCCTTATGGTCTACTCTGTTCTTTATATCCCTGCTAGCTGGGTGTGCAGTGTGTATACTCTGCACACCACCATAAACATAGACCTGCGCTCAGCGGTGCAAGTGGAATCCATTTCTTACCGGTACGGGGGGGGGGGGAGCATGGTGAGCACGTGGCCTCTTCATGTGACCCTCCACATGACTCCCCCCCGCCCCCATGCTCTCCCCATCCAGCTCCTCCTCCGGGGCTGCTGTACAGTTGGAGAAGACCCTGCATGGAAAGGCTGGGGGTGGTACAGCTGTGCTGAAGGAGCTGTGGGCATGGGGCTGCCCAGCAGCCCCACCTTCTGCTGCTCCTCTTTCCGGTACACCATACCAGCTGTACATATCTTGCTGGTACAGCATACTGGACTGGACTGCCCTCCTTGGACTGCTGCCTATGCTACAATGTCTACTTTAACAAACCTATGATTCTCCTGCTCTTAAGTACTGCAATACACTCCAGGAGATAGAAGAGGGGAGGGCATCAGGGACCATGTTATATCTCTCTGATTCTCATGTTGCTTCTACATTAATCCCAACTCGTCAGCCTGTGGCTTTGGGGATACTCACATCAACCTGCTAATGTCTCTCCCGGACCACACATCCATTGTACAATTGTTCTCTGCCAGTTCACTTTTCCCCAATCCAAACACAGCCTTTATGGCAGAGTTTGGAGGGAGGGCTGGCTTAAGAGCTGACTGTACACTAGCTTAGAGATTCGCTACATTATTAAAGGTCATGCAGGGCACAAAGTGTGACACAAGATGGCTGGTACAAGTGTAGAGAATCTGAGCTGATATTCCTATTATTCATCTTGGTAATAGCAAAAGAGTTAGCGGCTTTGGACATGCAGTTTGCTCTCACAAGTTATTAGCATTGGATTAATAACCAGTATTATGCCCCAAATGCTTCAGTCATATTTGATCAACAGTAATATTTTCACATTAACAGCGAGGGAGGGGAATCATGTAAGGGTTTCCTGTATTTTTGAGTAAACCAGAATTCACCTATAGCTAAAAGGCACACACAGGTTAGTGTTTAGCACCCAGATTCTACACTGTGTTGGGTAGTCATTTACATCTGTACAAAGCTGATGTGAAACCGTCATTCCAATTGGTAGCAGTTTACATCTTTTGCCTGGGTGTGAATGGCCACACAAGGTGCAGAATCAGATCCAGCATGTCTCATAACCCTGTAATGATGGATAGAATCAAATCCTGATCATTGTATGCCCACTAGAAGACCCATGACTTTAGTGGGATCATTTATCTGAGTAGGTGGAATTAGGCCCAAGATGTTCTGGTTTCTAAGACAGCTTGTTGACATTTCTCATAATTGTGAAATTGTACTTGACAAATTAGACAACACTGAACTGGGAAAAAATGTCCATTCTCCAACCAACTCTCGTTTCTAGGTTTAGGTCTCACTGTCCTCTCACTGGAATGCTCTCTGACTTTATATTTTATGCTTCTGTGCCTCACAATCTAAATCAGAAAATACTAATTTTTTTTTTGTAAAAAGAGTTTCAAATTGGATGTCTCTGTTTTTGGATACCCCTTTAATGCATCCTAAAGGAACATAATTTTCTAAAAGTGTTGAGCACCTTCCCTCTGAATTGTCCCATGTTGGGCAGCCAAAAACAGAAGCATTCAAAATGGCTAGATACTTCTGAACATGTAGACCATTGTACTTCAGGTGAAGCCCCAGAACACAAACTCCTATAAAGGAACCAACCAAAACTAGGGGAAAAATCTTTAGCGTGTAGAACAAAATAAAGAAAAAATTTCTTTTTCCTATTGTTATCTATTTCCACTTTCAAACAGCCATGTAGTTACAACAATGGAGCACCCAGAAAGCTAAGCTCAAAAAGTTTGAATCTATTAACAAATATTCTTCCTGTGGTTACTTTGACTCATTTTTAAAACAAAACACAGAACTATCAAGGGTAAGATCCACAATATTTGATGAGTAGATCTCAGAGTACTTGTTCCTTTTGGGATTGACTGTGCTATTTACTTTAAGTATTCATATTTCATCTACTGTATTTTTCATGGTTTTCTGAAGAGAATAGAAATAACAGTGGAATTCTTGTTCCAAAAGGATCAACATGCTCTTATTCATTATTTATTTGTTTTTAGAATAAAGCCCATGTTGATTGCAATGTGGGAAAGGGGCCACAAAGCAAATATAAGAATGCATGATTGGTAATTGAAAAACCACTATGTGAAATGATTCATGTTTACCCAAGTATCACAGTGGAAATAAGACCATGACGTATTGTTTCCTGTAGACTCTCTTAAAAATAATAATGTACAAGCATTTTCAGAAGAGAATTTTATTTGCCCATTGCTTTTGTTTCTTCATTGGCATCTTTGCAATAATCACATGGCCTCCTAATTTTTCAGACTTTTTTTTTAATTAAGGCCCACTTCTGAACCCCCTTACACAATTAGTCTCACTGAGCTCAATGAGGAAATTCAGCAAAGCACTTAAGAACATGATTAATTTTACACATGTATGTAAGTTCCAATGGGACTTAACCATATTCTTAAACAGGAATGGTTTGCTCAATCTGTGCCTACTCACATGAATAAGTGGGCAAAATCAGATGCCTGGTCTTAAACCAGCAGGCCTTGGTTCAGCAAAGTATATAAGCCTGTGCTTAAAATTAAACATGTGGTTAAGTACCTTTCTGAATCAGGGCCTTAGAGAAGAGGCATGATTGAAAAATTAAAATTGTTGTAAAAAAAAAAGTATAATTTTATACTTTAGAGAAATGCAGGTGAAATCAAATCATTTTCAATATAACTAACAGCATGTCCCAATTCTTTACCAAAATATTTAAAGAGAAACCTTGGCCCTGTGGAATTTATAATACAGACCTGACTGATAAAACAGTGTGTTGCTTGACTATGTCTGTCTTGATTCATCTTCGGAAGGA
This sequence comes from Dermochelys coriacea, assembly GCF_009764565.3. Taxonomy (NCBI): domain Eukaryota; kingdom Metazoa; phylum Chordata; order Testudines; family Dermochelyidae; genus Dermochelys; species Dermochelys coriacea. Next base: position 119,691,198 of record NC_050072.1, read on the forward strand.
ACGTGCGCCAGCCACTAATGAAAAAAAGAGAGAAAAAAAAGACCAATATGTTGGACTGTAATGTAAATGGCAGAACTATCTACTTTTATTAACTCAAAGCTGGTAATATCTTTATATAAACCAGGTTTCAAACAACTTAATTACATTCAGCACACCATCTGCCAAGATATCAGATTAAGAAGAAGAACAGAACAATGTAATGTAAACAGAGCTATAATGAAGTGAATGGTGGGTAAAAACAGAATATTTTGATCATTACATGATTCCTGTATGCCGAATTTGAGCCTCTATGTCGTATTTGTTATATTGTCTACTATCACCCTGGTGACAATAATGAACACTTTAGTAGCAGTATTGTTATCTAGCCCATTTAGAACACCAGTAATCCACACTTCATGTGGGAACAAATGATACGGTTAGATTCTCGCTGGAACATATCAAGGGAGACTACACCAGGCTGGGGAAGATGCTTAAGGAAATCAAGACTCAGGTGATTTTCAGTGGGACTCAGCCTGTTCCTAGAGAAGGGCAACAAAGGTGTGACAAGATTATGATGATCAACAGATGGCTCAGGCAGTGGTGCTATAAGGAGGGCTTTGGGATGTATGGCCACTAGGAGGCATTCATGGACAGAGGATAGTTCTCTCAGGATGGACTTCATCTGAGTAGGGAAGGAAATAGACTTCTAGGATGGAGGCTGGCACAACTGATAAAGAGAGCTTTAAACTAGGAATCTGGGGGAGATGGTTGGGAGATGTCCAGGTAATCTCCATGCCAGATTTTAGCATTCAGAGGGAAGAAGATGAAGTAAGAAAGGATACAGCCGTGGGTAGGAGAATGTATATAAGGAGAAAGGGCAGTGTGGATACCAGTCTAATAGGTTATACTGGCTGTAGAATGACTGTGCCTAATAGGGGTACAAAATGTGAGCGAGGCCAAATAGCAGAAATTAAGATGTTTGTACACCAATGCGAGGAGCCTAGGTAACAAAATGGAGGAACTAGAGCTACTAGTGCAGGAAGTGAAACCAGATATTATAGGGATAACAGAAACATGGTGGAATAGTAGTCATGACTGGACTACAGGTATTGAAGGGTATGTGCTGTTTAGGAAAGACAGAAATAAAGGCAAAGGTGGTAGAGGAGCACTGTAATCAATGATGAGGTAGAGTATAAAGAAATAAGAAGTGATGAAATGGATAAGACAGAGTCTGTCTGGGCAAAAATCACATTGGGGAAGAAAGCTACTAGAGCCTCCCCTGGGATAGTGCTTGGGGTGTACAAAAGACCAACAGGATCCAATGTGGATATGGATAGAGACCTCTTTAATGTTTTTAATGAAGTAAATACTAAAGGAAATTGTGTGATCATGGAAGACTAACTTCACAGATATAGACTGGAGGACAAGTGCTAGTAATAATAGTAGGGCTCAGATTTTCCTGGATGCGATAGCTGATGGATTCCTTCACCAAGTAGTTCCTGAACCAACAAGAGGGGATGCCATTTCAGATTTGGTTTTGGTGAGTAGTGATGACCTCATAGAAGAAATGGTCGTAGGGGATAACTGTGATTTGAGCGATCATGAGATAATTCAGTTCAACCTAAATGGAAGGATAAACAAAAATAGATATGTGACTAGGGTTTTTGATTTCAAAAGAACTTGTAGATCTAAAGGCAGAGGAGGCCTGGAATTACTTCAAGTCAAAGCTGCAGAAACTATCAGAAGCCTGCATCCCAAGAAAGGGGAAAAAATCCATAGGCAGAAATTGTAGACCAAGCTGGATGAGCAAGCATCTCAGATAGGTGATTAAGAGAAAGCAGAAAGCCTACAAGGAATGAAAAATGGAGGGATCGACAAGGAAAGCTACCTTATTCAGGTCAGAACATGTAGGGATAAAGTGAAAAAGGCCCAAAGCCATGTAGAGTTGGACCTTGCAAAGGGAATTAAAACCAATAGTAAAAGGTTCTATAGCCATATAAACAAGAAAACAAAAAAAGAAGAAGTGGGACCGCTAAACACTGAGGAGGGAGTGGAGGTTAAGGATAATTTAAGCATGGCCCAATATCTAAACAAATACTTTGCCTCAGTCTTTAATGAGGCTAATGAGGAGCTTAGGGATAATGGCAGGATGACTAATGGGAAAGAGGATATGGCGGTAGATATTACCACATCAGAGGTAGAAGCAAAACTCAAACAGCTTAATGGGACTAAATTGGAGGGCCCATATAATCATTCAAGAATATTAAAGGAACTGGCACATGAAATTGCAAGCCAGTTAGCAAGAATTTTTAATGAATCCGTAAACTCAGGGGTTGTACCGTATGACTGGAGAATTGCTAACATAGTTCCTATTTTTAAGAAAGGGGAAAAAAGCAATCCTGGTAACTACCAGCCTGTTAGTTTAACATCTGTATTATGCAAGATCTTGAAAAAAAAATTGAAGGAGAAATTAGTTAAGGACATTGAGGTCAATGGTAATTGGGACAAAATACAACATGGTTTTACAAAAGGTAGATCATGCCAAACCAACCTGATCTCCTTCTTTGAGAAAGTAACAGATTTTTTAGACAAAGGAAACTCAGTGGATCTAATTTACTTTGATTTTGGTAAGGCATTTGATATGGTTCCACATGGGGAATTATTAGCTAAATTGGAAAAGATGGGGATCAATATGAAAATTGAAAGGTGGATAAGGAACTGGTTAAAGGAGAGACTACAATGGGTCATACTAAAAGATGAACTTTCAGGCTGGAGGGAGGTTAATAGTGGAGTTCCTCGGGGATTGGTTTTGGGACCAATCTTATTTAATCTTTTTATTACTGACCTCGGCACAAAAAGTGGGAGTGTGCTAATAAAGTTTGCAGATGACACAAAGTTGGGAGGTATTGCCAATACAGAGAAGGACCGGGATATCATACAGGAAGATCTGGATGACCTTGTAAACTTGAGTAATAGTAATAGTGAAAAGTGCAAGGTCATGCATTTAGGGATTAATAACAACAATTTTTTGTTATAAGCTGGGGACGCATCAGTTGGAAGTAACAGAGGAGAAGAAGGACCTCAGAGTATTGGTTGATCAGAGGATGACTAGGAGCCGCCAATGTGATATGGCCGTGGAAAAAGCTAATGTGGACTTGGAATGCATCAGGCGAGGTATTTCCAGTAGAGATAAGGAGGTGTTAATACCACTATCCAAGGCACCGGATCTAGCTAGCTCATCTGGAATAGTGTGTGCAGTTCTGGTCTCCCATGTTTAAGAAAGATGGATTCAAACTGGAACAGGTAGAGAGAAGGGCTACTAGGATGATCCGAGGAATGGAAAACCTGTCTTATGAAAGGAGACTCAAAGAGCTTGGTTTGTTTAGCCTAACCAAAAGAAGGCTGAGGGGAAATATGATTGCTCTCTACAAATATATCAGAGGGATAAATACCAGGGAGGGAGAGGAATTATTTAAGCTCAGTACCAATGTGGACACAAGAACAAATGGATACAAACTAGCCATCAGGAAGTTTAGACTTGAAATTAGACGAAGGTTTCTAACCACCAGAGGAGTGAAGTTCTGGAACAGCCTTCCAAGGGGAGCAGTGAGGGCAAAAGACATATCCGGTTTCAAGACTAAGCTTGATAAGTTTATGGAGGGGATGGTATGATGGGATAGCCTAATTTTGGCAATTAATTGATCTTTGACTATTAGCGGTAGATATGTCCAATGGCCTGTGATAGTATGTTATATGGGGTGGGATCTGAGTTACTACAGAGAATTCTTTCCTGGGTGTCTGGCTGGTGAGTCTTGCCCACATGCTCAGGGTTTAGCGGATTGCCATATTTGGGGTTGGGAAGGAATTTTCCTCCAGGGCAGACTGGCAGAGGACCTGGGGGGTTTTTGCCTTCCTCTGCAGTGGGGGGCACGGGTCACTTGCTGGAAGATTCTCTGCACCTTGAAGTCTTTAAACCATGATTTGAGGACTTCAATAGCTCAGCCATAGGTTAGGGGGTTGTTACAGGAGTGGATGGGTGAGATTCTGTGGCCTGCGTTGTGCAGGAGATCAGACTAGACGATCATAATGGTCCCTTCTGAACTTAAAGTCTATGACTCTATATTATACTGAATGGATTTTCCATATTTTATAGGCTACTACTAGACCACTTTTCAAACTCACTCTGCATCATGAGCCAAAGTGCACATATTTGGCTTGTTTAGAGGAGCAAGCCTTTTAAAAAAAAAAAAAAGGAACATCATACCAGGTGGCCAAAATAATATATAGGTATGACAGCCAGTAGATTGTGTAACTCCATACTCAAACCAAAATAATTGTTCCATAACCTTTTTCTAAACACAACAATATTATTTTAATCTATTAGTATGCATCCGGATAGTTATGTGAAATGTTCATAATATAATAAAACCAGACAATCACCATAAGATACATTTATTAACAAGTGTGCTCAACCTAGCACTCTCATATGTGATTAATTATGCAATAGTTTTAAACTAGGATCTTACAGGTGTAGCATGCCTTTTATAACATTATATATAATATATGAGATAAGCACAGAGACCAGACTTGAAGATCTGTGGGTCATAGTGGAGCACAAGCTAACTATGAGTCAACAGCAGTGGCGTAGTAACACCTAGCCCTAGGGTGGCAAATTTGCAGGGGCGGCAAATTTATAATAGCAGCCAGAGGCTGCTTCCCCAGGCGCCAGTTCACGCCCTCCGCCCCCGGCCCCACCCCAACTCCACCCCTTCCCTGCCCCCCTTGGTCCCCTTCCCCAAATCCACGCCCCAGGCCTCCCTCCTCTCCTGAGCAAACCGCGTTCCTCCCTCTTTCCCCCTCCTTCGCGAAGCTGTTTCCCACACAAGCTCTAGTGGGGAGAGAGGAGAAGCAGCACCTGGTGGCGCACTCAGGGGAGGAGGCGGAGGCGGAGTGGAGGTGAGCTGGGGCTGTGAGGCCGCAATTATTTCAGGGCCTAGGGGCAGCAAAATCATTAATCCACCACTGATCAACAGTGTAACACTTGCACAAAAAGCAAACATTCTGGGATATGTTAACAGTAGTGTTGTAAGCAACACACGAGAAGTCATTCTTCCGCTCTACTCCATGCTGGTTAGGCCTCAACTGGAGTATTGTCCCTTGTTCTGGGTGCCACGTTTCAGGAAAGATGTGGACAAATTAGAAAAAGTCCAGAGAAGAGCAATGAAAAGGATTAAAGGTCTAGAAAACATGACCTATGAGGGAAGATTGAAAAAAACGGGTTTGTTTAGTCTGGAAAAAAGAAGACTGAGAGGGGACATGATAACACTTTTCAAGTACATAAAAGTGTTGTTAAAAGGAGCAGGGGAAAAAATGTTCTTAACTCCTGAGACTAGGACAAGAAGCAATGGGCTTAAATTGCAGCAAGGGAGGTTTAGGTTGGACATTAGGAACAACTTCCTAACTGTCAGGTGGTGAAGCACTGGAATAAATTGCCAAGGGAGGTTGTGGAATCTCCATCATTGGAGATTTTTAAGTGCAAGGTAGACAAATACTTATCAGGGATGGTCTAGATAATACTGAGTCCTGCCATGAGTGCAGGGGACTGGACTAGATGACCTCTCGAGGTCCCTTCCAGTCCTATGATTCCATCACAGAAGAAAAAGAGGGAAGGAATAAAGTATGGAGTACGAAATACAAAGTTTTTTTTTTCTAAAACATTAGAAAGTGCATATACACAGAAAATCCAACAATTGTTTTATTTTCAGAAAATGGAAGGAGTCCAAAACAGATTAAAAAAAAAAAGACAGAGGCATTCAAGAAATGCTTTGTTAATAGATACTTAGTGCAAAATCATCAAAAACTAGGCCCTGATTTATGACACCCAAAGTTGAGGGTGCTCCAGTTGAGACATCTTTCTGAGGCACCGGGAATCAGTGGCAACATTTGAAAATGTTGGCCTTAGATTCAAATGTTCTGCTTGCCCCCACTAATAATGCATAGAAGGGAACACTTAACCCTGTATTGTCAACCCTCATGATTTTCAGCAAGTCTTAGTGTATTTGGTGTTTTTCTTAAATCCCTTTTTCCTGGAGTTTTGTCACTGTGTGAAAAATCTCAGGTGTTTTTTGGGGGGGAGCGGGGGGGATAGTTTTGTTTTTAAGTTTATAACCCTCATGGTTGTGGAGAAAAGCTTAAAAATATGAACCTCAAAAGAGCTCGGAAATCAAAGCAAATAAAATGAACCCCCACAAAATTTATTTTTTTCAATAATCTCATGATTTGGGGAGTCTGATTAATTACTTGAATGCTTGCAGTTTGCAATACTGGTATGATAAAAAGATATATGAGTTCTGAGAAACTATATTTGCTCTGCATCCTCCCATGGCTCATGCAGGACCATGGACTGAGTGGATGATGCAGGAAACACAATCAGCAGAGTGAGTGCAGCCATAAGAGCTACAGATCTTAGGTGAGTGTATACTGCATATTTGGATGGCCCAGAGTTCCTTCCCAGCGCTGGCAGCAACATTGCTTTGCTGTCATTACCTCTATCACTGGTTAGTGGGCACAAAGAGCCCTTTGGATGGGGTCACAGAGCATGAGAGAAATCACTGCTGGAACATTATAAATATGCACAGCTTCTTCCAACCTGATTCACACCTATTTGTGAGTGATTTTGAGCTAAGTCCAAAATTCAGCAAGGTACATCAGCATGTGCCTGACTTTAAGCATGTGAACAGTCTCTGAAAAGTTAATGGGACAACTCATGCTTAAGATTAAGTCACATGCTCAACTACCTTGATGAATCAGGGCCTAAATGAAGGAACTGGAAAAAGATAATGACGGAACCTTGCAACGTCACACTCTTGAACAGAGCACAAACCAAACACCTAGATGTGAACAACCCCAGACTTTGAGACCCGAACTGGATTCCAGACCTAAATATCAAGGTTGGGACCTTTCTCTGTTGTGAGCTGAACAAGTCCCAGTCCCATCTCTAGTTATTTTTTTAAAAAAAGGTTAAAACATATTCGGGGTTCAATCGTGAGCCACTTTCCATGCGCATGGAGGAGAAGGATGTGTAAAATTTCCTTTATTCCCTGTGATGGGCTACCTGTATCACAGGCAGTGATAAGCTGCCAAAATCTTAAAAACCGGTTCCCTCCTCACCCCACGAGGGGGTTGTTCCCCCCCCCGGGACTCCTGCCCCATCCAACCTCCTGCGTTCCTTGATGCCCCCCCCCGGGACCCCGCCCCATCCACCCCCCTCCCCTGTCCCCTGACTGCCCCCAGAACCGGGCAGAAGGGTTTCGTGGGCCACCCGTAGTGGGTGCCCACCCCACCCCTAAGAGCCAGAGGGACCTGCCGGGGGGGCGAGGTGGGGAATCCTGGCGGTACTTACCTACAGCAACTCCCAGGAAGCATCTGGCAGGCCCTGGGTGGCGGAGGTGAGCTGGGGCGGAGAGTGGTTCCCCTGCACGCCCCCCGGGCTACCTGCTGCGGCGCGGGCAGTCCTCCTCACCCCCCTCCCCCACCCCAGCTCACCTCCGCCTCCCTGAGCCTGAGCACGAAGCTACCGCCTTCTTCTCAGCCCTCCCCAGCTTCCCGCGCAAACAGCTGATTCGCGGGAAGCCTCTGGGGCTGGGGGGCAGAGAAGCAGAGTGGGGTGGCGCATTCAGGGGAGGCGGCGGAGCGGAGATGAGCTGGGGCTGAGGGCAGGGTGGGGAGCTGCTGATGGGTGCTCTGCAGCCACCAAATTTTCCCCTTGGTTGCACCCATGGAGTCAGCGCCTAAGGTGCCACTTTTGGCCAGTTGTTAAATTTAGAAGCCCTTTTAGAACCGATTGTTCCTTGCGGAACAACCAATTCTAAAAGGGCTTCTAAATTTAACAACCGGTTCCAGCGAACCGGCGAGAACTGGCTCCAGCTCACCACTGATCACAGACAGCAGTAGAGTGCGGAGCAAAAACAGCCTCCAAAGGCCATTAATCCACCTGTCATCCACATGGGTAGAGCATTGCTGTAACCCACAATGTGCTCGTCAGAACTACTGAGCTGGCGAGTCAAGGGACATAACTTGCACCAAGTACTGGGCTGGTGCAGATTAATCTTCCACCCCAGAGCCAGGGGGGACCAGACTGTGACTTTAAGGGTCACAATCTAGTTCCTGGTCTGCTCCTTGGGCAGAGCAACTACATGCTGCCCCTTGCTATCGTCTTGTGGCAAAGCCACAACTGAGCTCTCTAAGAACAGAAGCAGAATGTTCCTATGAGAATAAAAGGCTAGAAACTTGAGCTGAGTCAGACTAAAAAGCAGTTTAAAAGAAAAGAATTGGAGATGGAATAAGAAGAACCAGGGCACAGTTACCCTCACAAATCAGAGCCAGTATCCTAAGAGGTGTGCAGCCAGTTCTCCCAATGCTACTGTCACTCCATCTGCAGTAAAAAAACATATGCCAGTTAATTCACTTTAGACAGATAAGGAGGGGAGTCATTACTAAGAAACAGAGGATTAAGAAATATGTTTTTCTTGCTGACCTTCTTTTCCTTTATAATTCTTCATTGATTCTAATTTATCCCTGCCCATGGAATCATGAACCTGGCAAACATCTTTTTTAAAGCAATCTGGATTGTGAAGCTAGTTCTTTCAAGTTCGCTAAGCTCCAAGGTTTAAAGAGTAATTTGATTTCATGAAAGAAACTGATCTGTAACTGTTAGTCCACGTTCTCCCTAATCAGAGGTCTACAGAGAATGAGCAGATGGTACTAAAATATGTTGAATGAAAGCCAATAAAAAAAATCCGATTTCTGCCTCAGCTAAATAAATAATATATTAAAATATACAGCATGTGATCCTGTAATTCTTATACATGGGAACAGTCCCATTTGTTTATTAAGCCAGAACCGTAGCTCTGCAAAAGCTGTTGAATGCCATTTTGGCAGCACAATGTAGCCTGAAACTTGACTCAGCTGTCGAGTTCAGGATTCCTCTGGTGCAGGGAACACCTTTGATAGTATAGGGCCGCTACACCCTACTATGCCTCTTCTGGCCTCCAGCATTTGGAGCATGTCCAGGGAAGGGGATGTGGCCAAGGTGACCTTGTGGCCAAGGAATCCCTGGTTGCCAGAACAGATCTTGGGGCCAGGCATGAGACAGCTCTGTGTCTGTTCTCAGCTACACTAAGAACTATCTCATCATCAGTAAGCAAAGTTTGAAGGATTTAGGCTTAGTCTACCCTTTAACATTTTGCTGGTATGGCTATGTTAGCTAGGATTGTGTGTGTGTGTGGGGGGAAATCTAATTCCCTAGCCAACATAGGTATTCTGGCAAAGCTCCCAATATAGATGCAAGTGTGTCAAAGAAGAGTGATTCTGTCAGGATAGCAAAGGTTGTTTGGGAGCTAGTTTAGTAATGTTGGCAGAAGAACACTTGGTCTACACTCAGGCTCAGCCAATACAGCATATACAGTGTAGACAAGACCTGAGTCCATATTTTGCAAAGTTGTTCTTCCAGCAAATGCCACTGAAAACATAGGATTGATTCCCAATGATTTGACATAAGCTTTTGTGCCAAACAATACATTGTCCAAACAAACTTTTTCTTAAAATAACCTGAGGAGCAGTTTGAAACTCAGATAAGTCAGAAATAGGTTGTAAAGAATTTTACGGTACATTTTAGAAAGGGATTTGAGCTGACCCAGATCACAGAGCTCCACAAAATTTAGGAGATGGAGGCAATTCGGTCTTTTGGATGGGGACCTTTTGTAGCAAGAATAATTACAGTAACAATACATTCAAAAAATCCAGATTGTCATCTGGTGTAAACTGACTTTGTTGTAACTACATTGAGTTATATCAGCAGGGGTATCGACCCCTAATGTCCAAAGCATATTTTAAAACTCCTATTCTGAAATCACTATTACAAGACCTTTATACCAGAAAATGTCATTTTAATGTATTAAACATGAACTTTGAAATTAGTTTATATACTCTACAGGTCTTGGCTAGGAAGGTAACATGAGGGTTTTTTTCAAGGCAGTTGAGGTAAATTATTAAACATCACTTTTTCCCTTTCGTGGCAGAGTAATCTAGTAAAGGTTACAAGAATTTAAAATTTAATTTGTTTAACATAAAAACTAGTCAGCATGTGCTTGACTTGAGATGTGGAGAGGTAGCAGAGCCCGAAAAGCCTTACAGAGTCCTTGATTAAACAAGACAGGAGGCATTGGGTTGATTAATACACTGTAATGACACAAGGACCATGTTTCACCTGTCAATATTGCAACTGGCAGGGAAAGGATGTGGAGGGTATGTAAATCCTCATGTTCCCAAGGATCAGACTTTTGACCCCACCATCATTGGGCAGGAATTTCATTTTCTTTGAGTTACTGTATTCTATAATACAGAAATATGTTTAATTGAGGAAGGCATACTCTCTTACACAGAAGCGTTTTAGGAGGTTGTCCATATTTATACAGCAAGGGGACAGAAGACCCTCACCTGTGAATGTCAGGGAGCACCCTACTACAGCCACATTTGCAAACATTGGAAAACTCTGTAAAGGGAAGGAGACAATTCTCCAAACCCCATTTGCTATAATTCTACATGTAGATATCACCACTGAAACCTTAAAAATATCTGAGCTGTGGGTTGCTGCTTCCGATAACTGTTATTTTCCTCTCTCCAAGCTGGATCAACCCCTCCTTCAGTAAAATAATGGATAAGGGGGATGAGGGCTGGATAATCTGCAAGGAAACTCTTTGCTGAGTTCCTCCTGATTTGCTCTTTGGGATGGAGGGGTGCATTCCATGTTTGTCACCTTCCCCCAGCAGAATGACCCATGAAGCTCATCTTCAAACCCAGTAGGTTCCCAGAGATCTAGCTAGCCTCTAGGGGATTCACAGGAGAACAAAGCTATTGCCCATTGTAACTCTGTGTTTTTTAAAGTTAATACCTGCCCACTAGGAACTGGATTCACACATGCCATAGTTCATCAAATGCCATCAGCTGGTAATGTCATTTGAACTATGGCAGAATCTACTCAGTAACCTAAAGAAGAAAGGAAAAGCTCATTAAGACTTGCAGTTCACTCTGCCCAGATTACTCACTCCTAGTGATTTACCACCAGCCGGATAAACCCTAATCCTAAACATTTCTTTCATGTCCATGTCTGCTTCGAGTGCCCACCTCTTTTCTTCTTATGAGAAGATCCAGAGATATCACAGTCAGCATTTTCTCCCAAGGACTATCAGCTTGTCAAAAAATCCTGGACAGGAAGTGAACAGCAGAATAAATCTAAAATGGTCACAATGTGCCTTTGAGGGCTCCATCATCAAAATTCACATCTCCCGGGCACAGAAGTAGGAACACCTTAAATCTGTAGTACTAGCTGTGTTAATTGACAATGGTACTCAATAATATGAAAATGTGATTCTAGTAGTGAGAAAAAACAATTTTTTAGGCTGGAGGCAGTTGGGAAGGAAGCCTTATAAATACCGCTGAAGCACATAGTTGTATAACAACCTGGCAAGATTTAATTTTTATACATAATGTTTTGATGCCAATGCTTGCATGCTGCCTGCCATTTAACATATTTGCAGATAAACAGTATATCAAATATTTTATTTTTCATGCAGAGTTTTTCCTTAAAAGTTTTGATGCATTTGTTTAACTTCATTAATCTCACCACTCAATCACATCAGAGAGGAGAGTCCTTGAAAAGTCTTTTAACTTTGTGACTAGGTCCCTGAGAGGCAACCCGTGGGAAAAACAACAACAACTTGGATTGATTTTCCTATCATGATTTGAAATAGCATTAATATTGATTGCTGGAGGAAGACAGCATTAAAAAAATAATAGAACAGCAGATAGGAAAAATAAAATAAAATAAAATAAACCCCTGGTGATATTAACTAAGTCATTCCACCAGAGAAGCAGAGTAATTTGAAGTCACTACAAAAATGCAAAGACCTGCTTTGGTTCATTGTGTGTTTGGGGGGTGGAGGAATCAGATTTCTCACATATTGAAAATGTGTTGAGCCACTAAGATTTTTTAAAACATGTAAATAGAATATGTATATTGTATTTTTCAAATTCTGGTAAGTTTAGTGGTTTCATGTATTTACCTTAGTGCAATACAATATCTCTTTTCCATTACAAAATCTATCAAAAAAGAATTAGTCAAACTCCTTTCCTTGACAATCCCCCCATTGCAAAAAAAATGGGGATTTCAAAGGTAAATAAAAGGAATTAGAAATAAATAGTTTTCATTATGTTAAACATGATTGGAGTTAGTTTGCTGGTCTTTCTTTGAATGCATTTATAGCCAATATATCCTGACAGCCAAGGACATGTCCTGATTTATCATCTCTATTGCGGTAATACCTACGAGCTCCAGCACTGCTCCAGGACGCCATTCTGCTAGGTGCTGTACAAACACAGAACAAAAAGGATAGATCCTGCCCCAAATTGCTTCTAAGAATTCTTCAGTGCAATCTGAACAGGTGCAAGGCTCCTCTTTTGTGGCTCCAGATGTGAGCTCAGGGCCTTATCTTCTGATTTTTTTAAAAAAAGCACACAAGTACATGCCTAAGTGCTTTCCTGAATAGGGGATAGTTTTCTGAATCATGCCCTAAGCAAGCTAAATAAACATATATCTAACTTCAAAGCATGTGAGTAATCCTATTAACTTCAGTACAACTAGTTACAAGTTACAAATGGTCAGAAAGCAGATTTTCTGTCCTACAAACAATTTGTTTTTGTTGAAATGGCATTTTCTGCTATAAAACTGTTTAAATTAGCTTTACCCACATGCTTGGGTTAGCCTGAACTGTGGTATTAATTCTGAGAGTATGCAGCACAAACCTAATTTCTCAATAGGCATTATAAGGGAAAAATATTGAAATTTTCAAAATTTTGAAATTTTCAACCAAAACAAAAATAATTAGAATTTCAAACATTGATGGAAAATGGGAAATTTGCAACATATTTTCATGAAGTTCACCCCTCTATTTTTCAACTAACTACACATCTGATGTTAATTTTGGAATGTCAAAAACATTTAAAAGTTCAAAATGTGGACCAAAAAAACCACCCATCTACTCCCTAAATCCCGCACCAGTTTCAGCTCTTGGCCTCTATGCATGTGAGTAAGGGAACTTCCTTCTGCACACTGCCTAGGCCCAGCGAGGGAGGGGAAGGGAGAACACTGAGAGCACGGGAGACAAGAGTCAGGTGCCCAGACCCAAAGAGGGAACAACACTCAACAGTCCAGAGCTGCAATAGCAGGGAAGGTCCGGTTCAACCCCAGCCTGGAGCCTGCCCAGCGTGGACAGAATCTTCAGGGAATTTAGCTGCTAAAAATTGTAAAAGGTTCTATTAAGCAATTGTCAACTGCAATTTTTCAATGGATCATAACTTGGCTAAACTTGGTTGGATTTTCACAGGGACACAAGAAGACACATCTCTCTGAAAAATTTCAGGATTCCTGCTCCAAAGACTGGAGGCATTACAGCTTCTCAAGGAAAAGATCACCAGAATTTGTAAAAATGTGCAAAAATGTGTATTTTTTCTCCGCCTCGCTCTCAAAAAACAACCAAACTATTTTGGATGAAATTCCCTATCCCTCCAAAAAAAATCAGTCTGAGGCAGAGATCTGGCATGGAAAATGCAGCCCATATAGTTAAAGTGGGGCAAAGTTATAAGCAATTGAAAACAAGGGCTAACAATATGAAGCATTGGGCAACTTGAGCAGGTGCTGCTACCATTTCCACCTATTATAATTAGCTCTTACATAGAACTTTTTCTCCATAAACCTCAGAGCACTCGGCTAAGGGCACTTGCACATAATTTAATAAAAACATATTGTGACATTATGCCCTGTATTCTTCACAGAAATATTGTTATGATATGAATATGGCAAAACTTAAGATATATGTTTTACGCAAGATGGGTCATGTGAGGTATCATTGGAAAGGTTATGATTTACTGAATGTGATTATCGCATTTGTACGCATGTATCATGTCTGTATCTGAAGTTAGAAATATTGACTACGTAACCATTACAACTGTGTGTGTACTTGGGGAACGCCCACCAGACGGTATGCAGTCAGCCTAGATGGGCCATTAGGAAGGACAATAGGACTTTGAAGATACTAATCTCCCTCCTTCCTGAGAAGTTTCCTGGGATGCTGCTTTGACACTACAGGATCATGTGATCATGTCACCTGGTACAGGATACCATCTTGAAATGCTGGTACTTTTCCACGGGAAGGGGATGGGGTTCAAAACTAGGAAACAAAGGATTCCTGCCATATGCAAATCCTATTTAAGGCTGGGGAGTGAGTTAATCTGGTCTCTTCTCCACTGCCTTCCAACCCAAGAAGGAAGACTACTGAAAACACCTGAAAAAACAAAGGAACTAAGCTGAGGGAGGCAGGGACTGAGCCTCAGTGAGAAAGGTCAGTGTGTGAAGGGAATACATGGAGATTTAGCAGTGCTGTTTACTTTCAAGAAACTCTGCAACCTGTATAAATCAATATTTAGGGTGAGAAATTACTATTTGTAACCAATTTCTTTAATGTATTCAGCCTAGTTTGCGTGTTTTGTTTTATTTGATCAGTAATCTGCTTTGTTCTGTTTGCTATCCTTTATAATCACTTAAAATTTACCTTTTGTAGTTAATAAACTTGGTTTTCGGTGCAATTCATAAATGGGGAGGAAGAAAAGGGGGAAAATCTGTGTATATCTTCTTCCACATTGAGGGCAGGGGTGAATTTCATGAGCTTATGCAGTATAGATCTCTATACAACATAAGACAATATAATTTTGTATTTATGCTCCAGAGGGTGCATGAACAGGAGTGCTGGGAAATTCCCTGAGCAGAGTCCTCCCGGACAGAGCTGATTGCAGACTTTGTGTGATTCTACAGCTGGGTGTGTCCCTACCTGTGTGTGTGCTGGAAGGCGGCTTGAGAGCCTGTCACAGCAGCACAGAGTAAGGGGAACCCATGCTGGTGGGACAGGCAGGCTCAGTGGTACCCCAGCACATCAGGTGGCACCCCAGAAGGGGGGTCCAGCCCATCACATATATAATCCTGCATCTTGTAAGGGTCAAAACAACCCCTAGGAACAAACGGTCTTGACTGAAATCAATGGGTCAATAGCTTGCCCAATACTAGTCTTTTGGAAGGTGTCTTTTATCAGTACTCCCATTCCAAGCACTCACATACCATAGTGATGGTGCAGAATAAGTACCTGAGTAGAATAAACTAAGTCAGCCACTGCCGTGGTATTTCCTCACTCTTACATCCCGATACTGCAACAAATTTTGTGCAGACAGATCCCTACACCCGTGCAAAGCAGGTGTCCAGCCGCTCACCATGACCACCATCAGTATAGCTCTGGGTATGTATATGGACCCACCTGAGGTAAGTCAGTTGCTGAATAGGTGCCTTATTTGGCAATAGTGCCTGCTGGTAATCCTGCTGATATTACCAGTTCAGTGATTTTGAAGGGTTTGCTAGATCATAGGATTGGGCTCCAGGGACAATTTAAGAGGGATTTGTGACACTCTTGGTGCTGCCTCCTCACCATTGATGCCCAAACACACATTGTATGATGATGATCAGGAAGAAAGCTCTCTCCTCTACTTCTGCCATGCTGCTGCTCACCCTTGTTTTCTAAGTATATGGAGCAAGATTACTGTGTCTGATTGTGGTACCCAGTTTTGGGGGTGCTAGTTCCATGCACAGCTGTCTGCCAACACACTGTGTCACTTACAAAAATATGACCCCTGAATTCAAGGGGGCAAATACCACCCTCCCCATCAGCAAAATTTGTAGAATCAGGCCTGGAAAATTCTTTTTTATTTTTTTGGTTACCTGGAAAATTCTTTACCCCCTCTCCTCCGTACCTTTCAAGAAAAACGCATCATGACCTCCAAACAAACAGGCAATAAATAAAACAGCATAGTGTCACCTTTACTATAAAAGACAGAAATCACATTGGAAAATCTATTTAAAAGAATAACACTTATAAAGCCACACTTCTAACTAACACATAGCAAAACTTTTAAAAATTCATTCCAGTTTTACTTCTTCTTTTAAATAAGAATTTCCTCCAAGTGGCATCTGCAACGTTTAAAAAAAAACAACAACCAAAAATATTAATTTAAAATGGACTAAACTTCTCAGCCTTTTAAAAACACAATGCAATCGACAGGTTAAATTGAAATACTTATGCTTCTTTTGTTCATCAAAAACCTTCATGTGAGGTGCAAAGACAAAGTTACAATGAAAATAATGTTCTCTAGTCAATTAAAGGAAACGCTTATGAAAAGCTGGCGAACATTGCAGTACTCAGAGCAGCTAAATATGCTGTATGTAAACAATGGGCCTCATCCTGCTTCTACTGAAGACAGTAGCTAAGATCCCGTTGATATCCAGAGGAACAGGATCAGGCCGAGATTATGCACAAACAAATAGAAAACAGGCTCACAACAGGACTCCTAAAAATCAATCCAATCCAAGACTTCCCAAAGGTTAGACACACTCACCGCATCCCTAGCCCATCACATGAAAAGAGAATGAGGTAACAATTAACAGACAACATACACTGATGGTTGCACTATCCTCCCTATTACCAACGCTTGAATATTGCGTGCGCAGTCCTGCAAAGTAACTTTATTGACATAAGTAGCCCCATTAATGTCAGGAAAGTTCCTTATGTGCATAAGTATTTGCAGGATTGTGTCCAACTTGCTGTCTTCAGCTGAGGAAAGACTCCAGGATAACCTCAGTAGTGGCAGTGGTAGAGTGAGATTGCGTTCTAAAATTTGAGAAATGTTAAACTCCTTGTTATTTTATGGGTGACCAATGTTTTGCTTTGCTTTCTCCACTTAATTTGTCTGAGACATCTTTGTACTTATCTAGCACCTTGCAGCCACTGGCCTCCACGTGGTTTGTAATCAATTAAGCATCACAATGTCTTGTGATGAACATCCATTTTATACTCATTTTACAGACTGGTAAACTGAGGAACAAAGAGTTTAACTCACTTACCGAAGATTGCCCAGGTCCTGCACCATTCAACACAATGGCAGTTTGCCATTGACTTCAATGGGAGCAGGACTGGACCATCCGTAAACAACAGAGCTGGGAATATAACACTGAAGTGCTGAGCTCATTCTCGCTTTTCTTTGCTTGAATCACTTGACTATACAGCATGTCACTGGCAATTCCTCATATAGACTGAGGGCTGTGTCTCTTTATGTCTCCCTTTCTGTACTTACTGTAGTGTTTCCAACTCTGATGTACAAAAAGTAAAAATAAAAATAGGGCATCAAGGATGATCCCAAGCCCATAAAACTTGACAGCTGGCAGTGCGTACTGAGAACCCTTACAGATTTCCTATCACAGATACCTCAAAAAAGGCACAAACCTGGGAAAACCAGGGTTCATACTCAGAGGGAATCGCTAAAATTGGTTTGGGTTGCAACATCCTTTGTATTCCCGTTATTTTACTTTCCCACTGTTGCATTATTTTCATAAGCCTGGCTCTGTGCCAGCTGGCAGAAGGTTCACTACTCCGAACAGGCTTGACAAATTCATTACACCTAACACCCCTCTTTTATGGTATTTATCCATAAATTGTGTTTTGTAAGGTATCCAATGAAAGCTAATGTCACACTGGTCGTTAATGTAGTTGTGCAATGTATGTACTGATTATATTTTAAAAGATAGGTGTATACCCTGAAAATATATCCTGAGACTATGTGTCAAAGTATGAGACACCAGCAAAGACAGGTTTTTTGCCAAATCATGTATATTCACCTGTTGCTGTTGTAAACTAACCTCTGTAAGCCAATCATAATGGAAGCTATATTTGCATTCCAAGTCAATATGAAGATGTGAAGTCAGCTTGGAGTTATTACACCAGGAAGGGAACCACAGGGGATCATTCTGATTCTGGGGACAAAACAATGCTTTTTGGGAAATATAAGGAGAAGCAAAAACCTAGTTGAATGTCTATTAATTAAGAAAACCTCCTCAAGGAACACAGGGTGGATATTCATGAAGACTTGGATCCCAGTTCTGAGAACCAGCAACTCTGTTAAAGACTGAATCTTTGGGAAAAAAATCGACTTCATTAAATAGGAAATGTAACCATTAATAAGCGTAGACTTAGGATTGTGTTTTATGTGTGTATCATTTCTGTTTCCATCAGCTTTTCTCAGGCTCTCTGAACTTCTTATCTTTGATAATAAACTTACAATTTTCTGAGTAGCAGCCGTGTTAGTCTGTATTCGCAAAAAGAAAAGGAGTACTTGTGGCACCTTAGAGACTAACAAATATATTAGAGCATAAGCTTTCATGAGCTACAGCTCACTTCATCGGATACATCCGATGAAGTGAGCTGTAGCTCACGACGAAAGCTTATGCTCTAATATATTTGTTAGTCTCTAAGGTGCCACAAGTATTCCAAACTTACAGTTGTCTCACTGTAAGTATGCTTCAGTGCTGTAATGTTATAGGGGATCTGAACTTGAGTTGTAGCAGTCAAGCTGTATGTATCCTGTCTCTTCAGAGACAGCTTTCATGGTAATTTCTGTGAGTGACCAGTGGCTAAGGGCTGGTTAATATAGGGGGATGCTTTCAGAGGGGCTCAGAAATTGGGCTGCACCTATTGTTAACCTGCCTGTTGAAGTTTGGGCTGGCATAGCCTAGAGGAGAGTCCAGGGGTAGCTGAAGGGCTGACAGTGTCAGGGAGCTGATACCAAGCTACCCTCTTGCTGGAGGCAGAGGGGTAACATGATGACTTTCAGCCCTGGGCACCCTGAGCTAGTGTCACAGACTGTTAAGTCTGCTTGTTCACGGTTTCTTTGAGAAAACGATCTATTTGTATGATATCGTGGTAATTCCACTTGGAGAGCTATCTGGGTAATTATTAATGGTAATGAAAATCAGCTAGAGCAGATAGAAAAGGACTTTTTGGTGTGCACATGCACAGCTTCATTTGTGCATTGCCATACTTCCATTAAGATATGAGCCTTTTAATTAGCAAACAGGAGTTACTTATTTATCGGGGATAAAAACTAACATCTGAAACATTAAGTAAGGGTTTTAATCAGTTCCACTAACCTCTGAGCCACGTCATGCTCTCCAAGTAGCACAGAAGGTACAAAAAGAATTAAAATCCCATTTCAATAGCACCAGACCTCTACAAGGGAGTAGAGGATTTATCCCTTAATCTCCCTAATAAGCCCAATCAAATTGGCACCATGTGGCTGGGGCTCTGGGCCCAGGTGGAGACAGATGATCAGGGGTACAGCATGTCAAGCTATATGGATAGCTAAGGAACGCCAATAGCTGAGACCTTGAATCAGTTCTTCAGAGTTATAGTCTGCATGGATTCTGAAATCATCCAAGACAACAAGCGTCAGTGACTCAAGCATCGAAGGACACACTGCAGCACAATGGAGCAACCAATAAATTATAGCTGTGCAGTGGGGTTTTAAGTCAGGAATAACTATAGAGATCAACATTCACATGTGGGGGAGTGCAAAAACTGCATAATGTCTCTCTTCCATGTTGCATATGCTGCTTTATTAAAGAAAGGTGATGTGTTATTAGAAAATTTCACAATTTTATTATAATATTTCAAAACATCAAATTTTGGAAAGGTCATCAGCATTTCAACCAGCGCTGGAATCCATTTAAAAATGAAACATTTTTAAATACTAGCTTGATTTAAAGTGCTGACATTATCTCCCTATCCCATCTATGCCCCGTAAAGGGAGAGCTCATTTTAATATTCACTTTAATCCCTGTCTAAAAATGCCTGTGGTCTTATTTCTCTCCACAAAAGTGCACTGTATAGCAGCATCCTCACCTCTAGGGTAGCTGCTTGTACCTGGTGTTGCAGGGGACTTTGCCTCTGATATGCTCCTCTACCCCCCATCGGCTACTTCCTTGGTCACGGTGGCCAGTCCTGGGCAGTGTCTTTTTCTCTTGACTCTATGACTGAGTTTTCTGTGGCTTGGCCCCCCTCCCCAGCCAAGTCACATAACAGTTCACTCTCCTTCTGGGGTAACAAAAGGGTCCAACTTAAAATCCAATCAAATGCCCAGACTAATAGTTGTTCTTTTCCTCTCAGGCTCCACTGAAATCCTTTGCTTCCTAGTCCCTTCTCCTGGTCCCTGCAGAGCTTCTCTTATCTTGCTTCTTTCCCAGAAGGATTCCCCTACTTCTTTCCTTCACCAAGGACTCCAGAAGTTTACCTCAGAACCTCCTTGCTCTTTTAAGGTTTTACCTCCGGGCTCCCCAACTCCCTTCGTTTCTACATCCAGAACCTTCCTTTTCACTGGGTTCCCGGTTCTATTTAAATGGTACTCACCCTGCTTCACCACCACAGCTGGGGTCACTCTTTCTAATTAAACCCCATTACACAGCTGGGGTTACTAATGAGCCCTTATGTTGCAACTCGTCAGTGCAGCTGAGGAATAGCTGCTCAGTCATGGGGAAGGCTGAGCCCAGCTCTCCTCTAAGGATCAGCCAACCTGTGACATGTGTCTGCTTCTCTAGCAAACACTGTTGGAAGCGATGCTTACACAGGGGGGTGACTTCAATTCCTGGCTGTAGCACTGTGCTTAGTAGTAATATTCATGGACCTGAGTCTTTACATAATTTGTAATGCAGCACTTGTTTTTTGGTCTCCATTCGGCTATACGGCAAAGCAGTCCTAAACAAGAAATGAGCTGTAGCGTGCATGCACCGTCCTGGCTCACCTTTAAAACAGGTCATGCTGAAGATAACATACCGCCTCCATTCTGCAACATTCAGTGTCACTTCAGGATGGCATCTCCTGCAGGATCATCCATTTATGAATCTAGTTTACAAAACCTTCAGCAGAATAGGGCCACTGGTAGCTCAAAGATCAACAGTGCTTCCAGGATGCAGTTGTTATGACTGTGATGGCCTCGCACACTACATTTAAAGACTGGAGGGAGCACTGAATGCAGGTCCAAAGCCCTATCTGAAATATCCTCTCAAATGAGCCTGAGGAAAGCCCTAACTCACTGTATTTTCAGGTCGTTATGCAAGACGTACCTTTTCATCCAATCAACCAGAGTGAGATGAACAACATCACACTAAGTACTTGGAAGAAGCAGCTTGTCATTACACCTACAGTAGGATAGGGAATTAACTGTCTCTTTGGAAGTACTTGTTATGTTTTTATAATTCTGTACAGTGCCTACATGCTAAGGTGACAGTTGTTTTACAAATGCCAGTAGATAGAGACTTTTGTATGTGTTTATTTCATCATATTTATCCTGGCTCCATTAATATTATTTAGATATAAGCACTGCACTCACAGAGGCACACCCCACATATTTGGAAGTGATATCCTTTAGGGAATCATATGGTTCCAACCCAGTGACAAACTACAGAGACATGGGAAAAATTCATTTGTAATGTCCCCTTGATCTGCTCACAGCCTTCTTCCCACCCAGGGTATGTCTGTGTTGCAATAAAAACCCCATGGCACCAAGTCTCAGAGACCGGGTCAGCTGAGTCAGGCTCACGGGGCTATAAAATTGCAGTGTAGATGTTTGGATTCAGGCTGGAGACTGGGCTATGAGACCTATCCCCCTTGTGGGGTATTAAAGCCCAGGTTCCAGCCTGAGCATAAACATCTGCACTGCAATTTTATAGCCCTAGCAACCTGAGCCCCACAAGCCCAAGTGAGCTAACCCGTCCAGCCACGCAGTATAGACATACCTTCATTTATCTTTCCTATGATTTAGTCCAGCAGTCCAAACCCTTGAGCAACAGCCAGCTGTCTTTTGGTTTTGTTTTTAAATTAGCCTCTCAGACAAATGTTTCTTCCTGTCTCCCAAATGTGGAATTCCCTCCTTTCCCCAAAGTTACACTTGCCAGAGGCTCAGAATGGTAAGAGCCAATTCTGGTCCGCTGACAGCTTTTCCTGTGTCTGAAAGTATCAGGGATTAAAATGCACTATCCTGTGGCACTGCAGGCCTGTAAGCCATTGGGGTCCACAGCACTTGTTTCTAACCCTGGAAGGTCCCATGTTATCAGATTTAAGGCAAGACATTTTGAGGTAGATCTGCTCAGACTCCTCTGCCTTGCAACTCATGTAGTTATTTATACCTGGGCAAAGTGAAGCCAGCAAGAGTGAAAAAGGCTGTCAAATCAAGAGTACACTCATGCTGCACACATATAAATAACTACCCAACATGCAAGGCAGTGGAGAATCTGGCCCTTTTATGGCCTCCTCTGGGTCCTGCACAACTGGGAACCTTGGTAACTACACCTTTAATAAAGACCCACAGCAGCAAGTCAGAGGGTAAGTCTACACTCCAATAAAACACCCATGGCTGGCTAGTTGTCAGCTGACTTGGGGCTCAGGCTGTCAGACTATAAAACTGAAGTGTAGATGTTCATGCTTGGGCTGGACACTGGGGTCTGGGATCCTCCCCACTCACATGGTTGCAAAACCTGGGCTCCAGCCCACACCCAGACACCTACACTGCAATTTTATAACCCCTCACTCAGTCCTGCAAGTCTGAGTCAGCTGACACTGGCCAGCTGAGAGTGTTTTATTGCAGGGTAGACATACTTGTAAAGCCCAGGTCACCTGACTCCAGCTCACAGGGCTTGTGCTATGGGGCTAAAAATAGGAGCGTAGACTTCAGACTCAGGCTGGACCCTAGGCTCTGAAACCTGGTAAGGGGGATGGGTCTCAGAATCCAGGCCAGCCCAGACCCGACCATTTACACTGCTATTTTTACCCCCACAGCACAAGGCTGAGTCAGTTTACCCAAGGTCCAAGGGTATGTCTACACTGCAGTATAAGCCCAGGGTTTGAACTCAGGGTCAAGCCTAACCCCCCTTCTGTCTACACACAACACATGCAAACCTAGGGCATGGACCCAGGGTTCCAGGAATTCATGGGAGGGAGGGTCTGAGCTTGAGTCAAGCCGGGGCCCAGGGTTCAAATCATAGATTCATAGATACTAAGGTCAGAAGGGACCATTCTGATCATCTAGTCCGACCTCCTGCACAACGCAGGCCACAGAATCTCACCCATCCACTCCTACGAAAAACCTCACCTATGTCTGAGCTATTGAAGGTCTCAAATCGTGGTTTAAAGACTTCAAGGAGCAGAGAATCCTCCCTCAAATGACCCATGCCCCATGCTATAGAGGAAGGAGAAAAACCTCCAGGGCATCTTCCAATCTGCCCTGGAGGAAAATTTGTTCCCGACTCCAAATATGGCGATCAGCTAAACCCTGAGCATATGGGCAAGATTCACCAGCCAGATACTACAGAAAATTCTTTCCTGGGTAACTCAGATCCCATCCATCTAACATCCCATCTCAGGGGATTAGGCCTATTTACCCTGAATATTTAAAGATCAATTAATTACCAAAATCACATTATCCCATCATACCATCTCCTCCATAAACTTATTGAGTAGAATCTTAAAGCCAGATAGATCTTTTGCCCCCACTGCTTCCCTTGGAAGGCTATTCCAAAACTTCACTCCTCTGATGGTTAGAAACCTTCATTTAATTTCAAGTCTAAACTTCCTGGTGGCCAGTTTATACCCATTTGTTCTTGTGTCCACATTGCTGAGCTTAAATAATTCCTCTCCCTCTCCTACATTTATCCCTCTGATATATTTATAGAGAGCAATCATATCTCCCCTCAACCTTCTTTTAGTTAGGCTAAACAAGCCAAGCTCCTTGAGTCTCCTTTCATAAAACAAGTTTTCCATTCCTCGGATCATCTTAGTAGCCCTTTTCTGTACCTGCTCCAGTTTGAATTCATCCTTTTTAAACATGGGAGACCAGAACTGCTTTGCTTTGCTTTGTAGTGTAGACACAGCCCCACTTTGCTCTGGGAGTCTGCCAAAAGTATCCCAAAAAGAAAAGAAGTACTTGTGGCACCTTAAAGACTAACAAATTTATTTGAGCATAAGCTTTCGTGAGCTGTAGCTGTAGCTCACGAAAGCTTATGCTCAAATAAATTTGTTAGTCTCTAAGGTGCCACAAGTACTCCTTTTCTTTTTGCGAATACAGACTAACATGGCTGCTACTCTGAAAAGTATCCCACAATCTCACTGGCTGACTGTCTTTGTCCTTTGGACAATTTGATGGACAGTCAAGTTTTCCCACACAGCACTATGAACAAAGGGCTAGAGCGGCCCTATTTTAGAAGGAAGGCTAGGGTATAGGTGCTTGGGCTCAAGCTTGCATAATGCAATGTAGATGATGGAGCTCCAGGTTGGGACCCAGGGTTCAAGAATTCCTAATCTGGGGTTACAAATGAGTGCAGACTCTCAAGCCCTAGGTTATCGAACTCAGGATATGGTAACACGAGTTCTACTAATTCTGGGCTTACATTGCTGCTGTTGTTCTTTATTTGCAGTGTAGAAATGCCCTAAGGTACCTGACTTTACAGGCAGAGAGATATAATAAACTGTTCTCCCCCATTTTTTTCATACTCTCTAAAGCATTCTTAAAATATTTGTTCTGTAACAGGTAGCATAGAGAGATTACATGATGGTGTAAGGATTTTACCAGAACTCGTTTGGGATGACTTCATCACTCATGAACAATGCACTTATTCCAAACTATAGCTGACAAATCCTTTCTACTGCTCCTTCATTTATTCCATGTACAAAATATATTCAAAGGCTCAGATTCTTTGTTGTACCGCGGTAACTCTCAGTACAGCAGAGGGAGGCCTGTCTGATAATTGGTTATGGCTCTCTAATTCTCTGAGCTGATCTGTGCTGTCATGAGCTATGGAGTAATTTAGAGCAGCCTAGAGACTAGCATATGACACACTGCTGTCACTAAAAAATAAGAAAAGGAGTACTTGTGGCACCTTAGAGACTAACCAATTTATTAGAGCATAAGCTTTCGTGAGCTACAGCTCACTTCATCGGATGCATTTGGTGGAAAAAACAGAGGAGAGACTTATATACACACACAGAGAACATGAAACAATGGGTTTATCATACACACTGTAAGGAGAGTGATCACTTAAGATAAGCCATCACCAGCAGCAGGGGGGGAAAGGAGGAAAACCTTTCATGGTGACAAGCAAGGTAGGCTAATTCCAGCAGTTAACAAGAATATCAGAGGAACAGTGGGGGGTGGGGTGGGAGGGAGAAATACCATGGGGAAATAGTTTTACTTTGTGTAATGACTCATCCATTCCCAGTCTCTATTCAAGCCTAAGTTAATTGTATCCAGTTTGCAAATTAATTCCAATTCAGCAGTCTCTCGTTGGAGTCTGTTTTTGAAGCTTTTTTGTTGAAGGATAGCCACTCTTAGGTCTGTAATCGAGTGACCAGAGAGATAGAAGTGTTCTCCAACTGGTTTTTAAATGTGATAATTCTTGACGTCTGATTTGTGTCCATTCATTCTTTTACGTAGAGACTGTCCAGTTTGGCCAATGTACATGGCAGAGGGGCATTGCTGGCACATGATGGTATCTATCACATTGGTAGATGCGCAGGTGAAGGAGCCTCTGATAGTGTGGCTGATGTGATTAGGCCCTATGATGGTATCCCCTGAATAGATATGTGGACAGAGTTGGCAACGGGCTTTGTTGCAAGGATAGGTTCCTGGGTTAGTGGTTCTGTTGTGTGGTGTGTGGTTGCTGGTGAGTCTTTGCTTCAGATTGGGGGGCTGTCTGTAAGCAAGGACTGGTCTGTCTCCCAAGATCTGAGAGAGCGATGGGTCGTCCTTCAGGATAGGTTGTAGATCCTTGATGATGCGTTGGAGAGGTTTTAGTTGGGGGCTGAAGGTGATGGCTAGTGGCATTCTGTTGTTTTCTTTGTTGGGCCTGTCCTGTAGTAGGTGACTTCTGGGTACTCTTCTGGCTCTGTCAATCTGTTTCTTCACTTCAGCAGGTGGGTATTGTACTTGTAGGAATGCATGATAGAGATCTTGTAGGTGTTTGTCTCTGTCTGAGGGGTTGGAGCAAATGCGGTTATATCGTAAAGCTTGGCTGTAGACAATGGATCGAGTGGTATGATCTGGATGAAAGCTAGAGGCTTTAGAGGAATAGCGGTCAGTAGGTTTCCGATATAGGGTGGTGTTTATGTGACAATTTCCATCCCACCATCAATCTCAGCCTGGACCAGTCCACACAAGAGATCCACTTCCTGGACACTACGGTGCTAATAAGCGATGGTCACATAAACACCACCCTATATCGGAAACCTACTGACCGCTATTCCTACCTACATGCATCTAGATTTCATCCAGATCATACCACTCGATCCATTGTCTACAGCCAAGCTCTACGATATAACCGCATTTGCTCCAACCCCTCAGACAGAGACAAACACCTACAAGATCTCTATCATGCATTCCTACAACTACAATACCCACCTGCTGAAGTGAAGAAACAGATTGACAGAGCCAGAAGAGTACCCAGAAGTCACCTACTACAGGACAGGCCCAACAAAGAAAAGAACAGAACGCCACTAGCCATCACCTTCAGCCCCCAACTAAAACCTCTCCAACGCATCATCAAGGATCTACAACCTATCCTGAAGGACGACCCATCACTCTCACAGATCTTGGGAGACAGGCCAGTCCTTGCTTACAGACAGCCCCCCAATCTGAAGCAAATACTCACCAGCAACCACACACCACACAACAGAACCACTAACCCAGGAACCTATCCTTGCAACAAAGCCCGTTGCCAACTCTGTTCACATATCTATTCAGGGGATACCATCATAGAGCCTAATCACATCAGCCAGACTATCAGAGGCTCCTTCACCTGCGCATCTACCAATGTGATATATGCCATCATGTGCCAGCAATGCCCCTCTGCCATGTACATTGGCCAAACTGGACAGTCTCTATGTAAAAGAATGAATGGACACAAATCAGACGTCAAGAATTATCACATTCAAAAACCAGTTGGAGAACACTTCAATCTCTCTGGTCACTCGATTACAGACCTAAGAGTGGCTATCCTTCAACAAAAAAGCTTCAAAAACAGACTCCAACGAGAGACTGCTGAATTGGAATTAATTTGCAAACTGGATACAATTAACTTAGGCTTGAATAGAGACTGGGAATGGATGAGTCATTACACAAAGTAAAACTATTTCCCCATGGTATTTCTCCCCCCCACCCCACTGCCCACTGTTCCTCTGATATTCTTGTTAACTGCTAGAATTAGCCTACCTTGCTTGTCACCATGAAAGGTTTTCCTCCTTTCCCCCCCCTGCTGCTGGTGATGGCTTATCTTAAGTGATCACTCTCCTTACAGTGTGTATGATAAACCCATTGTTTCATGTTCTCTGTGTGTGTATATAAATCTCTCCTCTGTTTTTTCCACCAAATGCATCCGATGAAGTGAGCTGTAGCTCACGAAAGCTTATGCTCTAATAAATTGGTTAGTCTCTAAGGTGCCACAAGTACTCCTTTTCTTTTTGCGAATACAGACTAACACGGCTGCTACTCTGAAACCTAAAAAATAAGAGATCCTGCCATACTGTATCCTTTTTATTTATCAAACAAAAGTAACAATTTAAAGCATTAGGCTCTATCCCCTCCCAGACACTAAATACACCCCCAATGAAAACACAAATACATTGTCCTACATCATTATTAATAATTATTTGTATTGCAGTATCGCCTAGAGGTCACAGCTGAGATTAAAGTCCCACTGTGTTTTGTGTTGTACATACCCATAAGAAGACACAGTCTAGACCCTGAAAAGCTTAGGGTCAAAAGAGACAACGCACAAAGAATGAGGAAAGGAAACATTATTATCAGATCTGAGCAAATTCAGAATTTCCATCCCATGGGAATTTCTAATACTTCAACATTTTTTTTCAGCTCAAATTATAAAGAAAAAATTGGAAATTTCACTCCATTGACTTCAATGGGCTTTGAATCAGACCTCCGTGCTTAAACAAGTTGCTCAGGGTCAGTAGTAAGAGCCAGGAATTCAACTCAATCTCATCAATCCTAATTCAGTGCATTAACCACAAGACCATATTTCCTCTTTACATTAGGTCAGTCACAAACCCAGTGATGGTACTGCTTATTAAATACATTAGACTCATCCCTTAGCAAACATATTCCAAATGGAAAAATACATTTAACTCTAAATTTGGGTGCAAGTTGCAGTATTTCATAAATATAGCCAGGTATGTGCTTTGTAAACCAAGGAAAACTTTTAATGTTCTGGGGATAGCATAGGGACTGGTTATACTGCATTTCAACAGGCTTTCGATTCACATACTGCTAGATCTCCTAGTAACTAAAAAACATTGGGGCAGATCCTCAGCTCCAACGCAATGGAGTCTGTCAATCAGGTGTGACAATTTACACTACCTGAGGATCCGCTTTTAGTTATCATATTGTGTGCAAAGAGACATCTCCTTTGAGAATTCACAGGCAAATTGTGGGAAAGGGTAGCAGATCAAGCAATGTGAATACCACATTGGAGCTGAGGGGTTTATGGTGTTAAGCTATCTTGTAGCATCTTCCAGGACAGGAGTAGAGGTCTACTTTATCCTCCATTTTGAACATGAGCAGCAAAAGAGACTGTTTTCCATTTCATTAATAGGCTAGGGATTGACTCTTTCAAGGTATCCATATGCAGATTATATGTTAGGTCTGATCAGAAATTTTCCACTGAAACTATGATTGAAAACTGGTTACATGATTTATTTATTTATTTATTTATTTATTATTTGCAAAAAGTATCTGCTTTCTGCAGAAAATTTCAACTTTTCATTCAAAACTTGAACAAAAAAAAAATTCAGCCCAAAACCAAAATAGATGAATCAAAAACTGTGGTTCTTTGTGGGAGTTGTAGTTTAGATGTGTTATGCACCCATTCTCCTGCAGCTTCCCCAGCTGGACTACATTTCCCATGATGCAGCCCAACAAGAGAGGAAACCTAGTCCAAAACTGGGTTTTCCCCTGTTGGAAAACCTTGATGTTTTGGCAAAAAAATTAAAAACCAAACATTTTCACCTGAAAGCTTTCTGCCAAAAGGTTTAGATTCAGAAATGTCACTATGGTGCCTCAGAGGACTTGTAGTTTAGATGCCTCATACCCACATTCTCTATAGGCTGGACTGCCTGACCAGACTACATTTCTCCTGATGCACTACAGTTTCCCATCTTGTTGGGCCACCATGGTGCATCATGGGTTTCCCTGGCTGCAATCCATCATCCTTTCATTCCACACCATCCTATCTCAAAAAGGTTGTGATGACAGCCCTTACTTTACATAAATAAATATGAAATAAGGGCTGCCAGGACAAAAAAAAATAGAAGGTAAAATGGTATGGAACAATCCTCATACATCCTACCTTAAATGAATAGTTTTACAGAGGGTAATTTAGCGCTTCCAAAATGAAGGTGACAATGATTTGTTCATGTGGAGGAAATTATCAAGCAGTGCCAAAGAACACATGCTCAGGAAGTAGATGCATGACATAAGAACACAAGAACATAAGAATGGCCATACTGGGTCAGATCAAAGGTCCATCCAGCCCAGTATCCTCTCTCCCGACAGTGGCCAATGCCAGGTTCCACAGAGGGAGTGAACCTAACAGGTCATGATCAAGTGATCTCTCTCTTGCCATCCATCTCCACCCTCTGACAAACAGAGGCTGGGGACACCATTCCTTTCCCATCCTGGCTAATAGCCATTAATGGACTTAACCTCCATGAATTTATCCAGTTCTCTTTTAAACCCTATTATAGCCCTAGCCTTCACAACCTCCTCAGGCAAGGAGTTCCACAGGTTGACTGTGCGCTGTGTGAAGAAGAAATTCCTTATATTTGTTTTAAACCTGCTGCCCATTAATTTCATTTGGTGGCCCCTAGTTCTTATATTATGGGAACAAGTAAATAACTTTTCCTTATTCACTTTCTCCACTCCACTCATGATTTTATATACCTCTATCATATCCCCCCTTAGTCTCCTCTTTTCCAAGCTGAAAAGTCCTAGCCTCTTTAATCTCTCCTCATATGGGACCCGTTCCAAACCCCTAATCATTTTAGTTGCCCTTTTCTGAACCTTTTCAAATGCCAGTATTTTTTTTTTTAGATGAGGGGACCACATCTGTACGCAGTATTCGAATGGATTTTGTATAAGGGCAATAAGATATTCTCTATCTTATTCCCTATCCCTTTTTTACTGATTCCTAACATCCTGTTTGCTTTTTGACTGCCGCTGCACACTGTGTGGATGTCTTCAGAGAACTATCCACGATGACTCCAAGATCTTTTTTCTGATTAGTTGTAGCTAAATTAGCCCCCATCATATTGTATGCAGAGTTGGGATTAATCTGGTGAAGTCTGGTGAATTTGTGGCATTTGCTACTTGCTGTCCAGTTGATGCCCAAGAGGCTGGGAATGGCCGTGTAGGTTGGGAATGGAAATACACGTTTTTCATTGTGCCATATTTGTTTCTATGCTTCATTCCTTGGTTTGGTCTTATAAAAACAAAATAGGTAAAATAGATGGAAATTCTCTGTGTAGGAAGTCCTGTACACTCATTTTCTTTTGATATTACTTACGTAGCAGGTGAGATTTTGAAAAAAAATTAAAAAAATTAAGAAGAAATATTATCCTTGAAGATGCCCATCTGATAAAGCCCCACACACCTGATGACTAGCTCCAAGTGAGCCTGAAAGACTTTTAGGGACCACTCTCCCTCTACATACACTGGCTTGATACTGAATACATTGTTCATTGTGGATGGATTTGGTGTGTATTTAATAAAGACTTGGGCCACATATTTGACCCAGACTAAGAGCCCAATCCTCCAACTGACTCTTCAGTTACTGAAAGTTAAGCACCTGTGTAAGTGTTGGCAAGACTGGGACATAAATCTTATTTAAGCTGCTCTCTGTGTGATACCTCATCTTTGAAACCATCTTTAATTCTGATAACTGTCCATCTCTTATTTCACTTGTAGCTGGATGGGAGTAGAGTCTTTGGGCTGTATATCCAATATACGCACATTCTTTACCTATCAAACATGATCTCGGATATCCTGGCATGCCACCACCAGGTTAAATACTATTTTTATTTCCCAATAAAACAAAAGCTTTACAGGAAAACTGTACACGATCAAATACTGCTGGGAAAGTGGAAGAAGTAAACACATTGTGGAAAACAGAAAGGAAGTCCACAAAGATTAGGTGTGCAAAAGTTTGGGAAAGAAGAGGCTCAACAACTAAAGGATGCATCAAGATAACAAGATATAAAAAGATTAAGTTGTATGGAAAAACCATCAGGCCAGTTTTGTAAATTGTAAGAAATGTTAAAAGTGAAAGGAGAAAGAAAGGAGATTCTGACAATCAGAATAATTATAGAGCTATAAGCTTAGAGTCAGTACCAAGAACCATGTTGAAAGTAATTGTTAGCAGATTAAGCCCAGTTTTAGAGGAAGTAGTAGGCAAGCAATAGTTCCAAAGATTCACTGATCAGATATCGACACTTGAACACTGGATGAGAAAAAAGTGAAAATCGGAATTCAAGATATTTGCTATTTTCATTGACTTTACAAAGGCACCTGGTTTGGAGGGAAATATTATAAAAAGTAGTAAAATCTTATGGTGTGCCAGAAGGGATAACTGCATCTATAAAAGAAACTATATACGAAGACTCCTGTGGTGCTATAAGAATTGGAGGCTAATTAACCACCTGGTTCAAGTCAAAATTGGTTTACAGGGGCATGGAATGTTTGTTGGTTTTAATCGTTTTTATAAACTGGACATAAAGAATGTTAGATGAGTTGGCGGGTGTGACACTATGTGATCTAGAGTTAAGATCCGTATCTTGTGTAGATGACTTTGTACAACGAGCAGAAATGTTTGAATTAATTATGATACTCTTTGCTAACTTGGAAAATTGGCAGAGTTGACTTGGCCTTATAATAAATACCAAGAAGATGAAACGTTTGCATCTTGGAAAAGGGACAATTGCTACATCCCTTTTTAACTTTGAGTTACTTAGCATTATATTAAAAATGTATATAATTATAACAAATTTATAAACAATACAATCCCATCCACCAGCACAAAGAATCTTGTCATCTTCATGTCAGCTGGAAACAAAAAGGAGAGATCAGACAAACAAAACCAAAGGAGATGTGGTGTAACTGCATATTAATGTCATACAAGTTTCAAAAACTTAAATCAAACTTTGTATAAAACCTATTGAGAGACACCAGATAAGTGAGGTAATATATTTTATTCGACCAAATTCTGTTGGTGAAAGAGACAAGCTTTTCAGTTCTGGAACTTGTCTCTTTCACCAACAGAAGTTGGTCCGATAAGAGATATTACCTCACCCACCTCACAGAATTTAAGCTCAGAAGCGCCCATCATGATCATCTAGTCTGACCTCCTGCACATTGCAGGCCACAGAATCTCACACACCCATTCCTATAATAGTCATTGTTCTTATATGCTGGAACCAACATGGCTACAACAATATAGCAAATAAAATAATAAATACTGATAATTCTTCAAAGAGCAAGACAATGGAGTATCCCTTCGAGTAATTAAGTCTTGGTCATATTTTATATTATTAATCACAAGGTTCTGCAATCCACAAATTTTCTGCTGTAATTCAGTGATCCATCTTCCACTGTCTAGAGCTACACCCTACTTTCTCTCAATGGGAGTTGTACGTGCACTGAATGAGCACAAAGTACATATGACACGCTCGTCTGTAGAAGTACAGTTGATTAATTTGAGAGATTTGCTTTCATTTTACATAGCATCTGTCTATTGTCATCTAAAACTTCATCCACCAAATTCAGACATAGTTTCATTAACTTCACTGGGATTATGCCAGAGATAGTCTGTCTCCATATTTTTACTATTAAATTATTATAAAAATGTGTAGCACATCAGTAGCATGTTGAATTAATATTTCCCCCCTCACCCCATGAGAACTAATTGTTTCACTAGATTGTAGCAGGTTTGATAGTACTAAAGTTAGAAAAAAAATCAAGAAAACAAGACATTTTAAAATAATTTTGTGAATAGTGTGTAACCCAAATCTAAAATATCTGATTTAACAAGTGGCATATTTAAATAACAAATAGGATGATGATGATGATAGGATTTATAACATCTGTCTCCTTAACAATAAAAAGCACAGCTAAAATAATACTAGCAAAAGAATAACACTTCGTGTTTGCTCATTTTTCTTACATCTCTCTTTAAAAACAATATATTTGGAAAATTTACTTTAACATCCTTTGGGTATTTTACAGAACTTTTTTTGTAATATCAGTGACTAAGATGGCTTTTAATGGGCCACATTTTTAAAGAATACTATATATATGTACACCACTCCATTTTACTCAAAAGTTATCCCCTTTTGATGAATATCAGTGAATCAGTCTCAAGTTCAAAGTCTGTAATGAACACAGAAATGCCATATCACATCAAACTACTGATCCTTCTAGTTCAGTATCCTGTGCCTCATAGAGGATAGTACCAGATTTTCTCAGGAAGGTATTAGAAACTCTGTAGTGGACTATTATGAAATAACTTATAACTCATTGGAGAAGATTTTTCTAAAATTAATAGTTGACTTTTGAACCCTGAAGCCAGCTGAGTTTTGCCTGGTTTGGGGTTTTGTGCATTTCTGCTAAAGGCATCAATAACCAGACCTAAGATAAGAATAAATAAAACTAGAAACAAAGAGACAGTGTTTTAGAATGATAGGTCCTCTCAGATGAAAAGTAACTATTTCACATGACCGAAATGCAGTCCACAGTGCATTTCATGATTATCTGGTCCTTAATAGGACTTATGGACAGCGAGGATGGTAACACTCTGGAATCAAGTGCACTTAGCACTTTGCAGGATGGGGTCTCAAATGCTGTGTTAGCCAGTCTGTATATTAGAAAGCTAAGGAGGTGTGTACTTAGATTTCATTCTGATCCCAGCAGGCAAAGTAAAGATTTTCTTTGCATTCACTTCAGTCTTGGCTCCTCAATCCTGCAAAAGCAAATCAATGTCTTGTGACAATTCTGCATTAGTCTCATCAGCTTTAAAGGGACATATCACTGTTCTTATCATTAGGTTGCATGGATAAATAGATTTCTTTTTTTATGGGTTAGGTCAAAATCAATAGCAAAGTCCCCAAAAGACTTAATGGAATCTCTGGCACTTTTCCCCTTTTGGAGTAAAAATTCTGTTTGGGGCAGGGTTTGTGTTGTTATTTTATTAATTTCATCTCTTGTTTTAGTTGGCTGGGGTTCACTGGATGGAAGGGAATGTCAGTGCAGTGAGTGTCTTTCTTATACCAGAAAGACTTTTTCCAGAGAAGACATATCTAAAATTTATTTTAAAAAATATAATTAAAATTCAAAAAAGTACTGAAACATACAGAAATACGATAGAATTTTAACTCTTCTGTAGTTGGAGAGGAGTCTGTCTTGATGTCCTGGTAGCAGACACGTTCAGACAAAGAGGGGCGGGAACTTGTCTGGAGTAGGAGCCACACACTGACGCACATGCACCCAGCTACATTGCTCTCTTTAAAAAATCGCAGATTTAAAATTAACTGATCAACCCCAAAGAAAGAGAAATATGCACTGGAGGAATTAGAGAAGGAGCAGGGTACAAAACATTAAGATGCTGATCTGGAACACAGCTAGAAAGCCAGTTTTGACAGCTTTGAACTACTTGAAGAGGTGGGTGGGACTCACAACAGCAGCTACCCAATTCAAAGATTCTAAGGCCAGAAGAGACCATTGTGATCATCGACTCTGGCCTCCTGCACAATACAAGCTATAGAATGTCTCCCAAATAATTCCTGTTTGAATTAGAGCATATCCTTTGGGAAAAAAAATTGAATCTCGATTTAAAAATCGCAAGTGATGAAGAATCTACCATAACCCTTGGTAAATTGTTGCAATGGTTAATTGCCTTCACTTAAAAATATTATGCCTTATTTCCGGTCTGAATTTGTCTAGCTTCAACTTCCAGCTATTGGATCATGGTATACTTTTCTCTGCTAGATTGAACAATCCATCATCAAATATTTGTTCCCCATGTAAGGTACTTAGTGACTGTAATCAAATCACCCCTTTACCTTCTCTGGTAAACTAAATAGAGCTCCTTGAATCTATCACTATAAGCAGAGGAGAAAATAAGCCGGTATGCCCCGGTACAGCATACCAGCAAGCACCAGTGCACCGTACTGGGGCAGCCTGGCTTCCCCGGGTGCAATTTATAGGGCCTGGGGCTCCCAGCAGTGGCTGGAGCCGCAGGCCCTTTAAATTGCCTCCTGAGCTCCGCTGCTAGAGTCCTAGGGTAGCGGCTGCAGGGCTCCGGTGGCCTTTTAAAGGGCCCGGGGCTCCCCTGCTTCTACCACCCTGGCCCTTTAAATAGCCACCGGAGCCCCACCGCCGCCACTCCAGGGCTCTGGGGGCTATTTAAAGCGCTGTGGCGGTAGAAACAGGGAAATTCCGGGCCCTATAAACAGCCCCCAGAGCCCTAGAATGGGGGGGCTATGGGAGCTATTTAAAGAGCCAGGGCTCCAGCTGCCTGTGCCATCCCTGTCCTATAAATAGCCGCTGGAGCCCCACCGCTTCCCCAGGGCTCTGGCAGCTATTTAAAGGGCTGGGGCAGTAGAAGAGGGGAGCCCTGGGCCCTTAAAATAGGCCCAGAAGCCCTGGGCTGCTGCTGCTACCCTGGGGGGGCAGTTACCTTGCAGGGTGGGCTGGAGCTGGCTCTGACCCCCTCAACCCCTTCCGGGGGCCAAAGCTGGCATCAGCGTACCGGTAAGTCACTCGACTTACTTTCACCCCTGAAGTATAAGTCACATTTTCTAATCCTGTAATCATTCTTGTGACTCCTCTCTGAACCCTCTCCAATTTAACAACATCCTTCATGAATTGTGGACACAAACAGCTGTCATACCAGTGCCAAGCACAGAGGATATATAACCTCTCTATTTCTATGCAAATTTCTGCATCTAAGGATCGCATTAGCACTTTTGGCTACAGCATAGCACCGAGAGCTCATGTGCAGCTTATTATCCTGGAAAGCAGTGACTCTGAGGAAGACTTTGACCTATGTTCTTTGTTCCTAGATGATCATGCTTGGCCATATTAAAATGCATATTATTTGCTTGTGCCCAGTTGATCTATACTTTATATTATTTACCACTCCCCTGCAAACTTTATCAGGAATTATTTTATATTTTCTTCCAGGTCATTCAGTGATAAAAATGTTAAATAGCATAGGACCAACAACCAATCTCTGCAGGAACACAGTGGTTTGCTTTACGACTATGGAATCAGACACTATGTTTCTGGAAGTTCAAAGCCTCCCAAAAGGCTATACCTAGGAGGACGCTGAAAGCTGCATACAAAATATCAAAGATTCTAGAAAACACACAGACATTTGGCTGCTGAAGGATGATATGCACTCTGAAGAAAAAGAAATCCCTTAAGTTTTGGAACACTGGAGCTTTAGTCTGTGTCTGGTAGACATCCATACAGGAGATGGAATCGACATGGTAATGTTGTACACTACCTTAGACTGGCTCTTAAAAATGATTGATTAATTCCTGGCCAGACATACAAGACAGTCTGAAAATATCAAACCTTATTACAAGGTTCCTGCACTGGTATGGAAAAAAAAGATACAAGAAGCAAAGATACTGCAACTTCAATCTACAAATGAGAAACATTCCACTCATCCATTCCCAAAAGAAGCTTACAGATTATGTCCAGACAGCATAACACTTATAGAAACCTTTGGTTAACACACAATGCAGGTCATGGCTAGATATCTTGGTCATATCACCTCCCTGCAAGATAAGAAGTGGAAATTCTTTGCCTTGGTAATGACCCATTCCAAATGCTATGCTAAGATACATTTGTAACTTTAGTGCCTTCATGTCCAAAATGGAGTCTGCTCTGCATGCAGCTCTGGCCAAGAAAAGGCACACACAGGAACACAGCAGAGAAATTCTTTTCAACCCTAGGGGTACCTGTTCCAAAAACTCCAGAGGAATCACACACA
Organism: Dermochelys coriacea; assembly: GCF_009764565.3. Taxonomy (NCBI): domain Eukaryota; kingdom Metazoa; phylum Chordata; order Testudines; family Dermochelyidae; genus Dermochelys; species Dermochelys coriacea. Next base: position 119,728,261 of record NC_050072.1, read on the forward strand.
CTCCAGAATAGTACTATGAATATAGGAAAGGGCAATATTTATTCTCAGAGAGATGAATGGAGAAAAAACAACAGGGGGGAAGAGTGGGAGAGGGGTAAGACAGGGTTACACTCAACATGAGGCCCCATAGATCCTGTGGTACCACAGTCTGAACGGGCAGACACCGAACAGTGCGTCTGCACTCAAAGTTCAGGGATCATGGGCAGAGTTTCCAGTCCAGCAGTGAGTCTTGGGTGCTCCTGGTCGTCTTCGCCGCCAGCAAACTTTCAACAACAAACCCCTCCGGTGCCCTCTTCTGCCGCTCTCTGCAAACCCACACAGAGCGACAACCTCCCCACATAACTAGCTACAGCCTTTCTCCTTACTCCCTATGCAAGGTCACAAGCCCCAGTACTCATGGCCCCACACAGCTTTGGGCAATGATCCTGGGTCCAGTTCCAGTTTGTCCTTCAGTGATTCCTCCTTGGCACTGTGCTCCCCTGGGGCTCCTGACCTAGGACATCCCAAGTCAGTGGCTCTGCCCCTCACAGGCTTCGGGCAGGTTCTCAGGACTTGGCTGCTTCATTCTGTAGCCCGTTAGTCTGGAGCTCCAGACTCACACACCTGTCGCTCTCCTTCTCTCCATGACCCCGGAAAAACCAGCACTCTCCCTGTCTCAGGAGAAGGTTTTAAAGGGTCCATGCTCTCTAACCCCCATGGGGGTTACACATTGTATCTATCAAGACCCAAGGTTCAATCAAGGTGATGTTATTAAAACCTGGAGGCGGGGCCACTCAGCCGGTGGGATGGGATTCACAGAGAAACAAGTTTCTGCACATCCGCGTGCATGGACACACATACAAACCAGCATGCACACACACAAACTCCAAGCAGACTAAGCAACCATGCACAAACGACCATGTTCCTTTTTAGAATTTCTTGTGTTCTTTCATTTCAGTTATAGAACCTAGATGCCACAGTGATTAACACCTTACAAACACTGGACAGATAAGTCAGATAATGATTCGGGGGCTGGGGCACATGACTTACAAGGAGAGGCTGAAGGAACTGGGCTTGTTTAATCTTCAGAAGAGAAGAGTGAGGGGGGATTTGATAGCAGCCTTCAACTACCTGAAGGGGGGGTTTCAAAGAGGATGGAGCTCGGCTGTTCTCAGTGGTGGCAGATGACAGAACAAGGAGCAATGGTCTCAAGTTGCAGTGGGGGAGGTCTAGGTTGGATATTAGGAAACATTATTTCACTAGCAGGGTGGTGAAGCACTGGAATGGGTTCCCTAGGGAGGTGGTTATGGTCCTTAGAGATTTTTAAGGTCAAGCTTGACAAAGCCCTGGCTGGGATGGTTTAGTTGGGGATTGGTTCTGCTTTGAGCAGGGAGTTGGAAGAGATGACGTCCTGAGGTCTCTTCCAACCCTAATCTTCTATGATTCTATGATATTGCGGCACCTGAATTGGGACACTCTGGAATACCATAACAGCAGGCCTGTGAGACAGACCAGTTTTATATAGCTTATTGCCATAAAGAGAGCTTGTTGCTATGTGGCTAAGCTCCGATCTTTAAGATTGAAACACAAAACATTTAGGATTGGGCATAGTCCCAGACCATCCTTCTTGGTGGTGATCATTAGAATTAAGGAAACAATCAAGATTGTGGAAATCAATAAAACCGAATATAAGATTAAGACAGTGACGAGATTTTGTTACATTAAAAGGACAAGGATGTTGTGGTCCTGGCATGGAAACTGAGAAAATAAAGACAGACAAATCTTTTTGCAGGATTAAAGAAAATATGAAGGAGGATGGAGTAAAATTTCCAGAACAAATCCAAGGTGTCTCTCTTCATTGTAAGTAAGACTGCACAACTGAGGGGGGAAAGTAATGAGCAGCCAATGTTTAAAACATTTCATCTGCCAAGGTGATACAGAAGCATTGGCATTAGGCCCAGAGATTACGAAGAGGGATGTCCGTGTTTCTATCAGATCATTCACTAGTGTCAAGATAGGCGAGGCAGAGAAATCCCCATGGAGCTATGTAGACCAATGCTTCACAAAACACACTCATCATATAAACACACCTGCACAATACCTGTACATCTCTCTACCTATCAAATGCTAAGGCATCAATAAACCATTAAAATTTAAGCATACAAGATGGTATAAATCTGAGCTAAATTCAGTTTAAAATTGCCAAAGCCCTGAAAACCAGCCTCTCTCTCCATTATTACACTGGTGAATTAACAGTTTAAGGTTTCCAGAAAATACAGTGTTTCTTATTTATTTAGCATAATCTTAGATGTGCTCACCCCCACCTCTAGTTGCAGGTAAGTTATATATAAACGTATACATATTCAAATGTAATCAAAGGGGTGGAATGTCAACACAGAAGAAACCAAGTCAAACACTTTGTTAATAGGTTTCAGAGTAGCAGCCGTGTTAGTCTGTATTCGCAAAAAGAAAAGGAGTACTTGTGGCACCTTAGAGACTAACACATTTATTTGAGCATAAGCTTTCGTGAGCTACAGCTCACTTCATCAAAATGCATCCGATGAAGTGAGCTGTAGCTCACGAAAGCTTATGCTCAAATAAATGTGTTAGGCTCTAAAGTGCCACAAGTACTCCTTTTCTTTTTGTGAATACAGACTAACACGGCTGCTATTCTGAAACCTGTCATTATGCAAGGCACTGAATTTAGCTTTGTTAATAGATAGTCTTTGCAAAGGAATTGATGCAGGGAGTGAGTTCCAGAGTCAACGGACCTAATCCTAGCCACTGGCAAAACTCTTGAATGGGACTAGAATTGTGGCAAAGAGAACACTCTTCCTTCAGCAACTTTGAGCATTGTCAATAAACATTTGATAGTACAGTATTTCAGCCACACACCCACAGCCTCCCTATTTTGAAAGTCTTTCAGGAAGCAGGAGAAGGCCTGCACTGCCCATCAACCCATTTGGTATTGGTGTGGCAGATAAGCCTTCTGCTCTACCCCACTGGAGCACTCAGATGGGGCCTAAGAAATGTCCAAGCATAGACTATTTATTACAACACCGATGTGCCTAAGGTATGCCACAGCTAGCTGGGCTCTATATGATGGGGTTTAGAGCAGGGGTGGGCAAACTTTTTGGCCCAAGGGCCACTTGGGGTTGCAAAACTGTACGGAGGTAGGGAAGAACCCCCAACCCATCCAACCCCCCCACTCCTTGTCCCCTGACTGCCCCCTCCCAAGACCCCTGCCCCTAACCACCCCCTGGGACCCCATCCCCATCCAATCCCCCCGCTCCCTGTCCCCTGACTTCCCCAACCCCTATCCACACCCCAACCCTCAACAGCCCCCCCCAGGACTCCCACCCCCTATCCAACTGCCCTCTGCTCCTCGTCCCCTGACTGCCCTCTCCTGTGACTCCCCACCCCTAACTGCCCCCCCGGGATCCCACCCCCTTATCCAACCCCCCCCCCCGCTCCTTGTCCCAACTGCCCCCCCAACTCCTATCCACATCCCTTCCTCCTGACAGGCCCCCTGGGACTCCCACTCTGAACCCTCCCTGTTCCCTGTCCCCTGATTGCGCCTCCAGAACCTCCACCCCATCCAAATGTCCTCTGCTCCCTGACTGCCCCCCGGGATCCCCTTCCCCCCTTACCATGCTGCTCAGAGCAGCAGGAGCGCGATGCCCAGCCGGAGCCAGCTGCGCTCCCTGCTCTGCCCAGTAGGAGCAGTGGGCCAGAGGGCTCAGGGGCTGGACAGGACGGTCCCACAGGCTGTAGTTTGCTCACCTCTGATCTAGAGGCTTTTGCAAATTCAATGCTGCTGCACTGCGGATGAGTGGGGACCTTTTGCTCCTTCTCCCCAGAAGACCCTTCCAGGATGGAGGGAATAGGCTTACAGGCCATTCTGAGGTTGCAGCCACTTGGTCCGATGAAGATTTTGGGAGGCAAAAGAGGGAGCTATCAGGTAGGGATAGGGTAAAAGACACTGATCTTCCCTCTATTGCGGCATCTAAATCTTCTGGGGGCTGTTGGAGTGAGAAGATTCTGTGGCAATGGAGGCCCCCCGCTATTATTCAGATTTGGATGATACTTGTATTGCTATTTTTTTAATCAGGTTCAAAAGTGAACAGCCATCTCTAAAATCTCCAGTCTGCTTCTCTTGTTCCTGTTTAGAGCAGACCAGAGGGCGACCATGCCGCTTCATGGCAACTTGCAAGGTTTTGACATTTGTTTTTCTTCCTCAATGGAACAAAACCAAAACCTTTGAATGCTGGAGCTGTCTGGTTAGGGCACTAGGAGACCCAGGTTCATGTCTCTGTTCTGTTCAAGTAAGTACTGAGTTTTCATCCCAGATCGTGCTGAACAAGGCAGAGCAAGATCATGAACCTGGGTCTCCCACTCCACAAGGCAGTTCAGACACCTCCATCGTGAGCGGGGATTTGCAAGCATTTCAGACAAAGAGAGGTAAAGAGAAAATGACACAGGAAAAATTCCTCTACTCTCTCCTTGGGCTAGCAAAACAACTTCAAACAATGTAAATATCAGGTCAAGAGTCTTCACAAACAAGACAATCACGATTTAAAGAGTAACACTGCAGTCTTATTTTTTTCTGTGGTATCTTACCTGGAAATTCTTAAATATTCTTATTATTGATCATTCATATTGCAATCAGGGATGACAGGTTTGTGTAATTTTTGGTGGTGCGCAGAACGGGTTCAAGTCCTGCCCCACCCCACACCTGCCTTGTAAGCCAATATATATCTTTTAAAATAGTGTAAAAATGTGAGGGCTCTGGGGTGGGGTTGGGGATGAGGGGTTTGGGGTGTGGGAAGGGCTCAAGCAGAGGGTTGGGATGTGGGGTGAGGGCCCTGGGGTGGGGCTGGCAATGAGGGGTTCACGATGCAGGAGGGGGCTCAGGGCTAGGGCAGAGGGTTGGGATGCGGGGGGAGTGAGGGCTCTGGCAGGGGGTGGGAGCTCTGAGGTGGGGCAGGGCTGGGGATGAGGAGTTTGGGGTGCAGGCAGGCTGCCCCCAACTGGGGCCAGAGAAGACGACTCCCCCCAGCCCTCTCCCCGCTGGTAGCAGCAAGCTCTCCTCACCAGCAGCACCCTCACCTCGCACCAGTCCTAAGGCCCCTCTCAGGTCCAGGAAGCCCCCGCACCTCTCCTGTGGTGGGTGCAGGGAGGAGAGGCTGCTATCACAGGTGCTCCTCCTCCCCTGCTGCTGCCCCTCACTGTAGCCTCATTGAGGCTAAATTAGGTGATTTGCCCAAGACAAAGAGACAAATCCATGTCAGAGCTGAGATTAGAATTTAGTTATTCCTGGACATTAGGCAATACTCCTCTCACAGGATGTAAACAGGGAGTGTCTGTTACCTCAAGGGTTTTCAAAGTCTACTTTGGGGTGGGTAGAAGAGAGAGCAAACAGTTTGAGGCCTTTCATTTCATAGCGTGAATTAATTAATTTATCACAAAAGGCAAAGAATGGTTGTGTCACTGTGAAATTACATTACCAGCATGAAAGGAAGGAAGCATGAGGATATTTTCTATATAGTCTTGTATTTTTTTTAAAGTTACAACACTTCCTGACTTTCAAATTTTCTGACAGAAGGCTATTCTGGAGAAGATACTGACACTCATTTCTCAGCTCCATTGAGTTTCAGTATATAGTGTCCTTTGTAATAAAAGATAGAGAGCAAAATACATCTCTACAATGTATTATTCCCTCTGTGAGTATTTGTTTCTACATTTGAAATTTTACCCATGTCTTATCAAGCATTAACTAATACTGATCGGACACAAACATTTGTTCCAGGAATAATAATAATAATAATACCTAGTTCCTAGGCAATGCTTTTCACATGTAGATATCCAAGTCTTTTAAAAATGAAATTAATATCATCCCCATTTTTACATGGGGAAACTGAGGCATAGGTTTGTGAAATGATTTGCTCAAGGTCAACCCTGAAGACCAGTGACAGTCAGGAATAGATCTCTGGGTCTCAGTCCACTAGAAAAAAACTCATTTGTGTACATATCCTGTAACAGACCCTATGCAAAATGACTAACAGAACTCCCCTCTAATGGACCAGAAAACACTAACATGTAGAGGTCCTGCCAACGTTTTCTCCAGCTGCATGTGTAACATGTCTCACGTGAGAAATATGCACTGCATTTCTGCTATGGGTTCCTGGAACTGTGGGAAGGGTGTGGGAGAGGCAGGAAAGACTCTCTTTTGCACCCTACAGTAGAGTAGGGGGCAGGACAGGTGCTGGGGGAACATGAAAAGGCCAACAGAGACCAAGATAAAAACATAAGAATGGCCACACTGAGTCAGGCCAATGGTCCATCTAACCCACTATCCTGTCTTCTGACAGTTGCCGGTGCCAGATGTTTCAGAGAGAATGAATAGAACAGGGCAGTTATCTAGCGATCCATCCCCTGCTGTCCAGTCCCAGCTTCTGGCAATCAGAGGTTTAGGGACAATCCAGAAAAGATCATTCTGTTTCAACCAGTTTGTCTTATACTGAAGGTAAGTTTACTGTCCTGTAATTTCCAAGATCACCCTTGGAGCTTTTTTAAGAATCAGTGTTACTTTAGCCATCTGCCAGTCATCTGGTACAGAGTCTGATTTAAATGATAGGTTACATACCACAGTAAGTATTTCTGAAATTTTATATTTGAGTTCCTTCAGAACTCTTGGGTGAATGGCATATGGTCCTGGTGACTTATTACTGTCTAATGTATCAATTTGTTCCAAAACCTTCTCTGTTGACATCTCAATCTGGGACTCAGATGTGTCACATAAAAGAATGTCTCAGATGTGGGAATCTCCCTCACATCCTCTTTACTGAAGACCAGTGCAGAGAATTCATTTAGCTTCTCTGCAGTTCAGCTATATTCGCTTCTACTGTGCTCAACTTAGGACAAAATGAAGAATTGCCTCTCTCCTTCTGGGTTCCAAGACTAGTTGTTCCAAGAAGCAGTAATTAATAGTGTCTAGAAGTTTTATCTTTGCACCATGAACTGATGTGACATATACCCAATCAGGACGGGGATAGCTGAAATCCCCTATTGTTATTCTTAATTATGATTATTATTTTTTCTTAGCTTCTCTAATCTCTAGGAGCATTTCACAATCACCATCCTGGTGAGGTGGTCAGTAGCATATTTCTATTGCTATATTCTTATTATTCAAGCATGGACTTGCTATCCATAGAGATTCTATGGTACTGTTTGATTCATATAACATTTTTACTATATTTGACTCTACGTTCTTTCTTTCATACACAGTACCACAGCCTCCCCAACATGACTTATTCTGTCATTGCTATATATTTTGCACCCTGGTTTAACCGTGTCCCATTTATTATCATTGTTCCACCAAGTTTCTGTGATGTCTATTATATCAATAGCCCCATTTAACACAAAACATTCAAGTTCACCCATCTTAGTATTGAGACTTCTAGCATTTGTATATAAACACTTATAAAATTTGTAAATTTTTGTCTGCCTTCATGTGATGTAATTAAATGGGATTCTTTCATTTGACTGTTTCTATTCAGTTCCTACCTGTACTTTATCAACTTATATTCTCTCCTCTTTATGAGGATATAGAGTATAGCCTTTAATACATCCTCCTCTAAGGGATTTCTTTGTCCCAACCATATGCTTCTCCCACCTGTCAGCTTTCCCCCAGTCCTTAGAGTAAAGTTTCCTCTACTAACTTTTTAATCTTACATGTCAGCAGTCTGGTTCCATTTTGGTTTAAGTAGAGTCCTTCTTTCCAGTATTGGCTCCTCCTTTCTCAGAAGTTTCCCCAGTTCCTAATAAATCTAAAGCCCTCCTCCCAACACCAGTGTCTCATCCATACATTAAGACCTGGCTGTTCTGCCTGTCTAACTGGCCCTGTACGTGGAACTGGAAACATTTCAGAAAATGCTACAGGCACCAACTTTCCTACATGCTGGGGGGTGCTCGATCCCCAGCTCTGCTCCAGGCCCTGCCCCCCTTGCACCCCTTCCCTAAGGCCTCATCCCCACCCTGCCTCTTCCCACCCACTTCCATCCCCCTCCCCAAGCATGCTGCATCCTTGCTTTTCCTCCTCTCCCCCAGAGCCTCCTGAACACCGCAAAACAGCTGATAGCAGTGGGCAGGAGGCGTGGGGAGGGAGGGAAAGGTGCTGATCTGCGGGGCATGCCGCAGGGCGGGAGGTGCTGGGGGGGAGCTAATGAGGGTGTGCTGGTGGGTGCTAAGCACACACCATTTTTTCCCTGTGGGTGCTCCGAGTTGGTGCCTTTGGAAAATGCTACCATGGAGGTCCGACTTTAATCTCTCTTCTAGCAGCCTAAAGTTGTCCTCCAAGACCTCTCTCCTACCTTTCCTTATGTCATTGGTACCAACATACCACCACCGCTGGCTCCTCCCCAGCACTGCACATAAATCTATCTAGATGTCTTGAGAGGTTCACAACTCTTACATCCAACAGGCAATTCACCATGAGATTTTCCCAGTCATCACAAACCCAATTCACTTTCTAATAATCAAATCCCCCATTCCTATAACTTGTCTCTTTCTAATAACTGGGGTCCCCTCAGATATCCTGAGTGTGAGAGGATACCATGAAATCCTCTGAAAGGAAGGCCCCAACTATGGGATCATTTATTCCACACCAGCTTGATGTTCTCTTTCCCTGAGACTTCCATCCTCCTCAACAATACAAAGGCTGTCAGACTGGAGGTGGGACCATTCTACTGTGTCCTGGAAAGTCTCCTCTATGTGCACCTCTGTCTCCCTTAGCTCCTCCTGTTAGAAGGAACTGAGATCTGACTGCAGGGGAGGGCGAACAGCAGTTTGTTTTGGAGGTGGGGAAGGGGCAGGAGAGCATAAGGCAAACTGGGGTGGAGCTGTTAAAGGTCGGAGATCTTGGAGCCATGGAAGGTTACTGAAGGTTGAATCTAGAGCAGACTTGCATCTCTGCCTATCTCCCCTATTTTGTCCCTCTTGTGGCCCTGATCTCCCCATCACCCTTTCCTGCTTCACAGCCACTTATGCAAACAATTGTTTCCTCTGCCTCCCTCCCCACAGCTTGCTGACTGGGCATCAGTGGAGGTGCTAGGAAAGGAAAGGAAAGGAAAGGAAAGGAAAGGAAAGGAAATCCCACTGCCTTTTGGCCCTCACTGGCCATAGGAATAACTGCAGGAAAAATTATGCTCAATCCCTGCAGCCCTGCTGGATGCCTGAGATTACATCTGGGCTGTGGGAACACATGACAGGGCTGCCAGATGCAACTGCCATAGCCAATGCATAAACCATTAGTGACTCTGCAATAAAAACAAAGTCATAACATCTCCTCTGTATTTACATAGCAAATTTGCACCACAATTACATACAGGAATGTTGATTCTTCTGAGTGATTATATGCCACTCCAGAGAAATTTAACACCTTCTATCTAGGTTTTTCTATCATGCTCATCAGCTTAGTATCCGGTTGCCATAGAGTGGCCATTTGTGCTGGAATGCTTCTAGTATTTCTGTTCTCGTTCTAACAGAGTTTTTCTTTCTTCCCTGTGCTGTGTATGGATGCATGTATTTATGGGTATGCATTTGTGTGTGTATTTAGGCATACAGTACACTGTGCTCCCTGCAGGATCTCACAAGTGCGTGAATCCAGCCAAACAGGACACATCCTATCTGCCATATTGAATGTAATTGTTTGAAGACTAAGGACAGGAAAATCTTTGCTTCACAACTAGAACTGGCTGAAAAAATTGAATTGTTGACACTTTTCAATGAAACCAGGAACATTTTCTTCACAAAAATATGCTCCTTTTTACAGCCAGTTCTAAGCATGACTAAATAGTGCCAAGCTGTACCACTGGCTCAGAAGAACCCTGTGATCTGGAATTCTAGGATAGAAGTTCCATGTTATCATCCTTAGCAATTAAAATCAGATGAATTTTTTGGCAATTTACTTAGCCCTACAAAAGAAAACCATTTTTTAAGCCATTTCTTCCCCTTGGCCTCCAATTTTGTTTGTACTTTCGCCTCACTCGTTAGAACAGATAAATGATCAATTATCAATGCTATAAACAATACATTAAAATGTTAGTTTTCGCAACAATCTTGAACACAAAAACAGTTTCCCAGTATAAAATCCTCTGAGAATATAGATGAATGAAGCAGTATTAGTATTACGTATTAATATTAGAGATAAAGCAGACAATCCTTTGTTCAGAAGACCCTCATAAATTCAAATGAACATTATCTATTGTAATAATATCATTAAGCCCAGAGCATACAGAGAACTTAACAAATCAATTGTAATATTAGTTATATTAATTATGCATATTATCATTGATATGTGTTTCCAATGGTTGATTCAAGTTTGCCTGGGTTGAAATGGATGTTTCCTTTCCAAATGTTGTAACAGATCATAATTTAATTGGTTTCTGTTCTCTGGTTCTGTTTTAGTTCATTGTGACCAGTATGTTGAAATTTAAACCACTTCATATAAATGGGACAATTTTACCTTTAAAAGTATATAAAAAGTAGCATTTATATATGTATATTGAAAGTATCATGAATGGCACAGTATTGTAAGATGAAATCAATAAACCAAATTACTGTAGCTATTTATATACACAAAACTTTCTTCAGAACCAGAGGAATTAGAAACAATTTTTGGTTTAGGGTGTTTTGTTTTGTTTGTTTCAAGAAAAAAAATAGATTCTGTATGATAATTTATTACCTACCCTTGGGGGTCATGATCCAAAGGTTAATAACCATTTCTCTAAGGGTGAAAATCCACCCCTGCGCAGAGGACCAGCAAAACGTCAATGTGCCACTGCAATTTCACTTTAGCCCTCAAATTCTTTCTCAAATGGGCGGTAGCATGGCCTAGGTAGCGTGATAAGCTGGGAGGGAGATAGCCTGGGCTCTGTCCTTGCCACTGAAAGCTGTGTGACCATAGGCCTGTGCCACACTATCCCCATCTATAAATTAGGGATAACTATACTTTCCTTTGTAAAGCTCTTTGAGGACTATGAACAAAAAGCACTAAATGCCATGTATTATTTTATTATTTATTTGCTTTGCTTTACATCTAATACAATTATATGATCAATATCTCAAGTCAATCAATCAATCATCCAGAAGCCCTGCAAGATCTTATCTCTGGGGCACAGATGTGGATATGGGGAACTAGTCCATTGGGCCTATAGACAGTGACCTACCCTGGGATTGTGAAGCTTTCGACTTTATTGCCAAAATTCCCTTTCATCATTTGATGAGTGGAAGCCATAAGGTTCTGAACAAGAATTGATCCTTTCCAAATTTTGGAGGGGTTTGTTTGGATCAAGTATGACAGTTTAGCCCTTAATAGAGAAAAGGGTCAAGCAACAAATTTTGGAAACACAACTATAATCAAATGTACTTGGACCTGGGATTTTGAGCTGAGTCTAGTTAATGATACAGTAAAACCTCAGAGTTACAAACACCATAGTTATGAACTGACCAGTCAATCACATACCTGATTTGGTACCAGATTTATGAATCAGGCAGCAGCAAAGACAAAAAAAAAGTACAATACAGTACTACTGTATTAAATGTAAACTACTAAAAAAAATATAAAGGGAAAGTTTAAAACAAAGATTTAACAAGGTAAGGAAACTGTTTCTGTGCGTGTTTCATTTAAATTAAATGGTTAAAAGCAGCATTTTTCTTCTGGATAGTAAACTTTCAAAACTGTATTAAGTCAACGTTCAGCTATAAACATCTGAAAGAACAACTATAATGTTTTGTTGAGTTATGAACATTTCAGAGTTACGAACAACCTCCATTCCTGAGGTGTTCCTAATGAGGAGGATCTACCATAATAGGGCTCATCAGTTGTTTTGCTTAAATCACAGTGACCAAATCCATTTCACTATGAAGAATCCAGAGGCCTTGCAGTGGGCAAACATCACCCTTTCCCTTCATACTGGCACAGCCACCAGCAGCTGCAGAAGGGAAGACAAAAGGCACATTAAATGGAGCAAGACAGACGTTGTGAGAATCCACTCTCACTGCACCAAATTTGCCTTCCCTCTCTTTTGTATTTAAGCTACTTTAATTGAATCCGATTTAATCAGAATGAAGCAGAGAATAAAGCTGAAACTGGGCCAAAAGAAACTGATGAGGGCCAACAAGGACAAGTGCAGAGCCCTGCACTTAGGATGGAAGAATCCCATGCACTGCTGCAGGTTGGGGACCGACTGGCTAAACAGCAGTTCTGCAGAAAAGGACCTGGGGATTACTGTGGACTAGAAGCTGGATTTGAGTCAACAATGTGCCCTTGTTGCCAAGAAGGCTAACAGCATGTTGGGCTGGATTAGTAGGAGCGTTGCCAGCAGATTGAGGGAAGTGATTAGTCCCCTCTGTTCAGCACTGGTGAGGCCACATCGGAGTATTGCTCCCAGTTTTGGGCTCCCCACTGTAGAAAGGATGTGGACAAATTGGAGAGAGTCCAGCAGAGGGCAAGGAAAATGATTAGGGGGCTGGGGCACATGATTTATGAGGAGAGGCTGAGGGAACTGGTCTTATTTAGTCTGCAGAAGAGAAGAGTGAAGGGGGATTTGATAGCAGCCTTCAATTACCTGAATGGGGGTTCCAAAGAGGATGGAGCTCAGCTGTTCTCAGTGGTAGCAGATGACCAAACAAGTAGCAATAGTCTCAAGTTGTAGTATGGGAGGTCTAGGTTGGATATTAGGAAACTATGTCACTAGGAGGGTGGTGAAGCACTGGAATGGGTTACTAGGGAGGTGGTAAAATCTCCATCCTCAGAGGTTTTTAAGGCCCGGCTTGACAAAGCTCTAGCTGGGATGATTTAGTTTGGTTTGGTCCTGCTTTGAGCAGGGGGTTGGACTAAATGACATCCTGAGGTCTCTTCCAACCCTAATCTTCTATGATTCTATGAATGGCTATACACCAGATAGTTCTCTGGAAATAATGGAAAGCAATGAAAAAGGATGTGGATAATCACCCTTCCCAAAATTGCAATTCTCACATAGTTTCACTGTTTACATTGCTACTGCTTAAAGCAAAAATGCTGTTTCAGCTAGCCCTGGCTTATTCATATACAGGGATGGATTCTGAGCTTAGTTACACTTGTGTAAGTGCAGAATAACTCTACTGACTTCAGTGGATTTATTCCAATTTTACAACACTGTGAGTAAGATGAGAATCTTCCCCACAGTTTTAAGAGGTAGGAAGTCCTGCTGGGATTTGTCATTTCCTACAGCACTTAGTTATCTCTAGCTGGAAATGAGATCTTAGTTTCTAAATGGGAAAAAGTCAATAATTTGTTATATTAAGAGGAACATTAGGAGGAAGAGCAGCCTTCATACAATGAAAGGTTTTTAATTAATTGAACAATTTCAGTGTCATTAAACACCTCTCTTGCAGCAAGCAACACTTATTTTCTGTCTTAAGTGGCCACTAATATGCTCTTTTGGGACAAAGCTTAGTATTTCAAGACATTCTAAAGCATTTTCTATTCTGCATACACCATCATATTGTAAATGAAGGTGTAGTCCTACCATTTTGCCTGTACTTTCTGAGCATTTTATTGGCAGCATACAATATACCACTGTAGCTTATAGTTTTTCCAAATGTCTTAATGTGGACTTTTATTTTTCCTGCCTCTTTCGGCATTCCCTCTCCTTCTGTTTAGCCAATGATGCTCTCATTTTGCCGTTCTGAGCCTGGTCCAGGGTCCATTGAAAACAATGGAAATCCTTCCACAGACTTTATCAGGGCTTGGATTAGGCCCCATTTCCCTATTCTCTTATCCTTTTGCATTTGCTTATTTTTGCTTCCAACTTAATTTTTCTTTTACTCTCATATTATGGCAAATTGAAAAGAAAAATTCTCCTTTAATTCAAGTGCCTGATAATGATCTGGGAAAAAGAAAAGGGACCATTTCCACCACTGAATGCACTCTTCAGTGTCTCAGTGAGTGATAGTGAGACACCCTTCTCCCGAATTCTCAGAATCCTGGGGTGGGTGGTTGCAGAAGTCTTAGCCATTGAAACAGTTATTTTCAAAGTAACCAAAGGGGATTAGTCAGCCAAAGTTCAATGGAAGTTGGATACCAAACTCCATTTAGCTACTTGGAAAAAACCCAGTCTAGAAATGGTTAAGCAATATTTTAAAATTAATTAGGGACAGAAAAGGCTTACAAACGAGGGGCAGGAAGGGGGGACAGGGGAAATATTGGGACTGATATTTTAAATAGCAATAGATGCTTGGATTATGGATGCTTGGAGCTGCAACTGAATTAAGTTTATGCTAAAATTCATAACCTGGGCTCGAGAACGAATTAGGGTTAACGTTCAGGATGATCTCGGTAGTTCTGAAATCCCGCAAGCTATTCTAGTGAAATTTCAGTCCCCAAATGTGCTGTTCTTTGTGAAATTTTTCCATCACTTCAGACTTAAATCTGACGAGGATGCTGTTTTCAACTGAGATTTCAAAACCATCTCAATCTCAACTTGAAAACAGAACTCTTATAGTTTGGAATTTAGCCAGGGTCATAACCAGTGGGACAGGTTCTGATTTTGTGATAGGAAGCCAAAACCTGCTAAAACTGAAGACTTCTGGAGATTTTAGACTGGATGCTATAAAGCAGGGTTGGGCAAGCTTTTTGGCCCGAGAGCCACATACGGATATGGAAATTGTATGGCAAGCCATGAATGCTCAAAAAATTGGTGGTTGGATTGTAGGAGGGCGGGAAGGTTCCAGCTGGGGGTGTGGGCTCTGGGGTGGGGTTGGGGGTTCAGGAGGGTGCTCTGGCCTGGGACTGAGGGGTTCAGAGTACAGGAGGGGGATCAGAGCTGGGGAAGGGGGGGGTCACAGAGTGGGTCAGGGGGTCAAGCTCTGAGTGGCGCTTACCTCAAGCAGCTCCCAGAAACAGTGGCATGTCCCCCCTCTGGCTCTTACTTGGAGGTGCGGCCAGGTGGCTCTGTGCGCTGCCCTGTCTGCAGGTACCACCCTGCAGCTCCCATTGGGCTGTGGTTCCCGGCCAATGGGAGCTGTGGGGGCGGCACTTGGGGCAGGGGCAGCGTGCAGAGCCCCCTGGCTGCCTCTATGCATAGGAGCTCTAGGGGGGACATGCCGCTGCTTCTGGGAGCTGCGCGGAGTTGGGCAAGACCCCGACCCTGCTCCCCAGCTGGAGCGCCAGAGCAGGACAAGCCTTGGAGCCCACTTCCCAGCAGGAGCTCTACTCCAGGTCTGGATTAAAATGTCTGGAGGACTGGATGTGTTCCCCGGGCTGTAGTTTGCCCACCCCTGCTTTAGAGAATGCTTAGAGGAATTCAGAAGGAATAGTTCTTGTTTCCTTAAAATGTCACTTAATCTTTTAATTTTGGACAATGATATGAATGGAATTAGAAATAATAGGGTAATAGATGACTAGGCAAACCAAGAATAAATGCAGAGTAAAAGAATACACTGGGAAAACTTTAAAGAAAAAAATATTTTTGTAAAAAATATTTGCCCACGTAATGTTAAAAATAAAAGCGAGAAAACAGAAAAAAGTCTGCATATGGAATTGCTGTAAGTATAATGTTTAGCAAGCACAAGGATGCAGATTTGTGAAGAGAGAAGGCACAGTATTGTTACAGTGTTCAGGAGAACTTAGTGTTCAGGCTTCTGGGAACATATAGCTCACACGGGACATGCTAATTCACCGATATTTGAATGCAATTAGCAGTAGAATATATTCAGTGTATTGTGTTACAATTTTGAATTTTTGCTGTCTGCTGGGCAATATTAAAAGTGAAATCAAATTGGATGGAGGGTCCATTTCTTTCTCATCAATTAATCTTATACAAGGGCACAGGCTGCATTTGGACTTTAGTGTGGGAAAGTCAACCTTCCAATTATAACCTTTTAAATGTTAAGGTTTTGACTAAATTGGTTTCCAAGGGTCCTTTAAGACCCCGTAGTGTTTTATCACATTGCCCACTAACTGGATTAAAATTAAGTGAATATCATTCTGCCTGGAAAGCTATTGTGCTAAATTAAGCTGTGTTTCAATATGCAATAGTGTCATCCACTGGCAGAATAGAGAGATGGGCTGCTGCACAAGCATTATCAGGAGTTCTGAAGCAGAAAAGGGCATGGAAATATTAGTTTTCATGTCAGAGAATGACTTGACTCATGATTAACCGGGGACAATAGAGGCACTGCAAAATCTGTTCTAACAGTGCCAAAGGCAGCAAAGTCAACCAAAGCTGAACCATTTTTCAAGAACACTCAAGATTGTACAGAACAATTTCATAGTTCAGCAGTTTATCAGTTTCAAATATATGCAACATTTGATCATAGATTTCAACCATCTAACATACAGATATAAAGTCCTTCCCAGAGCAATGATTTGGGCCCTTTGCTGTGCTACTCTGTGTTGAAATCACTCCCATAAGAAATAAATCAAGTTTCGTACTCAAGTTTTATCACTGCTCTTAACACATACTTTTATCTTTTAAGATTTTATTAGATAGAGCCCCTTGGTGCATCTGTGCCCTTTGGCTTTATTCGTTCCCCAGATTACATGGCAAAAATAGTTTCGTTTCTGAAAGAACTCAAGCAATTTAAAAGAGATCAGAACTATGCCAACATAACTTGTATAGATGTGAACTGATCCAAATGAGTTTAATTCAACTGGTGTAGTGTCAGCGATAATCTTTGTTAAGCTTAAACATTTATGAGGCAGTGTTTATTGTTTTTAATTAGAGGTGAATGAATAATTTGTAATGCATAATTTATTCAGTCAATTTCACCTCTTTTTCTTTCTGTGATTATCTGTGAATGTATCAGTTCTTCAAAACCATTCACCAAATAATTTCAGCGAAAAACTCTAGCATCTCATTTGTGGAGTGTTTGTTGAAAATAATAGATGTTCTGGGTTTGATTGAACATGTTCTTAAACTATAAAACAAAACAAAAAATCAGGCTTCCTGTAAGAATACTTGCAATCATGAATTTAAAAGCATGTTTCCACAGATATTTTGTTTTGGTTAATATTCCTGCCAGTGTGCAGTACAAGATTCTAAGCAAGCAAATGCAAAAGTGTCATGAACTTGCTTCAGGTGGATTAGTTTAAAAATTGGATGATTTTTTTCATCTTTCACACCGTTCTGTTTTTCATTTCAATGTAACGGTATTAGGACGGTATTTTTAAAAGCACACAGCATTAGCCAAACTCTCATGACTAGTTCACCCCACTCCCCAATTGCATAGTTGAGCCTGACCCAACATACCAGGTAGCACAGCTACAGCGATACGGTAGAGCAGCGGTTTTCAAACTGTGGATTGCAACCCAGTTTTAAAGGGGTTGCCAGGGCTGGCTTAGACTTGCTGGGGCCAAGGGCTGAAGCAGAAGCCAAAGCCTGAGGGCTTCAGTTGTGGGCAGGGGGCACAGGTTACAGGCCCCCTGCTTGGGCTTTGGTTTTGCCCCTCCTCCCCCACCCGCCATCTCCCCTGGCCTGGGATAGCAGGGTTGGAGTGGCTCAGGCTTCAGTCCCCTCTCCTGGGGTCATAGAGTAATTTTTGTTGTCAGAAGGGAGTCCTGGTGCAATGAAGTTTGAGAACCCCTGCTTAGAGGACGTGTAGTTCACATAGCACATGGCTGGGGTAGGAGGCAACCTCACCAGAACATTAGGTGAGCCAGAAAGGAGATTATGGCTGAGTCACAACTAGCTTCCCTGTTTCCTCCCAGAGCAGTGCAAAAAATACACTTCTGCACATGGAAATCGGTGTTGTGCCATTAATTTCATTTTGTGATTCTCTAAGAATGCTATGTACAAATTCACCCATGTGCCAAGCGTCAGCAAAAGGCTTATGTAGAACTTACATGGTGCTTAAGCCCCATACAGGCCCTCAGCACAAGTTACCTTCAGAGATTTATGCCTTTATGGAAAAAGAAAAGGAGTACTTGTGGCACCTTAGAGACTAACAAATTTATTAGAGCATAAGCTTTCGTGAGCTACAGCTCACTTCATCGGATGCAAATGCAAATGCATCCGATGAAGTGAGCTGTAGCTCACGAAAGCTTATGCTCTAATAAATTTGTTAGTCTCTAAGGTGCCACAAGTACTCCTTTTCTTTTAGCGAATACAGACTAACACGGCTGCTACTCTGAAACATGCCTTTATGGAGGTGATTAGCGTATTTACTGTCAACATTCCCTTTTCTAGTGGTTCGCTCTGTGTGCTAATTAGAGTGAGTTATATTGTGAAAATAACACTACCTACTGAACAAAATTAATGTATCAATAAAAGTAATTTCAGTTTTTAATATAGTGTAAAGCTTTTCTATATAACTTTTTAAACTAACTGATACTAGGAATTTTCTGACCTCATCCAAATTACGACATTTTAAATCTTATTTGCAATTAAGAAATTAAGTCATTCTCTCTCTTTCTTAAGATTTTGTTTTGTTTTGTGGTAAAGTCCAAATTCTATAAGGTTAAAATCTCAAACTCCTAAAGTGGAACAATTCCACAGTTAATCCGTGCCCATCTTTTTTATTGCAAATGTAGCTGTAAAAGTTAAATAAATCTGCTGGCTAGTTTTCCTTAGACTGGCATATAGAAGTTACTGTTGCTTAGAAATAAGTGTGACCCTAATAACCCCACAGTGCCAACTGGCAGAGGGTTCACTGCTCTATAACAGCAACTCCTAACAGGCCTGACATATTCACTACATCTAGTGCACTGTTTTCATAATATTTATCCATAAAGAATGTCATGTGAGGTCTTCAATAAAACAGAAGGTCACACTGTTCATTAATATCACTGTGAAACGTACGTACAAATACCATGTAAGAAGCTGTGAGTGTGAGTATGACACAGAAAATATGTTCCTGCAAGTCTGAATGTAGGCAGGGCTCACAGATAGGTTTCTGCCAGACAGAGGAGCTACAGATATAACTATATTATGTATAGCTATATTAATATGCATAGATAGATAGATAGATAGACAGACACAAACACACACAAACACACACACACCTGTCTGACTCAGTTCACGTGTAAATGAAGCATATTAAGCCAACACAATGGAAGCCCTATTTGCATAGGATGTCCACATGAGGATGTGAAGTCTACATGGAGTCAGCACACCATGGAATAAACCATGGCAGGTCATCCTGATTCTAGGAACAAGCAATGACTTGGGGGAATATAAGAGGAAGGCAAAAGACACCCCTTTATCCTGCAACTGAGAAAATCGTCAAGCAGTAAATTACATTCATGAAAACTAACCTTGGTTGAAAATGCTGCAAGAAAGCTTTGAGTCTTTGGGTTAAAATAGACTGCTTTTAGACAGATGGTTAGCCTGTTATGCCAAGTCGCTAGAAAGCATGTATTGATTTTATATTATATGTAACCTTTCTGTTTCGATTATCCTTATTCACTGTCTCTTAAATCTTAACCTTTGAAATAAACTTATGATTGTTTTCACTATAAATATATCAGTGCAATGGCGTTATATAGGAACTGATCCTCACTTGAATAAAGCAATCTGGTGTGTACACAATCCCCTTGGGGATAGCAAACCTGGTATTTCTGTGAGTAGCCAGTGGTAGGAGCTGGATATTACAGTGGAACACTTCAAAGAAGCTTGGAGACTGGAGTGCACCTACTGTTAAGCTACAAAGCAAAGTGAGGGTTAGCATTGCCCTGAGAATATTGTTTGAGTGGCTAACAGTCTACCATCATTGGGGAGCTGACACCCAGTTAAACACCAACAAGTCTCCCTCTGTCATTGGAGGCCTGGGGGTAACAAGGTGACTCACAGTCCTGGGTACCCTGAGAAAGCATCACAATAAGCATGAAAGCTGCTGCTTTCAATTTTTCGAACTCAGGAGAGCATCACATGACATGAGCAAGAAGGAAAGGACCCTTGGCTGCTCAAAACCTTTATTTGAATACCCATTTTGTTGGCAAATTTCTCCTCCAACACTGGTCCAAAACCCATTGAAGTCAACTGGAATCTAGTGGGCTTTGGATCAGGCATTAAATTATTAGCTTGTTTATTTTCTTAAACATGTGACATTCATACGATGAGCTAATTTTGGAAAATCATAGGGCAATGAATTCAGTGGGAATCTTTCCATTGACTTCAGATGGACTTTTAATCCACATATGCCCTAATAACACTTGAGAGTTGAAATTCGGTCCTATTGGCGTCAATTGAAAAATTCCCATTGCCTTCCATAGGGCTAGGATTTCACCCACGGTGGTGACCTTGTTCACCGAGGTTCTGGAGGAGTTTGAGGGTGGTTCTAAATTAATGGCCCTGTTATTCTGGCAATAGCATGTTAGTACTACTCGGTACTTATCATTTGTATTGTGGTAGTATCTAGGAGCTCCAATCAGGGGCCCATTGTGTTAGGCACTGTACATGTGCATAGGGCCTGATCTAATGTCCACTGAAGTCAGTGAAAGGATTCCAATGAACTTCAGTAATCTCTGGATCACACACAGCAAAAACAAACCCCAGTCTGTAACTTTAAAAGGGACTAACATTCATGCCCCATGATTTTTTCCTTTCCTTAATTCTTAGGTATGTAATTGCCATAAAAAGCAGAATACCCCTGTGTTTAAGAACCAATTAGAGACTTGTCAGTTTCTTTGTGTTCTCCTTCGAAAGCCTGGTTCCTAACTTTTTTAATTGTACCAATTAACATATCTAAACCTACATTGTTTAGATTGCTAAAGAAATGCCTCTTACTCTTCATCCAGTTTACCTGCTGTAAGCTTCATGAGCATATAGAATGCAACCTACTTGGGAGACATGTCATTGGTGATTTTAGGTTATTTTTTGAAGGAGTCTTTTGTTCATCGATGGCAAGGTTATGGGATTTACACACAACACTGCCTAGGGAGTGGTGTGAAGCTCTGGGGATTGTGCCCCATGGGCAAATTTTCATCATGCTTTTAAAAATGATCTTGAGTAGAGCTTGTTGAAATTTTCCAAATTTTGAAGATTTTTTTCAATCAAAAATTTGAATTTTGATTAAAAAAATAATTCCATTATGAACATTTGCATTAAAAACTTGGGGGGTTTTCAATCCACTATAAACTTGTACCTGGCCCCTGGATACATTTAAATCATGTTCTACACCAGTTCATTGCTGACATCTTTTGAGAAATGTGTAATATGGTGAGTGTAGACACGAAGAGAATGTTTATTATAGTTCATTTTGATCATGGACAAATTAATATTGTACCTACAGGACAAATTTCAGGATGTTCACTGACACTTCATACTCATGCAAGCAATAGTTTCCAAAGATACTTGGAGACCGGTTTTCCCTTCTTGTAAGTCTCTTATGCCAATATTTCTATGTAGTGAAATCACATATACATCTATCTTATGTACTCATATAGCCCTCCCACCCCCTTTCCATAGGATCTGAGCCGCTCACAATCTAACTGTGCTACACCCCTGCCATGTAGGGAAATACTATTTTACAGGGGGAAACTGAGGCAAGGAGAAACTAAGTGAATTGGTAAAGGTCATTCAGCAAGTCCATGATGGAGCAGGAATTTGAACTTAGTCCCTCTGAGTCTTAGGCTAGTGTCCTAACCACTGGACCATCTTTCTATACATAATAATACCATGGGCAAAGGCTTGGGTTGTGAGCCTGTAAACACAAGTACATATGTAATTTCACTCAGCAGGATGGCAGCCTTGGTTCCTTATAATGTTCATGTTTGGTTAATAATATGAAGTTCTTAAATTGCTGGTATGGCGTTTTCTTTATCATATTTTAATCTAAACCTTCAGGTAGATCCTCAGAGGGTGTAAATTATCATAGCTCCATTGAAATCAAAGAGGCTATGATCATTTACACTTGGTGGGGATCTGCCCAATTATTTCTTGGTGAGATCCCAACATAAGTTGCTACCATATTTATAGTAGAGCTGGTCAAAAATATAAAAGCGATATCACTAAATATATAGGTTTCAGAGTAGCAGCCGTCTTAGTCTGTATCCTCAAAAAAGAACAGGAGTACTTGTGGCACCTTAGAGACTAACAAATTTATTACAGCATAAGCTTTCATGGGCTACAGCCCACTTCATTGGATGCATAGAATGGAACATATAGTAAGAAGATTATTATATATATATATATACCCACATACATGCAGAGAAGGTGGAAGTTGCCATACAAACTGTAAGAGGCTAATTAATCAGGAGGAAAAAAAAAACTTTTGTAGTGATAATCAAGATAGCCCATTTAGACAGTTAACAAGAAGGTGTGAGGATACTTAACGTGGGGAAATAGATTCAATATGTGTAATGACCCAGCCACGTCCAGTCTCTATTCAAACCCAGTTTAATGGTATATAGTTTGCATATTAATTCAATCTCAGCAGTTTCTTGTTGGAGTCTGTTTTTGAAGCTTTTCTGTTGCAAAATTGCCACCCTTAAGTCTTTTACTGAGTGGCCAGAGGGGTTGAAGTGTTCTTCTACTGCTTTTTGAATGTTATGATTCCTGATGTCAGATTTGTGTCCATTTATTCTTTTGCGTAGAGACTGTCCGGTTTGGCCAATATGCATGGCAGAGGGGCATTGCTGGCACATAATGGCATATATCACATTGGTAGATGTGCAGGTGAATGAGCCCCTGATGGCGTGGCTAATGTGATTGGGTCCTATGACGGTGTCACTTGAATAAATATGAGGACAGAGTTGGCATCAGGCTTTGTTGCAAGGATAGGTTCCTGGGTTAGTGTTTTTGTTGTGTGGTGTGTGGTTGCTGGAGAGTATTTGCTTCAGGTTGGGAGGCTGTCTGTAAGCAAGGACTGGTCTGTCTCCCAAGATCTGTGAGAGTGAGGGATCATTTTTCAGGATAAGTTGTAGATCTTTGATGATGCGCTGGAGAGCTTTTAGTTGGGGGCTGAAGGTGACGGCTAGTGGCATTCTGTTACGTTCTTTGTTGGGCCTGTCTTGTAGTAGGTGACTTCTGGGTACCCATCTCGCTCTGTCAGTCTGTTTCCTCACTTCCCCAGGTGGGTATTATAGTTTTAAGAACGCTTGATAGAGATCTTGTAGGTGTTTGTCTCTGTCTGAGGGATTGGAGCAAATGTGGTTGTATCTTAGAGCTTGGCTATAGACAAGGGATTGTGTGGTGTGTCCTGGATCGAAGCTGGAGGCAGGTAGGTAAGTATAGCGGTCAGTAGGTTTCCGGTATAGGATGGTGTTTATGGACACACCACATGATCCACAGTGACTCCTTGAATATTGTCTGTTGACCCTTTAAGCCATACAGACAGACAGACAAGGAGTACAATGTGAAAATCATTCATATTTTGGCAAGGTACTCCTAATTTCTGTATTCTTTGTCCTTATTTTGCTGCATCTTGTCTTTAATATCCATGGATGTCCTAATAAGTAAAGTATGATCCAGAGAATTCCGTATAGGAGAAAATAAAGCTAGAGTGATAGTATGCATTGATTTTCTGCTTAAATTTCAGCAGCAAGCCAGTTTCCCTCCTTCACTCTTTGTAAGCCAAACAAGTGGTCAAAGAATAGATACCTCAGGTGGAACAGACAGCATAAGCTTATATATGTATGCGCACACACCCATAGATAGATAGGATCAAGGTTATTTTTTAATATGGCTAGACCGCAAACCTTTGAAATGCTATTGATTTCTGAGAAAATTGTACTTTTCAAGCTGCCTTTATTAATCATTTCACAGTAAAGAATGTAAAACAATTAAGTCTGTAGTAATTCATTTATAGTCCGACTACTACTTGTGTTCATATTTGAGCACAGCTTGTACGTGGTAATTGCTATTCTGGGTGCAAAATGCCTTGAAGTATGAACATCAGGTTGTTTTTTTCTGATTGACTCTCTGTCATTTGGAATCGCTAACGCTCTTATTTAACATTCCTCAACTATGCACTTATGTGGCTGTCAGTTGCTCTTAGGGGCATTTCTATAGGCAAGAAAAATAATGCATCTTTCCTGTTATTATTAGGAACTCTGGTAGTGCCCACCATGTGCTAGACTTTCCACACTGATTATCGAAATAGGTTATTGGCCACTCTTACTTGTCAGTCTATTTGCCACAAACTTCCACAGCACTGCCTTATCTATTTGGCTTTTTCCCATCGTTTGCTTCTAACAAAAGGGGACCTTGCTGGTATTCAAGTCCAAGGCTTTAAACCCTGGGGTTGCATAGCAAGAGGTGTCACTGTTCCCTCTAAGCTGTGCACGTGTATGCGCGCACACAGGTCCTAAACCCCGGGCACACGGCAAAACACCGCGCACACAAAAATTTGCACAGAGGCACAACAATTTGCTGCGCCAACAGCCTGTCAAAAATTTGCACAGAAGAATTTTTTTGTGTACACGGCCTGTCAAAAATTAGAGGGAACATTGTGTCCTACACTTTTCAGTCCCTATCCTACCAAGATTCACTCCTGCTTGACCAAGCTCAGCTATAAATGTCCTTCTAGCATCAACAGCTTCCCTTTTACCTTCTACCTGGACCATAGCAGCATCCTCAAACAAGAGCTCCTTTCAAATTGCTGCTTCCCACCCATGCTGGCTGACTGACAGACTCTGGTTGGAAACAAGAGAACATTTCAGTCCCAGTCTTCAAACAAAAGACAATATTGCACATATTGTAATTGGAATTATTAGCATGGAATAATTACAACAAAATCACAGGACTTATGAGGTATTTAGAGGGTAATTTTGCCATAATTAAAACAATGCATATACAGTACAGTGGAAATAACATGATGGGTCACTGGTGTTGCCAATTCTTCAGTTGGCATGACAATGCAAACGCTCCCCTGAGCAGATGGACAGCTACTGATTCTGGCTCACCTCCTCCCTACATCAGTATCCTCCTAGCCATGTCCTGACTTCTTTCCACTGCCCCACAGTTTCAAGCAGAAACTGCAGAGAAATTTAAGATGTTAATATTTTCAGGGCCAGATTATGCACGATGATAGGTAGAAAAGTGCTGTGGAGTAAATGACGACAGCCCAGCAAACATCAAGGTATCAACAGCCTGGCATTGGAGAGGACTGGATGCCAGTGCATGGGAAACCTTGTACTAGAAATTATATGCCCTCATAACAGTAGTTATGGTAGAAATTCCCTATTTCCAGAAAGATATTTTAATATAACCGTAAGGCTGAGAATTTAAAGGCACAAAAGTCAGGAAATTAGTAGTTAAGGGTCCCTTAGCAAATTTTACCTCCTACCATAGGGTTTTTCAGTACATAATCACCGTGACATATAGGAACAAATCCTGAACCCACTGAGATCAATGTTGTTGGTGTTTGTTTTTTGTCACTTCAGTCAGTGAAGCAGGATTTGACCCATAAGGCCTAATGCACAATGTAGATTGTTGACCGGATCCTCATCTGGCATAATTCAGTCGAACTCCACTGACTTCAGTTCATTTATATCTGCTGATTTAATCCCCACATTCTCATTTTCAATGGGAGTAGGAATGGGCCTTAAGGACTCTCACCGAAGATTCCATATTAAAACAGTGTGAAAGCATATAATGAAGTACAAAATGCTATATATGCGGGCACTTATGGTAATATAAAATAATGGTCTTCCCTCACACTCTATTAGTTTGTATTATTCCTGATTATTATTATGTATTAATAATGGGAGACCTGGTGTTGGACTAGGACCCCATTGTGCTATGTTCTGTACAAACACAGAACAAAAATATGGTTCCTGCCCCAAGGAGCTTGCAATCTAAATCTATGGTATGGCCTATTGATTATAATTGTATGATTATGCACTGGTGACAAACTGAATAGTTAAGAAGGGTTATTGCTGCATGGATAAGGGTGTTGACAAGGAAAAGGCAAATACCCAATGGAGGTTTTCTAAAACACTGCTTTATAAAGCTTTAAATAGCCATCCTCATCCCTCCAACCATAATCACTGAAGATGTGAGAATCGCTGTAAATTTGACAGAAGGATGATCCAGTGCTTAGAGTGCAAAGCTGGCACTCAGAAGACCCAGTTCAATTCACTGCTTTGTCACAAACTTCTGGTGCAATTCAGAGGTTACGTGCCTCAGTTCCCCATCTGTACAATGAGTATAATAGCACCGCCCTCCCTCACACCAGTGTTGCAAAGATAAATATAGATTGTTAGGTGCTCAGATACTATGGTGACAAGCGCCACGTAAGTACCTAAGATGGACGGAGAATGATCAAACATTTAAATGATCTAATTCTAGTCTTTCAGATATCAGCACAGCCAGACATTCAGAGCACTTGCAAATTATTGAATCCTTTTCAATCAGGAAGAACATACTTTAGGCTCAATCCCACTTCCACTAACTTCCATAGAAACTCAACTGTGCTCTGTTTGCGCTTACCAGGCTATTAAAAAGCATTAATTTGGAATATTCAGTCACTAACGTCTTTTAATACAATGCCAAGGTATTCATCCTTATTCAGGACTAAATGAATGCCAAGTCTGAGAATACAACAGAAACTGAAACATTTTTTTTTGCTAAGAAATTCCCTCCTCCACTTCAAATTCAGAAGTGCCTTTAAAAAACAACAACAAACTTGTTTCTGGTAAGGCCAAAAATGGAAAAAAAAATTGCCATAAAGCTATTTATTTTATTTTTCAACCCAAATGATTACATTTGAGAAACTAATAAATGCCCCAAATTTGTGAAGTGCCATCTCAATCCATAACTACAGAATTGCTTCCACAATTCTTTTAATAGTATATTCAACCCATGGTTCATTGGATAAGCAAGGATCTCTGACTTGAATAGGAGTCTGTCTTTTGACAAGGACTGGCTATTCCAGATTTTAACCGGCATCTTTGGAAACATTTCAGTATCAACTTGTCCTTACCAAAAAAAAAAATTAATAGGGCAGATTAGCAGTGGGTGGACAAAGATGGCTAGATATGCTCTCTGAAAGGAAAAGGGTTGAACCTTTGATAAGGAAGATAAATGAGTCACACACTTCAAAATTCTCAGTTCTGAATACATGAAAACAGAGCCTGATCTTAGCATTTTGGATGGTTCAAGTGAAACAAGATTTTTTTGCTGCCTTCTTCAAATGCATTGATTCCTATCCGTGAGCATAGGATTTGCCTATGGTTTTGGGGGGAAAGAGGGTAGCAAAATGATTCTTTGCAATTCCTAAACTTAATAGAACAGTGGGCATAAAAAATGGATGAATACAGCTTCAGGTTTCCTTCATGGCCACACACTACTCCTGATTCAGAAATGGACTCCAGCTTACTTTTAACTTTCAACTCCAGTGATTAGTTTATATCAGTGAATAGCCATTTATATTGTCAAGGCTGTCGTCTTAAAGAAAATGTCAAGAGAGGTGCTTTTATTTAAACTCAAATTCTCCTCTAGATATTTAGTTCTCCAAACTTATGTGAGAAGAAGATTGTGGCTGTGAGATCTGCAAAGCACAGAGTCTAGCTCTGCTTATCAACCCTGACAGTGGGTATCCCATAGATCTTAATGTCAGAACCTGAACACAACCCAAAGGTATAGACAGGAGAAGATTATGGAATGAACAATTTCAAGTGAACATTTATTCAATCAGTGTAACCAACTCCTTCCCCTAATTGAGAACTAACTGTAATTTGAACTAACTGGTTTGTTATTCAGCAACGGTTTTATGTGAATGCATTGCAGACTATGGAGCTCTTATGTTTTTTCCCCAAATTATTTATTTCTTATAACTTATATGTGCACCATCTGATGGGTTATCTAATTCATTTGGCATTGTTTCTGCTCCCTGATTGGATGATAATCAAAAGACACAAACAGCTTTCAAGATTGTCATGTGCACACTGGTGTAAATATTTGTGCAAATAATTATAACACATGGATATTAGCAATGCTCCCTCTACCCACAAACATTCTGGCAAACAAAATTATACGCACAGAAAAGGCCACAAATGGGGTTGCGTGAATGCCACAAATCACAGATTTCGTTCACAGGGTTGTTCAGATTTTCCCCCCCTCATAGTATTCACCCCACTCTATTCCCAAATGGATACCATTTAAACCTAAAGATGACAAATATATTTTAACCAGAGATCCAGATTCATGTAAAGGAAATGCAGCCTGCAATTACAATTATTCCATAAGTGATATTGTGGTTTAATTCCCTAACAACTTCCACTTCAATAATCAGTACTCAATAAATAGAGTGCTATGTATAATTCTGGTAAAACATACAGCAGATAAACAGAAAGTCTATTGTAATGAATCCACAACCACCTAGGAACTTTACTGCTGTCACTGTTCTTCACCTCATGAACACACATCAGCTCCACCATGTTGTCATCTGTTCTCATGTTGCTCGTTGTGGATAAGTTTACTGGATGCGGGATTGACAGTAGAGGACGCATGGCGAGCTCCATGGTCCACAGAGAAAGTGACATAATTACCTGGTCTCAGACCCCACTCATCATCAAGCTGGATTTGATTTACTGCAAAAGCAATGGAGCCTTCTGAACCGGTTTCGTACCAGATATGGAATTTGTGCTGCAGTGGAATTCTGATGGTGTTTTAGAGGCAGCCCACTATGTCAGTGTGGGCAGCCACAAACCATGACACACATTGCTATGGACTACAAAATTACTCCACTTCCTGGAGGTCTTCATGCCTTGAATATCGTGGATAAGAATGCTCTGGCTTGGCCGGATTGCATACATCAAATAAATAAATCAGCTCAGAGCAACAATGGAAGTAGACCATGAATTCCCCTGCTCCATATCCAAAGGCACACTTGATTGAAAAGAAGAATCAGGTAGGCCCTATTGCTGCAATGCAGGCAGACGCTTGCACCCACCCAGGGTTCGACTGCAGTCAGTAGGCTCCATAGGAATGCAAGGATCTTCCCATGCAGAGTCAATTGCAGGATCTGGTATTTAGTTAGCAGCACAGGGTTCATGACACTCTGTTCAGCAGTATGATTCCCTCCAGAAGAGAGCAGCCAGACCTGCAATATTATTTTTTCATAGGAGAGTTTCTGAACATGCCTTATACATGTTGAGTAGCAAAATGGCCATTCTGTTCTGCTCAGCACTCAGCCCTCTTTATATTTTCATTTTGAGATGCTCTTATCCATTCAAGTGTTAATATCCTATTTTGTATGATTCTCAAGAGGGCCTGTATCATGATGGTGTGGGGGAAACCATTTCCTGATACTACGCCCATATATTTGTTTGCAGGCAACATTTAAACAGGTTTGACTCACACACACAGACAGCTCCTGTTATAGGCTTGGGAGAACCCCTTAAACTGACGAGTGCAGCAGCTGCCCTTCATGCAGGTTAAAGTAAGAAACAATAAAAAGTCCAAAAGATGAGGCACAACCAAGGCCACTCAGGAATGTATGTAGGCAGAAAGCTCTGCTGGGTATTGTCTTTGGTTAAGGGGTGTGTGTGAGTTCCTCCTGTGTTAGTAGAGCTAGTACTTAGTACTTGTTTTTTAAATAAACAATACTACATCAAGGATACCAGACTCCATCATTAATTTCCCTTCCTAATTGGAGTAGCCCTTGGGGCCCCTAACTTTAACTTTCCACTCAAGTCAAAAAAAGAGGAAATTACTTAAATCTCTGAAAGGTTTCCTGCAGAATCATGAGAAAAGAATATGAGTGGTCTCTCTATTTTTTAAATACATTTCATTGTATTATCTGTGTAAATGAATATAAACCATTTATTTATAAACTCTGCTTTTGTTAGTCTCTAAGGTGCCACAAGTACTCCTTTTCTTTCTGCTTTTTAAGTACTGGGGAAAGTGCCAGGTAACCTAAGTAGTTACTGTGTTCAATCTCTAATGATTGCAAGGATGCTTATTCAACCAAAGAACATTTACATGAAGACTGCAGCAAGTAAGCAAGACTTTGTCACTTCCTTGATTACAGGAATTGATTTGACTTTAGGAAGAGTGACTTTAATTAGCTGTGCAAATGCTATTAATTCCAATTAATCTTCTCACACTGTCAAGACCAAAATCCAGGGAGAAGGTAA
Organism: Dermochelys coriacea; assembly: GCF_009764565.3. NCBI lineage: Eukaryota > Metazoa > Chordata > Testudines > Dermochelyidae > Dermochelys > Dermochelys coriacea. The sequence goes on from NC_050072.1 coordinate 119,758,304, forward strand.
ATTGCAGCAGATCAATATAACTCGTTTCTACCAGGAACAGGTGCTTACGGAAAGAAGAATATCATTTATAGGTGCTTGCATCAAGAAGTATATAAACAAGACAGTAATTCAATGTATCTAACCTCTAGATGATTCATTATAGCCTACGTATACATCTTTTTAATTGCTTTGCATTTGATGGAAAGTATTTAACCTAGTAGTTTTCTGAGTTATTCCAATAAGAAATCTCTGTTTAAAAACACACAATACATCTAAACTCTCTTTCCCCTAGAAAACCTGAGAGATGCATTTATAAAATAATTGATTATACTTTACAAACCTTAGGTAAGCACTACATTTGCAGGATGGTGGGCAAGCCAGCTGATAACCCTACCCCCCCCTCCTCCCACCCATGCCTATCAGCTAGCTAATTATCTATCTCAAAGTCAAGGTATAGCACTACACCCTCTATTTTTAATCTGACCGTGTTATTGAGAGGATGATGACCAGGAGGAATATAAGCTACATGGGGACAGCATGCATAAAAATATAAAACTCCAAATCTTTATAAAACAGATTACAAAGTGATTGGCTGAAACAGAACAGACACAAGGGTTGTAGGCAGAATTTATATAGGTGATAATGTGGCCTCATTACAGCCAGTGTCAAAAGCAAGTCTGTGCCCTGGTCACTTGGAGTCTGACTCTTATACAATACAGCCTTGATAGACAAAAAAAACACAAAAAATTAAGCAGATACATGCAGCCCAAAATTCTTCAGATTTTACTTTGGCCAGATGTCAATGATTGTTGCAGAAACTAGGATAACACGGTCGGGGGGGGGGGGGGTATTTTCATTATCCTCCGTGGGTTTCACACTGCTGCCCATCACCATAATATCAGAGCACTTTCCACATAAAACAGCCAAGTGCTAGTTAAGCCCCTCTTGGACTTCATGGCATCTCTGGATCTTCTCTCTTTTTGGGAGAAAGCACTTAGTAGTGGTTTTAGGATTCTTGCCAGCTGAAGGTACGCACGTAGAATTAATCACAACATCCCAGAAGATGGCCAGGAGGCTCACTAGCAGAGCTCATAACTCCTGGATGCATGTTGCTTGAGCCAGAATGCTTCCTGGGTGCATTGTACCTCCTCCTGATCTCAGGAATGCTAAGGAATAGAGCATGCCCTGCTGTTTGTATTGGTGAAGGTGGTTGTTCTATGTCTCTTTTGCTTCCTAGCTCACCTACGCAGCAGGGAGAAGGATCTAGTACTTAGACAAAACCTATGATTTGTTTCAAAGGTTTGCTTAGAGTCTGCCGCCTCCCCATACTACTGAAAGGTTTAGTTCCTTTCAAGACAGGGCAGCCCTAGTTACGCTGCTTTTCCTAGAGGAGCTGCTCTTTTTTATAAGCCTATCAGGATGAGTCACTGCATACTCTAAGGCAGGAGGCCCTAGCTGTTTTGCTGGCCAGGGTGGAACATTTTTAGTAATGCCCCCACCCCATTTCCCACCTGTGGGAAAATGGGTGTCTGTGAAAGTTAAGGGACAAACACTGTCCACCCAAGATGTGTTTCAATTAATTTGGTGAAGTCAAATGCCATTCCAAGTGTTTTGGATAACTCCGCTCTGCATCTCTGCCTGGAAGCAATCTAAAATCCACTGAGCTTATACTAGTCCCTCAAAGGGTTGCATACACTGATTATCTACAGAATGTTGGATTATCATGTTACCAAGGTAAACAGAAATAGGCCTGCTTTCTCTCCTGATGTTCTGGCCGCATAGCACTCTTCACATGGAGCAAAGTGGTGAACTCTGGCCCAAACTGCCCAGCTAAGAATTACCCTTGTGTAGAGGAGCTCTTAGCTGGCAAAGTGTCATTACCGGCTCCTGTGCAACTGCACATCACCATGCACACATGACACAAAGGGTGTAATGCACCTGGTACTCTGCCAGTTCATAACTGGTATATGATCCCATGCCGACCATAGGCCACTGGAATAAGCTAGAGCAGCCCCAAAGCTGTTAATCAAGCTTATGCCCTTGGTCTGGCACAGATGCACCATGGGAATAAAGACAACAATTTTCTCCCTCATGCCCATATCCATCTGCACTGACCAACCTCTGTGTCAGTTATCTCTGACGAAACAACCAACATCCAAAATTACTTTAAGTTTTGTGACCTCTAGAGACACATTGTCTTCAGCCAGTACTACGGAACACTACAATAATCTGATGTTCACAGCATTGCCCATCGCAGACCCAAATAACCTTATTCAGGGACCATGAGCAAGTGCTCGGGGAAAAAAACCCTGAAATGCACCTTGCTTAATGGAGTGCCTGCAGTTTGGGCAATATGCCAGCTAGATTTGTTTGGGAAAAACACTTGGGGGAGACCTTTAAGAGAACTTTAGCAGACCTTGTTTCAGCTATTGCTGGGGTGTGGGCGGATACGACACTCTTGCAAGCTCAGGTTGAATCCTCAGCATTATCCCCCTTCACAGTAATCAAAGGGTGGAAGGCATAGTGCTAGATTCTCTAATCAGATGTGTGCCTTCTGAGTAGCACAAAAAGATCAAAACGGTCTTGAACTGGCTAGCAGAGAACTCCCTGCTGGTGCAGATGGGCTGGCTCCGGAACCTGTACCTGTCACCTCCCAACTTCAGTGGAGGACATAGTTGCAGATGAAGGCAGTTGCAGGGTCCAACAGAGCACCACTCTGTTTGTCCTCCATGGGTGCAGACTCTATTAAACCATAACTGACTCCTTGTCATAACGCCTACCTGCCACTCCCTTTGCACTGAGCTGCGGCATAAGAGAGAATCAAGCCCTTGCCTTTTTGCTGCTTTCTACAACGCACAACAGTTGGATGAATAAGTTTCCTCTCTGAAAGGAGAGTGCTGCATGTGACAGTGTCACAGCATTGTCTTTATCACACAAAGCATCAACCATGACATTGTGGAAGTAGCGCAGCATACACATACATTAGTGTGAATGCTTAAAGGCAGAAGACCATCAAAGAGGGCAGCTTACCTTCTAAGCCACATGGGAAGTAGCAAAGCACAGATCTAGAGAAAACACCATATGGAGCATAATGGGCAATTTTTATCAGCCAGGGAGGGACAAAGGTTTTGGAAACAGAACAAGTTATTAAACCCTTCGAAGCCTACACTGGTAGTGACAGTATATCAACCTTTGAGGAGTGTCTCTCAGTGAAGGCACAATTTAAAATCTAGAAAAAAATCAATCAACCCACTTGAACTGAATGGAAACAGTTTTGGTAGGCAAGCACAGAAAGTCTCCCAATTTTGAAAGGTTTCAGAGTAGCAGCCGTGTTAGTCTGTATTTGCAAAAAGAAAAGGAGTACCCGTGGCACCTTAGAGACTAACAAATTTATTAGAGCATAAGCTTTCGTGAGCTACAGCTCACTTCATCGGATGCATTTGGTGGAAAAAACAGAGGAGAGATTTATATACATACACACACACACACGCTGCGTGTGTGTGTGTGTATGTATATAAATCTCTCCTCTGTTTTTTCCACCAAATGCATCCGATGAAGTGAGCTGTAGCTCACGAAAGCTTATGCTCTAATAAATTTGTTAGTCTCTAAGGTGCCACGGGTACTCCTTTTCTTTTTCCCAATTTTGAGAAGTACTTCAGCTGCTTTTGTACATCAATTCACAGAGTAAGTGCTGAAAGATCCTCTTCACATTGTGCGGCACTGCTAATTGATGTATGCAGGAGCATAGCAGAGAATTTAAATCTGTAGAGCATGGTAATGGAGAACGAGCTCAGCTGAACACAACTCTCATGGGAAGGACTTGGAGAGAATTTACATTAGTTTTATTGACATTATCTGTGATTTTTAAACAACTGAAACACAAAGTATCCTTTGATTTAAGCTCCAGTGAGGTATACCAATTAGATAACTTGGCTTCACTCTTCAGCCATGCCCACCTGAAGCCCCAAAATCATGGGGTTGTCTAGGTGCCACCTTGGCCCCTGACATAGTTTAGAGAAGTCCCAGGTCCATTCCCAGTGGCCAACAGGCCATCTTCTAGCAAGAGACCAGCATGCATCAGCAACACACCTCTGCAGGTGTGGAGGAGTGAGGCAAAGAAGCTAGCTGAAGACCCTCCATGCAATGGGAATCCTCAGCTGAAAAGATCCAACTGTTTTCCACCTGCTTTGACACAAAGGGTATGTCTATACTGCAATGTGTAAGACCGGGCTTGAGGCTGGGCTCAAGGCAAACCCCCCTACCCTTGCGTCTACACTGCAATTGCACTAACCCAGGGCTTGGACTGAGGGTCCCAGGATCCTGCAGGGCTGAATGTTTCCAAGCTCAATCAAGCCAGGACACAAGTTCTGAGCCCTATTGCTCATTAGTGTACACACAGTCCCACTTTACTCAGGTCCTGGGAATCAGCCAGAAGTATCCCACAGTCCCTTTGGGGCAACTTCATTAATCCTTTTGATGCCAACAATCAGCAGTGCATTCTATTGAAAATGGAAGCCATTCTGAAGTACTTGGAGGAGAGGAAGGTGATCAGGAACAGTCAACATGGATTCACCAAGGGCAAGTCATGCCTGACCAACCTGATAGCTGGCTCTCTGGATATGGGAAAAGTGGTGGATGTGATATACCTTGACTTTAGCAAAGCTTTTGATATGGTCTCCCATGGTATTCTTGCCAGCAAGTTAAAAAAGTATGGGTTGGATGAATGGACTATAAGGTGGATAGAAAGCTGGCTAGATCATCGGGCTTGATAGGTAGTGATCTATTGCTTGATTTCTAGTTGGCAGCTGGTATCAAGCGGAGTGCCCCAGGGGTTGGTCTTGGGACCGGTTTTGTTCATCATCCTCATTAATGATCTGGATGATGGGATGGATTACACCCTCAGCAAGTTCGCGGATGACACTAAACTGGGGGAAGAGGTAGATACACTGGAGGGTAGAGATAGGGTCCAGAGTGACCTAGAAAAATTGGAGGATTGGGCCAAAAGAAAACTGATGAGGTTCAACAAGGACAAGTGCAGAGTCCTGTACTTAGGACGGAAGAAACCCATGCACTGCTACAGGCTGTGGATCAACTAGCTAAGCAGTAGTTTTGTAGAAAAGGACCTGGAGATTACAGTGGACAAGAAGCTTGATATGAGTCAACAATGTGCCCTTGTTTCCAAGAAGGCTAACGGCATATGGAGCTGTATTAGTAGGAGAGTTGCCAGCAGATCGAGGGAAGTGATCATACCCCTCTATTCGGTACTGGTGAGGTCCCATCTGGAGTATTGCGTCCAGTTTTGGGCCCCCCACTACAGAAAGGATGTGGACAAATGGAGAGAGTCCGGCAGAAGGCAATGAAAATGATTAGGGGGCTGGGGCACATGACTTATGAGGAAAGGCTGAGGGAACTGAGTTTATTTAGTCTGCAAAAGAGAAGAGTGAGGGGGGATTTGATAGCAGCCTTCAACTACCTGAATGGGGGTTCCAAAGAGGATGGAGCTCAGCTGTTCTCAGTGGTGACAGATGAGATGACAGAACAAGGAGCAAAGGTCTCAAGTTGCAGTGGGGGAGTTCTAGGGTGGATATTAGGAAAAACTATTTCACTAAGAGGGTGGTGAAGCACTGGAATGGGTTACCTAGGGAGGTGGTGGGATCTCCATCCTTAGAGGTTTTTAAGGCCTGGCTTGACAAAGCCCTGGCTGGGATGATTTAGTTGGGTTTGGTCCTGCTTGGAGCAGGGGGTTGGACTAGATGACCTCCTGATGTCTCCTCCAACCGTAATCTTCTATGATTCCTGTTTGTGAATGACAGCAGCTCAAGTCAGCGTAAACCCATTCTCTTCTGATCTGTAAGCACATTACCAGAGAGCTTCCTGGGTTTGCAATGGAGACTAAATCAATCAAAATCTTTTGCAATGTGAGCTGCTTCTTGGTCACACAAGCACAGCCAGATTTTGGAGAATCTCTGGTATGAGGCCAGCAAAACTGTGGGCTTCAGCAAAAGTACCAGGAATGACCATGCATATTCCTCTATTTACCTAGGTTCAGCAGTTCAAATTTCAATAAGTTCCAGCTGTACAGCCGTTGTGCACCTGTAACCCACACATCTCCTGGGTGTGGTGTTCTGTCCAATCTAGTGGCACCGAGACCACTTAGAGTGAGAGAGAGAGAGAGAGAGAGATGAATGAGTCTGCTCTACAGCCTTATGGCTTTCAGCTCATGCAGTAGAGGCTCATGCAATCAGGACCAGAGCCCCCAGGTTTGATTCCACTTGTATTGCCAACAGATCCCAGTCGTCGGCATCGAACCTGGGACCTCAGTGCATGAGACTCGATTGCGTGAGCTAAAAACCATATGGCTGTTAGCTAAGGCTGTAGAGCAGACTCATTGATCTCTCTAAGTGGTATCAGTGCCACTAGATGAGACAGAACACCACACCCAGGAGGTGTGTGAGTTACACAACCTCTCCCCCACCAAACTCATTTTTCACCACGTCATTCTGACTTTACGTTGCATGACACTCAAGACCACCCCCTTCCCAAACACTACCCACTCAAAAAATAAATGAACCAGTTTTCCCCTCCAAGTACATTCTTACAGGTACAATTCCCTCTTTTCCATCGGGCCATGCAACTCCAGCAGCAGTTGCTACACTTTCTGGCTGAGGGAACCGATCCAGCATTTGCTCGTTACCATAGATCCATTGAGGGGGAAATGGCTCACCTCTAGCTGCACTAGGGCTGTGAAGAGCACAGCAAGTACAGTAATGTGGACAGCATTTATTACACTGGAATCCAAATTAGTTTGTAAACACCTCCACCATGATTTTACTCTGCCAAAAGCACATTCAACAACCCTTCAATCCTGCTGAGAGTGTAATTAAACTTTTTATTCACCTCTGAAATCAGAGTATGGTTTCATAAACCATGGGAGATGATATGGGAGGTCCCTTCGAATAATACCGTGTATGTCAATGTCATTTGGTGGAAATAATGTCCCAGCCTCTTCATGAATGTAGACTCTTGGGTGGCAAAAAAAAACAAACCTGGCCTCATGAACCTTTTCTATGGAGCCCACACTGAAATTCATAAACCTGCCTCAGTGGTCCACTAGTTCCTGCATAACAATGAAGTAGTACCCTTTGTGGTTTATGTACTTATGTGCTTCTTGAGGAGAGCAAACTATGGGGACAAGTCCCATTAAGAGTCCCCCCACACACAGTTAGGAAATCCCATTCTCTCAAAGACAGCAGTTACCTCTGGGATACCTTTAATGCCTACTACCTGCGGGTAAACCACATGCCTGATTGCCTCAGAAACCTGCACCACCCACTTTTCTCATAGTCGACTTTCCAACCCCAAACTGATTGGCAATGGACTTGTAGTAGCCTGGGGTAACCAGCTTCCAGACTGTTATAGCAACCCTTTTCTGGACAGGCAAGGGGACCTCACATGTCTCTCTTGACACTAAAAGGTGAAGGCAAACTCCTCACAAAGTTCCAGAAATGTGGCTTTCTTCATGCAAGAGTTCTGGACTCACTTCTGGTCATTCCAGGTCTGCATGATGATGTGGTCCCACCAATTTGTGCTTGTGGTTCTGCGCCAGAAGATGTGGTCTACATAGAGGGTATCAGCAGCTGTACCAATTATACTGAGCAGCATCTGCCATTGAGAGTCTGCAATGCCAGGGAATTCCCCCTCCTCTGCCTTCTGCAGATCCATCAGGAAATCCATCAGGTACATTGGGTGGGCCGAAAATGCTGCTGAAATGTCCAGCAGCACCGAACGGATATGCTGCCAGTTTCCTGACACGAAAGTGAAAGCGCAAGCAAGAGAAGTACCCCCTCCATGTTGGCGGCTCTGGAAGCTGGAAACGTACAGAACCAAATGACTGCTTGGGAGGCTGGGTTGGTGGGCAGTTCAATCTTACTGTAATGTGCAGGGTGGGTGGTAGTTTTCCCACAGTGCACTATGTTCCTAGGGCTTGAGTGGCCACATTGCAAGTCGGGAGGCACTAGGGACTCTGGAATATGGTTACTTTGACTCAGGTCTGCACATTGCACTGTGGATGCCAGAACCCTATGTTTGAGCACCTAGGGTTAAAATACAATGTAGATGCTCAAGTTCCCTAACAAGTTCCCTAACACAGGTCAGCTGACTCGAGTCTCACTAATCCTGGGCTTACATTGCAATGTAGACATACCCAAAGGGACCAGACTGAGGTTTAGGACTGAGCTCCATGGAAATGGGTACAGTATAGCAACCAAGAAAGATAAACAGAACAAGCTCAAATCTAAATATTGGAATGTCAATTTCTTTCTTCATATATTTACGGAAACATTTTACAGAACTTTATAAAACACTGGTCTGTATTTATGAAATTTACTGTGATTAGATGTTCAGCTGCGTGTGTGTTCTCCCTGTGTGCTGCCCCACTTTGCGCAGACAGCGGCACAGCAGACCTTAAGTGAACTGCCCAATAACGACAAGATCTGTTAAGGTACGAAGGCGTCGGGCCAGGTTTATTGTTGACAAAGCACGGTAATAGCCCTAGTAGACTCTACAAGAATACTAAGACATGTATGCCCGTGACAATGGATGCAGCTCAGTGAATGGCAGGACTTTCCATTCCCCCCTTGATTGGACAAAGATACTCCCTCTGAGAGACATCTTTATACCCGGACGCAAACAAGTTAGTACTGCCCCTTTGACATAGTTACTGCCCATTAACGTGGCTAGTTATTACATTGTGCATGTTAATTTAATTAAAACGTTTTTATTATGTACTGTTATTCTGACTTTATCTTTTAGGAGGGGTTAGTGTGTTCCTGTTATCCTTGGGGAATGTTTTTGTACTACTTGATATTGGGATATGTTTGCATGAGTATTTTGTGACTAGCACTTCTTAGGAATGTGTATGTTTGCAATATTAGCCCTCTTCTTGCCAGATTTTGCAAGCAGGGTTTGCCTTATACCAGGCCTTTGATACAAATGCTTACGTCTCAGGCTCTTTTCCTACTACATTTACCATTTTGAGGTATGAAAAATGATACTTCTGTCCATGAAGAAAATATAGCCATTTATATGGAGTCCTGCAGTAACGGTCAATGCTCATATCCACAAATTTTCAAATCAGTAATTGTGGCACTGTATTTACAATTGTTCGGCAAGTACAGCCTGTAGCAATTTATTTTTCCTTAATAAAACTTTCCTAAACTTGCACTTAGCTCTTCCATATCCTTTATTATCCTATCTTGGTTCCTCCCACTCACTTTCTGCACATGATTTAGTATGTTTTCTTTCTATTAGAACTACGTAATAGCAACAATAATGCTGCGCGGTTACATTATATCTAAATTCTTATGACAGCATCCATCACCACCAAAGCTTTTGAGCATGGTGGAGTTTTACTTCTTAAAAAATGCATGAATCAAGAATAGCTTGCATCTAACATCTACAAAAGTAATACATTACAAGGATCTTGTAAGGGACCGGGGCATAGGCAATCTGGCCTAGTGTCTGCACGTCAGGGATGGTAGTTACTCAGCAGGAGTCAGAGGAATTACAAGAGCCAAGTTTGGTAAGCAAGAGTGGTCAGAGGCAGGCCGAGGTCAGAGACCAGATGTAATACCAGGCCGGAGTCAGGGTCGGAGTCAGGCTGAGATCAGAGACTGGAGATTGGGAGTTAATGTGAAGTCAGGAGCTGCAGCAGGCTGAAGTCTGTGTGCTTGCCCAGACAACTTCTGGGGGCAACCCCTGGAGTTAAATAGGGTGCTTAACCAATCAGAGAGTCACAGGGTACTGTCACTCTGGCTTCCTTGGGTGGTACTTCTTGCGGCACTTACTGACCTTGGTGCTCCCTGGCTACAGCTCTGCACTCTGGGAACATCTGTTGTCTCAGGCTCTGCAGATCCAGATTCTAATCCACAGAGCCTTACGGATCTTGACATGGTTTACAAAAATGGGTAAACATTATCCCTGTTTTGCAGATAAGGAAAAAGACAATGAGGTTTAGTGAATTGTTCCAAGTCACATTGAGAATCAATCTCAAGAACAGAACCCAACAGTCCAGACTCCTAGTCAGCTGCTCTGATCTCTAGTATTCAAAGCCTGCCTGACTGGCTAAAAATTCCATTTCCATAATTCATATTAATATGCGGTAGTGGTGCGATGTTGTAAGGAAATTGGAAAAAAAATAGGTGAGTAAGGAAATTGTTAGTCAACTGAGGAGAAATAGGAACAGAATATTCTGAAAAATGGGAGCTGGAGTAAGAAAGGGTGGAGTTTGAAACTAGGGTTTGGAGGAAAACAAGGATTCTGCTTTGTGACAAATTTTGTTCTGGCAATTATAATAAACCGGAGACCTTTACAAAAAAATTGTCAAAAGTCCAGAGTGAGACAGAACAACCAACATCTCAGTAGTAGGTGATGTGGAAGAGCCAAGTTCAAGGCTCCACTCATCCTTATTCAGAGCAACGCCATGAAGCTGGGTATCCCTCACTGCAAGTCTGTTCCCTGGCCATTTGGCTATTCTGGGATGGGTCCTTCTCTCGCAAAACATTTAGTTGAAAACTTCTGGAATAGCTGTATTTGAAAGGCAGTTTTGTATTGGACTTTGCTGAGGTAAGAACCCACAGGCCTAGATCTGGGGTCTGCAGGGGTTAAAAACAGGTACTGCTTTCTTGTCTCCAGCAGGGGCGCAAGCTTGGTTACCATCAAGAGGCACTGAAAGACTAAGCCATGCAAGAATTCCTGTTCTAAAAGACATGAGCAACAGCACTCCATGATTCCCTGATTTGCTGCCACTCCCCATATAAACCAAAAGCCATTTCTGGGAGTTGTCTGAGCAACAAGACCTCCAGTTTGCTTCTACCTTAGACCCTACCTCACTGCAGGGGCACAGGAACTTGGGATGGGGGGGGGAGGGAGGCGGGGGGAAGAGCAGGAGGCCCATGGCCTGCCGACTTTTTAACATGGGCGTAGTTTGGGGTTCGGAAGGGGGCCCTGTTATTTCTCCAAACTGCAAGCGTCGGGCAGACACAGAGTGGCACAGCCAGGGGCTGTGCTTCACAATGAGGGAAACTGATGATCAGCTCCCCCGCCTCAAAGCACAGCCCCTGCTTGCAGCACCAGATTCTTCCCAGCTGAGGTGGGCCTTAGCCCCCCATCGTCATGAAACCTGGCCCCTCTCAGTGGCAATGCCCCTGCTCCTCCTCTTCTCCCTGAGGTCCTGCTCTCTGGTCCAAGAGAAGCCCCCAGCCCATGTCGCTTCCCCCCAGGTCAAGTGTAGGGTCTGGAGCTCCCCACAGCAGCCCAGGCTCCCTGGGCAGCTCTTACCATGACCCAGCTCTGGCTTCTGGCCTGGGCAGAGGCAGGGCCACGGCCACGGCCGGGGGTGGAGCCTTGTGGGTCTCCCACGTCTCCTAAGGTTCAAGCACTCCTGCCTCACTGTGACTTGCCTTGATCCCAGATTCCGGGTTCTTGACGAAGGCTTGGCTCCAGAACCTGATCCCTGCTTTACGGTCTTCAGTTTACGACCATTGCTGATCCCAGTGAAAGACTCTGGCCTAGCCCAAACCCAATTCTTACTTCACTCTTTCATTGTGGCTATGGATCTGACTTTGCAGTTTTGACCCGGCCTGACCCCAGATTGATCTCTGATCTTAAGCCCCAATACCAAGCATCTCACCCCATGCCCATAAGCTACCCATAACCTGGCTCTGACAGTTGTGCTAGAGATGGATTATTTTAGCTCAGAAATAAATAACCTAGCATATTTAATCCAATTTGTCTCCCATTATCATTAATTCATTTCAGCCTTCTCCAATATTATAAACAGAAGGCCAGTAACCATTACAGTGAGCCAAAAAAATGATCACAAAATGATATCTGAGATATACTCTAAACCTAGGGAAAAACTGTTTAAGTCTTTGTTAACTATTTGCAAATGTTATTTTTCTTAAGTTCTGCTGAATGTAACAACACTGGAAATTTGCACAAGGAAGTTTTGGTTCTGATCTCAGGTAGTCTCTGTAAGGAGAGAGATAAGGGAACTGAGGCCCTAATCTTACCCACATTTGCAACACAACAAATTGATCTAATTGAAAGTCTACTGCTTTTAATATATTGTTAATAATTTGCTGATATTTCAAAGGTTTCTCAACTAGGTTTTTGTTTTCTCCCTCGTTTCCCCATGCCCTCCTATACTGTTGTTTCTGAAAAAGCAGGAGACAAAGAGATGCAGATATGCTCAATAGATGCATGCTATGGGACCACTGAAGTTTTTTCTAGGATTGGTATGTGACAGCTCTGAGACCTTACATCTCCTTTTCAGCTACCTTTATCATAGCTTGGAAAAGCACAGAAAATGGAAGCGAATACAAAGTAGATAGGATAAGCAGATCAGGATAAACTCAGATACACTGCTTCTAAAATATACTGCACTTGTCAAGCTTCTGACACACATCTTGGCTAGCTGGAAAAAAACAACCAAAGAAAACATTCATTATCAAAGTTAGAGTTACTTCCACAGTTTGTAATAATGATGCAGCCTTTGTTTTCTGAGAACTAACATCTCATAGGCTAATGTATTAGTAACTTTTTTGTATTAATTTAGGACCTAAAAATGAACGATGTACTACATGATAAAAAAAATATCATGCACCATATCAGACTATTCAGTTCCGTGGCAGCATGTGCAAACATTTTTCACCAATGGATTAAATAAAAATTACATCCAGTGCCTTTTCTGCAGAAATCTGCCCAAGGACCTGAGACAAAAAAAAATCAATGTCCCTAAATGATTATAAATCTGTTTTTGCAGTGAACATTTCACAAATCAAGACCTCGTAGTTTTGTGAAGTTCTAGTTATGACCTTCAACAAGTATACTTTGTTACCTTTGTAAAGACATTCAGTACAGACCTAGGAGCATTGTCCTCATTCAGCTAGGATGCCCAATCCTTCCAACTGAAGACGTGCAGTATGACAGATATGGTGATTTATTGCAATATCCTGGACAAACCTTACTGAATTAAGTTTAAGTATCTTAGAAGTTCATTCTATTAAGAATGCAAATGTTTATGTATTACTGTGGAATTATATGTAATTTATTTAAGAGACATGGCTAGTATCAACTTTGAGAAGTGTTATGAGCTTCCAGAGACTCTCAAACAATGTGCTAGGGAAACAAAGTTAATGGGATTCTGAGGAAATACTTGGAGAGGGAGAGGAATGCACATTACCTGCCTCCAGATCCATCCTTTTGAAGCTGCACCTTGAAGGGAGAACCGTTGTCTGGCGGATTACCCATTCAGTCTCTTCAAAGACCCAAAATGGATAACAGGGTGATTCTCAGATCCATGTGTGTGCTGGTTCTGAGCCAAAGTGGTTATGAACTGATATACATAGAAAAACACCTTGGTAGGGGGTTGAAGGACTGGTCACTGGCTAGAGCCCTTGTTGGAGTAAGCTTATTACCAGAGAAGGGCTACTAGGATGGCCTGAGGAATGGAAAACCTACCTTACTAGAGGAGACTCCAAGAACTTGGTTACTTTACGCTAACCAAAAAAAGTCTGAGGAGTGCTCTCTGTAAATATATCAGAGGAATAAATACCAGGGTGGGAGAGAAGTTATTTAAGTTAAGCCCCAATATGGACACAAGAACAAATGGATATAAACTGACCATCAATGAATTTAAAGCACGGAATTAGACAAAGTTTTCCAATCATCAGAGGAGCGATGTTCTGAAACAGCTTTCCAAGCGGAGCAGTGGGGCAAAAACCAAAAACAAAACAAAAAACAAAACACCCCAACCCAAAAAAAACTGGCTTCAAGAATGAGCTTGATAAGTTTATGGAGGGGATAGTATGACATGATTGCCTACAATGGCATGTAGCCAATCTGTGACTGCTAGCAGCAAATACCTCCAATGGCCGGTGATGGGACACTAGATGGGGAGGGATCTGAGATAATATAGAGAATTCTTTTCCAGATGTCTAGCTGGTGGGTCTTGCCCCACAGAGTTAGGCCATATTTGGGATCAGGAAGGAATTTCCTCCCTGGACAGAATGGCAGAGATCCTGGGAGTTTTACACCTTCTGTAGCATGAGGCTTTGCTCACTTGCAGGTTTAAACTCATGTAAATGGTGGATTGTCTGCAACCTGAAGTCTTTAAATCATAATTTCAGGACTTGGATAACTCGGCCAGAAGTTAGAGGCCTATTACGGGAGAGGGTGGGTGAAGATCTGTGGCCTGCAATGTGTAGGTGGTCAGACTGGATCATTATGATGGTCCCTTCTGATCTTAAATTGTATGAGTTTAGAGTCTATTGACATGTGTATAGGTTCTCTTATTGCTTTAATATGTTTTCTCTGTAATGATTTTACCATAAGAAGAAATGTGCTTGCTTAGAAAGAGCCGAGTGGTAACTTCACTGTGGCAATTACATTGTTTACCTTTTCTGAGGAGAAAAATAAAGCAGATCTGCTTTGGCAGTCTGACTTTGCTGAGGATTTCACAGTGTAGACAAGGAACTGTGCAGCCTGGAAATACTTCAATCAAGTGAGAGACAGGCACAGCTGTCTGTCGAAGAGAGGTGATGGCTGGGATCTGGAATTGTGAGAGAGGATGCTTTTGGTGGAAAACAGATGGGGTAGTACAGTGCAGTTGCCATGAACTATGATATGTATCGTGACTTATTTTTACCTTATCATCATCAGCCTCGGAACATCTAGGCAGAGAATCAGATTTCTTTACATGAAACTTCAGCTCCTGATCTGACACTGGAGAAGTTTGGGAAACTCAAGTGGCCACATGCATGCCGCAGAAAACTGAATTATGTTTCAGAAAGTGCAGTGTTGTCTGTACAAATGTTTCATGGAAAAGAAGCTTTTTGGCAACAAATGTATATACTACCGTTTGTAAAATATTATTGTTTGTGAAAATAATGACAATCAGGAGATTCTAAATAGTAACAACTATTCTTCTATCCTGATCTGCTCTTGAGTTAACTAACACAAGTGTCACTTTTTAAGGTTCTCACACCCTCGCTTGGTTCATGTCCCACAGTCTGGAAGCAGAAGGAGAGAAGCCAAAGTGCAGCCAATACAAGCATAATCACAGCTTTTTACACCTGTCTCCTCCTCCTTAGGAGGCTTAATTATATCTGTAGTGTCACCCTGGTACTACTCCTTACCATATATGGTCATATTCTGTTTTGGAGAGTCTTGAGTCTGGGGGCTTCAGTACCACCTCTTTTGTACCCCCATGGGAGGGGTAGAAAGTGAGATTGTGTTCCAACCAGGGACACCTTTTCCTTGTCTTTTAGTGTTTCTTATACCTCCCCCACCACACACACACACACACACACATTCCCCTTGCCCCTCCCAATTGGTTGCTTGACTTTGTCTTCGGAGAGGAGTTGGGGAAGAACTGTCCTTCAATTGTACATTCGTACTCTCACCATATCCAGCAACACTTGAACTCTATTTATTATCTTTTCTCATGGTATATAAACCACATCTGGCTGTAGGCAGAAGCAACACATGGTATCTTTGTTCCTTGTTCACATATGTCAATAAGGATATAGACACAAACAATTGTATTTTAAAAAGCTCAAAATTTAAACAGGCAAACAAAACCCAAAATTCTCTCTCAGGCAACAGGCCTAACTACTATATTAACATCACTAACAGTGCTTGTCATAATTGATTACAGCTGGTCAGGAATGTGCTAAGTGATCTGCATTTTCTGAAAAAAAATCAACATTTTCAGCAGGAACTTTTTGATTTTCCTGATTTTCTTTATTAATTATTATTATTATTTTCTGTTGGGACAATTGAAACAAAACATTTTGTTTCATGTTGGTTCAACAAATCAAAATATTTTGATTTGTTGAACGGAAATACATTATTTGGTATCAGTTTGACAGTTTAAACTGCATCTGCCTAAGATGCTGGAGTGCCTCATGTGAGTTGGAGTTTTGGTGCCTTATGCCCCCATTCTGTCCTTTGGGCTGGGTTCCTTGGCTGGACTACATTTCCCATGATGCACTGTCAGTTGACAGTGCCACACGGTCCATTATAAGAGCTAGGGAACCCAGCCTTTAGGGAAGAATAATGGCATGAAGCACTCAAGCTATAACTCCCAGGAGGCACCATACACAAAGGCAAGTTAACGTCTAACTTGTTCAAATATAAATTGTTTGGATGTTGCTGAACTGAAATTTTTCAGAACTTTTCATTCAATGGGGAAAAAAAGATATTTCAACTTCTGATCCCACTGAAAAAGAAAACAAATGTCAAAATATAAAAATTTTCTGTGGGATAGAAGTTCTGCTTTTTGATCAACTCAATAGATTATGAGACATATGACCAGAGTTTCCAAACTCAGATGACTAAATTTAGACACCTAAAGAAAAGTGACCTAATTTTCAGAGATGAAATACTGTCTCAAAAAGGGCACTTAATTAGGCACCCAAATATAGATTATGGAGCATATATTTAGATAACCTTGTTTGAAAATTTTCACCTGTGTGAATGATTCACACTACCTGCAGAATGTAAATTATATCTTATCCATATACAGTTTCAGTGGCTATCATATACAGTTTTTGAAGGCAGCATATGACATTTTTACTAATAACTGTTAGTGTAAAAAATTAATTGCAAGAAACATTGCTGTACATTTATTCTCATATCGTCACAGTATCAAGTAGATTACATATATTTCAGTGAACATTTTATCTCTATCCTGTCATTCAAAGTATATCAAATAAAATTTTCTATGAAATTTTTCAGAGCTTAAAAAATACATATGATGAGATGATAGAAAAGAGAAGAGAGAGAAATGATAAGTCTTCAAATATGTAAACATTGTTTTAAAGAAGACAGTGATCAGTTGTTCTCCATGTTCACTAAGAGTAACAAAAGAAGCAATCAGCTTAGTTTGCAGTAATGGAGATTTAGGTTAGATATTAGGAAACCCTTTCTAACTATAAAAATAGTTAAGCACTGAAACAGGTTGTCCTAGTTTCACAGTTAACTATTCATTTGCTTTCTCTCCAAGGACATACATGTTCTCTCCACAGGTACCAATGCGGAGAGTGGACCAGATGATATGTCTGGGGGGAGAAAGCAGAAGGAGACTCCGTTGGTTGGGAGGCATGAGATGCGATGTCCTGAGGTTGGAGGTTCCACGACCACCACTCCCAAGAGGAGAAGGCGGGTGGTGGTGGTCGGGGACTCTCTCCTCCGGGGGACTGAGTCATCTATCTGCCGCCCTGACCGGGAAAACCGAGAAGTCTGCTGCTTGCCAGGGCTAAGATTCGTGATGTGACGGAGAGAGACTGCCGAGACTCATCAAGCCCTCGGATCGCTACCCCTTCCTGCTTCTCCACGTGGGCACCAATGATACTGCCAGAATGACCTTGAGCGGATCACTGCGGACTATGTGGCTCTGGGAAGAAGGATAAAGGAGTTGGAGGCGCAAGTGGTGTTCTCGTCCATCCTCCCCGTGGAAGGAAAAGGCCTGGGTAGGGACCGTCGAATCGTGGAGGTCAACGAATGGCTACGCAGGTGGTGTCGGAGAGAAGGCTTTGGAATTCTTTGACCATGGGATGGTGTTCCATGAAGGAGGAGTGCTGGGCAGAGACGGGCTCCATCTTACGAAGAGAGGGAAGAACATCTTTGCCAGCAGGCTGGCTAACCTAGTGAGGAGGGCTTTAAACTAGGTTCACCGGGGGAGGAGACCAAAGCCCTGAGGTAAGTGGGAAAGCGGGATACCGGGAGGAAGCACAGGCAGGAAGGTCTGTGAGGGGAGGGCTCCTGCCTCATACTGGGAATGAGGGGCGATCAACAGGTTATCTCAAGTGCTTATATACAAATGCACAAGCCTTGGTAACAAGCAGGGAGAACTGGAGGTCCGGGTGATGTCAAGGAATTATGACGTGATTGGAATAACAGAGACTTGGTGGGATAACTCACATGACTGGAGTACAGTCATGGATGGTTATAAACTGTTCAGGAAGGACAGGCAGGGCAGAAAAGGTGGGGGAGTAGCACTGTATGTAAGGGAGCAGTATGACTGCTCAGAGCTTCCGGTACGAAAACTGTGGAAAAACCTGAGTGTCTCTGGATTAAGTTTAGAAGTGTGTGCAACAAGAGTGATGTCATGGTGGGAGTCTGCTATAGACCACCGGACCAGGGGGGATGAGGTGGATGAGGCTTTCTTCCGGCAACTCACGGAAGCTACTAGATCGCATGCCCTGATTCTCATGGGTGACTTTAATTTTCCTGATATCTGCTGGGAGAGCAATACAGCGGTGCATAGACAATCCAGGAAGTTTTTGGAAAGCGTAGGGGACAATTTCCTGGTGCAAGTGCTAGGGGAGCCAACTAGGGGGAGCGCTTTTCTTGACCTGCTGCTCACAAACCGGGTAGAATTAGTGGGGGAAGCAAAAGTGGATGGGAATCTGGGAGGCAGTGACCATGAGTTGGTTGAGTTCAGGATCCTGACGCAGGGAAGAAAGGTAAGCAGCAGGATACGGACCCTGGACTTCAGGAAAGCAGACTTTGACTCCCTCAGGGAACAGATGGCCAGGATCCCCTGGGGGACTAACATGAAAGGGAAGGGAGTCCAGGAGAGCTGGCTGTATTTCAAGGAATCCCTGTTGAGGTTACAGGGACAAACCATCCCGATGAGTCGAAAGAATAGTAAATATGGCAGGCGACCAGCTTGGCTTAATGGTGAAATCCTAGCGGATCTTAAACATAAAAAGAAGCTTACAGAAGTGGAAGCTTGGACATATGACCAGGGAAGAGTATAAAAATATTGCTCGGGCATGTAGGAAAGATATCAGGAGGGCCAAATCGCACCTGGAGCTGCAGCTAGCAAGAGATGTCAAGAGTAACAAGAAGGGTTCTTCAGGTATGTTGGCAACAAGAAGAAAGCCAAGGAAAGTGTGGGCCCCTTACTGAATGAGGGAGCAAGCTAGTGACAGAGGATGTGGAAAAAGCTAATGTACTCAATGCTTTTTTGCCTCTGTTTTCACTAACAAGGTCAGCTCCCAGACTGCTGTGCTGGGCAACACAAAATGGGGAAGAGATGGCCAGCCCTCTGTAGAGATAGAGGTGGTTAGGGACTATTTAGAAAAGCTGGACGTGCACAAGTCCATGGGGCCGGACGAATTGCATCCGAGAGTGCTGAAGGAATTGGCGGCTGTGATTGCAGAGCCCTTGGCCATTATCTTGAAAACTCGTGGCGAACGGGGGAAGTCCCGGATGACTGGAAAAGGCTAATGTAGTGCCCATCTTTAAAAAAGGGAAGAAGGAGGATCCTGGGAACTACAGGCCGGTCAGCCTCACCTCAGTCCCTGGAAAAATCATGGAGCAGGTCCTCAAAGAATCAATCTGAAGCACTTAGAGGAGAGGAAAGTGATCAGGAACAGTCAGCATGGATTCACCAAGGGAAGGTCATGCCTGACTAATCTAATCGCCTTTATGATGAGATTACGGTTCTGTGGATGAAGGGAAAGCAGTGGATGTATTGTTTCTTGACTTTAGCAAAGCTTTGACACGGTCTCCCACAGCATTCTTGTCAGCAAGTTAAGGAAGTATGGGCTGGATGAATGCACTATAAGGTGGGTAGAAAGCTGGCTAGATGTCGGGCTCAACGGGTAGTGATCAATGGCTCCATGTCTAGTTGGCAGCCGGTGTCAAGTGGAGTGCCCCAGGGGTCGGTCCTGGGGCCCGTTTGTTCAATATCTTCATAAATGATCTGGAGGATGGTGTGGATTGCACTCTCAGCAAATTTGCGGATGATACTAAACTGGGAGGAGTGGTAGATACGCTGGAGGGGAGGGATAGGATACAGAAGGACCTAGACAAATTGGAGGATTGGGCCAAAAGAAATCTAATGAGGTTCAATAAGGATAAATGCAGGGTCCTGCACTTAGGATGGAAGAATCCAATGCACCGCTACAGACTAGGGACCGAATGGCTCGGCAGCAGTTCTGCGAAAAGGACCTAGGGGTGACAGTGGACGAGAAGCTGGATATGAGTCAGCAGTGTGCCCTTGGTGCCAAGAAGGCCAATGGCATTTTGGTTGTATAAGTAGGGGCATAGCGAGCAGATCGAGGGACGTGATCGTTCCCCTCTATTCGACACTGGTGAGGCCTCATCTGGAGTACTGTGTCCAGTTTGGGCCCCACACTACAGGAAGGATGTGGATAAATTGGAAAGAGTACAACGAAGGGCAACGAAAATGATTAGGGGTCTAGAGCACATGACTTATGAGGAGAGGCTGAGGGAGCTGGGATTGTTTTAGTCTGCAGAAGAGAAGAATGAGGGGGGATTTGATAGCTGCTTTCAACTACCTGAAAGGGGGTTTCAAAGAGGATGGCTCTAGACTGTTCTCAATGGTAGCAGATGACAGAACGAGGAGTAATGGTCTCAAGTTGCAATGGGGAGGTTTAGATTGGATATTAGGAAAAACTTTTTCACTAAGAGGGTGGTGAAACACTGGAATGCGTTACCTAGGGAGGTGGTAGAATCTCCTTCCTTAGAGGTTTTAAGGTCAGGCTTGACAAAGCCCTAGCTGGGATGATTTAACTGGGACTTGGTCCTGCTTTGAGCAGGGGGTTGGACTAGATGACCTTCTGGGGTCCCTTCCAACCCTGATATTCTATGATTCTATGATTCTAAGGATGTGGATAAATTGGAAAGAGTACAACGAAGGGCAACGAAAATGATTAGGGGTCTAGAGCACATGACTTATGAGGAGAGGCTGAGGGAGCTGGGATTGTTAGTCTGCAGAAGAGAAGAATGAGGGGGGGATTTGATAGCTGCTTTCAACTACCTGAAAGGGGGTTTCAAAGAGGATGGCTCTAGACTGTTCTCAATGGTAGCAGATGACAGAACGAGGAGTAATGGTCTCAAGTTGCAATGGGGGAGGTTTAGATTGGATATTAGGAAAAACTTTTTCACTAAGAGGGGTGGTGAAACACTGGAATGCGTTACCTAGGGAGGTGGTAGAATCTCCTTCCTTAGAGGTTTTTAAGGTCAGGCTTGACAAAGCCCTGGCTGGGATGATTTAACTGGGACTTGGTCCTGCTTTGAGCAGGGGGTTGGACTAGATGACCTTCTGGGGTCCCTTCCAACCCTGATATTCTATGATTCTATGATTCTATGAAACAGGTTTCCTAGCCCACAAACATTGAGGAGATATTAAAAACCTTTCCTTAATCAAAATTTGAAATCCAACATTTTTGCAAACCAAAAGTCTACGAAAGATTTTCAGTTCAGGACAATTTTGACCATGTTTTATTTTTTAAATGACTAGTCCACACTGAAGTCCATGCCACTGCATCTTCATAGCCGTTGTTATAACCTACCCATGCTACAGTTACAATTTACATTTCAGTGTAGAAATACACTTAGCCATGATAGCTTCTCGTGTACCATCCCACACTTCACATAAGCCAGAAGAGAAGTGGAAAATGAGAAGCCATGAAATAATTTAAGGACATAATCCCAAAATGGGATCCACGTGATCAGATCCCTGCCCCTCTACAGAACTCTGTAGCTTCACTAAAGCGTCCGTATGGTCTCAAGTGTCAGATTGAAGGGTCAAGACCTTAAGACCAGCTTCTGTTCGAGCCTCTCTCTCTCTTTTCTCTAATTATCTTTTCATAACCCCAGACTTTCTTTTTCCCGTCTCCGTTTCTTATAATCAAATAGAAAAGTATTTTTAAAAAAAGAAAATCATACCAGGAATGGCATTTGTAGTAAGAGGTTTTCATGCTACTCATTTGAGAGCAAAATTAAAAAAAGTTTGTTAAATCTGAAATATTGCATGTATATATATTTGTATATACATATATTTGTATATTGCATGTATATATATTTTAGATAGTAAGAATATTTGTATGTGGATCATAAGCTACAGTAGTTGCCATGGTTACAGTGAACATTCTTGCACGTTCCCCTTTAGAGGTTTGTTTATATATATTTAAATAGCGTACTTCAATCTTTTGAGCTGAGCACACTTTTTTATTGTTATTTTTGACTGCACAGTGAAGAAGAGAGTATAAAATATGAATTGGTGGGGTTCTGTTTTGTTTACTCAGCAGGTTTTCATTCAAAATCAGTTTTCTTTAAAATCTCTGAAAACATAGGACTAATATAGCCTGGTTAACACCATGCACGTTAACTTGAGAGTGGACGAGATGCCTGTTATCTCTAACATCCATGATACTAAAGAGAACAAGGTCATGGAAATGCCCCCAATGAAATGACGAACCTCACGTGTGTATATGCTGTATTAGTATAGAGGGCCAATCATTCATCTTTCTTATCTTTCCAGCAGGCCTTTAAAAAAAAAAATCAAAGGAGGGGCCAGGGTCTCATTTATAGTTTGCACAGAGTCAAAATCATCCCTGATGTATCTCCAGTGAAGTCAGCAGAGTTAAGAATCTGGCCTGGTGCTTTTATCCCCATTTACTCCCACCTCCCACTTTGGTGTTTTTATTCACACTTACATGAAAGATGAATGAATCTACAAGCACATAGAAAGCAAACAGCAGTAAATACAGGTGCAAGATTGTGTCTGGATTCTGGCTCTGAAATTCTGCTGAGGGTGGCTCTGAAATCTCCATCGTTCTCCTGACTACCTGCCAATTTTGGTATGGCCCATCATGGGAGGCAGCATGAGGCTGAAACATCTAGAAGCCATGACTAACACCTGGAAAGTCACTAGATTGACACCTCCTTTCTTTTTCAGAAAACTGACCTGACCAGGAAAATACACCAAACCACATACTGCCCAGTGGTTTATTCCACGAGGACCTTTCAGGGTCCAGACCAGTGAGGGATTATGTCACCACCTGCCTTGCAACTTGGGGTGTCTCACAATGCTTTGCTGCTGTGGCTTCCAGCCTGGGCTTCTCACAGTCAAACAGCATGCAGGTCGTACCCTGAATGTCTGTGTATGGTTGTGGTTCTGGGTTGAACTACTCTGATCCCAGCAGCCTGTCAGCAAACACCAGCCACACTCTGGCTCCCATCAGTTTTGGTCAGTACTTCTGGGATGGCCCCAACACACTTCCAGTCCCAAATTCCCTTCCTCCCCCACCACAAATATGTGCTCTGTACTACCCAGCCCTCTATTGGACAGTTCAGATGTTTTAGGTCCATTCTCCATGTAAGGGAACAATATACAACAACTTCACACCTTAAATGGAGTTACTCACACTGTTCACAACACTGGATTCATTTTGATTAAAGAATAAAGAAAGGGTTGGGTTTTTTAACTACAAAGAGATAGATTTTAAGTGAATACAAGTATTAAGGCATTAAAGTCAGAAATGGTTACTAGGAAAAATAAAGATAAAATGCTTTCTAATACTAAACTCAACAGACTAGACTTGGTTTAAAATGAAGTTCTCACCACAGGTTCACAGTATCATTGCTGATCAAGTTTCAGGTCAGGATCTGCACTCAAAGTTTGTTTCGTTTGTCTTCTTGTGCGGAAAAAGAACAATGGACTTGGGGTGATTTTGCCCCTACTTTTATATTTCAGTCACTCTTTGAAATGCATTTTCCTGAGAGTGACCCCTAGATAAAGATCTACTCAGCTGAGAGCAAGGAGACATGGAGTTGATGGGGAGAATGATTCTTGCTATTGTTTTCTAAGATGCAGATGTTTAGATCCTGCCCCCTTTCCTTGCCATAGAATGGCCACTTGATAGGTGATGGCCCATCAACTTTGACGACACTTGGCTGGGGCATCAATTTGTCCTTTGTCTTTGAGGAACAGGATTACCCACTTCCCACATTTGTCTAGTAAAGAGTCTTCAGTCATGATTTCAGCTTCTGTTCAGACCTTTAAAGTATAGTACTGTTACACACATTTTACAGTGCACCACCCCCGCCCCCTCAGGACCCCACCCCATCCACCGCCTCCCCTGTCCCCTGACTGCCCCCAGAACTGGGCAGGAGGGTCTCATGTGCCCCCCAATAGTGGGTGCCCACAGCACCCCACCCCTAAGAGCCAGAGGGACCTGCCGGGGGTCGAGGTGGGGAGTCCCGGCAGTGCTTACCTGGGGGGCAGCTCCCAGGAAGCATCTGGCAGGTCCCTCTGGCTCCTAGGGGCGGGATAGCGTAGCTGGGGGGGGAGGAGGGGGAGTGGCCGCTCCCCCAACCGATCACATCAAAAGTGGCACCTTAGGCACTGACTCCCTGCGTGCTCCCAGGGCTGGAGCACCCATGCAGGGCACCCACTGGCAGCTCCCCACCCCACGCCCGGCCCCTGCTCTGACTCCGCCCCTGAATGCGCCACCCCGCCCTGCTTCTTCGCCACCCCCACTCCCACCCCGGCTTCTCGCGAATCAACTGTTAGCGTGGGAAGCCTGGCAGGGCTGAGAAGCTGGTGGCGGCTTCGGGCTCAGGCCCAGGGTGGCGGAGATGAGCTGGGGTGGGGAGCGGTTCCCCTGCCCCCCCCGGGTTACCTGCTGCAGCGTGGGCGGCCCTCCTCACGCCCTCCCCCTCCCTGCCCCAGCTTACCTCCGCCTCCCTGGGCCTGAGCGCAAAGCTGCAGCTTGCTTCTCAGCCCGCCGGCTTCCCGCGAGAACAGCTGATTCGCAGGAAATCTGGGTGGGGGGGGGGAGGCAGAGAAGCAGAGAAGGGCGGTGTGTTCAGGGGAGGAGGCAGGGGCAGAGAGGAAGTGAGCTGGTGCCAGGCAAGGAGCTGCCGGTGGGTGCTCTGCACCCACCAAATTTTCCCCGTGGGTGCTCCAGCCCCAGAGCACCCACAGAGGTGGCGCCTAAGGTGCCACTTTTTGCCAGTTGTTAAATTTGTCACGGGACAACCGGTTCTAAAAGGGCTTCTAAATTTAACAACCGGTTCCAGCGAACCGGTGTGAACTGGCTCCAGCTCACCACTGGATAAGGGGATTTACAAACTCAACCCTTGGGCTAGTCTGGGCTCTACAAGCCATGTGAAAGCAGCTGACCTGGGCAATTGTGGCTTTTGACTGTCAGTACAACACAATTCTGCATATTATCATCATCATTTATTCACACTAGCTGTTACCTGGGGTTTTCAGAAGCCACAGCAGGGGTGACTTAATGATTTCACTTCAGGTGGTGTCAGGAATAAATCTGTGGAAACATAGCAATTCTATCTGACAAGATTCGTGCAAGTAAGCATGCTCTTGTCTAACACTGCAGTTTATTAGATTTGAGCACACACTGACATGAGAAATAGGTTAGAACATCCCAGATATTTACCTAACATTTGAAGTGGTATTGAGTAATTAACATCAGGTTCTCAGTGGCTAATTGCTCACTTGCTGGGAAGGAAGGGTATCAGGAAAAATGTCTCTCAAGATGGCTTCAGAGGACTGCTCCAAAATATACTGTATTAGCTAATCTTTTATAACTTACTTCTACAAAACACATAGGTTATAATAACCCCTTCAAAATCACCACTTTTCCTAACTTCAATAAACTTCTAATATGAGAGGTGCCCAGACTTAAGATCTTCCACCCACGTCTTCTTTCGGTCTCAGTTGTTGACTTGTCTTTCCCCTCCTCCCATTCCGATTAGCAGAAACTGTAGCTAATTTTGAGCTTGCTTCTCATAGACATTAAGGTCAGAAGGGACCATTATGATCTTATCTGACCTCCTGCACAATGCAGACCACAGAATCTCACCCACCCACTCCTGCAATAAACCTCCCACCTATGTCTGAGCTATTGAAGTCCTCAAATCATGGTTTAAAGACTTCAAGGTGCAGAGAATCCTCCAGAAAGTGACCCGTGCCCCATGCGACAGAGGAAGGTGAAAAAACCCCAGGGCCTCTGCCAATCTGCCCTGGAGGAAAATTCCTTCCCAACCCCAAATATGGTGATCAGCTGGAACCCTGAGCATGTGGGTAAGATTCACCAGCCAGATACCCAGGAAAGAATTCTCTATAGTAACTCAGATCCCACCCCATCTAACATCCCATCACAGGCCATCAGGCCTATTTACCATGAATAGTTAAAGATTAATTAATTGCCAAAATCACATTATCCTATCATACCATTTCCTCCATACACTTACCGAGTTTAATCTTGAAGCCAGATAGGTCTTTTGCCCCCACTGCTTCCCTTGGAAGGCTATTCCAGAACTTCAGTCCTCTGATGGTTAGAAACCTTCGTCTAATTTCAAGTTTAAACTTCCCAATGGCCAGTTTATATCTATTTGTTCTTGTGTTCACATTGGTACTGAGCTTAAATAATTCCTTTCTCTCTCTCGGGTATTTATCCCTCTGATATATTTATAGAGAGCAATCATATCTCCCCTCAACCTTCTTTTGATTAGGCTAAACAAGCCAAGCTCCTAGAGTCTCCTTTCATAAGACAGGTTTTCCATTCCTCGGATCATCTTAGTAACCTTTCTCTGTACCTGTTCAAATTTGAATTCATCCTTCTTAAACATGGGAGACCAGAACTGCACGCAATATTCCAGATGAGGTTTCACCAGTGCCTTGTATAACGGTACTAACACCTCCTTATCACTACTGGATGTCTGTCTTCAAATTAACCCTTAACTATGTGGTGTTCTATTTCATTAATTCATGGTGGCTGAATGCATATCATATGGTTGCAATTGGCTTGATCGCATTCTGGGGTACACACCACCCTCAAATCAAGTGTAACATAGTGCCCACTATATGGTCAGCACTTTCCAGATACACAAGAAGGGACAGTCCTCCCCTTAAGGAGACACACAAGTTAAGAAAGGGAAAGTTTCTCTGCAAAGCAACAAGATTCACTATAAGCAGGATGGATATCCATGAACGACTTAAAAGCTGAAAGCACAAGGACCCTGGAAATGAAAACAGGGCCTGCATGAAAGAAAGCATAGGGCATTTGTCCAAGAGACTGAAATATGGGCAGACAAAAGTCATAATACTGAAAGGGCAGAGAGGACAGGGAGTGATATGCACAGAGTGATATGAAGCTCAGCAATGAAGGTTAGTAAGTCAAGATGAGCAGATTTATATACAGCTTTGAAGGAGGTGACCAATTCTCTTTCTACTTTACTTGCTCACATTTTTTAGTTCATCCATGGTCACATTGCAAGCTGTTGTTATGGCCAGGAACCAGAGGAATTCTTCAAAGGAAACTATCAGAGGCAGACAGAAATCTTTCCCTTCTAGTGGTGCAGTCACACCTGCAGAAAGAGTATTTTGAGTAATTACTAGAAAACACAGGTTTTGCTTGAAATTTTCAGGCAATCTGGATTATGAGAATAATATATAGATAGATGGATTTGCTAGGTGAGCATGCAAGAATGATTTATTACTCATGTCACAACGAATACCTATACAGAGTTCATTCACAAAGTACTAAGATAAATACTCTTAAGAGATTTTAGCCAATAATGAACACATGAACAATTTAAACCACTCTTTTATCACGTATAAATGGAATGCTAGGCACCTCTACATTATTTACCCACTATTATCAGAGTACTCTGCACCATATGTCAGGCTTTGACTTCAAATCAATAAAAGAAAGTTTAGACGATGAAAATATGATCGCGGGAAGAAAGAAAAGCTCTCCCAGCACTTATAGTGGCAGTTTAGAGGCACAAACCACTCTCGCTTTTTCATTCCCCAGAACACTTTTAAAAAATAATGACAAAAAGTTGTATATGCTATTTGGAAACTCAATCTATACCGTCTCTTCTTTCAGTCTTTACAGTGCATATGTCCCCCTGAGCCATCCATATTTTCTTCACTAGGCTCCATTTTCATCATGATCTTAAAGTCATTATTTAGTCACAGTGAGGACTGAGTGCAAGGGCAGGTGGCAGAAAGCTTAGGAGTTTGTTCCCTAAGAGGTCAAGGATGCAAAGTGGCAAGATACTTTGCAAGTCACTTTAGTTTGAGTACACCATCTGCAAGAAATGAAGATCTTAAGTAATTTCCTAGGTTACATGACTATTTTTTGAATGTACGTACATGAATTAAATGTGGTTATGACAATATGTCTCAAGGAACTAACGTGAATAAAAGAACCACAGTACCATCTAGTGCAGGGGTGGGCAAACTACAGCCCACGGGCCAGATCCAGCCCACCAGCCGTTTTAAGATGGCCCTCAAGCTCCCGCTGCGGAGTGTCATGGTCCCAGCTCCATGCTCCTAGGTGCTCCAATGCCCTGGTTCCAATGGGAGCTGCAGGGGCAGTGTCTGCAGATGGGGCAGCGTGCAGAGCCACCTTGCCATGCCTCTGCGTAGGAGCCAGAGAAGGGACATGACTGCTGCTTCCAGGAGCCACTTGAGGTAAGAGTTGCCTGGAGCCTGCACCCTTGAGCCTCTCTGTAACCCCCAGCCCCAGCCCTGATCCCCATCCTGCCCTCTGAACCCCTTGGTCTCAGCCCAGAGCACCCTCCTACACCCCAGAGCCCTCACCCCCAGTCTACCCCATACCCCATTCCCCCACCCCAGCCCAGAGCCCCCTCCCGCACCCTGTACTCCTCATTTCTGGCTGCACCCCCAACCAGAGCCCAAACCTCTTCCTGCACCCAAACTCCAATTTTGTGAGCATTCATGGCCCACCATACAATTTCTATTCCCAGATGTGGCCCTCGGGCCAAAAAGTTTGCCCAACCCTGATCTAGTGTCAGCTACATACAATGTCTGCTACTAAACATGGAATCAAAATGGTAGAAGAAAGTGAAAAGTGATGGGTAACATGGCACTTGGGGCTTCATGAGGCGAGCATCGGGAAGAGTAAGCTACATCAAAACAAGTAGAAGGGAATTCAAGATATGTGAAAAAGAATGGCACTCTATTTGTATTCATGAGCATACAGTTGGGGGAACAGATGTGAAAAATTGTCTGCATGTCTTGCTTGTTTCTGGTGAACTATCTAAGAAGAGTTGGCATAGTCTTAACCTGATAGGGAAGGATGGTGAAGACCAAAACCTTTGTGACCAACTAAGCAGAATGTGCAAGAGAGGAAGGATGGTTGAGGCACTGGTTGAAAGCTCGGGAGACCTAAATTCAATTCCTATCTCTACTACAGCCTCCTTCTGTGACCTTGAACAAGTCACTTCATCTCTTGGTAGCTATCCTTTGTCTGCCTTGTTTATTTAGATTTTTAAGTTCTTTGGGGAAAGGGACTGTCTCTTTGTGCTTGTACAGGGCCTAGAATAATCTTGGAGTCTCTCTAGGAGCTTCTGTAACACAAATAGCAATCTTCATTTTCTTTAAATAGGTACAATATGATTTGTTTATCCAGATGCATCTTATCTGAAAATCCCACCTTCCTGAAAATGGGCTGTATGACTCAGGCATTAATCCCACTTTTAACAAATAGACTCTATACCTTTTCTTCTTTTCCATAAATGCGGTTCTTGTGTTAAAAATATTTTAAAAGATAAATTGCTATGTAATACAAAATGTACATAACAATGATATTCAATTGCAAATAATAAGCTCCCAGAGTTTGTAAAACATCTAAAATATAACAAAAAAGATTAATTATCAATCCAAAAGAAAACCAACATTTTGGCAGCCACACTATGCAGATTAAATTTGAGAACACCCAATTGAAACTAACAAAAATCAGACTATTTCAAAGTTGTTTTAAGGAAAATCATCAGGGTTAATGGCCTGCATAAAATATTCCTATTTTGGTATATTAATTGTTCGGATGACATTTAAGCAATCACTGTGTGTCTCATTGTATTACTGACTTATTTGTAATAATAATAATAAACATTATTGTAATGTAGGAAGCACTTTTCTCCTCTCTCTATTATTGAAAATGTACAAGAAAAGTTACCAAATATTTTCATTTAACAGTTTGTTAATTTAAAACAATGAAAACATTTAATAAACATAGTAGATTTTACCTTATATGAGCAAAATAAATAATAATTTCCAATGGGATTAGCATCTAACTTAACATTGCAACTTGTGGTGCAATTAGCACAGTAACCTGAGCTAGTGAAAATGGGAGACACCCAGCAAAAATACAGGACAAAAAGCAGAAAGAAAAAGTTCCGATGAGGAAGGGTGGAGGGTGAGAAGCATTTTATAAAATATGCCTCTTAATTAGTGTTGGTCAAAATTTTTGATTGAAATTGTTTTCCGCCAGAGAATGCCATTTTGATTAAACCAATTTTTGTTCCCCCAAAATCATATCCATTTAAAAGAAATTTCATTTAAAAATTAGAAAGTGCTTTGAAAATGTTGAAATATCCCATTTTAAACATTTAATTTAAAAATTAGGAAAACTCTAGGGACGCTGAAAAGCCTACACCAATGACAGATATATCTCCATTGGATTTAGCTTACTAAATCAGCACCTTTCAAATTTCCAGACAGTTCTGCAGTTTAAAAATTATTAAGTATTCTTTACCATTCACATCAGAGGGCTATGTAAATTCAGATAATGAGTGTATTGTGTATTATGACTTTACTACCACTACTAGTAGGATATTAAAGAGCTGGCAGAAATCCAAGTACAGCCATGGTAAAGTAGGAATACAAATAAAATAGATCCTAATTCTGCTACACTTATTCAGGCTAAGTACACTGTACAAGAAGGCTGCGTGAACTCTATGGGGTTATTTTGGAGGAAGGTGCTACTCAAAGAGAGCAAGTGAGGCAGAATTAGTGATAAAACTGCTTAGATGAGTTGGAGAGCTAAGCTAGGGTTTGTGTCTGATCAGACATTAGTAAATTCAGTTCACTAGCAGATACTGTTGGTGTCTGTGCAGGAATATGCATGAGCTGTGAAATTTCTGTGGGATTAAATGGCATCTTTTAGGATAAAGATAACTATTAAGTCAATCAAAATCTGTGTTTTAGAATTCTGAGTAAAGAACTGATAGAACAGTAAAACTAAATGGTAGGAAATGAGTGAGCTAATCACCTAATTAAACTGGATTGACATATCTGGAAGGCCATATTCTAATTTCTCGAATATGATTATATAACCTTTACAAAAATACGTACAAAAAGATGATGTGTTTTGCATAACCCTTTGCAATCAAAGCATCAAAATGCTTTCCAAACATAAGACCTATGTGGGGGACAGAGTATCCCCAAATCTTCAAGGTTTCTTGAATCTGCCTCTGAAGCATCTGGTGCCGGTCACTGTCAGAGAGGATAGTGGATTAGATGGATGTAATGGGGTTCACTCACCACTCTGGCACCTCCTTCTGGCTGTCTTGGGAATTAACTCTGAGTGTTAGTGCACCCTCTTCGGGTGGTGCCTCGCTGCCATCACTCCTGCTCTAGGACCCACCTTTCTCCAAGGACCATGGTGTCCTCTTCAGTGACACTGCCCTCCAGCCGAGCCACACACTGTGCTCCCCCGTTCCAGAGGACCTGAAGTCCACTGTTCAGCCACTTCCCTTAGCGGCTACTGCAGCAAATTGTTTGCCAGCTTCCTCATGGCCCCAGCATCCTCTTTGCCCTTGCCTCAGGGCCTCAGCCTGCTAATCCCACCAGCCAGCCAGGAGCGGTCTCTCACTCCCCCAGTCCCTGCTAGCAGCCACTGCTCTGTCCAGGGTGCTGGCAGTTCTCTCAGCCCTCCATAGACACTGTCCTTCCTCCCTGGGCTCCCAGCAGTGAACTGCCTTCCTCTGCCCTGCTGCTCCCTTTTTATATAGGCCTGCCTGGCCCTAATTGGCTGTTCCCTTCAGCCATTCTCTGATTGTAAGCCTCCTGCGCATCCTCCTTAGGGCTGTATTAACCCCTTAGAGCCCATTGTGGGGCAGGCGCCCCATCACAATGGACTTTGGGTCTGATCC